>NC_085843.1:55092950-56369200 GCF_035594765.1 Anolis carolinensis | reverse complement strand
GACCAGATGTTTGACTCCTTAAAGATTCTCATGGAAAGCAGGCTTAATTGGCTAAATTCTTAGCAATTATTCTAGCACTCCTGCGCGAGGCCGCTTCCAAACCTCTCTGTTGTTTACAAAACTCATGGCGAGAAAACACAGGAGATGTAGCCTCAGTGTTTGTTTGACATACTTCTGGAACATAACCCTCTTGCAGGTGCAAGGTTCCCAGATCTGGCTGGGAAGAATCTGTCTGGGAAGAATCCAGTTCTGACTGGGAAGGTAAAAAACCCAAGTTTTCTTCTTCATCAGGCATCACAATGTCATGAGCAGGACTACAAGGCCCATGGGTCATCACACTATCCCCCTCCTCAAGCCCCCTCCCAAACTGGGACTCTCTCCCCGAGGCGCGAGGTCGTGGCTTGGCGGGATAGGTCTGATGAAAGCGACGGGTTAGATCAGGAGCATGGACTGTGGAGGCGTCTTCCCAAGAGCGTTCCTCAGGGCCAAAACCCACCCAGTCAATGAGATATTGCAGGCGGCGGCGGTGAAAGCGAGAATCCAAAATGTCCTGAACCTCGAACTCGTCCTCCCCATCCACCAAAATAGGGACGGGGGCCGGCCGGTCTACATCTGGCCGCACACCATCCGCCGGAAGGAGCAGGGAGCGGTGAAACACTGGGTGAATGCGCATTGAACGCGGAAGTTGGAGTTTGAAAGTCACGGGGTTTAATTGCGCCACCACTGGGTAGGGGCCAATGAAACGGGCATCTAACTTCCGGCAAGGGCGATGGGAGGGCAAAAAGCGAGTGGACAGAAAAACCCGATCTCCTACCTTGATTTCGGGGCCCGGCTGGCGATGTTTGTCCGCGTGACGTTTATAGTCCTCCTTGGCTTGTTCCAGTTGCTGGAGCAAAAGTTGTTGCACCGCTGTGAGTTCCTGCAGCCAATCTTCTGCTGCGGGAACTTCTGAAGTTTCAATGACAGGGGGAAAGAAACGTGGATGGAAGCCGTAGTTTGCAAAGAACGGCGTTTCTTTTGTAGAAGCCTGGACTCCATTGTTGTAGGCAAACTCCGACAGTGGTAACAGAGAAGCCCAATTGTCCTGTTGGTAGTTTACATAACAGCGAAGGTACTGTTCCAAAGTGGCATTGGTGCGCTCCGTTTGCCCATCCGTTTGGGGATGATGAGCTGAAGATAAACGAGAGTCTATGCCCAATAGTTTTTGTAGTGCCTTCCAGAAACGAGAGGTGAATTGGGATCCACGGTCTGTGACCAAACTCTTGGGCAATCCATTTAGTCTGAAAACATGTTGGAGGAATAAATCTGCAGTCTCTTGGGCCGTGGGAAGGCCTTCACAGGGAATGAAATGGGCTAACTTGGTGAAAAGGTCCACCACCACTAGGATCGTGGTGAATCCACAGGAAGGTGGTAAGTCAGTGATAAAATCCGCAGAAATTATTTCCCATGGGCGAGATGGGGTAGGAAGGGGGTGTAGAAGCCCTGAGGGCTTCTCCCTTCTTATCTTGGAGCGCTGGCATACTGGGCAGGTGTTGACATATTTTTCCACATCTTTGCGGATCTTGGGCCACCAGAAATCTCTTAGGATCAGATGCATGGTTTTAAATAGTCCGAAATGCCCTGCTGGTTTGCAGTCATGACACAGACGAAGTGCTTTTTCCCTGCCCGGTCCGGGTGGGATATAAACATGATTTCTATAGCAAAGCAGTCCATCTTTAAGCGAAAAGGGAAAATGCAGACCTTGACGAAGTTGGTCCTGCGCCCAGGCATCTGCTTGCTGACTAGCCCTGATTTCTTGAGCACAGATGGGCCCTGGAGTAGAGGGAGTTGAATCAATGGAAGTGGATTTGGTGTTCCCCACTGTGAGCGTGGCAAAGTTCTCGGGTTGTAGTAGTTGGGATTCAAAGGTCTCCTTGCGTCCTGCAGCGTATTCCGGTTTACGTGACAGGGCGTCTGCTTGCTTGGTTTGGGCTGGGGTCACATAATGAATCTGGAAGTTGAAACGTTCAAAGAATAAAGCCCAACGTTGCTGCCTCTGATTTAGCTTGCGGGCAGTTCTTAGATGTTCTAGATTCCGATGATCAGTGTGGACTTCAATGGGAAATTTGGCCCCTTCTAGCCAATGTCTCCAAGTTTCAAAAGCTGCCTTTATGGCTAATAGTTCTTTTTCCCAAATGGTATAGTTCCTCTCTGGTGCGGTTAGTTGACGAGAATAATAGGCACAAGGATGAAGGTGATCTCCCACCGGTTGTAGGAGCACAGCCCCAATTGCCACATCAGAGGCGTCCGCTTGCACCACAAAAAGGGTTTCAGGATCTGGATGCTGAAGGATTGGCTGGGATGTGAATAATTTCTTTAGTTGCTGGAACCCTTTCTCTGCTTGATCAGTCCAGCGGAAGGGCTGTTTTCCACGGATGCAGCTGGTGATTGGGTCAGACCAGCGGGCAAAATCTGGAATGAACTTGCGGTAATAGTTCGCGAACCCCAAGAATCGCTGCACCTCTTTCTTGTTGGTTGGCGCCCGCCATTCCAATACTGCTGAAACTTTTGTCGGGTCCATGGAGAGCCCTAGAGGCGAGATGCGGTACCCCAGGAAATCTACCTCTTGTAGATCAAAAGCGCATTTTTCCAGCTTGGCATAAAGTCCATGATCCCGCAATCGTTGTAACACCATTTTAAAGTGGTTCTCATGTTCTGATTGTGATCTAGAAAACACCAAAAAATCGTCCAGGTAGATGATCAAGAACCGATCTAGATAGTCCTGAAAAATGTCATTGACAAAATGCTGGAACGTTGCGGGAGCTCCGCATAAACCATAATTCATAACTCGGGACTCGAATAATCCGAATTTAGTCTGGAAGGCGGTCTTCCACTCGTCCCCTTCTCTGATGCGAACTAGATTATAAGCCCCCCGTAGGTCCAGCTTGGTGTAGACCTTGGCTCCTCGAAGTCGGTCTAGTAGATCCGAGATTAAGGGCAGGGGATAGCTGTTCCGCTTAGTGATATTGTTCAATGCTCTATAGTCCACCACCAAGCGTAATTCCCCTGACTTCTTCTTCACAAACATCACTGGGGAGGCGGCTGGGGATTGAGAGGGTCTGATGAATCCCTTGCGAAGGTTTGTCTCTATGAATTCCCTGAGAGCTTCTTGCTCTGGTTTAGTCAGGGAGTAGAGATGCCCTCGCGGGATCGGGGCCCCCTCCACCAAGTCAATGGCACAGTCATAAGGTCTATGTGGGGGTAATTTTTCGGCTTCTTTTTCATTGAATACATCCCAATACTCGGAGTACTTCTTTGGCAAGGTGATAATGGGCTCGGTGTCTGTGGCATGGCAGACCTTGGCTACGAGGCAATGGTTTTGGCAGTACTTTGAAGCAAACTGCAGTTGTCTGTTGGACCAGGAGATGCTTGGGTCGTGAAGTGTCAGCCATGGAATCCCCAAAATCACAGGGAAATGGGGAACCTCAGTAACAAAGAAGGAAATCTCTTCCATATGTTCCCTTATCCACATCCTGGTGGGTTCCGACCACTGGCTTACGGGGCCCGTCTTGAGAGGGCGGCCATCGATGGCTTGCACCACACGGGCATTCTTGAAGTCATGATATTGTAATCCCAGAGAGTCGGCATACTCTCTATCAATGAAATTGTTGGTAGCTCCTGAGTCTATCATGGCGTGGATCATGACGGGTCCCTTTTTTGCTGACCATAAGGTGACCACTAGAAGGAACAGGACCCCGGTTGGCGGCTCTTGAATGGGTTTCTTGACCGGGTTGGCGAGCCTCTCTACGCCCGGTCGTTGGCTTCCCCCGCCGGCTGTGTGCCAGCCGCCTCAGACGCCTTCGCCTCCGTGGAGGACGGCGCCGCAAGACGGGCGGCGGGCTTCCCTTTGGCTGGGCACTCTCTGGCGAAGTGGCCCCCATTTCCGCAATACCAACAGAGATTTAGGCGTTGGCGGCGGGCCTTCTCGGCGGCATCTAATCTGGGACGCACATTGCCCAACTGCATCGGCACCTCCTCGCTCCCTCTGGGGTATGGGGATGGTGGTGGGGGTCCGGTAGACATTCTGGCCGAGGTTAATTGGTGCTTAGGGTGGCGGAGTCAAACTGTCACGACCCAGGCTACAGAGCACCAATAACCATACGCAGAGGCCAGATTCTATCTAATATCTTTATTAAGGAAATATATAAAGTTAATAAAAGCAAATGTAAAAGTTAGTCCAGAAGCAGACCTTTCAGGAAAGGTCAAAATTAGTCCAAAGAAACAATGTCCAATATGAAATATTAAGGTCCAAAGTTGTAATCCAATAACCGAAACACTCACTTTGCCAGGCAAAGTGAGGGGAGATGACAAGGTCCTTTAGTCCATGAACTTGAGCAAGGCTAGGAATTAACTTGATACTTGAAAACAAGGCTTGAATCGTGGCACAAGGTAACAAGGAACAAGAACAAGATCCGTGGAATTACTTGGTAAATTCCGTGAAACAAGGCAAGGTTTAGTCCTGAAAGGCGAGGCAAGGTCCGTAGGTAAACAAGGCTGGGAAACAGGAGCGAAGGCTTGAAAACAAGAACAAGGCTTGAACAGGAACGAGGCTTGGATCGGAGCGCGCTGTCCAGACACAACTCGCTCCGGAGGCTGACGAATTGACTCCGCAAAGTTACTCCGCGGGTAAAACACCTATATAGAGTCTAACTTTCCCGCCGAGAGCAGTTCTCTGGGAACCAGAAACGAAAGCTAATCTCTGAGACCAGATGTTTGACTCCTTAAAGATTCTCATGGAAAGCAGGCTTAATTGGCTAAATTCTTAGCAATTATTCTAGCACTCCTGCGCGAGGCCGCTTCCAAACCTCTCTGTTGTTTACAAAACTCATGGCGAGAAAACACAGGAGATGTAGCCTCAGTGTTTGTTTGACATACTTCTGGAACATAACCCTCTTGCAGGTGCAAGGTTCCCAGATCTGGCTGGGAAGAATCTGTCTGGGAAGAATCCAGTTCTGACTGGGAAGGTAAAAAACCCAAGTTTTCTTCTTCATCAGGCATCACAATGTCATGAGCAGGACTACAAGGCCCATGGGTCATCACAGCAACCCAGTTTAAGAGCAGGAAGAGGAAGTGGTTTGCAAGGGTGATCCTGCAGAGGCGAAGCAGCAGTCAGCCAGCCAGCAATGCCCTTTACAAATCCAGGCTCCCTCCACTTCTGCAACCCGGGTTAAGAGCCCCATAGAAACCAACCACTCCAGGACGGGAAGGGGAGTTCTCTCCTGAATAGCAATGGTTGGTTGAATTAAAACACTTTCTCATATATCTGAAGGTTATCCGAAGGAATTTCGAGGCATGGGCACCAATGCTTCAAATTGGAAGGTTAATTCCGAAGCGCCAAACCACCTTGGAATCCAGTTCAATATTAACATGATTGATGAGTTTATTACAATTAACAACTTTTCCGATTTTTTTGCTCATGTTTAGTAGCTAATTCAACACGTTATGTAATTTTGGACTCAAAATGTTTCATCTCTGCTTAATAATTGCTTTGGCATTCCATATTGTTATAGGTTTCTCAAAAGGTTGTTTTTTTAAAAAAAGACATAATAATCAAGGTGTTGCAGCCAGTTACTCCCTCGTTTGCATACTGTCTTATTTGAAAAACTAAGAGTCAAGGGAATTTCAAACGTTATTTCTTTACTTATTTGGTGCATTTGTCTATCATCTGTCAGATTGCCAGGGCCCCTGAAGGAAAACAAAAAGACAAAATTGACAATAGGAGGAAAAGTTAAAATCATAAATCATTTTTCAAAACAAAAGACTATAAACATTTCATAAAATAAGTTAATATTAGACAGTAGGTAGTCAGACCAATTTCAAGAAGAAAAGGTTATGTGAAACTCTTAGCTACTGGCTAGAAACTCAAAGAAGATGGAGCCAGACTGACTTCCCTTTGAAGGGAGGTCAACAGCCTGGATGTTGCTACAGGGGAAGTGCTATCAAGTGTACTGACCAGTCTAGTCTCATGCGTTTTATCTTTCAGGAGGCACACCCTGGTGCTAAGATATTCAGGGCTTGTAGTTAAACCTCAAATTAAACCCAGAAGCAAATTAGAAACAAGTACAATTCTTATAAAGTTGGTGTATTATGGTTTCAAAATATATGTCTAACAACAATCTGGATGCCACGTTTTGCAGTATCTATAACTTCTGAACACTTCAAGAGAAGCTCCATTCAGAACTCATTGCAATGGCCTAATTGGGAGTCAATGCAGGAAGGAGTCATTCTTTCTGCCTTTCATAGAAACAAACACACCAAGCTGAGAAAAGGCCATAGCATCTATCTGGCTTTCCAAGAGCAGCCCTGAGTACAAGGGCAGCACTGTAGGGAAATTGCTTCAGATTAGGCATTTATACCTCTCTCTGCAATTTCTTTTCATAACCACATGTATTTCCATTCTCATAGCAAAAATTAGTTTGGGAGATACATCTATTGAGATAACACAGCAATCTCTCTTGGTATCCAGTGGGGTTTGGTTCCAGGACCCCCTGCTCATACATAGCAAGATTCAGAAATGCTGAGATTCCATTCAATACAATGACATAGTAAAATGGTATCCATTATACCAGTGGTTCCCAACCTTTGGGCCTCCAGATGTCTTGGACTTCAATTCCCAGAAATTCCAGCCAGCTTACCAGTTGTTAGGAACTGTGGGAGCTGAAGTCCAAACCACCTGGAGGCCCAAAGGTTGAGAACCACTGCATTATATAAAATGGAAAAATCAAAATTTGTTTTTTAATTTATTTTTTATTAATTCCTAGCCATGGATAGTTGAATCCACAGATAAGAAGTGCTGACTGTATTCAGCTCTGTCCTGTGACCAGAAACTGCAGAACTGTCAATGAGGCCTGAGACAGTGTCCCACCACCCTGAAGAGCCTAGACAGGTCCTGACTGACACCAGATCCATAGTTTACCCTGGTTGTGGCATCTGGACAACAGCTTAGGGAATGCAAACCATGACTGTCTTGACTGGAGAAGTGTGCATTAACCTAAATTAACTTGCAGTTTTGTCTTCTGACCAAAGGGCTATAGGCTTTTAGGTTTTGGTTGGGATGAATAGTGCTTTTTATCATTAGAAAATAAGGAGAAAGTACACTGTGATACACACCATTTGTATAGGTCTATTACTGACGCTCTGCTGAGAACTTCTTTTTCACTAAATATTTTGCCCATCAGCCTTGAAAATATGTCTAATGAATTTTGAATCCTCATCAAAGAGGTGTGGGCATTAGAGGATAACCGAATTTATAAAGAGGTGAAGGATGAATAATATGGCTTTTGTTCCTTTTTGGTGATTTTTAATCTCTTCAGAGTTTAGGAAATATTCAGCAGTTTCTGAACAAGTAAAAATGCTCACTAACATAAAAAGGATGCTTTTATTATTTAAAAGACCCTGCAACTTTCCCTTTTGCTATTTCTTGCTGCTAGATATCTTTCTACAGTATTGTTCAAGTTCGTAAATACGTCATCTGCTTTTCTACTGTGACTATCAAGTAGGTAATTCTTCAGTTTTAAGGTTATTTGATATAACAATGCCTGAAAATAAGTTTAAGATGTCAATAATGGTCTAAATGTACTTGTTAGTATCAATAGCAGTAGATCCACTGAAGCAGACAGCACTTATGCAAGTTCCATTTATCTAGTAGGTGGACACTGGTTGGGACTATCAAATGGATCTAAATCTCTACTTTTCAAATGGTTGCCTGGATATTTTAAATACAGCACAATCCCCATATTCATGGCAGATGTCATCAGACTGCATGAATATGAAAACCCAATTGAAATGAAGGACTTTTGACCCAAGAATATCACAGAGTGTTGCTGAAAATGCCCAGAGATGCCATGTTTTGTCAGAAATGGAGAAATGAAACCATAGTCTTTAGACTGTAGGAAGTAAGGGGATCATCTGCTTCTACTTCCATTGGCAGAAGTTGCTTCAAACACTCATAATCCGCTATTGGAGATTTATCTAGGTTCTGATTTGGAAATTATTATTGAAAGGGCAGATCAAGTCAATTCTTGCTATGATTTGTAGAGACTGAATGCCTCAAGTTTTCATAAGAGTGCCAAAGGCAAATGGAGATGAAGGCATGGCAGGGAAAGAGCAAAAACTAGTCAAAATCCAGTATCACAAACCAACAAAACTAGCCAATAAAAATACTAAAAACAATGGAAAGTCTAGAGTGACTTGTCTTAGATCATTATAAGCAGCCAGGTGGCCACGAAAGGGAAATATGACACCAATATGGCTGTGCTTGGACTACCTTAGAAAAATGCTTGCATTTATTTAGAATTATGTGCTTTTGTTGAGCAATTTCCTCCCTCAAACAAAGTGAAATAGCTAAAGTTTATATCTATGTCTATATCTCCCTGATGCATAAAATTTAAGGCTATCTGATAGCCAGGAGTTCAGGAGTCTGTGGAAGGCTAGTTTTGATGCCTTGTCAGCTCCAGGGATTCTTGGCCTCTCAGCTTCAGGGATTTTTGGAAGACATTAGTTATCTTGATTCCTTGCAGACTGGTTTTAGGCCTGGTCATGGAATGGAGACAGCTTTGGTTACCCTGGTGGATGACCTCCTCAGAGGACTAGACAGAGGGTGTGTGTCCCTGGTGGTTCTCTTGGATATCTCAGCAGCTTTCAATACCAGCGACCATGGGTCGGCTCTCTAAAATGGGTCTTGGGGGCACTGTGTTGCAGTGGCTTCGCTCCTTCCTGGAAAATTGTACCCAGATGGAGATGCTGGGGGATGCCTGCTCAGACCCCTGGCCATTGCCCTTTAGGGTCCCACAAGGTTCCATTATCTCCCCCATGCTTTTCAACATCTATATGAAACCACTGGGTGAGGTCATCTGGAGTTTTGGAGTTGGGTGCCATTTCTAAGTAGATGACACTAAACCCTATTACTCTTTTCCACCAAATTCCAAGGAAGCTCCCCAGATCCTAAACCAGTGCCTGACAGCTGTGAGAGGGCCTTCTCAATGGTGGTGTCTCAGCTCTGGAATGCCCTCCCTAGAGAGATTAGGCTAGCACCTTCACTTCAAGCCTTCTGTTTCAGCTTAAAAACATGGCTCTTTAAGCAAGCCTTTGTTCTTACATAGGTTTTAAAGGATTAGTCTGAGGACTAATGTAGGCATCATGTCGGCACTGGGATATATCAATTGAAACAACTTGTTTTTATTTGCAGCTATGACTGCATTTTATGAATTTTAATGTTTTACATTGTAATTACGTATGTGTGTGGTTGTAATTCTGTGGTTTTTATCATTCCAGATTTATGCATTATCTATATGCGGCACTTTGCTGTATTTTGTTGGCCACCCCGAATCCCTTCAGGGTAGAAATAAAATTTGTTGTTGTTGTTGTTGTTGTTGTTTTCAGGAAGACCATTTCAACATTGCATGGAAAGTTACCTGGCATATGTGTAATGTACAATGACCTAGAAACTTGTGTAATCCTATAGTACAGTGAGCAAAGTCATCATTTTGCTCAAAGTCATCATTCTGTTGGGATTTTGATCCAGCAGAATGGTATAGAAAAATACAATTTTCCATAAAGCTGCATCCATGGGTTTTGAATTTCTCTTGCTGTTTCTAGAGAAAGCAATTTTCCTTGACCATTCAAACTTCATGTGATACTAATAATGTTGGCAGTTTCAATCTGCACCTCTCCCCAAATCCTACATTCCACCTGCCAACTCACTATCACCACCTAAATTCAGCCTCATTCTTAGGGTGCTTCTAGACAGTGTCAAAATGTGGTACTAAAAGTAGGGCAAAAAATCCCAGGACCTGACAGCAAGTCCACACACAGACCTGTTGGTCTCCCCACCATCCCCACACCTTCCTTTGAAGCAGATGGAGATGGGGGGGGGGGGCGGATGCGGAACAGCCAGTATAAGGTGCTGGAACTCATGTGCACATGCGGAGATCCCAATATACACTCAAGCAGATTTCTCATTTCTCTCTTCATCCATTTGTTAATTCAAGCTCTGTTTAATATTATAAGAAAGAAAGGAATGGTTGCAGAGAGTTCAAATTGCTTTCCAATTGTGCTCCCCTTTAGCCATCTGTGCGTTCATGGCTCCATTTTTTGACAGCTGTTAAAACACATGCACTGGAACAGTCCCCACAGGGGGATGGGAAGAAAGTCACTTGGTTTTTATGACTACAGGGATATACAGTCATGTTAATGTGCACATTTTTGGGGTGGAATCAGGTTTTAAGCGCACTTTTTAAACATGTGATTTTCTGTTGTTAACCCGATCCCATCTGCACTTTCCCCAAATGTCATTTAACCCCCCCCCCCCACACACACACACACACCCTTTATCCTGGTTATATCCGGGTTTTATTTCATGTGTAGAAGGGCTAAATCAAAGAAGTCATCTCAAGCAAAGGGCCAAGATAGGTCAGACGCTTTAAAATTTATATGTAGCCATGAGATTGGCTTTCAGTATTTGCAGTACAGATACAGTCATGCTTCAAATATTGTATATAGAATCATAGAATAGTAGAGTTGGAAGAGACCTCATGGGCCATTCAGTCCAACTCCCTGCCAAGAAGCAGGAAATCGCATTCAAAGCACCCCCAACAGATGGCCATCCAGCCTCTGCTTAAAAGCCATCCAAAGAAGGAGCCTCCACCACAGTCCGGGGGGGAGAGTTCCACTGTCGAACAGCTCTCATAGTGAGGGAGTTCTTCCTGATGTTCAGGTGGAATCTCCTGTAGTTTTAAGCCATTGTTCCACGTCCTAGTCTCCAGGTGTCACGCCCTGGCCACAGAGCACTAGAACCAACACACGGAGGCCAATAACAGTCTAATATCTTTATTAAAGAAATGAGTAAATAGGATAAAAACAGATAGAAAATAAAGTTCATCAATAGACCTTTCAGGGAAGGTCAAATATAGTCCAGAAATATATTGTCCAGTATATAATATTAGAGTTCAAAGTTATAATCCAAAACCGAAACACACTCAACTTCCAAGCAGTTTGAGTGGGGAAACGTCCAAGATTTTACTAGAGTTCAAAGTAAGTCCAAGGCAGGAAACTGAAGACAAGACTGGATACTTGGCACAAGATACAAGGCTGGGAACACGATGAGACGGGTCAAGAACATGACAAGGCAAGGCACGATGAAACTGGAGTTAGCGGACTCAAAACGCAGTCCACACTTGGCTGGAACCGAAGTTAATCCTTGAGCTGACTTGTTGACTCCGCGCGGGCTAGCCCGTGCAGGGAACTTTTAAAGAACTTCAAATCTTTCTACAAACAGGTGTCCAGTGCTTCTTTTCCCAAGGGAAAAGAACTGAAACACATCTTTATCCAGATGTGTTCCTCCCTGAAAACTCTCAGGGGAAACGAGCTAATTAGTACTCTGTCTGGCCGCTAATCTGGCGCTTTTTCTTGTTTGCGCTTTCTCTGAGCGACTAGTTTAAAAAAAAACTCCCTTCTCGCGAAAGGAGTAGAAGCGCTGGGAATAGCCTGTTCAAGGTCCGTTTTAATGAGCTCTTGGCAAGAATTGTCAACAAAAGGCATCTGGAATGGAACAGTCTCTTGCTGAGACGGCAGAAATCCCATGTCTTCATCACCATGATCCATAATGGCGCTAGGGTCAGGACTCAGAGGCCCATGGGGCATCACACCAGGGCAGCAGAAAACAGGCTTGCTCCCTCCTCCCTATGACTTCTCCTCACATATTTGTACATGGCTATCATGTCTCCTCTCAGTCTTCTCTTCTGCAGGCTAAACATGCCCAGTTCTTTAAGCCGCTCCTCATAGAGCTTGTTCTCCAGACCCTTGATCATTTTAGTTGCCCTCCTCTGGACACCTTCCAGCTTGTCAACATTTCCTTTCAACTGCGGTGCCCAGAATTGGACACAGTATTCCAGGTGTGGTCTGACCAAGGCAGAATAGAGGGGTATCATGACTTCCCTGGATCTAGACACTATACTCCTATTGATGCAGGCCAAAATCCCGTTAGCTTTTTTAGCTGCTGCATCACATTGTTGGCTCATGTTTAACTTGTTGTCCACAAGGACTTCAAGATCTTTTTTACATGTAAAAAGCCAGGTGTCCCCCATTCTGTATCTTTGCATACTTCATACTTCTCTGATCACACCTTTTCTTTGTCTGGGGACCCAAACCTTGAGGAAAATGGGTTTGAGGGAAGATGATGGTGAAATCCTTATGAGTTATGGTTTGGCCCACAGAGAGAAACCCTGAAGGAGGGGCTGTTTTTTTCTATTTAAGTTCAGAAAGAGAAGGGGTACTGAAGAGGACTTCAGCTGCAGTTATCATTGGTAGGGGTTAGGCCCTTTTCACTTTGAATAAGGTATAGGTTCATCATTTACACCTATATATTGAGGGGCAAACTGGTAAATACATTATAGTGTAATTTCTATTATGTATTTGTACATATTTTGAATTTATTTATTATTTGGGTTTTTTATTTTGGCCCCACAGTTATTATACTGAATATCACATATAGAACAGTTCTACAATCAAGTCCTGAATTGGCACATATATTGCTTAACAACATCTCACACAAACAATGCATTATTTCATTTCTATTAATCCTTCTGCATATTCAAAATTCTTAGTCCAATTTATCCCACTTTCCAAAACTTTTCTTGGTGTTATATTTAACCCATGGCTTCTTATCTAGTGTTTCAAAATAGACCAATCCAACCCACCCCTCTTATTGTGTTAAGCAACACATATTTTTCCTCAACTATGACAGCTGTAATCTCTCCCCTTTGGCATATCCTTCTCAATATTCCTCTATGTTTTAATGTATTCCGTTTATAACCAGATATAAATCATTTTCACTATAGCAGTGTTCTAATATTCAATTTTCCTTTCAAATGTAGTGCCAGTTTTTCTGTACCAATACATCAGAGCTGTCCAGATTCTTTCCTTTCTTTTCCTCTGTCGATTCAATGTCATTTTCCACGACTCCCAGTTCATCATCAGTTTGTTTCCCATCTTTGTTTGATACTGCTTTCAACTCATAGTTCCATTTAAAAAAGCACTTTTTTCACATCTTTGACATCTCTTTGCAAAGATTGAATCTCATCCAACAGCAATTCCCTTTAAAATTTCTGGAGAGACTCCTTCTTCTTCAATGATGTTTGCCATTATTTTCAATAAACCCACAAGGCAACTATGGCAATTACAGGGTTCAAAGCAAATTCAGAATTGCCATTGCTCTTTTGCCTCCTTCATTTTGATCACCATGCAGGTGCTTTAGTTCCAATAAAACTATCTTATCTGTTTGTAAAAGGAAGCAATTCACATTCCCAAACAAGACTCCTTTATTTACCCCATGTAAGTGCTCCCCCCTAAGCCATATTCAAGTAAAGAAAAAATGTCAGAGTCCTCTCCCCAGAATTACTGCTAAAGTGGCCGCTCACTGTCTTGTAGTCAAAGCAGTCAGTCTGGGTGAAGCAAAGGAATAGTCCAGAGTTCTTTCCAATATCTTCAATGACAAGCAATCTCACCCAACACAGAAACTGTAATCCAAAAAGTAGTCCATTCATCAAAATCAAGATCCAATCAAACGTTCACTAGCAGTTTCCAGCTGTAGTAATCGCACCAACATTGCTTTCAACAGCTAAATGATCGAGCCTCTGGCTACTTATGCCACTTTCCCAAGTGCTCTCACTTTTTGGCCCTCTACTGAGCCAACTGACTAGATCTCATTGGCTAAATAGCATCAAACCTTAATTGCAAGCTAGTTGAATTCTTAGCTTCTGGTTGGCTTCCTGAAGCTCCTGATCCTGCCTTGACTCTGTATCCCTACTTCCTTAAGGCTGATGCTCCTGCTCTACAGAAGTAGGTTCCTCAGTGTCAGGCTGCTCATGCTGCTTTTCTATGTTTGCCCTAAACTCAGATGCTGGGCCAACCCCCCCCCCCCTTTCATCTTTGTCCTCATCACAAGCCCAGACAGAAAACTTTTGTCATCTTTTATCATCGCTGCCCCCTTGTCCATTTAAAACTTTCTTAAATCAAATTCTTCCTGTTATTTTTTTTTGTTTTAAATTAAAACCTTAAAGATAAGCTGTACCTTTTCACTTCTTATTCAAAGGAAGACAACAAAGTCACAGAGGTTTCACACTCAACACTGAGAAAGTAGATCTCTAATGAATAGATTTCAAAGAGATTGAATCGTTAGATAACCATTAAGTGCATAAGAAAGTGGAGGCTTATCGATAGATGTCCTTTACAAGTTTTTCTCAAAGTAACAAAGCCAGCTAGCAATTCCAAGGTTCCATGTCATTCAAAGCTACCTCCAATCACCATGATCCAATGGACTTAAGATCATGCACTTCAGTTGTACATATGGGCCATTGCAATGCCCTCCCTTTGTCTGGAAAGACAGACCAACTGGAGCTCCTCTCCTAGCTGGTTGTGGTCATTTCAGCTTTTTCTGTTTGTGGAGCCCACAGCAGAGACTCTAGCCCAGTGGTTCTCAGTCTGTGGGTCCCCAGATGTTTTGGCCTTCAACTCCCAGAAATATTAACAGCTGGTAAACTGGCTGGGATTTCTGGAAATTGTAGGCCAAAATACTTGGGGACCCACAGGTTGGGAACCACTGCTCTAGCCTGTTGTTCTTTTTCACTAGGAAGTCCAATATATATTTATGTTTATGTTTGAAGAAATGATGACCAAGGCTCATTCAGGGCACACATTTAGTTTGAAGGGAAGGTAACCCCCCCCCCCCCCCACACACACACACACACATACATACGAAGAATCATAGGCTATCATGCTGGAAAATACTGAAGTAATAAACATTTTGCCTTCTTAATAGATGGGAACAAAATATCTCTCGATCAGTATGTTAATTGTGCAAATGATTCAACAATGTCATCTGCATTAATTTCTTTTTCATTTTCCCAGCCCTCTACAGCCACCATGACAAGGCCCCTCCGTATGATCTTTGTAAATATGTTTTCATTCTTTTCAGGACACCAAAAACTCTTCAGGTAAACAAGGGCCTTGAATAGGATTTAACAATGAATGCCAGCAAGCCTCAAGCAGTATTCTAGAGGCCTTAATGCTGATATTGATGATGCTTCATGTTCCTTCACAATTGGAAAGCACTTTCAACAGATGAAAGTAATACTAGGAAGCTTATTGCGAATGTATTGAAAAATCTTGTGCAAACTATTAAAAATACATACTGCTCTGTTTTTTCTTAACTTCAATAAGAAAAAGAAAGAGTAGGTTATTGCTGAGAATTTGCACCTTAACCAGCTGAGCTACCCAATTATAGGAATAAAAAAAAAGGGGGGGGGGGAGGCTAGTATTTGTTATGAAGTGCCCATGTGTGTTATTGGCAGTGTTTGCTATTATACAGTGGTAACTGACAAAAGGTGAGAGTAAAATAATATACACTTGTACACTTCACAAGTCAGGCAGTGAATAATTGTTAGTTTGTTTCTTGGTTTTTATTCACCAAATCAGTGCTTCCTAAACTTAGTTCCTGAAGCGGTTTTGGGATTCAACTACCAGAAGCTCTAACCAGCTTGGCTAACAGTTAGGAATTCTGGGGGGTAAAATCCATAATGCTGAATAAACAAACTTTGAAAAACATTGCCCTAAAGTATTTATCTTAGTCATTACTGCCCTTAAATAACAAAATGTGCAGGCTAAAATGATAAACAATATAGTCATAAAAACATAGAATTCAAAGAATTCTGAGCAATGGGTTCAAATTACAGGAGAGGAGATTCCACCTGAACATTAGGAAGAACTTCCTGACTGTAAGAGCTGTTCAGCAGTGGAACTCTCTGCTTCGGAGTGCAGTGGAATCTCTTTCCTTGGAAGATTTTAAGCAGAGGCTGGATGACCATCTGTCAGAAGTACTTTGATTGTGCTTTTGCAGCATGGCAGGGAGTTAGACTAGATGGTCCGTGTGGTCTCTTCAAACTCTATAATTATTCCATGATTCTAAAGGGATCACAAAGGCCATCCAATCCAATCTCTTGTCATCTAGGATTGCACAATCAAAGCATTCCTGACAGATAGACCCACAGAGAGGGAGACTCCAAGGCAACATATTTCACTGTCAAACTGTTCTTGCTGTCAAGAGGTTCATCCTAATGTCTAGATCAAATCTCTTTTCCTGTTATTTGAATCCATTGATATATATCCTAGTTTCTGGATCAGCAAGAATAACCTGATTCCATCTTTAATATAATGATATATAATATCAAACATTTAAACATGTCTATCTCTATCCCTAGGCTGCTTGTCACGGGGCATGGTGTCCAGTTTTTTATCATTCTAGTTGACCTCTTTTGACCACATTCCAGCTTGTCAATATCCTCCTTCAATTCTAGGGACCAACATTGGACAGAATATTCCATGGAGCTCTTCACGTGGCCCAATCACCGGCAAAAGTGCCCCCCTCCTTCTCTCATCACACGGTGGGATGGGAGAGCATGCTTTGGCACCGTTCCCCTCTGCCCATCAGATGGCAGAAAGGGTGACAACATGCAACAATGCATGTTGGCTCTCTGCCCTTTCTTCCATCGCATGGCAAAAAGGGGAGGAAAGTGAAGATAGCTCCATCAGAGCTACCTATATTACGCTTTCCTCTCCATAGTGGAGGAGAAAGCACTCCCACTTCGGGATACCAGGCGTTGTATGATGGTGCACGGCAGGCCGCTTCGTTCTGCACACAAAAGCAGCAAAATGGAGCAAAAATGCCCCATATGAAGAGGTACTAGACCAGGTCTGATCAAAACAGAATAAAGTGGTACTACTTTCCTCGATCTAAACACTATACTATGATTGATGTAGTCCAGAATTACATTAGCATTTTTTTTTAGTTATTGCAGCACACTGTTGACTAATATTTAGCTTGTGGCCCATAAGGATTCTTAGATTCCTTTCAAATGTACTGTTGTCAAGTCAGGTGTCACCCATCTTATATCCCTGCATTTCATTTTTTGCTTAAAATACAAATTCATTTTGCTAGTTTTGTTCCAACTCTCCAATCTCTTAAGATCATTTTGAATTCTGATCCTGTCTTCTGAGGTATCAGCTCTCAGTCTTACTTCTGGATTATCTGCAAATTTGATAAGCATTCCTTATTCCACCATTGAAGTCATTTATAAAACTACTAGCTGTGCCTGGCCACGCGTTGCTGTGGTGAAGTATGGTGGTATGGGAAAAAAAGTATTGAGGAATTGGTGGTAGTTAAGGTAAAGGGTAAAGGTTTTCCCCTGACATTAAGTCCAGTCGTGTCTGACTCTGGGGGTTGGTGCTCATCTCCATTTCTAAGCCGAAGAGCTGGCGTTGTCCGTAGACTCCTCCAAGGTCATGTGGCATGACTGCATGGAGCACTGTTACCTTCCCGCCGGAGCAGTGCCTATTCATCTACTCTCATTTGCATGTTTTTGAACTTTAGGGTTGGCAGAAGCTGGGGCTAACAGTGGGGGCTCTCTCCGCTCCCCCAATTCAAACCTGCGACCTTTCAGTCCAGAAGTTCAGCACTTTAACACGCTGCGCCATCAGGGGATATTATTTCCTAAAGCTTGTGAACATACAATATTTCTGATTGTTTTCTGTGTCTGTTGGAGGCAAGTATGAATGCTGCAATTAGGCAAAATGATTAGCATGTAATGGCGTTGCAGCTTTAAAGCCTGGCTGCTTCCTCCCTGAGTGAATTTTTTGTTGGGAGGTGTTAGCTGGCCCTGGTTGTTTCCTGTCTGCCAATTCCCTTGTTTTCAGAGTGGTGTTCTTTGCAATATTTTGCTTTCAGAGTGTTGCTTTTTATTTACTGTCTTGGTTTTAGAGATTATATTGTTCTGTATTATTCTACCACAGTAATTATTTCATATTACAGTAGAATCTCACTTATCCAACATTCGCTTATCCAATGTTCTGGATTATTCAACGCAGTCTGCCTTTTAGTAGTCAATGTTTTTGTAGTCAGTGTTTTAAATTCATTGTGATATTTTGGTGGTAAATTTGTAAATACAGTAATTACTACATAGCACTACTGCATATTGAACTACTTTTTCTGTCAAATTTGTTGTATAACATGATGTTTTGGTGCTTAATTTGTATAATGATTACCTAATTTGATGTTTAATCGTCTTTTCCTGAATCTCTTCTTATTATCCAGCATATTCACTTATCCAACGTTTTGCCGGCCTGTTTATGTTGGATAAGTGAGACTGTACTGTATATTTATAATCTTATATTATCTGTTTAGAACTGGATTATATGAGGCCCCTTCTATACAGCTGTATAAAATGCACACTGAAATGGATTGTATGGCAGTGTGGAGTCAAGATAATCCAGTTCAAAGCAGATAATATAAGACTATAAATGGGTTATACATCTGTGTGGAAGGGCCTTGAGTCTACACTGCCATATAATCCAGTTCAAATCAGATAATCTGTATTTTATAGGCAGTGTGGAAGAGGCCTAAGTGAGGCCTAACTGTCCCTGTCCCCTGGGCTGAGTGGGTTGCTAGGAGACCAAGTGGGCGGAGCTTAGCCTTCAAACTGGCAGCAATTGGATAAAAACAATTATTCCTCTCCCTCTAATTAGGACTTTATTTTTCTTTTCTTTTTGTTGTATGAATGTAGAGGCATGGATGAGGGGTTGTGCTGCCAGGTTTAGTGTTTCTGGAATGTGTAGTTTTGTTGTTTTGTCCTAGGCCGAAATTTCATTACCCTTTTATATATATAGATTGGATACCACTGGTTCAGTACACCCTACTAGTCACTTCTCTCTAGGATAAAGATATTTGTGAGGACCCTTTGGGTTTGGTTGGTCAACCAGTTACAAATATACCTAATAAGTAGTCCTTTCTAGCTCACATTTTACTAGCTTATTTGCAAAAATAAATTAGTACTGGATTCTTTCCCCATCATCATCATTGCCACCACACACTTTTTTCTTTCCCCCTATTTGTCACTAATATAGTACTGATAAAATTTGCATGTTTTCTCCAGGTAGCTCATGGAAAATCAAGGAAGATATTATTTTATGCAAAAATCTATTATATTTTTCATATATCTGTCTCTCTATATACAAACCTTCAGATCAAATTTTGCCCATCAAGATGTTTTGGATTACAGGTGGAGACCAAGGGTTTGCAAAGTAATTGTAAAAAGGTTGAATATGTGTTCCAAAAAAGGGTCAATGTTAGTCTTTCTAGATGTTAATATTTAGGAAATATAATTTTTTTACACAAAATGTATGTATAAATGCTTGATGTGCTAAGGGGGTTTAGAAGTTATTCTTCTAGGTCTTGTGTTCCTTTATGGAATTGCTGGGCAAAATATGATTGGACGGTAGTCTAGATTCAATTTATTTTAGAAAGACAATCCATTCCTTACACTGATGTCTCTTAGGAATTAAAACATTCAAATTAATTGTAAATGTTACATGACCTAGACGTAAATCCAATGACTAGTCCCAACTTAAATAGGCTCATTGAAATAATGGATTTTGTGTTTGTGTTGATTTAACATTGATGCACAATCATTGGAACTTACAATTGGATTTCAGTCTAAACGTATCCTCCTGGCAGTATAACATCTTATAATTGAGCATTTTAAAAATAAAAATAAGAAGCAGACCTTTTCATGACCTTCTGATGTTAAATTGAATGCAGTCGTTGTGAAGTGGGGAAGCTATAATTAAGGAAATACATATTCCAACCTTTGAAAAAAACCAAAAACTAGGCTTTGACCTTACACAATTATGTTAACATAATATATATATGTTTCAGTAGAGAAAGAAAACCTATAAGAAATAGAACACATATTCCTCGCTTTTGGAAAGACTGTACAAATAAAGGTCATTATTCAAAGTCAGACTTCTAATTCAAGTTAATAAAGGAGTCAGGTTAAAGAGACAAGGGAACCAACAAATGAAGGAAGAAGAAAATAAAAAATAATATTCTAAGGTAAAGGTAAAGGTTTCCCCTGACGTTAAGTATAGTCATGTCTGACTCTGGGGGTTGGTGCTCATCTCCATTTCTAAGCCGAGGAGCCGGCGTTGTCCATAGACACCTCCAAGGTCATGTGGCATGACGGCATGACTGCATGGAGCACCGTTACCTTTCTGCCGGAGCGGTACCTATTAATCTACTCACATTGGCATGTTTTCGAACTGCTAGGTTGGCAGAACCTGGAGCTAACAGCGGGCGCTCACTCCACTCCCAGGATTTGAACCTGGGACCTTTCGGTCTGCAAGTTCAGCAGCTCAGTGCTTTAACACACTTTGCCACCAGGGCTCCTAATATTCTGACTAAACATATATTATTCCCAAAGAACTATTGCAGAGAGGTTGTAGTTTCTTTATTTAAGTAATGAATTAATTTTGGAATAAAATATTCTGACTAAAAATATATTATTCAAAAATTAATCCATTACTTAAATAAAGAAACTACAACCTCTCTGCAATAGTTCTTTGGGTCCCCTCCAGCAAGCAATATTTTTCATAGAAACAAAAACGTTTGAAAATTACATCATTTTTTGATGTCTCAAAAGAGTGAGGATGTAAAAAGCATGGAGGAGAGCAAATACCCAGTCAAATGGCATCTAGGCCTTTGTCAAGTTTTTAATGTACCAAGAACAGCACTTTGCTAAGTGTCTTCTTCTCCTTATTTGACAACCTCTAGTGGGGAAATCTTGAGAAAGAAGACCCACAGTCTTCATGAGCCATATTTTGGACTTCCATAGGACAAAGACTTCTTCAGAGTTTCTTCCAGAAACCAAGAGGTAGGCTTGCCAGAGTCTAAACTGAAGAAGAATCTTATATTCCTAATGGCTATATAGAAAAGGAAATTTCAGCAGGTATTGCTCTCTACCTAGTTGCATAACAAGTCACCTGCTAAAGTTGCCTCTTCTATACAACCTTTAAAAGCATGGGAGCTCTTTCCAGTTGTCAGCCTAGTAACTATGAGCCCATGGAAACAGCTTTAGAAAGGGGATACAAAAGAAAATGACCCCTTTTTTCTAGCCACTGAACATTATTTCTGTCATTTAGGGTGTCAAGTTCAACTTATGTGAATTTTTGTATTCTCTTTGGTAGAGAAAAGTTTTGAGGGAGAGCTGCTTTTGGTGTTCCACCATGATTTTATTTAAAAAGACAAAAAGAAATGTGAACAGAGGTTCTTAAAATGGTGAAATTGCATTATAATTTATGTCTATGTAGAGCAGTGGTTCTCAACCTGGGGTCCCCAGATGTTTTTGGCATACAATTCCCAGAAATCCCAGCCAGTTTACCAGCTGTTAGGATTTCTGGGAGTTGAAGGCCAAGAATATTTGGGAATCCCAGGTTGAGAAGCACTGATGTAAACACATCTGTTTTCATGCATACCCTCTCCTGAACACCATGCTTCATTTTTTTCAATCTACACAAAATAAAAAGTCTAAAATTTTGACAGTAGCTACACTGCTAATAGATGATTTGGAAATATGAGCAAATCTCCTCACACAATAACCCCCCCCCCCCACAGAGCTGGGAGAGGGAAGTGGCTTTGCCACCTCCCACCAGAAGGGAGACTTGCTGGAGGGGGCGGGGCTTCTAGGAAGCAGCCCGCATCCCTCGTCACTCACTTCTTGAACATCAACCCAACCACTCACTGCTAACAGTATAACCAGTTGGTCGCCTAGTGGGGCCAGGTAGGAATTTTCTCCCTCTTAAGTTCTAGGAGGGTTTTTCGTCTACTCTATACTGTTTATAGTGGCAGATTGGGAGGTGTGGTCATTTAAATAGGGTTGCCATCGGAATCGATAGGGGAATTTCATCCTTCAGTGTACACCACAAGGCACCTCAGTTTTAGTGTAGGCCAGAAGCGGAAACCCTCGCCTAGGGTTTAAACAACCCCGGCAAGGGGAAACGATTATGGCCTAGGAATGGGAGACTATGACCTCAGTCATCCTTGGGGTAGAACTCTCCACTCCTTTAGATCATCCAGGTTTAGTTACACTGGGGACCTGGTGTTTTGCCCTAAATTCAGTTCAGGGGTAGGTCAGAAAGGGCCATCTGTAGTGTCTCAGAGACCCTCGAGTCATGACCCCGTAGCCATTATGGATCAGGCCGAGGAAGATATGGGGTTTGTGCCGATTCAGCAAGATTCTGCTCCCTTCCAGATGTCCCCTGTTGACAATTCTAGCCCACAGTTAATTACAAAGGCCCTTGAGTCAGAGCCTGGTTCTCCAGAGAGCGCTCCTTTTGATCAAAAATTGTTTTGGGAAACATCTCGCTCGGAGAAACAGAATAGGAGAAAAAGCGCTAGATTAGTGGAGAAAGCAAGCGCTAATTAAGCCAGTTCCCTTGAGAGTTTCCCGAGAGGTTTGCATCTGGCAAGTTGTTGACTTTAGTCCACTTTCCCTTGGGAAAGAATGTTCAGACACCTGGTTTGAGGGGAGATTGAAGTCCCATAAAAGTTCTGTGCGCAGGCAGACCTTTGTGGTGTTCAACGTGTCAGTTGAGGAAATCACATTGACTCTAGTATCTGCGATGCGCTACTCTCGAGTAGACCAAGCGTTGCATCTCGTTTCCCTGCCAAGCCTGGACAGCGATTCAGCTCTACCACGACTAACTTTGCCTTGTCTTGTATCCTAGCCTCGGATTTGAAACCTGGAACTCTTTGACAGACCTTGCTGTAATCCCCACTCAAACAGCCTAGAAGTTTGAGTGTGTTTCGGTTATCGGATTTAAAACTTTGAACTCTAATACTGGACATCTACTTTCACATTACTGGACTATATTTGGCCTTTTCCGAAAGGACTATTGCTGGACTATATACTCTGCTTATTTTTGTTTGACTCCTTTATTTCTTTAATAAAGATATTAGATTGTTTATTGGCCTCCGTGTCTGGTTCCCAGTGCTCACGCTGCCCTGAGGCGTCACACCACCATTATGAGCTTTATGCCTCACCAAATTCATAGATGACACTTGAGTTAGTGTCAAGTTACAAATCAAAGAGTTAATTAGGTAGCATTTAATAAAGTTGCCCAGTTTTAAACCCAAGCTTGTTGTGTTGGCTCTTTATTTCAGGGAGTTGGCTGGCAAATGGAGTATCACAGTAATGGCCTCTACTGTAGTGGCAGTAAGAGATAGATTGACCTCTACAGCACCTCTTTGCAAATACCAACCTGAAGTTCAACCAGAATAATATAAAGCCAACCCAAAATCCCCACAAAATACTTTGGTGCATTCATACTGCTTCTATGTATTGTGATTTGTCTTTTTTCGATTTATTTGTTTTGATTTAACCTTTTTTGGATTGTAAGTGTGGCTGATATTATGTACATTGTTTCCTCTTGTTGTAAGCCGCCCTGAGTCCCCTTTATTTATATTTGCTTTATTTATATCCTGTTCCCTGCTCCGAGAAGGAGCAGGATATAAATAAAACATTATTATTATTATTATTATTATTATTATTATTATTATTATTATTAGCATTAGCATTAGCATTATTATTATTATTATTCATGTGACAAAACAAAAGAGTTAATAAAGATCAAGGTATACATTTCTGCAATGTAAGATTCCAAAAATTATGACACATTTAGTAGGGACTTCATTGTTTTGGTCTGCAGTCTTGCAATGGACCACATGTGTTTTCAGCATCAGAAATTCTTACCTACAGTATCTTCTGCCACCCTATACCCTTCTATAGAAGACCTTGCTCACCATCTGTTTGAAAAATATTCTGCTTGCTCAGGTATGAGATCCTGATATCTGATTGTGATATACTTGAGCACCTGTTTATTGGATGACATAGAGAAAATCGTCACAGTAGCATCTATTTTTGTTGCTGTTACAAAATTGCATCAAAATTGTGCTGACAACTGTGATAGAGCATTTGAATGCTGCTGAAAGATACTGATTGATGTTTCCTTTTGTGGTGTGATGAATCTGTGGAAGTCCATTACTTATTTGTCAAGATTTGTGAATCAGGTGAAAGCTGGATGAATAAAGGTTTTTCATCTTTCAGTAACTTCAAGAAAATATCTTGAAATATTATTTGCTAAATTTATTTAACTTGGAATAGGACTTGTTGACTATGTTATAATAGAGGGGCAATGGCTGCCTCTTAGTAAGTCTATTATTAAAACATAATGCTAAATCTTTAAAAATCTTCCACCCCCTTCTAAAAACACTGACATGAAGTTGCATTTTCCTCCAACTATTAATGTATGTCCATGAGATATTAACTATTGTTTCTTCTCCTCACTGGTCCTGTTCTCCTCATTGTTCTTTTTCTTCTCATTTCTCTCTTTCTATTTGGTCTTCTTGTTCTTTTTCTTGATCATCTTGGTCTTGGTCTTTGTTTTGTCCTTCTTCTTGGTCTTCTTGTTCTTCTTTGTGGTCTTTTTATTTTTGTTCTTGTTCTTCTTGTACTTGTTCTTCTTTTTCTTGGTGGTCATCTTCTTCTTCGTCTTCCTGGTGCTGGCTTCCTAGTTGTGGTCCTGGTGGTCATGTTCCTCTTCTAGTTCCTCTTTTTTCCTCCTCCATCTTCCTCCTTCTCCTCCAGAGCTCCCCAAATCTCTGCTCCCAAATTTTGACACCCAGCTACTAAAACCCCTTTGAAACAGTTTTTTTTCTGTATTTTTGATTATGTCTCCTGGCTGGAGGTAAGAGTAAACATCCATAGTTCAATGTTAGAGGAAGTCTGGCACCCTGCACGTTACAGGAAATTATCTTGTCTATGGGTCTATCAAAGTTTACCACTTGATCAAAGCATATAACAGTCTAATGAAACTGCATGTCTGCAAAGTATAGTTTGGAAATTTGTTAAGAGATGGAATATTTTATATCTTATGCCTGAAGGACTAATAAATGGGGTAGATAATGGGTTTGACTCATTATCCACCTTTGCCTTGTTGAATGTGACAATGGTGTAAATGCCTCCAATCCATATTATTCCCAATATAGCCACTCATTTATTTTTGGCAGGTAATAACTTGGTTCATCAACTAAAATTGAAACATTATTTGCCTCCCTGGCTTGTAAGTGTTTTTTCTGCTTCTTCAGGCTAATCAGAAATGTTTTATGATTCAGCAGATGTCTAACAGTCATGATAGGTTTACATTCTGTTCCACATGGAGGACAGGCTGTCTTAAAAAAAAACAAAAAAAAAACCCAGATCTCATTGCCTTTACATTCCTTTGGAATAGACAACTGAGAAGGAAGTTTCTTGAAACAAATTATTTAGTTTGCATTTTAGTACATTATTTATGGTCATTTTTTATCCAAAGCTAATTTTAGAAAAGTTAAATAACTTTAGGTTGTGGTAGCACAGTGGTGAAAATATCTTTCCTACTTAGCTCACGAGTCACACTTGACTTTAAGGAAAAAAACCTGCAGCAGAGAAGTAGCAAAAGAACTTGTTTTAACCATTTGCTCAATTACATTGGGTAGCCAATGTGGCTTCAATTCTCCAGTCCCCAAAGTGAAAAGAAAGAAAACCAAGTTGAGAGCCCTGCTTTGAAAGCATCTTTTTAATTACTAATTGTTTTTGATTGTATATTATGTGCATATAATAATGTTTACTGTATCAGGATTAGTGACATCACCAAGGAATGTCTATAGATCTAAGGTTTTAGCCTCTGGGATGCTACTAACCTGGCAACTCTTGCCCAATATGACTTTTCTGCTCTCATGGGGTGACATTCCAAATGAGAGCTTTTCCAACCTCCTGTTTAGGCAGTTGGAAAAGAGCTAGGCTAATACCACCAATTAGGTTTAGGACATAAAAAATCCAGTCTTCATCAGGTATTTTATCCAAGTTTGGCCATTCTCTTCCAAAATGATCTTTCAAATCATAACTAATGATGCAATGGTGCATGAGCTCTTAATCAGTGAGACTGAAATTCCAATTAGAATGAATTTAAATAGTCACACAGGATTATAATAGGGAAATGGCCATAGCACAAATATGCAATGAATCAATGAGATATATTTAATTTATGGAAATTAATTCATACACTATTTTCACTAATTTACTCCTATTCCTTGTAGTATTCAAACTACAATTTGTTCCCAGTACTTGTTGCAGTAATAAGTAACTTGTGTTGCCCATTACCTTATTCATTACTTTTTATCATTTATAGATTACTACTTTACATTTTAAAGGTAAAATGCTGGATTAGTTGGAATTAGTTCCTAACTGGCAACTCTTTCATTATGCTCTACATGACAGGTGTTTCTCAAAGGTCCATGGATATGCATATCTGCATTGCAGTAAGTAAAAAGGTATGCCATCGCTCTTTTTCTCTCTTGTACCTTGCTAGACTTTCTCAGATGTTGTTGTTAATTTATTTGTATTCTGTCTTCATTCCCAAACTGGATTTAATTGACTTTGTTACTACTTGATATAAACAAGATTGAAGAATGTGCCACAGCTGTGACATAAAGAAAAACAGTCTGGTAAACTTGGTAAAAACATCCTTTGGCACCAATTATAGTTGCAAATCTTCTTAGGTAAGTCTAGATCAGCTTGGTACCTCTGGATTCCTCAATTTTCACCCATTCTTCAAAATTGCAAAATGATATCCACTTCCCAGTCCTACTACAAATTTTTAATCTGTTAGTTTTGATTGGACCATTATACAGTCTTCTATGTCTTCATAACATGCCATAAAATCAGCCTTTCTACACATTAAAGTATCGACAACCCACAGAGCCCATCACATGACACAAGTCTCAACTGTGGGTTCCAGGTACATCACAATTTCTCAAGTGTGGTTTTTTTTTTTCATGATTCCTAGGTCAATTGGCAATTTACTTATTTTTTAATTCTTCATATAGAGGCATAAAAAATGCCCAACTTAATATGTGATGAGAATCCCCCCTTGCCCATTTGTAAATAAAACGATGACATTGTCATGGGGGGAGGAGCCGAGATGGGCAGTATATAATCCTTTCCTCCACCATAATCTTTAGAACCAAGAAGGTAATTTAGATGTTTTTAAACAATGTCTAATACTCTTTCAGGTGGTGTGGCTCCCACTGAAGTGCTTAAAATAGTACCTTAACTCAACTTTGATTGAAGGATGTTGAGGGAAAACAATCCCAGAAAAAGTGGATTCTTAAGAATGATGCCTTAACTCAGATGTAGCTGGAGGGTATGAGAGCAAACAACAGGAGAGGAGACAGTGGGAGGAGACATATGTCTCCCGTGTGATGCCTGAACTCTGATCTAGTTCTGTTGTAGCTCAGCCTGAGCCTGAGCTTGGGCCTATTCAGCCAGTAATTGTCCCTGCACCTGATTTGCCAGAGGACTCTGGGCTTGGGCCTGAGATGCAACCAGAATTGGTTCCAGTGGATTCTGGGATCAGAGACAGAATGGTTGCAAGCAGGCATTTTGTGATGCCTCATGGGCCTTGTAGTCCTGCTCCTAGTGCCATCGTGACAGATGAAGACGAAAACATGGGGTTTTCACCGATTCAACAAGAGCCGGAATCTTTCCAGCTGCCGGATGTTTTCGCCCAAGAACCCAGTAAAACAGACCTTGGGCATTCCTCACCCCCGTTCCCTAGGAGACAGTCCTATTCTGCAGACAGGGAAGGGAGAGAACAGACTCGCAGGAGCTTACGGATTGCAGCTAAACAACAGGCTGATTAGCCATGCTTCCCTTGGGAAATTCTAAGGAGTTTCACTTCTGGACAAAGTTGGGTTTCATTTCCCGTTCTCTAGGGAAAGAGGTCGTTGGCGGGAAAACGAGACCCCAATATAGGTGCCTGGCACGTTAGAATTGTTGCGGAGTCAACAGAGCAGCTCCAGAAGCAACTTCGTGTTTCCAGCCTTGTGTGGACATCGCAAAGTCCGCAACCCCAGTTCCTTGCTTTCCGGATCAAGTATTCAAGATTTGTCTAGCCTTGTTTTTAGTCACAGACCTTGTTCTTAGAATCTCTGTTTCGCCTTGTTCCTAGTCACGGACCTTGTTTATTGATTCAAGTTTGTTTCCAGCCTTGTTCTCAAGCTACCTTGGACTTCAAAGACTCTGGGCATTTTCCCCACACTATTGCTTGACAATAGTGTGTGTTTCGGTTATTGGATTTAAAACTTTGAACTCTAATATCATTTAATGGACAATACATTTTTGGACTTCATTTGGCCTCATTTGATAGGTCAGCTTCTGAACTATATTCTGCACTTGTTTTTATTACTTTTATATATTTACTTAATAAAGATATTAGATAGATATTGGCCTCTGCGTCTGGTTCTTGGTGCTCCGTTGCCTCGGGCGTGACACATTTTGAACCGTATTCCTCTCCGTCATCAAGGCCAGTTCACCAGATGTCAGATGGACATTTTAGTTTAGAGAAGGATAATGAGTTTGAAGGAGGGGAGTGCTAACTCATCAAAGGAGGGAATGAGAATGTTTACGGAGAAGTAAACAACTGCTTTTGAAGCACTCTAATGAGTAGTTTTCTCATGAGAGAAAGAGTTTTCTCATGAAACAGAGACCTTGGATTTTCCTTAAATGCTTGGTTCTTCTCTGATATAGCAAAGGTGGCAACATTGCAATTCAAGAGAGAAAGATCTTTGCTCTGTGTTCCTGTATATTCTTGCAGCTGTGGATTTTTCTTCAAATTCCAGCCTTGTTTTGCCTTTGGATCCAGTTGTATGTTCCAATAACTGCTGTTTGGATTTCCATTACCTTGGATTAATTTGGAGTTTGATCCTGCAATCTAGCCTTGTTTCCTGTGGTTCCAGTTTGTCTCATACCTTGGATTTGAACCTTGTTTGGACTATTCTTGATGCCTTTCATGGGACTGAGTTTGATATCTGGTTTGGACTATGTTTTTGAGTGACTTTCTTAGACTCTTGCTTTAAAATTTTCAAGTACATTGCTCTTGTGGATTTAAACCCATTTTGTTGACTCTGAACTTTATTTGTTTGTGCTTGCTTATAACCTTCAATAAACAGCTTGTTTGCTTATATTCTGGGGCTCCAGTGTGGTTTTGAGGTGCCTATGCAGCCTAGGGGTGCAACAAGTTCAAGAGTATGAGGGCAAACGTCCCCAGAAAAAGTGGTTTCTTAAGCTGTAGTTGAAAGGTATGAGGGCAAAACAGGGGAGGAGTCAGTGGGAAGAGACATATGTCTGCCATGTGATTGCAAATCAAATGGATAAATCTGAACGTAAGCAGGAGGAAAGGATTAGATGTGATGGGGGTAGGAAAATCTTCTGTTTAATTTCAAAACAGGGCATTGCGAAGCTTAAGGGAAAACCAAGAATTTACTTCATTTTACTTATCCTGTGGGATAAAGTCCATAGTGAGTCACTTTGCCCCAATCCCAGCTTTTTACAGTCCAAAACCTGTTTTCCTCTAGAATTGTCCAATATTTAGTTCTATCCATCATCTTTTTAACTCTGAGCATTTTCCAGAGTCTGCTGAGGAAAATCATTTATACAACATAAGGAGATGGTGCTCTCGGGGAAAATAAGCTATTTTGGTAATGTGACATACATAATGTTTTGCAGCAAAACCGAACAAATTCACTTTTATCTCATCAGGCCAGAGAAACTTTGTCTGCATGTTTACTATGTTTCCCATATGACTTTTACAGGCTCCAAACTCTCAGTACTATTTCATAAACTCCAAGTTTGTGGAGCATCCACATGGAACAGATAAAGCATCCAGATGGAGAATCCAAATGTGGAGATTGAAAAGTTCTTACATCCCAATTGAAGATCCCACCAGCTTCTTCTGTGTCACCATGGCCTTAATGCCTTTTTAACCTGGTCAATGTTGTGGTTCAGTCTGATGATGAAGGTGGATTTGGGGTTTCACAGTCTGAAACTGAAAATGTTATACAGTCTGAGCCACAGGCAGGAAGCCAAGATGAGCTAACAGACCAAGATGAGATAACAGAGGCTTCAGATCAGCGTGACCCTTCACAGCTTTTGCTTTCAGAACAGTAGGAGGGCAGTCAGGAAAGTCAACAACAGCCAGGTGGTTCAGAAAGTGATAATAAGGGAGTGCAATTGGATAGGGAGGTGAGGTTGCTTCTGAGAACCAGACTCCCAAGATGTTCATTAAGGATTGCTGCCAAAAGGCTGGGAACCCAAGGTCAAAGAAATGCATTCATATCCTGTAAGAATGGGTAAATAGAGGAGATGCAAGGACCGCATCTCAGATCAAGCAACTTTGCTTTTAGAGCAAGATCTCCTGCTTTGTTCCTGTTTCAAGCTTCACATCCTAGTTCAGGTTTTGCCTATGTATTTTGGGAAAGTATTCTTGCCTTCATGTTCTTGTTTGTATCATGTACTTTGGATTCTGCTTTGAAGATCATGTTCTTGTTTTAAGCCTTTCCATCTAGGGTTTACTTACTGTTTCCTGGGACATTGGCTCCTATTTTGATTATTGCATTTTCTTATTGCATTTTGCCTTACTTTTGCTGCCTTTTTACCAATAAACTGTTTATACCAAGTCTGTCACAGTGGTGTGTGTTGAGAACAAGATGGAGCTTTGCTGGGGTGCAACAGTCACTGACAGTTGGTGGCTGGCCCTTTCAAGGTCAATGGATTTTACTGTACTCTAAGGGATTTTCATAGTTTGAGATTTTGCATATGTAACTCAATGCTCCATGCAGTCATGCCAGCCATATGACCATGGAGGTGTCTACTGACAACGCCGGTTCTTTGGCTTAGAAATAGAGATGAGCACCAACCCTCAGAGTCAGACACAACTAGATTTAATGTCAGGGGAAAACCTTTACCTTTACCTAACAATGCCAACAGGTGCTTCAGCATAGCTTATCCCTTTTTTCTTTGGATAACTCAGTGATCTTCATGACACTACTTTGAAAAATCTGGGAGCTTTCAGAAATACAGTAGAGCCTCACTTATCCAACATAAACGGGCCGGTAGAATGTTGGATAAAGTGAAAATGTTGGACAACAAGGAGGGATTAAAGAAAAGCCTATTAAACATCTAATTACATTATGATTTTTAGAAATTAAGCAACAAAACATCATGTTTTACATCAAATTGACAGAAAAAAGCAGTTTAGTACACGGTAACGTTATGTAGTAATTACTGTATTTACAAATTTAGCACCATAGCATCACAATATATTGAGAACATTGACTACAAAAACATTGACTACTAAAAAAACAAACTGCGTTGGATAATCCAGAATGTTGAATAAGCGAATATTGGATAAGTGAGACTCTACTGTAGGTCTATTTAATTTAAGATCAAGTGGTAGAGTTCATTAAACAAGTCTGGTTATTTTTGGAGATCAGAGGTTATTTGGGTATATTGTTGCAATGAGAGTTTATATTTATGCAATCAAGGTGTTTGTTTTTCTTTCTTTTTGTGTCATAGTAACAATTTCTTGCACATTTACAGAATCTTCTGAACATCTTCTGTCCATCAAGTTTTAACAACAGTGATTTAATCTCTTTTAGTTCTAAATTCCAAGACCAAAAAAATGTGGAAGACCAAAAGGGACTGAATTCTTCTGAAAGGGCCTGTATAGTAAAACTCCAAACAATCTAGTATTATTCTGTCACAACACCATTATGCCAGCTGCACCTTAGGCCTGAGAACATTTGTATCCTGAGACTGTCTGTAGGTAACTAGCTTGTCTGTAACCTCTGTAAGCCATTTTATTTATATTTTTGATGTAATTCTGTAACAATATTCACCCATCACTGCTCCTTCTTCTTCCTCTTCTTCTTCTTCTTCTTCTTCTTCTTCTTCTTCTTTTTCTTCTTCTTAGGCGATCCCTCGTAATTTGAGGATGATGGTCCTCCATTTCTTGGAAGATGCCTGTGCGTGATTTTTTTTAATGTGTGGAGGGCGGTGCACAGCTGGTCAACACACAGTCTTCACAGATTGAGGTCCCAGCAGTGGTGTGATTAACACAACGAGAGTTGCTTCTCAGTCTGTTGCAGCCTTCACAGCTGTTGTAACATGTACCATGTTATCCTCCACCTGCTCCTCCGTTGAGGTCTTTGGGTCTTCGGATTGTTCTTGGTCTGGATCCTCCCCTGTGGCCACTCCTGGGAGTGTGTGACTCCCGTGGTTGTGCCCTCAGGTTCATTGGAACACGCAAACCCCCTCACCACGTCAAGGTGACTGCTCCACCTCACCAAAGGCCCTCAGCATGTTTTAAGCTAATGATTTTTTCTAATATAACAGATTTTGTTTTTTTTTTTCAATTCAAGTATCTAATCTTTTGCAAGTTACTTTATAAATTCATATACTTAATGTCACATTTCCTAATATCCCATCCATATGTTGAATAGAAAAAAATTAATATGCATCTTCAGAAACTTAGAACATTCATTCTTAGGATTACAGGCAGTCCCTAAGTTACAAACAAAGATAGGTTTGTTCTTGAGTTTAATTTGTTTGTAAGTCAGAGCAGGTACATTTTAAGTGTAACTCCAGGCAAAAATACATAAATATTTAGCTTTCAGTAGCATAGGGAAGAGTTAGCATCCCTGTGGTGTTTTGTTATGCTGTCTGTGTCCCTGTTCAGAAGATTTCACCTCACTTTCTGTCCCTGTGAGAATTGGATTTTGAAAAAAAAAATGGCTTGTTGTGGAAACAAGGCTTGGTGACAAATCTTCAGTGCAGACACCTTTTCCCCATGATAACACTTTCAGGAGTGAATTTCCCTTCCGATGAGTAGTTTTCTCTCACTTCCTATCATCTCACCCCCATTGGTAACTATGAGTTGTTTCTAAATCAGATGTTTGTAACTCGGGGACTGCCTGTATAAAGTACTTGTCAGAAAATTTCATACTCAATCCTCAGCTACTATCAGAAAAATGATGTGAATCTGAAAGAGATAACTAAAAGATAAAATAATCTTTCACACTAGAGACTTTACTGACTCACAAAGTTCAATCGTGGACATGATCTTAACATTCCCAAAGTCTTCATAAGTTTAGATTGACGGTCTTCTTTATTTTCTATTCCTCCTCTGCTCTCCACCCCCCCCCCCCTTCCTGCCCTTTTGAATTAAAAGGTCAGGTGGCTTTGCTTCAGAATTTTAATCTAAATCTCAACTGATAATTAGATGGGGAATTCTGGTGGGTCCCATGAAGTTTTTGAACTAAAGGAAGGAACTCAATTTAATTATTTGCTTGATTCTCCCCTTTAGTTGCTGCTTTGTAGAAGATTACAGGAAGACAGAGAGCCAGCATGATAGAGCAATTTGAGTCTTAGACTAGGAGTCTGAGTGACCAGGGTTCAAATTCCTACCTTATTTTAGAACAGTGGTTCTGCGCCTGGGGTCCCCAGATATTTTTGGCTTGCAACTCCCAGAAATCCCAGCCAGTTTACCAGCTGTTAGAATTTCTGTGATATGAAGGCCAAAAACATCTGGGGACCCCAGGTTGAGAACCACAGCTTTAGAACCTCACTTTGTGACACTGGGCAAGTCACACACTCTCAGCCTTAGAGTAAGGCAATGACAAAATAAACAAATGTTGTTATGATGGGTTCACCTTAGGGACGGAGCCCCTGGTGCCACAATAGGTTAAAGCCTTGTGCCAACAGGACTGCTAAATTGAAGGTTGGGTTGCTGACCTGAAAGTTGCCGGTTCGAATCCAACCCGGGGAGAGCGTGGATGAGCTCCCTCTGTCAGCTCCAGCTCCATGTGAGGACATGAAAGAAGCCTCCCATAAGGATGGTAAAACATCAAAACATCCAGGTGTCCCTGGGCAACGTCCTTGCAGATGGTCAATTCTCTCACAACAGCAGCGACATGCAGTTTCTCGAGTCGCTCCTGACACAAAGAAGAAAAAAACAACAACAACAACCTTAGGGACTCCATAAATAGGAAATGAATTGATAAGCCAGTGTACAATTAAATAGGAGTGGTTAGTTAATAATAGGGAGTTTAATTTTGTTTTACCTTTGTTAAAAGCTCAAACACTACATCTAATACAGACATTGCAGAATCCAGGACATAAAAGTTCTTATTCACTTGTCATTCCAAATGATCTTTAGACTCTGCATTTCAACTCATTTTTAAAAAATGGTACTAGTACATTTGAACAATGGAAGAAATTCATTTTCTGTTACAGATATACATTTTTAAAGAAATATGCTTCTGGGAATTTGACAATAAATATAAGCAAAAAGCTTTTAGAATAGAGACAACTGGGACAAAAATTCACATGCTGTGGCTGCCTTATATGTCATAGTGATTTATAGTACTGTATTATTGAAGGAAGAGAAAGCCAGCAAATTGGGGTGAAAGCTGCAATACAATTATTAGTATTCAAGGTCCCATGATGCCTTTTTCTTTTCAAAATGAAAAAAATGCTGTTGTTATCCCTAAAAGAAATGTGACTGGTAATCCTATACTTTTCTTCGTATTAATCCAAATAACAACCCTGCAAGGTAGATTTGCTGAAAGGTAATGATGGCCCGAGGACACATGAAAAATCCGTGACAAACCAGGATTTCAACCTGAGTCTCTGTTCCAAATCCATCATTCTAAACACTACCCTATATTATAAACTAGTTGTATAATTCTACTATGTCTTATTTGGGCAATCCCCCTCGATGGATTGTCACCTTGCCATGGTGAGGGGGCTTGCGTCTTCCGATGAACCTGTGGGCACAACCACTGGAGTGATGCACTCCCAGGAGTGGCCGCAGGGGAGGTTCCAGACCAAGCACAATCCGAAGACCCAAAGACCTCAACGGCGGAGCAAGCGGAGGATAACATGGTACATGTTACAACGGCTGTGAAGGCGGAAGAAGCCACTGTCGTTGTGTTAACCACACCACTGCTGGAACCTCACCTCCACACATTAAAAAAAATCACGCACAGGCGTCTTCCAACAAAAACAAAAACAAACCTACAAAAGTCCCATGGCGATCAGCGAGTGACAACGGGGGCAGGACTGTGAAATCTGGAAGCCCCTAGTCACAGACTGGCATATGGGCGGTGGATATGGACTCAGTCGTTCTACCTCAAGGACCGAGGCAGTTGAGTAGTCCGGCAGCTGTATCCATGACTGAGCAGCCCTTTTTAGGATCCGCTCTGCTCACCCCACACGGGGAAGGGGCTAGAAAAGGTGCCCTAAACATAGTCTGCCTCTCCTACCCTGACTGGACTGCCGCGTCCAGAGGGGTCACCACTCTGCGGCCAAAAAAGAAAAATGAACCTTGGAACATGGAACGTACGGACATTGTTAGATAACACTGACAGCGAACGCCCCGAACGCAGGACTGCTCTCATTGCAAGGGAGCTGGGACGCTTCAAGATCGACATAGCAGCCCTTCAGGAGACCCGGAGAGCAGGAGAGGGGCAACTGAAGGAAGAAAAGGGAAGCTACACCTTCTTCTGGAAGGGACTGCCTGAAGAGGAGCGAAGAATACATGGAGTTGGCTTTGCTATCAGAAACGACCTGGTGAAGCACCTGACTGAAGCACCCACTGGCATCAACGAACGACTTTCAACCCTCCGAATTAACCTTGCCAAAAACCAACAGGCAACCATCATATGCGCCTATGCACCAACTCTAGATGCTGACGAAGACATCAAGGAAAAATTTTACTGTCAGCTGGATACCATCCTATCGGAGATACCTAAGGAGGACAAAATCATTCTCCTGGGGGACTTTAATGCAAGAGTCGGAAGGGACTCTGACCTGTGGCCAGGGATCATAGGAAAAGACGGGGTCGGAAACAGCAACTCAAATGGCATCTTGCTTCTCACCAAATGCGGAGAGCACAACCTTGTCATCACCAACACGCTCTTCCGCCAGAAAAACAAGCTCAAGACATCATGGAAGCACCCTCGGTCAAAGCATTGGCACCTCCTGGACTATGTTATCACACGTGCCAGAGACCGCCGCGATGTGCTTCTCACAAGAGCCATGACAGGTACTGATGACTGCTGGACAGACCACAGGCTAATCCGATCCACGATGGCTATCAAGATCGTCCCCAAACGCAGACTCCAAGGAAGAAAAACAAGGCGCAAAATGAACACCCAAGCCCTTCAGGAGCCCTCCAAACGAGCCCTTCTCCAAACAACACTCAAAGATCATCTACCCACAGAACACCCCGAAAATGTTGAGGAACATTGGAACAAACTGAAGACCTCCATCATCACAGCCTGCGAAGAAAGCATTGGATACCTAACTAAGAAACATCAAGACTGGTTTGATGATAACGACGAAGAGATCCAACAGCTGATTGATAACAAAAGGAAAGCCTTCCAAACATGGCAGAGAGACACCAACTGTGCTGCCAAGAAAAAGATCTATGCCAGTGCAAAAGCTGAGGTCCAAAGAAGGACCAGAGAACTCAATAACATCTGGTAGACAAAGAAGGCTGAAGAAATCCAACACCTTGCAGATACCCATGACGCTCAGGGATTTTTCAAAGCCACAAAGATCATTTACGGACCAAGAAACCATGGCATACAGCACCTACGCTCATCAGATGGAACCAAAATTCTGAAGGACAAAACATCAATTGCACTACGTTGGAAAGAGCACTACCAGAACCTGCTGAATCGCAGCTCCAATGTGGCCGAAGAGACCCTCTCACAAATCCCGCAACAACAAACCAGGGATGAGCTTGCAGCACTGCCTAGTTTGGAAGAAGTCAGCAATGCCATCAGCCAACAAAAAAACAACAAAGCTAGCGGACCTGATGGGATTCCTGCTGAAATCTTCAAAGAGGGTGGACCTGAGCTGATACAACAACTCCACCATGTCATTGAAAAGGTGTGGATGACCGAGAAAATCCCAGCTGACTTCAAGGATGCCACCATCATCACCCTTTTCAAGAAAGGGGACAGAACCGACTGCCGGAACTATCGTGGTATCTCCCTTCTAACCTCCGCCGGGAAAATCCTTGCAAGAATCCTTGCAAACCGCCTTCTCCCTGTCTCAGAAGACACCCTCCCAGAATCCCAGAATGGCTTCCGCCCCTCCAGAGGAACAGTGGACATGATCTTCACTGCTCGACAGCTCCAAGAAAAATGCAGGGAACAAAACCAACCTCTGTACATGGCATTCATTGACCTTGCAAAGGCATTCGACACAGTGAATCGCAGCGCTCTCTGGACCATCCTCTAAAAAATCGGGTGCCCTGACAAATTTGTGAACATCCTGCGGCTCCTCCATGATGACATGATGGCAACAGTCTTGGACAGCAACGGCTCCCAAAGTGACCCATTTAAGGTGGAATCAGGTGTCAAGCAGGGATGTGTTATTGCCCCCACCTTATTTTCCATCTTCATCGCTATGATACTTCACCTTGTTGATGGGAAGCTTCCCACCGGAGTGGAAATCATCTATCGGTCAGATGGCAAGCTATTTAACCTCAGCAGACTGAGAGCCAAAACGAAGGTCACCACAAAATCTGTTATAGAACTCCAATATGCTGATGACAACGTAGTCTGTGCGCATTCAGAAGAAGACCTACAAGCCACTCTAAACACCTTCGCAGAAGCATACGAGAAGCTCGGCCTCTCACTGAACATCGAGAAAACCAAAGTGCTCTTCCAACAGGCACCAGCTAATCCCTCTGCAAAGCCAGGAATACAGCTTAACGGTGTAACATTAGAAAATGTTGACCATTTCCGCTACCTTGGTAGCCACCTCTCCACAAAAGTCAACATCGACCCTGAAGTACAACACCACCTGAACTCTGCGAGTGCAGCATTTTTCTGTATGAAGCAGAGAGTGTTTGATGACCGGGACATCCGTAGAGAGACCAAGGTGCTTGTTTATAAAGCCATTTTGCTCCCAACCCTGCTCTACGCCTGCGAAACGTGGACTGTGTACAGACGTCACACCAAACTCCTGGAGTGTTTCCATCAGCGTTGCCTCAGGAAAATCCTGCAAATCTCTTGGGAAGACAGGCGGACAAATGTCAGCGTGCTTGAGGAAGCAAAGACCACCAGCATTGAAGCGATGCTCTTACGCCATCAACTCCGCTGGACTGGCCACGTTGTCCGAATGCCCGATTACCGTCTCCCAAAGCAGCTCCTCTACTCTGAACTCAAGAATGGGAAATAGAATGTTGGTGGGCAGGAAAAGAGATTTAAAGATGGGCTCGAAGCCAACCTTAAAAACTGTGGCATAGACACTGAGAACTGGGAAGCCCTGGCCCTTGAGCGCTCTAATTGGAGGTCAGCTGTGACCAGCAGTGCTGCCGAGTTCGAAGAGGTACGAACGGAGGGCTTAAGGGAGAAACGTGCCAAGAGGAAGGAGTGTCAAGCTAACCCCGACCGGGACCGCCTTCCACCTGGAAACCGATGTCCTCACTGCGGGAGAATATGCGGGTCAAGAATCGGTCTCTTCAGTCACCTAAGAACACACGCCCAAGATACCAAGGTTGGAAGACTATCGTCCTCGAACGACGAGGGATCGCCTAAGTAAAGTAAGTAAGTAAGTACTTGGGCAATCCCTCGTAGTTCAAGGACAATTGTCTTCTATCTCTATTGTCTTGGGGATGTGTCCATAGGTGGCTGAAGTGACCTATTCTTGATCTGCATGTTCTACCGCAGTGAGGACATCGGTTTTCAGGTGGAAGGCAGTCCCGGTCAGGGTTGGTTTGACGGGCCTTCCTCTTGGCACGTTTCTCCCTTAAGCCCTCCAGTCGTGCCTCTTCGAACTCCGCAGCACTGCTGGTCACAGCTGACCTCCAATTAGAGCGCTCAAGGGCCAGGGCTTCCCAGTTCTCAGTATCTATGCCACAGTTTTTAAGGTTGGCTTTAAGCCCATCTTTAAATCTCTTTTCCTGACCACCAACATTACATTTCCCATTCTTGAGTTCAGAGTAGAGTAACTGCTTTGGGAGACGGTGATTGGGCATTCGGACAATGTGGCCAGTCCAGCGGAGTTGATGGCGTAGGAGCATCGCTTCAGTGCTGGTGGTCTTTGCTTCCTCAAGCACACTGACATTTGTCCGCCTGACTTCCCAAGAGATTTGTAGGATTTTTCTGAGGCAATGCTGATGGAAACACTCTAGGAGTTGAGTGTGACATCTGTAGACCATCCACGTTTCACAGGCGTAGAGCAAGGTTGGGAGGACAATGGCTTTATAAAAAAGCACCTTGGTATCTCTACGGATGTCCTGGTCATCAAACTTTCTCTGCTTCATGTGGAAAAATGCTGCACTCGCAGAGCTCAGTTGGTGTTGTATTTCAGTGTTGATGTTGACCATTGTGGAGAGGTGGCTGCCAAGGTAGCGGAAATGGTCAACATTTTCTAATGTTACACAATTAAGTTGTATTCCTGGCATTGCAGAGGGATTAGTTGGTGCCTGTTGGAAGAGCACTTTGGTTTTCTCGATGTTCAACGAGAGGCCGAGCTTCTCGTATGCTTCTGCGAAGGTGTTTAAAGTTGCTTGTAGGTCTTCTTCTGAGTGCGCACAGACTACGTTGTCATCGGCATATTGGAGTTCTATAACAGATGTTGTGGTGACCTTGGTTTTGGCTCTCAGTCTGCTGGGTTAAATAGCTTGCCATCTGTCCGATAGATGATTTCCACACCAGTGGGAAGCTTCCTATCAACAAGGTGAAGTATCATAGCGATGAAGATGGAAAATAAGGTGGGGGCAATAACACATCCCTGCTTGACACCTGATTCCACCTTAAATGGGTCACTTTGGGAGCCGTTGCTGTCCAAGACTGTTGCCATCATGTCATCATGGAGGAGCTGCAGGATGTTCACAAATTTGTCAGAGCACCCGATTTTTTGGAGGATGGTCCAGAGAGCGCTGCGATTCACTGTGTCGAATGCCTTTGCAAGATCAATGAATGCCATGTACAGAGGTTGGTTTTGTTCCCTGCATTTTTCTTGGAGCTGTCGTGCAATGAAGATCATGTGCACTGTTCCTCTGGAGAGACGGAAGCCATTCTGGGATTCTGGGAGGGTGTCTTCTGAGACTCGGAGAAGGCAGTTTGCAAGGATTCTTGCGAGGATTTTCCCGGCGGAGGTTAGAAGGGAGATACCGCGATAGTTCCCGCAGTCTTTTTTGAAAAGGGTGATGATGGTGGCATCCTTGAAGTCTGCTGGGATTTTCTCGGTCTCCCACACTTTTTCAATGAGCTGGTGGAGTTGTTGTATCAGCTTAGGTCCACCCTCTTTGAAGATTTCAGCAGGAATCCCATCAGGTCCACTGGCTTTGTTGTTTTTTTGTTGGCTGATGGCATTGCTGACTTCTTCCAAACTAGGCAGTGCTGCAAGCTCATACCTGGCTTGTTGTTGCGGGATTTGTGAGAGAACCTATTCAGCCACATTGGAGCTGCGATTCAGCAGGTTCTGGTAGTGCTCTTTCCAACGTAGTGCAATTGATGTTTTGTCCTTCAGAAGTTTGGTTCCATCTGATGAGTGTAGAGGCTGTATGCCATGGTTTCTTGGTCCGTAGATTATCTTTGTGGCTTTGAACCTCAGCATTTGCACTGGCATAGATCTTTTTCTTAGCAGCACAGTTGGTGTCCCTCTGTCATGTTTGGAAGGCTTTCCTTTTGTTATCAATTAGCTGTTGGATCTCTTTGTCGTTATCGTCAAACCAGTCTTGATGTTTCTTAGTTTGGTATCCAATGGTTTCTTCGCAGGCTGTGATGATGGAGATCTTCAGTTTGTTCCAGTGTTCCTCAACATTTTCAGGGTGTTCTGTGGGTAGATGATTCTTGAGTATTGTTTGGAGAAGGGCTCCTTTGGAGGGCTCCTGAAGGGCTTGGGTGTTCATTTTACACTTTGTTTTTCTTCCTTGGAGTCTGCGTTTGGGGACGATCTTGAGAGCCATCGTGGATCGGATTAACCTGTGGTCTGTCCAGAAGTCATCAGCATTTGTCATGGCTCTTGTGAGAAGCACATCACGGCGGTCTCTGGCACGTGTAATTACATAGTCCAAGAGGTGCCAATGCTTTGACCGGGGGTGCTTCCATGATGTCTTGAGCTTGTTTTTCTGGCAGAAGAGCATGTTGGTGATGACAAGGTTGTGCTCTCCGCATTTGGTGAGAAGCAAGATGCTATTCGAGTTGCTGTTTCCGACCCCGTTTTTTCCTATGATCCCTGGCAACAGGTCAGAGTCCCGGCCGACTCTTGCATTCAAGTCCCCCAGGAGGATGATTTTGTCCTCCTTAGGTATTTCTGATAGGATGGTGTCCAGCTGACAATAAAAAAATTCCTTGATGTCTTCATCAGCATCTAGTGTTCGTGCATAGGCACATATGATGGTTGCCTGTTGCTTTTTGGCAAGGTTAAGTTGGAAGGTTGAGAGTCGTTCATTGATGCCAGTGGGTGCTTCAGTCAGGTGCTTCACCAGGTCATTTCTGATAGCAAAGCCAACTCCATGTACTCTTCACTCTTCTTCAGGCAGTCCCTTCCAGAAGAAGGTGTAGCCTCCTTTTTGTTCCTTCAGCTGCCCCTCTCCTGGTTTCCTGAAGCGCTGCTATGTCAATGTTAAAGCATCCCAGCTCTCTTGCAATGATAGCAGTCCTGCATTCAGGGCGTTTGCTGTCAGTGTTATCCAAAAGTGTCAGTACGTTCCATGTTCCAAAGTTCATTTTAATATTTTGGCCTCAGAGTGGTGACCCCTCTGGACGCGGCAGTCTAGTCAGGGATAAGAGAGGCAGACTATGTTTAGGGCACCTTTTCTAGACCCTCCCCCATGTGGGGTGAGCAGAGCAGATCCTAAAAAGGGCTGCTCAGTCATGGATACAGGTGCCGGACTACTCAACTGCCTCGGACCTTGAGGTAGAACGACCGAGTCCATATCCACCACCCATGTGCCAGTCTGTGACTAGGGTCTTCCAGATTTCACAGTCCTGCCCCCGTCGCTGATTGCCATGGGACTTTTGTTGGTTTGTTTTTCTTTTTCTTGGAAGATGCCTGTGTGTGATTTTTTTTAATGTTTGGAGTTCAGTGTACGGCCAGTCAACACACAGTCTTCACAGAGTGTGGTCCCAGCAGTGGTGTGGTTAACACAACGAGAGTGGCTTCTCAGTCTGTTGCAGACTTCTTCTGCCTTCACAGCCGTTGTAACATGTATCATGTTATCCTCCGCCTGCTCTGCCATTGAGGTCCTAGGGTCTTCGGATTGTTCTTGGTTTGGATCCCCCCTTGTGGCCCCTACTGGGAGTGCAAGCCCCCTCACCGCGACAAGGTGACAGTCCATCAAGGGGGTTTATGCTAGTTGTATAATTCTATTAGGTATTGGTATTAGGTATTTTAAAAACAATACCAATGTTGAACTACAATGGTTCAATGATTTAAAACTTGCAGAATTAAAATGAAAAGTAATTATGAATATTATTAATTTGCATTTTAATTATGCAAATGTAATAATTAATCATGCAGATTACATAACTGTGAAGGGCTGGAATATGGCAGGAGCTGGGAAATGGATTTAAAATGAAACATTCTTTCTGATTTTATGGCAAAAGTGGGATCTGACCTTTTTGGTTCTCTCAAATTCACTGGTCGGGAATGAACTAAATGTGTTTTAATCAAGTGATTCGCCCTTGCATGCTTCTGTCTGGTTTACTAAAAATCAAGAACAGAGCTCTGATGAAACAGGAATTGCAAATTGGGTTGAGAGGAGTCCTCGGCCCTTTTCTCTTGTCAATGTCTTGATAGTGAAATGTCCCATGAACAGCTATTTGCCACAGGATGAAAGATGTAATTGCCAAGTGACTCTCCTGAGCTGAAAGGGAATTGATCTCTCTGGTGGTGACATGTCTGATATTCATCAAGACTGCAAAAGGAGAAACCACCTTCCTATAATGGGTTGGCAAGCTTTGAGTCTCCATAAGTCAATCCCACATCCTGCTGGACCTGCTGTGGGCTGCATTAGACACCTCAGACAAAACCTAAGAATCAGTTCCAGTTTTGTTAACCTAAGCTTCCTTTTTGGGTGAAAGAAGGCAAAAGTGTGTGTTTATAAAAATACACACATCTGCATCGTCACCCCTCGAGGCTTCAAGGATAAGCAACTATTTTTTCAATTTCTTTTCAATAATGGTGCAGTCAGGAGGGGGTCCAGCCATGTACAAATGTGTACGTGGACAGATAGGAAATATGATTTCTTTCTGGGATTTTTTTCCCCAATGGGAGCACATATTTAGAAATTTGACAGCTGTAAGAAAGTATTTGGAAGTGCACTTTTCCCATCCTTGTTGCAGAACTAATTATTTGTAGTAGTATGTCACTTTTTCAGCAAGCATTTGAATAGCTGCGCCAGCTTACCTCCATCATGGATCTTTGAATCCCATATAATGTGTGTTCTAATTTGCTCTCCGAGCAAAGTCTTACATCATCAAACCCTTTAATTAAATGCAAGTTAACATAGAGGATTAAATCTACTCATCAAGATGTAAGCAAGCCAAATAGCACCACTGCAGATTAAACAATTTTTTATTTCCCTGTCAGGTTTAACCATCAGTCTACTTAAAGCATAGTTCTCAGCACTTTCAAGAAAGGACAAATTTTGTCATGTTCTTCCCTTCGGCAAACACTGAATTCTGTCTCTGGAAGGAAGATTTTTTTTACAGATCAAATGACATCACTGAACCATGGTGATTGCTTACAGTCAAAGAACTGTGGTGCTTTTCTGTAGATGTCACCAAGCAAGCAGAGATCATTATGCCACTCTCATGCTCTACATACAAACCCAGATAGGAAAGAAGAAAATATGTAAAATAAAATTGCTCCATTACACCTCCTGAATTTCCTCTTCTGCCCTGCTAGACTGTCACCATCTTGTCATTATCACTAGACTACTTTGACTCTCAGCAGAAACATTGCTTCAGATTAAAATCTCAGGTTTGGCCAGGACTCTTCCACAGTACACAATTTTATTTATTTATTTTATTTACAGTATTTATATTCCGCCCTTCTCACCCCGAAGGGGACTCAGGGCAGATCACATTATATACATATAGGCCAAACATTCAGTGCCCATATACACATAGAACCGAGACAGAGACAGACAGACGTAGAGGCAATTTAACCTTCTCCTGAGGGAATGTTCGATTCTGGCCACAGGGGGGAGCAGCTGCTTCACCATCAACTGTGACGGCACTTCCTAATTCCAACGTCGTAAATTAGTTAAACTTGCCTCCCCACTTTTATAAGTGGTACCTTATTTCCTACTTGATAGATGCAACTATCTTTCGGGTTGCTAGGTCAGCAACAAGCAGGGGCTATTTTTTATTTTTAATTGACGGGTGCTCACCCCACCACAGGCTGGCCTCGAACTCATGACCTCATGGTCAGAGTGATTTATTGCAGCAGGCTGGTCACCAGCCTGCGCCACAGCCCGGCCCTCTAAATTCCTCTAAATTCAGGAAAAGCATTGCATTTAGAATTCTCAGTCAGAGAGCTGTAGTGCCTCTCCAAACTATGTTGTTGGGTTTAACATAATATATCTTGTAATCAATTAAAAAAAACTGTGGTGTATGAATATTGGTGATCATTATTGAAGATATATTTTCATCTGTCCAATGCTAATGTTGTTGTTGTTGTTGTTTTTTTTGCATGGCCTTTTGCCCAGTTTCACCAATGTCTAGGTATCTTTACCAAGTATCTAAATGAAACGTTACTCTGTGTGACTTCACATTGCATGATTGGAAACATATTTAATACCAATGTAAGATGGTCTCAGAGGAACAGACAAAACGGAGATGATAGTAATAGGTGTGATTATAGAGATGAAACAAGACAACACAGGTTGCCAAATTAAAAGAGGAGTTTGAGGAGCTGAGTGTTAACAAGAGACCCTTCCAAATTGGTTACTCATTAACAGTCCCTTTGGACTGTTGGTGGAGAAAGGGCAGGTTATAAATAAATCATCATCATCATCATCATCATAGATGTGGGGAGAAAAAAGAGCCCCCCAAATTACAGCCTTCTTCAGACTCCTCAGACAACCTGTTTTCTACTACCCTCTTCCACAAGCTTCTAAGAGCAGCAATTTCCCTTCCAAATCAGTTGCTCTTTAACAGTGTGATAGGGAAAAGGGGTGTTAGGTCTATGGGTAACATCTGGTCCAAAATCCCATCTTTTACAACCACCACAATCATGATTAAACATTTCTACACCAATTATGGAGTAATCTTATAGACCCAAATGAAAAAAAGAAAAATCTTCATTTCCACTTCCCAATAGGCCTTTTTCATATTAAATTAATAAAAGAATAGAAATAGAAAGAGAGGGAGAGAAGAAAAGAAAAAAAAAAGAAAAGAAAAGGGGATCTGAAGTGACATGTCATCAATGAACCGTTGCAAGGGGGGGTCACAAAGTTAAAAATGGATTGCTGTTCCTCTATACAGTTCCCACTAGGAGTTTAACAGAAATAGCCATGTTTTCCTCAAAACCAACAATGGCCAGATTTACATTTTTCTTTTGCATTTCTCACTGTGCATCAGCTCCCAGAGCCTCACAAGAGCAGAAATTGGCTTCCAGCCCTCACACATTTGCCCACTGCTGCCTGAGATAATGGAAAGTAAAGTACAGCAAGAAAGGCATTCATAATTATTGATATGTTCAAAGTTGAAACATTTCCCAGAGGCTAAAAGTTTTAATTACTTGAGCCACATCATTTCACAGTAAAACCCGCAATCAATAAATATTTGTGACTTCCCTGGGATATATAGATGTCATAATGGGAAATGTGTATATTTACTGGAACACTTCTGTGGATAAAAATCAATTTCTTTACTAGGAACAAGAAGAGGGGGGAAAAACCTAAACCTGAGTAGTTTGTCAATCTGATATCTTGGGAGGTTAGGCTGCCCCTTCAATTTATTTCTGCCTTCTTGTCAGCATTTTACTTTCTGTCATTAGGTGGGCATGATTTACAGGCATAGCTTTTCTTAATGAATTATAGATATGAAGTAACCCAGCTTGTGGATGATATGATGTATCTTTTCTCCAAATTATGGTATCTATAAATGAAGTTCATTTTTGGTACATAGTGTGCATGTTTGACAAGGAATGCAGCTCTAACTCTGGGGTTATGGTGAATAACAGCAAAGGTAAATGTTTTCCCGACATTAAGTCTAGTCGTGTCCAACTCTGAGGGTTGATGCTCATCTCCATTTCTAAGCCAAAGAGCCAGATTTGTCTGTAGACACCTCCGAGGTATTGTGGCTGGCATGACTGCATGGAGTGCCGTTACCTTCTAGCCAGAGCGGTACCTATTGATCTACTCACATTTGCATGTTTTTGAACTGCTAGGTTGGCAGAAGTTGGGGCTAACAGTGGGAGCTCATCCCGCTCCTCAGATTCGAACCGCCAACATTTCGGTCAGCAAGTTCAGCAGCTCAGCAGTTTAATCTGCTGCGCCACAGGGGGTTATACACATGAAATAAACAGAAATTATAAATAGCAAGTAAACAGGTTTTAGCAGTCTAGTAATACGTACAACAAAATAATGTGATTTGTCTTTTAAGGTCAACTGTTGTACTCATGCTCTTATTGAATAAAAGTCAAATTTCCCAATTGCTGTCAAAGGTTCAGGACTGCACTCCTAATTAGGTCTTGATAAAGTCCCCTTTAGAACATGTTTAGTTGCCTCATACAAAATCAGATGATTCCTCTATCTATCTCAATTATACTTACACTGTGTATTAGCAGCTGTTCAGGGCTCCAAGCAGGAGTTTTTCCCTAGGCCTTTTCAAACTACCTAATTAAAGTGTTATAATCCACCTCCCTGATTCATTCTTATGGAATCTGGGAATTTGCACTTGGGTGAGACACTAACACTCTCTGGCTGAAAATTCTAAACTACAAGTCAAGGGTTCCTTAGGACTGAGTTCAAGTGGCATGAAAATGTGTAGCGTATTATTAAAGGCCAATTCTGTCCAGATGTGAAGAAAGACAATACAAGTTGAGTATCCCTTATTTGAAATGCCTTGCTGGAACAAGAAGTGATTTTATTTTTAAAAATTGTACAGTACCTCTATTTGCATATACATATACGCAATTTGTTTATGTTTCATGTAATACACATGGCCTGAAGGTAATTTTATATAACATTTGAAAATAATATTGTGCATGAAGAAAAGTCTGTGTGTACTGAACCATCAGAAATAGTTGCACAGCCTCACAACTTCTGTGATTCAATAACCAAAGAAGAGCAAAAAAAATGTCTGTTGTGTCAGTATGATCAATGGCACAACAAAAGAAACAAAATGGTATAATATCAATTTTTATCATGCCTAGGATTACAACTCAGGGCTACAGACACAGCCCTCTTCTTCATTACACTGCCTCTGAAGTGGGGCTGGGGTGGGGCATTCAAAGTGCACATTTTGACCCAATCATTACATTTGTGAGTTTTTTGATGTTGACATAACCAGATATCCTAAGTGCAATAATCTGGCAAACACAAGTGTCACATACATATAACTTTGCTTCTTACATGGGGATATTCAAGAAACTGAATGTTGCTGTCAAGATCAGCTGCAACCCTTTTCAAACTAATACAGAGGGCTAATCATAAAATAAATTCCAATGTAATTATAATACTGCATTTGACCAAAAACACATACAATTCTTGGTGTTAGCTTTTCATAGCAAAGTTTATTTGCTATTCAATGAATTTTAAAATGATTTGAGTGAAATTAGACTGTGATAAAGACATGTAGTTGTCATGTTGTCTTGAAGATGGAAAACTATGATAGGAAAGTGACACAAATATGTTTCATTCTGAAAACTATAGTAAAGAGCCATCATACAGAACACAAAAGTCAGGAAAATGGGAAATGAACAACAACATTATAATCAACAGCAGTGAGATGCTAGTACAGTCACTGCTGATCAGAGATAGACTGAGATATATTGATGCTGTAAAGTATGTCAGGTTGTAGAGGCCCCATAGCATTATCTCCCTATCATAAATTGAGATCTGAACTGCTAGTGTGCAAATCTAGCACTGAGGTTGACAGAGTTTACAGAACCCAAAAGAACATAGTCTCCCTGTCTCTGCAGTACATAGAAGAAATGACACAGAAATCCCCAAGGATGCAAGGGATCGACTATAAATCATTTGTCCATATCCTTGTGTATAATCCTAGGCTTGTGTATAATCCCATGCTGCTGTGTCTGGTTGCAAATGCATATCAGGCAGATAAGGAGCTTGAAGACAAATCAAGACGGAAAGAAATGAAATGATATTAATTCATTATCCTGTATATTTCTAAAGACAAGGCATTTGTTTTGATGTCTTCAGAGGGGGAAAGAGTCGGGGCAACACACTAACATAAAATAGCTGATCAAGGGTTACATTTTCTCCAAGACTGTGTAAATATTGTAATAGTAATATCAGAAATGCTTTTAATTCTGTAGTTAGTTAGTTAAACTTTTTTTTAATCTTTGATGAACTATCTTAAGACTTGGTGTGGAAAAAAGGCAAGCTGCATATCACAAGTATTGAACCTGACTCAGCACATAGAAGATAGTTTTGAAAGGCAGCAGATTGCAGGAGCCATCTTCATAGACCTGTCTGCAATTTATGATACTGTAGTTTATGATACTGTAAATGTAAGGAGAGAAGACTTCTGGAACATGGCCACACAGCCCGAAAGACATACAACAACCAAAAGACCCTTTGTCAATTACTGTGTCTATATAAAGCAGTCTGGGTTTTTAATGCTAGAAGCGAAAACATTGCCTGTTTTAAACAGTTTACTTATGCTTCCTCAAGTCAAATACTAATATTTTGATCTACTACCAATAAAGTCATTTTGATCTATTAACTACTTTCTTCAAGTAACCTTGAAGCATTAAAACCTGAATTTCCCATTGTCTCATGTCCTTTCCACAACTTATGATACATTTCTAATAAACCAAATTTAGAATTGTTTATTTGATGTGATTAGGTATTCAAACTATATATAGACTGGTTTATTTATTCAATTTCTTTGTTTAATATGGTTTAGTAATTGTGAATTTTAATTTATGTGAAAGCAGACAGAGCTCTGGGTGGACACTTATTGCTATAAAAAAAATTTAAACTAATTAGAGCAATTTCACCCTTCACTCGGAGATCTTTGCCATTTTCATCTCCAGATAGAAAACAAACCTAATCTAATTTTTTGTGTTTAATTTATTTACTATGATGTCTCTAACCAGGGACTCTTTCCATCTGCTTCTTTGATAGATTTTCAGTCCTGTCAGCCCACAGCAGTTTTCCCTGCTATGAAAATTGCGTAAGTATAGTGCAAATATTTAATATAAACTTTCAAGCCTAAACAAGTAAGTAGGGAATATTTGAAGCAACTCAGCCATAGAAAACCATTGGGTAATGCCACTCTCTCTCAACCTCTGAAAAAGACTATGGCAAATCTCCTTTTATGATACACATAGATCAGCTCGTCTGGTGGACATATTTCCTTTTCCAGATCAATAGCCAGATAGGAAGGCAGGTCACAATATTAAGGGGGAATATTTTAACAGTTTCACACCCATTATATGGTCTATGCATTGCCTTTGACTATGACAATTTGAAATCGGCAAGGAATCTCCCAGTGGTAGTAGACTAAACAATTAGAAAGGACCACACTGCTGCGAGGGGTGGCGTGGCCTCTTCTTTCAGCCTCCTTTGAGTTTATTAATGTGCATCCCCTCATGGTAGTTAAGGTGGAATTAGAGAGCTATAATTGTGCAATGTGAAAGGTCTCAAGTGCCTTATTGACCATGGACATTCCAAGTTCCAGAATGCCCCTCTGATCATCAATACACGTGATCAAAAAGAGTGAAATAACTTGTTGCAAAAATCAACATAACTTGTAAGCCAGTGATGTGCAAGATGAAAAGGGTATGATGATGATTCCTCTTTTAAAAAAGTAATGCAACATTGTTACATTTTCTAGATAGTGACTACCATTTATTTATTACGTTTTCTTTCCCTTTTTGAAGGGCTAAAATGATGGGAGCATTTTAAAGGGCACATTTTCAAATGTTAGGCCCTTTGTGCCCTTTTACATGGATTTTTCTCAAAAATGTACTAAAAATATAGATTCAATCATTTTATGTATATCTCACCTTTTTCTCAGTAATAGAACTCAACTGAGCCTGAGAAAAAGTAAGAAATGATATAATTTACAATGCAAAAAGTTATCTACAGTGAGTCTTCTACCATCAGTACATCTTCCATGGCCCTTAATCTGAAGAACCTATGAGCTTCAAACTGACAACAGAAGACTGAAAAGCAGGTTAGAAGTATACAAGCACAACTAAGGCAAATACAGCACATAAGGACAAGCAATTAGAACAAATGCCATCAAAGCCAGAACTGAAAAGTTGACTACAGATTCCAAGTGTAGACTCTGCAAGGAAGCAGATGAAATGATGGATCACATACTCAGCTGCTGCAAGATTGCGCAGATGGACTACAGGGAGAGGCATAATACCATTGCTCAGATGATCCACTGGAACTTCTGCCACAAATACCATCTGCCTGTGACAAAGAACTGGTGGGATCACAAGCCTGAAAAAGTTACAGAAAATGAACTCTGGGACTTCCGAATTCAAACTGACAGAGTTTTGGAGCACAATATTCCTGCCTCATGATCATGGAAAAAAACAAAGTATGGATCTTCGATATTGCAATCCCAGGCGACAACAGGATTGACGAGGAGCAACTGGAAAAGCTTACACGATACAAGGAATTAAAGACTGAACTGCAAAGACTCTGGCACAAGCCAGCAAAGAAGGTCCCAGTGGTGTTCAGCATAATGGGTGCAGTGCCTAAAGTTCTTGGCCAGCATCTGAAAACAATCAGCCCTGACAAAATTACCATCTGACAGCTGCAAAAGGCCACCCTACTATAGTGACCTGAAAGAGACTTCTAGGTGGAAAATGAGAAATGTCTTTTACAGAGAAGTCCTCCTAGTATCAAAGAGGGTGTCTGTTCAGCCCCAATGAAAGTCATGTTTTAATCTCCCAAACTGATAATGTGTTTTAAAATACAAGTCAATACACAAGTAAACAACACTGAGTTCAGCAGGACTTATTGTTCTAAAAGCATGTGTATGATTCCTTCACATATTATTTCATCATTTTGTCCTGCCTTTGCAAATTCCCTAATTTGTTGTTGTGTGCCTTCAAGTTGTTTCTGATTTATGGTGACACCAAGGCAACCCCATTCTGGAGTTTTCTTGGCAAAATTTGTTTTGTGGGGCCTTGCCTTTGTCTTCCTCCGAGATTAAGAGAATATGATTTGTTCAAGATCATCCAAAGAGTTTCCATGACTGAACAGGGATTCAAAGCCTGGTTTTCCAAAGCTGACCTCCAGTACTCTAACCACAACCACTACACCATGAATACTGCTTAAATAAGTAAATTCAAAAGTGTAAAATCCTACTGGGTATATCCAATCTCTTCAGCATGCTAGTTTTTATATCTTCACCATTCTTCAGCAGTCTTTTCACGTAGTGTCACCTTAAAACAGGACTAGTTTTATTTCTCATTTCAGTATATATACACAGTCAGATTAATATAAAGCTGGGTCTATTGTATGATTATTTTGAAGAATATAAACACTTAATTACTGATAACTGAATAAATACTGCTCTGTCACAAATACAGTCAGGGTTCCTCCCATGCCTTTATAATGACTGGAAGGTTTAAATCTATACTCTGACATTGTATTAGAATTGAAATTTTTTTTAATTCATATGCATTAAAAAGGTAAAGGTTTCCCCTGACATTAAGTCCAGTCGTGTCCGACTCTGGGGATTGGTATTCATTTCTAAGCCAAAGAGCCGGCGTTGTCCATAGACACCTCCAAGGTCATGTGGCCAGCATGACTGCATGGAATGCCGTTACCTTCCCGCCGGAGCGGTACCTATTCATCTACTCACATTTTCATGTTTTTGAACTGCTAGGTTGGCAGGAGCTGAAGCTTAACAGCGGGCGCTCATCCAGCTCCCCGGATTTGAACCTGGGACCTTTCAGTCTGCAAGTTCAGCAGCTCAGCGCTTTAACACACTGAGCCACTGGAGGCTCCTCATATGCATTAGGGAATAACAATTAATGCTGTAGAAAAATAAACCTTTATATTTCACCTTAAGAAATCAAGAAACCAGTGCTACATAGGGCAGCCACACTTTGTGGATAGTGGAAATGTAACATCAAACTTGAAAAACAAGAATGGGGGGGGGGATAAGTATTAGCACTGTTAGTATAGCCTGGACAAGCTACCTTTTACACCTGTCCTTCTGACTTGGAGATCCTGACAGTTTGCTAAAATGCTTTGGTGGGATTCACCAGCCATAGTGTCAATTTGTACTGAAAAATGTGAATTTCATACAATTTATATAAGATTATGAGAAGAGATCAGTGGCTTAGGGCATACAAATAGATATGGAGTGGTTGGCTTCAACATAACTCCATTTTGGTATTGCATTGACAAGTGCAGATCTGTTATATTGAAAGATATGTATTGGTTTCATAATATGATTTCCTATCTGCTCTGCCTTATTCTCCAGCCTTTCTGTGTTGAAGATTTGAAGTGACCATCTGTCTGTCTTAGCATAAAGAGAAGCAAAATTCTTTTCTGCATTAGGTGGAAACTATCAGAAAGCAGGATTCCTGAAAGAACCAAGCCAACTATTAAAAAAGTGAGACAGCTGCCACAGGTAGCAGATTTGGAGTGTCATAAAGAAAAAGGAAATCATTCATTCCTTTATTGTTGATGTCTTTTTTATCACCTGGATTGGGGAGAAGTATGTGTAGGATTTTCTCCAATGTGTGCCAAAATATCTTGTTTAATTTGTACCTTCATGAAGGTTTTCTGAAGCAAGGAATACTCAATAGATTTCTGGGTCCTTCCTCTGATATCTAGCTTACAGCACCTGGTATTTGTTGGTTGTCTTCCATCCAATTAGTAACCAGAGCTGATCCTACCAGCTTCCAAGATTAGACAGAATCTGATGTCTTCAGAGTATTTAGACCCAGGGCCCATCCAGACAGAGTTCAAAATGTGAGAACTCTTGCACTTTTACCGGAGGCATCCAAATGATGCATCTGGTAAAAGTGAATTAATTCAAACAGAGCAGGAAAACCTGCTTTGTCCCAAATTAATTAGATAGTGCATTAGACACAGGCCTTTCTGAAAGACCAGGTTCTAATGGGCTATGGACCCTATGGGGACAGACCCATGGGTAGTCTTGTGACTACCAATGTCTCCGTCCACACACCTATCTCACACCTTTTGAGCTCCTGGAATCCAAAGACGCAAGATGGTGCCCCACTTCCCACCTGCCCCCCACCCCAAACAAAGCCTTAAAAATAAAGAAAATCTTACCGGGACACCATTAGGCCTTTCTGTATGCTCCTGGAATATACAAATTACATGCCAGGAAGCGGGGGGATTGCTTCTGCCTCCCTCCACACTTCCTGGCATGTCATTGGTACATTCCAAGAGTCTTCAGAGAGGCCTAATGATGACTCAGTAAGGTTTTCTTTATTTTTAAGGCTTTTAGAGGGGAATTTGGGGTGGCCCCATTTTAGTGTGATAGTTACCACTCTGCAATAGGGACAACCCACAGGAAAGCCCATTTTTTTTGTTAAGTTGTGCGGGTGTAAACCCACTTTGGGTTTCTGAAACTGTCTCCAAAGCGGGTTTAATGTATGCCTGGAAGTGCCCCCAGTCTTCAATGTAATATATCCTCCAACACTTCACAAATTAAAAACTGGGATACCTGTGGGCTGTGGCCAACTTGCATCAATGTATTGTCAAGATGGCATACGTTATTAAAGAGAACACACAAGTTAAGAAAGGCTGCAGCAGTTTACTTTTGCTAGAATCAATAGTGAAGGGCAGGATTTCTTTCACTCCATTCTTCTCCCCCTTTTCGAGTTAATTGAGTGCAAATTACTTTTGTGCTTTGAACTCAATATGTAATAATTTAAGCCTGTGTAGGATGAAGTGGGAGAAAAAGAGGCCAACTGGGACATTTTGAAAGCAACTGAAAATGCAGCGCAGCAAAACTGGTGCAGTCCCTGCCAAATCAGAATTTATAATTGCTTTTAATTGTACATTTTTTTACTGCTGGGAAAGCATATAAAAGATTACAGCAACTTGATTGACTCTGTATGCAACACACTTGGGTTTGGATGTCATGCAAGTTGGAGGCATTTACTACTTTGCCTCATACAGCAACAGATCTTGGACTGTCTCTATTGCTAGGCCAGCTGGTTTCAATAGATATAATGGGTGAGGATTAGCTCCTCCATTTCTGGAAGCAAAATGCCTTGGTCTGTCTCTGGATGGCCCATGAGGTCTCTTCCAACTCTACTATTCTATGATTCTATGATTCTATGATTCTGTTTCCTGGCCACAAGAAAGCCTCTGCTCACATTTCAGGATAACACAATTAGATGCAATAAAATTCCTCTTGGTGCAGTATGGTGGTCAGGCACTATAGAAGCAGGATAGGGACATAGCGATCGGGATGATCACATTGGTATTTCTTTAAAACCAGCATACCTGAAATAGTTATACTACAGTTTCAATATACTGGTCATCTAAGAAATATCCTCAACAATTATTTTCATGGCAAGATTAATGAACCTGTAATAATGCTGTGGTCACATTATATGAAGAAAGGCACTAAAATCTGACATTGTTGTGACCTGCAGAATGCAAGGAACAGGGTAATCATTGTTTTTCAATGAGGTGTTGACATTTTGTTATAAAACATCACATTGTTATCTCTTTAAAATGCCACAAGAGTTGCTTTTTGGAATTTCCACTGTAAAATGTCAAAGCAATGCACTTTTCATCACCCTCCTGGTGTGCCTGGTAATAGAACCTCTTGAACATATCATCTAGTTTTTGTCTATGGCATAGAAAATGGGAAATATAAGAAGCAATATTGATTCAAAAAGCCCTTGAGATAAACTATTTAGAAGTCATTGTGAAAAACAGTGGACCCTTGAAATTTGCTGGGGTTTGGTCCAAAATCTGTGCGTGCTCAATTCCCATTATATACAATGGTGTACTAAAATCATGCTCTTTGTATAAAATGGCAAAATTAAGATGTGTTTTTTCTTTTCTTTTTTTTCAAGCCGTGAATGGTTGAGTGCATGGTTACAGAATTGGTTGATATGGAGAGCTGTATTTATTAATTATTCTTTGCTCTGGAGACTAGAGACCTCCTCACATTGAGAAATTTCCCTGTTGTATGACACTTCATCCTCTTTTCAAGCATGGAGAGGCATGGAGCTCATCACATGACATTAAACTACTTCTGGCAGTCATGCATAGCCCTCTGTGGTTGTAAAGAGGCAGAAATGTCCTGAAATGAGGGAACTCTGGCAAACGGTTCAGGGACTTCATCACATTGAGAAATTCCCCCATCGTAGGACACTTCAGCTTCTTTTCAAGCACGGAGAATCACAGAGCTTATCACACGGTATTAAACTACTTCTGGCTATCATGCATTGTCCTCTGTGGTTGAAAAGTAGAAATGTCATGAACATAGGTGAGCAATCATGTTCAGAGCTCCTATCTCACATTTCTCCCATGGTTCCAGCTGAAAAGCAGGTGGGATGGGAACGATCAAAGTTTCCCCATCCCGTTTCATTGCCCACCTCATCAATTTCATTTTATCATAAGGGGCTTTGGGCAGGGCAATTTTATCCCATGGGAATAAGAGGTTTTAAAGTGTTGTCAGAATCCTTTAATGTAAGTGGCTTTGGACAGGGCAAGGGATCTCTTGGCTTTTGGATTTTGAAGTTTTCCCTGATTTAAAAAAAAAGTAATATGGAGGGGACAGAGAAAAGAACTCCCTTTGTAAGGAATGCAAGATGAATGTATTGCCAGCTCTTAGGTTTCCATGTGTGATAAAGCTGATCAAGGGCAACAATGGGTGAACTACTGAAGAGAGATATACATGTGGATGGGGAGGCATGTGATGCCTCATGGGCCCTGTAGTCCTGTTCCTAGTACTATTGTGGCAGATGAAGATGAAAACATGGGGTTTTCGCCGGTGCAACAAGAGCCGGAGTCTCTTCACCTGCCGGATGTTGATGTTTGCCCTCAAGAATTCAGTAAAACAGGCCTTGGGCAGAACTCCCCTCCGTTTCCCAGGAAGGAATCTTATTCTAGAGACAGAGGAGTTAGAGAGGCCCAACGGAGGAGTTTACGGATCGCTGCCAAACAACAGGCTGATTAGGCCTGCTTCCCTTGGGAAATTCTAAGGAGTCTTGCATCTGGACAGAGTTGGGTTTCGCTTCTTGTTCTCTAGGGAAAGAGATTTGTTGGCGGGAAAACGAGACCCAATATAGGTGTTTGGCGCAGGAGATTCTTTGCGGAGTCAATTGATCAGCTTCAGGAGAGAGATCGTGTGTGGACTTCGTAACCCCAGTTCCTTGCTTCCCGGATCAAGCTTTCAAGCCTTTGCCTTGCCTTGCTGTTTAACCACGGACCCTGCTCCACGCTCCAAGTTTTGCCTTGTTTCTAGTCACGGACCTAGCCAAGAACCAAGTTTATTTCCAGCCTTGTTGTCAAGCTTCATTGGACTCTAAGACTCTGACATTTCCCCACACTATTGCTTGGCAAAAGTGTGTGTTTCGGTCAAGTGGATTAAAACTTTGAACTCTAATATCATTTATTGGACAATACATTTTTGGACTATATTTGACCTCATTTGAAAGGTCTGCTTCTGAACTATATTCTTCACTTGTTTTATTGCATTTATATATTTCCTTAATAAAGATATTAGATAGAGATTGGCCTCCGTGTACGGTTATTGGTGCCCAGCAGCCAGGGATCTGACAAGGCAGAACTTGAAATGGAAGGGCTGATCATCTAGAGGGGTGATTCCCTACACCAGTGGTTTTCAGCTTGTGGGTCCCCAGGTGTTTTGGCCTACAACTTCCAGAAATCCCAGCCCATTTACCAGCTGTTAGGATTTCTGGGAGTTGAAGGCCAAAACATCTGGGGACGCACAGATTGAGAACCACTGCCCTACGCTAAAAGAATGGTCACCCACACTTTCCCATCTCAATGTGATGAGGTCGTAGGACACAGAACAATAGATGTAAACTTCAGGAAAAAAGATTCCACCTAAACTTTAGAAAGAACTTTGTGATGATAAGAGCTGTTTGACAGTGGAATCTACTGCTTTGGTTTATGGTGGAGTCTCCCTCTCTGGAGGTTTTTAAGAAGAAGGTGGGTAGCCATACGTTGGGGTACTCTGTTTACATGTTATTCCTGCATGTCATGATGGGGTTGGACTGGGTGGCTCTTGTGGTCTCTTCCAACTCTGAGATTCTATGAATTTATTCCACATCCTTCTGTTGTTGATAGTTGTGGTGACCAATTCAACCCTTGTGGTTTGGTGATGAGCTCTCTACTTAGCTAGGGTGGCCTTGTATCGTAGATTCACAGACTACTAGCAAGGCCACATTCTAAGCTTTACCAGATTGCTTTCCATTAGGAAACAGCATGATCAGAGCAAAACATAGGACCTAATGGCAGCTGGATTTCCAGTCCTGTGTTTCTGTGTTTTGATGGGCGGACTGTGAACTGGCAGTAGCAGTGGTGAACAAGTCCTCCTTTTCCTCCTCTACATTACTGGTTGTGAAGCTGAGATGAACTTGAGTGCCTGCCTACAAGGACGCCAGTGGAGTGACAACAGTAGCAATATCTATGGCCCAGTTAACAGATGAGGGAGGTGAGGGAAGCAAGTGAGGGTGGTTCCAGGAATACTGCTGTCCTACATTTTAAATAGAGATGTAAAGTCTCATAGTGCGTTAACAGTCTCCTTCAGTCTCATGTGGCTTGTAGTCCTTATGCATAGTGGCAGCAGAAGTGGCACCAAATTATGTGAATAATCACATAATTGTTTCACAAAAGTGAAACAATTGAAAGTGGAGAGACAACTGTATTGATTGAAGTATTTCCCTCTCTTCACTATCCTGTTCTTTTTTCTCCTGGTGCTTAATCTGAAAATAGAGCTTGAGAACAGGATGATAACCCTGTTTGTGCATATATTTCTCCACACAAGTAGCCATAGATTAATGCTTCAGGGTCTACCCTTTCCATTCCTGATCTTCCTGTGTTTGTAGGAAATGTCTTTAAAAAGGCTATAACTGGGTTCAGCTGTACAAGGTAGCAAAGGACCAGCCAGAAACCATGTGAAGGAAAAGATTCTGAAATCATCTTCTGAGCTCATGATTTGAGTGGAAATGGGAGAAAGCAGAGAAAAACACATGGGATGGGATCTGTCAAATTTGCCCATGTTGAATCACTTCAATGACTTTAAGTAATGTGTATTCCTATGGGAGGTTTCCTACCAAGCATTAACATTTCTTTCCCAAAATCCTGCTTTGTGAGCCTGACTTGGTAATTTTTTAAAGTTAACCTAATCATTAGAAATAGCAAAATTTCAAGATATCACCACTTGGTCTTTCCTGTCATGTCTCCTTGATAGTAATCTTGGTTTTCAAAATTGTGCTACTGCTCGCTTTTTAAGTTTTGGGTTTCAGTGATGGAGAATAATGAGATTTAGAGGAGAGGAGCCCAGAGAAGTATGATGCCTCTTGCCTCCTCAAGAGTAATTAGATTGGAGGGAAAAGTAAAGTACTCTATTCCAAAAGTGGTTTTAAGAATGAGGCCTCAGGTGTCCTCGAGAGTAACGGGACTGAAGGAGAAAATTGGGTATCCCCAAAGTGGTGTCTATTTTAAGAAAAGTGGCTTGGGTTTCCTCAACAGTAACAGGATTGGAGGGAAAAGTCAAATATCCCAAAAGTTTTTTCTAAGGGTTTTTAAAAAAATGGAGTGAGAAGGAACTATACTTACTCTTGTAATAAATCTGAAAACAGATGATTTCAGGAGAAAAGACAAGAAAAAAAAACATGTGCTGAGACTTGAGGAACAAGACAATTTGATTTTAAACACAATGGGATGAAACAGATGACACTTCTTTCTCTCCCCCCCCCCCCTTTCCCATGGGATGAGGTTCTTAGAAGCAAATGCTCTCTGAACAAATCTTGCTAGGAAAACCTTTTGATAGTTTCATTAGAAATGATTTGATAGTACACAACAAGAAAAACAAATGTTTGATTTGAATGTGGATACATGTCCTTTGCATAGCTTTCTCAGCAACATGGTAACGTCAGGTGTGTAAGTGTGTGGCTGAGTCATGAATGCCATCTTCCTACCTATGCAGAGACTGAGAAATGAATATACAAGTACTGTAGTACTTTCTTCTATATTCCTTTTTCTTCTGCAACAGCAGGTGAAAGTGAAATTCACTATTAACTTTCTTTTTTAAACTTTTTAAAATTGTTGTATTATGTCATATAATTTCTGTATTTGCCAAATACGATTAGCTCCCCTCCCATCACCACTTTTTGCTCCTATGTATAATGAGTAAAGGACGGGTTGACACTATTACAGGGTTCTGAGTTTAACACCTTATACATTCCCCACACCAGGATATTGCTATTTGGAGATGGCCACTATTATGAGCAGATAAAATTAGTGCTGCTTATGGAAAATATTTAAGTGCAGCACTAAATGGCAAGGGGAAAAGGACATTGGGCAGGAGACACTGTGGAAGTCTCTCAAGAAGATACAGAAAAATTGCCCAACTGAAAAACTTGCTTCATGAATTTGAAAAGTTTTACATGTTTGTAAATTAATTTAAATTGCTTTTGAACAGCATCTGCTTGTTTCAAAGGACTCATCCTCATAGCCAAACGAGATGATCACTTGATCATACACTGAGCAAAATGACTCAGAAAATCTACATTAGCTTTGCATTCACATATCTATAATAGCCATTTAATCTTAATGCAAGTTCTAATCACAGTATTGTAACCTTTCTAAACATTAAAATGAAACTGACATTCATGTTGCCAATAAAAGTAATAAATATCTTCACTTGAACCCAAGGTTATCTCATTTCAAAGAAAACGGACCTTTTATTTTTCTATAGAGAAATAATCATTCCTTTTATTATTCAATAATTATTTCATTTCAACTATCCATTTCAGACTAATTGCCCAATTCTACACAGGTTTGCTTTTCTATTGAAACTAATTCAATTAATTGCTTTTTGGGAAGGTTAAGTGCCTCTGTATGCATAGACCCCGAGCTGTGCAGTCCCATCCCATGCATGTATATCACTATGAGCTGGCATTTCTCCTTTAAAGTTAACACCAGTGCTTCTCAGCCTTTGATCCTCCAGGCAGCATTTCATTTCATCTCTCCAAAGCCCCAGCTAGTATGACAAATGTTCAAAAGTTTGGAAGTTGGACTCCCAGACACTCGGAGAACCAGAGGTGGAGAAACTGGTTCAGACTGAAATTTAGAATAAATTCATTGCTCCACCAACATGGAAGCCAGCAGTTGCTACTGGTGAAATGGTTCACTTAAGAACTCTTGTATTGCTATGTTCACACTTCTTTGTGAAGCCTAAGCTTCTATTTCTAAATATTCAACTAAAGTTTCAGGTTACTACAATGCTACCGTGTAGGGGTTTGGGGGGATTGCCAAATATAAGGCCTCCCCTGAAAGTAAGACCTAGCAACTAAGAATGGGACCTTCCAGCCTGCAGCAGAGTTCCATTGGGAAGCATGGCTGCAGGCCAGAAGCAGCACTCATGCGCACTGGAGGGAGGGAGGGAGAGTGCTTGCTTTCTGTGCCTCCCTCCCTGGCTGGCCTTGCCTTGCCTCCTGCCTGTCCCCCAGCCACGGCTTAAAAAACCTTCCGTCGCTGCCGCTGCGCTGCCGTTTCTTCCTTCGGAGACAAGGCTCCGTCCTGGCCATGCTCCCTTCGTCCCAAAGGCTTCTGATTGGCTCCTGGTGCCAGGGCAAGGGAGGGTGGGAGGGAAGGAAGAGGGCTTCAACACCCTTTCCACTCATCCTTCTGCTTCTTAAAGGCACAGGACGCATTGGGATTCTCCTCCCATTCTTATTCCTATCCTATGCCATGAAACTTATTATTTTATACTATTATTCTATTACCATATTATTATCATCATATTCTGTTATTATTATTATTATATTCCATTATTATAGTATCCTATTAATATATATTATATCATATTACATTATTATATTATTATTATATCATTCTATTATTATTCTATTATTATTCTATTATATTTTCATATTATTATAATATTATTCTGTTATTATATTCCATTTTATATTATCCTATTAATATATTTTATATCATTATATTCTATACTATTATTCTATTATTATTCTATTATATTATCATATTATTATTATATTATTAGCATATTCTGTTATTATTATTATATTCCATTTTATATTATCCTATTAATATATTTTATATCATTATATTCTATACTATTATTCTATTATATTATCCTATTATTATATATTATGCTATTCTGTTATTATATCCCATTATTATATTATCCCATTAATATATTGTATATCATTATATTATTATTCTATTATTATTCTATTATATTATCATATTATTATTATTATTATATATTATATTATTCATCATTCATGACTATGAAACTAGAATAGAGAAAAATCAGCGTGGAAACCTTGTGAAACCTGCAAGAGATACCATAGATTGTTGTACATGTAAATAATGGTAGTAACAAGAAATTCTTGATAGGATTCACAGTTTGTCTGGTTATGCTGGTTTGTGATGACAACTACAGTACAGTATATAATAAATGTTCATTTTGTTGTTCAACAATAAATGTGAGCTCTTCTTCATGGAAAAATAAGACATCCCCTGAAAATAAGACTTAGTGCATCTTTGGGAGTAAAAATTAATATAAGACCCTGTCTTATTTTCGGGGAAACAGGGTAGATGTTTGAGTACTGAAAAACAATTTCAGTACTCAAGGCAGAAATCATATTGGGGGCAATCAGGGCTGTAGCCAGTTTGAAAATTTGTGGGGGGGGGGGGTAACCAAACCCCCTCGCTACAGGCCTGTAAATATTTGCTTGAGATAGTGCTTGTAGTTCTGGAGGGAATCTTAATTTTTTTGCGTCGCATAGACTTAGCATGGGGAGTTGGTTAACCAGTTAAAATTCATGAGTAAACCAGGTTTTTGTTTAACCTGAAAAAATTCGGGGGGGGGGGGAGTTGAACCCCTACCCCCCCCCCCCCGGCTACAGCCCTGGGAGCAATGGCCTTGTTCCTCACGCCTCCTTGAAGCAACCTCATTTGTAGGTTGCTTCTGTTTTAATAAAATGTATTTTTTCTATGAAAGTACACAAAATAACAATGTTCTCTCAAATACATTGGATAAAATTATTCCTTCACCTTCCCCCTTGCATCTGCCATTTAAAAATCACACTTCTTCAACAGAGTTATTCATATGTGACAACTTTCTGGTGATATGAAGAAGAGAGAAAAATATTTCTGTGTTCACTCACACCTCAGTGGTGTTTTCATTTGCTCAGTTCTCCAAATTGAGATGTCTCAAAGCCTTTTACTGTTTTAGCTTTTTGCTATAGATGATTCTTGCTGATGAGTGTTTGAAAATATATCCTTTTTTTCCCTACAAATCTGTAAGTGGCTGTGCCATCAATGGATGCTTGAAAGCTGCAGTTTATTGGTCTATGATATGAATAAAAAAACTTGTGTGATATGACATTTTCAAATTCAGCACCCTACAATATATTAAAAGGCCTCTGAATTTTCCTCTGAATTGGGGAAAATAGCTAACATTGTTTACAAAGTGGAGCCTATTTGGCAAATCTATCTAGCAACTGAAATACAGACAACTCTTTTCACAGTACAAGCCTGGCAACAAAAGATGCAACAATGAATGTGCTATTTATACAGTCATTAACAAGCCTCTACTAATAACAAGCCACTGTACCTTAACCCTATTAAATTTAGATAGGATTATGGGAAACAACTCCAGTGAGATTCAAACAATAATTAGCTTGCAAATTGACCTAAGAGCTATGAAGTCTTCTGACCAAATAGCCTAATATAATGGAAGAAGAAATGGGAGTGCAGCTTTCCTCCAAGGTTAATTGCAAAGTTCTCATTGGTGAAATGGGGTATGGATTACAGTCAATGAATTTTCAGGATAATATATATTCCTTGCTCATTTATTTTATAATTTTCCTGACTGTCTTTCAGATGTCACATTTACAAATAAATACACAGCATTCAACAATAAAATGCTAAAACAATCAGTAATCTAACCTGTAAAAATTAAAGGTATGTGTGTGTAAAAGAGAAAACCAACCATAGCTTTTCCTTCAGTTACTTACATCTCACACTTTCCATCTTACCAGCTACCATCCCGGTTCTTCATTACTTCAGTCTTCCCCTTACAATTTCTTTGTTACTGAATATTACATCTTTTGGATGTGTATTTTCTGATTCTGTCCAAACTTGATATTTCACAATCCACTGTTGAAAGCTTGGCCAGAATCACAGGGTTGTTGTGAGTTTTCCGGGCTGTATGGCCATCTTCCAGAAGCATTCTCTCTTGATATTTTGTTCACATCTATGGCAGTCATGCTCCGAGGTTGTGAGGTATACTGGAAAAACTAAACAAGGGAGGTTTATATATCTGTGGAAGGTCCAGGGTGGGAGAAAGAACTCCTGTCTGCCTGAGGTAAGTGTGAATGTTGCAATTAATCACCTTGATTAGCATTAATGGCCTGGCCAGCTTCATGTCCTGACTTCTTCCTGCCTGGGGGAATCCTTTGTTCAGAGGTGTTAGCTGCCTCTGATTGATTCATGTCTGGCTTTACTGCTCTTCTGATGTATGTGGTGGAGTATCCATTGGTCTGTAGAGCCCAGTTTAGTTGGTTTAGTTCACCTTGGAGGAGGTGGTTCACAGATGCTTTGTGCCAAGAACAAGCCATGAGATGCCTGCCATAGATGTGGGCGAAACGACAGGAGAGAATGCTTCTGGAACACTGACAACAACCCTATTTCCCAATTCCATTTCAAAATTAATCAGTGGACATTTCATCATAGTCAATCGTTATAAATTGAATACAATTACACACTGTTCCGTCAGATATCTCTGTCAGTTGACAATTGGTGCTACTCTGTAGCACAGAGCTTTACAAACATTTCATGTCAGTAAATCACTTTTTAGACATGCACCATTTTGCAACACAGTAATTTAATTTTACTAACAAACCAGAAGTTAAACCAACCTTATATACGTAAATTGTAACAACAAATTGTATGGGGATACAACATATCTCATTAAAACCTTTCATTCATATTTTTAAATATATGATTTTTAAGATAATATACATTTCCAAGATGTGTTACTAATACTAATAATAATGTTACTAATAGTAGTAATCACGTCCTTTGCTGTGTAAAAATGCATCCAAGTTTGTATTGCTTATTTCACATAGACTCAGAGGTTGCCCCTTACATTCATATGAGCTACCTACATACTGCAGCTAACATGCTAATATATCAAGACACAAATGTCATGTCATGGCCCACCATCTGTTCAGATATCAGCCAGCAAGCCAATGCCTTAAATCAAGAAATAGCATCCTAAGATCTACAGAGATACTTGCAGGAACACCTCAGCAAGCGAAAGTCCAAAAGTGGCAGGCGAAAACCCGGAACCTTGATCAGTGGCTGATAGCAGATGAGAAACTCCCTCCTGCTCGCACAGAAGCTTGGGTGACTTGGAAGGGGCTGAACAGGCAGTGCTCTCACACCACGAGTTAGAGCTAACCTTAAGAAATGGGGCCACAAAGTAGAGTCCATGATATGTGAGTGAGGAGAACAGCAAATCACAGACCACTTACTACAACGCAGTCTGAGCCCTGCCACATGCACAATGGAGGACCTTCTCACAGCGACATGAGAGGCACTCAAAGTGGCCAGCTTCTGATCAAAGGACATTTAGTATAATGCCAAGTTTAACTTTGTGTTTTTAAATACATTATAACTGTACTCTCAATTTGCTTCTGATATGATAAATAAAAATAAATAAATGACACACAATTTGGAAAGCTCTGCCATAGCAGTTTCTCAACTATGCAATTCCCTATTCAAGGAAAATTAGGCATCAATTATCCTTTCTTTTGATCCATGAGCCTCAATAGAGGACCACCAACATTACTAATGCCTGGGTCATAGCAGTTCTGGATCCAGGACTCATATCAATTGCCCGTGTTTTTAATTGCTTATAGTGAGAAGAAATACTTAAAATGGCGTTTGAAAGCACAGAAAGGATGAAGTCAGGAGTCTAGCATGGCCACATATTTTTACAAGTAGATAATGGCAATCACATAATGCAAAAGTACCCATACATCTCTAGGCAGAATGAGCATATCCAACTTTTAATTCAACTTTTAATTCAACAGTGAATCCCCTTTCTCAAAAATACATTGGGCCACGTAGGTGCAGACACAATAGCCAACGTGATAACTTCCCTTAGAAGCTATGGCTATAAAAGCATATGGCACTCCCTTCTCAAGGTTCCTTGCAAAAGGCATCTATAAGCTTATGCAATACTTCTGTATTTCTAAATAAATGAACACTGATCAGCTACAGTGACAATTAGTTGTTTGTGTTTCCCTTAAAGTCTGACCCCCTGGAGGACTGGGAGTTAACAATAGGAGTTTTCAAAGAGTATTTTAATGTGTTTTTTAAAGTCTTTATCTTTTGTTTTAATTGCTTTTATTTGTTCATTTCTTTGGGTTCCTTCTAGGCTGAAGTATACATAAATACTTCAAATAAATAATGAAACAAGAAATAAACTATTCAGATTAGCTAGGACAGCTCTGAAAAATCCTCTGTCATCCCACTTTTAAGCCACTTTTGCAATGTCCCAGTTTCTGTCTTCTCTCTCCCCCGCCTGCCAATTTCCTTTTTTCTCACCACCTACTTCCATTGGAGCAACAGTGTTCAAAATGCAAAAGTAGTTTGCAAGGTGGAGATAAGTTGAAATCTTACCCTTCCCTGTAGAGTAAATCAGTTTACTGCAACCTCTCTAAGATTGCTTTTCCTCACTAATAATTTTTTCCATCTTGGTTACCCTATAGAATATTCTAGTTTTTATCTTTGAAATGTTGAAGTGGCTTTAAAACAAGAAGTGAATCTTGAGCAGTCCAGATCAGAAATAGAACCACGTATTTATTATTGCAAAGGCCAAACAAACTGGCACAGAAGCTTGGAAGACAGAAAGATGCAATAGTGGATGAAATCATGCAAATATATGTATGCTAATACCTTAGATCTAATTTACATGATTATCATTTGATATTTGCATACTACAGACATTACTTTCTTCTAGCTATGGGGGCAGGTGAAGATTACAACAACCAGAGAAATTGCCTCTACATTGAGGTTGTTTCTGAATCAGTAACAGCAATCTTGGCTTCTTGGCAATCTATGCTGCATGAATCATTTACATCGGTTTAATCTGTTATGGTGGTGAAAATATAGACCTTCTACCAAACAAAAAAAGGAGTGGGAACAAAGCAGAAGTCAATAGCATTGTTATAGATTGCAAGGTGAGCTATATGCTGCATGGCAGAGCACACGTCTTCATGAAAAAAAATGTAAATATATTATATTAAAATCCATTATTCACCAAAATCACTGTTCAGTCACTTACATCGGTGAATACTTGGTGTATGTTCTTCTACACATGAAATTTGTAATCTTCAGATTCCCTCTGCCAAATGTAGGTTTTGTGTATTTTGATTGTCTTTCATGAAGTGAACCAAATTTCACTTTTGTTTTTATTGGTCAGATTCAACAGCATAAAGAAGACAATATTGTATGCAGGTGTTAAATATGAGGTAACCTCAGCTCTAACAGATCTTTAATAGTTGGGCAAATGGTACAGTTCTAGCTTCTCTCACATTTGATGTTTTCAAGTACTTTCCATCAAATATATGAAGAATTTCTGATTTTTGGTCTATTTTTAGGGGGAAAAAGTGAATCGAAGCATTCTTACCTACTCATTCATCCATGTAGCATACCCTTTAGTTAACATGTGGTCTCTTTATCATGTGGCTTTTCAGTTGGCATGGGTTCCTTGCCTTTTTCTTTTTCATCCATTTCTCAGGATAGAAGAGGGACTGTATATGTGACCAAGCACTATGCGGAATGGGCTTGACATGCCATAAGAGACATTATCTACCCATGGCATGTTCATACTACGCAATTATAACACTATGATACCACTTGAACTACAATGAATGAATCCTATGAAATTCTGGGGTTTGAGTTTGGTGAGAGAGTCTAAAAATTTTTTAATGCTCCTCCCTAAACCACTCATCCCATGTTTCCATAGAATGGAATACTGACAGTTAAAGTGGAATTATAGTTAATAATTGGGTAGTGTGTGAAAGGGTCTCCAGTAAAAAGGTGAAGGTACAAACACTGTTGCTTCCCAGAAAGCGCTATGAACCCAGCCACCTTTCTATTAATTGTGTACTGCAGCTGTACAATGTTCCATAAACATTTTAAAAAATCTCATCCTTATTGATTTAGTAGTTTGAATTTATTATTATTATTATTATTATTTTCATATCAGGAGCGACTTCAGAAACTGCAAGTCACTTCTGGTGTGAAAATATAATGGCACAAAATATAATGACACAAAAAGAGTTGTGACCTGTTTAGCTTGGAGAAAAGAAGTTTAAGAGGGGACATGACAGCCATATTATTTACCTATTCGATGGATGTCATATTGAGGAGGGGCAAGCTTGTTTTATAGAACACTGGCTTCAAATTGCAGGAAAAGAGATTCCATCTAAAGATTAGAAAGATATTTCTGATAGTAAGAGCTGTTTGACAGTGGAAAATGCTATCTCGGAGTGTGGTGGATTCCCTTTCACTTGAGGTTTTTAAACTGAGGCTAGATGACTATTTGTCATGAGTACTTTGATTGTGTATTCCTGCTTGGCCTGGATGGCCCTTGTAGTCTCTTCCAAAGCCAAGATTCTATGAAATGTTCAGTACATTTTCCGATACCAAGGAAGGCCAGCCCAGTTATGTCCCAAGTACTTCGGACTGGAGTGGTAGAAGTTATACATCAAAACATCTGAAGGACATTAGGTTTCCTCCTTTTATCTTTGATATGGAATTATAAGAGTTTCTCCTTTGCATTGCATTCACTAGTGGCTCCACATCTCATTAATGCCATGGGATTGATTAAGTGCTCTGGAGAATTTAAGCAATAAACCATCCCAGCAGTTTTTAAAACTGCCACATCTTTCATGCTCATTTCCTTGCTTGCTGTCCCTGCCAGCAGTTGCTTTAGAATTCTTTTTTAAAAAGCTGTTCTTTGTGCATCATAAATAGTTCCAGCCAATCAGGAATTATGTAACTCAGAGGTTTCCAAACTTATTTGGCCTACTGCTCCCATTTCGGAGAAAGAAACAATTCAGCATCCCCCCCCCTAAAATCTACCCCTTTAAGTAAACATTCAGAAAAATGCAATGAAACGTTTGCATTCTTTTATGTGTATATATTTTTACCTGTATCCTGCAATATGGTAAACAAAGATGTTGTAAATAAAACAGAATGAAATTTGACATTAACAAAATATTTATTAAAATCAACCATAGTAACATTCACATCACACACAGAAAATTAAGATAATGAATAACATAAAAAATAATTCCAAATGAGAAGAATAAACCTGGTAGCACTTCCTAGTTTGGATGAAGTCAGCAAAGCCATCAGCCAAATAAAAAATAACAAAGCCAGTGGACCTGCTGAAATCTTTAAAGTGGGTGGACCTGGGCTGACACAACAACTCTACCAGCTCATTGAAAAAATATGGACAACTGAAAAATCTCAGCAGACTTCAAGGACACCACAATCATCATCCTTTTCAAAAAGAGGGAAAGAACAGACTGTGGAAACCATCAAGGTATCTCCCTTCTAACCTCAAAAGAATCATTGCAAACCATCTTCTACCTATTTCAGAAGACATCCTCCCAGAATCACAGAATGGCTTCCACCCCTCCAAAGGAACAGTGGATATTGTCTTCACTGCCCGACAGTTCCAAGAAAAATGCAGGAAACAAAATCAACCTCTGTACATGGCCTTCATTGACCTTGCAAAGGCATTCGACCCAGTGAATCACAGTGCTCTCTGGATCATCCTCCAAAAATTGGATTCCCTGACAAATTCATGAACATCCTGTGGCTCCTCCATGATGACATGATGACAACAGTCTTGGACAGCAATGGCTATCAAAGTGACTCATTTAAGGTGGAATCAGGTGTCAAACAGGGATTTTGCCTGAACCTTACTTTCCATCTTCATCGCTATGATACTGCACCTTGTTGATGGGAAACTTCCTACTGGAGTGGAAATCATATATTGGACAGATGGCAAGCTATTTAACCTCATCAGACTGAAAGCAAAAACCAAGGTTGCAATGTCTGTTATAGAATTCCAATATGTTGATAACAAAGGCAAACAAACAGTGCTCTCAGGCTCAATGAAATGAAGAGGTAATGTTGCTGCCTGTATCAAGGCAACCAGATTGTTATCTCCTTCAATGAGCAAAATGAAGAGTGCAGGACTGCATCATTCACCACAGTATCAGACCAAAGTATCCCCTTTTCCAACTATCATGAACATTGACAGGTCCACTGAAAAATAATCAGGGATGTACTCTTGGAGATGTATGGTTCGCACTATATTTTGTTTATATCCTTGGCACTGAACAGAGGGATTACACATAAAGCAGGAGTCATGAGGTGAAGGTGTAGCTTGACTGATACCATTTGCTAATGAAGCTATGTTTAAGTATTTGCTAATGGACTTTTGGATATCTAGATTTATTTTCTGGCATCAATGTAATCATCAGTTTATTTAAATTGAAACCTTGGGTGACAGTGTGTGTGAGAGAGTGTGCATGAGTGTGCATGAACTCTCACTTAGCTTTCCTCAACCAGTTGCCCTCTAGATATATTGGACCACAGTCTCCATCATCCCCAGCTTCATTGTGGTAGGAAACATATAGGACAACAGAATAAGGAAGGCTTCTTCATACAGATTTGATAACTAACTTTGCAGAAGCAAAAGCATCCTAATAAATTCAGTAGATTATTGTCTCCAAGATCTTAGGGCTGATTGGTTAACCACCTTATAGATTACAACTTTGAAAACCAAAGTTCAAATCCCAACTCAGCCATGAAACCAACTTGGGTGACCTTGTACTTTCTCAACCCCAGAGGAATGCAAAGGGAAATCTTGCCAAAGAAAGGATTGCCTTAGGGTCGTCATAAGTCAGAAATTGCTTCAAGGAACACACAGAGAGAAGGAAGATATATTAAAGGGAAGCAATTAATAAGACTAACATGACATGTAGATAAAGCAAAGCTTATCAGAATCACTGGAGAGCAAAAAAAGTTTTTGCTTCTCCTTATGATCAGTATTGGTTTAGTTGAACTCCATATGCAAAAATTACTTTTTAAGAATAACGTTACATAACTCTTTCACAGAGGAGGAAAGAAAAGTATTGAAGAAAAAATACATGAACTAAACAGCAGCCTTTTCAAAGATGCCAGCAGATGCCTGCCTGACTGAAGAAGAACCCTGCTGTGATTGATGACAATAAGACAGTGTAGCCAAAGGTTGTCACTCAGATGCATCACATTGTCTCTGTCTTGCTTGATGTACATCTTGATCAATGTAATATCTCTTACTGTTTTTAAAAGGTCTCTTTGAAAGTGAGGAGTGTCATCTATTTTAGAAGTTGCTGTTTTGTTCATGTATTTTTAGTCTAGTTTTCTTTCCCCACTCTGTGATAGTTCTTTTGAATAAATCACCCTAGCACAGGCATGGGCAAACTTTAGCCCTCCAGGTGTTTTGGACTTCAACTCCCACTCCTACTGGCTGTTAGGAATTGTAGTTTGCCCTTGTCTGCCCTGGCACTACATTAAAAAATGCATGTTTTTTCAGAAACATGCCAGACAAGTATTCCAGTTTAATTTCCCTAATTCTGCCCTATGTAATCCTAGAATTTAAAATGGGGAGAGTGAAGTTTAGAACCATCATCCAGAGAATCCTAATGCCACTTCAAACTACAAGCCCAGGGATTTTATATGGTGTTACCATGGCAGTTAAAGTGGAATCACGGAAATATAACTCTGTAGTGTGTGTTTCTTTATAGACACTTTCATTTTCCTGATTGGTTAAATTGGTTTTTCACTTCTTTGAGTCTAGGGCAGAAAACTAACCCACATTTTAAGATGTCACCTATACTTAATGCCCAGTTGGTTGGGATCACTCACTGGTAGAAGTGACAGTTTCAAAATTGGAGACAGCTCCTGTATCTTTAGGGGTATTTTATCAGGCATTGCTTATCATGCTAACAAGCAACGCTTACTGGGAGCCAATTCCAGTTTTCACTCTAGCAACCCTACCATGGAAGGTCAAAGATGAGGGAGGAGGAATAACAACAAAGCACCAACAGAAAGGGGGAATTCTGACTATGCTTGCCATTCAGCTTTGGGACCATTAATACACAAGTGTTTGAAAATAATATTCTGTTGATACTCCATTGAGTGAAGCAGAGACAGATTGGAAACAGAACCATTCCAGCAAGAATGCTGGCAACCATACCCTTTGAGTTCCTCATCTCCCTGAATGGTTTCCAGCCAGACATTATAAGAACTACATTCAACTACGTAGTTGAATGCAAGAGTTGACCTATTTCTACACCTACACTTTTAGAATCAGTTTTTTTTAAAATTGTAAGCCAAGAAGGAAGGACTGTCTTGTTTTAATGAGTGTATTTAAGCAACTTTGGTGAGCGTGTTTATACTTTTTCACCCGGAAAGCGAAGCAAACATATTTAGATCAAAATTAGAGGGTGCTAAGCACAAGATGAAGTGTGTCACAACATCCAATTTGATGAAGGAGTGCTTAATTTTGGCTGCCATTGAAAAAGAAACTACCCTAAAATTTAACAATGTTCTTGTCAGAAGACTCTGTGTCCCTACATGGAAGTAATGAAAATTTCAAAAAGATACATAAATTCAAATGTCACAAAATGAAAAACCACACTGTTCAAATGAAAAGTGTACTGTATATGGCATTCAATCTGCCCGTTTTTTGCACCCAACTCACAATGCCCCCCTCCTAAACCTTTACAAAAAAACAGCAAAATACAGTTGCTGGGATTTATTTTCACTACACTTACGTCTCCTCAAAACCAAGGACAACAAAAACATTTAGAAAGGTCACTTGAAAATAAAGTTGAAGCTAGAGAGGTGGGTAAGAAATAAAATTATTATTATTATTATTATTATTATTATTATTATTATTATTATTATTATTATTACTATTAGTATTATTTACACCTTTCTGCATTTTCATGGTATTTAAAAGTGGCTTCCCCACTCTGCCCAATCTCAGAACTGACCCTGCTCCTTTAATCATTCTTATTACTGAGATTAACAGAACAGTTAATCAAATAAACTACACCAGTTTGCCTTCTTGCAAATAGTTCATTCTGTAAAACATTTGTTTGGATCAGCACACAGAGATATTAGAAGAAATTTCATGCATAATTGGAATATGCTTCATTAAAATGCCTTAGTTACTAATCTGTGATATATATATATCCCTTATATACAATGCAGATTAACAGCTAATGCGTTGGAGTTTATGTTTTCCAATCTTCTTCATCAGTCTGGTTGTTGCTAATGCCAGAATGGGGCACAAAAGTATTTCATTTCAACAATTAGCAACTAAAATGATAAAAGGTCAGGAAACCAAGCCCTATGAGGATTGTCTTAAAGACCTGAATATGTTTAGCCTGCAGAAAAGAAGGTTGAGAGGAGATATGAAAGAATGTCAAAAGAAAGAGGGAGCAGGTTTGTTTCTGCTGCCCTGAAAATTAGGACTTCTTAGAGCAATGGGTTCAAATTACAGGAGAGAGGATTCTACTTGAACATAAGGAAGGACTTCCTGACTGTGATAGCTGTTCAGCAGTGGAACTCTTTACCTTGGAGTATGGTGGAAACTGTCAGGGTATTGTGTTTTGTGAAATGTTAAAATCAATCTGGGTTATTAGAAATGCCTTATGTGTTAGTTTTTCCGGCAAGGCATTTCAGCAGTTATGGAGTTAATGAGAGTCTGCTATGATTGATGTATCACAGGACCAATGGGGTCAAGTTTGTTTTGACCGGGACTTTCTTTCTTGTTCCTGTGGAATGCAGAGGAGGTTTCCTGAGCAGAGTTGAGCAGTGTGCTGTGTGTGCATGAGTCGCTTCGTCAAGCACTCATGGAGAGAAGGACTGATTTGCTCTATTTTGTATATAGAAATGTAAATAAAGATTGATTGCCGTTGGATTTCCAACCGAATCCTCATCTGCTGGAGTGTGTTTGTCCAGTGCTGTTTTTCCACACCGGGAGACAGTCTGGAGAGAAGGAGGTGAAGACCGGGATTGTGAATTCTTGGATTTCACTCTGCTACCCATCATCCCCTGACAGAAACTCCCTCCTTGGAGACTTTTCAACAGAGGCTGATGGCCACCTGTCACAGGTACTTTGTGCTTTTCCTGCATGGAAAGGAATTGAACTAGATGGGCCATGTGGTCTCTTCCAGCTGTATGATTCTATGATTCCAGTTAGACACGTGTCTATTTTGAAGAAAGATCCACTGCATTCAAAATAAATTACTCTAGTCCTAAGATAAATAGGCACAGGTTTGTCCCCAAGTTTCCAAACTTAGGCTCTTGGGGATTACAGTTCCCATTATTCCCAACTACCATGGCCAGTAGTATGCTGGGCCAATATTTAGGGCTTATAAAGCCAATGGTCTTGTGGAGCAATAGCTGGGAAGGTAAGGAACAGGGACCATTGTTGTAAATGGACAGATACGTCAGCTCACTAGAACGAGAGAAGGACAAGCTAAGTACATAATTTTTGTGATCATCACGAAAGTACAAGTCAAGGTTGCCTGTTAAATGCCTACATTTGGTAACATTCCAGTTAATTTGCTCTCCCCCATTGCCATGCATTCATTTTTATTACAATCATATATCAATATATATAGACATGCCCTTGATTGATTATGTATTGAATTTAGCCACTTCATAGAGTGTTGTAAATTATTTGTTCATGGCAAAGTGATATCTGTTAAACATTAATTCTGCTTTTCAGTAAGCATTGTGAGATTTTAAAATAAAGGCAAAATAACCAAAACTACATAAAAAGCCATCTTTTTTCTATAGTCTATGTCCAGATGTTCTATATGATACATTACTTGTAAATTTAAATTCTGTAGCTTTTCAGTGCTTCGGTGGTTTGTTTTCTGAGATTGTCTGACAGCTTTTTATGTGACGCTAGAATATAACAATTATTCACTTTAGATCAGGGACAAAAACCTGGTCAGACAAGCAAAACAACAAATTATAGCCTCAATCCATGGGTTATTCATTAGTTTAAGTATGCCTGACAAAGGGCTGAATTGTAGCCAATAAAAGAAATATATTAATCAGTCCCAGTTTATAAGTTATTTATCTTGGTACTGAAAGCTCCTACAACAGGCTTTTTAGTTTGGTCTTTTCCATTTGGTCTTTGTAGCTCTAATTAGTTTTGTCTTAATACTTAAAAGAATTAAAATTAATTTGTTTTTACTGTTTTAATGGTACAATTTTACAGATAAGGAGACAGATTGCGAAATAAAAGGATAAAGCTGTTCCTGTGTTAGTATCCAACATGGGTTTTCCTCCATTTTGAAAAAGTGTGTTGAATCACTTTCTTCTTCCAAAGTACTCTTTTCGGAAAATAGAAAAGTATCCCTATATTTTGTATACCTATATTTCTTCAGAACTAGTTCAATCCATCCTTTTTAAAAGGCTATAATGAAAATGAGCAATTTATATAAAAGTGGTATGTGTAGCTCTTATACCAAGACAATTGTCTTATGTCCAGCATGTGACTTCTTTCTTTTAGATTACATCCATCCATACCAAGAAAGCTATACAGTGTTCCCTCCCTACTTTGTGGTTCGCTTTTTGCTCCCTCACTGCTTTGTGGTTTTTTTCTGAGCGGCAGTGCCTACCAGTTTCCCTTTTGCACATGTGCCCTCCCTCTCGTCGGCGTCCAGCCGGGCCACTCTGGATGCCAATGAGAGGGAGGCGCATGCGCAAAAGGGAAACTGGCAGGCGCTGGAGAGGAGGGTGCCAAGAAGAACCGCAGGAAGAAGGCTTGCAAAGGGGAGAAAGGCCACCTAACTACTAATATAATGTGTAAATATTAAAATAAACATAGTGCCCCTATTTCGCAGATTTTCACTTATTGTGGGTGATCCTGGAACATAATCCCAGCAATAAGTGAGGGAACACTGTACATATCACATTTGGGCTTTAAAAAGTTACTTTGGGCACACCTTGGACATCCACTCAGTAATAGGCATCATGGCCCTGATGGCTAGGAATTTTTAGGATCTGTAAGCAAAATATAAGTAACCTATCTGGGCTCTGCTAAGAATTAGGGATGTTCAACTAACATCTTGTCTCATTATTTCTCTGCTAACAATCACTTATCTTTCAGGTCACTTTCCCTACCATGCCAAGTTAGCATGGCTTTCTGATCTAATGTGATCCCCTTGGAGAGCAGCTGTAGAGATTCTGCCTGGGCCAAGAAAAGCCCCACAATTTTCTACTATTCCCTTTCCACTGTTTGAGGAGGTAGAGTTTCACCCCACCGCAAAGATAGGCCAGCTGCTCGCAATGCATTCCACTTTCCCCGCTTGCACTCCCACAGATACATCACATTTCAAATGTTGCCTGTGTCTATATATGCACTTAGCACTATAAACGTTAAAAAGCTTATTAGGTGACTCAAGCTTAGTGCTTTAGGCAAGACTGGTATATTAATCTACTTGCCTGACTCTTAAAATAGCATTGCTCTCTGGAAACACAACATTTAGATGACACAACTGCTTATTGCGAGTTTCCCAGAAATACGTAGAATAAGCAACATATATTTTTATAATTTTTCTACGTATTATTGAAGAGGAGGAAGAGAGTGCATGCATGGAGAGTTCATATAAAAATGAAGTGTTAAGCAACAGCTTTAACAAGTATGAACTGAAATTTCTGCATTACTATTGTGAGCTCAGGTGCGAGATCACTCTACAGAAAACACACATCAAATACAAGGAATTGAATAAACTTTATTGGTTACAGCTGTAATAGCATTGTTGCCTACATGAGTCTGGATCCAAGCATTGACCAATCTATATCTTGATAGATGAGCCCAACCATCCAGCCCAGTGCCAAACCCTTTGGAAGTGTGGTGGAGGCTCCTTCTTTGGAGGCTTTTAAACAGAGCCTGGATGACCATTTGTCAGGGGTGCTTTGAATGTGATTTTCCTGCTTCTTGGCAGGGGGTTGGACTGGATGGCCCATGAGATCTCTTCCAACTTTATGATTCTATGGTTCTACAGAAGATAGTTGACAAAGGCAGTTGCCCCTCCAAATTGGTGTCCCTGCCACCAGGGAAGCTGGAGCAGCTTCAGCCCCCAAAATGAGCTAGACCGCTTTCATCCAGATCCTTTGTGCTGGGTCTCTAATAGAGGCATATTGCTTTCCTTTCTCCTCTTTTTTTCCAGACTGCATTCTTTCCCCTTACTTATATTCCTTTCCTTTTCTGTATTTGTGCAGATTTACACATTTTAAGATCAGCAATTTACACCTCTCCCAATGTAACCCATCAAAAAAAAAATAGATCCTCTCCTTCTCTTTAACTCTTCCTAGGTATGTTATCTCTATGCATTTTTAAAAGAGGGGATTTTGTTGTTACATGCCCCTAAATTTTGTTGTTACATGCCCCTAAATTTTACCCCTGATTTATCCAAGGTGCATTGCAACGTTCATAATTTTGCCCAAAACCTGCCCTTGACTTACTTCATAAGGTAATTTATACATGAGTATATATGGTACCTCTAATTTTTCCACTGAAACATTACTTTGAGTGAGAAGGCTAGAAATAAAAAATTCTTCTACTATAGAAAACTTGATGTAATAAGTGAGAAGGCAATAGTTCTCATCCTTTCAGAGTGTTATGATAAACCTAGTTGTTAAAAATTTAATAGAGACAAGGGACTTCAGAAATCTAGAACTTGATGCACTAATGTAATTGAGTGCCAGCTGCTGAAAGCTGGCATTAATTTTCTTTATCATTTTGTTCCTCAAGGTTCTGTGTCTGAAGCAACTGATAGTTTTCACCATGAAAAGAAAAGAGGCTTTCTTTTATATAGCATTTTACTATGACAACTTTTAAAAAAGGATTAAAATCCACTATGGTTTGATCTGTGTTATTAAACGTACTGTCTATCTGAATATTTATGTCAACCGTGTTTTAATTTGCACACAGAACTACTACTGAAAATCTGTAATTGAATTACTCCAGAACAGCATGGGATACAGTGGAAAATGTACAAATCATTATATATCAAAAACTCCAACCATCACCCAAGTCAAAAAAGGAGCACAATCAAAGCTCTGACAGACCGTGCACAAAGAATCTGCGAACCTCACCTCCTCCAAGGTGAACTCAACCACCTAAATTGGGCTCTACAGGCCAATGGATTCTCCACCACAGACATCAGAAGAGCTGCAAGACCAAGAACAAGCCATGAGAGTCAAGACAAAGATCCACCCAGAGGAAAGGTGTTCTTACCATACATCAAGGGAACTACTGACCGCATAGGGAAGCTGATGAAGAAGCACAACCTACAAACTATCTACAGACCCACGAAGAAAATCCAACAAATGCTACGGTCAGAGAAGGACAAGAGGGATCCTCTCTCTTCTGCAGGAGTCTACTGGATACCATGCAGCTGTGGACAAGTCTACATAGGGACCACCAAACGCAGCGCCCAAACAAGAGTCAAAGAACATGAAAGGCACTGCAGACTAATTCAACCAGAGAAATCAGCCATAGCAGAGCATTTGATGAACCAGCCTGGACACAGAATACTATTTGAGAACACAAAAATGCTGGACCATTCTAACAACTATCATGTCAGACTACACAGAGAAGCCATTGAAATCCACAAGCATGTGGACAACTTCAACAGAAAGGAAGAAATCATGAAAATGAACAAAATCTGGCTACCAGTATTAAAAAACTCAAAAATCAGAACAGTAAATAAAAAGCAATACTCTGAAAACAGAGGATTTCCAGACATGAATCAACCAAGGGCAGTTAACGACTCTAAACAAAGGATGCCCCAGAGGCAGGAAGAAGACAGCAGATAAGCTTTTCAATGCTAATTAAAGTGATTAACTACACAACATTCACACTGACCTCTCTCACCCTAGACTTTCCACAGATATATATTAACCTCTTTGCTTAGTTTTCTCCATACCTCACAACCTCTGAGGATGCCTGCCATAGATGTGGGTGAAACGTCAGGAGAGAATGCTTCTGGAACATGGCCACACAGCCCGAAAGACATACAACAACCCCATTATATTCTGTTCCATAAATAATGTCTGTAGAGTATAAAATGAATCCATTGATCCACTTAAACTTTAAAATAAGCTGTTGTGTATGGTCTGGAATGGATTCAATAATGAAATGTATGGGAAAGTTTGCTCTAACTGTGTCTCCTCTGAGACCTCAACAGGCTGAAAGGCCACTAACTTCCCTCAAGCTTTGCTTCTGTTTTGCTTGATCTATTCTCAATTTTCTGGCATACTGAGTAGTGACACTGTCACCTTATCACTGCATTACAGTCTTCCAAGCACAGAACATCCTCCTTGAGCAATTATATGGCTCTCAAATGGAGCATGCACAGTGTTATCTAAGTGTCTGAAGCAAAGGGCAAAATGGTCTACAGACAGTATCTGAATCTTAACTCAGCAATCAATGGGCAACAGAGCAGTATCCCCATGACACCTGAGAGAAAGAGGCAGACAGACAGACAGACTAGCTTCTGTGGTGCATACAACTCTGTCCTCCAAGACAGGGCAATGGCCAGAAGTCAGGAGAAACAGTAAAAGACTATTATTTTGCCTCATTCCAAGGAATAGCAGGTCTTGTCCTGTACATGAAGTCACGGTTCCTCAGAGAGAGAGCTAGGAAAGATCTTGCTGAAAGCAATCTTTTATTTTTTATTATTATTATTATTATTATTATTATTATTATTATTATTATTATTATTTATTACATCATTTTATTTATGTATATCATCATTTTCCTGACACTGTGGCTTAATAAGACTTTTGATCTAATTCATTCCTTGTTTTGTCCTTTGGCTAAAATCACTTTTCCATTAGTCTGTTGTTATGAGCCTTGGAGTCAACTCCAACTTAGGTAAGCCTATCACAGGGTTTTCTTAGCAAAAAAATTTTCACAGAACATTTGTCACTTCCTACTTCTTCTGCTGAGACTTATTCACTAGGTTTCAATTGCAGAGTGGGGATCCAAACCTTAGCTTCCAGATTCTTAGTACAAAACTCATATCACTACACCATGTTGGCTTCTAATTCCATACATTGCAGTTGTGCGCCTTCAAGCCACTTTAGCATTTTAGCCCTATTTGATATGTGATTGGGGCAGTCACAGCTTATTTACTAGATTGTTATCAGTAAGGCATTCTTTAGTAGACCCTCCCTTATATATTTATTTTAATTGAACCAACAACTCCTTATCAAAAAAGGGGGCACTTGAGGCAGCTAACAATAACAAAACATACATTAACAAGGAAAACATTAATTATCAATTAAAGCACAATATAAGAGCAAACATGTTGAAAAGATAAAGGAGTGACCCTCACCTCTATCTGAAGAGACTTCAAAGTCTAGGAATGGTTTTTACGAGGTGGCAGCCGGGAAGACACAGCTCCATCATGTCTTTGTTCAATCATTGTCCTTGTTCAGTTTCTCTACGGCATTGAATGTTTGTCAATATTTGTTGTAAACTGCCCTGAGTCTCCTTGAGGAGATAGGGTGGAACATAAATAAAGTTGTTTATTGTTGTCGTAGTTGTAGTTGTTATTATTATTATTTTATTATGACACAGCAAACAAGATAGACATGCTGGATTTCTTATCACAAATTCACAAGTCAAACACTTCCCAAGTGTCTAGGACTGTGTGATGTATTTTCGGATGATGCGTGCAGATCCCAGTAGGGTGGCCTTTTGCAATTGGCAGATCGTAATTTTGTCAATGCCTATTGTTTCCAAATGCCGGCTGAGATCTTTTGGCACGGCACCCAGTGTGCCCATCACCACCAGGACCACCTGCACTGGTTTCTGCCAGAGTCTTTGAAGTTCAATCTTGAGGTCCTGATAGCAGCTGATTTTTTCCTGTTGTTTTTCGTCAATGCAACTGTCACCTGGGATGGCAACATCAATGATCCAAACCTTGTTCTTTTCCACAACTGTGATGTCTGGTGTGTTGTGTTCCAGAACTTCGTCAGTCTGGATTCGGAAGTCCCACAGCATCTTCGTGTGCTCATTCTCCAATACTTTTGCAGGTTTGTGATCCCACCAGTTCTTTGCTGCTTGGAGGTGGTACTTGAGGCATAAGTTCCAATGAATCATTTGGGCCACATAGTTGTGCCTCGGTTTGTAGTCTGTCTGTGTGATTTTCTTACAGCAGCTGAGGATATTATCAATGGTTTCATCGGTTTCCTTGCAGAGTCTGTATTTTGGGTCATCAGCTGATTTTTCGATCTTGGCCTAAATTGCCTTTGTTCTGATGGCTTGCTCCTGGGCTGCAAGGATCAGGCCTTCTGTCTCCTTCTTCAGGGTCCCATTCGTGAGCCATAGCCAGGTCTTCTCCTTATCAGCTTTTCCTTCAATTTTGTCAAGGAACTTTCTATGCAATGTTTTGTTGTGCCAGCTGTTAGGTCTAGTTTGTAGTGCGGTTTTCTTGTACTGGTTTTTGGTCTGCTGTGCTTTGAGGATTTTCTGATTTTTGACTTCAATCAAAGCAGGTTCTTCACTTTGCTTTACATATTCTGCCAGGGCATGTTCTTCTTCTTTGACTGCTTATTTTACTTGTAAGTGTCATCTGCCCCCTGATCTTCTAGGCAGATATAGCTGGTTAACATCACTGCGAGGGTGCAGTGAATGATGAATGGTCATGAGTTTTCTTGTTTTTCTGTCCAAATTGTCCAGTTCCACCTGTGTCCAATTTATAATGCCAGCAGTATATCTTATGACAGGTATGGCCCAGGTGTTTATGGCCTTGATGGTGTTGCCTTCATTGAGCTTGCTTTTGAGAATTTTTCTGACCCGTTGTGTGTATTCTTTACTGACCACAGTCTTCACATGTTCATGCTTGATGTTGTCCAGCTGTAATATGCCGAGATATTTATAGGCCTCTCGCTGGTGACATTTATGCCCTCACTTTCAATGATTTTTCCCTTCTTCAGTGCCACTGTCGAACATTTGTCCAAACCAAACTCTATGCTGATATCAGTACTAAAAATTTGGACAGTGTTAGTCAGAGATTGGATTTCAGTTTTCGTTTTCCCATACAGCTTCAGGTCATCCATGTACATCAGATGTGAAATTTCATGAGATTTCTTAGATGTTTGATAGCCGAGATTTGTTTTTTGTAAGATTGTTGACACAGGGATCATGGCAATAATGAAAAGCAAAGGGGACAATGAATCTCCCTGGAAAATTCCTCTTCTGATGTTGACTAGTCCATAGCTTTCATTTCCAACAAACAGTTCTGTTTTCTAGTGCTGCATCATGTTTTCAATGAAGGTGCCAACGTTTTTACAAATCCCGATGGCATCCAGGCACTTGATGATCCAGCTGTGTGGGAGTGAGTCAAAGGCCTTTTTGTATTCAATCCGCGTCATGTGAAGATTGGCTTTTCGGCTCTTACAGTTCTCCAGAATCATTTTGTCATTCAATAACTGGTCTTTTGTGCCCCTGCTTTTCCGTTTGTTACCTTTCTGTTCATCTGGCAAGATGTTTTTTTTCTTCAAGATAGTCTTGAATTCTGTCAGCTATGATGCCAGTCAGTAGTTTAAACATAGTGGGCAGACATGTTATTGGCCTGTAGTTTCCTGGTGCTGCTCCTTTTGCTGGATTCTTTTGTATCAGGTATGTTTTTCCAGTTGTTAGCCGTTCACTGATACTTTCTTTCTGCAGCATCTCATCGAATTGTTGGGCCATTTTTCCATGTAAACTAATCAGATGTTTGAGCCAAAATCCATGAAGTTGATCACTACCAGGCGATGTCCAGTTCTTGACTTTTTGCGCTCATTTGCTGATCATTTCAGTTGTTATTTCCATCTGTTCCATTTTGTTCTGTGAGAATTTTCCTTCAAACTCCTTTATCCACCCAGCGTTTTTGTTGTAGTTCTTATTATTTCCCAAAGCTCTTTCCAGAATTTCGTTGTTGCAGTTTTCTCTGGCTTTATGGTTACTGTGTCTGTTGTTTGGTTCAGGCTCTGGTAGAATGGTCTTTGGTCTGATTGAAATAATTGATTTTGTTTGTACTGGATGATTCTGGCTTCATATCTTTCAGTTTTTCTAGCTGTAATTTGTTCTTTCACAATTTCCAAAGCTTTTTCAATTTTTCTGGTGTTCAGCCAGTACTTTCTGATTAGGTATTGCTTGATTTTGTCATTCTTCAGTTTCTTCTCTTTCATATTTTTCAGGTTACTTGCATCTGATCTAAGTTTCTTGATTTTCAACTCTAGCCTGACCTTCCACTTTGGTTTTCCAGTTGATTTTTTTTGGGGCTGCCTTGGTTGTAGGAGCCCAAGCTCTTCTGTTACTATCACTGCTGCACTGTAGACAAACTGGTTTGTTTGTTCAATTGATGTTATTTGGACAGTGGAGAGTACTGTATTCACATCTTTCATGAGAGGCGCCAGGTGTCCCTTGGGCACTGTTTTGAGAGCTGGGAGCCGCTTTCTTATTGCATTTGTTGCAGCATGAGCCATGATCTTATCCTTGAGCTCTTGTTGTCTTGCTGTCAAGGTTCCTGGTGGTTCAACAGGAGTTTCAAATGTTGGTTCTTCAAATTCTTGAAAAAGCTTGAAAAAGCTCCACACTTTCTTCTGGTTCAATCTGTTCCACCATTCCAAGTGTTGCTGGAATCTCTGCTGCTGTCTGTGCTGTGGTCTGATGGTAATTTGCTTTGGAGATTTTCTGGATTTCTTCAAGTTCAACTTCACTGAACACTTTGTTTCTGATTATGAATCTTCGTTGGTCAGCCAGTCAGGTTTTTGGTAGCCACGCTTTTAAGGTTCAGATTTGTAATAGCATTTCATAACTGTGCAGTTTTCTGGCATTGTATATTTCTGCCGCTTCTGTGACTGTTCATTTGTCTTTTGATTCCGTAGCCCACTTGTCGATGGATGTCCCGAATCAGCAGCATCCACCGTGGTCCTTTTTATCCTGGGCGACGACCAAGCCAATATAGACTTCATTTTGGTTTGATTCTCCATAATGCTAATGGGTTACGTGCTCTTAGTTCTGCTCCTCAGCTGAGACCTCTCTGGCTTGGTTGGACCTACTGGTAGTTACACTACCGCCAGCACAGCTCTCAGTCATCATTGGAGCAGTTAAGACCCCCCCCCCCTCACCACCACGACAAGGTGGCACCTGCAGGGGGGATGATAATAATAATAATAATAATAATAATAATAATAATAATAATAATAATAATAAAAAATATTATTTCATGCATCCCCACCAGAAATGCAATCTTTCAAATAGCCTGATTAATTAATTAATATAATTAAAACACTTTGACTTTGAACCAGTCTGTACATTAATTTTTATTCATATCTCAGGTTTCTTCCATGGGAATGAAAACATTTTACAATTTGAGTTAAGATGCAATACAGTTTAAACAGTGGGTAATACTAAAGTTAAAAATTAAACAATCATATTAATTGAAAATAATAAATAAAATAGTTTAAAGGGCAGTTAATATTTTTAATGATGTAGGGCTTTACAGGTCATAATCAACACTTACTGTTGGACAGTGATGCTGTCATAACATGGGTATCCCATAACCTTATTTGCATAGGAAGATAATGTAACCTGGGCATTTCTTTTTGGTATCAATTTTATTATGGAACCTCTTACTTTGCAACCATTGTGCCCTCTGCAGCAGCTGTTGACAGCCACAGCTCTGGGTGGGAGTCCATCTAGTACAACACAGAACCAGTGGGCATTAGGTGGGAGGAGGTCATCCAGCAAGACACAGCATGAGGATAAAGGGCTGCTTTCCCTAGCATCTGAGTCCAGGACAAGCAGAGAGAGCTGCAGAGCAGTGTCATGGTTTGCAAAGGCACTGTGCTGTGTGTGTTAACTGGAAAATGAAGTGCATGAAGCCAATTGGTTGAGCCCTCAAAGACCTGGGAATTGATTTGATACTGTTTCTGTTCTGCTGCTGCAGAACTTGTTTAGACAAGTTTTTCAGTGCTGACTGAGTACTGCTGGTGCAGAGATCTGTGTACTCAGAGAGGCCTTGCTATTTTGAGGCCTGTTTGCTACTGGGAAAAGGGAGAGAAGAACCAGGACTGTATTCTTCTCTGAAGCAGATTTGTGGACTGAGAAAGGACTGTTTATGACTGTGGACTTCTGTAAGTGATCAGAGGGATCATTGTAAATACTACTGTTTCTTTGATCTCTTGGAATCAGTAAAGTTCCTGTATATTTGTTCTGCAAACCTGAGTGGCATGTTATTATTCTACAGGTGACTCTAGATCGCAGGCACATGTAAGAGCTTCCATTTATCATCACCATCAATCTGTAACAAGCAGGACCAGGAGCCTCAGGGAAATAGGGACACAGAGTTAGGGCAAGATCAGGAGCTCCAAGAGGCAGACCAGGGTTCAGCATTTTGGCTAGCTACAATTAAGAACAAATGCCATCTAGCTCAGAGGAGGGCCAACAGGCGAGAGCACTTGGAAAAGTGGCACAAATAGCTGGAGCTGGTAGTTTTCTGGGAGCAATGCTTATGGAACTGATACTGTTGGTGAACTCGTGGATGGAACTTTGATTTTAATAACTGACTATGACTTGAATTGCTGAGATTGCTTGGCTTTGACCTTTGGAAAGAGCTCTAGACTATTTCTATGCTTTGCCCTCGTTTTTTATGAGATATTAATGTCTGACCAATTGCATGCCTTCTAATATTTCACAGATGACAACTGGGGCACATTAGGTAATATATCATCAATGAATTGTGAAGATGGCAAAAGTTATGGTGAGCCTTCCAGATACACAGGAGTCAGGTTCTGGGACCTCCCTCCAGGTGGCAAAAAAAGGCATAGTTGCACCCCACAAATGGCGATGGCATATGCACACATCCATGTGCATGTCACTGTCATTGTAGATATGGGCCATGACAAGCTACAATTGGTTGAAACTGTGGACTGGGAGCCTGTAGATTGAGAGAGCCCACTGTATTAATGAAGAAGAACACATCTTCAAGACGGGGTGAGAAGTTTGCCATGCTTCCCCGCTGCTAAGTTAATTGAGTGTAATGAATGTTTGTTCTTTGAGCTCAGTTTACACCAACTGAACTAAACTGAGGACAAAAGTGGGGAATATGTGGAGGAGAAACTAAAAGCACTGAATCCAGACAAGACAGAGGTCCTCCTGGTCAGTCATAAGGCTGAACAGGGAATAAGGTTACAGCCTGTGTTGGATGGAGTCGCACTCCCCCCTGAAGACGCAGGTTCGCAGTATGGGTGTTATCCTGGACTCATCGTTGAGCCTGGAGCCTCAGGTCTCGGCGGTGGCCAGGGGAGCCTTCGCACAACTCAGACTCGTGTGCCAGCTGCGCCCGTTCCTTGGGAGGTCTGACTTGGCCACGGTGGTCCACGCTCTGGTTACATCCCGTTTGGATTACTGCAACGCACTCTACGTGGGGCTGCCTTTGAAGACGGCCCGGAAGCTCCAATTACAACGGGCGGCAGCCAGACTAATAACTGGGGCAGCTTACAGGGAGCGTACCACCCCCCTGTTAAGCCACCTCCACTGGCTGCCGATATGCTACCGAGCCCAATTTAAAGTGCTGGTTTTGATCTACAAAGCCCTAAACAGTTCTGGTCCAACTTACCTGTCCGAACGCATCTCCTCCTATCAGCCCATAAGAACCTTAAGATCATCCGGGGAGGCCCTGCTCTCGATCCCACCTGCCTCACAAGCGCGGCTGGTGGGGAAGAGAGACAGGGCCTTCTCGGTGGTGGCTCCTCGGCTGTGGAACTCCCTCCCCAGTGACATCCGACAGGCTCCATCCCTTTGGGGGTTTAGAAAGAAGTTGAAGACCTGGCTATGTGCACAAGCGTTTAATGAATGAACTCAGTTAGTGTTTACATGGATTGGATTAAGGCTCTTGCACAAGGTTTGATGGATGACTGGCATATATATTTGGCGTTGCACTGTGTTAATTTTTTTATATATTGTATTTTACTATGTTATTTAACTATTTTAATTGTTGTATTATTTTATTGTATTATGATATACTGGTAGTGATCCTGCCAGTTGTGTAAGCCACCCTGAGTCTCCTCGGGGAGAAGGGCGGGGTAGAAATATTGGAAATAAATAAATAAATAAAAAGTGAAACAATAGAGTTTTATGTGGGATGTTCCTTTCCAAATCAGAAGAGTTAAACTTGGCCTTGCTGACTGAAGTCTGAGATTGTTTCACAATGAAATATTAAGCTTCCTAGGGTCAATAGCTACCTGGTATCTCAATTCTTTAAAAAGTTGGTCACAATGAAAACTAGGAAGTCACATTTGTTGTGTTTTTTAATATTTTATTTACAACCCAATTCAGTGGAAGGACAGACATTTAAATAAACAGGAGTCACCATAATATCTCCACTCTAGGGTTAAATTCAAGCAAATAAAAAAATGCTTATCATATCAAAGCACATAATCAAGATGGTTGGGGTAGGATTGTGAACCTATAATTTTTTTCCAAGTGACATTTGACAAATGAGTTGTTTGTGACCTTCTCAAAAGTATGTAATACAGATAATTATGGCTGGAATGTTAAATGTCTATTTTTTTCCCAAGCGACATTTCCCAAATTGATCCATAAGAATCCCATGAAGCCCCCAGAGGATGCTCCAGTAGCTGCAGAAAAATATTGCTCTGAATGGAGACAGAAAAAACCATTTGAAATGAAGGTAAGAGAAGGAGAGGAAGGGGGAGGAAGGGAGAGAGGGAGGGAGAGACAGAGAGATGGTTCAGTCCTAAAATGTGAACGAATGGGAGAAATATAGACAGCAAATGATGGAAAAGAGAAGAACAGAGATTGGGAATAAGAGGCTATTGTGGGCATTGATCAGAACTGATCATATGTTTCAGAGCATATAAAACAATTTAGAATTCACTACTAAATGAGCAAGAAAGAATGTTTTCATCACTTTTGCATGGCACTGGAGTGTGATCTATGAACTCTGACTTAAAAAAAAAAGCAGTAAACATTTCCCTTCCCTTTGAACAGCACTGAGCAACTAACAAAGACTAGAGGCTGTACTGACTCCCTATAGGATCAGAATGGGGGCAGCACCTCTCATTTTAACTCATCTTTGATGCTCATGTTGTGAAGATCAGCTTTTTTATTTTTTATTTTATCTTCCAAATTACCTATAGCAGTCCCCATATGTATAATAGGGAAGTACTGGAAAGTGTCCAGAAGAGGGCGACTAAAATGATCAAGGGTCTGGAGAAGCCGTTTGAGGAGCGGCTTAAAGAGCTGGGCATGTTTAGCCTGCAGAAGAGAAGGCTGAGAGGAGACATGATAGTCATGTATAAATATGTGAGAGGAAGTCATAGGGAGGAGGGAGCAAGCTTGTTTTCTGCTGCCCTGGGGGCTAGGAACAATGGCTTCAAACTGCAGGAAAGGAGATTCCACCTGAACATCAGGAAGAACTTCCTAACTGTGAAAGTAAAAAACTCTCCGCCCCAGAGTGTGGTGGAGGCTCCTTCTTTGGAGGCTTTTAAGAAGAGGCTAGATGGCCATCTGTCGGGGGTGCTTTGAATGTCATCTTCCTGCTTCTTGGCAGGGGGTTGGACTGGATGGCCCATGAGGTCTCTTCCAACTCTATGATTCTATGATTCTATAAGATGTGCCTTACTTGTTACCCTGATAACTTTGGCTACAGAGAGAAAAAGAGCAACCAGGCAATCTTCCATCATTCCAGGACCTAAGTGATGCTGAACTTAACATTCATCCCTTCTGCCATACATTCTCTTTTCACTTGTGTATTGTTAATTTGATAGTCCCTACTCTAAGGCTTGAGCTGGCACCCAAAGATAACTTTCCTGTGATGAAGTTCCTAAAATAAAACTTTCAATTATTTCCTATTGCCATCAGTGTCAATGTTTCTTAATCTTGGTAGCTAGCTGCTGCACATATATACTCTCCATCGGGTTATCAAGCCCAGCCAGCTTTGTTTTGAGAGCTTCACAGAAAGATTAAAATAGGTCAAAGTGCCAGGCCATGTGAGAAGAAAAGCCATGGCAATGTCTTGAAGCACTGAGCTGACAATTACCAAACTTCAAGGTAAGAACTTTTCAACATAGATTTCAGAATTGATCTTGTGCTAGTAAAAAATAAACCTCTGGCTCTTTGCAAGGAACAGAAGACCACAAATGAAGACAGATTTGAAGAACTGGAAAGTAAAGACCTTGACGATCATTGTCTCATAGCTACTGATTAGCAAACATACAAGTGTGATAGAAATGAAAAGAATACTTTGGGATATTTTATCTTAAAGCGAAGAGAAGAAAATAGCTGTAAAAACATGGTAAAGTGAGCCACCAAATTTATCCCATCTGGTAACATCATATATTCTGGATTACAGCTCCCATCATTCCCAGGAAGGAGGACCATTACAATCCATACTCATGTAAAAAAAGGCTAAATTAATGTTGGAATCTCTACAAAGGATTCACAGAATCAAGAGGGTATTGAGTGTCTTTATTTGCTCTAACAACTGATATATGTAAAAATGGAAATTGGAAAAATTATTAGAGAATATTTGCTTCATATAAACTGTGTTAGATAAATGGAGAAGAGTTCTATGGGCACCATGGATTGCTAATAAGACTGCATCTACACTGTAGAATGAATGCATTTTAAATGCCATGATTCAATGCTATAAGTCTTACTAGCTCATCACATGGCCAAAATTGTCTATTCTACAACACTTTCCCCACAGTCCAGAGACAGAGCTTGCCAGATCCCATCAGATGAAGTAGATCTACTTCTGCTGGGCTCTGTCCCTGAACTGAGGGGAAAGTTTCATAAGAGGGAACAAGGAGAAGAACATTGAGAAGAACAGGGTGAAGCCGGGTGGCAACACTTCCCCTGTGGGATAGGTTCCCCAAGCTGCCCACCAGATTTGCTACAATGCATGGCGAATCCCCCCGCTATTGCCTGCAATTTTGACCTCAATGTGATGAGACCCTCAGAGTAATTCACCATAGAAGCAAGGTGCCTGAAATGAGACCATCATATTTTGAACTCACTTGAAAAGACAGAAGGCAGTACAAAATGTGAAGACTGCATTATAGATGGATCATCTCTATCAAGGAAGCCATATCTCTGAGCCTGCAAATCCTACACAGACCTATTGATGATAAGGTGACATGGAGTCACCATAAGCTGAAGTTGACTTGACATTTAACAAGAACATCAAAGAACATTCTTAAACAACTGAAGTCTACTAAATGGGAGTTAGGTGAGTGAGTGATAATTGCTGCATTTTCAAGAGATTGTTCAAAAACACTGAGAATTTGTTTATTTAAAGCACAGAATTGCTGAATTTGGCATTTATTGCATAGGAAGTTTGTCATGGCAGGCTGTAATGAACACATTATTGGCAGAAGACAGCACTACATCTGAAAAGAAAAACACTGATTTTTTCCTTTGTAAAAGATTCAGTTTTAAGGGACAAGATGCAGTTTCAGCATCACAAGAACCCCTTTCCAGATGTTAATATTTCTGTGGGAAAAATGAGATCACAGAAAAATTGATTGCTTTAAGAATAATGGTTGAAGCCTAGAGGAAACAAGGGAAGATGAATGTGATTTAAGCAGGGCAAACAGGCTTCCCTGAAGGAAAAAGATGATGGCTTCCATACAGAGACTTTTAGAATTGAAAAAGTGGCTATAAAGGTGACACAACTAAATGGAAATATGAATATATGGAGACTGTTTCAAATGTGCCTTTCTTTCTGCTTTCCCCATATCTTTTTGATTAAAGGCAATTAATCTTCAAGAGGAAGAAATAAGTCCTACTGGTTTAAGCTCTTTCCTAAATCTACTTGGGTTTGTCAGAAATGAATCCTGGGTCCTTTTGTGTGAAAACATATGCTGTACCATTAAGCGACAATATAAAACGATTGGTCTCTATGTGTTACAGTCTCTTTCATTGTTTTGTAGGATATATTTGAAATTTAGGAATCAGTAGCAATTAGGGCAAAGCCCTTCTGTCAAATAAAACCCCTTAAAATGAAGGAAGGTTTTTTTCAACTCCAATCCATTGTTAGTATGCTACTGGCATGAAATATTTGGATTCAGTTCACAGCTGAAGAGAAGTAATAAAATCTATGCTCATTTAACACCAGTACTTGTAGAATATTAATGCTAATATCCTAAACAAGCAGCTCTAGAGAGAATATACACATTGAGTACAGAACAATTTGACACATATTGCTTGCAAAATCCAGTAGGAAAACCAAGCATTAATTGCTTATACTGCATTAGCTCATTACTACTATTGGGAGAAATAAACCAATCTGTTATAGGAAAAGCTGTGTTACTTCTGAGGCTCTCAAATTACAGTAGTCTTAGAAAATTACATTTAGAAATTTCTTTACCTGTCTTGAGAGGAATATATTTGTGTGTACCCTAGGGGAAAATGGTATGTGTTATGGAAAAGTTATTAATATGCCATCATGACACACTATTTGGCTTAGCAGGTTCATTAATAATCCTCACTTTATATATCTTGTAATGGAGACAAGCAAGCATAGGATCTTGTGCCTTGTATGAATGCATTTTACTTTTGCATTTGTGATGGTTCTCATTGGTACACAACTGCCATATAGGTTTAGATAGTGTCCTGTATTTCACAGATTAAATCCAGTATACATTAGTGTGTGACCAAAGACAGCAAAAGGAATTAACGAGGAAGGACACACATGGCAGGTGAAGCTGCAGCAGTTTGCTTTTCCAGGAGCCTACTGGAAAGGCAAGATTCTGCTCCATCTTCTCTCTGTGCTGCTGAGTTAAATGATTGCAAACTACTCAAGCATTTTAGAACCTAATTTGCAGTAATTGAAGTAAGGGCAAAGGGGGAAAGTGGATAGAGGATAATGAATTTGGGATACGTTGCATGATGGGATTGAGATTGTCTCTGCCAAATCCGAACAGTTTGAGAATTTGAGTTTACTGTGACTGTAATCAGTGGAATGTGGATTATTTTTGATTTATCATAGTAGTACATTTTGTTAGAAAGCATTATCATTTCTAAAAATGCCTCTCAATTCTTTGTCTTTCTCTCTCTTTCCTGCTCCCCTCTGTCTCTTCCACTCTCATCTTAGGGGGCCACCAGAAATCTTAACTTGCAACACTCTTTGAAAATTAGGGCTAGTGCCATATTCAACCAAATTAGATAGACTAATAGAAGTATGGCATGTGTTGTTGAAAACAACTTAGAAAAACTGAAGATTTGTTTAGCAGCCAAAATTATACTCAATAATTGTAGATCTAAAAACTAGGTATAATACTTTCTGGTACCTAGTGGCAGGACAATTAACTTGTCCACTATATAATGCATTGTTTATTTAGGGTTTTTTTTTTAGGACAGATCTTTTAATGGGATGCCAAATTGTTTAAAACTCTACTGTTTTAACTACTTTTCATCATGTTAAAGAATCTTTTTAAATTGTTTAGTATTGTTAATTTCTACTTTAATGTAGAAATGGTATCCAGTATTACAATTGTGGATCCATAACTGGTCCATATTCAGCTATTGTACATATTCATGAATGTGGCACCATAAATAACCCCTTCAGGAAGACATCCTCCTGCCTTCTAACCAGAATGAAGGGAGGAGCTACTCCAAGGAGTTTTAGGGGTCAATTGCTTAGGTCATTCATAGTTACCTTTAACGAGTAACAATGTGATTAAAGAACCTAGACTATTCTATCTCCTATTCCACATACCATGCACAAGCAACCCAAATAATTCATGAATGGTACAAGTGTCATCTTTATCTATTTTCTAATTGCTGATTGAAAATCATCATTCCTATGAGAAGCTGCTTGTTTGGTTCTTATTTATTCATTTTATATGTTCTTGTAATCATGAGTGTGGGTGAAAAATACTATTTGTAGTCCTTGAATCTTTTCAAGAACATTGAATTTCTCTCCCTCTTGCTGCTCTGATTACATAAACAAAAGTAAACTTATGGTCCAATGATCTTCTGAATGTCTCGGTGGTCTAAATGCCAGCTTCAGATTCTACAGGCTTCAGTTTAAGGAGACTATCACCTTGCCTGCAGGTAACTCAATCTGAGACATGGTTGTAGCAAAAGAATTTAAAGAGAGTGAAATGTTGGATATGCCTCACAACCCTCATGCCTGTGGTAAGGAAGCTTGATGGCTTAAAGCTTCTCTACATCAATTCCTGGTACTTTTATAACTAATCAGTGCCACTAGTATGGGAATTGCTCATGTGTAGTAAATAGCGTCTAGTCAAGATTTCAAAGTAATTGTTTTTCAGCCTGTCAAAGTAACTTCAGAATTGCCTAGGGAGACTGAAAATACGAAATAGCAACATTATGTTCTCCTTGCTAACAAGGTTTGACTTCAAGTAAGGGAGTTCTGGCACTTTAATTCCAGCCAAATAGCATTGTACATACCAAACAATTATGGATACAGTAATTATGCATACTTTTCATCTGTAAGGTGTTTTGTCCTTTTTTGTAAATGTATATAAATGAATAGAGTGGTGCAATTCATTCAGCAGGCTCATTAATAATGGAATGAAATGGGCTGATTCAGATTCATCTTATGGACCACTGAGGCCCCATCTACACTGACCTATAATGCAGTATGAAACTGCATTATAGGGCCGTGTAGATGGGGCTCAGGGAGAATAGAATGAGCCAATTTGACTCTGGGCACAGGCACTAATCTAGAGATAAAACATCAAAAATAAGCAGGGAAAGTGAGGTGACTGTATAAATAAGATGCCTAATATTTAGATGGACTTTCTTTTCCTGTATTTTTCCTGTAGTTCGAATCCATTTCTCCATCTTCAATATAGCATACTTTCAAATATTTAAACATGGGTAACCTGTCACCGCTTTATCTGCTCTTCCCTAAGCTAAATAACCAAGTCCTTAAACCACTTCACTTAGGGCCTGGTTTCCAGACTTTCTACTCTATTCCTTCTAGCCACAGGATATGGGGAGAAATAATATATGCACACAACTGAGCTACAACACGCATTTGAATATGAGGCACCCAATTTATCCACTCCTGCACAGACCATAGTACTTCAGCACACACATTGCAGGGCAAATATGTATCCTCAGCAACAACCTTGGTCTTAATGCATAGTTGTCTAATATGCAACAGCTTCTGGATCAAAGTAAATATGTAAACACAAGCTCCGAATTTGTAAGAGCTCAAAACTAATTAAGGTAATGGGGAGTGGGAAGAAACATTCATGGTCTCTCATTACTTATTCCTGAACTTCAGAAGGATTTCTAAAACAAACAGAATAAGTTTAACAAAAGTAATTCAAAGGTTAAATTGAGTACTTCAGTCTGCAGCATAGCATGTCAAGTGCCTTTGACAAGCACCAAATTTCACAGGGACTGTGTGTGTATATGTATGCATGTGCTTAATGGTTAAAAAAATCCAACAAACATGAAACAATTTCATGTGTTTGAAGTCACACAGTACAGTTATACAATAGAGTACACCTCATAGAATCATAGAGTTGGAAGAGACCTCATGGGCCATCTAGTCCAACCCCCTGCCAAGAAGCAGGAAAATCACATTCAAAGCACCCCCAACAGATGCCCATCCAGCCTCTGCTTAAAAGCTTCCAAAGAAGGAGCCTCCACCAAGGCCCGGCCCAACACGGGACGCTAGCCACGCCCCCGCATTGGGCGCCATGTTCCCAGGGGCGCTATCGAGCCCCTGAGAGGCGGGGCCAAGTGTGGTGCCCTGGCCCTCTGGCGCCCTGGCCCTGCCTCCCGCGCTGTGGGAGGCATGGCCACACTTGGCCCCGCCTCCGCCGCCCTGCCCCTGCCTCCCATGGCGCCCGCTGCAGCCTAGCTGGGACAGCGTGGCCGCCGCGGGAGGCAGGGCCGGCCACGTCTCCTGCAGCACACGGAGGGGACAGGGTGCTCGCCGCGGGAGGCGTGGCCAGCCCCGCTTCCCACGGTGGGCACCCTGTCCCAGCCAGACTGTGGCAGGAGTCCAGTTCTTCCAGGCCGTGGCTGGACCTTCACCGTGGCCTGGAAGGACCGGATTCCCGCCGCAGCCTGCCTGGGACAGGGTACGCGGGATGGGAGGCATGGCTAGTTCTGGCCCCGCCTCCCACACCACCCGCACCATGGGGGGCGGGGTTAGGGCGCCCGCGCACAGCATGGGAGGTGGGCCAGATCTGACCACGCCTCCCGCGGTGCAATGGGGGGCGCAAAAAATTTTTTGCATACCCACGAACATTTCCTCGGGCCGGTCCTGCCTCCACCACACTCTGGGGCAGAGAGCTCCAGTGCCAAACAGCTCTCACAGTGAGGAAGTTCATAGAATCATAGAATCATAGAATAGTAGAGTTGGAAGAGACCACATGGGCCATCCAGTCCAACCCCCTGCTAAGAAGCAGGAAATCGCATTCAAAGCACCCCTGACAGATGGCCATCCAGCCTCTGCTTAAAAGCCTCCAAAGAAGGAGCCTCCACCACGGCCCCGGGGAGAGAGTTCCACTGTCGAACAGCTCTCACAGTGAGGAAGTTCTTCCTGATGTTCAAGTGGAATCTCCTTTCCTGTAGTTTGAAGCCATTGTTCCGTGTCCTAGTCTGCAGGGCAGCAGAAAACAAGCTTGTTCCCTCCTCCCTTTGACTTCCCTTCACGTATTTGTACATGGCTATCATGTCTCCTCTCAGCCTTCTCTTCTGCAGGCTAAACATGCCCAGCTCTTTAAGCCGCTCCTCATAGGGCTTGTTCTCCAGACCCTTAATCATTTTAGTCGCCCTCCTCTGGACGTTTTCCAGCTTGTCAACATCTCCCTTCAACTGTGGTGCCCAAAATTGGACACAGTATTCCAGGTGTGGTCTGACCAAGGCAGAATAGAGGGGGAGCATGACTTCCCTGGATCTAGACACTATTCCCCTATTGATGCAGGCCAGAATCCCATTGGCTTTTTTAGCAGCCGCATCACATTGTTGGCTCATGTTTAACTTGTTGTCCACAAGGACTCCAAGGTCTTTTTCGCACACACTGCTGTCAAGCCAGGCGTCCCCCATTCTGTATCTTTGATTTCCATTTTTTCTGCCGAAGTGAAGTATCTTGCATTTGTCCCTGTTGAACTTCATTTTGTTAGTTTCGGCCCATCTCTCTAGTCTGTCAAGATCGTTTTGAATTCTGCTCCTGTCTTCTGGAGTGTTAGCTATCCCTCCCAGTTTTGTGTCGTCTGCAAACTTGATGATCATGCCTTCTAACCCTTCGTCTAAGTCGTTAATAAAGATGTTGAACAGAACCGGGCCCAGGACGGAACCCTGCGGCACTCCACTTGTCACTTCTTTCCATGATGAAGACGACGCATTGGTGAGCACCCTTTGGGTTCGTTCGCTTAGCCAATTACAGATCCACCTAACCGTAGTTTTGTCTAGCCCACATTTTACTAGTTTGTTTGCCAGAAGGTCGTGGGGGACTTTGTCGAAGGCCTTACTGAAATCCAGGTACGCTACATCCACGGCATTCCCTGTATCGACCCAACTCGTAACTCTATCGAAAAAAGAGATCAGATTAGTCTGGCATGACTTGTTTTTGGTAAATCCGTGTTGACTATTAGCAATGACCGCATTTGTTTCTAAGTGTTCGCAGACCACTTCCTTAATGATCTTTTCCAGAATTTTGCCTGGTATTGATGTGAGGCTGACCGGACGGTAATTGTTTGGGTCGTTCTTTTTTCCCTTCTTGAAGATAGGGACCACATTCGCCCTCCTCCAATCTGCTGGGACTTCTCCCGTTCTCCAAGAACTCTCGAAGATAATTGCCAGTGGTTCTGAAATAACTTCCGCTAGTTCCTTCAGTACTCTTGGATGTAGCTGGTCTGGCCCTGGGGACTTGAATTCCTTTAGAGTGGCCAGGTGTTCCTGGACAACTTGTTTCCCTATTTGGGGTTGGATTTCCCCCAATCCTTCATCCATTCCATGTTGCTGAGGTTGAAGATGGCTTTCTTTTTGTGAGAAGACCGAGGCAAAGAAGGCATTAAGTAGTTCTGCCTTTTCCCTGTCCCCTGTCGCCATCACCCCATCTTCTCCTTGCAATGGCCCTATCGCCTCCTTTTTCTTCCTTTTTCTACCAACGTAAGCAAAAAAGCCTTTTTTGTTGTTTTTTATGTCCCTGGCAAGCCTGAGCTCATTTTGCGCTTTAGCCTTGCGAACCTTTTCCCTACAGGTGTTGGCTATACGTTTGAATTCTTCTTTGGTGATTTCTCCCCTTTTCCACTTCTTGTGCATGTTACTTTTGAGCTTTAGCTCTGTTAGAAGTTCTTTGGACATCCATTCTGGCTTCTTTGGACTTGTCTTATTTTTCTTCTTTGTTGGCACTGTTTGCATTTGCGCCTTGAGTATTTCACTTTTGAAAAACTCCCATCCATACTTAACTCCCTTGTTTTTTAATATCGGCGTCCATGGAATGCCGCTCAGTAATTCCTTCATTTTTTGGAAGTCAGCTCTCTTAAAGTCCAGAAAGCGTGTTTGACTTGTCTTAGTTTCAGCATTCCTTTGTATTGCAAACTGTAAGAGCACATGGTCACTTGCCCCTAAGGATCCAACCACTTCAACTGTATTGATCAGGTCTTCCACATTTGTTAAGATTAGATCAAGAGTTGCTGATCCCCTTGTTGCCTCTTCTACCTTCTGGACCTTAAAATTATCTGCAAGGCAAGTGAGGAATTTGTTGGACTTTGTACTCTTGGCTGAGTTTGTTTTCCAGCAGATATCGGGATAATTGAAATCGCCCATGACTACTATATCTCTTCTTTGTGCCTGTTTGGTCAGCTGTTGACAGAAGGCTTCATCAAGTCCTTCATCCTGACTCGGAGGTCTGTAGTAGACACCCACAACAAGATCTTTTTGAGTCCCGGTTCCCTTGATTCTTATCCAGATGCTTTCAAGCTGGTTTCCCGGATTACAGTCTTGCATTTCTTCTGCAACGTAACTGTTTTTGACATATAAAGCTACCCCCCCTCCTCTCCCCTTTGTTCTATTTCTGTGAAAGAGGTTATAGCCCTCAATGGTTAAATTCCAGTGATGGGAGTCATCCCACCAGGTTTCAGTGATGCCTATGACATCGTATGTGTGGTGCTGTGCTAGGAGTTGGAGTTCGTCTTGCTTATTTCCCATGCTCTGAGCATTAGTGTAAAGACATGTAAGCCCCTGTGACCTCCCCTCGAACTGTTTATTTGGGATTATTGTGCTCTCTGTACTTGGTCCTTGCTGTGTTTGTGCAGCCCTCCGTTTAGCCTTTTGGCAGTTCCCTGTGGTCGTGGGTAATATAGTGTTCGCCAGGTTGTTGTTCCCCTCCCCCAGTGGATCTAGTTTAAAGTGCGCCTGATGAGGTTTGTGAGTCTGTGTGCAAAAAGATGTTTTCCTACTTGTGTGAGATGCACCCCATCGCTTGCCAGTAGTCCATCCTCTTGGAAGAGTAGACCATGGTCAAGGAAGCCAAAATGCTCCTCTTGACACCATTTTCTGAGCCAGTTATTGACCTGTACTATTTTTCCGGCCCTTGTAGAGCCGTGTCCTACAACGGGGAGGAGGGATGAAAAGATCACATGTACATTATACAGTTTTAGCTTTGTTCCCAGAGCTCGAAAATCATTTGTGATCTTTTGAAAAGTATGCCTAGCGGTGTCATTGGTACCTACATGAATCAACATAAGGTGGGGAGGGTGATGGGGCTTTAGGAGCCTGCTGAGCCTCTGAGTGATATGGTGTATTTTTGCCCCCGGGAGGCAGCATGTTTCTCGAGCCATCCCATCCGGTCTGGAAATGATGGCTTCCGTTCCTCTAAGGAGGGAGTCACCTACTACCAAGACCTGTTTCCTTTGAGGATTGACAGGGTCCCTTTTGTGCAAGACAGTGTGTATGTCCCCTGAAGAGTGTTCCTGTTGAAGTGAATCATGTAGGTGTAAAGTGTTGTCCTCCTCCTCAACATCCCCAGTGCATTCATCAATGACAATCCATTGAGATACATCCGAGAGCCCATTACTCTCCCAAGGATGTTCCTGTTGCTCCTGGTCTATGATTGGGGATGGAGCATTTGCATGATTACATAAGTGTGACTGTGGTGATGCACTTCTTTATGGATAAGATGATAACTGGCACTGACACACAAATGGACCTGTACTAATCTGATAGGAAACCTTCATTTCTTAAATTCATTTTTTTAGATGGAAAATCAGTCAATTAAATTTCCTTTAAATTGTGTTTATGTGAATGAATATAAATAACCATTGATATAACATGGTGAATGAAAGAAAGGGTGAGATATACCAAGAGGTCACCTCTGAAATTGTCAAGATATTACAGTTATTCTTCCACATTTGTGGTTTTGATTCTTACAGATTTGATTAAAATCTTCTCTTTAGGAATCTCTAGGTACTCCAGTGTGACTCTATAGTAAACTTTTTTTGATTGTGTTGGAAGACCTAGAGATTTCTAGAGAACACCTACAGTATCTAGGTCCTCAAGCAGAGAATCATACTGAAAAACCTATAAATTGTTTTATTCACAGTCTTTACTTTCAGGTGAGTCCTGTGCCCCTAATTCCATAAATATGAAGAGCTAACTGTATTTCTAAATTGTATGAATGACTGAAGATATGAATAAGACAACAATCTATCTTATTTTCTTTCCAATTGTGCAGAAAATCAGCAGAATATGAACTGTGGGAAAGGTTCAAGGAAGCAATACAATGACAAAGGCAATTGTGGACTCACCAAAGGCACCAGATTGCCTTGTCCAAATGCCCTGAAGTTACCATAAGTTGACAGGTGGCTTGAAGGCACTTACACACAAAAAAAATATCTGCTATTCTGCACCTCTTTGTGATGAACAGTCAGCTTTCTATGGTCAAGGGCCACTGCGAGGGAACTTCTTATGTATTGAATCCTGAATCACAAGTTATGGGGAGAATTTACATTTAAATAATAATGGATAAATAGGTAATTTTTAAAAAGAAAGTGTTTATTTTGAAACATCATAATACATATAAAGCACTACAGGAACCTTACAATTAGGGGAAGTAATGAGAAATCAAGTAGCCTTGCGGAAAAGCTGATAAGATGGACAGAGATACGTAAGTAATCAACACGAAGGAAAATCAATTGCAGCTTTGTTGAAAGTAAATATAGAGTTTTTGTTGTCCTTGAGTCCCTTATTTTTCCTGCCAACATCTCATTGTCCTCTCAGCTTGTATCCATGTCATAAGAGTGGGAAGTTCTTATCATAAATCCAGTATAACGGTCCTCCAGATGGAGATTGGACTACAGAACATCTTTCAAAACTTGCATTTGTTTTCTTAGTCGTTTTGTGAACTTTTTTTTGGCCAATTAAGTAAAGCTGAACCATGTTGCAATGAATGTATTATTCTAGGTAAATATAGGTAATTAGATAAATGCCCCTAATTACATTCACAATCATTGGAATGAAAACTATTAGATCTCCTTATATTTAGGCAGAAAAAAGTCAAAAGCTTTAATGGATTTAGTCTGATTGGTCTGCAACTTATTGATTCCATATTAAACCCCTCTTCTGAATCCAATTAATTGGAGGGCAAAAGAAACTGTGACTCACTATTTGTCACGACCCAGGCTACAGAGCACCAATAACCATACGCAGAGGCCAGATTCTATCTAATATCTTTATTAAGGAAATATATAAGATTAATAAAAATAAATGTAAAAGTTAGTTCAGAAGCAGACCTTTCAGGAAAGGTCAAAATTAGTCCAAAAAAGCAATGTCCAATATGAAATATTATGTTCCAAAGTTGTAATCCAATAACCGAAACACTCACTTTGCCAGGCAAAGTGAGGGGAGATGACAAGGTCCTTTAGTCCATAAACTTGAGCAAGGCTAGGAAATAACTTGATACTTGAAGCAAGGCTTAAAACGTGGAACAAGGTAACAAGGAACAAGAACAAGGTCCGTGGAATAACTTGGTAAAATCCGTGATACAAGGCAAGGTATAGTCCTGGAAAACAAGCAAGGTCCGCAGGTAAACAAAGGCTGGAAACTGGAGCGAAGGCTGGAAAGCAGGGCAAGGCTTGAGCAGGAACGAGGCTTGAAACGGAGCGCGCTGTTCCAGACACAACTCGCTCCGGAGGCTGACGAATTGACTCCGCGAAGTTACTACGCGGGTAAAACACCTATATAGAGTCTAACTTTCTCGCCGAAGCAGTTCTCTGGGAACCAGAAACGAAAGCTAAACTCTGGGACCAGATGTTTGACTCCCTAAAGATTCTCACGGAAAGCAGTCTTAATTGGCTACATTCTTAGCTGCAATTCTAGCACTCCTGCGCGAAGCTGCTTCCAAACCCCTCTGTTGTTTACAAAACTCACGGCGCAAGAACACGGGAGATGTGGGCTCTGGGTTTGTTTGACATACTTCTGGGACACAACTTTCTTGCAGGTGCAAGGTTCCCAGATCTGCCTGGGAAAGATCTGGCTGAGAAGATTCCAGTTCTGACTGGGAAGGTAAAAAACCCAAGTTTTCTTCTTCATCAGGGATTACAATGTCCTGAGCAGGACTACAAGGCCCATGGGTCATCACACTATCCCCCCCCTCAAGGCCCCTCCCAAACTGGGGCCCTCTCCCCGAGGCGCGAGGCCGCGGCTTGGCGGGATAGGTTTGATGAAAGCGACGGGTTAGATCAGGAGCATGGACTGTGGAGGCGTCTTCCCAAGAGCGTTCCTCAGGGCCAAAACCCACCCAGTCAATGAGATATTGTAGGCGGCGGCGGTGAAAGCGAGAAATGTCCTCAACCTCGAACTCCTCCTCCCCATTCATCAAAACAGGAGGGGGGGCCGGTTGGTCTGTATCAGGACGCACACCATCCGCCGGAAGGAGCAGGGAACGGTGAAACACTGGGTGGATGCGCATTGAACGCGGAAGTTGGAGTTTGAAAGTCACGGGGTTTAATTGCGCCACCACTGGATAGGGGCCAATGAAACGGGCATCTAACTTCCGGCAAGGGCGGTGGGAGGGCAGAAAGCGAGTGGACAGAAAAACCCGATCTCCTACCTTGATTTCGGGGCCCGGCTGGCGATGTTTGTCAGCGTGGCGTTTATAGTCCTCCTTGGCTTGGTCTAGTTGCTGGAGCAAAAGTTGTTGTACCGCTGTGAGTTCCTGCAGCCAATCCTCTGCTGCGGGAACTTCTGAAGTTTCAATGACAGGGGAAAAGAAACGTGGATGGAAGCCGTAGTTTGCAAAGAACGGTGTTTCTTTTGTAGAAGCTTGAACTCCATTGTTATAGGCAAACTCTGACAGTGGTAACAGAGAAGCCCAATTGTCCTGTTGGTAGTTTACATAACAGCGAAGATACTGCTCCAAAGTGGCATTGGTGCGCTCCGTTTGCCCATCTGTTTGGGGATGATGAGCTGAAGATAAGCGAGAGTCTATGCCCAATAGTTTTTGTAGTGCCTTCCAAAAACGAGAGGTGAATTGAGATCCACGGTCTGTGACTAAACTCTTGGGCAATCCATGTAGTCTGAAAACATGTTGAAGGAATAGATCTGCAGTCTCTTTGGCCGTGGGAAGACCTTCACAGGGAATGAAATGGGCTAACTTGGTGAAAAGGTCCACCACCACTAGGATCGTGGTGAATCCACAGGAAGGTGGTAGGTCAGTGATGAAATCCGCAGAAATTATTTCCCATGGCCGAGATGGGGTAGGAAGGGGATGCAGAAGCCCTGAGGGCTTCTCCCTTCTTATCTTGGAGCGCTGGCATACTGGGCAGGTGTTGACATATTTTTCCACATCTTTGCGGATCTTGGGCCACCAAAAATCCCTTAGGATCAGATGCATGGTTTTAAATAGTCCGAAATGCCCTGCTGGTTTGCAGTCATGACACAGACGAAGCGCTTTCTCCCTGCCCGGTCCGGGTGGGATATAAACATGATTTCTATAGCATAGCAGTCCATCTTTAAGCGAAAAGGGAAAATGCAGACCTTGACGAAGTTGGTCCTGCGCCCAGGCATCTGCTTGCTGACTAGCCCTGATTTCTTGAGCACAGATGGGTCCTGGAGTAGAGGAAGTTGAACCAATGGGAGTGGATTTGGTGTTCCCCACTGTGAGCGTGGCAAAGTTCTCGGGTTGTAGTAATTGGGATTCAAAGGTCTCCTTGCGTCCTGCAGCGTATTCCGGTTTACGTGACAGGGCGTCTGCTTGCTTGGTTTGGGCTGGGGTCACATAATGAATCTGGAAGTTAAAACGTTCAAAGAACAAAGCCCAACGTTGCTGCCTCTGATTTAGTTTGCGGGCAGTTCTTAGATGTTCTAGATTTCGATGATCAGTGTGGACTTCAATGGGAAATTTGGCCCCTTCTAGCCAATGTCTCCAAGTTTCAAAGGCTGCCTTTATGGCCAGTAGTTCCTTTTCCCAAATGGTGTAATTTCTCTCTGGTGTGGTTAGTTGACGGGAGTAAAAGGCACAGGGATGAAGGTGGTCTCCCACCGGTTGTAAGAGTACAGCCCCAATTGCCACATCAGAGGCGTCCGCTTGCACAACAAAAGGGGTTCCAGGATCTGGGTGCTGTAGAATTGGCTGGGACGTGAATAATTTCTTTAGTTGCTGGAACCCTTTCTCTGCTTGATCAGTCCAGCGGAAGGGCTGTTTTCCACGGATGCAGCTAGTGATTGGGTCAGACCAGCGGGCAAAATCTGGAATGAACTTGCGGTAATAGTTCGCGAACCCCAAGAAACGCTGCACCTCTTTCTTGTTAGTTGGCGCCCGCCATTCCAATACTGCTGAAACCTTGGCTGGATCCATGGAGAGCCCTAGAGGCGAGATACGGTAACCAAGGAAATCTACCTCTTGTAGATCAAAAGCGCATTTTTCCAACTTGGCATAAAGTCCATGATCCCGCAATCGTTGTAACACCATTTTGACGTGGTTCTCATGTTCTGATTGTGATCTAGAAAACACCAAAAAATCGTCCAGGTAGATTATCAAGAACCTATCTAGATAGTCCTGAAAAATGTCATTGACAAAATGCTGGAACGTTGCGGGAGCTCCGCATAATCCATAATTCATAACTCGGGACTCGAATAATCCGAATTTGGTCTGGAAGGCGGTCTTCCACTCGTCCCCTTCTCTGATGCGAACTAAGTTGTAAGCCCCCCGAAGATCCAGCTTGGTGTAAACCTTGGCTCCTCGAAGCCGATCCAGTAGATCCGAGATTAAGGGCAGGGGATAGCTGTTCCGCTTGGTGATATTGTTCAATGCTCTGTAGTCCACCACCAAGCGTAGTTCCCCTGACTTCTTCTTCACAAACATCACTGGGGAGGCGGCTGGGGATTGAGAGGGTCTAATGAATCCCTTACGAAGGTTTGTCTCTATGAATTCCCTGAGAGCTTCTTGCTCTGGTTCAGTCAGGGAGTATAGGTGCCCTCGCGGGATCGGGGCCCCCTCCACCAGGTCAATGGCACAGTCATAAGGTCTATGTGGGGGTAATTTCTCGGCTTCTTTTTCATTGAATACATCCCAATACTCGGAGTACTTCTTGGGCAGGGTGATGATGGGCTCGGTGTCTGTGGCATGGCAGACCTTGGCTACAAGGCAATGGTTTTGGCAGTACTGTGAAGCAAACTGCAGTTCTCTGTTGGACCAGGAGATGCTTGGGTCGTGGAGAGTCAGCCATGGAATTCCCAAAATCACAGGGAAATGGGGAACCTCGGTAACAAAGAAGGAAATCTCTTCCATATGTTCCCTTATCCACATCCTGGTGGGTTCCGACCACTGACTTACGGGGCCCGTCTTGAGGGGGCGGCCGTCTATGGCTTGCACCACACGGGCATTCTTGAAATCATGATATTGTAATCCCAGAGAGTCGGCATACTCTCTATCAATGAAATTGTTGGTGGCTCCGGAGTCTATCATGGCGTGGATCATGACGGGTCCCTTTTTTGCTGACCATAAGGTGACCACGAGAAGGAACAGGACCCCGGTTGGCGGCTCTTGAACGGGTTTTTTGACCGGGTTGGCGAGCCTCTCTACGCCCGGTCGTTGGCTTCCCCCGCCGGCTGTGTGCCAGCCGGCTCAGACGCCTTCGTCTCCGTGGAGGACGCCGCCGCAAGACGGGCGGCGGGCTTCCCTTTGGCTGGGCACTCTCTGGCGAAGTGGCCCCCGTTCCCGCAGTACCAACAGAGGTTTAAGCGTTGACGACGGGCCTTCTCGGCGGCATCTAATCTGGGACGCACGTTGCCCAACTGCATCGGCACCTCCTCGCTTCCTCTGGGGTATGGGGTTGGTGGTGGGGGTCTCCACACTGGACGTGGCTGAACGCTGGTGGGAGCGGGGGGTTTTGCCCCAGCTCTACCGCTCTGGCCTCGAACCCACTGTTTCCTGTTGGCAATCATGACTTCAGCCCGTAAACATTGATCAATGAGTGCTTCGAGGGTCTGGGGAGGATCCACCTTGGAGATTTCCTCCAGCATTTCGATGTTGAGACCCTCCCGGAATTGTCCTCTGAGGGCTACATCATTCCAGCCGGTGTTGTGGGCCAGCACTCGGAACTCGGCTATGTACTGAGACATAGGTCTGTCTCCTTGGAAGAGGCGACGGAGTTTGTGACCGGCTGCCTCCAAATTGTCCTCGATTCCCCAAGTCTCTTTAAGGTGGTCCAAGAAGCGTTGCACGGATCTTAGGTGTGGAGAGGCTTGGTCGAACAGTGCCGTCGCCCAGTTGGCCGCTGGCCCGTCTAGAAGACTGTAAACCCATGCCACCTTGATGTCTTCTTGGGGAAATTCGGCACCACGGGCCTCTAGATAAGCTTGGCATTGGCGACGGAAAACATGAACCTTAGAAGCTTCTCCAGTAAACTTGGTTGGCAACGCCATGGCCGGTAGACGGATTCCGCGTTCCTTCAAACCTTTTATTTCTCCATCCTGGGCATTGAGCTTATCACGGATTCGATCCACCTCATCCTTGTCGATGGTGTAGGTAATCGGCTGGCCGCTCGGCCCAGGTACGGTTCCGGTAGACATTCTGGCCGAGGTTAATTGGTGCTTAGGGTGGCGGAGTCAAACTGTCACGACCCAGGCTACAGAGCACCAATAACCATACGCAGAGGCCAGATTCTATCTAATATCTTTATTAAGGAAATATATAAGATTAATAAAAATAAATGTAAAAGTTAGTTCAGAAGCAGACCTTTCAGGAAAGGTCAAAATTAGTCCAAAAAAGCAATGTCCAATATGAAATATTATGTTCCAAAGTTGTAATCCAATAACCGAAACACTCACTTTGCCAGGCAAAGTGAGGGGAGATGACAAGGTCCTTTAGTCCATAAACTTGAGCAAGGCTAGGAAATAACTTGATACTTGAAGCAAGGCTTAAAACGTGGAACAAGGTAACAAGGAACAAGAACAAGGTCCGTGGAATAACTTGGTAAAATCCGTGATACAAGGCAAGGTATAGTCCTGGAAAACAAGCAAGGTCCGCAGGTAAACAAAGGCTGGAAACTGGAGCGAAGGCTGGAAAGCAGGGCAAGGCTTGAGCAGGAACGAGGCTTGAAACGGAGCGCGCTGTCCAGACACAACTCGCTCCGGAGGCTGACGAATTGACTCCGCGAAGTTACTACGCGGGTAAAACACCTATATAGAGTCTAACTTTCTCGCCGAAGCAGTTCTCTGGGAACCAGAAACGAAAGCTAAACTCTGGGACCAGATGTTTGACTCCCTAAAGATTCTCACGGAAAGCAGTCTTAATTGGCTACATTCTTAGCTGCAATTCTAGCACTCCTGCGCGAAGCTGCTTCCAAACCCCTCTGTTGTTTACAAAACTCACGGCGCAAGAACACGGGAGATGTGGGCTCTGGGTTTGTTTGACATACTTCTGGGACACAACTTTCTTGCAGGTGCAAGGTTCCCAGATCTGCCTGGGAAAGATCTGGCTGAGAAGATTCCAGTTCTGACTGGGAAGGTAAAAAACCCAAGTTTTCTTCTTCATCAGGGATTACAATGTCCTGAGCAGGACTACAAGGCCCATGGGTCATCACACTATTCTGTCCTTTCTTCCTGACTAGACAGAAATTGAGGGGAAAGAATTTTAAGAGCATCTCTATTGATGAATTTATTTTTATTTTTTAAAAGTAAGATAGTTTGCTTCTCAAGGGAGCCAGAGAAGAGTACACAAAATTCATATACCTGGATCTCCAGACTTCTTACATTGTCTATGTTTGGAAATCAAAAACAGTTATAACACTCCCCACCTACACACCTCTCTGTATACTTAGAAGCACAGTATGATTGCCTTAAAGGGGGAATTAACCCAATTTCAGAAACTTAACATCAGAGGTTGTATATGCTAGGAACCTGGTTGTTTTTCTTTCTTTGTTTCTAAAAAATGTAAAAGCTGTTGTTGAATGCTCAGTCTTGGGAGCATTTCATGTTACATTTTCCCTCTTGGCACTGTTCCCCTAGAAGCTCAGTCACATTTCTTCATTTCCTTTCTTCTTAAGCATATTTTTGAGTCATTATCCAATATAGGTATTGCTAGTAATTAACCTGTCCTATGATATTAATATTTAAACTGTGCCCTATCTATACTTGAAGTCTGCTGAACATGTTGTCAAGCCACAGCACTCCCTCTGCAAAATAATTATGGACAAAGAACACTTCAAGCAAAAATATGTTTTTTTTCTTTCTCTTGAAAACACATTTCTCAGTTTAAAAGTTTTGAAATGTCGAAGCCACTGGAAGTTCTGGTAGGACCCAGCAGGATCTGTACCCCGAACTCTATCAAATACAAACCCTTATAAAAATGATACTTTTGTGTAACTTGTATTGCTTGTGTACTGTAGCAATTCGTAAATTTATAAATTTGTATCAAATATATCCTGAAGGCATATGTTGTCCCTGTGCTGCCTTTTTGCATAAGCTCCTGGGAACTGAGATCACAATATAATTAACAAAAGGTCTTTCTAACTATCTCCCAAACCAGATAAAATCAAACCCTTTGTGAATGTATGTGAGACAGATGATCCTTTTTGTCACCAAGATGAGCATTCCTGTTTAAACAAGGCCAGAGGCTTGTCATTCCCATGGAAGAGAAGGCTAGACAAATAGGAATACATTAGTCTTCTGGTCTTCATAATAGGTAGCTGAGTCCCTGATTGTTTTGTATTGTCACCTTTTGTCTCTCGGATTTTGTACCTTTGTCTCTACGGAACTGGACAGAATAATCTGCATCATTATTTCCCCCAGTTTTGCACTCTCCCAGGGGATGTCTCTGCAACAGATTAGACCTTTAAACTAACCAACCTTCTGTCAGTGATGTCAAGGGAACCTCTGGCCAATCCCTGTGTGGATCCTAGCCACCAGCACAGTTTTTCAGCCAATCAGAGGAAGGTGAAGGAAGTATGAATAGCTGTCAAAACTGCATAAAATGTCTTTTGTTTTTAAAATGAATTTGTACATTTTGATGCACTTTGATGGTACTTACATTCCTTTTGGTCAAACTGTAATAAATCTCTGTAATTTATCTTCAACCCAGAGTACTTGTTCTCTGTCTTGGCTGATCTGGTTTAGCAGAAGCTCACCGGGTATGGACCTCTCTATCCACGGTCCTAGCTGAAATCACCACAGCATCAAAAGGTCACTTTTTCTTTCTTTTTGGAAATCTTTTAAGTCAGGCTTACATTGGGCTAATTTTTTAAAACTTCACAAGGGTCTGAGAGATTAAAGGGAAAGAGGATACATGCATGAGGGGGGAGGGAAAATGTTATCTAGAATTTATGTAAATTGGTCACAAGTTAAAATTGTACTATGAAGCAGGCTAGACTAAATTCCAGAGTTCTTGTAAATTCTGCCTCACTTTGAATTATTTATGACTTGTGTGGATTTAGATGCACAGATGTTCCATAAAAATGCCATTTACAGTTAAATTGGTCTTAATTACTGAGAGACTACTTTTCCCTTCTGTCTGAAACTATTTTCTATGTTGTTTCTCATTGAAACACACACACATACACACACCACTGATTTGAAGTAAGCCAGATGCTGTACATATTCTTAAAGTACGGTGACTGAGTTGCAGGATACAATGCTGAAAGGCCCATGCATAGTTTATGTATATATTTTATATAAATACACATTTGCCTCCTGTTTCAGGTGCTTCTTCAGAGACATACACACATGACAGAGCATGTAAACCATAAGGTTCTTCTATATTTCAAGCACACACACATGCAAATATACAGACACAGACATACATACACATTCTGAAATTACAAAGTAGTACACAAAGACTTCAGAAAAATATTACATAGTTTCTTGTAAATTATTACTTTTTAAAAACAAAGGCACAAAAAAGTGAGGTTTCAAAAATAATATATGGTGAGTCCTTGATTTGCAAACAACATAGTTAAGAACGGGGGTTAGATAACAGGAAGTGAGAGAAATCTACCCCTAGAAAGCGAAATTCACTCCTGAAAGAATTATCATGGGGAAAAGATGTCTCAACTAAAGCTTTATCACCAATCCTTGCCATTTTAAAAAATTCAGTTATGATAGGGACAGAAAGTGAGGTAAAATCTTCTGAATAGGGGCACAGACAGCAAAACAAACACCACATGGGTGTTAACCCTTCCTTATGCAATCCAAAGCTAAATAATATGTATACTTGGCTGAGATTACACTTTAAAAATGTACCTGTTCTGACTTGCATACAAATTCAGCTTAGGAAGAAAGCCATAGAACTTATCTTGTTTGTAACTTAGGGACTGCCTGCAATCAGTGGGAAAAGAGTTTTTTCACTGCAGAATGAGTGACATTTTAATATACTTAACTGAACACTCTCCCCCCCCCCCATTTTAATGCCACTATTTTTTCTGTGTCCTAAGGTGACTCCCTACAAAAAATAACAAACAGTAACAAGTAATGCTTTAACAATGAATTACTCTCTAAAAATTATGAGTAACCAATTATTATTGTTGCTGTTTTGAACTTTCAGGCCATTTCCAGCTTATGGCGAGCCTAAGTCTAACCTATCATGGTGTTTTCTTAGCAGGGTTTGTTCAGAGCAGGGTTGCTTTTGCTTCTCTTTGAGAATGAGTGTAGCTTTTTCCATGGCACTGAGTGGGTTTCCTAGGCCAATCAGGTACCAGTGTTTGAATCTGGTTCCCCAGAATCCTAATCGAATGTACAAGCCACTGCTCCACAATGGCTGTCAAATTTAATTTGATGTTGTGTACTCTCAAGTAATTTTGAGTTATGGTGATCTAAAGGAGAAACTATCATGTGGTTTTCTTGGCAAGGCTTGTTCAAAGAGTTTGTCTTCCCCCTTCTTCTAAGGCATGTGAGTTGTCAAAGGTCATTCAATGGAAAGGCATCTTTCCACCATGTCTCCTGTATCAATTTAATGATACAATAATATATAATAATATTATACTATACTAATATTATAATATATTGTATATACATGTAATATTAATAATAATATTATGATGTAATACAATGTAATAATAATTATAATTCACTATTATAATTGTATATTTATATTATATGCAATATTACTAATAATATTGCAATATAGTCGTATAATATAATATATTGTATGTATATATACTTGTAAACCACCCTGAGTCCCCTTCGTGGTGAGAAGGGTGGGATATAAATGTTGCTAATCATAATAAATAAATAAACAATAAAAATGGTTGTCATACATGTTTCTTGAGTGCAGAGACCTCCTGTTGAGAAGGTAACTGGACTGATGAAAAATGCAGTTTGGAACCTATCTATATATATAAAATGATAAAGTTGTTTGCGCAGTGACTATAACAACAAAACTAAACATCCCAGAAATACGAAATTTGGCAACACAATGCAAAAGGCTTGCCTCCAGGTTACAACAACACAACCACACCACAAAACCACAATCCAGACCCACAAAACTCACAACAACGCATCATGCAATAACAACACAACTAAACGCCCCAGAAATACAAAACTTGGCAACACAATGCAAAAGCCTTGCCTCCCAGTTGTAACAACACAACCACACCACAAAACCACAGAGGACCCACAAAACTCACAACAACGCATTGTGACTGTAACAACACAACTAAACGCCCCAGAAATACGAAACTTGGCAACACAATGCAAAAGCCTTCCCTCCAGGTTGTAACAACACAACCACACCACAAAACCACAATCCGGACCCATAAAACTCACAATAACGCATCGTGACTATAACAACACAACTAAACGCCTCAGAAATACGAAACTTGGCACACAACTAAATGCCCCAGAAATATAAAATTTGACAACACAACACAAAAACCTTGCCTCCCGGTTGTAACAACACAACCACACCACAAAACCACAATCCGGACCCACAAAACTCACAACAACGCATCGTGACTATAACACAACTAAACGCCCCAGAAATACAAAATTTGACAACACAACGCAAAAGCCTTGCCTCCCAGTTGTAAGAACACAACCACAACACAAAACCACAATCCGGACCCACAAAACTCACAACAACGCATCATGACTATAACAACACAACTAAACGCCCCAGAAATACAAAACTTAGCAAAACAATGCAAAAGCCTTGCCTCCCGGTTGTAAGAACACAACCACACCACAAAACCACACCGGACCCACAAAACTCACAACAACGCATCATGACTATAACAACACAACTAAATGCCCCAGAAATACGAAACTTGGCAACACAACACAAAAGCCTTCCCTCCCGATTGTAACAACACAACCACACCACAAAACCACAATCCGGACCCACAAAACTCACAACAATGCATCGTGACTATAACAACACAACTAAACGCCCCAGAAATACAAAACTTGGCACACAACTAAATGCCCCAGAAATACAAAACTTGGCAACACAACACAAAAGCCTTGCCTCTCAGTTGTAACAACACAACCACACCACAAAACCACAATCCGGACCCACAAAACTCACAACAACACATTGTGACTATAACAAATACAAAATTTAACAACACAACTCATCCACCTCCCCAATCCCTACATTCACACTTGGCCTCCAAAAAAACAATTACAATAATAACAATGACAACAACAACAATAAGAATCAACACCATCACAGGCAAGAAACAGCCAGGCACTGAGGCTGAGAGGCCAGTCAGTGCTACACTGGGCCTCCAAAAAACAATACAGTAGCATCTAACTTATCCAACCTTCATAATCACTACAACAACAATAATAATAAACACCTACACAGGCAAAAAAAAAAAGACTATTGTACCACAATAAAAATATAAACCGCACTCAGCAGAATCAGACATTACAATTAACCACAAACCAAAGACAACAGGGATCTCAAGCAATTATCAATCAACACAAAAATTGAAGAAGGTAACAGACTTCAAATACTACTACTAATGTGAGTATAAAGAAGGGTGGAGGTCACAGCATCAATACAACCTAATGTAGACTGACCAACACCACCAGACTAAGCCACAGCAACGCGTGGCCGGGCACAGCTAGTTCTATATAAAATTGACATGTACCATAGTTGTTTTGCAAAGAAAACAGCATTTTCTACACAGAAAATAACATTTATGCATGGAGATTCTGTTCTGTGTCCAACAGTGCTGTTTTCCATGCAAAAATGCCATATGCAAATTTTGTGCATGACCAGTCCTGAACTGCAAAGTCTTTGAAAATGACACATTTTCCAAAGACTTTATCACAGCAGGGTAATAATAGGTAACATTCCAATTGTTTCTTTTGAAATAAAAATTGGCAAAAATTTACATCGGTGCCCAGCGTCATGGACATTTTTTCAGGTGTGCAGCAGGAATCACTTCTATACTGTAGATATACAGTGCAATAATAGATTTGGAATATCTGAAATAACTACAGAATGGCCTTAGACTACGATTTCTGGATGGCGTGACTTTACTATTGAATGTAATTTTAATGTTTAATATGTATACATTTTTAATTCAATATATTTTAGCTTATGTTTTGCATATGGTTTTAAGGCCTTGAATAATTGCCATATGCAAGCCTCCTAGAGTCCCCTTCAGGGTAGAGAAATGTGGGGTACAAGTAGGGTAAATAAATAAATAGATATTGTGTGACCAACCCACAAACATGCATCAATTGCTACCTGAGCTTGGAAACATCATTTTGTGTAACTATAAGACTGAGAACTGCTGTACAGCTTGGGCAGTTCTGAGATTTATCTATTTATTTATTTCCAGAATTTATACCCCGCCCTTCTCACCCGGGGGGACTCAGGGCGGCTTACACAGTTGGCAACATTTAATGCCAAGAACATAATAATAAAACAAAAAACAGTACATATAATCAATTAAAACTATAAAAATACATCATTAAAATACATTATAAAAATTAAAACATAAGTAAATTAGATCCATTTGTCTAAAAACCTCATGCTTCAGCCTTCAATCGGACCATGTCGACGTTATCATATTACTCGTTAAAAGCTTGTGCACACAGCCATGTTTTCACAGCCTTTCTGAGATCCATAGTCCAAAAAATTAATAGCTCAACCTCTCATTGTCATCCATTGAGGACAGTTTAGAAACATACAGCGGCCTCAACCTTCCCTCTGGTTATTGCCAAAATAGAATGGTAGTCCATTGTAACAGGGATTATTGAAGTTTTTAAAACAACATGCTACTGTTTTAAATGTATGCACAGTGCCAGAAGTTGCATTGTACTTACATCATGATTTGTACTGTTGGAAACTAGGATAGAAACAAAGGCCAGTCTGAAGAAGTACATCCTAATTAAAGATAGCATTATATTTATTGCATCTTCCTGTTCCAGTGAAGATTTAGAGATAGCCAAGAATAGCATGTTGCTTTTATCAAGTAAATATCTAAGGAAGACATTGTGTGCCTTCCTCATTAAGGCCTTTTCACAAGCTGGTGTTCTGTTTTAATTCAATTTTCAAGCAATATGCACACAAACAAACCTTAGGCTAGAAAGACCTCACAGTGCATTTCCCAGATGCGGCCCATCGAAGCCATTTATCCAGCCCCCATGGCACAAGGGTAGAAGGGGGTTGGACTAAATGGCCCAAGGGATCTCTTCCAACCCTCTTTATATATATTATTATTATTATTATTATTATTATTATTATTATTATTATTATTATTATTATTATTAACATTGAGGCTGGGTGGCCATCTGTCAGGGGTGCTTTGCTTGTGCTTTTGGTGCACAAATGCAGAAGGGGATTGGACTCAATGGCCCAAAGGGTCTCTTCCAACACTCTTTGTTGTTGTTGTTGTTGTTGTTGTTGTTGTTGTTGTTGTTGTTGTTGTTATTGCTTGGTGGCCAACTATAGTCCGGCCCTCCAACGGTCTGAAGGATCGTGAACTGGCCCCCTGTTTAAAAAGTTTGGGGACCCCTGGTTTAAGCCATGTGGTTCCTCCTCCATGATAACACTGAACTCTAATGAGCATATTCATATGTGGGTGTGTGTTTATGATCTTCTTCACAAATAGCTAACTACACAGAGTATGTTTAGTTTTTTAATCGTGTCAGAAGAGAATTGAGAACATACTGCAAGAAGCCAGTGCCACTGATATATTCCAGCAACATATTGGAAACGATTCTCAGAAAAATGCGTCTTGCTATTTTCTTGTTCTGAGTGACATTTTGATACTTCACTATTCCTGAGAATCAATCTCCATTTGCAGACAAGGAAATTCTAACTAATGGGACCCAGGTCTATAAATTATTGCTTAATTAAATTAACTTAGAAAATAATCTATTCAGGCATTTTTTTTCAAAAAGCATGAAAATGTTCCTGCACATTATAAACCTTTTAGTATGTAAATACAGCTTTTCCAGATTGTAACTTCTAATGACAAAATTACTGTTTTAAAGACATCAACCATTGTTGATACCGTATAATGGGAGCAAAAAAGCCAAGTTAGATAATCCCATTAACTATTTTTCATTTTTTCCCCCTACCTCACTGGGTGTTCAGTTTCCTTCTGTTTGTCACACACTTGCACACACATCCTTCTTCCCAAGAATATTTGTTTGGTCTCTTCTCGTTTCTTCATAGTATATGTACTGGGATCAATACTTTATACTGTGAGCCACCCCAAGTCCCCTCAGGGAGAAGGGTGGGATAGAAATAAAGTTATTATAATTATTATTATTATTATTATTATTATTATTATTATTATTATTATTATTTGTGTTGCTCTTGTTATTTACTATGTCAGTTTTAACTTATGACAACTCTGTGAATGGGCAATTTCCAAGATCTGCAGTTATCAACAACACTGCTCAGGGAATACTCACAGTACACAATATAACACCATCCTATGGAATTATGGGTTTGTTGTTTGGTGAAGCATTGGAGTGAATTATAAACACCTTTCCCTAAATTGCCAGTCCCAGGAGTGACTGAACTATGGCAGTTAAAACTGGACTAAAAGTGCTATAATTTGATATTGAGAATGGGTACCTAGTCTTACAAACTCTTTCTTGATAAAATCAAAACACGTGTGTCATGGTCTTCCTTTTCTCCTAACTTCTACTTGGCCAATCATCATCATCTTTTCTAGAGGGTCATTGTCTCATGATACGATCAAGATATAACAACCTCAGTTTAGTCATCCTGGTTTCTAGCAGAAGTTCAGGCCTCATTTATTCTAGGACCCAATCATTTGGGGTGTTTTAGAACTCTCTACTCACAGATTCTGTATTCATCCTCCATGGCGCTCTCTCTCCCTCCCTCTCTCTCTCTCTCTCTCTCTCTCTCTCTCTCTGATTTTTCCATATATTTAAGGGATATCATTTTACCACTTAATTGATATAATGAGACTTGAACATCCACAGATTTTGGTATCCATGGAGGATGCAGGGAGCAAACCCTAGTAGATACCAATAGTGTTGTGACTGCGCCTTCGGGGATTATGGTTGATGGGGATGGAATTCGAAGAGGAAGAAAAAACCCTCGTGATGAGGGTTCACTGGAAGAGTTGCGCAGGAAGCGACTTAGAGAGCTATATGGGGGATCTTCTGAGGAAGATTCAGATGGGAAGATGGATGCTGAGGAACAGGTGGTGGCTGGGGAAGCGGGCACTGAATGGGCACAGCCACCGGAGATGTCTGGGGATTTGGGGTCTATGGATACTTCTGAACCTGGGGTTTCTGCAGGAGCTGATCCCAATTGGGATGCTTGGAGAAGGGAGGATGGTTCTTTAAGTGTTCATGGGGCTAAGTGTGGGCAGGATGATTGGGACTCCGACGAATTGCTAGGTACTCCAGATCCACGAGCTCTAGCTGTGTGGAGCTCAGACTCTGAGTAGATTTGGGACACCTGGTGTTTGGGTGTGAGTGTTTGGTCACCCAGGAGGAAGGGGAATAAAATGGGAATGTTTGGCCACTGCACTTTGCGTGTGGCAAGGTGTTGCTGAGGCGCCATTGGGATCTCTGTGTTTCCATGAAGACTGGACTTGGACTATGATTTGAATCTGCTGTTATCACCTAGCTTGGCTCTCGCTGTGTCTTATCGTGGACCTGTTTTGGATGACTGCACCCTCTTCAGACCTTGGATCGGAATTTGACCTTGCTACTGCCTTTGCCCTGTGATTGATGACTACTATCGGCTTTTGACTCCTGGCTTGCTCTTTGGACACCGCTGGTATCTCCTGACCTGACCTTGGAATCCCGGACGATGTCTTTTCACCATCCTTTTGGAGCCTTCGGCTTTATCCACATTGTGGAAGCAGTCTACTGCATTCTTAGTTTGTTTGTTTGTTTCCTGACCAATTTGGTGTTTTCTTTTGGGAACTGTTCCTTTGAAAACTACAGAGCCAGCTGGCAGGGCTTGGACTCAGAAAGTGCAGTTTGCACTAAGTTTGTTTAGCTTTGTTTTTACCTGCTTGTGTTGCTGAAGTATATTTTTGTTTGAACTGCTCTTGAAGCACTGATAGTGAAGTGTTTCAAGGTTTTTTCTGTGTTAACATGACCTTTTGGCTTATCTGCTGAATAAACTCTATTTTTGTTCGCTAATTGGCGTCTGACTCTTGACAAATAATATACAGTTATCTGTAAAATTATCTTCTGGTATATTTCAAATGAGTTAATTTTCTTCCTGTCAACTTTCATATCTCGGAAATAATAGTCTTATGTGTATCCATTGTCTGCTCTTATATGTGTACTTGGATCAATCCTAGTTCCAGCTATACATCCATGATATTGTTGTGAGAATTGACTGGCTGGAAATAGTAGTTGGTATTCTTTTGCCATATTACAAAATGACTTTTAAAAAGATTACAATAGAATACAAAATGCTCCTCTATTTTCCTCTCTACATGTGCATGTAGATATAGGTATAGAAATATACAGCATCCCAAAAATGTATGTACTCTTAACTGATTAAAAGTTCCAATAGTAGCAAAGTGTCACAAAATTACAAGAGAAATATTATGTAAGATTATTGGCTCTATGCTTCAACAACATATTCAGTGCAATACTATCAGGGGAGAGAGTTTGAACCTAAAATTGTAATTTAAGCTGAAATTTGTAACTCTTAATTAAATTATTATTATAACACTTATTCATCAATATAAATGTATTTACTTATTGGTAGCCCTCAAATAATCATCATAGCTAGCTACTATTAGTTATTAAAGGGTATTTTATTATGATATACAATCACTCGTGGCCGAGTATGATTGCCTTCCAAGTGTAGCATCTTGTCAGTGGGTCCGTATTTGACTATAGAGACCTATTCTGGATCCACATGCAGAATAGAGACCTATTCTGGATCTTTTGCATTGAGGGCATGAATCTCTAGACACGGGTTGGCTTGACATGCCTTCCTTTTGACGCGTTTCTCCCTTTTGCCCTCCATTCATGTCTCTTTGAATTCCACAGCACTGTTGGCTATAGCTGACTTCCAGTTAGAACACCCAAGGGCCAGGGCTTCCCAGTTCTCAGTGTCTATGCCACAGTTTTTAAAGTTAGCATATACATTTTTTAGCATATATTGTTTTAAGTGTTACTCTATACCTCTGTAAACCAGATTTTGAGACCCTATTCAACCATGGAAGTCCATGGTTTTGGCCCCAGATGCAGGCAAAGGCAAACTTCCACTGGACAAAATTTGCCAAGAAAACCTTATAATAAGTTTTCTTTAGGGTCATTATAAGTCAGATCAACTACAAAGAACAACAACGTATCTTTCTTCCTCTGCATACACCCTGCCTATCATATCATATACTATATGGAGAATTCACAGCAGATAACTACAAACATCTTGATGTAATTATTCTTTATGCTTCTTTCAACTGCTTTGTTGACACTTGGCTGGGTACAATTGTCTTTGTCACTTTAGTGAATGCATCCTGAAATTATGCATTCATTCAATTGCAAATGTGTGATATTAAAGCTGTTATTAATGTTACAATTGATATTCACACTACAGGGGCTCCCCTCAAATATGTTTAGAAGACTATTGGGAGATATACACTTCTGCAACACAATCAAAGACTACCTACAGATATCTATAAAGATTGTACAACTGAGTGGGAGAAAGGATTTATTATGTTGCCAAGTTAAATAAATGTGTCTTCCTCTCTTTCGCACTGTTTAGCAAATTGTAATAGACACAATGCTCCTAGAGAGTGTTAATTTCCCACCACCATGAGTTATTTAAATTGCATATGTGCAAAGAATAGAAAGATTGCCCTTGTGGCATACAACTCTTAACATCACACAGATAACATAAGACTTATAGTCTCCAAAACTAAACTTTCCGAGCATCTCTTTTACAAATGTCAGACAAACTGCCAAAATGCTAATCTAAAAAAGTTCCAAACCATAAGGTACATTAGCTTCTCACAGCACATATCAAAGAAATCAATTCTATGTTTATATGGCCCATTTTTATATATTTCAGCAATGTGGTTACAGATGAAAACAGAGAACATTTGATACCAGGCTAAATTATATATATATATATATGTGTGTGTGTGTGTGTGTGTGTGTGTGTCATAGTTGCAGTCTATGCATTTTTTTGTGTCAGGAGCGACTTGAGAAACTGCAAGTCACTTCTGGTGTGAGAGAATTGGTCATATGCAAGGATGTTGCCCAGGGGACAAGTGGATGTGTGATGTTTTATTATCCTTGTGGGAGGCTTCTCTCATGTCCCCACATGGGAAATTGGAGCTGACAGAGAGAGCTCATCCATGCTCTTCCCAGATTTGAACTGGCAACCTTCAGGTCAGCAACCCAACCTTCAAGTCTACAGTCTTGCTGGCACAAGGTTGCACCATTGGGTCATGTTCTAGTAGAATTATGGGTTATATTACTACTTTAGACATAAAGTGGAATTATTTTTGAAATTTTCCTTATGTAAAAATTCTATACAGTTTAATACACTAGCACTCCCCCCATCCCACAAAAAAGGTTGAAGACTAGCCAAACTCTTCTTTGCTGTGCATGCTTTAATCCTTGATTTAAAATGATTCGGGTGAAAGCTGTATCCATCACTTTCATTTGCTTAGTCATATTGTAAAACATTTCTGAACAAAGGTTACAATCCAGGATTTTCCATGATGTGCATCGGAGCAGGGCTGGGGGACCGGTGGCTCTCCAGGTTTTGCTGGTCTGCAGCTTCCAACATTCTAGATCAGTCCAGTAAATGTGTGATAAAGGGCGTTTCTATCAAGCAACATCTGAAGGTTCACACATTTCTCATTCTTGACATAGGTTGTTCATCAAAAGTGCTATATGAAGGAAGCTTTAATTTCCTACAACTTTGCTGCCATGTTATATCTGAGTGTCAGCTGGATGGTTAGAAGGGAACCTTCATATGATACTGAGAAGCTTAGTCTCACAACCATGATAGGACCATTTCAGTTCTTCCATAATTTTTTTTAGCAAATGTACAGCAATCTTCCTCTAAGAAACAAGATGCTTTCACAATGGTACAGCTGCACACAGATGCTTTTATCTGTGTGCAGTTGTACCATTCTTCATCAACCTGTCAGGGAACTTCTAGAAATATTGATCTCTGCCTTCAGATCAGAATAGAAAATAGACTATCTGGCACCATTCCAGATGAGAATGAGCATCATGTAATGTGCTAGATGTTGCGACTTGTCCTTATTACAAAAGTGGTTTATATTTCAGCATCCCGAAGAGGGATGGATGTTCCCATGCATTTAGCAAGAGCTAGAAAATCTTGATAGTTTCTCTGGATTAGATACAGATTTTCTTACATGTCATCTACTCATACCCTTCTGAATAAGATCTGACTTTACCCTTTAACAACTAAGAATTGGTGAGAGACATGTTGTGTCCAGTGTCAGCATTGCCCTTTCCTTGAGGAAAGCAGCAGACAGGATCCTAAAAGAAATTCAAGAACATTCAGGATGTGTTGGGTCTGCTTTTAGAAGGCAGAGCAAGATCAACAATACAATCTGATGAGGTTTGTAGCTATTTGTCAGCATTTCAACTTGTGTCAATAGACTAAAATGAGACTTTACCAACCAAAAATTAGAGATGATGCAATATTGAGTTACTTCTGCTTCATGTAAGGCAAAACTTGACAAGTACAGAAAAGTGATCAGCAGGAGTGAGCATTAGCATAGCATTTACATAGGCAATCCTGTTCCACACCAGTAATTGATCAAATGAATATTCACACGGTATCATAATAATTTTGATAACATGGTGTTAAGAGTCTGAAAGCCCTTCATGCATCTTTTCTAGAATATATGATTCTAATATTCTGTAATGGATTCTATAATGTCAAAAGCTGTATGCTCTTGGACACTTTTCTCACTTTACAGAAAAATTGCTTTTTTTCTTCTTTTAACATTTTGTTTAATTATTATTTTTTTAAAAAACATCACTGGCCTTTCTTCAATTATACTAAAGCTGTGTGCACAATGCAAATAATGACAAACTAAATATAATTTAATTAAGAATTAATTAAACATACAATCATTTAAACAAAACAAAACAATAAAAGCTATCAGAACAAAACTGCATGGATCTGGAATCGGCATAGGATTGTAAGGCTAGCACCAGATGAGCCTAATTGCCATTGACTATGCTAGTTGCGAGATTCTGGTTCCTCTAGTACAGGCATGGGGTGGGTGGGCCAGGAGAGAGGGAGGGGGGTTCTCCCCAAGCCCCTCCCTGCCCTTTCCTCAGCTTCCTCTTCTCTTTTAGAGGCAGAAAGTGAAAGTTGGGAAAGTTGGGAAATGTTTGGATCCCAAAAGGGTTGGCCTTGGTCAGGATGAGATGGTGCTCAGGAGAGAACAAGTGTCTCCATGAGACCCTGTATTGCTTACTCCATATATATCATCCTAGAATCCTAGAGCTTGAAGAGACCCCCAAGGGCCATCCAGTCCAACCCCCTGCCATGCAAGAAGGCACAATCAAAGCACTCCCAATAGACAGCCTATGCAGAAAAGCCTCCAGAGAAGGAGATTCCACAATGCTCCAAGGAAGGAAGGAAGGAAGGAAGGAAGGAAGGAAGGAAGGAAGGAAGGAAGGAAGGAAGGAAGGAAGGAAGGAAGGAAGGAAGGACAGAGGGAAAGAGGGAAGGAAAGATGAAAAGGTGGAAGGGAAGGAAGGAGGGAGGGAGGGAGAAAGAGGGAGGTAAGGAAGGAAAGGTAGGATGGTGTGAGAGAGGAGGGCCTAAGAAAAGAGCCCAAGGGGTCTGGGTTTGCCCCCGGGTCTGGCCCCCGGGTCTGGGTTTGCCCATACCTGCTCTAGTACAAAAAAATAACTTTTCAAAGCTCTGTTCTTATTTTCATTCAAATGCCTTCTCCTCTGTACATTATTCAAATCAGGAAATGCAATTTTGGGAGATGTATCTCTTTTGATTATCTTTTAAAATTAAACTGTTCACTGCATGATCGCCAATTTTCAAATTTAGGATATAAAACTAAACATTGGGGAATGATTGTATTTCCTGTTATATCTCCATAGACACAGACAACATCGATATATTTAAGCAGACTTTGAGGCATCCATGGATAATTAGACTGTTTCTGAACTTTTGATGAACCAGTTCTAAATGTATTTCACACTTGTGATAGTGTTGTAGCTTTAAAATTCTGCTTGCTGAAAGAAAAGCATACTGACTTATCAGTTAATGCAGTAAAAAAGTAAAAGCAGGCATGCACACATTGCTAAAAAAGAAAAGAAAATGCTTTATTCCCTGATACTTTTAGTACAGACAGTCCCTGAGTTACAAGCATCTGACTTACAAACAACTCATAGTTAAGAACTGGAATGAGACAACAGGAAGTGACAAAAATATACCCCTAGGAAGGAAGATCCACTCCTGAAAGAGTTAGTTCCATGGGGAAAAGGTGTCTCAACTGAAGTTTTAGTGCCAATCCTTGTTTCCACAACAAGTCATTTTTTTGTAAAATCCAATTCTCACAGGGACAGCAGTGAGGTCAAATCTTCTGAACAGGGGCACAGACAGCTAAATAAACATCACAGGGGTGTTAACACGTCTCTATGGTATCCAAAGATGATAGATAGATAGATAGATGATAGAGTTAAACTTAAAAATGTACCCATTCCAACTTAAAAACAAATTCAACTTAAGAACAAACCTACAGCATCTATCTGTTCATAACTTGGGGGATGCCTGTATAATACCCTTCCAATTATAATCTTGGTAAACTAATTTCTTAGCTTTCTGAATGCACCAAATGTGGGTTTTCTAAACTCTGTTTTCACCTTGTCCAGACTTTGAAATGTTGGCAAATACATCCATCATCTTCTTCTGTCAGCCACTCTTCCAAGAAACATAACGATACTCTGACCTCTTTGCCCTTCCTCACTTTTCACATCTAGTCTGGCACTTAAATTATCAACAAGCCCGGAAAAAAGAAGCATCTGGTCTGAAATCATTCCAGCAGATATCACTGGGCATGCTACAGGGTTTGTGTGTACCTTAAAAGTTCTAGGATCGAGTAGTAAATTAAGGCAGAGATGGTATCAATTGCTCAAACTAAGAGCAGTGGGATAGAAATAAAGACTGTTCTTTCAAGTAAAGCTTGGAGAAGTTACTTTTCAGGGCTATAAACTGCAGGACCCCCTGCCCAGTATGGCATTTTTTTAATTTTTTTGTATTGTTGTTTTATCGTTTTATCCCACTCCCACCCTCCCCTCCTTGTACATACAATTTATACAGCAGACTACAGAAGTTACATTTGAAATATCAATCTAAATCTTAATTTTTTAAGCCCAGCATGGCAAGTGACTGTGGTATTCATGGGATCCTGAGAGTTGTAGCCCAAAAAGTATCTCACCAATGCTGTATTCTGAGGCTAAATAGTCTCAGTGCTCACTATCTCTCAAATGTTTTTCTCAAAGATTTGTCATCAAATATTCCATCCGTAAAGTGAGCTAATGTCTACAAGTTTACTTGCTATTTCTGAAAATGAGACCCAGTGTAACTAACAATAAAAAGCTAAATAAAATTCTTAGGAAACAGGGATTTAATTAAATTTGAAGTATAATTTAACAATGCACTGATAAAGTCAACTTGTTACAGTGGTTATTCATCTGCAATCAGTTAAAGCCACAATCGCTATATAAATGGGAAGTGGAGCATTTTTAAAACTCAGCCCTTGTGGTGACCTCTGCCACAGGGTGAAGAAAACAGGCTCTGGGCATGATTTTACAAAGACACACACCATGTTTTGACTAGAGTTTGGATCAGCTTTTTGGCAGTTGGTTGAAACTGCAGCTTATCCTGTAGCTGTAATCTGTTGCAAAATGTTATTCTGGCATAGCAGAGTTTGGAGTGGGTGGCAACACATGGCTAACTCATTCAGATGTTCTCAAATCAGTAACACAGACTGATTTACACCATAGTTCCATATGCCTCAGTGTTTGGGTGTAGAGGTTGGAAAGGTTGCCAAATCTTGTCCTCAAAATGGATACAGAACCTTGGACAGCTCTTTAAGGTCCATACTAAAGCTCACTGTGAGTTAACATCACCACACTGCTATGGTAGGACTTGCTTATCATTGAGTGTACTTCATAAACATTTGTTGGTTTGCAGCTTAATTGTAAATTTCTCCTAACCAGATGATCAATCTTTTCAGAGATTCAGCATTCATACAGGTTAACAACACTTCTAGACACCTCTGTTTTCTCAAAAATGTTCCCCTTTAGTGTAATGCAATTTAAGGCATTACACTAATAAGAATACTGGGTTTTCTGTCTACCTTTGCTTTTAGTTCTCACTGAAATAAGTTGATCTTAAATTACATCATAAATAAATTGTATCCCTGCCTTTAGTGGGAAATAAGTTACATGAATTTACAATGCATTCCTATAAACATCTGCTCAGAAGTAAGCATAATTTAATTAAGTGGACTTTAACTTGTAGGTAGGTGTTGATTGGGGTGCTTTGGTGTGGATTCAGGGTGGATTCTAGTCCTCTGCATCGAGGGAATAACTTCGATTTCACTAAGGGGAACATTGCAGCATAAAGAAATATGCATTAGGATCCAGTCTTTCTCTAAAATTCAGAGGTGGACAATGTTGATCCTCCAGATGCTCTTGGCTAATAACTCTCATCAGTCTTGACTCAAGTTTTGCTTTAATTGAATACAGAAAATCTTCCAGGCAGGACATCAGATCAGCCACTTGACCACAAAAGATGGAACAACTATTATGTCTTTAAAAAAAATTTCAAGGTTACGAGACAGAGGCACACAAGGGTAAATGATACAAGTGGCTAGCTAAATAAATAAGAGAGAAAAGAATATAAAGCAAACAAATCAAGATTGACACTGAAATTGTATAGTCACATTGCAACCTATGATGTTCTGTCATAGGTTGTAACACTATAAATGGAAGAAATGTGTAAGTCCCCTTCTGATTTCCCTAATGTATTTAAGTGACAACAACATGTTTTGGCCTCTAGCTACCAATAACAATTACAAATGTACTTGAGAACACAGCTGTCAAAGCAGTGAAAGAGGCACTACAGCCTTAAATGGGACCCTATTTGCAAGACCTTATAAGAGGTAGTCTCCTTGAGAAATCTCATAGAAACCAGTGAGTTTTGTACTGGTGCACACTTTAACTGTGCATCTCGGCTAGCTGTATATTCTGTAGCTAATGAATGTATCATGTCTAATTCCTTTGAACTCTACCCCTTTCCTCTGAACCATAACTGAGCTTTTCTAGTCTATGCCACGTTAACATATCTGTAGAAATGGTCCAGTGATGCATGAATTTTGCTTGTAAAACAGAAAATAATTATAGAAATGATTTGACATGTTAAAAAAAAATCTCTACCAAAAGCACTAATACTAAGGTTTGGCAAGACAATTGTCTTAAGCTATGCCTCACTAGATGAATAACAAATGTCATCATGCATTGTAAAGTTAATTACTTAAATGCTTCAGTACAGAGTAAAAGTTTATAATCTTAGGTTTTGTTAAAAGAAAATAGGAAAATTTCACGCATGCTATTAGACTGACATCTCCTCCTTTATATTCCTTCACATGTCCTCAGGCTGTAATCATGCCAAAAATTCTGCAAAATTTTGAGGACTGGCAAAAATCAAAGAGAACTATGCTCTTTACCCTGAACAGTGCATTGTTCAGATAAAGTATCTCTGTCAAAGAATGAGCTTTTATGAGCCGAGGTAGAGCTCTACTACACCATTACATGGTTCCTCCTCATTAGGTAGCTCTCTACTGCCCTTTTACACCAGCACTGTTGATAACAACCCAACAGATCCATTGTCTACCAAGTAGCCACTTATTTCTGGTTCAAATACCAAAGCTGGACTGCTACAAGTAGGTGAAAGTGAGATTATTTCTAACAGTTGTTTTCCAGTTGTAGAATTTCCTCTCCCTGAAGAGCTCTGCTTCTACTATTCAAATATAAAAATCCAATTATGAGAATTCATTATATGCAACCTGCTGCAGAAGTAGTTGCTTCAGAACCAAACTAGAAGTGTGATAAAATAAGAACATGCAATTCAAATGCATACCTTTGTTATGTGTACTATGCAAAACATGGACATACTTGAGCAACTTTTCAAGTGCGGGAGGTAAAAGAAGGGAAGTTTCTTTCTCCTCATAGCTGTTAGCTCAATGAACACTTCTCCTCTTTGCTCAGAAATAGCTAGATATCTGAGTGGAGGGGTCTATAGGTGTAAATAGAGGTTTCTTTCCTGATTCAGTTAGCAGCTTTGGGGATTTTTTTAAATCCAGACTACAGCAGTGATGTGGATTGAAACAGCCCCATACTCTGCTGATTTGCTTGGTGATACTATATAACTTTTAAAACATATTTATTCATTCATTCATATTGCATCTTTCTTCCACTGTGAAACTCAAAGTACCATTTATGACTCTCCAAGGAGAACACCCATCTTGGATCTGCTTAGTTTCTGCAGGAATGAAGGCATAACACTATTGGGAAATGTGAGAGATCATCAAGTTTGCAGATGACACCAAACTGGGAGGGATAGCTAATACTACAGAAGACAGGAGCAGAATCCATAATGATTAGAGAGATGGGCTGAAACTAACAACATGAAGTTCAACAGGGACAAATGCAAGATTCTCCACTTAGGCAGAAAAAATGAAATGCAAAGATACAGAATGGGGTACACCTGGCTTAACAGCAGTTCATGTGAAAAGATCTTGGAGTCCTCGTGGACAACAAGTTAAACATGAACCTACAATGTGATGCGGTGGCAAAAAAAAAAAAAAGCCAATGGGATTTTGGCCTCCATCAATAAGAGTTTAGTATCTAGATCCAGGGAAGTCTTGCTACCCCTCTATTCTGCTTTGGTCAGACCACACCTGGAATACTGTGTCCAATTCTGGGCACCGCAAATTGAAGGGAGATGTTGACAAGCTGGAATGTGTTCAGAGGAGGGTGACTAAAATGATCAAGGGTCTGGGTAACAAGCCCTACGAGGAGCGGCTTAGAGAGCTGGGCATGTATAACCTGCAGAAGAGAAGGCTGAGAGAAGCCATGTATAAATACGTGAGGGGAAGTCATAGAGAGGAGGGAGCAAACTTGTTTTCTGCTGCCCTGGAGACTAGGACGTGAAACAATGGTTTCAAACTGCAGGAAAAGAGATTCCACCTGAACATCAGAAAGAACTTCCTCACTGTGAGAGCTGTTCGGCAGTGGAACTCTCTGCCCCAGAGTGTGGTTGAGGCTCCTTCTTTGGAGGCTTTTAAGCAGAGGCTGGATGGGGGTGCTTTGAATGTCATTTTCTGTCAGGGGTGCTTTGAATGTCATTTTCCTGCTTCTTGGCAGGGGGTTGTACTGGATGGCCCGTGAGGTCTCTTTCAACTCTATGATTCTATGATTCTATTATTCTAAGATAGTACTTCATCTTTCTAACAAAGTAATAACATTGACAAGGATAATGCTGAACAGCAAGCTGTCCTATACTTGTCCAAAAGGTTTAGCAGAGAAAAGAAATACATTTAGGCCTCTTTGAAAAATACATACACACTCATCACATTGATGAGGTCCCGAGTTCTGATTAACCAGCCTCCACAGCAAATAGGCAGGGCAATCCTGCCTCCTCCTGCCTCACACCCCCTGCCTCACCGGCAGCAACATTTCCTCATCACACATGGGGAAGTGTTGCCACAAGGCTTCCCGCCGGACTGGCCCCATTGTTCATAATAGAACACGGGGAGTCTGTCGTATTGCTGAAGCGTCGTAAAACACTTGCACCCCGGTTGAGCCAAGGAGCCCCATTGGATGTGAACCTACATCATCTGATGGGCGGCGTGAGGCTCCGTGACTCAACTAGGGCAGAAGGATCCTACGATGCTGAAAATCCGTTGTATGATGAGGTCTTTAGTTTAGTTCAGATTAAGTAATCATAATCAAGTAATCATAATTAAATGCATGCTTCATGGAGGAGAGAATGGGAAGAGAAAAAAATCATGCAAAGGTTGCTAACACTGACAAATGCCACTTCTATTTCATCCACAAGACAACAGAGAGTTCAAGTTTGCTCATGTGGCAATAACGTTTTTATAAATCAGTTCCCAGTGCAGTTCTGGAAATTTCACTTATCTCAGATGAATCTCTTGGCAAAGGAGAAAATGCATTAGCACGATGGAAACTGTATTAATACATGAAGAAGAGGTGATGTTTTGTGCAAACAGCTCACCCCATAGGGTTGTCACAGCACAGTTTTTGTTTTATTTGTATCCCACTTCCTCATGAAGCAGTGGTCATTAGGGTACTTTGAATTCACACATGCATTTGACTTAAAACTATTTTGTTTGTGACAAAATCATTCTAATTTTTGCAGTGTCTAAAAGGGAAGTCTTTGCTTTCCAATTTCTCAAAAGCATTTAAAATCATTTGTTTTTGATACTGAACACAGGCACATCAGAAAGCTACACATCACTATGATACAAAACATATTATCATCCCACTCAATTTGTTGTTGTGACAACAGCCACAAAAGAGCATGAGACAGCAGCATGAGGTCTTCTCCACCACCATTTAATGATGTCACAAAGGAACTGAAACACTGCAGTTGCATCCCTCATTAAATTGCAATGACAATATAACTTACTTACATCTTCATTACTGGGGAAATAAATTAATTACATGTAATTACCTTATCTCCAGCTTACCATACCCCCAGATTCAGTTCCAGTCTCAGTGGTTGATCCTAGACTTTGGAACTCTGTCCTGAGGGAGATTCAAACTGCCCCTTCTCTCCTGTGTTTTTTCTGCCAGGCAAAGACCTTGTTTGAACAAGGCTTCAACCTGAACTGACCAATATATGCAATTGAATGTATGGTTTTTAGTATGTACTAATGTGACAAGTGTTTGAGTTCTTTCTGAATTCTTCATCAGGCTAGGTGGTGCATAATTTAGAAGATCACTAAGGAACCATGTTAGTAAATTGCAAAGATGTGCTATGGGGCAATAACAAGAATGCAATGATGCCCATGGAGCCCTACTGACGTGTGTAGGCACTAGCTAGCCAGTTTCCCAATGTGTATTGATCTTGTTGTACACCCCATCCCATTGTACATTAGGTCCTGATGCACAACAGTCACTTTGTTGGCTCCTATATGTAATAACATGATAGCAGCATCTGGGTAAATATGAAAATTAAAAAACCACCCAGTTATATTTCCTATATTTTGTGTGAATCCCAAAATGAACTGGCCAATGTTATAACAGTATTGATTTATAAACATTTGTACTCTTTATTGTTTTAGATAATGAGATTTTCATGCACACAGCTTTGGGTTCCATTTGGCAGGAAAGAGGAGTATAAATCAATTAATAAATCAATCAAATAAATAAATAAATAAAAATTTTAAAACTTTTTAGCTCCATGCTGTGTTTTAGGGGACTGAGATTAGAAAGGAGTAACTGGTTTTTACTAGATTTTTGAAATTGTTTATAACATGTGTTTTCCTCCTCCCGTCCCTCTGAAGGTCAGTACCTTCGGCCACCATAAATGTAAAAAATAAATAATTTAGACCATTCAGCCAAAATATTATCACATGCATTTATGATGCATGTGAAAATTAAAATTCAGTTAACAACAATAGTATACTGGGCTAAGCGTTAAACCAGCCCTGGGAAATCTTTGCATCTCCAGATTTGTCAGACTGCCTATCAATCTGGAACATTCAGATCACATTTTGAATCTCGATAATCTTTTACCATTGGCCATTCTGATTAGGGCTCACAGAACCTGAAATCCTGAATGTATTTGGAATTGAAATTTGATTTTTTTAAATAAAGCTCTCTGTTTAAAATATAAATCAGAGTCCACCTCTACATTTAAAGTAAATAAGTTTTTTAAGTCATATTAATTTACTTTGTTCTACATGTTTTGCTGCAGGCTGGGAACTCTACTACATTTGCATTTTTTCCAGCAGAGACTGCATTTTCCACATATCCAGTTAGGTGAAATGCAGGTGCATGGTAAATGCTACATGGAATCTCAGTAGATATTTATTTGTACTTTTAACTAGTGGAGGAACACCTTTATAATTCTTCCTCTCCTGATGGCTTTTGATTTCAAACCTGGTTTCACTGCTCTTCCCATGTGCATAAAGTCTCATTACTGCCCACAATGTGGTGTTTTTATCTCCAAAGGGGAACAGGATCTCCACAGTATTTATTTCCACACTGAAGAATGGCTCTTGCTCCAGTGTGCTGTTGTTTAGTCTGTCCAATACCTTTACTCAACCCATTTTGATGAAATAAAAGCACTTCATTCTGAAAAGCTGAAGGAGAAAGAAGAATACCGGTGAGAGGGCAAAACTCAATAGGCTACTGGAAAATACTTTTACCAAATAATAGTGAGTGAAAGATAGTTTAGTGTTAAAGCTGAAACTAATTATCTTTAGAACAGGATACATGCCACTGAATCCAGCTATGACAGAGAGACAAGTTCTCAGGTTCTCCTTCCTTCCTTCCTTCCTTCCTTCCTTCCTTCCTTCCTTCCTTCCTTCCTTCCTTCCTTCCTTCCTTCCTTCCTTCCTTCCTTCCTAGTATATGATGGCTCTGAAATAGAATAAGAAGAGTTCTCCTCACACTTGGTTAATAAAGAAGTTGATACAAAACAAATTAAAATGTGGGAATCCTAGTAGTAGATTTTTTCATTGAATGGGTGCAAGAAGATAGATAAATCCTGGGCTGAGTGGCTTCATGTTCCAGAATTTGAAGTTAACTATTGCAGGGGTACATATAATGCATCTTGGTATCCCTACAAATGTCCCAATCTTCAAACATTTTCTGTTTCATTTGTAAAAATGCTGAACTCACAGTGCTCAGATGGTGTTGTATTTCCATGTCAACATTGACTTCTGTGGAAAGGTGGCTGCCAAGGTAGCGGAAATCGTCAACATTTTTAATGTTACATCATTAAGCTGTTTTTCTGGCATTGCATAGGGGTTTAGGTGTGCCTTCTGACAAAGCACTTTGGTTTTCTTGATGTACAGTGAAAGGCCAAGCTTTTCATATGCTTCTGCAAAGGTGTTTAGAATAGTTTGTAGGTCTTCTTCTAAATGAGCACAGACTTCAGACTACCAACATGCTTGTTTATAAATCTATTGTCGTCTCAACCCTGTTATATGCCTGTGAAATGTTGATCACCTACAACTTTTGGAATGATTCCACCAGCGTTGCCTCTGAAAAATCCTGCAAAATCTCTTGGGAAGACAGGCAGACAAATGTCAGCATTCTGGAAGAAGCAAAGACCACTAGCATTGAAACAATGATCCTCCGCCACCAACTTCACTGAACTGGCCACATTGTCTGAATGCCTGATCATGGTCTCTCAAAGCAGTTGATGTACTCTCAAATCAAGAATGGAAAATAGAATGTTGGTGGACAGGAAAAGAGATGTAAAGATGGGCTTAAAGCTAACATTAAAAACTGTGGCATAGACATTGAGTACTGAGAAGCCCTGACCCTCGAGCATTCTAACTAGAGGTCAGCTGTTACCAACAGCACTGTGGAATTCGAAGAGGCATGCATGGAGGGCGAAAAGGAGAAATGTGTCAAGAATAAGACACATCAAGCCAACCCTTGCCGAGACCACTTTTCATCTGGAAATCAATGTTCTGACTGCAAAAGAATGTGCAGATCAAGAATAGGACCCACCGCCAAGACCCTACACTTGGAAGGCAATCGTACTCGGCCATGAGTGAGAACTTATGATGATGATGTATGACAAATAGTGCAGCCCTTCAACTGCAATTCCCAGCAGCTTTATGATAAGTGAGCAGGAATGCTGGGAATCACCAGAGATGACGAGAGGGACATCAGTTACTTACTTACTTACTTACTTACTTATCATCTGAGCACTGTGAGTGCAGCATTTTTACAAATGAAACATCAGTTACATCCCTAGCATGATAGAACCATACTAAGGTTTAAAGAAGCCTATTTCTTTAAATGATTGCATTCAAAAGATCAACCTGTGTTCTCTGTTCATGCAGATGATTTGTATGTAGGCTGTTTGTAATATGTGTGGGCGTGCATGTGACAAAAATGTAACTAGTTTCCAATTTCATAGAATCATAGAATCATAGAATAGTAGAGTTGGAAGAGACCACATGGGCCATCCAGTCCAACCCCCTGCTAAGAAGCAGGAAATCGCATTCAAAGCACCCCCGACAGATGGCCTCCAAAGAAGGAGCCTCCACCACGGCCCCGGGGAGAGAGTTCCACTGTCGAACAGCTCTCACAGTGAGGAAGTTCTTCCTGATGTTCAGGTGGAATCTCCTTTCCTGTAGTTTGAAGCCATTGTTCCGTGTCCTAGTCTGCAGGGCAGCAGAAAACAATCTTGCTCCCGCCTCCCTATGACTTCCCTTCACGTATTTGTACATGGCTATCATGTCTCCTCTCAGCCTTCTCTTCTGCAGGCTAAACATGCCCAGCTCTTTAAGCCGCTCCTCATAGGGCTTGTTCTCCAGACCCTTAATCATTTTAGTCGCCCTCCTCTGGACGCTTTCCAGCTTGTCAACATCTCCCTTCAACTGTGGTGCCCAAAATTGGACACAGTATTCCAGGTGTGGTCTGACCAAGGCAGAATAGAGGGGGAGCATAACTTCCCTGGATCTAGACGCTATTCCCCTATTGATGCAGGCCAGAATCCCATTGGCTTTTTTAGCAGCCGCATCACATTGTTGGCTCATGTTTAACTTGTTGTCCACGAGGACTCCAAGGTCTTTTTCGCACACACTGCTGTCAAGCCAGGCGTCCCCCATTCTGTATCTTTGATTTCCATTTTTTCTGCCGAAGTGAAGTATCTTGCATTTGTCCCTGTTGAACTTCATTTTGTTAGTTTTGGCCCATCTCTCTAGTCTGTCAAGATCGTTTTGAATTCTGCTCCTGTCTTCTGGAGTGTTAGCTATCCCTCCCAGTTTTGTGTCGTCTGCAAACTTGATGATCGTGCCTTCTAACCCTTCGTCTAAGTCGTTAATAAAGATGTTGAACAGAACCGGACCCAGGACGGAGCCCTGCAGCACTCCACTTGTCACTTCTTTCCATGATGAAGACGACGCATTGGTGAGCACCCTTTGGGTTCGTTCGCTTAGCCAATTACAGATCCACCTAACCGTAGTTTTGTCTAGCCCACATTTTACTAGTTTGTTTGCCAGAAGGTCGTGGGGGACTTTGTCGAAGGCCTTACTGAAATCCAGGTATGCTACATCCACAGCATTCCCTGTATCGACCCAACTCGTAACTCTATCGAAAAAAGAGATCAGATTAGTCTGGCATGACTTGTTTTTGGTAAATCCGTGTTGACTATTAGCAATGACTGCATTTGTTTCTAAGTGTTCGCAGACCACTTCCTTAATGATCTTTTCCAGAATTTTGCCTGGTATTGACTATTTAATTCTTATGTCAATCTCCTCCAATAGACTATTCTCTCTGTATGTTGGACTACATTTCCCATTATCTCTTGCTTGCAGGGTAAGACGCTGGCTTTAGGAAGGCTTCTTCTGCTGCACATGGGATGCCTTTCTGCACCATTCCCTTTGTTTATTTATTCTGTTTTGGGGGACTTGAATGTTCCACTGGGAACACAAAACATAATTATGAATTGATTCCTTTTTAAAAAGCAACATGTATCCTAACTGATAAAATGAAACAAGTTTCTAGAAACTGGACTGAGTCCTGGAATGGGGAAGATAATAACAGACAAGTGTCTTTCCCCTATTAGGAATAAACAAACAAAGTCTGTTCCTACATATTTTGTGATTAAGAAGGAAGGGTTCCAGAAAACCGTGCTGTTAGATAGACATGCCTGCTAGCACCTTGGCAAAGCTTTCAAACATAGAAAAGAACCCAACCAATACTCTTTGGCATAGAACAGCTGCACAGCCTTTTTCTCAGTTATTGATCCATCACACATACACACACACATACACATACACACACAAGAAATTATAGGTCAGAAAATTATAGGTGTTCAGAATTCTCCTTGGCAGAATGACCATGGTTCATATGGGTCCAAGGATTCAGGGGGTTGTAGCATGCAAAGTAACTTCTATAAGTTATTCTGCTATACGTCCTTCTTGCAAAACCACCCAGCTATTGATCGTGTTGGCATGGGTATTCTCAATGTTGTAGTTAACAAAATAACTTTTCCAAGCTTTAGTTTATTCTGTTATGTGTATTTTCCCATAAGGGTCCAATCAGTTTATTGTTTAGTGCAGGGCTGGAGAATCTTCTTTCTGCCAAAGGCCATTTGGATATGTATAACATCATTTGTGGGCCATAATTTTATTTATTTTATTATAAATGAATAATTATAACATTGGGTTGCTGTGAGTTTTCTGCACTCTATGGCCATGTTCTGGAAACATTTTCTCCTGATGTTTCACCCACATCTATGGCAAGCATCCTCAGAGGCTATGAAGACTTCACAACCTTTGAGGATGCCTGCCATAGATGTGGGCAAAACGTCAGGAGAGAATGCTTCTGGAACATGGCCATACAGCCTGGAAAACTCACAGCAACACAGTGATTTCATCCATGATAGAACATGACACAATTATAAAATTATATATTATTGTATATTAAAAAATCAAATGAAAGTTCCAAAGATGGGGTGGTACAGGCAGATATGCATGGATACACTTACCAGCTCAGGCAGCAAAAACAAGTGCTGAAGAAGCAGAATGCACTTGCACGAAGAGAGGAAACAAGAGGTGTTTCAGGTCTGAATAGTAAACAATACCTGACCCACAGAGGAGGCTCAAAGGAGCAACAGGAGCTGGATTACATGGGTGGACTGGAACAGGCATTCTTCCTGCACAGGGCCAGACCGAATGATTTCATCGGCCTTGTATGGCCCATGGGCCAGAAACAACCCAAATTGTAGGGTAAACACCAGAGCAGGCAACGGCATAATAATTAGAACCCTATTTTCCACTGGGGCTCCTTCTACATTGTCTTATATCCCAGGATCCGATCCCAAATTATCTGATTATCCAGGATTATATGGCAGTGGAGACTAATATAATCCAGTTCAAAGTAGGTATTCTGGGATCAGATCCTGGGACATAGTGTAGCATAGATCCAGTCTGGGACAGGGAAAAAGAGAGAGCAGAAAAGGAAAAAATAGCAACCTGCCTTCCATCTCCTGAAGTGCTACCAATTCATCAGCCCACTTTCATCCCAATGCTAATCATGCAACTACAATGAACCAGGCAAAAAGGAGTTGCGCAAATCATGCCCAGGGATCCTGTGGAGCAATGCAGCATTCTTGCCAATCCAGGCTCAAAAAGAGAAGATAGTGCCAGAGGAGGGCAGGCAGGGCTTATAAAACCTTAGGCCCCACCTTTTCCATGTGTCTTGCCTCAGCAGGCACACACACCTCGATCCACAGAGGCCATCAAAGGTGTTCCTTCAACCACAGCAACCATGGCTGTGCAATCTTGGGTGTGAATTATTTTAGCTTTGTTCTAATCCTGCATCTTGGATTTGGGACGTATCCAACATTGGTATCATCAACTCTTGAGGTATTTTTTAAGGTAAAGGTTTTCCCCTGACGTTAAGTCCAGTCAGGACTGGTCCGAGGAAATATAAAGGGGTATGCAAAAAAAATGCGCCCCCACTGTGGCCTGGAAGGACTCCCGCCACAGACCTGGCCCCGCCCCCCATGCTGTGCGCGCTGGCCCCACCTCTCATATTGCGCGGGAGGCAGAGCCAGGTGTGGCCCTGCCTCCCGGGGGCTCGATAGCGCCCCTGGGAACATAGCATCCAACGCGGGGGCCTGGTTAGTTTCCCGTGTTGGGCCAGGCCTGAGTCCAGTCGTGACCGACTCTGGGGGTTGGTGCTCATCTCCATTTTTAAGCCGAAGAGCCAGTGTTGTCTGTAGACACCTCCAAGGTCATGTGGCCAGCATGACTGCATGGAGCGCCGTTACCTTCCCGCCAGAGCAATACCTATTGATCTACTCACATTTGCATGTTTTCGAACTGCTAGGTTGGCAGGAGCTGGGGCTAACAGCGGGCGCTCATTCTGCTCCCGGGATTTGAACCTGGGACCTTTTGATCTGCAAGTTCAGCAGCTCAGCACTTTAACACACTGTGCCACCAGGGGCCCCATTCAGGGTATTTTTAGGTACTGTAATTTCCTTAAACTACAGCTGAGATTCAGTTTTTGCAAGGATCGCCAAAAACATCAGATTCGAGTCGGTACTTCATTAGTGTTTCAGTGGGAGACCAAGGGCCAGACCAAATGATTTTGGGTGTCCGTATACAGCCCCTGGGCTGGAAATTATGCACTCCTGCCTGAATAGGGTCACCATAAGTCAAAGTTGGCTTGAAAGCAAGTAACAACATTAACATAGATGTGTGAACTTTGTGTTATATTTTCATTCCAGTTCCTTCCAGTGGTATTGCAAATACTCAAACTTTCCATGTCCATCAGATAAATTCTAAATTACATAGCTGTCAATAAAATTAATCCTACAAACGATGTGTTTAGGCTATGACTTATAAAGCATATTCCAAGTAACATTGCAGATATTGGGCAAGAGCAATAAAATCTAGTGTCTAATATCTTTTCTCCAATCTGATGCTAAAAAAGAGGGATATCAAAAAGATATCTTGTAATGAAAATAGTCAGAGTCAGGCCTTGTCTTTCTCTGTCAACTTCAGGTTGATTTGGATTTTGAGGCTCAAACCTGAATACTTTGCTTAATGAAATTATATTCAGAAATGGATCATATTGATGCGCATTCTTAAAAAGCTGTTTTGTACTGCTAGATTTTCTTTCAAAACCTGCCTTTGTTCTGTTACCAATGCACGAAGTTTTACTAACCTGGTGTAAAGAACAATTTGCTTAGCTGCTTCATTAAACAACAATTAGTGGGTGGCTCTTTAGAAATTTAATTCCATCCTTATAGTAAAGGAAACCTGGAAGGGCTTTAATCCAACCGTATACAAACAGCCCCCCCCCCCCCACACACACACACAATGTAACTCTGTGTTACATTTCTCTTCCTAGAACCACAGATATGGAAAGCACCTTAAAAATCATCCAGTTCACAAATGTCAACAAAGATAATCTACTACTGCAGCATCCCTGAAATCCCTGGCTGTACAGTTTCTGTATACACCAATTTAATTATGGAAATCTGGGGACTCAGAAAGTCCCCAGACTTCCAAAGCAAGTCATGGTACAATTGTACAGCTTGCAACAATAAGAAGTTATTCCTAAAGTCTATCAGAAATTCTTTTCTTTTTTTGTTATTTGAATCCACTGGTCTGCTTAGTGGTTTATAATCTAGAACAAAAGAAAATAATTTTTCACAACTTCTGTGAGGAAATTCTTCATATATTAGAAGATTTGTTTGATATGGCCTTTTGAAGGATCTCCTCTTATCTCAATAGCAAAATAGCAGGAAAAGAGTGATGTTTTAAATACTGTACTGCCATATTTTTTTTCATGTCAGGAGTGACTTGAGAAACTACAAGTTGCTTCTGGTGTTTGAGCATTGGCTATCTGCAAGAATATTGCCCAGGGGACACCCCGATGTTTTGATGTTTTTACCATCCTCGCGGGAGGCTTCTCTCATGTCCCTGCATGGAGCTAGAGCTAATAGAGGAAGTACAACTGCACTCTCCCCGGGTTAGATTCAAACTGGCAATCTTCAAGTCAGCAACCCAATCTTCAAGCCATCAGTCCTGCCAGCACAAGGGTTTAATCCGCTGCACCACTGGGGGTTCCATATTGCCATAATATATTTTCGCATTTTGGAAGGAAAGGTCAGGAATAACAATTCAAAGTTCTGAGGGAACCTTGATTGAACTGAGTTGCTATTTTTTTAAAAAGTAAAATTCTCCTCAGGGTATCTTTCTCATTATTCTTGTGCGGTCAAGCTTTTCTTTTTGGTGAGATATGGCTGGTAAATCCCAGAATTCAAAGCTTTGTCTAATTAATCACAATTAAATTGACTTAGCACCAAATTGATATATTTATGAGAATCAGATGAGATTAAATAAACAAGATGAATTCTCAGTTATTGCTATTCTTCTCCAATTTACTTTCAATTGACATTTATTTACTGACAGTAACATTTGAATCTAATCTCCAGCTTTGTTAATATAAAGGCTTGCAGATCATGTCTGTGTGACTGTCTACAGAGGGGAAAACAGCTATGAATTGCTTCTTAACATCTCTCTTCTCCACTGAATTAACCATCTCCATCTGGCAAGTCAATCTGCTTGACTGGCCAGAGATCTGGACTTCTTGTTTCTTCCTCGATCTTCTAAATTATGCACCACCCAGCCTGATGAAGAATTCAGAAAGAACTCAAACACTTGCCACATTCACAGTACATTCAGTAATATGGAGAAAAGTATGACATTTTATTTCTATATATGGATTTCATACCCACCTTTTGGAATTTTAAAACCTATTTTCTTCTCATCTATTAGCCAGCCAGACATGTTATAGCTGCCTTTGCTTAAAGAGAAGCTAGTTTTCCTCATATGAATTTTCTGATGTGGCAAGATACACAGGATAAGCACACCCATATAGAGACAGGCATGACATAGAGTGCTATGCTATCTGATTATTAACACTGCCATTGTGATACTCCTAGTTTATTTTTGTCACTTCTTTTGGTTCATCAGGAATCTTACACAGTACAAGCATACCTTGCTTTAAGGTACTTAGCTTTATAGCACTTCATTAATGTGGTGCTTTTCATATACAATGCAGCAGCTTTTGATACCCTCTCTATTCAGAGTGCACTTGGTGCCTCATTGTTGCATATTCTGTATCTCATTGTTTTGCTTTTTTATTTATTATATTTAATTTTGCATCCTAGCATGATTGTGCCCTTAATAAGTGATAGTATAAATATGTTTCTAGTCTTTTGAATCACTGCCAAGGCTGTGTTTCACTTATATTGATATTGGAGGTAACCTGGAACCTAACCTACTACATTAGCAAGATATCGAAGATCCTGGCTTAAAGCAAAGTTGTTGAATGTGAGACCCTGGTTTCTTTACTATTCTTGGAGCCCATTCATTTAATCCAGAAGTAGGAATTGTGTGCTCCAGAGGCTATATAAAGCACTTGGAAGCAACAATCATTGAATCTCATTGGATTTGCACAAATGCCCAGAACTCAGGCAAAAATATATGTCCTCCGTTCTACATTTTTAGCCAAAATGCCTCTGCCAGATTATGTATTAAAATGCTATTTTAGATTGGCACACCAAACAATAGGAAGAAAGGTCCCGATTCCTTGGAAAACAACTAAAAGTAATGTAGTGTCATTTCTGGGTATGAAAAACAGTGGTCCCATTCCAATTATACAATGATTATGCTGCATTCTATCCTAACTGCCATGACAACATCCTATGGAATCCTAAGATTTGCAGTTTAGTGGGCAATAGAATTATCTGACTCAGATTCTTAATTTTCTTCTCTAAACTCTAAATCCCAGGATTTCATAGGATGGGACTATGGCAGTTGAAGTGGAATCGTAGTCTTATATAGTGGGAATTAGTCCAGTGTATTGTAGTCCTCCAGTATTCTAGAGCAGAGCTTCTTAAACCTTTTTTGGCTCACAACCCCTTTCCACCTGAGAAATTTTTATGTTACCCTGAGTATATCAGTATATAAAACAGGTATAAAAATCAAACATTTACTGATAAAAAATAAGCATTTGCAAGGTTTGCTAAGACTGATTTTCCTTTTTTGTTGAGTGCGGCTGAAGAATTTTGTGCAGAATCCATTGCATGTTCTTGCTTAAAAAAAATTGTGTAAATGGAGCCGCATTCAAAAACCTTTAACTGTTGCCATTTTTTTACCTCAACATTGAGTTAATGGGATACCATTTGGGGTCGGGACCCACAGTTTAATAAGCAGTGCTCTGGAGAAACCCAAAGTGCCTGTGATCAACCTTTGAATATGTAAATCAGCTCCCTTGTAAAGTTAGCTCTTAATGTGTTGAATTTCAGCTCTTACTACCTCCAAGCTAACCTGACTGACACCTCTGAAGATAATGTAAGATGAAGATCAACATATCAGAAAAAAGACAGGGTAAATGAAAATATGCTGACTATTGCTTTGATCTTATCTTCATTCATTCCTAACTTTCTTACCTCTGTCACCCTCTATGCACTATAATTTTTAAAGAAAATGAACCACTTTTCTCTCCTCAAAATACCTGAACTTTGCAAAGACATAACCCTGAAATTGATTTTAACTCCCTCCTCTAGGAATACACATTCCTTGTCTGCACACCAGTCCCCTGCTCTTTGCCTGTGCTCTTTGCAGTGACTGAAATGTCTCAATGTTATGATCTCTACAGCAAGCAAACAATACAGCCAGCCCTCCCATTCTTTGACCTTGTAATTGTTCAGTCTAAAGAAACCATGAAAAAGAAAATCTAGTTTAAAGCTCTATAAAAGGTTTCCAAGAGCAAAGTATATTTATAAATTGAGCGCTAAGGTATCTGAAACAAAGGATCACTTCACGATTGCTTCCCAACACATTACATGGAACTGTAAAACTTGTGAGCTACAATCAATGTTTCATTGTGCTAAGTAAACATACACATACCCAACCTTACAGATTATTCTTGCTGAAAAGACTTTCTAATGGAAGCATACAAATGAGATGATAATACCTATCTCTTTACATTGAAACAATCATGGCTAATAGTAAGATATTAGGCTCAGAAAATAATCTACCTGGGGCATTTCCATCTTGAAGCAAATCTTATCCAGGACTACCCAAAATCTCAGTGGTGCTTTTGAAGTTGTGATCGGAAGCTGCCAACACATCATCCCTGTGATATCTGGGGGTATATCTATACTGTAAAATTAGTGCAAGTTGACATCATTTAAACTGCCATGGCTCAGTGAAATGGAATCATGGGAGCTACAGACACTGAGAACTGGGAAGCCCTGGCCCTTGAGTGATCTAACTGGAGGTCAGCTGTGACCAGCAGTGCAGTGGAATTCAGAGAGGCACCAATGGAGGGTGAAAGGGAAAAATGTGCCAAGAGGAAGGCGCATCAAGCTAACCCTGACTGGGACTGCCTTCCACCTGGAAACAGATGCCCTCACTGTGGAAGAACATGCAGGTCAAGAATAGAACTCCACAGTCACCTACGTACCCACTGCCAAGACACTACACTTGGAGGGCCATCATACTCAGACAACAAGGGATTGCCTAAGTAAGTTTTAAAAGTCCCTAGCCTTCTCTGCCAAAGTGTATTGGGGCCTCACAAAACTGCAGATCCCAGATTCAATAGCATCATGCCATAGCAGGTAAAGTGTTGTCAAACTGCATGAATTTTACAGTGTAGATCCAGACTTTATAAATAGATGTGGAGAAGAAAAATGCAATAAAGATATGGAGCTCTGTGCTTGGCATAAATTAGTGATGTTGATGTCTTCCATATGCACTGTAGACTGCTGTCCATTGACACGACAAACATAAAAAGCTGCCTTAAACCAGGCATTTCATGGCTCTGCCAAATTCAATATTATCTACACTAACTGGCAATGACTTGTGAACAGGAATTTTTCCGGCCTTATATGGAAATGCTAGGGACTGAAACTTGGATCTTCTGCACATAAACCATGTGTTCTCAGACTGATCTTCTAGGGAACATATAGTGCTTCAACCATATGCATCACTGCAGTCTTTCCATCTGTCTATCTGTCCATCTACCTTGATATCTCACCTTTCTTCTAATGGAACCAAGACAGTGTACATTGTTGTCCTCCTCCCCATATGGTGAAAAGGGAGCCTAAAATGATCAATTATATTCCAACCCTACAGATAAACCATTAATGACAGAGAACCACCAATGTTTTAAAGCCTCTAATAAAATCTTTCCATTTCAACATCACAAGAACCCTATGTAGTGGATACAGCTAAGAAGACTAAGATTTATTATATTATTATTTATTTATTGCATGTTAATATCCCTTCCAATATCTATGAAACATATAATAAAATCAGTTTATGCCATTAAAACAGAATAAACTGACAAATAAATAATTTAAGCAGTCAAAAGTATTAGTTCAAAGACTGGAACCTGAATCTCTCCAGTCTCACTCCATCACCACAGTTTAGCAGGCTACATGAAACTCATTGGGCCTTGGTCATTGACATTGACTATGGTCATCTTGCAATGCTCATGGAAGAATGTTAGGAGGAAAAGCTAATATATCATAGGGTTGCCAGGTGAAAAAAGGGAATGGCTTATTTCACTATCTTTAGTAGTTGTGTAGAAGAGGAATTTCAGGAAACATTACTTGTCATGTAAGCAGCATCTGCTGAAATTCCCTCCTTTACACAGTTATTAAAAATACAGGAATCTTGTCCTCATTTTACTTAGCAACTTCATACAAAAACACACTCAGCTGCAATGGTTACTGCTATATTTTTCCACTGAGTTTGAAACTAACCATGACTGGCTTTAAACATTTTTGAAGGAGGTTTAACCATTGTGTAGCTCGTAGCTTTCTGTTTGGATGCTAAAAATACATTGATGCCAAGGATAAATTTGCCCCCAAAGCAAATAACATTTTCAAAGGGATTTGTTTCCATAAAAACACATCAAAGGAAAGCAATACTGAATTCCCTTTACCTGCCTGCTACAAATCCAGTAATTATCTTAAATCATCCTCATCCAATTGATGCTGTGTGCATTCATCAAATCCTTGTATTTAATACAAATATACGTTTTTCATCCGAACCAGTTTGGCTCAGAGTTTCCCACTAGTGGTAGAGGAAATATGAAGTTAAGGAAATAGCAGAACCATCATTTTGCCATTGAATATGTGTGGTGTGGCAATTCCATTTTTAAAACTCATTTAACTCTTCCCTACCCAAACAAGATATGCTTGACCAGAATTGGGTTCCTATGTGAATTTAAAAAATGTTCTCAGGGTTAGATGCCACAAACACGCCATATGCACTACTGGTTCTCTGACCCAGTGACTTCTTGTTTCAGTGCTTTACTTCAGTGTTTCCAAACTCTGGTCTTCCAGGTGTTTTGCGCTTTAGCCCTCAGAATCCCTGATCATTACCAAGGCAGCTAAGGCTTCTGGGAGTTGAACTCCAAAACACCTGGAGGACTGAAATATGGAAATCACTGCACTACTGTTGTCGAGCCACAGCATCCCTCTCCCCAAAAGTTTAAGAATAATAAGAGGTTTTCAAGCAAGAAATTTGATTTTTTATTTCAAAAACATTTTCAGTAGTTTGAGTTTCAAAATGTCAAAACTTCTAGAAGCTCCAAAAGGACCTAGCAGCAACTCTACCCCAAACTCTATCAAATCTAAACTCCTTAATAAATGTATAAAACTGATAATTTTTGTGTAACTTGTATTGCCTGTATACTGTATGAATTTCTAAATGTATAAACTTGTATAAAATGTATCCTGAAGGCATCTGGTGTCCCCGTGCCTGCTGTTTGCATAAGCACCAGGTAACTGAAATCACAACACAACTAACAAAGATCATTCTAGCGATCACCCAAGCCAAACCCTTTGTGTACAGATGTGAACAAGACAATCCTTTTTGCCATCAAGATGAGCTTAAGATGTTTCCTATTTAGACATGGCTAGAGGCTCATCAACCCCATGGAAGAGAAGTCTACTGAATAGGTAGCTGAGCCCGATTGTTTAGTATTGTCACCCTTTGCCTTTTGGGTATTTCACCTTTGTCTCTGTGGAACTTGACACTTAAGTTAATCAAGAGATCATCTGCATACTCACATCACTGCTTCCCTTTATTTCATGCCTTCCACATGTGCATCTTTACTACAAACTGGGTCTTTGAACTAACCAACCATCAACTCCCCTTCCCACCATGGGGATCTTCTCCTTCTGGCTGTGACATCAGGGAAACCTCTGGACAATCTCTGCGTGGATCATAGCCAATCAGGAGATGGAGTGGAAAGTCTAAATAACTGTCAAAACTGCATAAAATGTCTTGTGCTTTTCTATGAATTTGTGCTTGTACTTTTTGAAGTGTGCTGCTTGTTCTTGCATCCTTTTTGGCCAAATTGTAATAAACTTCTGTAGCTTTGCCTTCAACCTAGAGTGCTTGTCCTCAATCCTGGCTGATCTGGGCAGGGACCTCCTTCTCTGTGGTCCTAGCTAAAATCTTTACACTACTTCTAAAAGTAAGTAAAAGCTGACAAAAGGTAGAGGTTATTCTATGAGATCACTGAAGCAGGAAATGTGAAATATGGATTCAGTCCAATTGAATTAAGAATTCAAAGATTTGAAGTACCATCTTAGTCTTTTGCAACAGGAAACTAAACCTGTCCAATTGACTAAGTGGTGCCGCCTTTGTTAAAGATGTATTTTTGGAAACCTGGCAGAAGAAAACTACTCTGTGTCCTATTGAAGTGATTCAGTGCACGCCCTCTTCATCTCTCCCTTTCCATCTCTCTTTTTCTCTCTCTCCCTCTCTTCCGCTTCCTTTGTAGCTGAAAAAGAAAGTTTGGAAGAAAGAGTGCTAAATTTGCTTGGGAAAATAAAACTGGATTTTATTTTTGAGAGCCCTCAAGATTTTTAGTAATGCAGGCTGATTCAGTCTCCACATCGGCAGAAAGCTTCTAGTAAAGGGGGAAACAACCATCCTAACAAAATATCACCTGCATATCACCATACCATCTGGGAGACAGAAAAAAATGCAATATGCAGAAAACTATGTTCCCTGGCCTCCTCCTCATACAACTTGCTGGAAAGTGTGATTTTTCTCCCTTCAGGCATTGCACATGAGAGAAACGGTGAATGTTATGCATCATCAGGACTCAAAAAGTGGCATTTCTCATCCAGTTCAGGGTAGAACAGATTTAGCAACTATGCAGATGGAATGGGTGCAGGGGATGGAAAGAGTCAGCTGCCCTGTCCCCCTGAATCTGCAATGACTGACCCCAAGTTGGAAGCTTGGCAAGAGAAAAATGGAGGAGGCAGGGCTGGAGGAGTAGTTTCTCCACTGATAGATTTATTTGTTGAATACCCTATCTACGTCCCAATGTGGGACGTAAAAAATTCATAACACACAAAACCCAGCTTTAAAAAAATCACACTCTTCATAATGAAAGCCGTTAAAAACTATCCTGTTAACCACAACAATAATTTAAACAGGTTAATGGGGTTTTAAAACGTAACAAATAGAAATAGAAGCACTGTAGTACCAACTGACTAAAAGACCTTTCTACCATAACCAGATAATAACAGATATTATGTCTAAATACAAAGGCCTTTGCCTACTGGCAGAAGGAAGTGGGTCAGCCTGAGGTGCATCTACACTGTAGAATTAATGTAGTTTGCCACCACTGTAATTGTCATAGCTCAATATTATGGGATCATTAGAATTGTAATTTGATGAGGCACCAGCACAATTTGTCTGAAAAGGCTAAACAGATTGTAAAACTACAGCTCTCATGATTCCATAGCAGTGATCCATAGCTGTTTTGAGAAGAAGCAATTCAATTTTTAAATAGTCTGCCGTGACTTCCTGCCCTGGTTAGCTTAAATGCCCATCTTTTAAAAACAGAACTGAATCTCTTGCCATTTTAGTGTGTTTTAGCATTTTTGACTTCTCTCACGGCCTTCAGAGGGTTTGGGGAAAAGGGTAAAAACTGGTCCTGAGATCCAACAACAATGCACAATTAATTGTACAAACTCTTCCCACAATACTCCCCCCTGCCCATGTTTCCCACCATCCATTAATGTTGTGGGGACTGAGCTACAGGAAGACTGAGAGGCAGAAAAATAAACCTGTAGTTTTAAAACCATTACCTGAAGCTATTAAAAAGAAGAAATGTTCCTGGGATAGAAGGGAGGGGGAGTGAAAAGCAGTGGGGATATTGTGATTACATTAAGAATGGAGAGTTGGAAGTTTCAAATTGAGATATAAGGCACACGCTGAAAAACTGTTGGAGATTTATTGTAAGGCAAATTAAGGTGTTTCAAATGCCTCATTATTTAGTAAGGAAAAAGTGAGCATTTACCTAGGGTTGCTTTGGAAGTATCTAAAGAGATTTGCATGTAGCTGGGGAGAGATAAGGCAGTGGGTATTAAATGATTTGCTAGGTGGGAAAGACAGCATTCTCTCTCATCTTTGGCACTTCAGGGTTTCTGGTTCCTCTAAAGCAGTTATTGAAATTGCGCAATATGCTGGAGGTTGTTGGACTGCATCTTCCAATGTTCCTTACCATTACACTGGCCAATACATTTGGGTGCCTCAAATGTTAGCCTTGTTTCTGGGTATATTTGACCAGCTGATTCTAAAAATGGCACCAGTTTTCCTCTTTCATCTCTAGTTTTTGTAGATACATAACACATGCCATCTACCAGTTGCCATCTGATCAGCCATAAAAAAGCATGATAGCCATATCTATGAAACTAGAGCTGAATCAGCGCCCCAAATGGCACCAGTTTGTTGTAACAAAATATAGTCCAATATTTATGAAATTTAATGTACAAACAAGCATACAATTATGGGTTTTTTTATATTCCTATTATGGTCAAATGTAGAATCAGTTGAGAAACAGATGGCAAGTTAAACAGGTTTCCAAATCTTATATGGATAGATGTTAATCCTATTAACTTTGAAAGAGCTACTTGCAGATGAAAAGGCACAAGTATTATCATTTTGCTTCTTTTGTATAAGGTTAGTACAGCTCATTCCTCTGATATTGAAAGGTTTGGGAGAAACATGCAGAATAGTCCCTTTGCATATTTACTCTGTTCTAAAATGGAATTTAATCCCAAATAAATAATCAAGGATGGTCATGTGACTCTGTTTTAGCATGAAAAGGCATAAAGGAATCCAGTATCACTTTTTTTAAAAAAGTAAGACTTTTAAAAATACATATATTGTGGGGTGTATACACACACACACACACAAACACACACACAGAGAGAGAGAGAGAGAGAGAGAGAGAGAGAGAGAGAGAGAGAGAGAGAGAGAGAGAGAGAGAGAAACATACAATCTTGATATTCCACAATCAAAATACAAGTATTTTTCCCCAGTCCTGCCACCTCCCCTTTCTCACCCATGAATTTATCCTTATATAATATGAAGGTACAGGAATACATTTGAATATTTCTACCTCAATCTGATCAAGCATGTTATCGTTTCCCTTGATTTCACCAGCTATTCTATTATCACTCAGAATCCTATTAATCTTATACATAGCCGTCTGTCTGAGGTTCTCAAAAGTACTCATTTTATTTTCTTCATTATCCTGCATCACATTTTACATTGTTTCCCCTCTTTCTTTTTCCCTCCATCTACTCAGAAACATAGCCCATTTGATTCAATGAAACTGCTGTTGCTGTTGTTGTGTGCTTTCAAACAATGTCTAACTTATGACAACTTTAAGGGGAATCTATCATGGTTTTGCTTGGCAAGATTTTTCCAGAGGGGGCTTGTCTTGCCTTCCTCTGAGACTGAGAGTGTCTCTTGCCCAAGGTCACCAAGGGATTCCCATCACTGATTGGTGATTTGAATCCTGTTCCCCAGAATTGTAATCTTATATTCAAATCACTACACAACTGTATTTTTCCAAGTGTATAGAGAATTTCTGCTGCTTTACTATTTATTCATATGGGACATGAGAGAAGCCTCCCACAAGGATGGTAAAGCATCAAACATCCGGGCGTACCCTGGATGGCCAATTCTCTCACACCAGAAATGACTTGCAGTTTCTCAAGTCACTCCTGACACACACACAAAATATCCATATAAGGTTGGAATTTAGTATATAGGATAGTGTACTAATTTCCTATAATATTTTGCAAGAAGTAACAGAAGAGGTGCAGATCAGTTTAAATATAATAGCCCAAATCCAATGTTAGTTCTAACTCACAGCAAGGTTTAGTCCAGTGTTTTTTTAAATAGCTTTTTAAAAATGGGGAGTATATTTTATATCTACTTGGGACAAAACTGAAGGAATAGGTGAAAGGAAAGATGACAGAAGTGGAGAATCAGATGCTTTTTCAGGTGTAGCTCTGTTGATTGATTTGGATCTGGCCCTTATTCACAAGAGCTCATAATGCCTAAGATGTACATAAAACCTGTCCAAAATCAGAAATCACATATAATTTTTTAAACATACATATGCACACAATGAAAACTATATGTTTCAAGGACTTTTATTTGGAATGAAGCCATGCAAAAGCATTGCTTGTGTACTGTGGACCTGGCAATATATCTGTCCTGAGTATTCAGTAATTTTTATTTGAGTCAGTGTCCAGGCTATCAGTGATACAGAAATTGAGATCTCTCTAAAAAAATTACTTTGTTAGTGAGAAGAAATTGATATTAATTGAAACATTTGGATATTGACATGGTAGGTTTCTGGATCCCAGCTCATGTGGAATCGATAATATTACAACCATATGAGTCTAGATGTGGGTTTGCTTTTTAAGATATTATTTTAAAAAGTTTTGAGAGGAAGCAGGAGCAAACACAAAAGAATTTTGACCTAGATACTGACTTAAACATGATGATTCTATGTTCTGCACTGAAGTATCTTTATTCACAATATTGACTATGGATGACAGTGTGATATTGGAATTTGTGATAAGGATAAGACTAGATAGTGTTGTATTATGGTACTTGAAACACTTGAAACAATCCCTTCATGCATTCCTCATAACACATTTTACTTCATAGAGTTATTCTCAAGGCACCTTCATGCATTCCTCATAACACATTTTACTTCATAGAGTTATTCTCAAGGCAAGGAAGAAAGTTGCTTCCAGCTGCCCTTCTGGGATTTCCAAATGATTTGCAAATGACTTAGGAACCCATAGGGTTTGATTAAACAGTCATTTAAATATCCAGCAGGTGGCAGTGACCAAGCCGATTTTTCCGAAGCTGTTCAACAATAGAAGCAGCAGCAAGTGCCGACAGCAGCTGCTGAGCCAGAGAGTCGTGTCTTGGCTGCTTTTGCTGCCTCTCTTCACTTCAGTTGCTTCTTACCGAGATGCCTTTCTTTGGAGTCTGGACTATTATGACACATACTACCCTTGGGGACTCTTGAACTTGGCATTGACTGGAGATGGCTAAAGTGTGGATCCTTTCCCTGGCATGGGCTGAGCAGACATAGCCTTCAGGTGAGACATGCATGCATCCTACACAGTGGGATACTTTGTAGCCTCTACCTTTTTGTGGTTTTACTTATCATTTGCTCAATTAAAATCCACCTGTCTGCTCACTGCTGCTTTGAGCTAAGTTGCTGTATCAGAAAGCTTATAGGGGATGATGGTCATGATTGTTTCCGGTTAGCATTGAGGTTGGTGCCTCGGAAATGCCTCCAAGTTACTGAGATAAAGGGTGATCAGAAGCAACAGAGGACAAGGGTCTTAACAGTTACAATGAAAAGGGAGTCGTGTTTACTGAACCTTATCTTCTGCTTATGGAACTGTAAAAGAAGAAGTTGCATCTGTCAAAATGTACCCTCTCTATCTCTTTCTCACTTTACATAATGAAATGGTATGAAATTCCTGTCTTCTGTTTCTGCTGCTGAGGTGGGCATAGCATTTTGAAACAAGGGGAAAAAGAAGTCTATGAAAGCCTAATTTGGTTCTTTGGAGAGTGGGGATAACAACATTTTATAAAATAGTCAGGAATTTGAAGTATGTGTTATCTTTACTACTATTTCCCAAAGGCATTCCTCAGTCTACTACCATAGCTTTAGTTTTTGCTCATTTTTATTTTTTAGACAAAATAGGGTCCATGTGTATTTGAGCATGAGTCCCACATAGCTCAAAGAGATGCACTCCTTGAGCAGGTGTGTATAGAGCTCCAGTCCTACAAGTCCTGAGGGTAGGGCGCAATATTGTCACAGTGCTTATACCAATATCCCAAAAGCAAAGCCTGCTATTATTCCCTAATTTAGAATATGCCATTCCTAAAAGAATGGGTACACAAATCTTTTGTTCTCACAGATTCTGTTTTTGTCCCTTTAATTCTCCTTATTCATCTGCCACCACAAATCTCTTTCCGCTGTATTGATCTGGAGAGGAAAAAGTTTGGTTCGGTTTCTTTTGTAACCTTAAAGTTCTTTGGATTTAGGTTTTTAACAAACTTCTTTCTCCTTGTAAAGATCCCATAATAGCATCCCCTCCACCTCTCTTTTGTGTTCTGGTGTGTACTTTGTGCTCCCAAAGCGTAGGATGATCCGCACACCTCCTTGTGCTGAAAGCCAGCATAGCTTCTTGTCATACAAGGGAGCAAATATGAGAAGAGATTGCTCTTTCCGATGTTCTCAGACTGGTTTCATATACAATGAATGAGCTGGATATTTCCTTTTGTGTTCTCTGTTTCCTTCCATAGTTGGTTGTTCGGATTACTTAATAAACTGTCATCAAATTAAAAGGAAAATGAATTTTATGGAGGGAAAGGCAAATGTAACCATCTGACAACCCGCCTACAGATTTTAAAACACAATGGAGCCTCTCTTTTTTAAAAAAAAAAATTGTCCTTGAACCACTGCGGTTGTAATTAGTTCTGCTGTGTGTTGCTTGGTTCTTATTGCTGAAGCAGAGTGGTATGAAAGGTGGCTGTGACTAAGCTATTTTGCCCACAGGTTTCAATAAATTACTGAAAAATCTTTGCTTTTTTCCCTAGACAACTTCTAATACAGTGCTTCAAAATGTTTGGTTTTCTATTTCAAAACTGCACAGAAGACTTTTGAATTTATAATATGCTGGTTCAAAGTGACCTGGCAACATCCTTTTGAACTCACCTGCTAGTGCTGTGCTGTGGCAATGTTTCTAATATCTAGTTGGTCCAGGCAATAATATATATGATATCCTCTTGAAATGACTTGTTTTTGATAATGCTAGCCTTGATTTTTCACTATCCCTAAAAGGAATCAAGTTCAAATTCACTTTATTACGGTCATTGACCAGTTCAACCTAAAAGGAATCATACACAGACACATGCATTAGGGGCCATCATATCTTTTCAACCTGGAAAATATCTGAAATCTGGTGAATACTCAGACAAAAATAGAATTGTTAATATTCTAAATAAAACTTTAGGCAGCATTCACTGGTGAGTTACCCATGACATTTGCATTCATGACATCTATATGGTATTGATAGCATCCATTTGTATAACCTCCACCATCTTGCTCCCTGGGGGAGCAGGTAGGGTATATAAAGAAAAGTTGAAACTCTATGGAGAGGGAGATGGGGGGGGGGAGAGAAGGGATCTATGTTAATTGCTGTAATATGTTTCATACATATGTCTATGTTTGATGTTTTTATAGTTTTAATTGTTTTACAGTTCTACAGTTGTATGTTTTTGATTTAAATATGTGATATATATATATATATATATATATATATATATATATATAGAGAGAGAGAGAGAGAGAGAGAGAGAGAGAGAGAGAGCATTGAATTTTGCCATTTATTATGTTGTAAACTGCTTTGAGTCCCCCCAGGGGTGAGAAAAGTGGTATAGAAATGCAGATAATAATAATCATCATCATCATCATCAACATCATCATCATCATCATCATCAGTGAATGTCATATCTAGACAGAGAAAGAGAGATGGAGTAAAAACAAAAACAAAGATAATGTTTATTTATTTATTTATTTATTTACAGTATTTATATTCCGCCCTTCTCACCCTGAAGGGGACTCAGGGCGGATCACATTATATACATATAGGGCAAACATTCAATGGCCGAGACATAGAACTGAGACAGAGACAGACGCAGAGGCAATTTAACCTTCTCCTGAGGGGATGTTCGATTCTGGCCACAGGGGGGAGCAGCTGCTTCATCATCCACTGTGACGGCACTTCCTCATTCCAATGTCGTAAATTAGTTAAATTTGCCTCCCCACTTTATAAGTGGTACCTTATTTCCTACTAGATAGATGCAACTATCTTTCAGGTTGCTAGGTCAGCAAAAAGCAGGGGCTATTTTTTTTTTAAATTGAAGGGTGCTCACCCTGCCATGGGCTGGCCTCGAACTCATGACCTCAGAATGATTTATTGCAGCAGGCTTCTCACCAGCCTCTGCCACAGCCCAGCCCCTAAAACTCACAGTTGAGTTACTATGAGTTTTCCAGGCTGTATGGCCATGTTGCAGAAGCATTCTCTCCTGCCATTTTTGTGACCTCATAACCTCTGAGGATGCTTGCCATAGATGTGGGTGAAACGTCAGGAGAGAATGCTTCTGGGACATAGCCATGCAGCTCAGAAAACTCACAGCAACCCAGTGATTCTGTCCATGAAAGCCTTCAATAACATAAAGGTAATGTTGTTGGGCCATGGGCCAGGGTGGGTGGGCATATTTGAGCCTTTCAGCATCTATAAAATGCCACAAATATGCACAAGCTTTCAGGTTCTCAGTAATTTTTAACAGAATAGTCATACAAAAATTTGATAATAAGGCAGACAAAGAGTAAAGCTGTTAGGTCAGGTGTTGCAGCCTTGAGGCCTACCTTTAAATCTAAGTCTCAAGGTGAGGACTGCAGAATGAATGAGTTCATGATAAACATCGGATTATGCTTGGCAATGCATACTGGGATGGAGGAGCAATGGTAGGCCATCTCCAGAAATAAGATGATCACAAGAAATGTGAAAATCCCATTGATATTTACAAAATTAAAAATGTGGCTGTCTCTCTCTTTTAGCTCTTAAAAACTATGTTGTCCCATATCTTACTACTTTGAATAGCCAAATCATCCTTGATGTGTTCAGCCTAATGCAACTTGCATATTTTAAAGCTGTTGGTGCTATTCACTCTTCTTAGTCTCAAGTCAGCTAGTGTTTTCAATGTAGTTAATAATTCAAGTTGAGCCGTTCTTATCCTTGGACAAGAATATGCTTCTAGTTTTGTGCTTCCAGCTTTGCATATATTTATTTATCTACTTTATTTGGCTAAAGACAGAATGGTATATTAGGAAATGGTTTGTGAAGTTGCCAATCATGTTTCTTAGAAGCTTGAGAGCCTAATGTTTGCACAGAACTCTCATAGGAACATAAAGTATTTCAAGATTTTTTAGGAAAAACGATTATGGTAACAGTTAGCAAGGCTCCTGTATAATACAAGTGGCATATCACACCACTTAATTTCTCAGCATCCCACTTCTTTAAGTTTTTTTTAGTTATTTAACCCACAAGATGATTGCTGCAATGATGACTATGAAATGAACTCAGGATGCTAAATGTAACAACCACTTTGGGTTGGAAAAACCAAAGATAAAGATCATTGTGGATGTACTTGTTGCTCTGTTGCACAGGAGAGAGACAGAAGAAAGGAGCTAAGTAGTAAATGTTCACTGAATTCTTTCATTGGAAACACAACTTGGGCATCTTGTTTTGTTAAACTAAAACTGGGGTAATGATGAAACTGGATGACTTTAGGTCATGGAATCACAAAGTTGAAAGATTCTGGACTAATGAACCCAGTCCTGTTCAGCAGTAAAGGACATAATATTTCTTCCTCTACTCATGTCCTTCCATATGTTACTACTATTTGTGCATCCCTTATATCTTGGAACATAATAAAGAAAGTAGACTTAACAATAAAAGAAAGTAATTACTTTTTATGTGTGTAGTTTTTTCTTAATTTCAGTCATGACATTCTCATGACTACAGTAATAAAGTAGAGGTTTGCTCTGGTGTTAAATACAGCATTCTTCTTTTCAAAAACAATCATGATGCATCTGATGAAGAAGCCACACATTTTTCTGTTTTGGTTGTAACTAGCTAACATGGGTTCCCCATTCCTCTCAAGATGAATAGATAACAGACAGATGATAGATACGTTATAGATAGATAGATAGATAGATAGATAGATAGATAGATAGATAGATAGATAGACAGACAGACAGACAGACAGACAGACAGACAGACAGACAGCATAGTAGCTAGCACAGTGGCTAAACTACCAGATACTGAAAATCTTGTTGACTGGAAGGTTGGCAGCTTGGGCTGTGTGGGGGTGAGCTCCTGCCACCAGTCCTAGCTTCTGTTTACCTAGCAGTTCGAAAACAGTAATGTGAGTAGATAAATAGGTACAGTTTCAGTGGGAAGTAAAAGACGCCTTTGAAAAACCTGCAAACAAACATTTGATCAGGAAGGTGTCTTCCTCGGTGTGGAAAATGGAACAACACATGATGTTGATGGTTTTAATTGTGTTTTATTGTAATTTAATGTGTATTTGAAATTACTTTTTGTAATTGTTTTAAACAGCATTGAATTATTGTCATGTTGTTAAACCGCCCTGAGGTGAGAAGGCGTGAGAAGGGCAGGGTAAAAATATGGTAAATAAATAAATAAACAACTGCACCTCCCCATGGCCAAGTCAAGCACAGCCTCCAGATGCTGGAGATAAAGTAGGAAGCCTTGCCTCTATGTACTGTCTGTCTTTGTTATTAGTTGTATAACGGCATTGAATGTTTGCCATATATGTTTCTGTAATCTGCTCTGAGTCCCCTCAGGGAGATAGAGCGGAATATAAAGTAAAGATAGATGACAGATAGATAGATAGATATGATATGATATGATATGATATGATATCTCTAAAAACTAAAAAGAAAAAATGACCTTCTGCTATCATGTAAATGTCCCCAGCTGGCTCTCCCAATTAAAAAAAAGTAAGGAGAAAGAAAGGATCCAGGTGCTAATACCTGTGTTATTTGTCACTATTGGCATCACCTATTGCTCTCTGGGTGATCATTCAATTTCCCTGGCTTGTCAGGACTTTGGACTTGAGGTTCAGCTCTAGATTCAGTCATTCTGTCTGAAAGATGACTTCTACAGTTTATCTCACTTGAATAAGACAATGCAAGATGTTGATTGCATATATGGAAGATTATAGATTGAAGCATGTTAAGTATATATCCTTCTGAGGATAAAATCTTGGTTTTGGAATGAAACCATTTGATTAACTATTCTTTCTTTGAAAGCAAGTTCCACCAAACTATATCAGTATTCGTTTATGTAAGTCACATTCCAAAGCTGAGTACTTTCTGATGTCATTTAGTCTCTGTTATGTCAATTAGGTATGAGTTTGCCTTTATAGCATGGAAATAATCTGAATTGGTGCAGTTGTTTCCATAGATTGTTCTTTCAAAATGCTATACATTCCATATCATTGCCACTCAAATCATCATCTTAAGCAGATGTCATAGCTGATTATTCAATTTCTATGAATGATCAAAGGTCGGCAGCATTCATATGTAATTTCAGCTCTGTGGCTAATACCAAAATTCTGCAAGAGCTGGATAAGAGACAGCTGTGCATCATTAACTTCACTAATATGAGCAATGATATCTTCCTAAGTAGACTCAAACTGTGGAACATCTCCCCTTCATTTTAACTAATATGCTGAGCTACATCTTCCTCATTTTTGAAGCATTTTTTATTTTTTGTTGAGCCTATAGTTTGAAATCAACTTCCTTGTTATGTGTCTTCAAGTCATTTCGACCTTTGGTGACCCTAAGGCTGGATAGGTTCAGAGGAGAATTGTCTTTAGTTTTCTCTGAGTCTGAGAGAATGTGACTTGCCCAAGGTCACTATACACTTCGGGTTCAACCACATCTCCTTCTATGTACCAGCACAGGCTTTAAGACCTACCTTGGAAGTCCTTTTCTCGGTCCCACCTCGGTCTCAAGTGCGGTTGGTGGGGACAAGAGAGAGAGCCTTCTCGGTGGTGGCTTCCTGGCTTTGGAATGCTCTCCCGAGGGAGATCAAGCTAGTCCCCACCTTCCAAGCCTTCCATACACAATTGAAGACATGGCTTTTTCAACAAGCCTTTGACCATATTTAAATTCTTTACGAATATATATGAGTACCTTTGGATTCTTTATCAAGCACTTTACAAGACTGAATCATAGAATCATAGAATCATAGAATAGTAGAGTTGGAAGAGACCTCATGGGCCATCTAGTCCAACCCCCCGCTAAGAAGCAGGAAATCACATTCAAAGCACCCCCGACAGATGGCCATCCAGCCTCTGCTTAAAAGCTTCCAAAGAGGGAGCCTCCACCACAGTCTGGGGGAGAGAGTTCCATTGCCGAACAGCCCTCACAGTGAGGAAGTTCTTCCTGATGTTCAGGTGGAATCTCCTTTCCTGTAGTTTGAAGCCATTGTTCCGTGTCCTAGTCTGCAGGGCAGCAGAAAATAAGCTTGCTCCCTCCTCCCTATGACTTCCCCTCACGTATTTGTACATGGCTATCATGTCTCCTCTCAGCCTTCTCTTCTGCAGGCTAAACATGCCCAGCTCTTTAAGCCTCTCCTCATAGGGCTTGTTCTCCAGACCTTTGATCATTTTAGTCGCCCTCCTCTGGACGCTTTCCAGCTTGTCAACATCTCCCTTCATCTGCGGTGCCCAAAATTGGACACAGTATTCCAGGTGTGGTCTGACCAAGGCAGAATAGAGGCGGAGCATGACTTCCCTGGATCTAGACGCTATTCCCCTATTGATGCAGGCCAGAATCCCGTTGGCTTTTTTAGCTGCCGCATCACATTGTTGGCTCATGTTTAAGTTGTTGTCCACGAGGACTCCAAGGTCTTTTTCGCACACACTGCTGTCAAGCCAGGCGTCCCCCATTCTGTATCTTTGATTTCCATTTTTTCTGCCGAAGTGAAGTATCTTGCATTTGTCCCTGTTGAACTTCATTTTGTTAGTTTCGTCCCATCTCTCTAGTCTGTCAAGATCGTTTTGAATTCTGCTCCTGTCTTCTGGAGTGTTAGCTATCCCTCCCATTTTGGTGTCGTCTGCAAACTTGATGATCGTGCCTTCTAACCCTTCGTCTAAGTCGTTAATAAAGATGTTGAACAGAACCGGGCCCAGGACGGAACCCTGCGGCACTCCACTTGTCACTTCTTTCCATGATGAAGACGATGCATTGGTGAGCACCCTTTGGGTTCGTTCGCTTAGCCAATTACAGATCCACCTAACCGTAGTTTTGTCTAGCCCACATTTAACTAGTTTGTTTGCCAGAAGGTCATGGGGGACTTTGTCGAAGGCCTTACTGAAATCCAGGTACGCTACATCCACAGCATTTCCTGTATCGACCCAACTCGTAACTCTATCGAAAAAAGAGATCAGATTAGTCTGGCATGACTTGTTTTTGGTAAATCCGTGTTGACTATTAGCAATGACTGCATTTATTTCTAAGTGTTCGCAGACCACTTCCTTAATGATCTTTTCCAGAATCTTGCCTGGTATTGATGTGAGGCTGACCGGACGGTAATTGTTTGGGTCGTTCTTTTTTCCCTTGAAGATAGGGACCACATTCGCCCTCCTCCAATCTGCTGGGACATCTCCTGTTCTCCAAGAAGATTGATTACTGCTGGTTTTATTTGCAGCAATTGCTGTATTTTACTGTTTTTAATCAGGAGGTATTGAAATTGCGATGTTTATGTTGGCTGTTTATTGTTTTGCTTCTGCAGATTTTGTATTTTGCATGTTGCACTTTGAGTGCTCTTTGATCTGCCCTGAGTCCCTCTGGGAGATGGTGGTGGGGTATAAATAAAGTTTATTAAGGTGACTCAGTGGGTTTCCATGGCTGAACAAGGTTGTGAACCCTGTCTCCAACACCCAAACTACACCGACTCTATAGAGCCAACTAAATCACATCCATATTGTTACAACAAAATGTTATTTCTTTGATTAAAGGAAAGTGGTGGTAATAGTGGAGGAGGAGCAACTTTTATTTTTAGCAATCAGAAAATATTTCAATAAGGTGACCTTGGGCTTTTGTGAACAATGGTGCTATTTCAGAGAGCAATTAAAATGTTGAAATGTTATTCTAGAGAAGCTCCTTGTTCAGAGAACTATAAGTTGAAGTTCAGAGAAGAAGACCTTAATTTTATGTTCTGGATGCTAGTGAGTGCTTTTTTCTTATGTGTCTTAAAGACGACTCAACTTATGGTGATCCTTTCATAGGGTTTTCTTAGTGAGTTTTTTAAAGAGGAGGTCTGCTATTGCCACTCACTTAGGCTAAGACAGTGTGACAGTTTCAGTTGCACGCATTGAGCTTCTATAGTTGAATCAGAATTCAGACTGTGGCCTCCCAGAATCCTAGTCTGACACTCAAACAGCTAAACCATCCTGGGTCCCGATGAACTTACAGGTCAATATAAAGATGCAGCACCATGGACAGCTCACGTGAGCACTTTGCTTTGAAATGCTCTGGTGCTCAGCTCTCTTTTACACCTCTTGTCCCAGGCTGATATTCAAAATCAGCAGTCAAACCACCAGCAGTCTTCCCTGAAGCCCTTATAGGGTGCAGTTGGACCTTGCATGATTTTGGCATGTTTAGGGCATTTTTCAAAACCAAGTAACCAAAGTCACTTCTTTCTTTTGTAAACTCTATTTGGCTGTTGTAAATTAATGTGGTTTAGATTTTATGTTATTATGTAATTTTGTTTGACTATGTGTACTTTAATTGATTGATGTTAGGTTTAATTTACTGATGTTAGGTTTTAATGTTGTTTTCATATGCAGGGTTTCTCTGGGATTTTAATGACAGTATTTGTTTGCTTTATGCAGGCATTGAATGTTTGCCATGGTATGTTGGAATCTGCCCTGAGTCCCCTCGGGATGATAGGATGGGATACAAATAAAGTTGTTGTTGTTGTTGTTGTTGTTGTTGTTGTTGTTGTTAAGCTACCTGTATATACTCAAATTTAGTGTGCCATCTTCTGCCAAGGAGAGGCTGGCTAATTTGCCTACCTTGGCTTGGTGGAGGAGGGCTCCATTTCTACTTAGCTTTCCATATAGGAAGAGAAGGAGAAGGGGGCTTGGGAAGGAGAGGAAGCTAAGAAAAACAGAGGGGGCTGAGGAAGGAGCGGGGATTCTTCTCCTTAGTTTCCCAGATGGGCAGCTATGGAGAATGGAAAGGGCTTGGGAAGGAGGGGGGATTCCCTTCTCCTTAGCTTCCCAGATGGGTAGCTAAGGAGAACGGGGCTTAGAAAGGGTGGGATGGGGTGTGGTGTGGTAGGGGAGAAAAGGCACCCCTGTCAAACTGTAGCTGGCACACTTGCCAGTCTGGGATTGGAAGAGTGGCGTGGCTTCCCAGGTGGCCTCATTCAGGCCAGTTCATCACTAGCTTCAGCCTGATGGAGGGGCACATCCTAATGAGCCATTGAATGTAATGTACATCTCCCTTTTGGCTAAGCAATTACGCCAAAAAGATGCACATTACATTCAAGTATATTTTCTTTGTTTAACAAATAAGCTACCTTGACTGCCAGTTTTGGGGTGTAACCAAAGTTAATAATAATAATGACAAAAGCCAAAGCAGCTTGCCTATGGAATGCTCCTATTGAACATCCTGATCTTTTCTACAATGTAACCCGATAAGATTGTGCTATACTCTGCAGCTGTGAAGATTTCAGATTTCATGAATTGAAATAAGTTCTCTAATGACACAATGGTTTCCTTTGAACATTCAAATCCATAGGTTTGAATTTAAAAGCCAATGAAAATTTCCCCTCTTTGAAATCATATTTTTATAAATTCCACAATATTTTTTCTTCTGGAAGATATTTAAATAAATTCTTAAGCAGGTTATGAGGTGCCACTATAGATAATAGATGGTGACAGTCATTAGACATTTTTATTATCAGTGACAGCTCTACAATTTTGTTGTGCAGAAGATTAAATGAAAATTGTGCTCAGTAAAGGAACTTCACAAAGTATGCTGAAATCCAAAATGCATGAACTCCTCCATAACAATAGACATTTAGAGGAAGGAACATTATATCTGAGAGATGGTAAAGATATTGTATGTTTACTAGCTGGAAAAATAGAATATCTACAAAGTGTTCATGAAGTTATAATGGAATATAACTTGATGCACCTTTGAGTGTTTTGTTTGTTTGTTTGTTCATTCTTGCATACCAAATCCCACTGCTAGATCACAGTAGAAATATTTCAAAATGTGCACATGGGTCCCTGCGGAAATAGATGAAACATCAAGTTCTGTAGCTGACCCATATATTTTGCTAGGTAAAGGGCAAAATCCTTCCGTTACATTTCACTTACTGAAACCTACTGGACTGATGGTTGTACTTCACTTCAACATGGCAATGAGGCAGCTTCTACCTTCTCACCTGAAGGTTGCACTTTAGTTGAAGAGATACAGGGAAGATTTCCCGAAGCTCATAATTTTGACTTCTCACATACAGGAAGGACCAAGGGTTTGCCACCAATGCTCATCCCTCAGCTCTACCACCTGAAGTCATTTTAGGTTTAATGGAAGATCACCTCCTGTCAAATTCTCTCTCTACCATATTATGACCATGTTAAGCCTGGTGGTGAAGAGGGACTCATATTATTAACAGGACAAATGGTGGGTGTCAGCTCACTAAACATTTTTCTTAATATTAAAGTTATTTTTTTCTGAATTAGTCTTAAGTAAATTTTAAAAATCCAACAAAATCTTTCTTATTTTGTTTTCTCCTATTAGGCTTTGAGTCTTCCCAATGAAATAGGAATGGATGACCTCCAGAAATCCAGTGACCAATCCCATGATCCTTCCATGCACCTATTTGAATCCTGCTAGTGTCTTTCCCATGTGTAAATTCTCCAATGGAAGCTGTCAAACAATTTGTCCAATGCATTAATTCAGTTTAAAGTCATGAAAATTAAGTTGCACTTGCAGATATGGAATCTCAGGCAGTGAGCATCTATATGCCGTTACCAAAACTGGTTTCAGTTTTGCTTTACTTACACATTGGTTTTACGGCATTGCCATTCAACACAAGGGCTTTGCAATGTTTGTGTATAATTCAGCTACTGTTTCCCAAAATTAAAAACCAGAAGTGTGAAGAAGTCCACCTCCAGTATTAAAAACAGTCAGGGACAAGGATAAATTAAACAACGCATTAAATGATGCCATGTTTTAAAGGAAAACTGTAACTCCTGGTTCACATTTTTGAAGAAAAATGGAATATAAATAAAATGTGTTGGTGGGTGAACTGGAAGAAACCATCAAGATGATACTGCAGCACAGTGAGGAATTCTGGTATTCAGTCCAACATACGAAGGGCCATATAATTCCCTGTTGGAATCCAGTCCTCTAGTACAGGTTAAGCAGTTTAAGGGAAGGTCAGAAGAAGAAACTCACTTGAGGTTGAGAGTAAAATGTTGCAACTAATGCTAGCAATTGCCAGAAAAACAATCTGGGATAACAGAAACATTGTTTGGGGCAGAGCAAGGCAAGGTTGGGGACCTGGGAATTATAGCAGTGAATATTCCAACTGATGTAGAGAAGCCCAGAAACAGATAAAGAGAGAATGCACCAGAATGAAGTGTTGCCCTCCTTTATGAGAAAAATAATATAACCCTTTCAGATTTCTCCATTGCAACAGTAGATCCAATAATGCCCTGCCTAGGAAGCATGTTCTAATAATGAAGGCTTGGTTTTATTTATTGGTGACCATTGTTTTTATTTGGAAAAAAAGATTAGCTGAGAACAATTCTAAGTGGTAACTTCTATCAAGAGATGACACCATCAATTTCCTTCCTATTTGCTACTGGTCCTTCTTTAGTACATTACATAACCATATTGATCATGGGTCTTCCAAATGAAACTCAAGGACAGGAAGCAGTACTGCTGAAACATGGCACTAGTTGTCTCCTATTCAGGGAGATACTTTTCCTCCCACTTCTTGTCACTGGGCAAAGCAGTTGCCTGGAGATAGCCTAGCTCTTCATTGCCTTTGCCAGAAAGGACAAAGAATGAGCAGGCAGATGAATCACAGGCTGTTGCCTTTGGTGTTTGGAGATGCTGTAATCACAGCTGTCATCTAGTTGGGGACAATGGGCTTTCTTCTTCTGAATAATCTGTTGTGTTTGATTCTCATCATGAGTGCTAAGAAAACTGCATATCTGAGTGAGTACAATTAATAGAAAAAGACAACAACCAATGCACTTTTATAGCACTTGAGTATTCAAAGAATTTCACATGATATTAACAACACAAGCCTGACAAAGACCTCATTCGGTAAGCTAGTATTCGTTTCTCCAAATTGAAGAAGAGGCTATAGAAATCAACTTGAAAGATTATCTCATTCTCTGTCTATTTTAAATACAGAATCTCATGCAAAGCAGATGATTCTACATGCAAGACTATTTCACCCATTTCCCCCAGTTCTGTCTAATGACAATAAAAGGCAATAGAAGCAACTCTCCAGTTCTTACTTAGTGATGACTAAGGAACTCTTCACATGGCCTTTTTGGGCCATACTGTTGCTCCAGAAAACGCTGGCGAAAGGGAGGGCATATGGGGTGGCTGGTGGCACCCCGTGCCCTCCCTCCTCCCCTCATCACTTGGAGGGAATGGGATGTTGGCATCTTTTCCTCCCCCCCCCCCCCCAATGTAGCAATGTATTGCTACATTGGCGTGTAGCAATACACGCCAATATGCATTGCCCTGCTGCCCTTTCTGCCATCACACGGGGAAATTGGGAGGAAAGTGCAGGTAGCTCCATTGGAGCTACCCAAAATATACTTTCCTCCCCTTAGTAGTGGAGGACTTTGGGAGGTAAGTGAATGGGGCCTGCCATGCATCTGGTCATGGCGCACAGCAGGCCCCATCCTTGCCATGAAGCAAAACAGCAAAATGGGACAAAAATGCCCCAAGTGAAGAGGTTGTTAGCTTCTATTGCCTTATATTGTCATCGGACGGAGCTGGAGGAAATGGGGGAAATTGTTTTCTTGCACATAGAACTGTCTTCTTTGCATGAGATTCTGTCTTTAAAGAAGACAGAGAATTTACTTACCCCCATTACACAGGATTGCCTCCTTCTGCCTCAACCATATGCTTAGAAAAGACCCAAGGCACCATTCTTAAGACAGATGCTACATTTGGGCTCCTTTATTCCCACCCACCCCCCATCCCATTACTCTAGAGGAGACCCAAGCACCATTATTAATAACGCCCATTCCTCCATGTCACTGAAACAATTCAACATGGTCAGGTCTGACAGATCCCATCCCACATGTTTTAAGTACTTTCTCCTGTTTCCATCAGGAGCTCAGAAGACAATTTCTCCCCAGCTTCAGTCGCAGTCCACCCACCCCCCAGTTTTCCACATTTCTGACACAGTTCATTGATGAAACATCATGGATAACAGCCAGAAGTCTGCCTATGTCCTATGATGGGCTCCATGGTACTTTGTCTAAGAACTGTTTTAGAAGTGTGTAGAAATTGGGGGAACTTACATGTGATGACGTCCTTAGTCAATATATTGGCTAGCATTCAAATCCAACCTGAGGGGAGTGCGGCTGAGCTCCCTCTATCAGGTCCTCATGTAGGGACATGAGAGAAGCCTCCCACAAGGCTCTCCGGGTGTGCTGACCCCTGCGATCTCCCCAAATGCGGAAACTCGACTGCATAATTTGTGGCCAAATATCTGGGTGTCCCTTGGGCAACAATTCTCTCACACCAAAAGCGACTTGCAGTTTCTCAAGTTGCTCCTGACATGAAAAAAATAGTAACTTAATTAAATATATGCATGAACTTTCAAGTTGCCTCTTGATTTCATGGGATTTTTTAAGGCAAGGAATATTCAGAGATGGTAGGCCATTGCTTTCCTCTGAAAAACAACCCATAACACCTGCTATTCCTGGGTGGTCCTCCATCCAGGTATTACCAAGCCCGACCAAGCTTAGCTTCCAGGGTCCATTTGGTGCCTTGCGGATATTTAGGCCCTTAAGGACATTTCCCCCCTTTTACTTGCTTGATTTGTTTGTGCTTTAATCTGTTGGCTTGTTCTAAAGATCAGATATATTTATGTACTGCAAGTTGCTCTGCAGTCATGGCATTGATTTTTATTGACTAAGTTTGCACTAATCATGCTTGTGGTGTAAAAACTTCGTTGTCCACATGTTTAAAACTTTATATATCTTTGTTGCCATCCTTGTTTTAATGGTAATGAACATCTCTGGAAGAAACTAATAAAAAGTGCCATACAAAAGGATAAATGGGGAAAAGGGAAAACAATAAATCATATTACAGTAGAGGCATCAAAAATCACCAGACAGCACTATCAGAATATAATGAAATTTAAAAGAAGCAGAAATGAATATTTAAAATTCCACATTAAAAGCCAGGTGAAATAGAAAGTCAGTGACAAGCTGATGGGCCATGAGGAAAGGGATTCTGTAATGTGCCGTTACCATAAAGAAGGTCCAGATGGCTATTTACAGTGTGTACCACTGTTATTACTATTATTTTTCTCTATGCACAGAAGTGCCTCACATAAATTTCTCTTATATTGACTACTGTATATTTTTAAAGTTTAATGGTTTTTCAATGTCCTTGTATTCAGTAAATCAACCTGCATAAATAGGCATTAGTGAATACATGCAGGTTTTCCATGTTGTTAGATGGAGGAAATGGAAGGGCATTGGGAATATCAAGAAAAATAGTGAAGGGAAGTTAGAAAAAAGTAGGACTCAAAGAATCAATAGCTGGTGGAGTTACATAATTTCATAAGAAGCCCAAGATGAAAGTAAGAGAATCAATGTCACATATAAAAAGGAAGTATCTGAAACTGAATGAAGCCAGGAAAAGAAAAAGAATATTGAGACTGTCAGCTCCAGTCAAATAATATAGGATGTCTGTGGAATATTCTCTTGTTTCTACGAACAAGAGGACTTATTCTTGGAATAGAAGTATTCCTATATTCTAGATCTTCAGACATACCTCACAACCTCTGAGGATGCCTGCCATAGATGTGGGCAAAACGTCAGGAAAGAATGCTTCTGGAACATGGCCATACAGCCCAGAAAACACATAACAACCCTTTATGGACATGGCTTGGTTTGAATATAGTCATTTAAATGCTTATCCTTATAGACATTAACAAATTGTTATTATGCCAATTTCCAAATACTGATGGGTTTGTTTATTTTCTATAGATCTCATTCTTAAGATTATTAGGCAAACACACAGAGTTTACAACATAGCAGTGGTCAATGGAAAGATGTAAGATGCTCAAATCTGTACAGAACTGTGCAAAAATCTTGTGGAAAAAAACAGCTTGATGTCAAGTCTATTTTTGAACAAAACCAGCATAGTTATCCCCATATTTATTTTCTGTTGTCAAACAATTTATAAGAACTTGGCAAAGTACAGAATAAGACCTGTATCTTACTCTTTTTCTGTTTTTTCCTACATTTAATGATAACTGACAGGAAATGTGGAACTTCTAAAAGGTGAATTGATAGCAACAATTTCCTTTATTTGAAAACAGCAGTCCAAATTCAAAGACCCATGCATGATGTTCCGTTTTTGCACCAAAGTATTCCTGTCCCCTTTCAGACTCTTTGTACATTCACACTTGCCTTTGTAGCTGATTCTGAACTTCATTGGGCTCTTCAGACTGATTTCTGGTATGGTACAAAAAAAGGGTAAAGCAACAATGCCTCTTAGTACAACCAGAATTACTTAGGTACACATACAAAGGTCTTTGGAATCTCCAAGACATTTCTCACAAACCCATTGGTAAAACATAATTATTGTGTAACTGAAAAATGTTGCTATATAAACATTAAATCCATGGTATCTCCAAGTACATGAAGATATGTTGTTGAAGGCTTTCATGGCCGGAATCACTGGGTTGCTGTGAGTTTTCCAGGCTGTATGGCCATGTTCCAGAAGCATTCTCTCCTGACGTTTTGCCCACATCTAGGGCAGGCATCCTCAGAGGTTGTGAGGTCTGTTGGAAATTAGGCAAGTGGGGTTTATATACCTGTGGAAAGTCCAGTTTGGGAGAAAGAACTCTTGTCTGTTTGAGGCAAGTGTGATTGTTGCAATGCTTGATTAGCATTGAATGGCCTTGCAGATTCAAAGCCTGGCTGCTTCTTGCCTGAAGGGATCCTTGTCCTCTAAAATCAGGACAGTAATTAAAGAACAATGGGAATTCCAGACAAGAAACGATCAGGGCCAGCTAACACCTCCCAACAAGGGATTCTCCCAGCAGGAAGCAGTCAGACTTTGAAGCTGCAAGATCATTTAATGCTGATCAAGCTGGCCATTTGCAACATTCACACTTGTCTCAAATACATAAGAGGTCTTTCTCCCAACCTGGATTTTCCACAGATATATAAACTTCTCTTGCCTAGTTTCCAACAGGCCTCACAACCTCTGAGGATGCCTGCCATAGATGCAGCCGAAATGTCAGGAGAGAATGCTTCTGGAACATGGTCATACAGCCCAAAAAACTCACAGCAAGATAGATAGAAACATAGAGTATTTGTTTGTCAGCCGGTAATTTCTCACTCAAAAAGTGTTTTGTCTGTTTCTTGATTGATATAAATAAAGTAAGTTAATGAGAATTATGCAGAGCAAGTGTCCACAGTCCACATGCTACTGAAATAAAATTCCTTAAAAGAAGGAAAGACTGGAAATAGATCCTTCTGAAAAGATGATCCCAACTCATTTATCCCATTTAATTTGCTTTGTTGAATAGGCATAACTATTTGCCTTCTGCTGACTTATGGCGACCCCATGAATTTCAAAGGTTTTACTTATAAAAGGAATACTCAGAGGTGAATTTGCCTACAGCACTTCATAGTTGTTGGCAATCTCCCACCTAAGGACTAGCCCTGCTTAGTTTCTAAGATCAGATGGGATCTGGTCCCTTTGTTTATCCATTTTGAATTGTGTATTTGTGGAATTGAATCAAAGTTGTATGAGCATAAGGTTTGCTACTACTTTGCTTCACCACTAAGAAATGTGTGATTTATTGTCAATCTGCTAACAGGGAAATCCAGATTAATCACGCAGGTATAGGAATTATAATATGAGCAATAGACTTCCTGGCAAATTTCGATCAAATGAAAGATTTCCTGGCAAATTTTGATTGAAAGAAAGAGCAGAAAGAGATTTAAGTATCTCAAATTACAGATTGCATTCTTTAATACAATAAAATGATTTTCATTTTAAATACAACATAGAATTTGTTTTTATTTTCTTTTAAGAATGCCAAATACAAATTAACACTGAACCCCGAGTAAAATGATTTCATTTGCCTGGGCACATTTCCAATCAAATCATTTAGAAATCTTTAGAAAATATCCAGATGATTTTTCCGGGCTGTATGGCCATGTTCCAGTAGCATTCTCTCCTGACATTATGCCTGCATCTATGGTAGGCATCCTCAGAGGTTTGTTCACAGGTCTCTGAACAAACATCTGAGGATGCCGGCCACAGATGCAGGCAAAATGTCAGGAGAGAATGCTACTAAAACATGGTCATGTAGCCCAAAAAACCCACCGCAACCCAGTAATTGTGGCCATGAAAGCATTCAACAACATATCCAGATGATTTCTTGCAAATCTACTGAGAAAGTTTATGGTTCTTTCACTGATAGTAAAGTTCAGAGACTCATTGACCAAAAGAGTCACTGAACTGTAAGTTTATGTACCTGCTGTGTGAATCGATTGCCAATAAAGAGCAGATCTAGCAATCTGCTTTCTATATTAGAACACTTTTGAGAAATAAATTCAAGACATTTTGCACTGTGCATTCCTATTGGAAACCTATTGATCATTTTAATGTAGCAAGCTAGTATTCATTCAGACTCAATCTAGAATGTTTCTACTATCTCACAGATAATGATAAAACATGGTTATTTTTCTGAGTTATTATATGTAAAGAAATGTGGTCCTTTAAGAAAGCCAGCAGGAATTGTTGCCGTTTCCTTTCTAACCTGGCACACTGCAACTAATGCTTGCTTAATAGTGTGGAGTGGTTTAAGTGTTGAGCTACAATTCAGCAGAACAGAGCTGAAATTCCCAATCAGTTGCAGAAAACCACTGGATGGGCAAGTCACACTCTCAGCCTAAGAGAAGGCTAACCCTTTCTGAACAAAACTTGCTAAGGAAACCTTATGATAGATTTGCCTTTGAGTCACTATTGGTCATAAAAAAAACTTGAAAGCACACAACAGAATTGTTTTATAATAAATCATTTTTAAAAGTTGAAATTATTTATACATGGCAGATAAACTAATTGAAGTCTGAATCAGTATAGCTGCCACTTTCTATTGGTGCCATGTGTTTATTGTATGTGGAGTCCCCAGTGGCGCAGCAGATTAAACCGCTGAGCTGCTGAACTTCTTGACCGAAAGGTTGGTGATTCGAATCTGGGGAGTGGGGTGAGCTCCCACTGTTAGCACCAGCTTCTGCCAACCTAGCAGTTCGAAAACATGCACATGTGAATAAGTCAATAGGTACCACTTTGGCAAAAGGTAACGGTGCTCCATGAAGTCATGCCAGTCACATGACCTTAGAGGTGTCTACAGACAATGCCGGCTCTTCGGCTTAGAAATGGAGATGAGCACCAACACCCCAGAGTTGGACATGACTAGACGTAATGTCAAGGGAAAACCTTTATCTTTACCTTTACTATATCTGTGGCATTAAGTGGTTGCCTTTGTAAGGCCTCTCTGAGTCCCCTTTGGGGTGAGAAGGGCAGGGTACAAATGTGGTAAATAAATAAATAAATAAATCTATATTTGGGATTGGAAACATATTTCAAAACTTCTTTGAATGCTTCTGGGGACATTCTGTAAATTGTCCTAGCTGTACTCTTTTTTTAAGGCTTCTGCATGAGGCTTACTAATTTCAGACTGGCAGTCATAACCAATGCTGTTATGACCACGTAACAACCATAACCGGCAGCGTCAAGGACTCTCGATTATGTCAGCATCACTGCCTATGTTTTATGTTAAGGTCATTGTTATTCATGCAAATTATTCAAATGTATCTCAAACTTGGCTTACTGTTTAGAGTGTCTATTGAATAACATCAGTCAATGTAATGTAGAAGTCACTGCTTTTCACTTATATTCCCTCTCACTGCATTACATACTTAAAGCATCATCAGTGCCTGATTACCATACTGATGCTTGAATAAATGACACAAGAATGACAAAACTGGCAACCTTGTGTTTCAAGAAGCAAGACCAAACTACATAATGTGAGAAACCACAGCATCTAATGTTTTGTCAGGGGGTTGATTTTTCTAAATTTGGGCATCCCAAATTTAGAACTATATTATGAAGCGTTCCAAATAAAACCATTATTTGAAAATATGAGAGAGAAAAGAGATAAATGGTTTAAGATAGAGGAAGGAGTTAATAAGAGAGAGGCAAGTTTTGGAATTTTTACAAGGAACTTGGAAACAAGTATTAAAAGAACAAGAGGCCCCAGAAAATTGTCATTAAAAATTTGGAAAAAATGGAAATTTAAATGGATGCCAGGAATATCAAAATGGACCCCAATTGAAAGCCTTTACGAGAAGGAGTTTGATTCCGGCTGGTGGAGAGAAATGAAGGCCAAAGGATACTATAGGATTAAAGATTTATACGATATGAACGGCCATCTTATCCCCATAAACAGAATAATAGATAAGATGGGAGATAAAAATTGGATTAAGATATTGGGACTATATAATAAACTGAAACAAGGGAAATATGGAGAATGTATAGTTAAGGAGAGTATGATGGAACACATAATTAAGAAAGCACAGACTTCAGAGAAAGGGCTGGTGGGAGTAATATACAAAGCGATGACCAAAGATGAGGAATATATCATAAGAACATTACAAGACCGATGGCAAAAAGAGGGGGTACTTACAAGACAAACAATAGAGAACTTAAAAAGAGAGGCCACAAAAATTAAAATCGAGAAGTACAAAGAAATGGAAAGGAAATTCATATGGAAATGGTACCGCACCCCAGCACAATTAGCAAATATGATCAGGGACAAAAATTCAACATGTTGGCATTGTGGAGTAAGCAAGGGATGGTATGCCCACATGTGGTGGGAATGTCCAAGGGTAAAATCATTTTGGGAAAAAATAATGGGGAAAATAGAAGAATTATTCAGAATATCACTCCAAGTAAACATGGAATTAATGTTGATGGGGATATTAGGGAACAATAAGATTAATGTAAAACACCAAGATCTATTCAAAGCTATGATTCTTGCAGGGAAGGCAGTAATAGCATGGGGCTGGAGAGATGAAAAAAAGTGGAATATGGTGAATTGGAATAATTATTTGTTTGACCAGGTTCAATTAGAAATTATTGCAAATGTAACCTCTGAGGATAAGAAGGAAGATAAAATGAGGAAAGTTAAAGAGAAATGGACAATATATTCAGATTGGATAAAAAGAGGCGAAGCCAATGTAAATATTGTACAGAAATGGGAAAAGTTGTGCTCATGGTTAAATTTCTAATGGAATTGTGGTATGGGGTAGGGGTGGGGGGAAGGGAGTGGGGTGGGAGAGGGGAGGGGGAGGGGAGGGAAAAAAGAATGAATAGAATGATGATATATTAGATATGTGAGTAGACAATATAGATGGGAAGATGATTGAGAAATGTGATAAGAGATAAATGATGTGTAGGTATGAATGTTTTTATTAAATGTGCAATATACTCACAACATGAAATATGAGATAATATCAATAAAATATATTTTTTTAAAAAAGATTTTTACTTTTTGCATGACACTAGTTTGTGTGTCTTAGTAACAAATACATTCGAAAATCATAGCATGTCAAAACAGTGTCATTGCTATTGGCAGTTTTGATTTCCTCAGTGGAGAGAGACACCAGATATTTTTACTGTACTCCTGACCAGACTAGTGCGGCTAAGCATCAGCTAGCCTGCAGCTTTTTTACCCAGTAGAATTATTTTTTTGTTCTCCTCACACAATTGATCAGTATGAATTTCACTGCTTGTATCAGAAAAGTACACAATGTTTCTCACATCTAGAAAAGTTATAATTACTACAACATCACTACAATATAGAGATTTATGGATCACAGATACCAGAATTCTAGGAATTGTAATTTAAATAAGTAACATTTCCAATCCTTACCACTGTAGCATTTCAGTTCTGTTTCAAGCAAAAGTTTGTAGCAAACCTGTTTGTGTGTGTGTGTGTGTGTGTGTGTGTGTGTGTCAGGAGCAACTTGAGAAACTGCAAGACACTTCTGGTGTGAGAGAATTGGCTGTCTGCAAAGACGTTACCCAGGGGATGCCTGGATGTTTTTGATGTTTTTACCAACCTTGTGGGAAGTCTCTCTCACGTCCTGCCGCATGGAGCTGGAGCTGACAGAGAGAGCTCATCCGCACTCTCCCCAGGCTGGATTCAAACTGGCATCCTTCAGGTCAGCAACCCAACCGTCAAGCATCAGTCCTGCCGGCACAAGAGTTTAACCTACTGAGCCACCGGGGCTCCAGCAGCCTGATAAACCATGGCAAATTGAAGCCTTTCTCAACATGGACACCTCTATATAGTTTGACCAGCAATTTCCATCAGCCTGATTTGCCGCTAATTTCCCACCTGAAATTTCAGTCCATAGCCGTCATCACCCTCATCCTTCATGAGAGAAATGATAGGACTTTTTGGTTCTAAGTCTAGAAACTGCATGGACCCACATTGAAGGAGGCTAATTAATTATCTCATGAAAGATGTTGTGTAAGCCTTGGGCTTATGCTCATGGGTCGTCCTGTTTAAGTTTTGAATCTTTTGCAAAAAAATCTCAGATTCATTTCTGCACCAAGAATGCTGTCACATTCATGAGAGTGAGAAGAGTACACCACTGCTTATAAATTCCTGCTTGCTCCAGACATTAAAAGCAACCTGTATCTGATGGTCCCTCCTTCATGCTCACCTTTTTCACTTCTCCCATCAAATGGAGATGGAGCCCTTGGTGGCACAATGGGTTAAACCCTTGTTCCAATAGGACTGTTGACCAAAAGGTCGGTGGTTCGAATCCAGGGAGCCGGGTGAGCTCCTGTCTGTCAGTTCCAGCTTTCCATGTGAGGACAAAATTTTCCATCAACTGTTCACCTTTAGCAAGCCGAATATTTCAGGTGTCCTTTATACATTCCTACCAGATGAGGGAGAAGCCCTAGACTTGCATTGACTATTATCAGGATAATCCAGGCAGGTTTTGTTGTGGTGCTCACATGTCATCACACGGCATGCAGATGCTCAGTGATGTCTTCCGTGTGGCGCCACAAAGCTAGACAAAGACATAGAACTCCTGTATCTTGCAACAGACCAGCAGGGAAAGGCAATGGGTCCAGTTTTGTCTTTGCAGCAGTGATGTAGTCTTTGCTTCAGCAGCTGAGTTTCCAAACAAAAAACCGAGTAAAAGCTAACATGTGAGGCAATTTCTCGCCTTCATTGATTGCTCATCTTCTCAACATCAATTCAGTTTGACTTTTTTCATCTACACACTTGCTATCTTTCAGCTGACATTTTTTTCTTTTCCTTTGCATTCACATCCATCTTAAATTCAAGAGACAATGCTCCTTTTGTGAACACTAATCGTTAGAGGCCTGAAATGATTTGGCACCGAGATCTGAACTTTTGCTTCTCTTAACTATATCTGTTGATGGAGTCAGTATATCAGCAGTTTCCTCTCTTCTATATCACTTTCTACAACCAGCATGTGAAATAGCTCTGCTGACACCTTTGATTGTATCACATCATTATATACGTTATACTTGCTGCCTGAGATTTCAATGCTTTTTTTTGTCAAGCCTGGATTCATGTCACCAGCTATTACCTAATAAAAAGAAAGGTTGAGATTGTAAGAGAATAGGGGAAAGCAAAGTGTAATCTGCAGGCTGTATGTGGGTCTTAGGACCCCAAGTACAACTCCTGAAACCCCCAGAACCCCCCTAGAGCCCCTAGACCAATAGTTCTCAACCTTCCTAATGCCACAACCCCTTAATACAGTTCCTCATGTTGTGGTGACCCCCAATAATAATATTATTCTCATTGCTACTTCATACCTGTAATTTTGCTACTGTTATGAATCATAATGTAGATATCTATGCAGGATGTATTTTCATTCACTGGACCAAATTTGGCACAAATACCCAATAGGCCCAAATTTGAATACTGGTGGGGTTGGGGGGTTGATTTTGTCATTTGGGAATTGTAGTTCACCTACAATCAAAGAGCATTCTGAACTCCACCAATGATGGAATTGACCAACAGATGACCAACAGAAAATACATGGATATGGGGGGGGGGGGTCATACCTTATTACAGTTTCAGTCTGCTTTGTTACATCCCCGCAGTTCGCAACCAGTAACTCATTTGTTTTCTCTACAATCTTTGCAAAGAATTTTGTCAAAAACAATTCAGTCAAACTTAATTCCAAAGAGCTGAATACTGGAATTGATAGGCTGTCTGTCATAGTTGTGTACCTCATTAATTATCTAAAAAGACTACAAAGCAGTCTTGATAGCAAGTCATCTTCCTGAGGAAATTGTTAATTGCCCCAAGATTCTTTTCTTCCTCATGTGGGATATTTTTGTATGAACAATTAAACCAACATTAACCCATGGTTCTTTTACTTTTGAGAAAAAGACTCAAGTTTTCTGCAAAATATGAAAGTCTCATTTACTTTCTAAAGTCCTGAAAAACCACCACAAAATAGCTTTTCAGGATTAGTCTTTCTGAGTTTTCTTGGAAAAATAAAGTGTACACAGAGGTGGAAGTAATTTAGTGCTTCCTAAACTGCATCAATTTCAAAGCAACCAACTGCTGTTAAAAGAATTCAGCCTTCAATTCTTATGAAGCCTTGGAAAACATCATCTAAATAGAGAAAGAAGGAAATATTAGGCCTGGGTATAGTGTTACCTATTATACAGCTTTCTTTCTGTGCCCTCTGGCAAGCACAGAAATGATAATGTGGCGACTGAATGAATGTTTTCAATTATTCTCAATGCATCATTTGCTAAATAATTTGTCCAACTTGTAATAACTGCTGTCTCGTTCTCTGTTTGACCTGATTTTCTGCCTTCTAACACTGTAGGTCAGTAAACAATTTTAGTTTTAGAGACTGAGTTCGCACTGTTTTTAAAAGAAGCAGCAATAAGAATGAGCTGTAATGTAAAGATACAGAATGGCTCAACAGCAGTACATCTGAAAAAGATCTTGGAGTCCTTGTGGACAACAAGTTAAACATGAGCCAACAATGTGATGTGGCAGCTAAAAAAGCCCATGGGATTTTGGCCTGCATAAATAGGTGTATAATGTCTAGATTCAGGGAAGTCATGCTATTCTGTCTCTATTCTGCCTTGGGCATATCACACTGTGTCCAATTCTGGGCACAATTGAAGGGAGATGTTGACAAGCTGGAATGTGTCCAGAGGAGGGTGACTCAAATGATCAAGGGTCTGGAGAACAAGCAAGCAGCTTAAAGAGTTGGGCATGTTTAACCTGCAGAAGAGAAAGCTGAGAGGAGACGTGATAGTCATGTATAAATATGTGAAGGGAAGTCATAGGGAGGGGGAGCAAGCTTATTTTCTGCTGCCCTGGAGACTAGGATGTGGAAAAATGGCTACAAACTACAGGAAATGAGATTTCACCTGAACATTGGAAGAGCTTCCTAACTGTAAGAGCTGTTCAGCAGTGGAACTCTCTGCCCCAGAGTGTGGTGAAGTCTCCTTCCTTGGAGGGTTTTAAACAGAGGCTGGATGGCCATCTGTCAGGAGTGCTTTGAATGCGATTTTCCTGCTTCTTGGTAGGGGTTGGATTGGATGTCCCATGAGGTCACTTCCAACTCTGATTCTATGATTCTAATGTCCTTTCATAATATTTTAAGTGGGGCATAATTTACAAATTGGTCTTGTCAGTAGTGATGTTTACCACATCTTTAGGAGGAAGAAAGTATGTGGGCAATTTCACCAATATTCATACTAGTACATTTGCAAAAGCTACACAGAGTTTCTAAAAGTTGCTTTTTGGGGGGTACAACTCCCACAATGTGAAGTTATAGCACCCAGAATGAACTTTCCATGATCTGCAGCTACCGTGTTTTCCCGAAAATAAGACAGTGTCTTATATTAATTTTTGCTCCCAAAGATGTGCTAGGTCTTATTTTCAGGGAATGTCTTATTTTTCCATGAAGAAGAATTCACATTTATTGTTGAACAAAAAAAGGAACATTTATTATATACTGTACAGTAGTTGTCATCACAAACCAGCATAACCAGACAAACTGAATCCTATCAAGAATTTCTTGTTACTACCATTATTTCCATGTACAACAATCTATGGTACGTACATTTACCAATCCTGCATGCTCTGGTGTTCTGTTCGGCAGGCATGCTTACAAACAAAAACTTTGCTAGGTCTTACTTTCGGGGGAGGCCTTATATTTAGCAATTCAGAAAAACCTCTACTAGGTCTTATTTTCTGGGGATGTCTTATTTTAGGGGAAACAGGGTATATGCTTTTTGTCATAACCAAGGTCCATTGTGGGTGGTTCTTCTGGGGCCTTCGCCTTGATGTTCCGTTTCTCTAGTAATACAGATCTCTCTTCTTGGTTGGGTTTTGGCAAGAGACTTGACTGTTCAAACTTGCACAGCAGCCCCAACTGCCCCTTTTAATTTGGATTGTCTCCACTTGGGTCCTCAAAGCATATCCTGTAATACAGAAGCACAGATACATTTTTACATATCCCAAATTCAGTTTGTAGAACCCCAACTGATATTTACAGCACTAGCTGTTGGGTTCTGCACATACAAATGGTTTTCTGCTATGTATTTTCACAAAGGTTTCTCTAAGGCAACATCAACTTGAGTTGAGCAAGGAAGATAAACAATATTGAGCCAATACAGGGCCTAAAGCACTGGAATAATATGCTCTTGGTGAAGCGTTTCAGCAGCATTATGCATTCAGCTCTGGGTAAAACATCTAAACTGTCACCATGGTTAAGTCTGTGTTGAGGTCGATAATTTTAATCTAGCCATAAGGCATAGCAAGAATGAACGGGTTGGGCAACAATGACCTACGTGTGATAAGGACACTCAGCAGACTCAAATGAAGACTGACTAGGACAATAACACAGTGCAAGGATATCAGTTCCATTTTGACAACAGCGTTGCCTTTTACTTCACCAATAACTAAGTTCCTTTTAACCATATTACATGCTTCAGGATGCTCACATGTCAAAAAAGGAGTTCCATGACACTGGTCCCACTCACAACATTGTGCAGTTGGACTAACCCTATCCTGCAGAAAAGTAACATACAAATAGCTTATGTATTCCACATGGCTGAAGTCTTGCAAGGTTCCTATTCACATGGAAAGTCTGTATTTGAACACCTGCTGTTCAATTTACTTTGAATCTTCCAACTGGCAAATATATACTTTTTTAATTTACATTCCATAGCATACAGTGAGAATGCTATGCTTCTATTTTAACTGTCATGGAAAGATCCTGGGATTTTAATTTTCAGTAGAGATACAATGTAACATATTATCAGCTCATGCACTTTATCACTGTCCCCTGCCCTATAGATGTAGCCTTTCTAAATGACATTGCCCTTCAAGCCCTAATTTATTTCAACTCCTGCACTTTTTCCACCAGCCCTGTCTTGAAACTCTTTTGCACAAGCTCCTACCCTCCGTGTTCAGTATTTGTTAATGTTCAGGCTATTGGTTGTTTTATGATGTTGCTTCTATGTTGTTATGATGTTGTTTATAAATTTTATTGCATTGTGTTTTTAATCTACGTATGATCAGGCTTGTCTCATGTAAGCCGCCCTGAGTCCCTTCAGTGAGATGGAGGCAGGATACAAAAATAAAGTTGTTGTTATTTTATTATGACTCAGCAAACAAGATAGATTTGTTGTTGTTGTTGTTGTTGTTGTTGTTGTTGTTGTTGTTGTTATTGTTTTATTGTATGACACAGCAAACAAGATAGATATGCTGGATTTCGTATCACAAAATCCCAAGTCAAACACTTCCCAAGTGTCTAGGACTGTGTGATGTATTTTCGGATGATGCGCGCAGATCCCAGCAGGGTGGCCTTTTGCAGTTGGCAGATCGTGATTTTGTCAATGTCTATTGTTTCCAAATGCCAGCTGAGATCTTTTGGCACGGCACCCAGTGTGCCCATCACCACCGGGACCACCTGCACTGGTTTCTGCCACAGTCTTTGAAGTTCAATCCTGAGGTCCTGATAGCGACTGAGTTTTTCCTGTTGTTTTTCGTCAATGCGACTGTCACCTGGGATGGCGACATCAATGATCCAAACCTTTTTCTTTTCCACAACTGTGATGTCTGGTGTGTTGTGTTCCAGAACTTTGTCAGTCTGGATTCGGAAGTCCCACAGTATCTTTGCATGCTCATTTTCCAATACTTTTGCAGGTTTGTGATCCCACCAGTTCTTTTCTGCTGGGAGGTGGTACTTGAGGCATAAGTTCCAATAAATCATTTGGGCCACATAGTTGTGCCTCTGTTTGTAGTCTGTCTGTGCGATTTTCTTACAGCAGCTGAGGATATGATCAATGGTTTCGTCAGTTTCCTTGCACAGTCTGCATTTTGGGTCATCAGCTGATTTTTCAATCTTGGCCTTAATTGCGTTTGTTCTGATGGCTTGTTCCTGGGCTGCAAGGATCAGGCCTTCTGTCTCCTTCTTCAGGGTCCCATTCGTGAGCCAGAGCCAGGTCTTCTCCTTATCAGCTTTTCCTTCAATTTTGTCAAAGAACTTTCCATGCAATGTTTTGTTGTGCCAGCTGTCAGCTCTAGTTTGTAGTGCGGTTTTCTTGTACTGGTTTTTTGTCTGCTGTGTTTTGAAGAGTTTCTGATTTTTGACTTCAATCAAAGCAGGTTCTTCACTTTGCTTTACATATTCTGCCAGGGCATGTTCTTCTTCTTTGACTGCTTGTTTTACTTGCAAGAGTCCTCTGCCCCCTGATCTTCTAGGCAGATATAGCCTGTCAACATCACTGCGGAGGTGCAGTGAATGATGAATGGTCATGAGTTTTCTTGTTTTTCTGTCCAAATTGTCCAGTTCCATCTGTGTCCAGTTTATGATGCCAGCAGTATATCTTATGACAGGTATGGCCCGGATGTTTATGGCCTTGATGGTGTTGCCTCCATTGAGCTTGCTTTTGAGAATTTTTCTGACCCTTTATGTGTATTCTTTACTGACCACAGTCTTCACATGTTCATGCTTGATGTTGTTCAGCTGTAATATGCCCAGATATTTATATGGCCATTAGGCATATTTATGCCCTCACTTTCAATGATTTTTCCCTTCTTCAATGCCACTGTCGAACATTTGTCCAAGCCAAACTCCATGCTGATATCAGTGCTAAAAATTCGGACAGTGTTGGTCAGAGACTGGATTTCAGTTTCCGTTTTCCCATACAGCTTCAGGTCATCCATGTATATCAGATGCGAAATTTTGTGAGAATTCTTAGATGTTTGATAGCTGAGATTTGTTTTTTGTAAGATTGTTGACAGAGGGATCATGGCAATAATGAAAAGCAGAGGGGACAATGAGTCTCCCTGGAAAATTCCTCTTCTGATGTTGACAAGTCCATAGCTTTCATTTCCAACAAACAGTTCAGTTTTCCAGTGCTCCATCATGTTTTCAATGAAGGTGCCAACGTTTTTACTAATCCCGATGGCGTCCAGGCACTTGTGTGGGAGTGAGTCAAAGGCCTTTTTTTAGTCAATCCACGTCATGTGAAGATTAGCTTTTCGGCTTTTACAGTTCTCCAGAATCATTTTGTCAATCAATAACTGGTCTTTTGTGCCCCTGCTTTTCCGTTTGTTGCCTTTCTGTTCATCTGGCAAGATGTTTTTTTCTTCAAGATAGTCTTGAATTCTGTGAGCTATGATGCCAGTCAGTAGTTTAAACATAGTGGGCAGACACGTTATTGGCCTGTAGTTTCCTGGTGCTGCTCCTTTTGTTGGATCCTTTTGTATCAGGTATGTTCTTCCAGTTGTTAGCCATTCACTGATACTTCCTTTCTGCAGCATCTCATTGAATTGTTGGGCCATTTTTCCATGTAAACTAATCAGATGTTTGAGCCAAAATCCATGAAGTTGATCACTACCAGGCGATGTCCAGTTCTTGACTTTTTGCACTCGTTTGCTGATCATTTCAGTTGTTATTTCCATCTATTCCATTTTGTTCTGTGAGAATTTTCCTTCAAACTCCTTTATCCACCCAGCATTTTTGTTGTAGTTCTTATTATTTTCCCAGAGCTCTTTCCAGAACTTCGTTGTTGCAGTTTTCTCTGGCTTTATGGTTACTGTGTCTGTTGTTTGGTTCAGGCTCTGATAGAACCGTCTTTGGTCTGATTGAAACAGTTGATTTTGTCTATACTGGATGATTCTGGCTTCATATCTTTCAATTTTTCTGGCTGTTGCTGTAATTTGTTCTTTCACAATTTCCAAAGCTTCTTCAATTTTTCTGGTGTTCAGCCAGTACTTTCTGATTAGTTATTGCTTGATTTTGTCATTCTTCAGTTTCCTCTCTTTCATATTTTTCAGGTTACTTGCATCTGATCTAAGTTTCTTGATTTTCAACTCTAGCCTGACCTTCCACTTTGGTTTTCCAGTCAATTTTCTTTGGGGCTGCCTTGGTTGTAGGAGCCCAAGCTCTTCTGATACTATCACTGCTGCACTGTAGGCAAACTGGTTTGTTTGTTCAATTGATGTTATTTGGACAGTGGAGAGTACTGCATTCACATCCTTCATGAGAGGCGCCAGGTGTCTCTTGGGCACTGTTTTTAGAGTTGGGAGCAGTTTTCTTATTGCATTTGCTGCAGCATGAGCCATGATCTTATCCTGGAGCTCTTGTTGTCTTGCTGTCAAGGTTCCTGGTGGTTCAACAGGTGTTTCAAGTGCTGGTTCATCAAATTCTTGCAAAAGCTCCATACTTTCTTCTGGTTCAATCTGTTCCACCATTCCAAGTGTTGCTGGAGTCTCTGTTGCTGTCTGTGCTGATGGTGATTTGCTTTGCAGATTTTCTGGATTTCTTCGAGTTCAACTTCACTGAACACTTTGTTTCTGATTAGGAATCTTCGTTGGTCAGCCAGTCGGGGTTCTGTTATCTGTGAGTCAGGGTACTCTTGTTTCCATAGCTGATGCATCCTTTTTTGGTAGCCACGCTTTTCAGGTTCAGAGTTGTAATAGCATTTCATGACTGTGCGGTTTTCTGGCATTGTATATTTCTGCCGCTTCTGTGACTGTTCAATTATTATTATTATTATTATTATTATTATTATTATTATTATTATTATTATTTATAATTTGCCCAAAGCTGGGCTTTGGTTCCATGAGCCCCCATGGATACCAAAATCCATAGATGTTGAAGTCCCATTATATATAATGTCATAGTAAAATGGTGTCCCTGATATAAAATGACAAAACAACCTGAGGATCTGTAAAGTGACTGGATGTGACACATGGCAATATCAAGGGTTTTTTTATTTTTTAAAGATATTTTGTGGTATGATTGGTTTAATCTATGGATGTCAGACCTGTGTATACAAAGGACTCACTGTATTAAGAATTCTCAGCCAGAGATCTCTGTTGCTTCACAAAACAAAACAAAAACCTCCAGGATTCAATAGAAGGTTACACAGTAGTTAAAGTGGAATAACTGTGTACTGTGAAAAGGGCCTTAAGAGAAAATATTTTCCTTGGAAGTAAAGAATCAAGAGTGGGTAGAATTCATGCACTACTGCAGTGAAGCCTAGTAGTATAACATGAAAATATCTTTCACATATGAATATTTGAGACAGACTTTTACATTAAACCAATCTCCACTTAAAACATGGATTATAATTCTATCAAACTTTGACTCATTAATAGAAAAATGTGTTTTGGTAAATGTCAACATAAGAACATTTTCTGTAAATTAGTTACTAGCTAACAAAATATTATATTTATTCCAGACTGACACAGATTTTTAATCTTTAGGATCAAGGACATATGTTCAAATGTTCTCACTGGTTCCTTGTCATATATGCAACTGCAGCCATTTCTTTTCTTTACCATCTTCCCACGCTTCCTCATCTGACACTCACACTGTATTATCAACTGAGAAATTGAAAGACTCATATAAAACTAATAAAGAAAAATGCATTAATCCATTTTAAATGTCAGGATGAGATGAAGTATAATAATGTAAATCAAAGTGATCTCTTGTAAATTTAATGGTAGTTGATAATAATTGCAAGATAAGGTCCATGTTAACTGAAGTTTAACATTTCTAAATTCAGTCATCAGAAGGCACACTCACACTGAATCAGACAAGGAGACAAACGTATTCTTAATGTTGGTCAAATTGTATCATTAGAATCGATGTACTTATACATTTTCAGTATACAGTGGGTCCTTGATATCCACTGGGGTTTGGTTCCAGGACTCCCCCCCCCCCCCCGAGATACCAAAAATCTTGGCTGCTCAAGACTCATTATTTCTATATTACTTTAATAAAATGATGTCCCTTATATAACATGGCAAAATTTTGGATATTTAAAAATAATTTCAGTGATTTGTTGAATCTGTGGATATAGAATTTGTGGGCACAGAGGAAGAACTGCACAATGCTTTGAACACATATTAGCCAAGTAATAGGATTACCATAAGTCAATGTAAACTTGGTGGCACTTAACAACAAAGCTAAATAACTAATATCAGCAATATGCTGCCTAAACAAGGTCAGTCAGTTTTCTGAAATGTTCAGAAAATATAAGTTCAGAAATATGATATTCAGAAATATAATATAGTGGAATAGTGAATCTGCTCACAGTTTCAGCCATGGAATGTGAAAGGAGCTACCCAGGGTGCCCAACTCTATCTTCTAAAATAAGCTCCAGCATCTTGGATAGCTCCTTTAAAACTTGTCCCTATATTCAAAATGGGGGAAAGATCCCAAGCAAATACTGACCAATCAGATTGGCATTGATACTGGTAAAGATGATATCAATGTCAATCTGACCGTGTGGACTTAGAAAGGATTGTAACAATTGCTAAGGACCAGTATGGGTTTCTCAAAAGCAAGTTATGCTAAACTAATGTTCTGTCTCTTTTTTCATGGAGTTACAAGCTTGATAGATTATGGAAATGTTGTGGATGTAACCTATGTTGATTTCAGTAAGACTTTTTTGACAAGGTATTTCATGGGAAGATCTGTCAGACAAGCTCATTAACTGTGGGCCTCTCAGCCATACAGTTAGATGGATCTGTGACTAGTTGGCATATCAATCCCAGAGATTACTCATCAGTTGTTGCTCTTCATATTAAGGAGAAATAACTAGCAGACTACCTCAGTGGACTGGTATTTAACATTTTCATATATTACTTAGATGATGGAATAGTAAGCATGCATATCAAATTTGATGGCAACAAATTTCAGGTGAGAGTGGAGGTAGTTAAGATACAGGCGGGATCGGAATTCAAAATGACCTTGAGAGATTAGAGAACCCGGCTAACACAAACAAAATTAATTCTAACAGGTTTAAATGTAACATGCTATATCTAGGCCAAAGAAAGGAAACACATAAATATAGGGTGGATGACACCTGTCTTGAAAGTATCACTATTGAAAAGGATCAAGGGGAAACATGAGGAATGACCTAGTGGGAGCTGAATATGTTTAGCTTGAATTGGAGAAGGTTGACATGACAATGATCTTTAAGTATCTGGAGGGAAAACAAAATGGAACCAGTTTCTTTTCTCCAGAGACTAGAAAAGCAATTCCACCTAATATATAAGAAGAACTTTATACTGTAAGAGCTATTTGACTGTGATTTAGATTGCTTCAGAGGGTGGTGCACTCTACGCCTTTGGAGGCTTTCAGGAAGATGTTGGATGGGCATCTTTCAGAAATGCTTCATTTTGTTATTCTCATACAAAAAAAGAGTTGAAGGAGATAGCCCTTCTGGTCTATTTCAATTCCACGATTCTACAATTTATTGGTCTCAGTGGAGCCAACCCTGCATTATGCATAAAATTGGCAGTGTTGTTTCTCTGTACAGAGCCAGTGTAACTGACTATTAAACCTGAATTCTGGGAAGCCTAGACCATCTGATCAGTGGCACATTCACACTACAGAATTACAGTGCTATTAATCCACTTTAACTGCCATGGTTCTTTCCTATGGGATTTTGAGACATTTTGAATTTTCAGGGCATTTTGAATTTTCAGTGTCCAGTGCCTCATTAATTTACATGCCCAAGAGTCCATAGGATGGAACATAGGCTGTCAATGTGGAATAATAGTGCCATAATTTCATATTTAAAATGGAGGCTGAATTCCCACTCATCCATAAAAGTTACTTTGAGTCTCCTTTGGTAGAGAAAAAGTATTATTATTATCAATATTAATATTACAACTAGCAACAATAACAACACACCTAGATTGTGCATTCGCACTATAGAAATAATACAGTTTGACACCACTTTAACTGCCATGGCTTAATGCTATGGAATCCTGGGTATTGTAGTTTGATAAGGCACCAGGATCCTTTGACAGAGAAGGCTAAAGACCTTGTAACTACAAGTCCATAGCATTGAGCCATGGCTGTTAAAGTGGTGTCAAATAGCATTATTTCTGTAATGTAGCTGTGCCCTGAGTGATCCTAGGTAAATCATAGTCTCTCATCCTCAGTGAAAGGCATTGGCAAACCTTCTCTAAACATGGGGTTGCTGTGAATTTTCTGGGGTGTATGGCTATGTTCCAGGAGCAAATCTTATGAAGATAACTCTCTGATAGGGGTGTCATACATCAGAGTCAACTTGGAGGCGCATAACAACAATGTAACAATACTCCTGTGAAATAGCTTCATGGCTTAAAGTGAGAAATAGAAAGAAGATATAAATGAATCAGTTAGAGCTGCCTCCTCCTCCTCCTTCACACAAATGGAAACTGATCATTGAAAGGAGACTTCATAATATATGAATAACGTTGTGTATGTATACATATTGTCCTTATAAAATATCTTCTTTCAATAGATTAGGCTATTTTTATATTTTGTTAAATATGTTGTACAGAGACACATTTTACAATGATGTAAGTCTTGTTTTTCTTGATTTTTTTAAAATCATTAAACAAAGTCCTCAGTATCAAGCAGTTTGGTTGAATCATGACAAGCAGACGTTTGTCATGCAGACAGTCTATGGCATATTCTGCGAGTGGGAAGATTGCATGGTTATAAAGCAGCTGCTCTCTCATAACTCTGTGAACTGCTGCTTTGAGAATGTGGGAGTAGTTTTCATGAGATGGGGGTGAGCACTTGTCACTAGGAAGGGTGAGCAGAAGCTGAGATGGTTGCAAGATCATCCCATGCATACAGAGGCCTCAGTGAGCAGCATTAGAAGAAAAGGGAAAAGGACGTTTCACAGACACATTCGTCAGGGCTTCCAATGCAACCGTTCACCACAGGTCTTAAGATCTGTTTTGCTAGTACCAACTCAGTTTTACCTATGAAATAAGCTCTTGCCAACATACTTTTTCCTGAAGATTATCTGAGGACTGAAATGAATGTGAAATGTTTAACCTGTCTCCTGAAAAAAGAAGAGGGAAACAGTTCTTAATCAGAAGGTATGAGTATCAGTCAAATATACAAGTAATTCTTAGATGTCACAAACTCCTGCTGTGTATATCCCGTGATCAGATTGTTCTAGAATTATCAGCATTGCTCAAATAACGGATGCATGTAAAATATGCAAAGATTGCAATTCTCAAAAAAAATGCTGGTTTCTCTGAAGAAGAATTTGGCTGGTTTTAAGCAGATGGTGATGATCATTAGCTTTTTTTTTTTTTTTAAACAGCACTAAAATATAAATATACACATGCCACTCTTTCCCTTGGCAAGTATCCTACTTTTGTTAAGCCCTAGAAGAGTTGACATTCTTTTTAATAATTTTCTTTTTTTAATACACAGGAAGTCTTTACAGCAGGCTTTGTAACCAAACTTTAATGTGCTTTCTATGCATGAGATTCTCGCTATGATGTTCCTGTAAACTTAATGGAAATACCCAAAGCTACTGCCTGTTCTGTTTAAACTGGATCCATTTCATCTGTTTGTTCTTAAAGATACTGAGAGGAAAAGTGTTTCTACTCACTGCTTCTTACCTTCTCCTCATCTTGGTTTGTTAAGGAAGGTCATGAAAAGTTATTGCCACTTGCCTTTACTCTAGGGCAGTGGTTCTCAACCTGTGGGTGCTCAGGTATTTTAGCCTACAACTCCCAGAAATCCCAGCCAGTTTACCAGCTGTTAGGATTTCTGGGAACTGAAGGCCAAAAGATAGGGGACCCACAGGTTGAGAACCACTGCTCTAGGCCTTGTGCTGAAATTGACTATTATTAATTCATTGTTTAATTGATGGATTTTTTATTTTAGTCAACTGTTGCTAAATCTAAGTTTTTGATTATCTATCAGACATTTTGGGATAAACAATTGAAAAGGGATGGCAGATATGTCCCAGATAATTCTGTCAGGTTATGGTTGTCTGCACCTAGGCTGAGGATTGTGCATCTATCTTAACTATTAGATGACAGGGAGCTGGACTGGATGTCCCATGTGGTCTCTTCCAAGTACAATTCTTTGATTCTATGACAGCTCCCATCTTCCCCAGTAAGCATAACCAATGATGCGCTATTCTGGGAGCTACACTTCTACATCACATGCAGATCAACACAATTCATATCTGGGCTGGACCCATGCAGAAATGAATGCCTGGAGGAGGTAATGGGCTGGATGAGGAAAAACAAATTGAAACTGAATCCAGACAGTGCTTGCCATTAAGGGTCCTAACCTGGGGATGGAGGTATATCAATCAGTCCTAAATGGAGTCTCACTCCCCCTGAAAGACTGCTGGCTGCTCAATTAGTTTTGGGGCAAAGTACATAGTGTTGGTTTAGATCAGTGATTCCCAAAGTGGGCACTACTGCCCCCCTGTGGGCATTGAGGTGATCCAAGGGGGTGGTGAAGGCTACAGGTGCATTTGGGGTGTATGCGTGCCTACGTTGCGTCGGTCAGAGCATGGGGTATAACAACTCATGAAGGGAAGGAAGGTCGGGTGAGAATGAGGCGAGGCTGGGCCGGGCCTTGAAGGTAGGCCTGGTGTCCGCAAACAGGCAGAGAGGGAGGAGGCCTAAAGATGGAGGCAAGCCCGGACGGGTTTGCCAAGAAGGGTTTGTGTTTCCAATCAGATTTAACTATAAATCAGCTGGTGGCCCCTTCCACCAGTAGCATGTTATGCTGGTTGTGTGTGTGTGTGTGTGTGTGTGTGTGTATTAAATCGAGTATCACAGAATTCCACATTGTCCACAAATATATAACTGACCTGTATGCAATGAGGAACTAGCAATCCTTTAACTGTTCTTGAGAGTTGAGCACATGCTATATATTTGCATGACAGCTGTAGTAAATGTAAACAAATGACTGATGCTTCACATTTGTCAAAAGATTTTGGGGAATATGCATTAATCACAATACGTTTCCTACATTATGCATGTAATTTTATTACACACACATACACTGAAGGGGAAATACATATTGATATTGTGCAAATTACCCCACAGCATCATTTTAAGCCTCAATTTCAGCACATTTCAGCACTGGTTCTTTATTCCCATATTTTTACTGAAGTTAAGATTACACAAAAGATTGCACAGAAGTATATCCATGAAAAAAACTATCTGACAATTTTAACCAAAAAAAAGTCACATTTTAGCAAGAACACAGCAACATAGCCATGGTGGTAGAGGATAAGGAGGTGTTCCACAAAATCTTCCAAAGAACTCTCTGTTTTGATCACAACAATCATTCTGAGCCTGGTTGCTTTCTCTTTTGTGTACTTGCCTCACAAGCTTTTCTCAGACTTCACTGTTTCTAACCAAACCTGTGAAGCAAATTGCTAGGCAACAGAGACTCTGCAAAAGAGGTGCATCTCTTGAAGCCCATTACTGCTGAAAGGCTGATAGAGACCTGACAATGCAAGAAGCCCACTGACGGAACACATGAAAGGGGGGGAAGAGAGATAAGGTTAGTGCTAGAAGGAAGAGGGGGAGGTGAAATGGAGTTAAAAATAAATGGTTTCCAAGATAAAGGCAATGAATGTAAAACAGAGAATTAGAGGGGTTTAAAAAAAACTAGAGTTGAATTATAGGAAGGGAAGATTTTAAGAGCTGAAAGATTTCTCAATCAATTTGCATAAAATGTTATCTCTTACTGATTGCAAATACACTCAGCCCTCCATATCTACGATTCTGCATCTGTGGACTCAACCGCCCATGGCTTGAAAATATTTTCTCTCCCCCGCCCCCAAAAGAATTCAAAAATCAAACTTTGATTTTGCCATTTCATAAAAGGAACAGAATGTTACTATGTCATTGTATATATTGGGACATAAGCATCAATAAATTTTAGTATCCAAAACTGTTTTTGGATACTCTTAAATTTTGTGACTACTTTTAAATAAAGCCTGAAGAGGGATGTTGTGATGAATGTGATAACTTGCTAAGAAAAGACTTGCTTCCTTGCAATACAAGCTTTTATTAAAAGATCTCCTCCTTTCCACCTTCTCTCCAGATGTCTTTGTGTACGCACATATGTATATGTATGATCTCACATGAGAAAGGAGATCTTTGCTAAGTCAGAGGTGAGGACAGGGCAAAGTAACTGTCAATGACTTCCCATAACCCATCAATAAATGCTGAATGCTGATAGAATGGGGGGAACTCTCTGTTTTATGCAAAAGTAGAAGATAAGAATAGCATCTTAACTGTAGTGTTATACATTCCCCTTTTTCCCTCTGAGCAGAGTTATATAAACATGCTGGATAGAGGATTTTGGACATTGTAATGCCAAAAAAACCCTGCCTAAATACCCTAAAGGCACCAGATACTGTCTGTTCTTGGACGGTAAGCTAAGTTATGCAGAGTTATTCCTGATTAATACTTGGATAGGAGACCATTATTGAATACCAGGTATTGTAAACTCTATTTCAAAGGAAAGATCTAGCAAAACCTCTGACTGACTATTCCTTGCCTAAGAAAACTCTATGAAATTCATGAACTCACCATAAGTTGACAGGCGATTTGAAGGCACATACATACACTGTGCAAAAGCATCTTCTTCCCACACATTTCTCAGAAGCAATTCTCACTATAGTCACACCATTTAGGATTGCCTTATTCTAGCATCTCTGTAACATTTAATTTATTAATCAATAAACCAACAACATGTAACAGGAATCACACAAAAACTATGAGACAGATGTGTTTTAGAATAGTGGAGAAGAGGGAAATAGCCTATGTGCCGCATATTGCCTGTGTGGCTATTTTTGAAGCAACCTTTCAGTGGCAATTTGGAAAGAAAATAGAAAAATATTCAGCAATTTTCAAAATTTCTCTGTGTAATAGAACCCTTTTCCAGATTGGACCACAATTTCAGCCCATGAGTTCCTACCATACATCAATATTTTGTGAGATGGACACTATGTGGACTAAGTAAGCATCATTTCCAGGGGAGAAGTGGCTCTAGGACAGAAGAGCTGCTTTGTGTTAGTCACTATTCATTTTGACTTTCCACTTGTTTGAAGTGCAAGCAGCAGACAGGCAGCATATCAACATGGGAGCCTTGATAGCCTATTTATGGTCAATGTGCTCCTTGCTTTTGCTCTGTGTCATGTATACAGTTTAAGAATTCAGATGCATTTCCAATATACTTTTTCTGAGAAATGTCCCTCAGGTTAGTATACAGAGTAAACAACATTTAAAACCTCCACTTTCATCTGCTCCTCAGATGAGACTAAGCTACTAGTTTAATGTTCATCTTGTTTGTGGAATGGGTGTGCGTTTAAATGGTAAATGAGAATGCTGGACTTAAGGCATTTTTAAGCCTCAAAAGTACATATTTTAATATGTAAATATCAATTCTGGGTTCCTTAGAGTGCTGTAGGAGCCAAGCAGGAAAAAATGTCACTTTAACCTTCACATGGTGTTACAAGCTACTTAAGACAGGAGCACTGTAACACTGAAAGACTCAGTACAGAGTTGTTCCCTTCTTTTTAAAAACACACATTTTTATTTTGTTCATCAGCCAGCAAGCCTCCCTGAATAGGTTCTGCAAGGCCAATATGAACAATATGAACAAACAATAATATGATATTAAAACCTGAAAAGGTGGATATTGTGGAAATTTACTTCTTTTATCTCTGAGCTCACAAAGGACATGGAGCCACCACTGAAAAGGACCTCAGTCTAAGAGCCATCCATTACATTTCCAAAGGTCGAATTTAGAAAAGGGACCCCAAAGAAGATCTCAATTGAAATGCAGATTTATGTGAAAAAGTTTGTGGGGTGAAATATCCCAAATTTGCAGGTTTGCTATTTACCACTTTCATAACACAGAGAACTGTACTTTCAGTTGAGTCTGGAAATAAATGAGAAATCAATTAGCCACATTTTCTTCAAGAGACACACTATGATTGTAACACCCAATAAACTAGCATACAAAATAGAGAGACACATGTTTTTTAGTTATTGGACTCCTGAATATGAATCATGATGTCTTGGCATTTTTTCCAAAGCATTTACAGTATCTGACATGTGAGTGTTTTATGACTCAATTGAAAACAAGGTCTTTCTGGTAATCTTGTCCTGTCATTAGACATTTAGGTCACAATCCAACCCAAAATTAATGGGGCTGAAGGCCACATGCGTTCTCCAGGCTGAAGTGCACTTACTTTCATCTTGAATTATAGCCTTAATAAATGGGACAGGACTGAATAATAGGTTCATGAGATAAATGAAGCACTAAAACATGGAAGTGTGTATTGGTGGAAATGTGGAGATCTAGCAAACTTCAGAAAATCAAGGGACAAAAAAGATTCTCATTCAACGTATCTTCTCAAGCACATTGTCCTTGGACATAACAGTGCAGTGCAACTTATTTTACTTGTAATGCCTGGGTCTATTAAGATTTTCTCACAGAAAGGCTGAGGCATCACAGAAATTCTTTATACCAAAAGGTCCCAAATGCACTTGTCATACAAGTCAGATTGACAGGATAGGTCTTATGTGATGTTGAAAATATAACTGCAAAATTCTGGATGTACACCAAAATGTAATTTAGTTTGGAATCCAGTCCAATTATTTGGATCTGAGATCAAATTGATCAAGATCAATCCAGATACATTAAAATGAATCTGGGTTACATATCCATATCAAGATCTGTTTCTCTGATTTGCCAGTCATCTCTGTTGAGTTGTTGCCACTGTCCTCTAGTATTGGGCAACACCAGACTCTACAGCTGAGGAATTATACCACTGAAAAGCAGACAAAATGGAGCACTGAGCACACATGCAGCAGCAACTAGCAAAGGTAGGTGGAAAGGGGAGTAGAGCATGAGCCTCACATGCTCCTCACTTGTTCCACAGGATGGCAAACATCGCTCAGCGAAGTCTTTTCATGTTTAAATCATGGTCAGAAATGATCATAATAAAGTGACAGCTTGATGCAAGGGTACTTCGGATAGCTGTCCTGCTGGTGTCATCTCCCAGCTCCTCTTAAGACATTTAATCATCTGAGCTGGTGACGGAAATCTCTGTCTCATGGCCCCATACTTACACCAAACCATCTCTTGTCAGCCTAGGGAAGGTTGAAGAAGAATGAAAGTTGCTGCTGCTAGGAAATTTGGTGCTTTTTGTTACTGCTGCTTGGTAGCCAGGACATTTCTACCTCTGGCTAAAGCAAAACAACTTGGTGCTACTTTGTAAACTGCTTGAGCAGTTTCCTGGTTCTAGCTATTTCTGTGTGTGTGTGTGTGCCTGTTCCGTCAAGTCACATGTCAGCTTATTGCAACTCCATGAATTTAATGTGGTTTTCTTATGCAAGTAATATTCAGAGGCAGTTTTTTCTGTTCCTTTTTCTTAAATATACCCCACACTACCTGGTTTTCATTGCTGGTTTCCCATTCAAGTACAAATCACAGCAATTTACTACTGTTCATTTGTTGCATATAAATAATAATAATAATAATAATAATAATAATAATAATAATAACCAGTACAAGAAAACCACACTACAAACTAGAGCTGACAGCTGGCACAACAAAACATTGCATGGAAAGTTCCTTGACAAAATTGAAGGAAAAGCTGATAAGGAGAAGACCTGGCTCTGGCTCACGAATGGGACCCTGAAAAAGGAGACAGAAGGCCTGATCCTTGCAGCCCAGGAGCAAGACATCAGGACAAAGGCAATTAAGGCCAAGATCGAAAAATCAGCTGATGACCCAAAATGCAGACTGTGCAAGGAAACCAACGAATTTATTTATTTATTTATTTACAGTATTTATATTCCGCCTTCTCACCCCGAAGGGGACTCAGGGCGGATTACAATAAACACATATATGGCAAACATTCAATGCCAATAGACAAACAACATTCAGTTTTAGACAGACACAGAGGCATTTTTTAACATCTTTCCAGCTTCACGATTTCCGGCCACAGGGGGAGCTGTTGCTTCACCATCCATTGGTGGCTGTTCTTCCTCTTCTTTTCCTCGTGAGCAGTTTTATGGTGTTGTAGATTAGTTAAATTAGCCTCCCGCATAAAGCGTCCCTAAATTTTCCCTACTTGACAGATGCAACTGTCTTTCGGGGCTGCTAGGTCAACAGCAAGCTGGGGCTATTTTTTATTTTTTTTATGGTCGGAGGCTTAACCCGACCCGGGCTTCGAACTCATGACCTCTCGGTCAGTAGTGATTTATAGCAGCTGGTTACTAGCCAGCTGCGCCACAGCCCGGTCCCTTTGTGTGATCAACGAAACCATTGATCACATCCACAGCTGCTGTAAGAAAATTGCACAGACAGACTACAAACAGAGGCACAACCATGTGGCCCAAATGATCCATTGGAACTTATGCCTCAAGTACCACCTCCCAGCAGCAAAGAACTGATGGGATCACAAACCTGCAAAAGTATTAGAAAATGAGCATGCAAAGATACTGTGGGACTTCCGAATCCAGACTGACAAAGTTCTGGAACACAACACACCAGACATCACAGTTGTGGAAAAGAAAAAGGTTTGGATCATTGATGTTGCCATCCCAGGTGCCAGTCGCATTGACGAAAAACAACAGGAAAAACTCAGCTGCTATCAGGACCTCAAAATTGAACTTCAAAGACTCTGGCAGAAACCAGTGCAGGTGGTCCCGGTGGTGATGGGCACACTGGGTGCCGTGCCAAAAGATCTCAGCCGGCATTTGGAAACAATAGACATTGACAAAATTACGATCTGCCAACTGCAAAAGGCCACCCTGCTGGGATCTGCGCGCATCATCCGAAAATACATCACAAAGTCCCAGACACTTGGGAAGTGTTCAACTTGTGATTTTGTGATATGAAATCCAGCATATCTATCTTGTTTGCTGTCTAATAAGAATAATAATAATAATAATAATAATAATAATAATAATAATAATAATAATAATAATTTCTTACCCACCTCTCACCTGTGACTCAAGGTGAGTCACAGCACAGTTAAAAACACACAAATACTCATATAAAAACTTCTACAAACACACATTAAAATTATTTTCCATAAAATATACAGATCAAAACATTTCTGTAATATATGCATTAATCACACAAGACAGAGACCAAAACACATGACATGAGTTTAAAATTCATGCTTAAAGACTGGCTGGGTAGGCCTGCCAGAAGATATAGATATTTATGTGGTTTTTAAATTCCCACAGCTGATTTAGTTGTCAGAGCTCTATCAGCAGGTCAATCCACAGTTGTGGGGTGGCTGATGAAAAGGTCCTCTGGTTGGCGGTTGCCAGTCAGATTCTGGCAGGCTGGAGCAGATACCCCCCAGAGGACCTCAGTGTGTGGTGTGGATTGTACAGGAGAAGGTGATCCTTTAAGTAACCTGGACCCAAAACATGTAGAGCTTTAAAGGTCAAAACCAATACTTTGTAAAGGTATCCACTGGGATCCACTGGGATGGTCACACCAGGGATATCACCCAGTAGCATCAGGGAAAGCACCTGGCAAGGGCACTCTGCCTCGTACAGTTCAGTTTCCAGATTCTGCTCTCTTATTAAACTGAGGGCAGCTTTGGAAGTATTCCTTTGCATTTGTCAGGTCTCAGAGTGCTTTCTCTGTCCTTCGCCATTTCTCCAGAACACACACAAGTATTCAGGATGAGCTGGACTGCAGAGTTTCACATACTGGGAGGTTTTAAAGATTCGTATGCCCATCTCCTTCCCAGTTGGCACTGTGACAAACTGACCTTGCCTGAAGGTGTTTATATTTGTGTTATAGTATTGCAGCACCAGCAGAAATACTATATATGAGTAGGGAAAGGGAGAGATCAGGGAAGACCACGTCAACTGTTTTAGAATAAAAGACGGGCAGAACACAAACCCTGGCAACAGCAAAACTATGTCTGGGAGAAAATCCACATAGCAATTTTGGAAGTCTGTGGGGTGAACTACAACAGAATACTGCAAACCCAATCACAATTTAAGTCCACCAGAGCTTCCTTCTCTGTCTGTCTGTCTGTCTGTCTGTCTGTCTGTCTATACACACACACACACATACACACATACTAGAATAAACATAAATGGGGGAAACAAAAATAGATGTAAAATAGTTGGTTATAATAATAAACAATGGAATACATAAATAATGTAATACAGGAAAATGAATGTAGTGTTTTTTTTAACTGAAAAAGTGAATCAAATTGGCAACAACCTGAAGCTTTTGTTTCACAATATGCAATAGCAAGAACAACAGCAGCATAAGTGTTTGCTTCTTTTCTGAACAGAAATGTAAATTTTAGTAATTGCTTGCTAGCAGAAGTAACTATATGGAGAGATATAAAAACTATGAAAAAAACAACTAAAAAGACCAATTACATTTAATATTTAAAGAAACAGATCCCGCTCCTAACTAAACACACATGGAGAGACTCCTGTGCAGTAAACTTACTGGTACAGAGTGTATCTGAGTTCAGGTGCCATTTCTATTCATACAGATAACCACTTATTTATAATAAAGGATAGAGAAAAAAAAACTGGAAAACAACATTCAGCACCTAACCTAAAAATCAAGACCTCTTCACACAGGGCTGATAGGCCAGTTATCCTCTGTTGGCTTGTATTAGGAAACTGGCTAAAGTGTTTTTTTAAAAATCCACGATTCCATAAGGAAATATATGATTAATACAGCCATGTTTCACACAAATACATTTAGAGTTTTTTCTTCTAAATACTTGCAATTGCAACTTTCCATGTTTATTGCAAATATATATTACTGTGTAACAACAGAGAGGAAAATCATGATGTTTGCTTGTGATAACTTTGAACTACAAGTATTTGTCTGAATCACTATTTTCATCCAAGCATTCTTCTGAGTGGCAAAAAAGGGAGGGCAGAATCCACATCAAACTACCTACAAAATATTCTCAAAAGAGAACTTTATCCATTCAATGAATAATGATTTCTAGCTAATGTTAAACTTCCCCTTTGAGGGTATTTTATATGTGGTTTGATGTGGATCTTTCCATTTTATTTCTGAATGAAGTAATTTCATTTTCATGCATTGCGTTAATGTCTGAAATGCAAACTTGTCACTTCCTCTTTGTTCAAAGGAAGTACACTGATACTTCTAAGCCCTGGTAAAGCTTGGAAATTTCTAAAGGGGCTGAAAGAACATTAATTGGAGTCTTTGAAAATAAGTAGGACACAAAAATCTCTGATATTATGATGCTAACCAGGGAAGGCTGTTTCAGTGTTTATCCCCTTTGTGAGGTTGGGATTTATCCCCAGATACTTGAGAGGGCATATGGTGAGAAAAACAGGAACATGGCCTAAATGCTTGCTACCATGTTCTTCTGCATGGATGGACATGTATGAAGTGTGAGTGGCACCGAGAGAATGCTTATAAAAATTTATTTCCTTGAAGTTGCATACATAGTTCCTATACTTCTGGGACGCATAACATCTCTTCTTTCTTTCTAGTTGACAAAAGTTAGATATGATACATGGCATTTGCTAGAATGCCCTTCTCCAACTTGTATCCTTATATAATTTCTTAGACCCTCAACTACATCCCTGGTGGCACACACAGAAGGGATCTACACCGACAAAGGAAGGCCAATGTAGAGGGCATTACAGTAGTCCAGTCTTGAGATGACCGTGGCCTGGATCACTGTAGCTAGGTCGTCCCTTGACAGATAGGGGGCCAGCCGTCTAGCCTGCCGCAGGTCAAAGAAGGCGGTTCTACTAATGGCGGAGACCTGGGCTTCCATCGTCAGCAGAGGGCCCAAAAGGACTCCCAGACTCTTTACCAATGATGACGGGCATAGCGCCTCACCATCCAGGGTAGGCAACTGGATATCCCCACTGCCCGGTCGACCCAGCCATAAGATCTCCATCTTTGCTGGATTCACCCTCAACCTGCTGGCACACAGCCATCCAGTAACAGTCTGGTCGGCCTTCCATCTTCAACATAAGCTGAGTGTCATCAGCGTACTGGTAGCACTTGAGCCCGAAACCTCGAACCAGCTGAGCAAGTGGTCGCATATAGATGTTAAACAACAGAGGGGATAGAATGGCCCCTTGAGGCACCCCACAAAGTAGAGGGGACCTTTCAGAGACCAGGCCTCCCCTCTCCACTCGCTGTCCACGGTTGTGTAGAAAGGAGGCCAGCCAATTTAAAGCTGTCCCCCTGACTCCAACAATGGCAAGGCGGTGGGTCAAAAGATGATAATCGACTGTGTCAAATGCTGCAGTGAGGTCCAATAACACGAGCAGCACCGACCCGCCCTGATCAAGCTGGCATCGAAGAAGATCCGTGATGGAGACCAGCACAGTTATATGTAAAAATGTTATTCAATCAGGATTGCTCTCTTACCTTGTGCACCTTTGGAATTTTCTCTGGAATTATAATGTTTGGTATTGGACATCCATTATCTCCTCCAAGGCACTAGCCCACCCCTTTTCCTAGTTCAGCAACACACACACATACACACAGAGTTTTTTTAATTAAAAAAAACCTTTTAAAAGGTCTTTTTATTGGGGGAGTTTCCTAACCAGGATAGATAAAACTTCTCAGATGTAATTAGTTACTGGCAGAGGAAAGTCAGCACCTACTTTATCCATCTGATCTATCCCCATGCCAGTGATCAGTATGTCGAAAGAAAGAAAGAAAGAGTCCAATAACTTATTATATATGTGTGTGTGTGCATGTGTGTGTGTGTGTTTTTCCATCTCTTGCATTTCCAGGTGTATGAGAAAGGGGGGGGGGGGGAGAGAGAGAGAGAGAAAGGAATGAGGATGTTAGTACATTACGATGTTAAAGCACCATCGAATGGGACTGCAAAAGGAGGGGGGACTGTGAGCAATGATTTCTTCTACAGAGAAAAATGATTAGGAGCTTCCCAAAGTTACTTTGTCAGTTGAAAGGAAATCATATTGAAATGTCTACCCTTCTGCCTTGATGTTACCCCATGCAAAGCATGCCCCTTGACCATTTGCTAACCACACAAAATTGGCATAAAAGCACAATTACATTTTCACATAGGAAATAATAGCACAACAGGATTGGGAGAAGAGGTCATTAATGAGTTTTTTGTGTCAATGAAAAAGGGTTCCTGTGGGAGAGCAACATAAGAACAAAGACGTCACGCAACAAGCCGCAACTGAAGGCTTTATTATATTATTTCAATTGTGATTTTCATGCCTTGTGTGATAAGGCTTTAAAGGGGTTTTTGAATAATATTGTATATCTTCAATTCTAATATACTTACTTTTTTCCTAGATAAACATATCTAAAAATGGGGTGTGTTTTAGAATTACAGGTATATGTTATGTAATTTTGGTGGTGGTAGCTGTGATGAAATTATGTTGAATCCAACAATCAATGGTGTCTTGCAATTGAAGAAATACAGTAATCTTTTTAAAACACTTCTACTGCCTTTTTGGTGAAATTTTCACAAGATTTGCACTGAACTCATTGTTGTTGCTGTTGCTGTTGCTGCTGATGAAAAAGTGCTTGTATTTTTATGGTCAAACAGTGGCAAAAAATCTCATGGAAATGTTTGTGACTATGTCTTGAAGTCTGGAGATAACCTCATTGTGCATATTTTCCCCTAATATCCAGTATGGTCAGAGATAAGATCTAAGGTACAAATATCAAGAACAGGAGTTGACAACTGTGTGAGGAAGATGACCTGATTTTCATCCATTTTCACCTATACCCCATACATGAAAATCTCATTTCCTTGCATTTCCTCTCAGAATGGCAACAGATAGTGATATCACATCACTTTCTGTCACAACTTTGAGATGATTGAAGAGAAAAAATGAGATACTTAGTGGTGTACAGCATTCTGTGGTGCTTGCATGGGTAGGATTGGGAGTGTCTGCATTAAAGTAATTTTCAGTATGGTTTCACCAAAAAAAAAAAAAAACAGAAATTGCACTGATTTTTAGTGGCATTTTGGGGGATTTGAGAGACTGGGTGATGATGCAGGGCAACAACAGTGAGGTATAATGGCTATATATGGTCACATTGTACCCATTCCACTCTAAAGGAATACAAGTTGAGGAAGATGGTTTTAGAAAAGCACTTGTTGTTATTGGAAATCACATATAGTGAAATGCCAATTCCCAGTTACCCTACAGTAGAAGCAAATGGTGGCAATGAACACAGTGGCTACTTTGACACTTACCACAAAAGTTTTCTACTAATTAAAATAGGCTGATATATTTCAGAAAGTTTAAAATTATATGCAGCCACTAAGTACCATTTTGTAGCATACTGTGGGCACAGTCATTTTTTATATGTGTGATATCTTTTTGCATAACCTTCCCAGGAAAGAACAAAATGAATTTCTGCTTTATTTGAAGGTTTTTTTTAATAGCCTTCTCCAAAGCAGAAACATATTCTGGCTGTTCTTAGCCACTCCTGCATACAGGAGTGGGAGGACAGGAACTTGGAGGACATGGTTGCTGTATTTTCTCAAGAGCCAACCACATCCGTGAACATTCTGTCTTTCACTATCAAAAAGCCATTACACATTATTCTAATCTTTGTGCAGTTGCTTAGAAACACTGAACCTTGAACTAAAAACTAGGAAGAACTCTTTATTACTATTGAAAAGGCCTTCTTTGAGAGAAGCTCTTTCTTGTAGGCTGTAAATGTCTACTCAATGAAAAATATGTATTTCTTCCTCTCCCTCCATCTTCAGAACATTACATATTTGCAATGGCTTGTGTTTACATTGTAAATTCTGTTTGTTTATGCCTCACGTTTATTTATGCCTCATTGCATGCATTAGATTAAATTTCAAATGGCTTATTACCTGAGATTTTAAAAATGGCCATGTTTTTTCCTTTTGGCAAGGGCTTTACATTAATTATATTGACTGATATGATGATGAATTCATGGAAATACTTCAATTATAACTCTGTTTTATTAGACAGGAATGCAGGACTGAAAGCCATGCTGTTTCAAGGATATTCATAGAGTAGGCATGGACAAATTTCAGCCCTCCAGGTGTTTTGGACTTCAAATCCCACAATTCCTAACAGCCCATAGACAGTTGGAAATTGTGGGAGTTGAAGTCCAAAACTCCTGAAAACTGATTTTTGCCCATGCCTGTGATAATGTAATGTTTTAAATGTCCATATGTATTAATTTTTAATTTCCAAATATTTTAAGCTTATGTTTTATATGTGTTTTTAAGGCATTGAATAATTGCCATATGTAAGCTGCCTTGAGTCCCCTTTGGGGTAGATAAACACAGGTTATAAATAGGGGAATAAATAAATAAATAAATAAAGCCATACTTCACACTTACCTTCTGAAGAACTGACTTCTATGCCCGACTCAACACAGTTCATAGCAAACAGATATGGGCCCAAATTTGCTTAGGTTTGACTGGAGTAGACCCATTGAAGCCATTAGATTTGTCTATGTGTTGACTCACTTTTCAACAATTGACTGAACTGATATATTCTTGTTGGGACTAGCCCAAAGGATACCAGTCAAGGTTTGCTATGATCACCACATGTGCCACCTGCAGTTTGACTAACAAAAAAGCCAGTCTGTCTTGAAAATAAGATTCAAAATGAGTCAAATGCATGAAGAAAAAATGTTAAAGAGCAGGTGTACAAAGCAATTTGCTTCTATTATTTCATCCTTAGCAGTAAGGGTTGGAGAACTTCAATTTTTCAGATGTTTTGGATTTCAGTTTCAAAAGCCCCATCTGACATGATCAGTCCCAGGGATTGTGGGACCTCTTGTCCCAAACATCCCAAACACCACCATTCTTGTTCTACATCCCATTGATATTATCATTGTCAGGCTGCAAAGAGCTACTTTTGCAAGCTATTTGAAATTCTGCAAACTGAAACACTCCACAATTTAAAATTTATTTATTTATTTATTTATTTACAGCATTTATATTCCGCCCTTCTCACCCCGAAGGGGACTCAGGGCGGATCACATTACACATATAGGCAAACATTCAATGCCTTTTAGCATAGGACAAAGACAAACAACATAGCACCGAGCGGACCTCGAACTTATGACCTCCTGGTCAGTGATTCATTGCAGTTAATTACACTGGCTTGCTCTCCCGTCTGCGCCACAGCCCCGGGTGGTTAATATAGTGACACTTTTGCTTTCTGATGATTCAATGTGTACAAATCTGTTTTCTGAACAAAAATTATTTAAAATATTGTATATAAAATAACCTTCAGGCTTTGTGTTTGGATGTTGGACACACCTACAAGTTATCTCGCAATATAGATTTCTTCCAAAATCTAGAATCCAAAACATTGGTCACAAACATTTGCAATAAGGGATACACAACCTGCAATACTTTTTAAAGTTCAATTATTTATAATTTTGTTCTAGGACATGGTTTTTCTATCCAACTGGCTTCCCCATTTAAATGTAAGAAGAACATGACCAGAATCCCTTGAAGTTTCACACTGGATTCCATGAAGTCTTGGATTCCCAGGGCCAGATGTGACTCAGGATTTACTTATCTTAATATCTCTACATTTTTGTAGCATTACAAAGCATCATCCTTGCTATGTAGCTGCCAAACTTGTGGTTTATCACTGCCAGCCAAGATATTTTGCTTGCACTGCTTTGCAACTGATAGAAATACCCTCAAGAAAGGGTGTTTAATTGTAGTCATATATAGTACTATGAAAAGTGAACTATATTTGTATAAATTATACTACATACAATGAATAAAAAATCACCCACTCTAGGTCTTAGTGTAAGTACTATCAGAAAGTGCAAAAAAAAAAAAAAACTGGGACAAACTTAATTGGTTTTAGCACTCTGCAAATAGCCTTTGTTATTGTAACACAATTTAGCATAATTGGTCAACAATTCCAGTCCCCGATTTCTTGTATAGATTTGCATGTTTATTATAAGTGATATCTTGCATTTGTAGGCAGCTACCTCACTCTTAGTCTGTATTCTGAGAGGGAAATCATCCAAAGTTTGACTACAATTGGAATAGTTAAGATTCAAAGAATTTCAAAGCAAATACTTGAATGATAAGTTAATTCATGTTAAACTCAGTTCTGCAAATTACCAACATTATTGAAGTTTGAGTCCAAAAAAAGGTTATTTATTTATCATGTCAAAAACGAACCAAGGGTACAAGTTGTAATGTATTTGAAAACATGAACAAAGTTTTTTAAAAAAACTTGTAGCTGGCCTCTTGGAGTGCCTTTGGTGCCTCCATTGTGCATGTGGCAGGGCTAGATGGCATTGTAATAGGTGGTCTGTGGTTTGCTCTTCTCCACACTCACCTGATGTGGACTCCACTTTGTAGTCCCATTTCTTAAGGTTGGCTCTGTATCTCGTGGTGCCAGAGCACAGAAGCAAATTGCAACATGCAACCGAATAAAAGGTGCCACACAGCCATTCCTCATGTAGGAAATCATACTACATCAGATTTCTGTATAGACTTCTAGTAATGATTTCATTATCTCAGGGATGGGAACAGGCATGTTTTTTTTAGTCCCCAAAGCTTACCATCCACTCTATTTGTTAAAAAGAAAAGGCCCTTGAAGAATCTTCCCTCACAGAGTCTTTAGGGGTGCAATTCTCATTGAAAGATTTCCCAAACCTTTGTTTTATGCCCTCTGTCTCTTGTCTTGAAATTGGAAGTGTGTGTGTGTGTGTGTGTGTGTGTAAAACCAGAGGGAGTGGAATTCATGATTCTCCTTTCCTGCTCTTTATCTTGTTTAGCTTCATAACTTCTAACTTTTTCTTCTAAACCAATTATTTATGAACAAACATTTATGTTTATAAAGCTGCCTATGCTTCTTTTTTTGACACAAATTCTTTCTAGTTGAGAATTGCCATCATAATACTGCTGAAAATTTTCTATAAATATTCTTAGTGTGGTGGTTTGAGTGCTGGACTATGCCTCTGGAGAACAGGGTGACCTTGGACAAGTCATACTAGCTCAGCCTCAGAGGAAGGCAAAAGCTAAGTCTCTTGAACAAATCTTGACAAGAAAATTCTGTGATAGGTTTGCCTTAGGGTTGTGATAAGATGGAAACAACTTGAAGGCACACAACAAAAAATATTTTTCATCACAGTCATCTTTGTTTTCTTTTGAGAAGGGACAGATATACATTTGTAACACCACTCAGTCTTAACCCATTACCGCGATCTCTTCCCACACATAAAGTATTGTTAGTTATCATAGAAAATGTTCCATTTTAGATTTGAAACTAATCGTTTGTATGTTTTTAAAAGTGTGGTAGTTGTCTTTCTCCACACATCCAGCTTGATGAAGAATCTTACAAAGATTATTGGCTTTTATTTAAAACTTTTTGGTTGTAATTACTTTTCTTTCTAAACCAGACTAAAGAAAAGTCTTGTTATTTTGAAAAAGTGGAGGATCGATTGGTTTCCTTTTCTTTTTTTAAAGTTCTCTTTGCTTCATCGCCTTACTTCTTTGACAGGTCTTTTTGTGGTATGGTGAGTGAGCAGTATAGCTGGCTGCATTTTAGAAATTTACATATATTCTGAGGATCACCAGCACTGTGATCAATGTCCCTCTTTGGTATAGTGCTTTGCTCCTATTCCTTCTTTCTCACTTATTCAATTGTCAATAATAGTATTTATTTTTAATATTAAATATTGTTTAATATTGTTAATATTAAAATAAGTAAAATGTTTAAATTATAATGAATTACAGATGATAAAAGGGCCCCCTGGTGGCACAGCGGATTAAACCGCTGAGCTGCTGAACTTGCTGATCAAAAGGTTGGCAATTCAAATCCAGGGAGCGGGGTGAGCTCCCGCTGTTAGGCCCAGCTTCTGCCAACCTAGCAGTTCAAAAACATGCAAATGTGGGTAGAGCAATAGGTACCACTCCAGCAGAAAGGTAACAGTGCTCCAAGCATTCATGCTGGCCTTATGACCTTGGAAGTGTCTATGGGCAATGCTGGCTCTTTGGCTTAGAAATGGAGAAGAGCACCATCCCCCAGAGTCGGACATGACTAGACTCAATGTCAGGGGAAACCTTTACCTTTACCTTTACCTTTACCTTTGCCTTACAGATAATAAATATTTTTAATCAAATGAATTCCAAGTTCTGGTAAAATCTGAAGCCTTATGGGAACGGTCTGGAAAGTTTTCAGGTAGCCTCCACACTCAATGAGCCTTATGCTTCAGGACTTTTCAATCTACCCCATACAAGCCATATGTGTTATGCAACCTCATTTCACTTTTTCACTGCAGACCCACTAGGCAGCAGCTCCAAAGATCTGCCATAAGTTCCAGTCAGGGATTGAGGAGGGAGGTTCCTTTAGGTCAACAAGAACAAGCATTTTTGTCTCCAATCAATGCTTAAAGATAAGGACAATTTAAAGACATTTACATGTTAAATATCCTGCTTTTTAAAGATCTTGAATTTCATACCTGAAATGTATTATATCCGAGTAGACATACTGCATTTTGTATGTTTGTTGGGAAAATACTCAGACTGGTAAGATTTGCATATGTGTCCAACATCTATATACAATCATGCACATGTGTACTTACTGCCCGTGGCATGCTCCAGGTACAACTATCAGGGACAAGAAAGTTTTGCATCCTAGGATGAAGGGAGATCTGATAAATTACATGGTATCAGAATAAGATGTTACATAGGAGAAAACTAAGTTCTACTAAGCTTTTTTTTGTAATCAACCTAAACAGAAGAGGAAGATGGAGCTGGGAGCTAGGAAATACTCATAATCATTAAGGAAAGGCAGGAAATTAAAGAGACTATAGGAAAGCTTAGTCATCTTGCTGGTGGCAATTTGGAGAACTGAACTAGAGAACTGTAAACTTAGAAATGACAACATCCTTACATGACCATGGGCAAATGCCTTGATTTCATTCTTCTGTTCTTCATCTAGGGTAATGAAATTAATTTACCTCTTAGGACTGTTACTTAGAATTAATTCATCTTGATAAAGTCACTTTGAAGATAAAAGGCCCTGAAAGCATTGAGGAGTTTAACCAATCCATGCTCAGAGTACTCACTGAGCCCAAAAATATTTTTGACATAGATTATCACAAAGCAGCCCTAATATTGCTTTAAAAACTTTGATATTGGAGCAAATAGAATATTAATCAATTTTGGTTTTCAGAACAAAAGTAGCATTTTTAGGTGGACCATAATTTTCTTGGTGTATGCGCACAATGCTACCCAACACTGACAGTTGTAGCCTACAGAGGTTTCTTTTTTCCAGAATTTAAAAATTTGTATTTAATACCTGAATGAACTCCACATTACTATATAGAATAGTCTATAGACCAGTATTTCCCAACATTGTTTTGATCAGGGACCATTTGACCGGGGACCACTCTCCAACATTAGTACCAAAAGTGTTACAACAAATCAGTTTTTGGTCAAATTTAAATTAGGTTATTTGGGGTGCTCATTCAGAAAATTGCATTGAATAGACCACATCAATAGACCACATATGTTCTGATACAGAACATATGTCATCCAGTAGTTACCATCTGCTCACCCACAAAACACCATATTTAATAATCTAGAGCTGATCTTCCCCGCATGTCTTGCGGACCTTATTTTAGGTCTCGTGGCCTCCAGGTTGGGAACCACTGCTATAGATTAAAGATGATGTGGTGGGAGAGAGAGATACACACACTAGATGCTGAAAGCTCTAACAAAATAAAATATCTAGATGTATCTCTCTTTCTGACAACTATATTTATGATTTTCCAAATCATTACAAACTTCTTACAAAGGAACACAGCTTGAATGTTATCCTCACTAATGGCATCAAAGCATGAAGAATATTAATTAAATCACTCAGTGTGTTTCCTTTATTCAATTATAAACATTGAAAAATCCCTCATGTCTTTCATATAAAAATTTAATTGCTTTGAACAATGATTAAATGTACACAAAATGAAATGAGGCATACTTAAACATTTTAACCAATAAGCCTTAAACTTTTATTTAAAATGTACCTAATAGTAATTTAATGTATTCCGAATTATACTTTAAATAAATAATCAGATAGATCCTGCTGGGAAGTGCAGTCTGTTATTTTGTGAAATTACCTGGTCAAAGTATGTCAATTAATTTTGAAACAGGAACCAAAGCATTAGCTGTTTTGCAGACATAGAAAATATGTTCTGCACCATAAAAAGATGTTTTCAATATCTGAGATTTATGACAAATGAAACTAATGATTCTGACATAGGCATCATCATAGCTTAGTCATATTTCAAATATAAACCTGGTGCCCTTGCATCTTGCACTGAAGTCTGAACAATGATTTGATTTCCCACATCCATATTAGTATAGAGCTATTGGTATTACTTATCCATTGGCTTTCTGCTAAAGTGCTTTAATTAGTATTCTTCTTTCTATAATTTTTCTGATATCTACATGGAGAGTTATATGGCATCATTACGGTAGCAGTATCCTAAACTCAAGGCCATGCTTCAGCCTTCTCCTCCTTTTCCTGTTCTGCCTTGTAGCCCTCACAGTTGCTGAAAGACTGGACTTGGAAGCTTTCTTCCTTTTTCCTCCTCCTGGATTCCTCCCTTTCACCAAAAGAAGTGTAGCACCTGATCCTGCCCAAGATCCAAGACAGAAAGGACGCAGTCTGGAAACCATAATCTGTGAGGATCAGCTTAGGGAGATGGTTATGTTTAGCCTGGAGAAGATAAGGTTAAGAGATGACATAATAGACATTTCAATAGTTGAGAGGAGATCGTATTGAAGATGAAACCGGCTTGTTTTCTGCTGTCCTGAGACTAGGACTGAGAGCAATGGATTCTATAAATTCCACCTAAACATTAGAAACAATTTCACGATGCTAAGAGCTATTGGACAGTGCATTATGATGCCTTGGAGTGTGATGGAGTTTCCTTTTTTGAGAGGTTTTTAAATAGAGACTAAGGGGGGGGGGCTCCCCCCTATGCTGTTTCACCAGCCTCTGTCGTGAAATGGCAGGGATGAGGGGCGACTCTGTCACCCCACACACCACTTCGTCACGATGACACTTCCTTCATTACATGGGGGAAGCATTGCCTAAGTGGCATGGATCTGTGCTGGTTCTATTACAGACATAATAACATGGGCAGATTCCCATGTTTGGAGGGAAGCTTCCAGGGACATTTCCACTCCGGTTGTGGGAAGGGTCTATGCTGGAAGTCCAGTTATGTCATGTGATGGACAGCATTCTCATCTACTGCTGGACTGGCGGGGTGTGTCCTAGGACACTAAAATGTCTCATGTGATGAATTGGTAGATGATCATTTATCAGGAGAACTTTTGCAAAGGATTGTATTAGATGATTCTATGGAGAAAAACATTCTTAAAACTCCGTCCAGGAAGCCATCAGATTGAAGAGCAATTAATCTCAGCCCAATCCACAGTTATTTCAACAGTTAATATTAACTTTAATATTAAGTTAACTTATTAACATTGTTGCATGTTTGTTGTAGCAGTATTTGGGAGCCACCAAATGTGTTTTAGTATTTCATCATCAAAGTTTTTAACAAACCAAACATTCTGCTAATGTTTTTAGTCAGTAATGATGAACTGCAGTGGTGTTTGCATTCCAATTTTAAAAGACACTGGAAATTTTGAAGCCATTTTTCAGAACATTGTGAACCAAGGGTGTCAAATTTATTGGTGGTGGGCAAATTTAAAGGTCAAATTTAATTTCAGTTTTATTTATGGTTCAGATTTGTTTCCTAAACTCTCAGGAGGACCACTGGTTTACTTCAAAAATCGTCTTTCTCATTCAATCTCATTGATTTGTTTTTCCATGTCTCATCAAAATTCTCAAACACCACTACAGTCAGGATGCCTCACAACCTCTGAGGATGCCTGCCATAGATGTGGGCGAAACATCAGGAGAGAATACTTCTGTAACATGGCCATACAGCCCAGAAAACATACAACAACCATATCATCAGTATGGGAAGAAATTCCAAAAGTATTTAATATTATACCACCCCATTTTTATAAACTTTATACTTTTGTTAAATAGTTTGATTGATTGATTGATTGATTGATTGATTGCCTTTTATTTTGCAATGGTCCCTGTGAAATGGTATGTTTGAGTCAGAATTTTGATGTTAGGTAACTAAGATTCATGTTTCAGATCAAGAAGGTTATTAACATTCAAGTGCTTCTTGGGGTGCATTTCCACTGGAGAATTAATGCCATTGCTCAATGTTATGTGGGTTGTATTTAGTTTTATGAGGTCTTTAGCCTTCTCTGCAAAGAATTCTGGTGACTTGTCAAACTACAAATCACAGGATTCCACAGCACTGAGCCATGGCAATTAAAGCGATGTCAAATTACATTAATTCCACAATATAGATGCACTCTGGTCTTTCCTAATTTGTAAATTGTTCCTTGAATTTATCAAAAGAAAAACCCAGCATATGTTATGTTTCAAAACAGTTTTCTTTAGTTTTCATGCCAAATTCTCAAGCTGCTCTCATGGCCCTGGAAAATCTGAAGACTTAATTGGAGGTTCTGCCTGGGCACCATTATAGAAGTTTAACTGATACATTTAGATGTATTACGTGGAGTGTGCCTGCAGGTCCTTTTGAGAGGTGATTTCACATAAGAAAAGAAAAGATGAAAGCCTTGGCACAGCCACATAAACTTCTCCATACGACTTTAAAAGCTCTCTAGGTTGCACCTGTAAGATATAGTTCTGGGAAAATAATTTTGTTGCTAGAAGAGGCTATGACGTATTTTAAAGTGTTGCATTTCTCCTCCTCTATTGTGAAGGAACAATCATGTTGTACTCAAAAGTAATGAATTATCATAGAATATTGTGAGCCTTTGGCAATAGCAAACCATATGACAGCAAAAAAGAAGTAAAACTTACATTTACAAATTAAGCAGCCCAAATGGAGGCAAACACAATGTGTAATCAATTGATTTGCTAGCTCTAGTAACTCTCAAGGTCTCCTGTTTTTCATTTTCTGTTGCAAAGGGTAAAGTAGATCACTGAGGAAAGTAACTGGTGTCATCTGTACTGATTCTAGGCTTAGAGTTTCGAAAACTACTTCTCTGAAGTACAACTCCGAGAATTTTCCTGCCAGCATATATTATATTTATCGTGTCAGAAGCAAATTGGGAATACAGCTATAACGTATATTAAACAACATAAACAAAGTTAAAAACTTGGCAGTATACTAAATTTTCTTTGACCAGAAGCTGGCCACTTCAAGTGCCTCTGGTGTCAGTTAAGAAGGTCCTCCATTGTGCATGTGAAAGGGCTCAGACTGCATTGTAATAAGTGGTCTGTGTTTGCTCTTCTTCACACTCACATATCGTGGACTCCACTTTGTAGCCCCATTTCTTAAGACTGGCTCTGCATCATGTGGTATCAAAGTGCAGTCGGTTCAGTGCCTTCCAAGTCACCCAGTCTTCTATATGCTCAGGAGGGAGTTTCTCACCTGGTATCAGCCACTGATTGAGGTTCCGGGTTTTAACCTGCTACTTTTGCACTCTTGCTTGCTGGGTGTTCCTACTAGTGTCTCTGTAGATCTTAGAAAGCTATTGCTTGATTTAAGACATTGGCATGCTGGCTGATATCCGAACAGAGGATTAGCCAGAGATCTCAATGCCTTGGTCCTTTCATTACTGGCTGCTACTTCCGGATGGATATCAGGTGGTGCAATACTGACCTAACAGTATAATTTTTCCAGGGCTGTAGGGCGTAGACATCTTATCCACAGATTTAACATGGTGAGGTGTATTCCACACTGGGTATGCATATTCATCAGTAGAGTAGCAAAGCACAAGGACAGATGTTTTCACTGTATCTAGTTGTGATCCCCAGGTTGTGTTATACAACTTTCGTATGATATTATTTCTAGCACTTGCTTTTTGCTTGATAATCAAGCAGTGCTTCTTGAAAGTCAAAGCATGGTCCAGAAGATCTCCCAGGTATTTTGGTGTGCTGCAATGCTCCAATGGAATGCCTTCCCAGGTAATTCCCAGAGCTCAAGATGCTTCTCTGTTCTTAAGGTGAAAAGCACACATCTGCATTTTAGATGGATTGGGGATCAGCTGGTTTTTCCTGTAATAGGCAGTAAGAGCTTCGGAGAGCTTCTGTTCAACCATTTCAAAGCTCTCTGCTTGAGCGGTGATGGCACGATCATCAACATAGATGAAACTTTCTGTCCCTTCTGGCAGTGGCTGATCATTTGTATAAATGTTAAACATTGATGGAGCAAGCATGCTTCCCTGAGGCAAGCTATTCTTCTGTTTTCACCATCTATTTCTCTTACCCTGGAACTCAACAAAAAGCTTCTGTTTTGCAGATTTCCTATGAAGCAGGTAATGTGGTTATCCATTTTGATATTATATTTTTTTCTCAGGAGAAGATGATGATTTACAGTATCATAAGCTGCTGACAGGTCTATAAAGACAGCTCCTGTAATCTGCTGCTTTTAAAAACCATCTTCTATGTGCTGAGTCAGGTTCAATACTTGTGATGTGCAGCTTTTCCCTTTCCTGAAACCAGCTTGCTGTGGGGTCATACATGGGTCTATTTTTCCATAAATCTGTGCAGGATAAGTATCTCCAGAGCTTTATAAGGATGGCACAACAAGGAAATTGGTCTATAGCTTTTTGGATCATTACAGTCTTTGCCTGGTTTCAAAATGGCTATGACGCTTGCTTTCCTCCAGATTTTAGGGATCTGACAGGATGCAATGCAGTTGTTCATCAGCTTCAGCAGCCACCACCTTGCTTTTGGGTCAAAGTTCTTAATTTGTTCCATCCGTAGATCATCTAGGCCAGCTGCTTTGCCATTTTTACATTTATTGAGAGCCATTTCCAATTCAGTAGATGTAAAAGGTTCATAAAGGTTGTCGTTCTCATTATCTGGTTGTCTGGCTATTGGTTTCCTTCCTGTTTGGTGACTTGGTTAGGTTTTTCATTCATCAGAAGTTGATACACTATCTAATCTGTCTTTATGTTGGCATGGGTATTTGTTTGTGAAGGATCATTGCTCACCCTGAAAATTTTGAAAATCCACCTTCCCAGCACAAAGACAGTTTATTGCCCGCTGAGAATCTTTCTGGTAGCTGAGGCTGTAATTCTTAACATGTTTATTAGGAAGCAGGTCCCATGAGCTTTGGATTTTTGTTTTCAATAGATTTTTGAATTAAGAGAGAACAAATTTCAGCTGCAGAAACAGTAGCTACAAAGTGCTGGTAGCAGAATCCTATGATAAACAAACAGCATTTAACTTTAGTTTGCACTGTGGGCCTTACAAACTACTAGTTCTTTTGTGTGATAAATAGAAATCTGAGACTGTTTTAAGAGGACCTAAATATTTTCCCTAATTAGTGTTTCTTTTGCTGAGGTGTCACACACGCCTTCTAGCACACAAACCACAATGTTTTGTCAACAGGAAAATAAGATTGCTTGCCCCAGTTAACACATCAACTGTTCTCACAAATGCTGTGTGAAATGTAGCTGCGCAGATGTCATCATTAGAAAGCTGTGAGAAAATCCCCACCTTTTTTTTTTTACCTTTGCCCTTTAAGGAAAAAAACCTGGAATTGATTTGTCTTGAATCATAGCAAATAACATTTTTCCTGTTGTATCATCAAAGCATTAATGAACTCCAGTAGTACGTACACAAAATCCAATGCCATAAAGATGTTGAAGTAAATTAGGAGGGGAATCACTAAGGACTTGAATAGTTGTGATGCTGAAGTGCCGGGTTTTAGTAGTTTAGAGAAGTTCTTTTTAATGTAGTAGACTGAGATAGGTTGTTCTCCAGTGTACCAGGGAGCACTATATTTCTGCCAATTATCTACAACTTTTATTTTGTTCCTGAAAAGTTGCCACAGACAAACAGCCAATGGCTTGTAAACTGATACCAGTCTAAAAATCCACCTTTCTGAGTACCATGCTTTTGAGAATTCATTGGTGTGTGAGACTGCAAATGGGTGATTTAGCCTTTCCACTGAACTTGGGGTAAGAATGAAAAAGCCTATTGGCTATATGCAGCCAGCCCTAATCCTTGCTTGCTCTCACCCACCCCCTCAAGAGTGCTATCACTCTTCATAATTTGTAGCATGAAATGGACAGTTGCACCTTGAATTGTGTTCGCCCTGTTGAAATTATATTCCCCACAGTACATCTTTGGAGACAGAAAGAGGTTAAGTGATTGATGAATGGGATGCAAATAGCATTTTTAAATATGCTTCCAAAAAGGAGGGTACGGATGAGTTCTACACACATCCAGGATAGAAGGAAATGGGTCAGTATGGCCTGCAGGCTCTCTGAAGTTGCCCAATCTTAACTTAAGAGGACACTCCTTGCAATTATATGCCCGGAATTGAATGAATGGAAAACAATGTAGCAAATGAGATTCAGTGCAGGTATAAAGGGATATACACTGAGCCCACAAAAAAGGTAAATTATTACATACAGTATCTGTTAGTCTGTGAAATCTGTTTCCTAACTCACAGAAAGCCAAAAAAAGAAAAAAAAAAGCATTGGGTGCCATTTTTAGTTTAAGGAAAAAAAATGTCTAACAAGGAGGGCATGACAAGAGGCTCATAAAATGTTTAGGGCTGCTTCCAAGCCACCCTCCTTTCTTTACTGAATCTATGTCATCTTGCAAAAGTAACTGGGGAATTTCTGCAACCTTCACTAGCTTCCAATCAAGGCTGCAACTTTTTTTTCCTCCTCTTTCTCTTTACACAATGGTGAACCCTGCTGGCTGTGCTGGCTGGAGAATTCTGGCAATTTTGATTCAAAAAAGGAAAAATTTCAAACTCTGAGTTTTTAAGGGAAGATAGGGTTGTGTCCAGAATATATCCAGCACTCAGAATCCACTCGGCCCCAAAGCCTGTACACATGCAAAATGATTGTATGTTGGGGGAATAAATCCTATTTCTCAGTCAGCAAAGAAGTTCTATGGATACCATGGGCTGCCAAAATGAAGGGTTAAAGAGCAAATAAAGCATAAACTTTCATAAGAAGTCATTGCACATATCATGAGACAATGGATTTTATCTCATGGGGGAAAGCGTCATCTAATCGTGGCATTTGCAATTATATTGTTCTGCATTATTATACCACAGCAATTATTATATATTATATTTGTAATCTTATATTATCTGCTTAGAACTGGATTATATGAGGCCCCCTTCTACACAGCTGTATAAAATCCACACTGAACTGGATTATATGGCAGTGTAGACTCAAGATAATCCAGTTCAAAGCAGATACTGTGGATTATGTTCCTTGGCATTCTGGGTTATATAGCTGTGTGGAAGGGCCTTATAACATCATATAATCCCTCTGGGTCCCTTCTTTCTCTGCTGCCTTACAAGCTTGCTGAGGGGAGGAAGCCTTTGAAATGCCCACCTTCCTTCACAAAGGCAGTGGGAGCTTCTCTCTTTCTCTCTCTCTGCTTCCCTCTTTTTATCCTTGTGTGTCTGGCTCCAGGGTCCTGTTCCTCCATGCCAAGATTTTTCTCTCTCTCTCTCCCTCTCCCTCCCTCCCTCCCTCCCTCCCTCCCTCCCTCCCTCCCTCTCTCTCTCTCTCTTCAGGCTCCACAAGGCCCTGCTTTCCTGGTTGGCCGGGGAGGAAGAAGAAGGGGCCATGGCGGCCACAGAGGGAAAGAAGGAAAGAGGGATGAGACGGAAGGATGGCCATTGTGTGCCCCTCTTTCTTCCCTCTCACCCCTCCATAGCAAAGGTTGCTGCTGCAGGAAGGGAGGAAGGAGGATCCTGCATTGAGGGAGGTTGCTTGGTGGTGCCGCGTGAGATACTTTTGTCAGTTATGTGTTGGTGTATTGTGGCCAAATTTGGTGTGATTTGGCCCAGTGGTTTTGTTGTTAACTCAGTCCTACAAATGAACAATATATATATATATATATATATATATATATATATATATATGTGTGTGTGTGTGTGTGTGTGTGTGTGTGTGTGTGTGTGTGTGTGTGTCTGACTTCAACATCATGAAAAATCAAACTCTCACAGTATCTTGAGATTAACATTAAGGTAAAGTAGCAATTTTGTAAAGTAGGGTTATTTCTTACTTTAAAAAAATACTATGCAAGGATCGGGCGGCTGCATTATGGTACTGGGGACTCACTGCTTGGTAGGAGACCACCCACAGGACAGCCCATTTGCCCACATCATTTATTCGATTCAATGTGGGAGATTCTGACAGCTCCCATCCCACATGTTTTTTGGTGTTTTCTAATGGAATATCCTGGTTCCTGAGACAACCCCCCCCCCCTTATTTTTGGGCTGTTTCAGATGTTTTCCTTACAAATCATGATAGACGCTGACAGGAAGTTCCCCTGCATCAATGAATGGGTTCCATCACTTTTCATTCCCTCAACAGATTGCAACTGTTTTTTAAATTTTGGAGGGTGTGTGTGGGGTAAAATCTAATGGGATTAAATGGGAAACACCAATAATGCTTGTCAAACTGGGGGTGTATCTATAGTGTAGAATTGATGTACTTTAACACCACTTTCACTATCATGGTCCAATGCTTAGCCATTTCTGCCAAAGTGGGCTTGTGCCTCATGAGATTACAGTCCCCAGGATTTCTTAGTATTGAGCCATGACAGTTAAAATGGTGTCAAACTGCATTAATTATACAATGTAGATGCATTTTAAAAGAAGGGGGGAAAGAAACAGATCCAATTATAAATTAATTGATTCAATAAAGGAAGCAATAGCCCTGAGTTTGCAAGACTTGAGCAGGGCAGTTGATGGCTAAGAGTCTTGCAGTTCTCTCATTCATAGGATTTTCACATGTTGAAACTGACTTGACAGCAAATACTCTAGTTGTTGGTAGTTCCTGTGCCGATGTATTCTAACACTGCAATCCTATGCCTGCGGGACTTAATTCTGACTAAGCATGTAAAGGATTTTGATGTCAATCTTTTGTCTGGTTGGCTTCCTCTCTTGTCTCATGTCACTGTCTCAATATATCACTTGCTAGAATATTATTAATAGCCTTGGATCTCTCAAGTGACATTGCTACATAGAAACAACACCGAGAATTAAGGCAAAACTGAGGGAAATCATTTATGAAGTGCCTAAATCAGCAGTTACCATTAATAGTTATTTCAAGCATATGATTCAAAGTGAATAATTTTAGCGGCAGTTCCTCAACAAGCCCACTTCAAAATAAACATCTCATGAATTACACATACGGACACCCAAATAATGATGTTAATATGATGGATGCATATCTCACTAGTTACAGTTGATGTTTTTCACTTGCCAAATATTCCAATTTGCAAGAAGTTATACTGTTTATTCACTCACCCCATTCTTTTCTGAGTTTATTTTCCTATTATTTGGGATACATTTATCTTTTAAAAATATTACAAACATAAAACAGGCCTGTGAGAATAGACCAAAGACCTATCTGTTCCAGCATTCTATTCCACAGCTTGGAAGCAACTCCTTGTAAGAAATTATTTCTGTAACTATATGTAATATTTTTCATATTATTTTTGTGGTTGTTTTTGAAGTGCCAATCTGAACTGGGGTTACTTTTTGCCCAAAGGCCATATCTATAATCCACCATTTCTCAGTGCAATGTGGACAGGTTCTCTCCTTATTTTTCTATCCTGATTCAGTCTGATCCCTGTCAAGGTGTGCATATGTATGCTTCAAAATTCGAAGCATCTGGTCTTGGAGAGCAAAGGGTAATTGGAAAGGTGTCTCCTGGTCGGATCTTATAGCCAGCATCACAGTTGAATTCCATTATTCACCAGTATCAAAATGCTTAAGCTTCCTGATTAAACAATCAAAATTCTAAATATCAAAGTTCTATCTCTTCAAGTTGGCAAAAACACATTGAAAACCAAAAACAACACGGATAGAAAATGGCACAGGAGTGGTTGACATATAACTTCTGTGATGTCTTTTCTTAAACAAACAAATGTTTCTGAGTTTGTTCATCCAAGTACTGGGTACTCTACCTCAGGAAATACAGGTAGCCACTCTTTGTCTGAGGAAGTCCCTTTGTTTTAGAACAATTCTGATATCATCTTGCAGTGGAACTCTTTTCCCCGGACTGTGGTGGAGGCTCCTTCTTTGGAGGCTTTTAAGCAGAGGCTGGATGGTCATCTGTCAGGGGTGCTTTGAATGCAATTTCCTGCTTCTTGGCAGGAGGTTGGACTGGATGGTCCAGGAGGTCTCTTCCAACTCTAGGATTCTAGGATTCTATGATTCTATCTTCATCTTCCTCTGCATGAGATATTGGGTAACAATACTGGAGGTTGACATGTGATTTGACTATAGAGGATTCCTTTGTAATGTATTTTGAATTTTCTCAGAATTTCCAAAATGTAATATCTCAGCTGAATTGCAAATCCCTGAATTTTAAAGGAGGGCAGTTAAGGTAGAATCATACTGCCATAATTATGGTTTATGAAACTTGTCTTTGAAGTCACAGGAGTTTCCTCCCCTACAAACGAAAACCAAAAAAGACAGTGGGGTACCACACTCAAAGCCGAGGCCCCAATCTGCACACAATGACTGGGAAAGCCTATTGCATTATTGACAGACAGACAGACAGACAACTATGGACATCCTCCCACAAACCAAAAACCTAGGGAAGTTGGCACCAAAATGAAATCTCTTTTCGAGACAGTAGGTGACCGCCTCCTGAGTACACTCAGACAAGATAGCAGATCTCCCTGTCTGCCATCTCTTTCTGTATGACTAACCCCAGTTTTCCCAATACAGATTTTTTCCTGTATTTTCAAATCACCCTTTGAGTTTGGAAGACATGAAGCCCTCTCCTCAGACGGTGTGTGTGTGTGTGTGTGTGTGTGTAGGGGGGTGTTACCAACCGTTGTGCATTTCCACATCTCAATTCAGGATGTTGCTGGCTGGGCGTACCAAAACTACTAGCCACCAGTGGGCTCCACCATCACAAAGGGATGTCTTGCAAGCAAATTGTCTCAAGCAAATATCCCAGTCTCACTGGGGCCTCCAAAAACGGTAGGGTAATCACTCAAAAATTACTTGGAAGACTTACGATTTGGATGAAATAAAGCAGTTCTTTACTTTCCTTTTGTATCATCTGTCCCGTTGTATCATCATCTGTCCCATTGTATCATCTTCTGTCCCATTGTATCATCAGGATTCTTTATTAAAGCCAGCTTTCTGGAGTCTAAGTATCCTTAGAACAAAAATCTCCAAATCAGAATGAGGTGTTCATTAAGTTTAAATATCACCACTTAGGTTTCAATTTTGTTGTGTGTACATTGTGATTAAAATAAACACTTTTAATAGGCAAAGATGTTTATGAATACAGAGTTATATATTGTTGCCAACTAACAAGCACTCTAAGCATTCTCTTTGATTTAGTTCAAACCAAAGAAACAAAATACAGGGATGCGATAAGATACTGGGAAGCAATTTTTAGCAAAAGGGAGTGGTGTTTTACTCCTTTCTGTTCCAGGTGTCTTATCAGTGGCATCCTTGGCAAATTGCTTGTACTTTGAAAAATGCCAGAAAGCCTTGTGCTTCCAAATAGTCAGAGACTGTTCATTTGATTTTTGGATTTTTAACTCCATTATTGTGTTGAGACCCTTTGGATCCTTTAAAAGAACCCTAAGGTTGATGGAGAAAGTAAAAAGTGGTGTGCTAAAACAACAAGGCAGTTATTATTCAGGTATTTTTCAACTTCTGGAGTGTTCATCTTTAGCTTCTTTCAGACCCACAATCCCACCAGTTATTTTCCAAAACACGTGTAAAGATCCTGTATCTCAGCTATTTAATGGGAAATAAAAATAGTGGTCAGCAAAGAGGTTCTCTTGCTGCCATGGCGGCAAAGCAAACAATTTCAAAAAGGAAGGAATGAAGGCTTCTTTACACACAAAAATTCTGACACATTTCACTGCCACAGCAAAAGAATGGCAAAATTCCCCTAAATAGCTGCTTCAGCTGTACAAGGAAACATGTGATGCTCCAGATATCTTGAACTTTAATTCCCAAAAGTCCAAGCCAGATTGCATCAGATGCACCCAAAATATCTGGAGGTTTCCCAACTATGCAATTAGTAAATTTGTGCTATGCATATGTTACCTAAGCTCATTATTTATTGCTATGCATTAGTGTTTGCCCATTATAAAACAGGATCAATGTTTGTTGATGATGGAAATAAAAGAATGAATATATATTGCATCAGAAAGTAATGAATGACAAGTGATACTACTACTGTGTTCCCTCACTTATCTCTGGGGTTAGGTTCCAGGACCTCCCACAATAAGTGAAAATCCGCGAAGTAGGCACGCTATATTTATTTTAATATTTACACATTATTTTAGAAGTTATACACTATTTTAAGTCTATCAACAAATCACGTGTTGATAAATTGCCTCCTTCTCCCCCCATTGCCACTTGGGCTCCTTTTCTCTCCCTCTGGCTTCTCCTTCCTCCCTTCCTTAGGCTGTAAATTGTAATTTTTTATGATTTATAATAGTATTTTAGAATTTATTGAAAAACCACAAGTGAACCGCGAAGTAGTGAGGGAACACTGTACCTGCAGCTACTTACTTTCTGGGTAATAGGGCTGTGATAAAATTTCATTCCAAATAAGAGAGATTGTATCTGGCCAAAAATGGATCTTGCACTGAAAATCTTCCAAAGAGTTGGCCTTGAAGATGACTTGGATGTAGTTTGTAACATGATTCCAATGAATAAGCCTGTTGGAGGTCTGTCCTGTTTCAGTGAACTATTTCATCTTTATTGTGATTGTGGCTTGCTAAAAAGTCGTGCTGTGAATCCAATGTTATCAAGCCTAGCAAAGCCAAAGAACATCCCAGAGACAGATGGTCACTGTCAGAACATTTTGCTATTCCAAAGTTAAATCCAAGCATTTTCAAATATTTGTGAATTAGGATCTAATAACTAACACTTGAACACCTAGAGGAGAAAAATATAAACTCTCCCCATAAGTTTTCAGTACTAGAGCCATTCAAAACATACAAAGCATTATTCAAAACAAACGGAAACAGTCCTATCCCTGAAAGACAGATGGAATGGCATTAGTTGGCTTTAGATTGGCCTTGCTTGTTTTGTAAAGGTTACAGTGTAAAGACAAATCCATCACATTTGATCCAGTCTTCACATTAAAGTCACCCACAATAATAGGAAAGGCATTAGGGAATTTAACCATCTATTTTCATTAATAGCATGCAACCTTTTGCCAAACTGACATAACATTATACTTTCAGGCTATTGGACCAAAATATACATTGAATAAAAGTATGGTCAATTTAGCTGATAGTAATACCAAAATCAGAGCCAATACAGAAGAGTCATAGGGCTGTATGGCTACATTCCAGAAGCGTTCTTTCCTGACATTTCACTCATGTCTATGTCAGGCATCCTCAGAGGTCAAGGGGTCTGTTGGAAACTAAATAAGTGTTGCACCTCAGGATAGATTCACCTTGTTAAATACACCAGACTGCACACAGAATGTAGTTTTTTTAGTTTATTAGAAAATATAAAAGGAAAAAGTTCTTAAAAGGAAAGAATACAGTTCCAAAGCATTAGCTGCAAAATAGTTCCAAGAGATTATTGCAAAATAAAGCCATCCAAAACAATGCAGGAAATCACCAGAGTCCATAAGGTCCCATAACATGAATAACAAGGCAAACAGCAAAGTCCCAAGACACAAACGACAAGGTAATCCAAGAGAACTAGAGATCTTGATACTTGGTTGGCAAAAGTTGCTTTGACAAAGATCTGCCTCCAAACCCCTGGCTTTAATAGCAAAGCATGAAAGCATTTCTCTGACTTCTAGAATCATAGAATCATAGAATCATAGAATCATAGAATCATAGAATCATAGAATCATAGAATCATAGAATAGTAGAGTTGGAAGAAACCTCATGGGCCATCCAGTCCAACCCCCTGCCCAGAAGCAGGAAATCGCATTCAAAGCACCCCCGACAGATGGCCATCCAGCCTCTGCTTAAAAGCCTCCAAGAAGGAGCCTCCACCACAGCCTGGGGGAGAGAGTTCCACTGTCGAACAGCCCTCACAGTGAGGAAGTTCTTCCTGATGTTCAGGTGGAATCTCCTTTCCTGTAGTTTGAAGCCATTGCTCCGTGTCCTAGTCTGCAGGGCAGCAGAAAACAAGCTTGCTCCCTCCTCCCTATGACTTCCCTTCACGTATTTGTACATGGCTATCATGTCTCCTCTCAGCCTTCTCTTCTGCAGGCTAAACATGCCCAGCTCTTTAAGCCGCTCCTCATAGGGCTTGTTCTCCAGACCCAGATCATTTAAGTCGCCCTCCTCTGGACGCTTTCCAGCTTGGCAACATCTCCCTTCAACTGTGGTGCCCAGAATTGGACGCAGTATTCCAGGTGTGGTCTGACCAAGGCAGAATAGAGGGGGAGCATGACTTCCCTGGATCTAGATGCTATTCCCCTATTGATGCAGGCCAGAATCCCGTTGGCTTTTTTAGCTGCTGCATCACATTGTTGGCTCATGTTTAACTTGTTGTCCACGAGGACTCCAAGGTCTTTTTCGCACACACTGCTGTCAAGCCAGGCGTCCCCCATTCTGTATCTTTGATTTCCATTTTTTCTGCCGAAATGAAGTATCTTGCATTTGTCCCTGTTGAACTTCATTTTGTTAGTTTCGGCCCATCTCTCTAGTCTGTCAAGATAGTTTTGAATTCTGCTCCTGTCTTCTGGAGTGTTAGCTATCCCTCCCAGTTTTGTGTCGTCTGCAAACTTGATGATCGTGCCTTCTAACCCTTCGTCTAAGTCGTTAATAAAGATGTTGAACAGAACCGGGCCCAGGACGGAGCCCTGCGGCACTCCACTTGTCACTTCTTTCCATGATGAAGATGACGCATTGGTGAGCACCCTTTGGGTTCATTCGCTTAACCAATTGCAGATCCACCTAACCGTAGTTTTGTCTAGCCCACATTTTACTAGTTTATTTGCCAGAAGGTCGTGGGGGACTTTGTCGAAGGCCTTACTGAAATCCAGGTACGCTACATCCACAGCATTCCCTGTATCGACCCAACTCGTAACTCTATCGAAAAAAGAGATCAGATTAGTCTGGCATGACTTGTTTTTGGTAAATCCGTGTTGACTATTAGCAATGACCGCATTTGTTTCTAAGTGTTCGCAGACCACTTCCTTGATGATCTTTTCCAGAATCTTGCCTGGTATCGATGTGAGGCTGACCGGACGGTAATTGTTTGGGTCGTTCTTTTTTCCCTTCTTGAAGATAGGGACCACATTCGCCCTCCTCCAATCTGCTGGGACTTCTCCCGTTCTCCAAGAACTCTCGAAGATAATTGCTAGTGGTTCTGAAATAACTTCCGCTAATTCCTTCAATACTCTTGGATGTAGCTGATCTGGCCCTGGGGACTTGAATTCGTTCAGAGAGGCCAGGTGTTCCTGGACAGCTTGTTTCCCTATTTGGGGTTGGATTTCCCCCAATCCTTCGTCCATTCCATGTTGCTGAGGTTGAAGATGGCTTTCTTTTTGTGAGAAGACTGAGGCAAAGAAGGCATTGAGCAGTTCTGCCTTTTCCCTGTCCCCTGTCGCCATCACCCCATCTTCTCCTTGCAGAGGCCCTATCGCCTCCTTTTTCTTCCTTTTTCTACCAACGTAAGCAAAAAAGCCTTTTTTGTTGTTTTTTATGTCCCTGGCAAGCCTGAGCTCATTTTGTGCTTTAGCCTTGCCAACCTTTTCCCTACAGGTGTTGGCTATACGTTTGAATTCTTCTTTGGTGATTTCTCCCCTTTTCCACTTCTTGTGCATGTCACTTTTGAGCTTTAGCTCAGTTAGAAGTTCTTTGGACATCCATTCTGGCTTCTTTGCACTTGTCTTATTTTTCTTCTTTGTTGGCACTGTTTGCATTTGCGCCTTGAGTATTTCACTTTTGAAAAACTCCCATCCATCCTTAACTCCCTTGTTTTTTAATATTGGCGTCCATGGAATGCCGCTCAGTAATTCCTTATTTTTTGGAAGTCAGCTCTCTTAAAGTCGAGAATGCGTGTTTGACTTGTTTTAGTTTCAGCATTCCTTTGTATTGCAAACTCCAGGAGCACATGGTCACTTGCCCCTAAGGATCCAACCACTTCAACTGTATTGATCAGGTCTTCCACATTTGTTAAGATTAGGTCAAGAGTTGCTGATCCTCTTGTTGCCTCTTCTACCTTTTGGACCATAAAATTGTCTGCAAGGCAAGTGAGGAATTTGTTGGACTTTGTACTCTTGGCTGAGTTTGTTTTCCAGCAGTTATCGGAATAATTGAAATCGCCCATGACTACTATATCTCTTCTTTGTGCCTGTTTGGTCAGCTGTTGACAGAAGGCTTCATCAAGTCCTTCATCCTGACTCGGAGGTCTGTAGTAGACACCCACGACAAGATCTTTTTGAATCCCGGTTCCCTTGATTCTTATCCAGATGCTTTCAAGCTGGTTTCCCGGACTCCTCTCCCTTTTGTTCTATTTCTGTGAAAGAGGTTATAGCCCTCAATGGCTACATTCCAGTGATGGGAGTCATCCCACCAGGTTTCAGTGATGCCTATGACATCGTATGTGTGGTGCTGTGCTAAGAGTTGGAGTTCGTCTTGCTTATTTCCCATGCTCTGAGAGTTGGTGTAAAGACATGTAAGCCCCTGTGACCTCCCCTTGAGCTGTTTATTTGGGATTATTGTGCTCTCCGTACTTGGTCCTTGCTGTGTTTGTGCAGCCCTCCGTTTAGCCTTTTGGCGGTTCCCTGTGGTCGTGGGCAATATAGTGTTCGCCAGGCTGTTGTTCCCCTCCCCCAGTGGATCTAGTTTAAAGTGCGCCTGATGGTGAGTCTGTGTGCAAAAAGATGTTTTCCTGCTTGTGTGAGATGCACCCCATCACTTGCCAATAGGCCATCCTCCTGGAAGAGTAGACCATGGTCAAGGAAGCCAAAATGCTCCTCTTGGCACCATTTTCTGAGCCAGTTATTGACCTGTACTATTTTTTCAGCCCTTGTAGAGCCATGTCCTACAACGGGGAGGAGGGATGAAAAGATCACATGTACATTATACAGTTTTAGCTTTGTTCCCAGAGCTCGAAAATCATTTGTGATCTTTTGAAAAGTATGCCTAGCGGTGTCATTGGTACCTACATGAATCAACATAAGGTGGGGAGGGTGATGGGGCTTTAGGAGCCTGCTGAGCCTCTGAGTGATATGGTGTATTTTTGCCCCCGGGAGGCAGCATGTTTCTCGAGACATCCCATCCGGTCTGGAAATGATGGCTTCCGTTCCTCTAAGGAGGGAGTCACCTACTATCAAGACCTGTTTCCTTTGAGGATTGACAGGGTCCCTTTTGTGCAAGACAGTGTGTATGTCCCCTGAAGAATGTTCCTGTTGAAGTGAATCATGCAGGTGTAAAGTGTTGTCCTCCTCCTCAACATCCCCAGTGCATTCATCAATGACAATCCATTGAGATATATCCGAGAGCCCATTACTCTCCCAAGGATGTTCCTGTTGCTCCTGGTCTACGATTGGGGATGGAGCATTTGCATGATTACATAAGTGTGAATGTGGTGATGCACTGTCCCTGTCAGGGCTATCCCCTGCGCATTGATCAAGGGTGGCCCACTGAGTGATATCTAAGAAACTGTGGTCCTCCACAAGATGTGTTTCCTGATTGTATGTTAATTGTGTTAGAATTTCAAATCTGTTGTGTAAATGCAGCTGAGCAGAGGAGTTCTGCGGAGGCTGCCTGGTCCTGTGTCTCCTTCTATGGGTGACCTCCTTCCAAGCCTGAGGGTTGTCTACCTTTGAGTTGATCTCCCCATAAGGTTCCTGATCATGCTCATAGTGGTGTTGGTGTGATGCAGGCTGCAGATCTACAGCAGCGTGTTGTGCAGTGTCCAAGAAGAGCTCGAGTGCCTGAATGTCCTTAAGGGTCTTAATACGGTGCTCGAGCTGTTGGATCCTCTGCTCCATCAGAGTCATCTGTTTGCATTTGGAGCAGATGTAGTTGACTAGTTTTTGTGTGAAAAAGCAGAACATGCCACAGCTGGTGCATGTGGTGGCAAGTATTTGCTGTTGGTCCATCTCTTGCTGAGTGAAGTGACCGAGGAGGATTGTGTGTGTTATGGGCAGAATGCTATCCACCTTCCTGTGTGTGTATTTTTAAAGTTGTTTTGTTTATTGTATATATTGTAAGAATGTGTTTTACTGTAGTGGTGGCTGGCTCAGAAAGCTTCAACAGGAAGCCAACACTTTCAATAACAATAGCCTTGCCTCACCTTCCAAACAATGGCAGAACAGCAAGCCTTAATTACAGCTAGCCCACACTCAAGAATCAGCCCAGACTCAGGTTTTTAAAGGTAAAGAGTCCAACAAACACAGGTTTTTAAGGCTTTTAAGGCTATTTAAGAAAAGAGTAGGCAATCTAAGAAAAGAGTGCACACTCAGGTTTTTAAGGAAATATTAGACAGGCCTTACCTAAACCAAGGAGCAAGCTGCTTTCCTGCTTCCTCTCTTCACCTCTGCGTGAACTCTGGCTCAGAAAGCTTCAACAGGAAGCCAAAACTTTCAATAACAATAGCCTTGCCTCACCTTCCAAACAATGACCTCTCGCTTATTAGCTATTCTTGCACTTTGTCTAACCCAGAATTCCAGACGGTCAGCACGATCCTAAGCTCCGATCTCATCACTGCTATCAAGGTCAAACAGCTCGTTAGTGCAAGCAGTTTGCCTAGTGGTATCAGTCTGAGAACCATCCTGTTCTGAGTCTAAATCTTGCACCTGGCTATTTTCACTTTCATCAACAAAATTCCTAGCTGTGGGAAAAATAAACATTCACACACTGCTCATCCTCATCAACAACAGAGTCATTTAGAACTGGATTCTGAACCTGAATCCCATAATCCTCATCAGAATGATCTTGAACCTGAATCCCAGAATCCTCATCAACCTAAGGATCCAGCTGAGTCACAACAGTAAGTGAGGTTTATATATCTGTGGAATGTCCAGGGTGGGGGAAAGAACTCTTGTCTGCTTGTGAATGTTGCAATTTGCCACCTTGATTAGTATTTTAATAACTCGCAATTTCAAGGCCTTGCTGCCTGGGGAAATCCTTTGTTTAGAGGTGTTAGCTAGACCTGATTGATTCTTGTCTGGAATTTCTTTGCTTTTTGAGTCTTGCTCTTTATCTACTGTTCTGATTTTAAAGTTTTTTTTTAATACTGGCAGCCAAATTTTGTTCATTTTCATGTTTCCTCCTTTCTGTTTCTCCTTTCATGTTCACATGCATGTGGATTTCAGTGGCTTCTCTGTGTAGTTTGACAAAGTGGTTGTTAAAGTGGTCCAGCATTTCAGAAGTGTCATATTTTGGTAACTGGATTATCCTAGCATTAAGAGAAGAGGAGGTCAGAAGGCATAGGCATAGAGAAGGTCAGAAGGCACACCTTTACCATTTTGAAAAAGGGGGGGGGGCATCTACACTGTAGAATTAATTCAGCTTGTCATCACTTTTCCTGCCATGGTTCAATGCTGTGGAATTCTGGGAAGCATCAGCTCTCTTTGGCAGGGAAGGCTAACTGCATTATTATAAGTGCATTGAGCCATGGCAGTCATAGTAATGTCAAACTGCATTTATTCTACAGTGTAAGTGCAAAACCACTAACATACGAGATATGATCACAGCACCAAGTCTCTTGACATGGAAAATTAAATTGAACTCATTCATATATTCATAAGACCCTGGTCTGTGTATTTAGAGATCTAGTTATACTTCAACAGAAACTCTTAGGGGAGGAGGTAACATTACATGGAGGTAGTCAGACTAGTTATGAAATTGTGTCCAGAGTGCTTCAACAGTTCCTAAAATCACAACAATTTGGTACTTGAGCTTAATAATTTAATAAGCTCGGGGCTGGCCCACCTGTATTAGTAGGTTTTTAGCCCTGTAAATATAATACAGAAAAGTTTGATCATAAATTTTAGGACTTGGATTTTTATTCTTCACTGAACAATTGTGAAAATTAAGAATAATTTTTGAATAAACATTTGACTGTGCTCTCCAAAATTTAGAAAAGCAGTGTTTAGCCAAGGTTTAGCCATCCTTCAGAAGCAAAAATTCATAGAGAGGTGTTCTTTCAGATAATGAAAAGGAAAAGGGTTTTTTTTTCTCCCTTTGAGTTTTTCACTTTTATCAGGATCCTCTGCCTCCGACCCCAGCAAATGGTGAGGGCTGACTGTAATGATCTATCAATGTAATAGATTCCTATTTTGAAGGACATGTTGCAAATGCAGCATTTCCCTCCCACATGCTGAACACAATCATATAAAAGCCCTGTGCTTACTCGAGAGCAGAACTGGGGATAAAGGAAATTGCACCCCAACAGCATTTGTGGCTATGAGCTGAGAAAATGTTAAAGGATATTTTAAAATGAGATATCATATCCACAAACCTTGTATCTAAATTCAAACCCAACTAAATGGAACAAACTGCAATTTTCCATTTGTTACTGTATTACAACTCCCAACAACTCAAGTTATAATATCTAATGATGAGGAATATAGAAGTAGTAGGGTTGTTGTATGTTTTCCAGGCTGTATGGCCATGTTCTAGAAGTATTCTCTCCTGACGTTTTGCCCACATCTATGGCAGGCATCCTCAGAGGTTGTGAGGTATGGAAAAACTAAGCAAGGAATGTTTATATATATCTGTGGGAAGTCCAGGGTGAGGGAAGAACTCTTGCCAGCGTAAATGTTCCAGTTAATCACCCTAATTTGCATTGAATGGCTCCATCTACTAGCTACTTTCTGCCTGGGGGCATCTGGAATGCCACATAAAATGTCATGGCAGGCTGGATTCAGTCACAGGCCTTGAGTTTGACACGTGCTCTAGAGTGACAATCTACCTTCAAGCTATGACTTATATGGAGTATTTGCTTCAGTCCTGAGTTTCCATGGTAGTGCTTCCTTACAATGTTTATTAAAGTTTTGATTGGATTAATTTGGTTTGGAAATGTTTTGATTCACCCTAAGCTTGTAAAAACAGAAGTTCATGTGCATGTATTTGCACAACCAGTGGTGCAGCATTCCTGTTCAGTAAAAGGATTGCATAGTACCATTAATATGTGACTCCCTATGCAAAGATTATGCTATGCAACCCCAATATAGGATCCTGACTGATTTGTTCCAAAATAAAAATCTCTCTCATTTTGAGTAAAGTTGACTTGACATGGCAGAAAGGAATTGAATACCCCATGTAATTTCATTGGAAAAATAGCTCTTTACTTTACAGCTCATTGACAATAGCTTCTGACAGCCAAAATTGGCTTAGCTTTATTGGAACAGATAATGAACCTCTCTCATTATCTGTTCATGTATAATCCCATAAATACCAATTAGCCCTAATATATTACATTTACTAAAGAGCTGTTTCTTAATTCATAAATCTACAAACAACATAAGACTAGCTTCCAGACTTCTTCATGTAATTCTATTGCAAACGTTTAATATAATAGGCATATTGTTTTATGCATTTGAACGTAATCAGTTTGTTAACCTGATACAAACATAATGTTTCCAGTTGTCCAGCTATACTGCTAGAATATTGGAATTATGCTGCAGGCTTTCCTCCTCTTTCAAATTACTTCATTTCCTTCTATTTTAGAATTAACTATAGTGAGTCTAACATGTGTGTTAACAATGCAGTACGATCTCCGTACCCATGGTTTCACCTATCTGCATCCAACAAAATGTATCCTCTTTAGGAATTTTCTATACCTTTATTTATTTATTTATTTATTTATTTATTTACAGCATTTATATTCCGCCCTTCTCACCCCGAAGGGGACTCAGGGCGGATCACATTACACATATAGGCAAACATTCAATGCCTTTTTAACATAGAACAAAGACAAGACAAACATAGGCTCCGAGTGGGCCTTGAACTCATGACCTCCTGGTCAGAGTGATTCATTGCAGCTGGTTGCAGCCGGCTTACTCTCCCACCTGCACCACAGCCCGGGCCCTTTCTATACCTTTCAGATTATTCTGTGGTATGTTTCAAATGGAATAACCATAGAGTTATGTTGGAAGACCTAGCATATCCCAAGAGTGGATACCTTTCTAGGAATTTTCTTTATCCTCTAATATGACTCTATAGTAACTTCCAGCGGAAGTAATTCATTTCAACAGCAAACAAAAGTTACCAATGGAATGCAAACACAACAAATATATGATTTCCAGGTTTGAACAATATTCAGTATCTCAGGGCCCTTCTACACTAACCTAAAACCTGAGAAGAAGAGGGTTAAAATAACCCGCTTACTCTTGAGTTTCAGTCTCCATCCCCAATCCAAATCCTAGACTTTCCTGTGAGGGGTGGCTAAATGACATCCCTCCAGTCCTCCATTTCCCAAAAAAACCTCACATAGGGGTCTTCAGGCAGCACAGGCCCCTCTGTACAGGACTCCTGATGTGAGAAAATGATGTCAGGAGATGGGGGGGGGGGAGGGATTTCCTCCCCACAACTTCTGATGTGCCATTTTCTCACATCATTGACCTTTTCAGACAGGCTCAAATTCTGTGGCAGTGGTGGGGTTTTTTGACTTCAGCCGCAGAGTCCCATGGCTCCCATCAAACTCCAGAAAACTTCTTTCTGGGTGGCTCTATGGCTGAACTGCTGCAAAAACCCTGCTGCTGCTGAAAAATTGCTGGTGACAGTCGATGAGAGGCTCCAATCTTCGGAAAGATGGGTCGGGCCAGCTCAAGGAGGCTTCCCTCAGTGTGATGAGGTAGGGGGGAAGCCTGGATGATGTGGGGCAGATGATGACAGGTCCCCATGCCACCTGGGTGGGCACTGCGAGAGTCCGTGGTGATACCAAATGATTCCGGTGGCTCATGTGACAAGGTCCCAGGAGTCCTGTGCAGAGGGGCCTGCATTGCCCTCAGGATCTTGTGGTAAGTTTTTTTTTGGGGGGGGGGGGAATGAGGGACAAGAGGGGGGCTGCCCTTCCACTCCTTCGAGCTCCAGGAGCCGAAGAACCAGGTAGGCTATGGGAATTTATCCCTGGGACTGCAGAAGCAGTCTCTGGAACTGCAGAGAGTCAGTCCCCACAGGGCCCACATCTGGAAAGATCCAGACCTTACCTTAAGGTCCAAATCTTTCCAGGTGTTTAATTAATACAGAGTAAACTGGGAAAAGCAGTTTACTCTGCATTAATTTGCTTTTACCTGAGGTGTTATTTGAAGCCTCATGTAAAAAGTGAGACAGGTTCCGCGTTTTGGGCCTGTTTGGAAAGGCCCTCTCTGTCTGTAACCTGTGAATTTGCAGACTAAAGGGTAGTTTCACTGGGAGGGCAGAATTCTTGCCCTCTAACTGCCCCCTCTGTGTAGGTACACTTCCAAACTTTACAGATAACCTACAGACTGTAGGTTATCATCCCTGCTCTGTTTAAAGGGTTTTTTTTTTTGTTCAAGTCCAGTTTAAAGGTAATTGTCCTTATGAAATGAGAGTGGCAGCCTTAGTTATACACTTAAACAGCAGACTGATCAGGTACACAGACCATCTGGTTATAGTTTTTCTTGACAGGATGATATGTATGGTGTTTTTGTGGAAACTGTAGCAGTTATTTCTAAATATACAGCCATACATCTAAATTCACATATGACATTTTTACACAAATATACTACATGTGTCCTATTTTGTTCTTTTCCTTCTCTTTACCAGCACTTCTTGCAATGTCCTATTTTGTCCTCTTCTTTGTAGCATTCTTTTTCTTCTTTACTACCATCACTTTTTATACATGGTCACGTTAATCGAAATGATGTATATGAATCTAATAAAAGAAAAGCTTTAACTGGTCTTCTTACCTGTCATTTCACCACAAAATCCAAACACATTTCTCCTGTAAGGGCCCTTCACTCAGAATATCAAGGCAGATAATCCACAATATCTGCTTTTAACTGGATTATCTGAGCCCACACTGTCCTATATAAGCCAGTTCAATGTAGATTTTAAACAGCTGTGTGGAAGGGGCCTAAGACTTCTTTGGAGCAAAAAGGTTGGCCCTTGAACTTCTGTGGCATTTGTATTTATATAATACAACTCGTATAATTCAGTTTGACTCTTAGACTAATTGTGCTTGTTTACTATAAAGGAAAATATAAGGTTGTCAAAAGATAAAAATAAGCAGAGGCAATGAAGTATGTTTACATTCTACTAATTTCCATGGGACAGTTTTTGGTCTCCCATTGAACTTAAAGTTGATAAACTTTGTTTGGATCGTCTCCATTACCATTTATTCCATTTATAGTTCAATAGCTATTGAGAAAACACGAGCCTGTTTCTTTTTTAAAAAACTGCTGATGCCTGTTTATAACTGCTTATTAATTCAGACTGGCGGATTTGGGAAATGTAAATAGCAAAAATAATTTGCATATATTTGGTGCTCCTCTATTTGAGAATTTCAATGTACGTTTACAAATGTCTTGTTTCACCGCATCCGTGCCAATTAGGTGGGAATTATTCTCATTAATGATAAGCAATAGAAAGCACAGTCTGAGAGCTCAAATTCCATATATGAGCTGAGTGAGCTCAAAGGAAACTGATTTCACACATAATGACTTTTCCTTCTGTTGCTAGAAAGTAATATAAAAAGTACCATCTAACTGGGTCACAATGAACTTTAGTTTATATCACAGGTATTTGGTGGTAGCTTAAGCTGTAGTCCTACCGTATGCACTGAAGTAAGTCCCATGGAATTAAATATTATTTATTTCCAAATAAATAAGCATAGGTTGGGTGATTAGTCTTTTTGGAGGGGCAGGATTTTTTTAAATCAAAGAACTAGATTACCACCCAAGAAACTTCCCAAGGCCCACATTCTAACAGGGCATATGACTCCCATACACTCTGTATGCTACTCACACAAACAATCTACCACTTCCATGTATAGACCATATATGCACATACTGGCACTTAGGGCCATTCTACACAGGGCAGAAACCTGGGAGGAAACAAATTAAAATAACATGCTTCCTCCTGCGTTTCTGTTCCCACTCCTCCTCACAACGACGGGCTTTCCCTCAGGGTGTGTGTGTGTGTGTGGGGGGTGGATAAATGCCATCCCCCAGTCCCCCATTCCCCCTCCTCAAAAAACTTACCAGAGGGGCCTGCCAGCAGCATAGGTCCCTCCAAAGAGGACTCCTGACACTTGAAAATGACACATTTGGAGGTAGGAAGGGGATATCAAGAGGCGGGCATCATTTTTAAGCATCAAGAGTACTCTACAGAGGGGCCTATGCTCCCTATGGTATGTTTTTCGGGGGAAATGGGGAGAGGGGGTGTGGACTCCCACCTGCTCCTTCAGGCTCCAGGAGCCCAAAGAACCGGGATGGCTGTGGGATTTGACCCCCGGGATTACAAGCCCAGCACCTCAACAGATCTGAACCTTTCAGTAAGGTCCAGATCTGTTGAGGTGTTTTTTTATCTGAGGTGTTTTATCTGTTGAGGGTGGAGAGGAGAGAGAGATTCCAAAAAGCAAGCCCTGATTCTGCCTTATGCCAAGCACCATGCTAATGTGTAGGCACACTCTACTCCAGATCTCTTCCATTTCAAATATCCTATGGACCTCATCACACTAGAGCATGGATCCACTTTAAATCCAGTTTCTGCCTCCTGCAGAATTCTGTGGCTTGTGGTGTAGGGAGGGGCCTTTAAACTGCTCAGTCAGACAGGGTCTGGGCCTCACTAAACTACAAAACTTAGAATTCTGCAGGAGGCAGAAACCAGATTGAAATGGATCCATGCTCTAGGGCAGTGGTTCTCAACCTGTTGGTCCCCAGATGTTTTGGCCTTCAACTCCCCAAAATCCTAACAGCTGGTAAACTGGCCGGAATTTCTGGGAATTGTAGGCCAAAACACCTGGGGGCCCACAGGTTGAGAACCACTGGTCTAGTATGATCAGACCATTAGACTCTCTTCAGCACTCATTTCAGTTGTCATTTTACTAGGCTATTACATTTAACAGGACTTAAACATCTATGGATTTTAATATCCGCAGGGGGTCTGGAACCAAACAGCAGCAGATACTGAGTGTCCACAGTACTCTCACTCCCTCTTTCCCACCTCTTCATCTGATCCCTGCTCATCAGTTGAGGGAGGCAGCCTTTATTTCCCTGTCATGCACTGAGAGGTCCTCCTGGCTCAAAGCTGAGGAGGATGGGGAGATTATTTTATTTCTGATCAGTGCCTGAATAAAGATAAGATTTTTTTGCCTGGATAAAGGATCCTGGATAAACTGTCAGGTTGAACAGCAAGCCCATGCTTGTACCACCTCTCTTGTTGTTCAGTCCTCACCACTCTGGAAGGGCCATAATATTATAGTTCAGTGATGAATGAAGAAGGTTTAAATTGCATTTTATAAAACGACCTACACTCTAGAAGAATGGTGCTCAGTGACACTGCTGTTTATTCATAGCCAAACAAGCATTTGTCAGCTGGGTTCCTTTCTTTTCCTGTTCAACCATTTATGACTTCATGGTATTTATCATCATTAAAGAATAGATGTGAGTATAGGAAAGGAAAGGACAACATGTTTTACAGATAGTGAATAATAGGTTTCAGAACACTGACCTCATGAGACTTTACTGAGCATAAATAAATATGCTTAGAAGCCTGCCATATACAGGCAGAGCTTGGAAAATATACCTTTGGACTACAGCTTCTAGAGCAGTCGTGCTCAATCTGTGGATCCCCAGGTGTTTTGGTCTCCAACTCCCAGAAATCCCAGCCAGTTTACCAGCTGTTGGGATTTCTGGGAGTTAAAGGCCAAGACATTTGGGGACCCACGGGTTGTGAGCCATTGTTCTAAAATCTCATGCTCAGCATGGTCCATATTCTCCAGTCTGCTTGAGGATTTTGGAAGCTGTTGTCCAAACACTAACTTTTCTGATCTCACTGTGTAGGTTCCCTGTACTGGTTGATTGCACCATTTTTCCTGGTTTAAACTATAGAAGAGTTGACTTGTCAGTGCTACTGCTGAAAATGATTGATGTTGCTATAATTTATGGATCCTAGAGCATCATCATCCTTCTGCTGCTCAGTTATGGATGGCTTCAGCATGTCCTTATTTCTATTTTTACTTAAAGTAACATTCCAAGCTCTGCGTTGAGATGCTTAAACCAGTTAAGGTTCTGTGAAGCAGCGTAGGCTGAGAAATAATGATCTAGCCCAGACAATCTCCTAAATCAATGCTGCTCAAAGCTGTGGTCCCTGGACTGATGCTGATCCCTGAGCCATTGTCTGATAATTCCTGGGAATTTCCAGGAAAGAAAGAAATATTGAACATAAACATGAAATCAGTCCCTGGCAAATTGGGGTGAGAAACAGTGCTGGCCAGGCCCATCAGATAAGAACTGTCCTAAACCATGGCATAGATTGGGAGTGGACAAAGTGTAACCCACAGCACACATGTAGCATCTGGACTCCATTTTTGTAGCACTCCGTTTTTTAAAACAGCATATTTTGACCAAAAGCAGCCTCAAAATTGTGCATAAATCTCCCACATATGTGAAAACATGCACACACACAAAAAAAAACCCACCTTACCTTCCACAATTGTATTTATTTATAGTTTGTATTATTTTTCTTTTTACTACAGCATCAAGATGATTTGAAACTGTGGCAGTTACAAAATGCATGCTATCAAAGCACACTACAGTGTGGATTAAAGGGATTACAGCACATTTAAACAATGCAAAATTTAAACTTACTACACGCACACAGGTTCGGAACCAAAGATACATTTTCAATATTCCTTAACTTTTTGTTGACAAGGCAACACACTCAAATACATACATCTACACACACTGAGTTTCAGTTATAGCCACCAGACCACAACTAATTTAATGACTCCAAAACAGAAAATGAAAATGGGCAACAGAAACCTTTCAAACAAGGAATGATACAAATTGTCATATAGCTAATGAAATATTACCATATGAGTAAAAAGGCCAGTAAGCTCTACATTAGCAGCTATGGTTCTGGTCCTTGAGTCTTACCACATGAATAGAGCTGTGACATATTCGAGTGGTATGCTCTTATCCTATAATTGTTGATAGGAAGCTTTTAAGAAATCCATGCGGGACTCTTCTCTTCAGAGGCAAATGAGTTCAACTAAGATTAAAGGCATATTATATCATTTCAGCATCAGCAAAATAGAAGTGTATTGTGCCACAATGTGCATAGACATTATATAGAAACCCCATGGTTACTGTATTCATTATGTTATTATTTATTTATTTATTTATTTATTTATTTACAGTATTTATATTCCGCCCTTCTCACCCCGAAGGGGACTCAGGGCGGATTACAATGAACACATATATGGCAAACATTCAATGCCAATAGACAAACAACATTCAGTTTTAGACAGACACAGAGGCATTTTTTTAAAACATCTTCCAGCTTCACGATTTCCGGCCACAGGGGGAGCTGTTGCTTCACCATCCATTGGTGGCTGTTCTTCCTCTTCTTTTCCTCGTGAGCAGTTTTATGGTGTTGTAGATTAGTTAAATTAGCCTCCCGCATAAAGCGTCCCTAAATTTCCCTAATTGACAGATTCAACTGTCTTTCGGGGCTGCTAGGTCAACAGCAAGCCGGGGCTATTTTTTTTTTTATGGTTGGAGGCTTAACCCGACCCGGGCTTCGAACTCATGACCTCTCGGTCAGTAGTGATTTATAGCAGCTGGTTACTAGCTAGCTGCGCCACAGCCCGGCCCCAGCTAGCTAGTTCAGGACGCATAGGCCAAGGCCAGCAAATTCAGACTCCAGCAGAGCTTTAGACTGCACTGTGATGGAGAAACAGAAGCATTAAAAAGGATGACAGTAAGACATTCTGTGAGAGGTAACTGGCTGGTTGAGAGTAGAGGAGGAGATTTTAGTAACTGAGATTTTTAAAAAGACTGTTTTCATGTTTCATAAAATTCTGTTTAAAATAATTATAATGCTGATGTAATTTCTATTATTCATTGCACATTTTACAAAGCATGATTATGCAAGTATATTAAGAAGCAGGTATGTAGAACATGAATATGTATTATGTGGAGCATTGTGTCCATCCATAGTACTCACCAGGGGGACACAGAATGCAGGTAATAATGTACTGTAGTACTGTAGCTTTCTGAGAGAACACTGCCTTTTCCCAATTTGCTGCCTAAAGACAAGCACTTGATGAGTTGAATACAATATTGCACACTGAGGTACACCAGCTTAATACCAAGTCCTTCTGTCCTAGAGTAGGAGAACCCCTACGTTCATAACCAATCCCTAAAGATGATAAAGAGGGGACCACAGACTGGTTCCCCTGCTGGGGGAAAAACAGGAAATTGTTCAAGTACGCATGAAGTCATCTTTACCTACCTTCACTGCCTGTTTGAGGAACGTGTTTCAAACACATCACATGAAATTGAACACTTTGTGGGTATGGTCTTGTGTATTAAACCTAAAACTCAACAGGCAAAATTCATCTGGATATATCAGCAATCGCTGAAATATGGATTAGATAACATTAGAACTACATAATGTGTGTGTGTGTCTGTGTGAGTGTGAAGGAACCAAAACAGACAGAGCAGGATTCTGGTAAGATGGCATCATTAACTGCCAATCTTTTAGAACAGTAGTTCTCAACCTGTTGGTCCCCAGATGTTTTGGCCTTCAAATCACAGAAATCCTAACAGCTGGTAAACTGGCTGGGATTTCTGGGAGTTGTAGGCCAAACATCTGGGGACCCACAGGTCGAGAACCACTGTTTTAGAATAAGAAAGGTTGATCCATTAGTCTGTATTCACTAGGATCTTTTCAGTACCCTTTCCAAGGGAGATAACTTTGAGGTTATGAATGGGAAGCATGTGGAAATTAACCACAATTCTGCCTGTACTGCATCCTTTATCAGTGTTGGGAGCCACAACCTCAGGGAACACATGAGCTGATTAATGATTGTCTGCATCGGTTTCTATACAGGGCACCATAAGGTATGAAAACCTTCTGCAAATTCTTGTCTCATATATTCAGCATCTGTTTTGTTAAGTATAGGGCCAACACGGCCAATAAAGCTGCAAAGGGTAATGAACAACCACCCTCCAATTGACTTCAAACTCCTACTTTCCTGCCGTATTTGTATTTGCAGTCCTTGAGAAAATATGCTGTCAATGAAAAGGTTATTGGCTAGGGGATTTGGGAGTTTGCTTTTCTAAGTTCAGACTAAAACTGACTTAGGAATTTGATCATCTTTTATTTCCTATGGAACTTTGACAAAAGCTGTTTTGGAAGTTTCACTTTGGAATTACAGCATCTATTAGATTCTATAGATGTCCCCAACATTTCAATGTTCACTTTCCATCACTTTTTGACAGCGCTCTAGTCTCTAACTCATCAAATAAGCGGGGGAAGCATGTATGTGTAATAATCTGATTTCATGTAAGACATAGTTCCATTTTAATGTCAACTCTCTTTTTATACGTTTTACCCCATTTAAACCAAACAGCATATTACAAAATAATAGGTAATGTGACAAGCTCACATTTCCATCAAATAATGCTATTAAACTATATCTAGAATAATCTTTGATTTAATATGACATAAATATGAAGGACAAGATCTTATTTAGTTTTTGATTTCACCTAAGGAGGGTATCATTGAGCTAGAAACATAACCATCAATTCAGTGATTCCATAACACAGTTGCAGTTCTCCCAGACATACAGAGGAATTATATTTGGCAGCCTTCTTTTCTCTGGTTTTCCATCGTTAGAGTGTTCAGGTTTAGTTTAATTTCACATATGTGTGCTTCAACAGATAATTCTAAGACTTATAATTCTGTTTAAGTTTGAATTAAAGTGACATCTATGAATGTGGAGAGCCCTGACCTCCACTCTATTTTCATACCACATACCCTGATTTATTTCTGCAAACAATACAGACATGGTTCTAGAGCAGTAGTTCTCAACTTGTGGGTCCCCAGGTGTTTCAGCCCACAACTCCCAGAAGTCCCAGCCAGTTTACCAGCTGTTAGGATTTCTGGGGGTTGAAGACCAAAACATCTGGGGACCCACAGGTTGAGAACTACTGTTCTAGAGGGAGGGCAAGAGAAGAAAGCAACTCCCAAAACAAGGAGCTCACCTAGATACTAACATCCCTTTGTCTCCTGCCATTACATGAAGGAAATGAAGTTATCATATCTACAAATTCATGCCTATATTACCATCTGGGTAGGTTCTAGTATGAGCAAATTTCAAGCAATGGGTTGCCTATATTTCCCAAAATTATTTTTATAAGCCCTTTGGAGTTCTTCTGTTTAACTGACCTTCACATTTGCTGCCAACATGGTATATAGTTTGCCCACTGTGTGTAGTTCCTTTTATGCACACACCACTCGCACACTATTAAGAATAGAGGAGGAACTCCAACACAAATATGTATATGTGTGTGTTTTTGTGTATGCGTGTAAAGAACTCTTTGGATCTCAGCAAGAATACTTGCACATTGATTGATTCATTTCTTTTATTTATCTATTGCTTCTCAATCCACTAGGACTCTAGAGAAAATATAGAACAGATAAAGGTCTTTTTAAAAAAAAAAAATGACATTCAAAACAAATGAATGACAACAACTGCTCAAAACACTTGTTGATATTATCAAATGGATGGTTGATTTGTTAATTAAATTTACAGCTTCCAACAATCCCAGACTAGCTGGAAAATCCACATTTAGTTATCTGCATCTTGCTTTTTCAATTTGTCTTTACGGAGTCCTAAATGGGCCCCTCTGATTGTTTGTTTTTACTTTTGCTAGACAGCCAGCAACAAAATTGGTTTTCCATGACTTTAAACCCAATTGGTTTTCGTGTCAGGAGCAACTTGAGAAACTGAAAGTCGCTTCTAGTGTGAGAGAATTGGCCATTTGCAAGGATGGCTACACTTATGACCAGAGTACATGTGAATTAGAAAGTTTGAAAGTAAATCAGCATAGAGATTTATTCTTTTAAGCATATTAATATGTTACATGTCAGCTGGGCTTTAAAAAACGTTTTGTTGTTATAATTAACTATAGGAATATTTCAATAATAATAATAATAATAATAATAATAATAATAATAATAATAATATTTTGCTGAAATGTAACAATTTTTATAGACAGTCATATAGGAAGGTGTCACCCCTATATGGTTCCCAACCCCTGCATCTCTCTGTTGATGTCACTAAAAAGAACACAAAAGCAGTTGATCATAACTGACTCCCTGGAGAAAAGAGGAGTAGTTGGGATCCTCTTTCTGTTCTGCTCTAACTTTTTTTTTAACTTTTAATGCAGAAACTTCTGTACATTTCTTTCTCCCACGCATCTCCTCTTAACACACTCACACACCACCAGGGTGGGGTGGGGGGTCACTTGTCCACAAACGTTTCAGTTTTAATCTCTGAAATGTTGGTGGGTATGTAAACTACACTCCATTGTTTTACTGAAAAGTTTTCCTTGAAATCCTTATACTCTTACTACACTGGGATTGACTATTTCTTGAAGGCTGTCATAAATATGAATCACAAATTGGAGCTTGGAAAAGTTAGCCCACAACTAGATCATGAACTAAGACACTGCAAGCAGGAAAGAGAAGGAAGCAAGTGGACTAGGCATAAATAGGGATAGTGGAAACTGAACAAAAAGATCAAGTTAGCATAGGACAGTTTAGTTCAAAACTGAAAATACTAAGAAATGCTTATGGAGAGTGGATCAACAGTCTGCTGGAGGTTAGAATCTGGAGAGAGAAGGGTGTCTTGTTTCCTTCTATTCTCCAACAATAACAAGGCACCAGCATGTTGTAGAAGTTCAACCCGCTTGATAGATTGTCACCTTGTCATGATGAGGGGGCTTGCATTTTCCAGTGAACTTGCAGACGTAACCACCAGAGTCATGCACTCCAGGGGAAGGGAGCACAGGGGAGATTCCATACCGAGCACAATCCGAAGACCTCAATGGCAGATCAGGTGGAAGATAACATGGTACATGTAACAATGGCTGTGAAGGCAGAATAAGGCTGCAAGAGATTGAGAAGCTACCATCATTGTGTTAACTATATCACTGGTTGGGACCCTCACTCTATGAAGACTGTGTGTTGATCGGCTGTGCACCGTCCTCCATATATTAAAAAGAAAACTCTCACACAGGCATCTTCCAAGAATTTGGAAGGCCATCATACTCAGACAACAAGGGATCACCTAAGTAAGAAGTTCAAGGATTGAAATAGAAAACTAGGGGCCCTTCCAGACAACTGCTTAATCCGGAGCGAGGGAGTGGGATTAAAAATCCAGGTACATTAAGGAGAGTTGTCACATGAAGCCATTAGTCCTGGGAAATGATCCCACGGCTTCCAGAAAGATTTGGATAATGTGGATTGAAGGGAACCACAAAAGGTATGGGACATTCACCTGAAGTTTTCTTTTAATTTTTTTTCTTAATGACTCTCCAAAATGCGCTGCACCTCATAAGACTTTTGCCAATGTTTTATGAGCACCAAAGCACTGATGCGGGTATAACAAGCTGCACACAAGCGGATTTCCTGTCATCGTCTTTCCTCACCCTCCTGGCCCTTTAGGTTTGACTTCTGGAATCCCATTTCCCTTTGGAGTCACTTGACTGCCATGCTGGTGCCCACTGTGTACATTCAAGCTCCATTTCCTTTCAGAAATATAACAAAAGAATGGTTGAGTTCTCATGGGAACTGCTTTCCTCTCATGCTTCCATTTAGCTGCCTGAGTGTCCTGGGCTCCATTTGTTTACATCCCTCATCAGCTATTTTAGGATTTTAAAATGTAGATAAATGCTGGAGCAGTCTTCACCAAAGTACTGCAAGGAAGTCTAATATTTGAGAGCACTGGGATATACAGTGCTCCATAGCAATGCATTTTTCGCCTGATATCGGATTTTATGCAAATCTTTACATCATGTGTTTTTCATGCAGTCCAGTGATCAAGCATGCATTTTCAGTCTGTGTTTTCTAGCCACCCCCCCTTTTTTTATTTCACTTTCTTCCAGGTTTTGGGACCTATGTAGATGGAGCCTTCAATTCAAATCCCTGCTCAGGAAAATCCCCTGGATGACCTTGGTCAAGTTACACTCTCTTAACCTTAGAAGAAGGCAGTGCAAGTCTCCTCTCAATGAATTGTGCAAATACAATCTTGAGTGAGGATTGCCATAAAATGGAGTCAACCTGAAGACATATAACAACAAATGATTTACATCATAACATAATGAAAAGATGTCCCCACCCCATAAATAATCTAAAACTCTGGGAGACTGACAGATCTGGCAGTCTGACGCTCTTCAGGTTAATTCATACTAATTAGGTCTAAAAAAAACATTTGTTTAAAGCAGCTATTGCTGTCCCTTTGAACCTTGTGTGTGTCTTCAAAGAAACTGTTGATTTATGGCAATTCAACAGATTTCAGAGGGATTTCAGGAACTAGATGCCATACCATGGGATTTCAGGAACTAGATGCTTTATGTTGCCATTTGCCTTAAGATTTATTTTGGGCCAATTGTCTCTGAAGGTATAGTCACTTAACAATTACTTATCAGTATATAATATGAAATCTATATTTGTTATTACAAATAGAGCCTGAAAACATGTAATAGCCAGTTTGTGGAGTGATCTTGTTCAGGATTGCAGCCATCCCTTTTTTCCAAATTAGTTTATTCCACTGCATTCTTACAGCTTAAAAAGGTTACTTCTTTGGACTAAATTACCTACAGGGATTTGGAAAGCTGCAGTTCAAAAGATTTGCTTTTACAAGCTCTAGATATTATTAAAGGTAGTAAAACTTTATTCCTTTATAAACAGGAGTTCCTATTTCTAGTCATACCCAGTTCACAGAAAAAAATTCAATAAAATGTTCATTAATATTTGTTTACAAGATTATTGCATATCGAGGTCATTTTTTAAATTTTACATAAATTAAGAACTAAATGTTTAAAGAATTAACAAATCATCATCCTTTAAAACTATATGTAACATCTGCAATGCTTACATTGTTCATTTGCTTTTGACATTTGCCTTACTCTTTTTCAATTCCTGGTTCATATGTTGAACAAGGTCAGCACAAACCCATTTAGTACTTTTTTTTCCTTTTTCTTTTTTTGTCTTTTTTTTCCTAAAGGGGTTATTAAAATGATGGGCAAGGGCATCATTGCTATGGTTTTACCAATCAAAGAAGTGTTGGCTGTCTTGGAGGCAAGAGTCTAATTGTTGTTTCTAAAATAATTTAATTGAGCACTGGGGAGGCAATAAATATTGTAAAAGGGCAGACAGGAGCACTGCAGTGAAAATCAAAGCGGTGTTGTGCTGTAAAGAACTCATCAAAAGTAGATGACTTTGTGCAGGTCAGAAACCTCTTGGCTTACCTTCTGTAAAGCTGTTGTTGCTTAAAGGCAACATGTGAATAATGTATAGCAGCCATCCAGTTGTGTCATTCCACATAAGAACCAAATTACTTTCGGCATGGATGCATTTTAAAACCCTACTATCAGTAACATGCTGCTTCAATATGTTGAGTTTTAGTGTTTGTATGCTTTTTTATTTAAAAAAAAAGACATGAGAGAAAGAGGAGGGGGGGTTAGTTATGTCACCAAAATAGTCCAGCTGCAATTCAGATCATTCAGTCTCTGAGCTGCCCCAGATTCATTTGTGCTAGTACCACACCTATATATAATATACTGCACTGAAATTGTGTTACCATCCACACCCACAATTTCAGTCAGCACTATTTTTATTCATCATTTCCCTTCAAAATGATCTGCTTGCTGCTAAGTTCCCAGCTATATAGTTTCCTTTGCCTGAATGTCAGAATGAGGTGTCCAGCCATGTGATTAACAATGAGAAAGTAGCCCAATTGATCCTCGCAAAGTTGATATCATGGCTGGGCATCTCGTTCTGAGCAAGTGACTTCCTCAGAGGGGCTCTGCTGTGAAACTGTTTGGCCAGGAAGGCAGAAATGCCCAGTGGACCTGAGTAGAACCTCGCTATCCTGTCCCCCCGGCACTTTGCATTGAAAAAAGAAGAGAAGGCAATTGTGTAACCTTCCTTTCTCCTTTATTTTTGCACTTGGAAGTGATGTGGTGAGGGGAGGGGAGGTTCCCTCTTCTTCCTTTCTCAGTAGTCTTACTTACGGTAGAGAGGTGATTTGCCATTCCCCAGCAAAAAATAAAGGGATCTGTAATGTTAGAAAGTTTACACTCCATATTGTAGCACTGGACATGTTTTTAAAAACAGTCAAGACTTGCCACCCAGTAATCCCACTCTCCCATGCCTTACCTGAAGACACCCCAATCTGAACTGTGCGCATGTGGCAAAACACAGCAACAGGTTGCATTTTTTTGGGAAACTGCAATAAAAACAACTTTTGTACTGTGATAATCTCTTTTTTCTGAAATAAAGCTTCTAGATGTTTGAGAGCTTTTGTTTCTGAATGATTGTTTGCATGCACATTACAGGGGAGGTTCTAAAGCTTTTTGTAGTAAGAAAACAAAATTTAAAAATAGTGACAAAGGTAAGCCTTTGGACATGGCTAAATAGCTATTTAGGATCTAAGCCTTAGACTTCAAATCTCAAGTCTTGCAGCATGCAAATAAGCAGCTTCCCCAGACTACTTTTTTGGTTTTGTATGAGAACTGCCATGCTATGGTGGTAGTGACAGACCAGATCTTGGTAATTTATTTTTAAAGGAATTAGTTGCTGTTGTAATTCCAAGGCACCTTAAACTAATTAGTACCCATCGTAGAGTCACACCTAATCACAAAGGGCTAAAATCGGTGGCCTGTGCTGATTTTAGCCCAGGTCACCCACGGAACCGGCTGGCTCCCGTCACATGATGCCGTGCCAGCTCCATGGGTGAAGGTGGTCAGAACAAGCACATCCCACCGGCAGGGCAACACAGGAGGGTATCCATATTGCCATACATTCTATGAGGGGAAGCTGCACACACCATGCACACTCACGCTTCCTCCCGTGTGAGCTCCCTCACTTCGATCTGGGCAATGTGGGGCATGGGGCGCTGGATTTCCCATCCCATCTGATGAGGTTTATTTATTTATTATTTATTACATCATTTCTACCCCGCCCTTCTCAGCCCGCAGGGGACTCAGGGCGGCTAGGTTGACAGAATTGTAAAATTGGCAGAAACCCCACCATTTTACATAGTCTAATCTCTGCCAGTTCAAGGAATCACGACAAAAGCATCCATAACAAGTAAACATCTAACCTGTGCATAAAGACTTCAAACAAATGGGATACTAAACACCTTTCGATGTAGTATTTTCCTCTGATGAACAATAAATACCATGACAAAGTTCTTTCTGGTTCGTAGTTAGTTTCTCCTTTATAGTAATTTGAATCTACTAGTTAAGATCTTGTCTCAGGAGAACCAGAAAGAAATGTTCATTCCATCATTCTTATGATAATGCTATGGATATTTAAGTTGGTTATCATATCACACATACCCAATCTTCTCTTCACCAGTTTAAACAGACCGAATCCCTCTACCATTTCCCATAGATTTCACAAACCTTTACCATTTCAGTAATTCTCATCAGGATACATTAAAACCTTCTTGAACTGTTGTGCTCACAAATGGGGCACAATATTACAGGTCTGGCCCAACCAAAGCAAAATGAGTTTTATCTGGACAATACACTGTTGCTAAGGCCCAGAATCACTTCCCTTTTGGAGGGCAGGATAGCACACTGCTGAGTCATTTTTAGCTTATGATCTACTGAGATCCACAGCTTATTTTCAAATGTACTTCTATCAAACTAGGTGCCCCATCTTGTATTCATACATTTGACCTTTCCTGCTCAAATGTTATTACTTAATTCAGCCCTGCTGATATTCATTTCGTTAATTTTGTCTCAGTTTTTCAAATTCTTGACTGAAAGGTTGTCTCCTGAACTTTCAACTTTTCCTTTTTGGTGTCTACTGAGATCTTATGAGCATACTTACTATTCTTAATTGAAAGTGATTAAGAAAAAAAAAACAATACAGGGCCCAGGACAGAATCTATAGGACCCGAATAGTCATTTCTCTGCAGGAACATGAAGAGACTGGTGGACATTATTTGGGCCTGGCTTATCAAGCAGCTACAAATCTACTTAATAATTGTGTTAGCCTACAGTTTGTCACTGTATAAAAGGCAAAGGTAAAGGTTTCCCCTGACATTAAGTCTAGTCGTGTCCAACTCTGCGGGTTGATGCTTATCTCCATTTCTAAGCTGAAGAGCCGGCATTGTCAGTTAACGCCTCCAAGGTCATGTGGCCGCATGACTGCATGGAGCACCGTTGCCTTCCCACCGGAGCAGTATCTATTGATCTACTTACATTTGCATGTTTTTGAATGGCTAGGTTGGCAGAAGCTGGGCCTAACAGCGGGAGCTCACCCCACTCCTTGGTGTGACTAAGATGCCAACCTTTCAGTCAACAAGTTCAGCAGCTCAGCTGTTTAACCCACTGCACCGGCAATATGAGAAACTTGAAGTTAAGATACATCACAGCATTTCCCTGTTCTTATTACTTTGTCAAAGGGAGGGATAAATGAGGGAGATGAGCAGGAAATTAGTCTGCTATGATTTCTTTCTTTTTAAAAAAAAAATGCCCATGCTGCCACTAAATAATTGCAGCATCCTCTTCTAAATACTCAAAGACTATTTAATGATGTGTTCTAGAGCCTTCACTGGAGAGTATGTCAAGCTGACTCAACCGTATTTGTCTTATTTTTCTTCTTTTTGAAGGTGGGCACAATGTGCTCATCTCTAGTCTGCAAGCATGCCACTCCTTCAAGAATTTCCACAGCTTATAAGCAAAGACTCTGAAACTCCTCTTCCAAGTAATTTTATTTTCAAGTTTTATTGCAAAACAGGGTGGTTTCAGATGAAACTTCTTTTCACACTATTATTTTAAAATGCACTCTATGGCTATTTCATTTTTTCTCCTTAATGGATTTTCTGAAAGAATACAGAGGATACTGGGTGGGGGATGACATCATAATCATGTAATGCTGCTGTAAAATTTAGTGAACAAAGCATGATAATGGTGTGCTAAAAGCCTCAACTGAAACAAGCCTGGGGAAGTACAATGAGATTCTCAAATACAAAAAAGAAGTTAACGTTCTATGCAATGAAAAATGCAGAACGAATCAAGAAATACTACTTGATAGATTTGGAATTCAGGAGAAAAAAGACACAAGTCATCCACACACCCATTATTTTAAGTCTTATTAACGGGTTATGTAAATGTAAGTCCAACTTACATTCATTTTTCTTGTTGTGCAGGAGACCAGAATCCTCACACCAATTGAATCCCCTTCCTACAAAATTCATCCAACCTCACAACAACCAAAACTTCCCTCCTTCAACCAACCCCCTCACTTTTTATTGGCTGCATCCCTCCTCATAGCCATCTTCCTATGGTGAGCTATGGTAGTGTGGTTGAGCACTGGACTATAACCTTTTTTCGTGTCAGGAGTGACTTGAGAAACTGCAAGTTGCTTCTTGTGTGAGAGAATTGGCCATCTGCAAGGACTTTGCCCAGGGGACGCCTGGTTGTTTTGATGTTTTTCCCATCCTTGTGGGAGGCTTCTCTCATGTCCCCACATGGGGAGCGGGAACTGACAGCGGGAGCTTATCTGCGCTCTCCCCAGATTCGAACTGACAGCCTTCAGGACAGCAACCCAATCTTCAAGTCAGCAGTTCTGCTGGCACAAGGGTTTAATCCATTGCATCACTGAAGTCCAAGGTTTGAATCCCTCTTGCCATGCAGACCACGGACAGCCAGTCACATTCTCCAAGCCTCAATGGCAGACCTGCTCTAAACAAATCTTTTCAAGAAACCACATGACAGTTTTGTTAAAGAGAAACAAATCCCGAAAGTCATAAATGACTCAAAGACACACAACAACAATGTTCCTATAACTGTGCACACAATAATGATATCATCATCCAGCAGCTCTGGAAAGACCCAGAAATATTGGGCTCAAATAAACATGATACTAGACGATATTATAAAGGTTAAATTTGCAAAGAAATCAGAATTGTATTTCTTGGAGATGCTGAATGATCAATTAGAAAATAAATATGAAAGGTTACTGTTAAATATTATTACTACAGCGAGAATAATCTATGTCCAGGGATGGAAAGAACCAGATATCCTGATGCAAAAAGAATGGCTGATGAAGATATGTGGACAATCTTCAATTATTGGTTTTCTGATTTAGATGAGTGTTATTAAAACACTCAGTCATGCTGGCCATGTGACCTTTGAGGTGTCTACGGACAACGGCGGCTCTTTGACTTAGAAATGGAGATGAGCACCAATCCCGAGTGTCGGACATAACTAGACTTAATGTGAGGAAAAAACCTTTACCTACTTATTAAAAGTAGAAGGGTGGAAATAAAGTGATATTTACAAGGAGGGTTTTAATATGCAATGGTTTACTCATAGGCAAATCACAATGATATAAGATGGATAAAAATTATTTGGATTTGCAATGGTTAAATCAGAGTTAGAAAGCCTATTACATTTGGGAGGGGGTGACCATTTGATTGCAACCATTTATAAATTGTTAAAATAGGAAATGAAGGAAGAACAGGTGAAGGATTGTATGGTTAAATGGGCACAAAATATAGGTACATATTATAGGTACATGAGAAAAATGTTCGGACATCTTACTGTATGCATTGGATAGACTGCATCAGCTCTAGTTTTTTAGATATGGTTATCATGATTTCTTATGGGCAAGTAGATGAAAACTGGTTTATTATTATTATTATTATTATTATTATTATTATTATTATTTTATTAACTTCCTTTCTATCCCACTCTTCTCACCCCAAAGGGGACTGAGAGTGACATACAACATACATATAGGCAAAAATTCAGCGTCTCATTATACAAAGCAAATAAAACATAACATTAAATCAATAGAAACAATCAATATATAAATACAATTTAAAATCATTAACATTAAGATATTAAAACACAAAAGCCAGCCCACCAGCACTCCCACCCACTCCTCCACATGATCTTAAGGTCTTCTGTGGCTCTCTTGGAAGATACTGGGTGACTGGACCCCCGCCGGCATCCTCCTTTTATGGCCCAGGCTCTGGAGGCAGCAGGTATTTCTGCTGGGCCTTGCTTCAGCCAGGCAGTCAGGGCCTGAGTCTGCAAGGAGCCAGTCACCAGGAGCTGAAGTCAAAGGCAGCCTGCAGCAGACAAACACTGCCTTTTCCTCCAGGCTTGCTGGTGCTGATGTTCTTTGCCTCTCTTGGATGGTGCTGGGTGGCAAATGTCCTGTATCTCAAAAATAAAGCTGATAAGTGAAAATTGGTGCCAGTTTTTTGAATCAGTGGATCAGATACCTAAAAACAGGTCTAACATTTGGGACATAAAAATGTGTGTTGGCCACTAACAGTTGTAATCTGAATTACCACACATTCCCAATCCTTGTAATTTTTTATTGTTAAAAGCTGCAAGTTTTGTTTAACTATTGGTTACTATATGAATATGCAGACTGCTTTTAAAATATAATTCCCTTTAGTTCAGTTGGCTGTTTGGAATTTATGATTTATGGGTAATTTGTTTGCCTGCAAATATATTGCCTTTTTTCTTTCCTTTGTTTTTTTTTTAAAGTCCTAGGTCTCATCATTTGTTGAAATATAAATGGAAAATGTACTTTTCTGTAATTACATTTAAATGATCAGAAAATCCTGCATGGAAACAAGATTTTTTTTTTTTTTTTTGCAGTACGACTGTGCAGAAAACACTTTGCGAAATTCTTATAAAAGTATTTTATTTCTGTTATACTTAACATAAAATTGAATGTTTAGGCATCTTAGAAAACAATTTACATTTTGTATTTATGTACTGCCACTAATATTTTAAAACTACATGTACTGTGTTGAAAATAATTTATGATGGTAAAATTATTTCTTGGTCATATACATTCACTTGGGAAATGGTAAGCATTTCAAAATCATTTCTGCTTAGGCTTGTTCTGCCATTTACTGCTGTATCTATGATACCAAGGCAATTTGCACATCTGTTGGATCTTATGTTTTATGATGTCATGCTGATTTACTTGGCAGCGAATGAGTTGAGATGGGCTGCACTACTGGGTGAAGTATGATTAGCTGCAACCTCAACCCTCCATCTTGGGCCCCATCTACACTGTAATATAATGCAGTTTGCAATTGTATTATATGGCCAGTAGGCTGTTAGGAATTGTGAGAGTTGAAGTTCAAAGCACCTGGAGTGCCATAGAAAAACATTGTACAGTAGACCCTTAGTTAGCCTAAAACTCAAGCAACCAAAACTCTCAAGCAACTAGCAAAAAACTGAAGAAATAATACTTCAAATAAAAATTAAAATAGCATCAATTTTAGTGGAAGAGCACTTGCATTCTGAGTAATTGCAGTGTTGTGATTACACTTTAACTTCCATGGAATTCTGGAATCAGTAACTGGATGTAGCACTAAAAGCTCTCTGGCTGAAATCTGCCAAATTCTGCTATAACACATTCAGGAGAAACAGAAAACAAAGAAATCATTTGCATCTGACTTAGAGGGACTTACCCAGGCATTTCTCTGATCTGACCTTTGCCTTTCCACAAGACACAATATGGACATAACATGAGTAATTTCAAAGGATATATAGAGTAAGTCAAGAAGGACCTTGGGATATGTGGATGGAGGAATATCAGCCCCTGTTGTGCACATAAAATGCATATGCAGGCATCAGGGAAATTAATGATTACACATGCCTCTAGGAGGATGCCAATCAGAGGGAACTGATATATCCTGCATGAGCTGTGATAAATTCGAACCTGTGTATGGATTTAAATACTCTGTCACAGCTGAGGTATTTATCTTTTGCTTTCAGACCATTTCCACTAATGTCACGACCCAGGCTACAGAGCACCAATAACCATACGCAGAGGCCAGATTCTATCTAATATCTTTATTAAGGAAATATATAAAGTTAGTAAAAGCGAATGTAAAAGTTAGTCCAGAAGTAGACCTTTCAGGGAAGGTCAAAATTAGTCCAAAGAAACAATGTCCAATATGAAATATTAAGGTCCAAAGTTGTAATCCAATAACCGAAACACTCACTTTTCCAGGCAAAGTGAGGGGAGATGACAAGGTCCTTTAGTCCATGAACTTGAGCAAGGCTAGGAAATAACTTGATACTTGAAACAAGGCTTGAAACGTGGAACAAGGTAACGAGGAACAAGAACAAGGTCCGTGGAATAACTTGGTAAAATCCGTGAAACAAGGCAAGGTTTAGTCCTGGGAAACAAGGCAAGGTCCGTAGGTAAACAAAGGCTGGGAAGCAGGAGCGAAGGCAGGAAACAAGGACAAGGCTTGAGCAGGAACGAGGCTTGAAACGGAGCGCGCTGTCCAGACACAACTCGCTCCGGAGGCTGACGAATTGACTCCGCAAAGTTACTCCGCGGGTAAAACACCTATATAGAGTCTAACTTTCCCGCCGAGAGCAGTTCTCTGGGAACCAGAAACGAAAGCTAATCTCTGAGACCAGATGTTTGACTCCTTAAAGATTCTCATGGAAAGCAGGCTTAATTGGCAAATTCTTAGCAATTATTCTCGCACTCCTGCGCGAGGCTGCTTCCAAACCTCTCTGTTGTTTACAAAACTCATGGCGAGAAAACACTGGAGATGTAGCCTCAGTATTTGTTTGACATACTTCTGGAACATAATCCTCTTGCAGGTGCAAGGTTCCCAGATCTGGCTGGGAAGAATCTGTCTGGGAAGAATCCAGTTCTGACTGGGAAGGTAAAAAACCCAAGTTTTCTTCTTCATCAGGCATCACAATGTCATGAGCAGGACTACAAGGCCCATGGGTCATCACACTATCCCCCTCCTCAAGCCCCTCCCAAACTGGGACTCTCTCCCCGAGGCGCGAGGTCGTGGCTTGGCGGGATAGGTCTGATGGAAGCGACGGGTTAGATCAGGAGCGTGAACTGTGGAAGCGTCTTCCCAAGAGCGTTCCTCAGGGCCAAAACCCACCCAGTCAATGAGATATTGCAGGCGGCGGCGGTGAAAGCGAGAATCCAAAATGTCCTGAACCTCGAACTCGTCCTCCCCATCCACCAAAATAGGGACGGGGGCCGGCCGGTCTACATCTGGCCGCACACCATCCGCCGGAAGGAGCAGGGAGCGGTGAAACACTGGGTGAATGCGCATTGAGCGCGGAAGTTGGAGTTTGAAAGTCACAGGGTTAAGTTGCGCCACCACTGGATAGGGGCCAATGAAACGGGCATCTAACTTCCGGCAAGGGCGATGGGAGGGCAAAAAGCGAGTGGACAGAAAAACCCGATCTCCTACCTTGATTTCGGGGCCCGGCTGGCGATGTTTGTCCGCGTGACGTTTATAGTCCTCCTTGGCTTGTTCCAGTTGCTGGAGCAAAAGTTGTTGCACCGCTGTGAGTTCCTGCAGCCAATCTTCTGCTGCGGGAACTTCAGAAGTTTCAATGACAGGGGGAAAGAAACGTGGATGGAAGCCGTAGTTTGCAAAGAACGGCGTTTCTTTTGTAGAAGCCTGGACTCCATTGTTGTAGGCAAATTCCGACAGTGGTAACAGAGAAGCCCAATTGTCCTGTTGGTAGTTTACATAGCAGCGAAGGTACTGTTCCAAAGTGGCATTGGTGCGCTCCGTTTGCCCATCCGTTTGGGGATGATGAGCTGAAGATAAACGAGAGTCTATGCCCAACAGTTTTTGTAGTGCCTTCCAGAAACGAGAGGTGAATTGGGATCCACGGTCTGTGACCAAACTCTTGGGCAATCCATGTAGTCTGAAAACATGTTGGAGGAATAAATCTGCAGTCTCTTGGGCCGTGGGAAGACCTTTACAGGGAATGAAATGGGCTAACTTGGTGAAAAGGTCCACCACCACTAGGATCGTGGTGAATCCACAGGAAGGTGGTAAGTCAGTGATAAAATCCGCAGAAATTATTTCCCATGGGCGAGATGGGTTAGGAAGGGGGTGTAGAAGCCCTGAGGGCTTCTCCCTTCTTATCTTGGAGCGCTGGCATACTGGGCAGGTGTTAACATATTTTTCCACATCCTTGCGGATCTTGGGCCACCAGAAATCTCTTAGGATCAAATGCATGGTTTTAAATAGTCCGAAATGCCCTGCTGGTTTGCAGTCATGACACAGACGAAGTGCTTTTTCCCTGCCCGGTCCGGGTGGGATATAAACATGATTTCTATAGCAAAGCAGTCCATCTTTAAGCGAAAAGGGAAAATGCAGACCTTGACGAAGTTGGTCCTGCGCCCAGGCATCTGCTTGCTGACTAGCCCTGATTTCTTGAGCACAGATGGGCCCTGGAGTAGAGGGAGTTGAATCAATGGGAGTGGATTTGGTGTTCCCCACTGTGAGCGTGGCAAAGTTCTCGGGTTGTAGTAGTTGGGATTCAAAGGTCTCCTTGCGTCCTGCAGCGTATTCCGGTTTACGTGACAGGGCGTCTGCTTGCTTGGTTTGGGCTGGGGTCACATAATGAATCTGGAAGTTGAAACGTTCAAAGAATAAAGCCCAACGTTGCTGCCTCTGATTTAGCTTGCGGGCAGTTCTTAGATGTTCTAGATTTCGATGATCAGTGTGGACTTCAATGGGAAATTTGGCCCCTTCTAGCCAATGTCTCCAAGTTTCAAAAGCTGCCTTTATGGCTAATAGTTCTTTTTCCCAAATGGTATAGTTCCTCTCTGGTGCGGTTAGTTGACGAGAATAATAGGCACAAGGATGAAGGTGATCTCCCACCGGTTGTAGGAGCACAGCCCCAATTGCCACATCAGAGGCGTCCGCTTGCACCACAAAAAGGGTTTCAGGATCTGGATGCTGAAGGATTGGCTGGGATGTGAATAATTTCTTTAGTTGCTGGAACCCTTTCTCTGCTTGATCAGTCCAGCGGAAGGGCTGTTTCCCACGGATGCAGCTAGTGATTGGGTCAGACCAGCGGGCAAAATCTGGAATGAACTTACGGTAATAGTTCGCGAACCCCAAGAATCGCTGCACCTCCTTCTTGTTAGTTGGCGCCCGCCATTCCAATACTGCTGAAACCTTGGCTGGATCCATGGAGAGCCCTAGAGGCGAGATACGGTATCCAAGGAAATCTACCTCTTGTAGATCAAAAGCGCATTTTTCTAGCTTGGCATAAAGTCCATGATCCCGCAATCGTTGCAACACCATTTTGACGTGGTTCTCATGTTCTGATTGTGATCTAGAAAACACCAAAAAATCGTCCAGGTAGATTATCAAGAACCTATCTAGATAGTCCTGGAAAATGTCATTGACAAAATGCTGGAACGTTGCGGGAGCTCCGCATAATCCATAATTCATAACTCGGGACTCGAATAATCCGAATTTAGTCTGGAAGGCGGTCTTCCACTCGTCCCCTTCTCTGATGCGAACTAAGTTGTAAGCTCCCCGAAGATCCAGCTTGGTGTAAACCTTGGCTCCTCGAAGTCGGTCTAGTAGATCCGAGATTAAGGGCAGGGGATAGCTGTTCCGCTTGGTGATATTATTCAATGCTCTGTAGTCCACCACCAAGCGTAATTCCCCTGACTTCTTCTTCACAAACATCACTGGGGAGGCGGCTGGGGATTGAGAGGGTCTGATGAATCCCTTGCGAAGGTTTGTCTCTATGAATTCCCTGAGAGCTTCTTGCTCTGGTTCAGTCAGGGAGTAGAGATGCCCTCGCGGGATCGGGGCCCCCTCCACCAAGTCAATGGCACAGTCGTAAGGTCTATGTGGGGGTAATTTTTCGGCTTCTTTTTCATTGAATACATCCCAATACTCGGAGTACTTCTTTGGCAAGGTGATGATGGGCTCGGTGTCTGTGGCATGGCAGACCTTGGCTACGAGGCAATGGTTTTGGCAGTACTTTGAAGCAAACTGCAGTTCTCTGTTGGACCAGGAGATGCTTGGGTCGTGAAGTGTCAGCCATGGAATCCCCAAAATCACAGGGAAATGGGGAACCTCAGTAACAAAGAAGGAAATCTCTTCCATATGTTCCCTTATCCACATCCTGGTGGGTTCCGACCACTGGCTTACGGGGCCCGTCTTGAGAGGGCGGCCATCGATGGCTTGCACCACACGGGCATTCTTGAAGTCATGATATTGTAATCCCAGAGAGTCGGCATACTCTCTATCAATGAAATTGTTGGTAGCTCCTGAGTCTATCATGGCGTGGATCATGACGGGTCCCTTTTTTGCTGACCATAAGGTGACCACTAGAAGGAACAGGACCCCGGTTGGCGGCTCTTGAATGGGTTTCTTGACCGGGTTGGCGAGCCTCTCTACGCCCGGTCGTTGGCTTCCCCCGCCGGCTGTGTGCCAGCCGCCTCAGACGTCTTCGTCTCCGTGGAGGACGCCGCCGCAAGATGGGCGGCGGGCTTCCCTTTGGCTGGGCACTCTCTGGCGAAGTGGCCCCCATTCCCGCAATACCAACAGAGATTTAGGCGTTGGCGGCGGGCCTTCTCGGCAGCATCTAATCTGGGACGCACATTGCCCAACTGCATCGGCACCTCCTCGCTCCCTCTGGGGTATGGGGATGGTGGTGGGGGTCTCCACACTGGACGCGGCTGAACGCTGGCGGGAGCGGGGGGTTTTGCCCCAGCTCTACCGCTCTGGCCTCGTACCCACTGCTTCCTGTTGGCAATCATGACTTCAGCCCGTAAACATTGATCGATGAGTGCTTCCAGCGTTTGGGGAGGATCCACCTTGGAGATTTCCTCCAGCATTTCAATGTTGAGACCCTCCCGAAATTGTCCTCTGAGGGCAACATCGTTCCAGCCGGTGTTGTGGGCCAGCACTCGGAACTCGGCTATGTACTGAGACATGGGTCTGTCTCCTTGGAAGAGGCGGCGGAGTTTGTGCCCGGCTGCCTCCAAATTGTCCTCGATTCCCCAGGTCGCCTTAAGGTGGTCCAAGAAATGTTGCGCTGACCTTAGATGTGGGGAGGCTTGGTCGAACAGAGCCGTCGCCCAGTTAGCCGCTGGCCCGTCTAGGAGACTGTAAATCCACGCCACCTTGATGTCTTCCTGGGGAAACTCGGCATCACGGGCCTCTAGATAAGCTTGGCATTGGCGACGGAAAACATGAACCTTAGAAGCTTCTCCAGTAAACTTGGTTGGCAACGCCATGGCCGGAAGACGGATTCCGCGTTCCTTCAAACCCTTTATTTCTCCATCCTGTGCATTGAGCTTATCACGGATTCCGTCCACCTCATCCTTGTCGATGGTGTAGGTAATCGGCTGGCCGCTCGGCCCAGGTACGACTCCGGTAGACATTCTGGCCGAGGTTAATTGGTGCTTAGGGTGGCGGAGTCAAACTGTCACGACCCAGGCTACAGAGCACCAATAACCATACGCAGAGGCCAGATTCTATCTAATATCTTTATTAAGGAAATATATAAAGTTAGTAAAAGCGAATGTAAAAGTTAGTCCAGAAGTAGACCTTTCAGGGAAGGTCAAAATTAGTCCAAAGAAACAATGTCCAATATGAAATATTAAGGTCCAAAGTTGTAATCCAATAACCGAAACACTCACTTTGCCAGGCAAAGTGAGGGGAGATGACAAGGTCCTTTAGTCCATGAACTTGAGCAAGGCTAGGAAATAACTTGATACTTGAAACAAGGCTTGAAACGTGGAACAAGGTAACGAGGAACAAGAACAAGGTCCGTGGAATAACTTGGTAAAATCCGTGAAACAAGGCAAGGTTTAGTCCTGGGAAACAAGGCAAGGTCCGTAGGTAAACAAAGGCTGGGAAGCAGGAGCGAAGGCAGGAAACAAGGACAAGGCTTGAGCAGGAACGAGGCTTGAAACGGAGCGCGCTGTCCAGACACAACTCGCTCCGGAGGCTGACGAATTGACTCCGCAAAGTTACTCCGCGGGTAAAACACCTATATAGAGTCTAACTTTCCCGCCGAGAGCAGTTCTCTGGGAACCAGAAACGAAAGCTAATCTCTGAGACCAGATGTTTGACTCCTTAAAGATTCTCATGGAAAGCAGGCTTAATTGGCAAATTCTTAGCAATTATTCTCGCACTCCTGCGCGAGGCTGCTTCCAAACCTCTCTGTTGTTTACAAAACTCATGGCGAGAAAACACTGGAGATGTAGCCTCAGTATTTGTTTGACATACTTCTGGAACATAATCCTCTTGCAGGTGCAAGGTTCCCAGATCTGGCTGGGAAGAATCTGTCTGGGAAGAATCCAGTTCTGACTGGGAAGGTAAAAAACCCAAGTTTTCTTCTTCATCAGGCATCACAATGTCATGAGCAGGACTACAAGGCCCATGGGTCATCACAACTAAGACATATGATTTTTTTATACCCACTTTCTCAGACTATGTGTACATGCTTGCACAAATATGTGTCAATTCAATCTTAAAGGCAGAAAGGGGGGCACTAAATGGACTAACTGCTAAACCTACTGTGATTTTGATCTAGCTAAGGAAGCAATAAAAATTTTTTAAAATGGTGTGCTTGTTTGCCTGACTCAGTAACGGATGCTTGCTATTAGAGTAGGGCCCGAATCCTGTTTCATCTGTTTCTTTCGTGATTTTGTACCGTTCCATCCATTCAGATTGCACAGAACAGCACAATCCCATGGGAACAAAAGAAACAGTGAAACGAATGTTTAAAAGTAATGGTAGGTGTTTGGCTGGTTTTTGGCACTTGGCTGTAGGCCCTGGCTTGCAGTGCCTACAGCCAAGTGCTGAGCGCTTGACACTCATAGGCCTTGCAAGCTGGGCCTATGGGCCATTGAGTGCTCGATGCTCGTCGGCCCTGCCTGCTGGATCTACAATCGAGCGCTTGACTGTAGACCCAGTTAACAGGGCCTGGCACTTTGCCGGCCAAGGCCCAAAAAAACTTTGTTTTTTCAGACCTTGGACGGATAAGCCCCTTTTGTATAGGCACCTGTTTCCGTAAGCAGCAGATGGAAATAGGGCCATACAAGTAGTCCAAATAAGAACAGTAAATAATTCCATACAAATGCACAAGACTACTGGATATCATGTTAGTGGAGTGGGGAATTCACTTTTTATTTTAGTACAAACTTTAAGGGAGCTATCCAAGATATGGAGCCCCATGCACTAAAAAGATTCAATATCTTTGATAGTTATTCTAATGTTCAGACAAAAAACCCAGAACAGATTCATTGGAACACTGATGTGAAAACAAGCCATCAGCTGCTGGTTTCCAGTGTCTCTTCCGTCCATCCTTCCTTCTATGTTATTAAACAGAGGAACAATTTAAGTACAGAAGTGGCAAGAATGCCAAAATCTTTCCCTGCCCATTATTTCTATGCAGTCTTCACACACACACACACACACACACACTGCTTCCCAATTCTCCATGAAGGTTTTCCAAGTAGTATTTGTTGGCAATTTGAAAATACTCTTCTTGCCTATTACTGTTTTTATGGAAGGCGTGGTATTTTGATATCAAGCCGCCCCTTGCTGTGGTCTTTAAAATAACGGAGAACAATGAAAACACAAATAAAAGTTATTTAAAATGCCATTCTACCTTCAAGACTATAAAGCAACTATGCTTTAGGAATTCATTCTGACACACTGCTTTGGAGTCTGCCATTAATAGGATTTTCTTAGTAGAGTTGGGAAAGTGGGGGGGGGGGGGGGTTGAAGAAAATATCAAAAGAACAGAAGAATTGTCTGAAAGCATATTGATGTGTTTTTACCTTTGTATTTGCCTTGAATTTATTTATTTTATAAAAAAAAACTTTGACTTGCTACATTTTACATGGTAAAAGATTTCTTTAAAGCTCCCCATAACTTTCCTGAGGCCCATTATTTCAGTCGTGTGAAACAAGGAGCTGGAAACTGTTTTCAAGGAGTGAAACTCAACATTGGCAAGCAAATTATTACTTTTGCCTATCTGCAGTGGAAAGCGAATTTGTTTTCCTGTTCATTACCATTCAAGCATTCTCAAATATGAAGACTCTAACAAGCATAGAGGTGTTCAGCATAGCTTTCCCTCAGGAAAGTTTTCACTGGATAGATTGCAGACAGCCCCTATTATTCTTGGCAAAGGCTTAATGAAAATCGTTATCTTAATATTTCTTAATGCTCTAATCATTAAATACACTTCTGCTTAATAATGCCTGAGAAGGCTCAACTACATAATAACAGAAGCATAGAATCACAAAGTTGAAAAAGACCATAAGGGCCATCCAGTCCAACTCCCTGCCTTGTCTTTGTGGTCCAATTTTGTCACATCATTGTGAGGAGCTCAATCCCCAAACCTAGTCTTAGAGATTCAAGCACATGCACTCACCTATTCCAGAGACCATAATATGGATTTAAAGACTCTTAGGACCTTCTCTAGCTCTGCTCACTCCACCTCAGAATGGACCATGAGGATACAGTTGAAGATAGCCACTTTGAGTCTCCTGTAGGAGAGATAAAGCAGGGTATACATAAATAAATATAAATATGATAACAACAACAACAGTTGGCCCACCATATCTGCTGATTCTGCATGTAGAGATTCAACCAATCATACCTCAGAAACATTTGGGGGGGGGGGATCCAAAGGCAAACCTTGGCTTTGTCATTGTATACAAGGGATACCATCTTATTGTGCCATTGTATATATTGAGATTTGAGCATACAAGGATTTGTGCATCCATGCTGCTGCTGCTGCTCAGTCGCCCAATCGATTCCGACTCTTTGTGACCTCATGGACCAGTCCACGGCAGAGCTCCCTGTCGGCCGTCGCCGCGCCCAGTTCCTTCAAGTTCATGCCAGTCACTTCAAGGATACTGTCCCTCCACCTTGCCCTTGGTCGGCCTCTCTTCCTTTTTCCTTCCATTCTCCCCAGCATCATGATCTTTTCCAAGCTTTCCTGTCTTCTCATGATATGGCCAAAATGCTTCATCTTTGCCTCTAGTATCCTTCCCTCCAGTGAGCAGTCGGACATTATTTCCTGGAGGAATGTGCATCCATAGGGGTACTAGAATCAAATTTCAGTGAATACCAAGGGCACATAAAGCTTGCCATGTTTAAAACAGATGCTATCAAATAATACAATTGTTGAGAATACAATGACATCAAGACTCTACTCCTCCACCTTGCACCATCTGTGGCCAGCATCCTCCAAAAGCTCAAATGGCATGAACTTTATCTTCACAATAACACTGTGTGGTAGGCTAGGTTCAGAGAGAGAGAGTAGTAGATCCAATGCCACCTAGTTAGTTTCACAGTTGAGTGGGTGCTGTCACAAGTCCCAGTCTAACTCCAAGAGTGAGAACATGTGAATGACTAGAAATTTTACTACAATTCCCATCAGGCTTAAACAACATAGGTAACAGAGAAGGGTGATAGGAACTGAGGTCCAGCTCCTATTACCCTTCTTTATTTAAAGAGCAACATGCCCTCAGTCCCCAACTTCTGCATCCCATTTACAACACCACTTTTATGTTCCATGAACAGATCATATTATATTGAATTGGTTGCATTATGATGCCACATGCTGAAGTCTAATGTCAGGTTAACCTGACCCAGACGATGTGGTGCCCACTGCTTATTCTTAAGCACTCATCTTTTCTCTGCAAGCAGCTTAATAGACTTTACAAGATCAGAAGTGGTGCCGGGGAGAATTAGGTATGCCTTCATTGCCTGACATAAGTGAGAGCAGAGAGAATAAACACCTTGCATCACTTTAAGACAGGTAGCATAGACAGCAAATTGGCTCCAAATCATGCTTCAGTTTTTCATATCTCCTGCTGGTATTTTATGTCAGGGTCATCTATAGTGGTTTTTTCTTTCTTTTTGAAGTCTATCATATTAAATGGAGACTATATGTGTATAAATGTACACATTTATACACATATAGTGTCATCTATCAACTTATGGTGACCCAAATGAATATCATAGGGATTTCTTAGACAAGGAATGCATTACTCATAGGTGATTTTGTCAGGTCCTCCCTTTCAAATATAGTCTAGTATATATTTGTTGGTGGTCCATCTAAATACCAATCAACCAGGGCAGACCATGATTGGCTTCTAAGATCAGATGAGATCTGATGCCTTTAGGGTAGTTTAGCTATATCTCTTCATAAACAGGCAAAAATTTGAGAGGGAAAAGGCTGAAAATTGGAGAAAGGAAGTATACAGAATTCTAGAAAGTGTGACATTAAAAACCATTTCTGTTACTGATACTATTATTTATAATGAAATCTGTTCCTAAAATTAAGTTTTTATTTTTCTTAACTCCATGGTGGTGAGCAAAGTCTTACTGCAGAATTTACTTACATAAACATACAGATGTGGTTATAAAATTACTAGCAGGAAGCTGTCGTATACATTTCACATTAAGAATAATGAACTAGAATAAATGTCACTTTAAATTGCCTGATGGGAAGATGCAACCAGATAAAAATGATTTCAAATAACCATGTTTTGGAAGCAATTGACAATTATTAAAATTAACAAGAGTTGAAAAGTTTATTTATTATGTGATCAAGAGATCTCAATCATAATAATCAAAACTGGAATTCAGCTTGGGGGGAAAAACTGTAGATAGAAAATATGTATGTGTTTAATTCAATTTGCATTGTTTATAAGACACTGCACTACACACATAATATATCAGTTTAGTGAACCTAAACTGAGTAATCCAAACAGCAAACTGAATTGTCTACTCTTCCATTTCTGCTTAATTTAATTATTTTAATTTGAAAAGGAAGAACTGGTGTGGCGAAGTGGATGCATTTCACTTTGGTAATAATTGTAGCTTCATCTGGCTCCTTTTACAATGTTAGAGAGCTGCATGACAACGTTTAGAGCATAACTGATATGACCATATTGACAGGAATGTATAGAAAGTTGAACATGTTACTGACATGTTTCCCGGCATAATAACAAAAAGAAACTAAGTGGGCATTGCATTTTTAAAGTCTTCTTTATTGATTTTACGTGTTCATTTTGTAATTCTAATAAAAAATAATTTGGGGGGAGGCTTTTTTACAATTTCACCATACATTCCCAGTCCACTTATCTTGAGTTTCCTCCCCCAGGCCCAATTTCTTTGCTGAACTTACCAGCATATCACTCCATTCTAACACATGGACACTGAAGCAATACAATTGGATTCATGTCGATACACAGGGAGCAATGGAAGCTGGTTGTTCACCTGGATGGCATTTGCTGCTGCTTGGATAAGGGAACTGTGCAGTCTCATGCATTTCAGTCTTGTGTTTTACTTCATTGTGTATAGAATGCATAATCTAATTTTACAGCAAAAATGATAATGGCACACAAATGTAAAAAATCATTGGACAAAGGATGAAAGATTAGTTTAAGGCGAATTTTATCTTACACTTGTGCTTCCCAAATATGTGTCCCCAGTTTCATCAGAACTTCTTAACATATACATTCTGTTTTTAGTTTCCCTACAGTCGTGTTTTCCGTTTCAGCTTTATGACTGCCTGTCAAAACAATTGGTGCTCTGTTTCTGTGCCAATGAAATTATGGCATCCCAGTCTTTCAAAATTGTGCACAGATGAGATTGCCGAAAGCCTCTGTTTACTACAGTGACCCATCCTGAAGCACAGGAGATATTTAACGGCAGTACAAACATGGTCTCATCATCATGAAACTACACACTTTGATAAGATGTTTTATTCAATGTACTGTGCAACCTTTAGTTCAATCGCCGTGGGTCTGAAAAATGCCTTTCAAGGTGTTGACTAGAAAAAGGGTTATTTGTACTGCTCATTCTTCTCTTGCTGTGGTAATCCAACACTCGCTACTGCCATGAAAAGAGTTATCAGCAGGATTCTCTTTCCATCTGGCTTTTTTAAAAGCGATGCTCAACCACAATTGGCACAATAAAAGTCAAACTGTTCCAACAAAACAGAACCTATTATCTAAGTGTCTTGGCCTTTCTTGGCCTACAAATGTAGAACATCCTAATCATAAAAATATTGGTAAACCCATTTAGGCTGGCATTTATATTTTTTGCATGTGTGTGTGTGTGCACATGCATGCCATTGTAAGGAGGTGTGAAATCCAAGTCCTACATTCATATATCAAGAAGAATACACCAATGAAAATAATGGATTTATAATAATAATGTTTTTAAATTTACTGAGAGGTTAGAGCACATGTGCTAAATGCAAGACCCACAAACTGAATCCAGTTCATAACATCATTTTACATGACCTGTAAGGCTTTCAATGCCTTACCATTACAAATTGCCCTTTGAAGACACACATAAGGCTGATGTTGCCCTTGGTGAAAATGAGTTTAACACGCCTGGGTTAGAGTAATGAAAGGTAAATGCAATAATAACAATTAAGGAGGTTTGTGGTAGCTTTAAGATTCAGCAATTTATTTCAGCATAAGCTTTTGTGAACTCCAATCCATGAAAGTGTATACTAAAATAAATCGGTCGGTCTAAAAGGTCCTATCTTTTACACTGAAAAAGACTAGCCATGAGCATCCCTTTTTAGTAATTTTGACTACAACTTAAAGTACTTTCAGGACCTTCAGCTGAGACAATGCAGCAGTTCTATGTCTTCAGAATAAGTCTGTGACTTCTGATTTAATTCTAAAGAAGAATAATTAAATTATACATTTGCTCATGGCATATTTATTGGCATATAAATGCAATTTATCAATGGCCAGTAATAATGTATGACTTTTATCTCTTTCACTTTGTGAAGAGCTTTGATGTGAGAGTACACGATACCTAGATTCCCTATATAGGATGGGAGTGATTTTTGTGGAAAACAAAGAAGTTAGTTAAGTTAGACAGCCCCTTGTTGTCCGAGTATGATAGCCTTCTAACTGTTGTGTCTTGGCAGTGGGTACGTAGGTGACTGAGGAGTCCTAGTCTTGACCCGCATGTTCTACATCAGTTTCCAGGTAGATGGCAGTCCCGGTCAGTGTTGGCTTGATGCGCCTTCCTCTTGGCCAGTTTCTCCCTTTTGCCCTCCATTCGTGCCTCTTCAAATTCCACAGCACATAAAATCAGGACAATAAATAAAGAACAACACTCTGAAAACAGGAGAAATCCAGACATTCGTTCTTGCCAGGAAGGTGTTCGGGGCTTTGGGGAGCAGAGAAGTAGTGCTTCATCTTTGCCTCTAATATCTTTCCTTCCAGTGAGCAGTCGGGCATTATTTCCTGGAGTATAGACTGGTTGGATCTTCTTGCACCCTCAGGATTTTCCTCCAACACCTATACTGTAGAATTAATCCAGTTTGACAACACTTTAATTACAATGGCTCAATCCTAGGATTTCTAATTTGATAAGTTACAGCCCTCTTTATATTGCATTAATTCTGAAATGTAGATGCACACTTATGGCCAAAAACCAGCTATTTAGAATTTTTTTTATTTGAAGGATTTTGGTGTCAGGAGGCCCAAAATCAGTGATACCACCACGTGTTGAAGTAATTTATGCAATGGACGGGGCTATTTCAGGACACACTGTTTTTCCACAGGGGAGGATTTTTCACTGATTTCTGTAATTCAAATAGAAATACGGTGTATCACTTTCCTCCTAGTGGGGAAGGTGGCAGCCAGTATGCCTATCCTGTTCAGTCTTTCTTGCGGTGTACTTACTGTTGGTGGACAACTTTAAGTCATACTTTCTTCTTACCTTTCAAGTGGATGGGAAAGCTCTTCAAATAGGGACACCTTGTGATGTATTATAGTACATTGTGCTGAGTTATATATATCCTGCCTCTTCCTCAAAGCCAGGAGACACCTTAAAATAAGGAGGACAAAGTAGGGTACATAACCTTCCAACAAAGAGAACTAAAATGAAATGCTAAACACAACTACAGCAATTACCCATTTAATACAATGGCAAAAGTATAATTTAAAAACACATTTTAATACAATTCAGGCCATGTGTTAATACAGCAATATTCGAGGAGGATAATCTAATTGTGCTTCAACTAAACTAAGATGCTTATGCATTTACCTAAGGTTGTTGAATCTCAGTGAATCCCATAATGCAGCTAATGTTATCTTGGACAAACCAATCTGACAGTAACTGAGGAGACAGTAATATATTTCTAAACAAAGTGTGAGAGATAATTAAATATTCTCAGCTTCATTTAATACTGTCTAAACTACTTCAGGAATGTTAGGCTAATTGTGTTTGAAACTACTACGTTCCATCTGAAAGTAGACAATGTAAAAAAAGTTTGTTAAGTGAGTAATTTATGCTGCCAAGGATTTTTTTCTCTGCAATAGCCTCAGTAAAGCATATTATATCCAATGGATTTCTACAGTCAGGAGTTTGCAGAGGACTAGTTACAATCTATTAATCAGTTTGTAGTAGAGAAGACAGGAATGTACACATTAGTCTAAATTCAATTGCTGTTCCCAACTGAAATAGAACAAATGTCTCAATGGGAATTATGAATTATCCTTCAGCAGTTCAGTCAATAGATTTCCTGCAGATGGGCCAGCAGTTGGATTTAGCCCAATCATCAATTTATTCTGCAATAGAAAAACAGAGTGATAGATTATTATTTCCCAAATTTGTTCATATCATGCAGTCCAGAAAAATTATGTTCTAGTTTAAATTTCATGCTTAGCAATTTCCTAAGTAGTCAGCCTTGATTATTTTAGTTTAATAAATTGGGATGACAGCCAGTATAGGTTTACATGCCCACTGATGCCATGTTACTGCTAGAATGCTGGCACAAAGGTGGGGCAGATCCATTGCACAAAGGTTGATGATGGTACCATTGCAGGCTTAGGAGCTATTAACAGTTATATCTGCCAAGAGCAAGGAACAGGAGGAGAGGAGGAGGCAGACTGGCAGCAAGAAGTACACAGCGTTGTGTTTATTATCAGCAAATGCTTGATTTTATACCATTTTATATACCTATATTCCCAGGGTCACATAAAAATTTCTCAGGTGGAAAAGAGTTGTGAGTGGAAAAACTTTATGAAGCCCTGATTTGGTAATACAGTTAAGAAAACTGTAAGACTGAAAACCTAAGCATCGCCATAAGTCAATTTGAGGGCACATAACAACAACCTGGAACAACAAATAGATCATCTTCCATTTGATCACTTATTAAATCCACAACTGTGATAGAACTTAATTGGATTTTCAAGGATCAAAGCACCATTCCATCATATACTGGATATCACTGGGCAGTTAATTTTGAAAGGGGGTCGTTTTGCTTTGCTTACTGCTTTGTTTGTTTAGCATGAGTAATAAATAATTTGGCCTTTAGATGCTGTTGGACTGCAGTTCCCAGCAGCCATACTCAACATAGCTAGTGCGGAATGCAGACTACTGCAGTCTAACAACACCCAAAGGATCTCATGATTCCTACCTCAGTCTATGGTTATGCTATTTTGAACTCAAATGCAACAAAACTGAATGACTTAAAGTTGAATGGCTCATGTAAGAGCCGTTAATGTAGAGGGATCCCATAACAACCACTGTAAAGTCACAGCTTGATTTCACAGTTAGAATTTTGATGCCAGTGATAGAATCTGCTCTGTGTATCAAGAGGAAGCAGTGAAGGCAACTATGTGAAAATCTCAGCTTCTGTTAATGCTGATCTCCAAGGCCAGTTACAATGCAATGACAGCTAGGAATGCCTCCTTTCGCTCTCCAGATCATAAAACATCCCAACAGTAGGGTTCACACAGCATTGTGCATACCTCAGTGTCTCCTATGATAAAAATAGAAGTGAACTATTAACTGGAAAAGCGGGACAAATAATTATAAAATAACTCAAAGAAAGAAGGTTTGCTGTGAGTTTTCCTGGCTGTATGGTTATGTTCCAGAAGCATTCTCTCCTGATGTTTCACCCACATCTGTGGCAGGCATCCTTAGAGGTTGTGAGGTATCTCAAAACTTCTGAGGATACCTGCCATAGATGTGGGCAAAACATCAGGAGAGAATGCTTCTGGGACATGGCCATACCGCCCGGAAAACTTACAGCAACCTATGTGATTCCAATCATGAAAGCCTTCGACAGCACAAAGAAGCTGTTGTTTTGAAAATATTCAGTGTTTTTCTTTCATCTGGAAGCTACGGATTCATCAGCCATTCAAATGTAAGAAAGGGCATGTCTTGCAAGTATCTCCAACAATGTCAAAAAGAGAAAAAATATGCATTAGTGTACACTAATAACAGACTAAAACTAATAATACAATCTTATTTTTAAAAAGAGAGAAATATTGTAAGTTTGTTGAGGGAGATGACTCAAAGCAGTGGGAAGGAAATAATGAAACTTCATGTGAAGTATCACATTCAGTTCTAGTCAACTCTAACTGAGATTATAAACCAGAGCAGGTAAAGCTACAGAGATTTTTTTTTGAGGCCAGAATTAATCCAGAGAAGACTTTTAGGAGAAGGCTATGTTGAAAAATTTCAGACCATTATAAGTCTCTTGGAAGAGTCGGAAGAAGAAACATGAATATATGTGTGTTCAATGGGGATTGGATAAGATGCAACTGTTTGGGGCTTGAGGAAAGCAGGTGTAGGTTCGGTTGCAACTTACAGTTTCATAATGAACATAGATGGCAATTGTTCATACTTGGGCGTCAGTACCCTTTGCCTAGATGGATAAATGTGTCTATATTACCTTCTCCCACATTCCTTTTGTTTAATATCCTCAAGTTATTTCCACTGTATTTATGAAGAAATGTGCACACGTTATAATAACTTTTTATTTTAAAAAACAAGCTAACAAAATTCATACCCATCCCCAGGTGTTAATCTTTTGCCATCAATGCCACAAACTTGACAAATTCGCCAAAAAGAGCTGACATTCAGAGGAATGATAAATCCTTAAAGCATACAGTAAAAAAATCTAGTGGGTTATAGCACTAGAATATAGAAGTGTTGTCACCCTTACCCCTGAGCCAAGTGAATGTAGGGGTGTGGAGAAGGAACCAAAAATGAATCCATTCGTATTTTCAAAATCAAGGATCAGGTAAGGCATACTATGAAACCAAATGCTGGAGAAGCAAGGTAACAGGATTTCAGGTGTGAATGGACAGTACTTAGTCCTTGAGAAATGTAGACATCTCCAACAAGTAGTGACAAACTATGAGCCAACAAGCTTCACAAGCTAGCATGGCAAGGCTAAAAAAAATCAGTCACAGAATCCCCAGACTATAGGAATTCTTATTAAGAAAAACCTTTAAATAAAAGGATCAGTGCATCCTTCATACCAAAGTCAGCCCTGTCTTTGAATGCAATCAAGACTAAGGGCTTGTCCATACTGGTCAAAAAAATCCAGGCTCACTACAAAACCACTACTGTCTGTCTCCTTGCTGCATAATGACTTCCGGTGAGTATCCTGGGATTTGGTGGTTTAGAAAATGTCGGGGGATACTCCATACTTTGCTAGAAATGCCAATGTATCCTGAGGCTTTGTGGCAGACTGGAGTGAACTGGATCAGTTCCATTTCAAATTGATCCCCTGTCCAGATTAACCACACCATTACCATCATTCCCTGTGCTGATCAAACAGGGGAAGAGGATTGTTTGTCCCCATGTAACAACTTCCACTGTTCTCTGCTGGCCACAGAGCTCTGTCCAAGTGCCTGGCCATCCAAGTCTTATCTGCTGATGTCAGGATGGAGCATTTATGCAATCTGCAAGAAGGAGGGGGTCAAACTCATCCATTCTGACATCAGGAAATATGACCATGACCACAAAGCTCTGAGGCTGACAAGAGCAAATGGCAGCAACATGGAGGTTGAGGTGACAGCCCAAAAGGGCTGCTGCAGTTCTAGTCCATCTGGATTCTGGCCCCAGATTCAAGACATGCATGCTAAATTTTAAAATGTGAAATTGTACTAAAAGCATTTGGGAGAAACATTTCACCAGAAACAACTCTCATACCAATAGAGATGCTTCAAGCAACAGAGACAGAATCTACACAAATTCCAACAAAGTGCTGATGACAAATACGTAAGAAAAATAAAACAATGATCCTCAGATTTGAAACAGGGCATTTCAAAAAGATGGACTGCATTTGAAATCGCTACATCTTTGTAATCACATGAATGAAACTCTCATGAATGAAACTCTTGCCACTTGAAAGTGATTACTGCCAGATGCCTCTCCCAGCACACAAACAGCACCTAGCACAATGATACCCCTGCAACATATGATGTTTTGTGTATAGTTGCCTTGTGCTCATCCCTTACATAAACAGCCTATTTCCTCAAGTTGTAGGTACCAATGGCAAATCTCTTTGGCATTAATATATCAATGTCAAAAGAGTTGAAATGCATGCTACACTGAAATTATGGATTCAGTCTTGCTGAACTGCAGAGCACAAAAATGCAGAGAGATAGCGATTTCAAATTAGATCCACCTTTTTGAAAAACTCTGTATATTCCAAGAGACACCAGAAATGTTATAATAACATTAAACTCCAATGAAGGGACCATGGATACCATATCAAGTTAAACCGCCAGCTACAGAAAATCTTGTCGACTACAAGGTCGGCAATTCAAGCCATGGGTTGGGGTGAGCTCATGCCATTAGCCCTAGCTTCTGTTTACCTAGCGGTTCAAAAACAGCAATGTGAGTACATAAATAGGTACCGCTTTGGCGGGTAGGCAAAAGGCACCCCTGAAAACATGCCTTAACCCTTTCCTATTCTTCTCTGTAGCACACAGCAACTGAACATACTAGAGAGAGAGGTCTGGGGAGTATTCACCATGATGTATAAGAGCTGTAGGAACTGGGATGTATAGTTCACCTATAATCTAAGAGCACTCTGGACCCCACCAACTATGGACCTCGAACTAACTTGGCACACAGACCCAACATGGCCAGCTTTGCATACTGGGGGGTTTGGGGGTGATTGACCTTGACATCCAGGAGTTATCGTTCACCCGTAGTCAGAGAACACTGAACCCAGCAGATGATGGATCTGGGCCAAACTTTGTATGCAAATTCAACATGGCCAACTGGGAATATTTTTGGACTTTGGGGTTGATTGACCTTTAATTCTGGGAGTTAGAGTTCACCTGTATTCTGTGAGCCCTCTGAACCCCACCAATGTCGGATCTGGACCAAATTTAGCAGACAGACCCAACGCTGCTAACTTTACATACTGGTGGACTTTGGGGTGATTGACCTTGGCATCAGAACCTATAGTTCTCTCTTGTCCAGAGAGCAGGAAACCCAGCCGATGACGAATGTGGACCAAACTTGGCACACAGACATGGCCAGCTGTGCATACAGCCCTGGTTTGGGGAGGAATGAGCCACGATTCTGGGAATTGTAGTTCACCCACATCGTTATGTATTTTCTAATGGGAGCATGCATAAAAACGAAATCAAAGATAAATAATAATAAATAGTTTTACTAATTAACTAAATGATATCACCTAACACCCCAAAACAAACAATGCCTTTTTCAAATAACCCAGGCACCGGCAGGTACCCAAGCTATCAAAAATATATTTCAGCTAGTTGTGTCTCCAATACTTTTTCAAAACTTAATTGTATCTTTATTAGTAGAAAAAGAATTAAGTTCTGGTTGTTGTGTTATCCCTGTTGGAAAGCAGATATATACAGGAAACTTAGAAATGAATAATAATACATTTTAACAATAAACCTTTAAGACAAAAATTATACCATGAAAAAGGGAAAATATTATACAGGAGACTGGTATTGTGGCAATTTATCATTGGATATACAGCCTTATTTGTCCTCCGAAAAATCCATAGTCTAGTATATGTTTTGTTATGCTTATGTTGGAAATCACTTTAAGTCTCCCCAGGAGTGAGAAATGCGGTATATAAATATAGTAAGTAAATAAATAAATATGTTATTTTCAGCATGAAGCAAAAATGGGGCTTGCAAATACATAATCTTAAGAGGTACAATATATTGGTCCATTCCAATTGCTTTGGCTTATACATAGTAAATGAAATGTCCCTTGTGTAAGATTTGCTTTTCCCTCTCTTGAGTTGTATAAATTGGGAGAGATATAATACTTCTTCTCTTTTATGCTACAACACAAGGGAATAAAATCAGAGCTAAACATACACATTCTCTGTTCTTTCTGCTCCACATCATGTGGATGTTCCGGATGGATATTTTGGCCGATATGGACAAGCCCTTAGACTTGAGTGCATTCAAACACAGCCATGACTTTGACATAAAGGATGCATTGATCCTTTTATTTGTATATGAAGATAATTGCTTTTCTCCCCATGCCAGCCTTGTCAAAGCAAGGATTTAATTATATTACATGCTATTAAAATGAACTTTCTCAACTTGTAATAATTCCCCCCTTTTTATTACTCATCATTTAAATCAAAAACCGATTTCTGAAAAATAAAGAGTTTATTTACGTATATGTAATATATAATATATAAAATATTGCAAGTAGTAGAATCTTTAGGGGGGGCTCCAAGACACAATTAAAAGCAAATATAGGAATCTGTAAGAAACATGGAAATAAGGGGGAGGAATAAGGATGGCCGTTTAATGAAGCAGACTTCCTTCCATTTACCAGGAGAATTTTTGGCTTCAAGCCACATATTTTTTTTGCAGGTTGTCTGTAGAAGTAAAGAACTGAAAATGTATGCACAACCTGGCATTACTCTACATCTGTGTCATAGTATTTTGTATCTTATTTATTCAAAACTTGTACATTATTAAATACTGCATAGGGGATGAATGACATGAGGCCATTCCAACCTATTTTTCCCCTTTCAGTTGGCCAATGGCACGCATCTCACAACAGATGCTTTAGTTTTTCTACTAAGGACATTTTGCCAGTTATTTGCATCTTTTTTTTTTTTTGGATGACTTTGAGAAGAAAAGGTCAAGAAGCTCTCTAGTGAATCTTGGCATCTACTATGAATTCATCCCATTTATCCATGGCTGTTTTCTGGAACATTTGCCTTCCAACGCATTTATATTCTTTTCTGTATCTTGGTTGATTTCCAGTTTTCACATCCATATGGCAGACAAAAATAACACTAGCACTGAAGATTTATAGTGGCAAAGGTTGATATTTAACCTCTTGATCACCAGATTTCCTTTTAGGCAGGTAAAACACAGCTTCCATCTTAAGGAAATGTTTTTATTTACAAGGCAACAAGGGGATCAGCAACTCTTGATCTAATCTTAACAAATGTGGAAGACCTGATCAATACAGTTGAAGTGGTTGGATCCTTAGGGGCAAGTGACCATGTGCTCCTGCAGTTTGCAATACAAAGGAATGCTGAAACTAAGACAAGTCAAACATGCATTCTGGACTTTAAGAGTGCTGACTTCCAAAAAATGAAGGAACTACTGAGCGGCATTCCATGGACGCCGATATTAAAAAACAAGGGAGTTAAGGATGGATGGGAGTTTTTCAAAAGTGAAATACTCAAGGCGCAAATGCAAACAGTGCCAACAAAGAAGAAAAATAAGACAAGTGCAAAGAAGCCAGAATGGATGTCCAAAGAACTTCTAACTGAGCTAAAGCTCAAAAGTGACATGCACAAGAAGTGGAAAAGGGGAGAAATCACCAAAGAAGAATTCAAACGTATAGCCAACACCTGTAGGGAAAAGGTTCGCAAGGCTAAAGCGCAAAATGAGCTCAGGCTTGCCAGGGACATAAAAAACAACAAAAAAGGCTTTTTTGCTTACGTTGGTAGAAAAAGGAAGAAAAAGGAGGCGATAGGGCCATTGCAAGGAGAAGATGGGGTGATGGCGACAGGGGACAGGGAAAAGGCAGAACTACTTAATGCCTTCTTTGCCTCGATCTTCTCACAAAAAGAAAGCCATCTTCAACCTCAGCAACATGGAATGGACGAAGGATTGGGGGAAATCCAACCCCAAATAGGGAAACAAGTTGTTCAGGAACACCTGGCCACTCTAAACAAATTCAAGTCCCCAGGGCCAGATCAGCTACATCCAAGAGTACTGAAGGAACTAGCGGAAGTTATTTCAGAACCACTGGCAATTATCTTCGAGAGTTCTTGGAGAACAGGAGAAGTCCCAGCAGATTGGAGGAGGGCGAATGTGGTCCCTATCTTCAAGAAGGGAAAAAAGAACGACCCAAACAATTACCGTCCGGTCAGCCTCACATCAATACCATGCAAAATTCTGGAAAAGATCATTAAGGAAGTGGTCTGCGAACACTTAGAAACAAATGCGGTCATTGCTAATAGTCAACACGGATTTACCAAAAACAAGTCATGCCAGACTAATCTGATCTCTTTTTTCGATAGAGTTACGAGTTGGGTCGATACAGGGAATGCTGTGGATGTAGCGTACCTGGATTTCAGTAAGGACTTCGACAAAGTCCCCCACGACCTTCTGGCAAACAAACTAGTAAAATGTGGGCTAGACAAAACTATGGTTAGGTGGATCTGTAATTGGCTAAGCGAACGAACCCAAAGGGTGCTCACCAATGCGTCGTCTTCATCATGGAAAGAAGTGACAAGTGGAGTGCCGCAGGGCTCCGTCCTGGGCCCGGTTCTGTTCAACATCTTTATTAACGACTTAGACGAAGGGTTAGAAGGCACGATCATCAAGTTTGCAGACGACACAAAACTGGGAGGGATAGCTAACACTCCAGAAGACAGGAGCAGAATTCAAAACGATCTTGACAGACTAGAGAGATGGGCCAAAACTAACAAAATGAAGTTCAACAGGGACAAATGCAAGATACTTCACTTCGGCAGAAAAAATGGAAATCAAAGATACAGAATGGGGGACGCCTGGCTTGACAGCAGTGTGTGCGAAAAAGACCTTGGAGTCCTTGTGGACAACAAGTTAAACATGAGCCAACAATGTGATGCGGCTGCTAAAAAAGCCAATGGGATTCTGGCCTGCATCAATAGGGGAATAGCGTCTAGATCCAGGGAAGTTATGCTCCCCCTCTATTCTGCCTTGGTCAGACCACACCTGGAATACTGTGTCCAATTTTGGGCACCACAGTTGAAGGGAGATGTTGACAAGCTGGAAAGCATCCAGAGGAGGGCGGCTAAAATGATTAAGGGTCTGGAGAACAAGCCCTATGAGGAGCGGCTTAAAGAGCTGGGCATGTTTAGCCTGCAGAAGAGAAGGCTGAGAGGAGACATGATAGCCATGTACAAATACGTGAAGGGAAGTCATAGGGAGGAGGGAGCAAGCTTATTTTCTGCTGCCCTGCAGACTAGGACACGGAACAATGGCTTCAAACTACAGGAAAGGAGATTCCACCTGAACATCAGGAAGAACTTCCTCACTGTGAGGGCTGTTCGGCAGTGGATCTCTCTCCCCCAGACTGTGGTGGAGGCTCCCTCTTTGGAAGCTTTTAAGCAGAGGTTGGATGGCCATCTGTCGGGGGTGCTTTGAATGCGATTTCCTGCTTCTTAGCAGGGGGTTGGACTGGATGGCCCATGTGGTCTCTTCCAACTCTACTATTCTATGATTCTATGATTCTATGATTCTATGATTCTATATCCATTACTCATATGCCCTAATTGGGCAGTTTCTTCCACACTAGTAACACTGCATGAACAATAAACCAGGCTGTATGCATTAGCCCAAGCACGGGCGAACTTCAGTCCTCCGGGTGTTTCAGACTTCAACTTCAAGAAATCCCAGCCAGCTGACCAGCTGTTAGGAATTGTGGGAGCTGAAGTTAAAAACACCTGGAAAGCTGAAGTTTGCCCATGCATTAGCCCCACTCCAATGTCACACTCTCTGAAGGCTTCAACTACACTCAATCCAAACAGGGCCTAAAGAAATTTCTTTTTTGAACTTCAACTCCCATGATGGTCTAATATTGGTAAAACTACATCTGACTTCTCTTGGAATACATGCAAAGAGTATGTTGACTAGGAGATTCCAAAACCTTTAAACTCTGGCTTAAGTGGAGGGGAGTCTTCTAAATGTGTTTAGGCTTCTAGTACAGCAGGTGACTGTCTGATATCAGGCTTTTGCAAAGTAACTTCTCCACAAAATAAATATCCCACAACAAAACTTAAGACTTTTAAAAAATCAAATGGTGATCTCTGCCACTGTCTGGACTACTTCCTCTTTGAACTTCTTTCCTTCAGTAGTTAAACCATAAGCAATCTATATATATAAAATGGTAATGAAATCACGGCCGTGAGCAAAACAACAAAACTACACATCGCAGAACCATGAAACCTACCAATGGAACCTAGCCCCCTTGCCGCTAGGTTCCTACTAGGCTTGCTCAAATAATTCGATTTCCCCATTTGTCGTTAGTAATTCGTTAGTTTTGTAACTTGTGAAGCAATATTCGACCTAGATTGTCCACTCGTGTGGATCCCGCGGTTTCGAACCGCGATAGGCACTTTTTCTAATGTCGTCGGTTTTTTTCGCTAGGAAAACAAGGTTTTGCAAATCACCCAAACTTGTTTAAGTGCACTGGGGCAACCTAGATATTGTTTCCACCTTGTGGCCAATCAGACAGCACGTTTAACCCAGGGGAGGGGCTTGTACGTCCTGAATGAAAAGAGCGAGCACAGGGAGCCTCGTGGCTCATTTGGCTCGGGATCTGCAGAGAGAGGGTGGTGGTTGGGACTGAGATTCCAGGCAGGCAGGCAAGATTGCTTCCTTCCTTGGCTGAGCTAAAGAAGACCGGGAGAAAGGGTGGGTGGGCGAGGACTGAGGAGGAAAACGGGTGGGTTAGGGTGTTTTTTCAAAGGGCCTGTGGGCTTTTTTTCCCCACCAGCTTGGCATTTGCCATTTGCCCACCAGCCCTGCAATTTTTCTGCTGCGCCATATTGCCTGGGTGCGGGGTGGGCTTTCGTTTGATTAGGAAACTTTTCTTTGCATAGGCATTAAAGTGAGTTGCAAATAGAAGAAATCAAATATTCCAATTTTCATTTTGCAAAGTCTGGCAAAACTCCCCATAATCCACCGAAAAACAACTTGGGCAAAAGGGAGGGTGTATTGTTTTCTCTTTCCTTTCTTCCCTGAGCTGCTCAATTTGGGCTTGCTGCAAATCTCTTTCTCCTATCAACCCTAACAAAGTCTGGCAAAAGGTTGCAAGTCCCATCATCCTCCGCAATACCACTTGGCTTGGGCAAAAGGGAGGGTGTATTGCTTTCTCTTTCCTTTCTTCCCTGAGCTGCTCAATTTGGGCTTGCTGCAAATCTCTTTCTCCTATCAACCCTAGCAAAGTCTGGCAAAAGGTTGCAAGTCCGCAATACCACTTGGCTTGGGCAAAAGGGAGGGTGTATTGTTTTCTCTTTCCTTTCTTCCCTGAGCTGCTCAATTTGGGCTTGCTGCAAATCTCTTTCTCCTATCAAAGCTAGCAAAGTCTGGCAATAGGTTGCAAGTCCCATCATCCTCCGCAATACCACTTGACTTGGACAAAAGGGAGGGTGTATTGTTTTCTCTTTCCTTTCTTCCCTGAGCTGCTCAATTTCGGCTTGCTGCAAATCTCTTTCTCCTATCAACCCTAGCAAAGTCTGGCAAAAGGTTGCAAGTCCCATCATCCTCCGCAATACCACTTGGCTTGGGCAAAAGGGAGGGTGTATTTGTTTTTGTAATTTGTTTATTTGTATTTGAAGGACTTTCACAGTGAAGGAACTCCTATTGAACAGGAAATAACAATTCAAAAGCAGGAACAGATTTTTGCAATTGTTAAATAAAGTTTTTTAATATGAACTATGAAATTACGCAATAAATCTTAGGAAAGGGCAAACGCTCTGCAATTTAGCGAGCAAGCAGGGTGGATTGTGTTCTCCCACTGTACCAAATTTGATCAGTATAGCTGAAAAAATGAGTGCAGGAGAGCCCCATAAAAGCCCCCCCCTTGGGCTGTTTTGGGCCACTGCGCATGCGCATCCGCCATTAACGAATTACTTTTGAAACTAATGAATTTTCGTTAATTTCGAATTTTTTGGGTGGCAAAATTCGGAAATGACATCAGAAACGAAACGCTACCCCCCCCCCCCCCTACTTTTGAAACGGGTTTAGAATCAATTTTTTCGTGGATCGCTCAAGCCTAGTTCCTACCACACAAAAAAACATCTGGAACCAAATCCAGGCCCAAAAAAGCCCAAAAAACATAAAAATTGAACAGCGCATGCGCCAGACACAACATGGCGCGCACTCAACACACACACCACACACCACCCTCAATGGCCGTCCCTCCATTCCTCCCCACGCTTCAACCCGCTCCTGCCACTCTACTCACCACGGACACCGGAGTAGCCGGGCACAGTAGTAGCAGCAGTAACCGCTGCCACACGGGCCAAGCCGCAAATCAAGCAGCTCCGAACCCTCATCCTGGACAACAAGGCCGCGCCCGAGGCGGCCTGGAGGAGTCAAGCCCGGGGCAACAAGGCTCTGCGGAGCCACAGATCAAGCAGCTCCGAAGCCTCATGGTGGACGAGAAGGCCGCACCCAAGGCAGCCGGGAGGAGCCAAGACTGGGGGAAGAAGGCGCCGTGGAACGTCCTTACCAAAAACCTATACTGCATAATGCTTTCTATGTTGAGCCAAAATTAACACTCAACAGACTTTCACAACCTCAATCTACAAGACTCTTCATTTAAAAAAGTAATAGTATACATGTATGTTCGACAGGGCAGATGTGTGTGTACATGTGCATAGTGTATATGGAAATAGGACAGGGCTGGTGAGTATATATATATATATTAGGCTTGAGCGATCCATGAAAAAATTGATTCTAAACTCGTTTCAAAAGCAGGGGGCGCCAGCGTTTCGTTTCTGATGTCATTTCCGAATTTTGCCCCCCCCAAAATTCGAAATTAACGAAAATTCGTTATTTTCGAAATTAATTCGTTAATGGCGGACGCGCATGCGCAGTGGCCAAAAAGAAACAGCACGAGGGGAGATTTTACAGGACTCTCCCGCCCTCATTTTTTGAGTGATCATCTTCAAACTTGGTACAGTGGTAGAACACATTTAACACTGATAGCTCACCAAAATTTGGAACGTTTTCCTTATCCTCTGATTTTTGGCGAATTTTCATAGCTTTTATAATAAACCATTTTTTAATAATTGCAGAAATCTGTTCCTGGTTTGAAAGTCTTATTTCCTGTTAAATTGGGTTGTCTTTACTGTGAAAGTCATTGTTCTACTTCAGAAAATTTGTTTTTGTGGCTGAAACTTTGTTAAATTGGTGTGTGTGTGATATATACTGTATATATATATATATATATATATATATATATATATATATATATAGTCCCTGCATATGTGTGTGTGTGTGTGTGTGTGTGTATAGGTAAAGGAAAAGGTATCCCTTGACGTTAAGTTCAGTCATGTCTGACTCTGGGGGTTGGTGCTCATCTCCATTTCTAAGCCCAAGAGCCAGTGTTGTCCATAGACACCTCCAAGGTCATGTGGCCGGCATGACTACATGGAGTGCCATTACCTTCCCGCCAGAGCGGTACCTATTGATCTACTCACATTGGCATGTTTTCAAGCTGCTAGGTTGGCAGAAGCTGGAGCTAACAGCGGGCACTCACTCTGCTCCCGGGATTTGAACCTGGGACCTTTCGGTCTGCAAGTTCAGCAGCTCAGTGCTTTTACACACTTCCCCATCGGGGCTCATGTATATATAATATACATACACATACACACAATGTGGAAAATATGTGGAAAGGTAGATAGATAAGTTGGGAGCCACAGCGAAGGCACCTTCCTGGGAGCAAGGTCTAATAATAATAATAATAATAATAATAATAATAATAATAATAAGAATAAATCCCTTACAATATCCAAGATGGCTCACTGCTACAGAATCTTGGGAGGTTTAGTTTGGTATGGTACCATTATTGGCAGAGAAAGCTAAGCTGTAGGAGTTGAAATCCAATCATTTATCCTCCCTATAGAATCAATTTTATATGCATTTTTAGCTACAGAAAAGCTAAAATCAGGACAGTAAAAGAACAACACCCAGAAAATGGGAATTCCAGACAGGAAACAATCAGGGCCAGCTAATACCTCCCAACAAAGGATTCCCCCAGGTAGGAAGCAGCCAGGCTTTGAAGCTGCAAGGCTATTCAATGCTAATCAAGGTGACCAATTGCAACATTCACACTTGCCTCCCACAGACAAGAGTTCTTTCTCCCACCCTGGACCTTCCACAGATATATAAACCCCACTTGCCTAGCTTCACACAGACGTCAAAACCTCTGAGTATGTCTGCCACAGATGTGGGTGAAACGTCAGGAGAGAATGCTTCTGGCACATGGCCATAGAGCCCGGAATACATACTACAACAGTGTGATCCCGGCCATGAAAGTTTTCGACAACACAACCACAGTATCCATTCAAGTTCATGCAGCGTCGTATGGAGACCTGTATTGGGGGGAGGGAGGGTGCGAATCTGGGCCCCTGGGAGTCGTAGTCCTCCCTCCCTCCCTCCCTGGGAGCAGCCGAGGACGGGCCTGGCCCACACCCCCTCACATCCCGGGCCTCTTCCTCCTCACCACCGGGCCCCGCGCCAGCCTCCATCTCTGCGTGTCTCTGTCTCTCTCGGTCTCTCCATTCCCGGCTCCATCCGCCGCCTTCCCGCCTCACAGAGAGACACCAGGCCTGAGCTGAGGCGAGGCGGCGGCGGCCATTTCCCCCCTCCGTCTTCCTCCTCCTCCTCGGCCTCCTTCCCCCTCGCCCCCTCCCATTGGCTGAGCCCGTGATGCCCCTTTTGCTGAGGGGCAAAAGGAAAGGGCCTGAATGGTGGGAGTTTGGGTGATTTGCAAAAGCTTTTTTTCCTAACGAAAAAAACGACGACATACCAAATAACGGCCTCTCGCGGTTCGAAACCGCGATATCCAGACGTGTGGACAATCAAGGCCGTATATTGCTTCAAAAGTAACGAAAGTAACGAATTAATAACGGGTAACGGGGAAATCGAATTATTTGAGCAAGCCTAATATATATATGTGTGTGTGTATACTGTATATGTCTATTACACAGGGCAGGTGTTTGTGTGTATATATGTATAGTGTATATCTATTTTGGACAGGGGAGGTGGATATGTACATGTGAATACTGTGTATGTATATTGGACAGGGCAGGGATGGGGTCACAACGCAGTAATGTTATGTAGTAACTACTGTATTTACAAATATATATATATATATATATATATATATATATATATATATATATATAACTGCGATATAATAAAACAAAACAATACAATCTCTAAAATCACAACACTAACTAAAATTCCCATCACTAAACTCTGCCAAATCCTCTGTTTTCTCAGCGCCACAGACTTTTTAAAATTGCGCTATGGCCGCTCAAGCAGACAGGAAACAATCAGGGCCAGCAAACACGTCCCAACAAAAAAAAACCTCAGGGAGAAAGCAGCCAGACTTTAAAACTGCAAGGCCATTATATGCAGCATTCATACTTGTCTCCAACACACACACAAAAGAAAAAAAAGAAATATTGTATATTCACAAGCTTTACGAAATAATATCCCCTTATGGCGCACCGTGTTAAACCACTGACCTGTTCAACTTCTGGACCGAAAGATCGCAGGTTTGAATTGGGCAAACAAAGTGAGCCGTCACTGTTAGCCCCAGCTTCTGCAAACCCAGAAGTTCGAAAACATGCAAATGTGAGTTCATCAATAGGTACTCCTCCGGCGCGAAGGGAACGCCGCTCCATACAGTCATGCCACATAACCTTGGAGTAATCTACGGACAACACCACCTCTTTGGCTTACAAATTGACATAACCACCAACCCCCACGACTAGACTTAATGTCAGGGGAAAACTGTTATCCTTTACCTTAACTACCAACAATTCCTCAATACTTTATTTCCCATACCACCATACTTCGCCACAGCAACACATGGCTGGGCACAGCTAGTAACTATATATTTCTGTGGATAGACCCTGCAAGAATTCTAGCTGGGATGAGCTGTAAGTTCATCAGTACCAAGGCAGTTTTGAATCACAATTTCTATAATCCACCAGCCAGCATAGCCAGTAACTACAATATTCCAGATGCTGATAAAGATTATGAAAGTTGTGGTACAAAAAGGTCATTTTTCCAAGCTCTTGATTCAAGAGACCTGGCATATTTAAGGTAAATGTAAAGGTTTTCCCCTGACATTAAGTCTAGTCATGTCCAACTCTGGGGGTTGTTGCTCATCTCCATTTCTAAGCCAAAGTGCCAGCGTTGTCTGTAGACACCTCCAAAGTCATGTGGCCAGCATGACTGCATGGAGCGCCGTTACCTTCCTGCTGGAGTGGTACCTATTGATCTACTTACAGTCTCATGTTTTCGAACTGCTAGGTTGGCAGAAATTGGGGTTAACAGCGGGAGCTCACCCTGCTCCCCAGATTTGAACCGCTGACCTTTCGGTCAGCAAGTTCAGCAGCTCAGGGGTATATTTACCAGGTAACAAATGGTCTGTTATTTAAATTAACACTTTTGTTGTTGTTGCTCCTGGTGTTACAAGTTTACCTTTCTTATTTTATTTTGTTATCTCCCTGACTTTCCCTGACCAAAATATGTTGATTTCCCTAATGGCTATTAAAAATAAGCCCCTATGTTTTAAAAAAATCCAGACTGCTAAGATTAAATAAAGATGTTATTAAATAGTTTAAACTATTTAAAGTACCTAAAAATGAATTCATTTTTAAAGGAACTGGAGCATGGTTTATTTAAGTGTTGAAGATTAAATGAAAACATATATCTGTATTGAAATTGCTCTAAAAATCAATAAAATGAAACATTCGATACAATTAATGCCTAAACAATGACAAATGGCAGAACATTTTTGTTCTTATTTCAAAGCTATAGTTTCCTTATAGAGCACTGGTTCTCAGCCTGGAGTCCCCAGATGGTTTTGGCCTTCAAATCCCTGAAATCCTAACAGCTGGTAAACTAGCTGGGATTTTGGAGAGTTAAAGGCCAAAAACATCTGGGGACCCAAGATTGAGAACTACTATTATAGAGGAATAGAAAAGCCTCTCATTAACTATATAAGATACCGGAGCTTAACCCTATCTTATATAAAATGACATGTTAAAATAGCTTTCCTATTATTAACATAGTGCTGTGCACAACTGCTAAAAGAATCTCATTTTTATTGTTGACTACAATAGTATTGTGACAGGATTGGTTAGAAGGGGAAATGGCTGGATAGTAAGTCCAGTCAGTACAGTTTACTGACTCCTTTCAAAATTTTCATGTCTTCAAATTGACTAGAATTGATTCCAGTTTGCTTGAAATCACAAATTGCTCAGCTGGAAGACACCAACCAGCTTCTTCCAAGTAAAATAATACTATTATACAGAGAATTGTTCCATTCTATTTTATTGTTCATAGCCACCATGTCACCATATGCTTTCTAAGATAAGCATTTTTCAGGTTCTTATCATCATATCATAGAATAGATGTGCATTGTAACATTGTACTTGCATTCTGCCCACTTCTCGCCTCCTGAACAAATCTTTTCAATAAATCCTTCCAACATTGTCACTGTAAGTTGGAGTTGACTTGATGCCACATGACAACCACAACACAATGTTCCTAGCTTTTCCTGGCTTCTGACCGATTTCCACTTCCTTGACATTATTTTACTTGTTTGTCAACTGTAGGCATCTGTTTGGACCCTGCTATATACATCTTCTCTAATGCAATCATGATCAGTGTTAGGACCAGAGTTTGGATGGGTCACTTTTTTTACTATATTCTGGGAACTGTGATTCAGTATCTTTGGAAATTACTGGGCAGCAGCTATATTGCTTACTATTTTGGATTGAAGAACATGGCTGGATATTATGAAATGCTACAAAAACAATATACTAGCCAGGATTACTTCCATCACTACATAAAGAAAAATACATATATATCTTATACATATATCCTGAAAGTAATTTGTAGAAAATAATTTTATTATTTTGGGGCATGAAACAATTTATGTACATTAAACCATCAGAAAGCAAAGGTGTCACTATCTCAGCCACCCATGGGGAAAAATTTGGATTGTGGAGTATTTTGGATTTTTGAATTTAAGGGATATTCAATGTGTATTCCTTCTTTCTAAACCCAGTTCATGCTGACATTAATTGTGAGGTTGAACAAAGATAAACCAGCAGGTATGATACATATGAGAAACAAATCCAATACACACTGTTAAGAAGGATTAGAAACTGAAGTTATCAAGTACACAGCAGTAATTTCAAAACACTGGGACTGCAACCACTGACTGTAATCTTTTTCATCGTAATGGCTTTGTCTTCCAACCTTGAAATTTACTGTGGTTCTTTTAACCCTATCCCATTCTCCCTGAAGCATTCAGTGGTCAGTGCGTTCTTTGTATTCATTAATTTATCATAAGATTAGAACTATGCTCTGGTTCCCCCATATGTTATTCTTAGCCAGAAATGTATTACATGTTAAGGTGCAGTAATCACGTTGGGATGGTTGATGAGAAGAACTGCAAACATCTGACCCTCTCATTACATCCTGCAAACTGGCCAGGGCTGTGTTTTATGATGATAGCAGGAATTGTATTTAAAAACTCCAATGGCCTGTGAAATACATAAAATGGATTTATAAAGTTTTATCAGGTGAACTCACACTAGTCAACTCTATTCTTTAATAAAGAATATAGCCTTCCTTTGTCCTAGAGTTTGTTCGCTGCTCATTTAAAAGATGGCAGATGGCGCCAATGAAGTGCAAGAACTGAGAACAGCATAGTGACTAGAGCAGGCATGGAAAAACCTCAGCATTCCAAGGGTTTTGGACTTCAACTCCCAGAAATCCCAGACAGCTACCAGCTGTTAGGAATTGTGGGAGCTGAAGTCAAAAACACTTGGAGAGTCAAAGTTTGCCCATGCCTGGCCTAGCCTGTTAAAGAGAGATTTGTTAGCGGGGAGGTTTGGTCCTCTTTAAACTCTGAGCCTCTTGGGTTGCCGTAGGGTGCATCTACACCAGGCATGGGCAAACTAAGTCCCGAGGGCTGGATGTGGCCCCCTGGGTGCTTACCCTCCTTATTTTCCTTGTCCTCTTGGCGTAAAGACATGGTGGCCCAATGCAGCCTTATGCCAAAAAAAAAAGCGCTCTCAGCCACAGTGTGTCTCACCCTCCTCCCGGCATATGGACAAGGCGAGTGGCTGCATCCTTATGCCTGGAGGATGGCTCAAGGAAGGCACTCAGTGGCTGAGAGCCTTCTGGAGCACTCTCAGACACCTCCTGTCTCGCCCTCCTCCTGGCATAATGCCAAGTGGACTCCCCGAGGATCAGGGGAGGAGGATTGGGGCAGTTGCTGCATGTCTTGCTTTTCTCCCAGCATACGGATAGGGTGAGCAGCCCTGTCCTTATGCTGGGAGAACAACCTGATGATGACCGCTGCCCTACCCTCTCCTGGCCCTCTCCACCCAGCATGTGCCCAGCCGCCTTTCCTCCTGACCCAGCACACTGGCTGAACCCGCAATGCAGCCCCAAAGCAAAAAAAAAAAATTAAAAATTGCCCATGTCTGATCTACACTGTAGAATGAATGGAGTTGGACACCACTTTAACCGTCATGGGTCCATGTTATGGAATCCTGGGGTTTGTAGTTTGAGAAGGCAAAAGCACTTCTTGGCAGTGAAGGTTAAATATTTGTAAAACTACAACTCCCATGATGCCATCTTATTGAGCCATGGAACTTAAAGTGGTGTCAAATTCCATTCATTGTGCAGTGTAGATTAACCCTTTCTCCTGCCCTGAATTACACCACAGGGTTGTTTTAAGGATGATGTGGGAAGAAAGAGAATAGTATGGAGTATCCTGAGCTGATCATAGGAAATGAATGATAGAAATGTAACTAATTAAATACACAACATCTGACATGCTGTGTACTTATTTATTTATTTATTTAAAACATTTAAAGTCTGCCCTTCTCACCTTGAAGGGGACTCAGGCCGGAGCACAACATATATATGGCAAGCATTCCATGCCAGGACATAAAATAATTATAAATATACACAAACATTAAAATCAGTTATATCTACTTTAAAATCAGTTGTTATAATTTCATTCCTCGCATCTTGGCCCAGTTCGCTTTCACTTAATTCCTGTTTTGTTTTTATACTACGTTTTATTATGTTATTGTTACTATTTTACTGTTTTACCATGTTACTGTGTATATTGTGTTTTTATTTTGTTGCATCTTTAGCTGCTGATGATGCGTGTCATGTATGTATTTTATTTTGTTTTACTGTGCTTTTGCTTGGCCCCATGTTAGTCGCCCGAGTCCCTTCGGGGAGATGGAGACGGGGTACATCAATAGAGTTATTATTATTATTAATTATTATTATTATTATTATTATTATTATTATTATTATTATTATTGACACAACAATATTGTATGACACAGCAAACAAGATAGATATGCTGGATTTCGTATCACAAAATCACAAGTCGAACACTTCCCAAGTGTCTAGGACTGTGTGATGTATTTTTGGAAGATGCGCGCAGATCCCAGTAGGGTAGCCTATTGCAGTTGGCAGATTGTAATTTTATCAATGTCTATTATTTCCAAATGCCAGCTGAGATCTTTTGGCACGGCACCCAAAGTGCCGATCACCACCGGGACCACCTGTACTGGTTTCTGCCAGAGTCTTTGAAGTTCGATCTTGAGGTCCTGATAGCGGCTGAGTTTTTCCTGTTGTTTTTCGTCAATGCGACTGTCACCTGGGATGGCGACATCAATGATCCAAACCTTTTTTCTTTTCCACAACTGTGATGTCTGGTGTGTTGTGTTCCAGAACTTTGTCAGTCTGGATTCGGAAGTCCCACAGTATCTTTGCATGCTCATTTTCCAATACTTTTGCAGGTTTGTGATCCCACCAGTTCTTTACTGCTGGGAGGTGGTACTTGAGACATAAGTTCCAATGAATCATTTGGGCCACATAGTTGTGCCTCTGTTTGTAGTCTGTCCATGCAATTTTCTTACAGCAGCTGGGGATATGATGAATGGTTTTGTCGGTTTCCTTGCACAGTCTGCATTTTGGGTCATCAACTGATTTTTCGATCTTGGCCTTAATTGCATTTGTTCTGATGGCTTGCTCCAGGGCTGCAAATAACAGGCCTTCTGTCTCCTTCAGTGTCCCATTTGTGAGCCAGAGCCAGGTCTTCTCCTTATCAGCTTTTCCTTCAATTTTGTCAAGGAACTTTCCATGCAATGTTTTGTGCCAGCTGCCAGCTCTAGTTTGTAGTGCGGTTTTCTTCTACTGGCTTTTTGTTTGCTGTGCTTTGAGGAGTTTCTGATTTTTGACTTCAATCAAAGCAGGTTCTTCAGTTTGTTTTACATATTCTGCTAGGGCATGTTCTTCTTCTTTGACTGCCTGTTTTACTTGTAAGAGTCCTCTGCCACCTGATCTTCTAAGCAGATATAGCCGGTCAACATCACTGCGAGGGTGCAGTGAATGATGAATGGTCATGAGTTTTCTTGTTTTTCTGTCCAAATTGTCCAGTTCTGCCTGTGTCCAATTTATAATGTCAGCAGTATATCTTATGACAGGTATGGCCCTGGTGTATATAGACTTGATGGTGTTGCCTCAATTGAGCTTGCTTTGGAGAATTTTTCTGACTCTTTGTGTGTATTGTTTGCTGACCACAGTTTTCACATGTGCATGCTTGTGATGCCTCATGGGCCTTGTAGTCCTGTTCCTAGTACTATCGTGGCAGATGAAGATGAAAACATGGGGTTTTTGCCGGTTCAACAAGAGCCGGAGTCCCTTCACCTGCCGGATGTTGATGTTTGCCCTCAAGAATTCAGTAAAACAGGCCTTGGGCATTACTCCCCTCCGTTTCCCAGGAAGGAATCTTACTCTAGAGACAGAGGAGTCAGAGAAGCAAATCGGAGGAGTTTACGGATCACTGCCAAACAACAGGCTGATTAGGCCTGCTTCCCTTGGGAAATTCTAATGAGTCATGCATCTGGACAGAGTTGGGTTTCGCTTCTCGTTCTCTAGGGAAAGAGGTTGTTGGCGGGAAAACGGGACCCAATATAGGTGTTTGGCGCGAGAGATTCTTTGCGGAGTCAACAGATCAGCTTCAGGAGTGAGATCGTTTGTGGACTTCGTAACCCCAGTTCCTTGCCTCCCGGATCAAGAATCCAAGCGCTGCCTTGCCTTGCTGTTTAACCTCGGATCTTGTTCTAAGATTCACTGTTTGCCTCATTCCTAGTCTCGGACCCTGTTCCACGCTTCACGTTTTGCCTTGTTTCTAGTCACGGACCTAGTCAAGAACCAAGTTTATTTCCAGCCTTGTTGTTAAGCTTCATTGGACTTCCAAGACTCTGACATTTCCCCACACTATTGCTTGGCAAAGTATGTGTTTCGGTCAAGTGGATTAAAACTTTGAACTCTAATATCATTTATTGGACAATACATTTTTGGACTATATTTGACCTCATTTGAAAGGTCTGCTTCCGAACTATATTCTTCACTTGTTTTTATTGCTTTTATGTATTTCCTTAATAAAGATATTAGATAGAGACTGGCCTCCGTGTATGGTTCTTGGTGCCCAGCTGACAGAGGTCTGACAATGCTTGATGTTGTCCAGCTGTAATATGCCCAGATATTTATAGGCCTGTGGCTGGTGACACTTTATTGTTTGGCCATTAGGCATATTTATGCCCTCACTTTCAATGATTTTTCCCTTTTTTTTTTTTTTTGGCCTTCTTCAATGCCACTGTTGAACATTTGTCCAAACCAAACTCCATGCTGATATCAGTGCTAAAAATTCGGACAGTGTTAGTCAGAGACTGGATTTCAGTTTACATTTTCCCATACAGCTTCAGGTCATCCATGTACATCAGATGCGAAATTTTGTGAGATTTCTTAGATGTTTGATAGCCGAGGTTTGTTTTTTGTAAGATTGTTGATAGAGGGATCATGGCAATAATGAAAAGCAGAGGGGACAATGAGTCTCCCTGGAAAATTCCTCTTAGAATCATAGAATCATAGAATAGTAGAGTTGGAAGAGTCCTCATGGACCATCCAGTCCAACCCCCTGCCAAGAAGCAGGAAATCGCATTCAAAGCACCCCCGACAGATGGCCATAGCTGATGGATGACAAGTCCATAGCTTTCATTTCCAACAAACAGTTCAGTTTTCCAGTGCTCCATCATGTTTTTAATAAAGGTGCCAACGTTTTTACAAATCCCAATGGCGTCCAGGCACTTGATAATCCAACTATGTGGGAGTGAGTCAAAGGCCTTTTTGTAGTCAATCCATGTCATGTGAAGATTAGCTTTTCGGCATTTACAGTTCTCCAGAATCATTTTGTCAATTAATAACTGGTCTTTTGTGCCCCTGCTTTTCCATTTGTTGCCTTTCTGTTCATCTGGGAAGATTTTTTTTCTTCAAGATAGTCTTGAATTCTGTCAGCTATTGTGATGACTCATGGGCCATGTAGTCCCGTTCCTAGTACTGTTGTGACAGATGAAGAGGAAAACTTGGGTTTCCCACCGTTTCTGCCGGATTTGGAGCCCTTGCAGCTGCAGGATGTTTGCCCACAAGAAGTCAGCCAAACAAGCCTTGAGCAGAAATCTCCCCCATTTTCTCGCCGGCTTTATTATAATCAAGATAGAAGCGCTCAGGAGGCGACTCGCCGGAGCGCCAGGATAGCTGCCAGACAATTAGATGATTAAGTCTGTTTCCCTTGGGAAAGTTTAAGGAGTCCTGCATCTGGACACAGAATAGGTTTCGTTTCTTGTTCCCCAGAGAAAGTGTTCTTTGGCGGGAAAACAAGATCCTATATAGGTGTTTGGCCGTAAAGGAATCCTTGTGGAGTCAATTCGTCAGCTTTGGGAGTAGATTGTGTGTGGACTACGCTACTCCAGTTTCCAGGACCTTGCTCTCGTTCCAGCCCTGCCTTGTTCCCCGGACCTCGCCACGGATTTCGCCACGGACCCTATTCTTGTTCCTCGTTTCTTGTTGCCTTGAATCAAGCCTTGTGTGCCAAGAATCTAGTTTGCTCTCCAGCCTTGCATCAAGTTCCATGGACTAAAAAGGACCTTGTCATTTCCCCTCACTTTGCTTGGCAAAGTGTGTGTTTCGGTTATTGGATTACAACTTTGGACTTTAATATCACATATTGGACATTGTTTTTCTGGACTATATTTGACCTTTCCTGAAAGGTCTACTCCTGAACTATATTCTACACTTGTTTTTACTGACTTTATATATTCCTTTAATAAAGATATTAGATAGATTCTGGCCTCTGCGCATGGTTATTGGTGCTCTGCAGCCTGGGTCCTGACAGCTATGATGCCAGTCAGTAGTTTAAACATAGTGGGCAGACACGTTATTGGCCTGTAGTTTCCTGGTGCTGCTCCTTTTGCTGGATCCTTTTGTATCAGGTATGTCCTTCCAGTTGTTAGCCATTCACTGATACTTCCTTTCTGCAGCATCTCATTGAATTGTTGGGCCATTTTCCCATGTAAACTAATCAGATATTTGAGCCAAAATCCATGAAGTTGATTACTACCAGGTGATGTCCAGTTCTTGACTTTTTGCACTCGTTTGCTGATCATTTCAGTTGTTATTTCCATCTGTTCCATTTTGTTCTGTGAGAATTTTTCTTCAAACTCCTTTATCCACCCAGCGTTTTTGTTGTAGTTCTTATTTTCCCAACCTTTTTCCAGAACTTTGTTGTTGCAGTTTTCTCTGGCTTTATGGTTACTGTGTCTGTTGTTTGGTTCAGACTCTGGTAGAACCGTCTTTGGTCTGATTGAAACAATTGATTTTGTCTGTACTGGATGATTCTAGCTTCATATCTTTAGATTTTTTTGGCTGTTGCTGTAATTTGTTCTTTCACGGTTTCCAAAGCTTCTTCAATTTTTCTGGTGTTCAGCCAGTCCTTTCTGATCAGGTATTGCTTAATTTTGTCATTCTTCAGTTTCTTCTCTTTCATATTTTTCAGGTTACTTGCATCTGATCTAAGTTTTTTGATTTTCAACTCTAGCCTGACCTTCCACTTTGGTTTTCCAGTTGATTTTCTTTGGGGCTGCCTTGGTCATAGGAGCCCAAGCTCTTCTGTTACTATCACTGCTGCACTGTAGGCATACTGGTTTGTTTGTTCAATTGATGTTATTTGGACAGTGGAAAGTTATGTATTCACATCTTTCATGAGAGGCACCAGGTGTCTCTTCAGCACTGTTTTTAGAGTTGGGAGCCGCTTTCTTATTGCATTTGCTTCGTCGTGAGCCATGATCTTATCCTTGAGCTCTTGTTGTCTTGCTGTCAAGGTTCCTGGTGGTTCAACAGGTGTTTCAAGTGCTGGTTCTTCAAATTCTTGCAAAAGCTCCACACTTTCTTCTGGTTCAATCTGTTCCACCATTCCAAGTGTTGCTGGAGTCTCTGCTGCTGTCTATGCTGTGGTATATGGTAATTTGCTTTGCAGATTTTCTGGATTTCTTCGAGTTCAACTTCACTGAACACTTTGTTTTTGATTATGAATCTTTGTTGGTCAGCCTGACAGCGTTCTGTTATCTGTGAGTCAGGGTACCCTTGCTTCCACAGCTGATGCATCCTTTTTTGGTAGCCACGCTTTTGAGGTTCTGATTTGTAATAGCATTTCTTAACTGTGCGGTTTTCTGGCATTGTATATTTCTGCTGCTTCTGTGACTGTTCATTTGTATTTTGATTCCATAGCCCACTTGTCGATAAATGTGCAGAATCAGCAGCATCCACTGCGGTCCTTTTTATCCTTTTATCCTTATTATTATTATTACCAACTCAAGACACCATGCTGGCTCCAGTTTAGATATAATATCATTATAACCTGACTTATGATTGCGTGAAGTTACATTCTGTCATTGTGCAACAATTGTATTTCAGGATGTGAGAAGAGCCATAGCTATGCCAACAGGGCCATTGTAGAATTGTGTGACTTTTGTGGAACAGTACTGATGCACAATGCTTCCTATTGTGTATTCCACTGCACATGTCCTATTTATGCAATGGGAACCCCTGTGACACAACAGGCCATTTTACACAGTACTGTTCTCTGTGATGCATCATTGCACTTCAGTAGTACAGTAGACTCTCACTTATCCAAGCTAAATGGGCCAGCAGAAGCTTGGATAAGCGAATATCTTGGATAATAAGGAGGGATTAAGGAAAAGCCTATTAAACATCAAATTAGGTTATGATTTTACAAATTAAGCACCAAAACATCATGTTATACAACAAATTTGACAGAAAAAGTAGTTCAATGCGCAGTAATGTTATGTTGTAATTACTGTATTTACGAATTTAGCACCAAAATATCACGATATAATGAAAACATTGATTACAAAAATGGCTTGGATAATCCAGAAGCTTGGATAAGCAAGGCTTAGATAAGTGAGACTCTACTGTATATTTCTTTCAGAGGCGTAGCTTGATTATCGTAAAGATAGACATCATAGTCTTTTATGCAGTATTTCTGCCATAATTTATTAACTACATTATACATATAATTGTTAATATAATGTATCTTGAAAGGGAAGGTCCTAACAAAAGTAGCAAACCTAGCCTCTTTCTGAAAAAAATACTCAGTTTAAAAATTTCCCTAAAAATTCATATCACTGTCAGTGTCTAGGATTTAGTTGGCTTGTATCCAATGCCCAGCCAATACCAATCTCCAATTAGGTTCTTAGAATATAAAACTGAATCAATGAAAACAAGGAACAGATTTGAATGTAAACTGTATTTCAGTCCTGATTGATCATTCATGGCGACTCTATCTGCTAAACATTTATCACAAGGTGAGGCAGCATGTGATGGAACAGTTAAAGACAGGAATCCTGTTGACAGCAACCTGTCTTTTGAATATTTCCTTTTCCCGTTACTGCAGGTGAGAATACTCAGTGCATCCATCTACAATGGTACCCTGAGCTCTTTGTTTACCATTCTGCAGCCAGGTTATCCCCTCTGAAGCCATTTAGTGTGCAGAGAACAGGGTTACCAAACCAATGGCAGGACACACAGAGAGATACAATTCAAACTAAGAATCCTCTTGGAATATTATCGGCATACATTGTTCCTCCAAATTATCAAATTAGGAATGATAGTCATGTCATCTTTCATCAAATGATATTTACAATTTAGCAAATTCAAGCAATAAAGTGAAATTATCTATCTAGTTGTGCTTTATGATGAAAGGCATTTATTATCAGATATAACAAGAGAGAAAAATATTGGGATCAATAAATCAAATGAGTTCAGAGTTACTTCTGAACATCCTTAAATGCCACAATCTATTTAATATTTCAGACAGTAAGCGCTATTAAAGAGTATGGTCAATTTCTGGACTCATCGTGACAGCTGATTGTTAACACATTTCACACTAAAGAAAAAGCAAAAAAGTAGAAAAGTACATAAAAAATAGATGATCGTCATGTAGAACAGGATGCACATTCATTTTATCTCTTCCGAGCACATTGTTTAATTAAGTGAATCATTAACTGGACCTTGAGGGCTCAATTATTCCTCTGACCTGTCTGTGGCTATAGTGTCTTTACTAAGGACACCAGATAACTGTAGTAACTCTCATATGTTTTGTCAAGAGTCCCCAAGAAGCAAGCAAAGAATTTAAAGCATTTATGTCAAAAGTGCTTTTTTGATTCAAGTCCATCTTGAGAATAGAACCGTCCAATGTGATTGCTGCAGAGAATGCCCATTGACCTGGATTTGGGAGATGATAACAGACTCCTTTTTCTTGGTTTTCCCCATGAATAAACTGACTACTATGAAATGGGAAAAGAACTTGTAGATTACCCGTTACAGACAGCTTAACAGCTGACATATAGACTATTTAGTTTAACAAATTGTTAGGGAAAGTAGAAAATGAGTAGGAAGAGACAGGAGGATCTAAAAAAAAAAAGGGTGGTATGATTCAATAAATAGTGCAATCATTGTCCTGATATGCCAGGCTTATACATACTAAAAATAGCACTAATACTTTACAGTAGAGATCTCAATCTTCTTTCCCCAACTTTGTTTTTCTTTTAGTCCTCTTTGGGGTGAGAAAGATGAGGTATAAATATAAATATGGTAAATTTTATCCAAATCCTAATTGCATAATATTCAATGATCTATAAATGTTTTTCACAATCTAGCATTCTCCAGATATGTTGGCTACAACTCTCATTATCCCCAGCATAAATCTCTCCATGTGAGACAGGGAATATTTGGGTTCTATGATTAAAGAATAGATACCACATACTGCCAAAAAAGGCAAATAAATGGATCCAAACAAAACGAAACTGAACTCTTACTAGAATCAAAATGACTAAGTTCCCTATTTGCCCTGATTTTACCTATGGATCTTTCGGAGCTCTTCCACTAGTAACCCTCTGCTGTATGTGGCAATCGACACTCAGGCTGAGTGTCTGTTATGTTATGTTGTTTATACCTTTGTTATATTGTTTTAAATTACTGTTTTAATTACTGTTGTATGTAATGCTATGTTGTTGTTTTTGGGCTATTCACTGTGTAAGCTGCCCCGAGTCCCTTTGGGGAGATGGAGGCAGGATACAGGAATAAAGTTATTATAAGTTGAGGCTATTGTACTGTGGACATATCATGGAACAATTTCTAAAAAGTGCAATTTCAAAAACAAATAGATGTATTTTACAATTTCTATTTCAGCCTTTCATCTTTAAAAGATCAGTCAAGACTTCACTGAAGATATTGCATTTCAGTGGGTTTTTTTACTAGTTGGTAGAAAATTCTAGAACATGAGGATTAAAATGTGTTGCTCAGCCAATGGTGGTTATTATTATTATTATTATTGACACAACAATTATTATTATTATTATTATTATTATTATTACTACTACTACTACTACTACTACTATTAGTATCATGCCCACTTCTCCCCAAGGCTTAAGGTGGGGTATATCATAAATTAAAATACAATATATTGATTAACATAAAATATATACATTCTAAGGGGTCCACAAAATTTCATTTTATCACTCATTCCCTTTAACTTTTGTATAAAACAGCAAACGGAGGTCATCAAGAGATTTGAAGTATATCTACAATGATGGAAGCCTCTGATTCTCCTTTTTATCTGATTCAGGAAAGGCAGCAGAAGTGCTGAATCACTGTCTGGGATAAGTAATAGGCTGGGGAAAGGCCAATAAAATGAAACTCAATCCAGAAAAGATGGGCTTTCCATCATTCAATGATGGCTGAAAGCAGCAGGCCTCTGAATACCAATTGTGGAGAAACTAGCTAATGCACTTATGTCCTGTTTGTGGGCTTCCTGAAGACATCTGATTCACTACTGTGGGGACAGAACACAGGAACTGGCGTTCTTTCAGTCTGATTTAGCACAACACTTTTTATTATCTTTCATGAATGTCCCCATCTGAGCAGACATTGTTCTGAACCTGGTCTGCACAGCTGCATTTGCACTGGAGGAGATAGTCAATTTAAGGATATTAAGAGAGCCACCCCTGTTATTGGATCCAGGCAGCATTTAAGACACAATTTAATTCCACCAGCAAAAGCTCCTGCACAAAACTAGTAAGAACACGGTTATCCATGCTCTGATATCCTCTGGAGCTACAGTAGATAACTTGTGGCCTTCCAGATGTTGCTGAACTGTTGTTCCCATCAATTCTCATCTTGAACTGTACCGGCTATTGCTAAAGGGAGTTGCAGTCAGGGCCGGCCCTAGGTAATTTTCAAGCATAAGCGAACAGAATTTTGGCACACACACACACACACCCAAACCAATAACTGAAAAATAAAAGCATTGGATAAGCAAAAATGTTGGATAATAAGGAGGGATTAAGGGAAAGCCTATTAAACATCAAATTACATTATGATTTTACAAATTAAGCACCAAAATATGTTTTACAAGAAATCAACAGAAAAAGCAGTTCAATACATGGTAATGTTATGTAGGAATTACTATATTTGCGAATTTAGCACCAAACATTGAACTGGGATATAGGGCAGTGTGGACTCAGATAACCCAGTTCAAAGCAGATATTGTGGGTTATTCTACCTTGATATTCTGGGTTATATGGCTGTGTGGAAGAGCACTGAGGGTCTGAGGCAGATAATATAAAGCAGATAATATAAAGGCAGATAATCCACAAGTATGTTTCAGTCTAATTGGAATACACGAAGCATGTTTAAGAACCGGTCCAAGAGTCCAGAAGAGCCTTGACTCCCCATATGACCATCATCCCACTTTCTTTGCTAGTTAACTTGAACCCAGTATGCTTTATTATGCCAATTGTTTGCCTCTACCGGCTGTTAGGAATTGTGGGAGTTGCAGTCCAAACACCCGGAGGGCCAAAGTTTGCCCCATGCCTGCCATAGATAGTTGAGCAAATAGTTTTCATGGTTGCCCCTTGCTGTTAGGAATTGTGGGAGTTGAAGTCCAAAACAACCGGAGGGCAGAAGTTTGCCTATGCCTGCTGCAAAATAAACAAATGCAACTTGGCAGCACTTTTAACTGCCATGACTCAATGCTATAAAATCCTGGGAGTTTCAGAAAGTCTTTGGGCCGGTGCTTTACCAAACTACACTTCCCGGGATCCCATGGCATTGAGATGTGACAGTTAATGTGGTGTGACACTGCGATAATTCTGGAGTGCAGAGGGGGAGATACGCTAGGGCGACCGGGCACAGGTCCAGCAGTGGGCAGCGTGAGGCTGGCTCTGTTCCAGCCACTTCTTCTCTCCTCCCTCCCTCCCTCCCTCAAGCCCAGGTATCTGAAGCAACCAATCAGGAGGCCGCACCTCAGCCCTCCCCGGGAGTGCTCAGAGAGCTCCTTCAACCCCTCCCGAACCCCTCACCCGCCCTGAGTCCCGGCTTACGGCGCTGAGGAGTCGGGTGAGGACTTGAGGCTGCTGCAGGAAGCACCACAAGTCGAAGGGGCTGCCCGCCTTGGCCACTCCATAGGCACCCCGTCGTCCTGGCCGCCGCTTTCCACGCCACCACCCTCCATTCCTTGCCAGTGCTGGGAGCAAGCTGCAGCCACCATGCCTAAACTTGAGTGGCCTCCTCCTCAGGCCACACCCCCAGGGAGGAGACTTCAACTCCCAACAGCCTCATTGCTTTGGCTGATGCTCAGGATTGGTGGGAACTGGAGTCCAAAACACCTGGGTCACCACCTAAGCTTGGGAAGCACTCGAAAGAAGTGACTCTGCACCTCTGCTTTTAAAATGAAGGCACCTCAGTGCCACTTTTAACTGCCATAGTGACCCAGCTGCCGCAGAGGCCAGGCCGCGGAGACACACCTGGGAGGAGGTGCCTCAACGGTGCCCCCTAGGCGCCCCTAGAGGATGGTACCTTCAGCAACCGCTTACTTCGCCTAATGGTTGAACCGCCCCTGGTTGCAGTGCAACAACATCTTTCCACTATTAACATGGTCAGCCATATCTAGTTTCAGAAGATTCGGTAAAATTGTATCTGATAAGTAAGGTCCTATCTGATGGGACACCACCTGAAAATACTGGAGTACAAGTAGGATTAGGAAAGAATAATGCCTAAAACTCTGAACAGCCACTGCCACAACATTGGAATTAATGAAGAAAATATCTGAACTATTGTGATGCAACTTCCTATGTTCCAAGAATTAATTATTTACAGGACTGTCTTTGTTAGCGTTACCAGATTGGCTTGTTAATCCTTAACCTATCTTGGAGCAGGACTAGGTACCATAAAGCTTCCTCAAGTGGGACAAGTGTCCTGTCTCAGCTTCCAAACACTAGTGTTCGGCCAGAACCATCCACTTCCAACACATCTATTGACTTTCCAGTTAAAAATGGAGTCTGCAGATAAGTGACCTGTTCTCTTCTCATAATGCTGGCAAGAAAAGATCTATGCAGTTATCTGTGCCTCTTCTCTTGCTCCCCTCTGGTAAGGCAATAGCTGTGTTGGGAGAGAATGGGTGCAACTGAAAGGTGGAATTTAGAAGAGACGATGTGTGCCTTTCCCTCTCTACACAGAACTTTACGGCATCTACTCCAAGAGCTGTTAAGAATTAAAGTTACAAAAGCTCAGACCCAGAAACAGTCTGACATCTCAAAAGGTTTAGCTATCTTACAATGGGCTCTTAGTTCGGGCACGGGCAAACTTCGGCCCTCCAAGTGTTTTGGACTTAAACTCCCACCATTCCTAACAGCCTATTGGCTCTTAAGAATTGTGAGAATTGAAGTCCAAAACACCTGGAGGGTCAAAGTTTGCCTATGTCTGTCTTAGCTAATAGAAAAGAGTTCTATCTGCAAGATATCAAGTGCAGTGCTGAAACAGATGCACCACCTGAAAGGAGTTAAGTTTAGGCTAAAGCTTCTTCTGTCAACACAAATACCCTTCTGTTGGAATAAGCGTCCTTTCCCAACTGATGCCAGGAAGGGCAAGGAGGGGTTAGAGCCAAGTTCTAAAAGACCCAAACTTTTTTTAGCCCAGACAATTTTGCTGCACTAAGGTAAACCAAGGTGAAGGCAGTCCTAAATAATTTCAGACATCCCTAAGCTGGGTTGGGTTTGAATATAGCCTAGTTTTAGATGACATGTGTCAGCCTAATTCGTCCTTGGTCATCTTTACTAGTTGTGATTCACTTATTATTCACTGACTTATAGAAATATCTCCCTAACAGCTAAATATTTATTTTTGGCTGTAATCACATTTCAGTTGTTCAATTCAAGATGTTCACTGTCACCCATGATCAATGCAATTTTCTGAATCAGCATCCTAAATAACCAAATTGAATCTAAAGTTGACCAAAAACTGATTCATAACCCTTTTGGTAGTAATGTTAGAGAGTGGTCTCTGGTCAAAGTGATTTCTCATCAAGTGGTCCCTGCTCAAAGTGACCCTGGTAAAAAAAAAAGGTTGGGAACTATTGGTTAAAACTGTGAATAGCTCCTTTATTAGCTATGTAGAAGAAACAATTTCAATAGTCCTTACTTGTTACTTAGCAGTGTAACTAGTAAAACCTACTGAAATTCCCTTCTCTACAATTAAAAGTATAGAAGCTTTTCAGTCTAGCAACTCTACAAAACATCTACCGATGTCTTTTGTAAAAGAATATGCACAAACCTTTGTTGCAAACACTAGTTTGTATGCCTATACCTATAAGGGGTGGACAACTGTCATCTCTAACACACTGCACTAGTGCTATTGTTCCACTTTAAATGCCAGAGCAATATGGTATAAAATCCTGGAATTGGCAGTTGAGGGGTGGCCCATTTATAATTCTATGCAAGAAAGCATTTGTGTCTCACTAAGTAAACTTAGGAATGCCACAGAATGTTTCCATACCAGTTAAAGTGGAGTAATAGTGCTATAACAATGTAATGTGATTTATTTCACCCTACAAACAAAAGTCATACTAATGCCACCCTAAAATGTCCCAAAACATGGTGAAAATGCTTCACTTCACAGGGCTTTTGGGGCCAAAACCATTTTTTATCCCAGAAACTCTTACAAACAACAAGAACAGCTCTGAGATATCACTGTGCCCATCCCTACCCCATACCATTCTGGATAAATTGCTAGAAGTTATGGCTGCAAAATAAAAAGTAAAATTAATAATTTAATAACTTTTTATTGATCAAAAAGGTGATTCAGGTATGTGGCTAGCCTCAACATATTTTTGAAATATTATTTTCAATACAAAACAGAGAGTATTGATCAAAATGGCAAATGGAAAGCAGTATCTTGAAATAAGCTTTTCGTCATACTTTCTCATTATGTACCAGACATTCTCACACTGGAGGAAATCTTTTCTGTGAATTAAACTAGACACTAAACTTACTTTGTAAAAGCAATTAATGTTTTTAAGCAGGCGAGTGAACAAAGACCCAAATCCCATTGCCAGTCCTAATTAGAGCAGGCCCATTGAATAAATTTAATTTAGAATTACCACCCTGACTCATGCATTGTAGCGGGGTCATTACATTTGGTGAGGGCTCCTATCACAGGATGTTGTTTACATCCTGCTGCTGCTCTGCCTCCTCCCCATGATTCTCCCATCCTGAGCTATTAACAGATCTCAACAGATCTCAATGCAGTTGATAGCATAAGCTTTCTAAGGAGCTCATCAGATGGTCTTCAGGCTTCGGGCTCTGTTTCTATGTGCTTAGAAAATGTCCCACAGAGACAATCACAAGTAAGGGTACTTCTGGTGGGACTCCGTGGTGCTCCGTTTTCTAAGTACATGGAAACGGAGCCTCCAAGCAGCAGAATGCGGGAGAAAGTAAGGAAAAGGCACAATAAACATGTGAGATGGTTGGCCATCCCAGAGGACAGGAAAATATAGCTTTCCCTCACATTTCCCCTGCCCCTCTGATGGGCCGCCCTCATGATATCAATAAAGTTTTGATTGATTTGATGAGGTCCTTAGACTAAGTTTATGCTATCTGATGTCTGGAGTGAAGTGCCTTCACACTAGAGACAAACTGTTTGTGAATAGCCATAAAAATGAAGAAACAAATGTGGTTGTAGTGATGAGGTGACACATTAAGTTTTAATGACAGTCATTGTAGAACAAAGGCAGGAAGAAAAATTTTGTCTAAAGTTGAGATGAGTGGAGAATCATATGAATAGTAGAAGCAGTATTACAAAATTACATTGATTATTTAAAAAAAAGAAAGAAAGAAGGAGTTACTTGAAAGAAAAAGAAGAGAAGGGAAAATCTCTTTGAAGCAATAATAATAAGAAAATAGAGCCATTAAATAATAGAGGATATGTTATGTGAACACTCAAAAGAAATAATGGAGAAATTAAATACATTCTTTGTATCTATCTTTATTTCCGAGTATGACTCAAATATCAGAATGAAGTCACAAAGGCTTTCAAATGAATCAGTTAACAAGTTCAGACAGCATTCATTCAAGAAATCTATTAAAAATGTGAAGCTGAAGAGGCAGAAATATGATATACCCCTTTTCTTTACGTTCAAAAACCATGCAAGTGGGAAGAGAGGTGAAATCCCACAATTTTCCTAAAAGGGACTAGCTTGAGCCCCAATTGCTGGCAAAGGATGGAGCATAGATAATGTGATTGATTTATATTACACCAACCTAACTTCTGACCTAGTTAAATTTGGGATATATTAATGGTTCCCACCCTTTGAGCCTCCAGCTGTTTTGGACTTCAGTTACCACAGTTTCTAACAGCTGATAAGCTGGCTGGGATTTCTGGGAGTTGAAGTCCAAAACACCTGGAGCCCCAAAGGTTGGGCCAAACCACTGTAATATATGGATGAATATGCAGAAGCTTCAAAAGTTCAGCTTGCCACACTCTCTGTGATGCACCTTGGAGAATAAAATGGAATATAAAGGAACATAAGACATCTTCAGCTCCTTGGATGAAAGGCATGCTTTCACAGAGATTAGGGACCCAGAAAAATGGAGAAACCATGATTTAAAAAAAAAAAAAGAATATCTGAGACAACAACTCCTTAGGTCTTCCAGGGCAACTCTATGGTCAACATCTGGCATAAATTGACCATATAATAGTCCTGAATGACCTAGAGATTCATAGAAAAGGCATATTAATCAAACCTGTGAATAATAATAAAAAAAATTAAAACTGCAAATGAGGACCAACTGTATCAATAAAAGCAGAGGTAGTCTTTTGGAATTTGTTTTGGCTTGGCAAATGCATTCATTTATTAAGAACTCTTACTATAAATGGCAGTGAGAAAAGTGTTCATTTTTTCTCAATGTGTTTCACAGTTGAAAAATGTTCATACATTGAACTCTTTCAAGAGAACAATCAAGTACTATCAGTGTTTTTACATTAGAAACTCTACAAGCGTGAGTTGTTTTACGGAGCCAGGAGTAGAGAATCAAGGACCAGACAGCATCCATGCATAGCTGTAAATATCTTACCTTGGCTGAGCTCTAATATTTGAATGCAGGATTCGTGCAGACTTAAATAAACAAGGACAATTTAAGAAAACTTTCTGGTATGAATATGACTCTCAATAGTTGTACAAAGTCCTGTCTTTTTTTCCAGAAATATGTTGAACTTTCAAAAATATACTGAAAGTGCATATTGTTTTTCATTTCTTGCACAGCAATTAAAACTAGTCATTCATTATTCAATCTGAATAATTAATTTTAAAGCTTAAATCTGAAAGTCAGTCACCCTTGTGTGGGCCTTATGTCAGGTGTCATAAAGATGTCAAAAGTTGTTATGCAAGAAAAGACTCTTTTGTGACAGTCAGTTATTTTCGTATCAGGAATGACAATTAGATGGCACAGTGCTGTAGGCTGAGATGCCTTATTTAGTAATCAAAATGTCTGAAGCAAAAGAACAAGCATATTGAAGAGTGAAATTTTCAAGATTCTACTAAAGATAAACACAGACTCTTCTATCAGGCTATATTAATGAATTATTTTTATCAGTCCCATGATTCCTTAGATGTTTTAAGCAAAGTTAGTACAGAATGGCAGAATAATAGAATTGAACAAGACCCCAAGGGACATCTAATCCAAACCTGGCGAGTACAGCAATCCAATGCAGGAGCATCTCAAGATGTGTCCATCTAACTTTTTTTTTGAAAACCTACAAAGAAATATAGTCTCCGAATGCATCTACACTGTAGAACTAATGCAGTTTGACACCACTTTAACTGGCACAGTTCATTGCTATGGAATCATAGGAGTAGTCATTTTACAAAGTCTTTGGCTTGCTTTGCTTCCTGGCTTTCATAATACTGAGCCATGGCAGTTAAGGTAGTGTCAAACTGCATTAATTCTACAGTTTAGATCAGTGTTTCTCAACCTAGGGGTCGAGACCCCTGGGGGAGTCACGAGGGGGGTTCAGAGGGGTCACCAAAGACCAGTATTTTCTGTTAGTCATGGAGTTTCTGTGTGGGAAGTTTGGTCCAATTCTATCATTAGTGGAGTTCAAGGGGTTCTTTGATTGTAGGTGAACTATAAATCCCAGCAACTACAACTCCCAAATGTCAAGGTCTGTTTTCCCAAAACTCTGCCAGTGTTCAAATTTGGGCATATTGAGTATTTGTGCCAAGTTTGGTCCAGATTCATCATTGTTTGAGTCCACAGTGCACTCTGGATGTAGGTGAACTACAACTCCCAAACTCAAGATCAATGCCCACCAAGCCCTTCCAGTATTTCCTGTTGTTCATAGGAGTTCTGAGTGCCAAGTTTGGTCCAATTCAATCATCGGTGGAGTTCAGAATGCGCTTTGATTGTATGTGAACTATAAATCCCAGCAACTACCTCTCCCAAATGACAAAATCATCCCGCCCCCCAATCCCACCAATTTTCAAATTTGGGGTATCGAGTATTTGTTCCAAATTTGGTCCAGTGAATGGAAATACATCCTGTATATCAGATATATACATTATAATTCATAATAGTAGCAAAATGATAGTTATGAAATAGCAACAACATGAGGAAATGTATTAAGGGGTCATGGCATTAGGAAGGTTGAGAACCGCTGGTTTTGATGCACCTTCCCTCTCCAAAGGGAGAACAATGTCATGAAAATAATATAAAACAAAATATTTAAATGTCCAGAGCTTGGAAGGTTACTTTTTGAAGTAATTTATTTTCATTGTAACGTAAACAGTATTTTGTTCTCATTGCAATGTTAAAAACTAGTTGCATTAGTCACTGTGTTGTTTGTTCCTTTTTCTTCATCCCTCTTTGATAAAACCATACAATTCATGAGACACTGGTATAAAACTGGTAGGAAGGAAGGAGCTCTTTCAAAATGTATTTTAAAATGCTTAAACATGCCCTTAGAAGTGATTTAAAAGTAACCAGAAAGCATTACCTCTTACACCAAATAGGAATTTCATTTGGTACAAGCTAAACATATCTCAGTTGGCAACTTGTTTACACAACAGCAAAAAAGGGAATATGACCTGTTAAAACCTCAAGACTGTGCATAATATCAGTGACACTGTCTGCCAATTTTCTGTCTTAGAATGAAAGACAGAAAAGGCTTGTTTAGATTTCAAGTCTAGGAAAAATGCCAGATGTTCTTGTAAAATATGTAAGCATAAACCACAGAGGCTGACCAGAGATAACCTTAGAAATTGGTACATTAGATAATACCTAACAGATAGGTATTATGGAGAATTCTAAAAACATGATGTGCACTAGACAAAGTCCTCTAGAATACCAAATCTAAAGATAAGATCTAGACTTTCAATTCGCTAATCAATATATCGTATTTACTCAATTCTAATGCTCACCTTTTTTGACTAAATTGCCTTCCTAAAATTAGGGTGTGCAATAGTATTTAATATGGTAAATACTTTTTTGGGGTTTCAGGATTTTGAAAATTGAGGTGCTCATTACATTCAATGGCACATTTTTGTTGTTTATTTATTCAGTCGCTTCCAACTCTTTGTGACCTCATGGACCAGCCCATGCCAGAGCATCCTGTCAGCCATCGCCACCCCCAGCTCCTTTAAGGACAAGCCAGTCACATCAAGGATAGCATCCATCCATCTCACCCTTGGTTGGCCTCTCTTCCTTTTTCCTTCCTTTTTCCCCAGCATTATTCTCTTCTCCAAGCTTTCCTGTCTTCTCATGATGTGTCCAAAGTACTTCATCTTTCCCTCTAATATCCTTCCCTCCAGTGAGCAGTTGGGCATTATTTCTTGGAGGATGGACTGGTTGGATCTTCTCATGGTCCAAGGCACTCTCAGGATTTTCCTCCAGCACCAAAGTTCAAAAGCATCTATCTTCCTTCACTCAGCCTTCCTTATGGTCCAGCTCTCGCATCCATAGGTTAGGGTGGAAATATGCCTGTTGTCATTTTCAATTTGTGGCAACTCTAAAGTGAACCTTGAAGGCACTAGATGATATTGTATTTTGTCATGGATCAAGCGTTATGAATTAAGATGAAAAGTCCTGATGAACATCTTGATGGCATACTATTTAAAATGTTATGAAGCTGATATTCCCAGACATTGCTATGTCTGTATTTTTCCCTGAGGGGAATGTATATGTGTACTATCATTTATTCATTATACATATTTATAATGAATAGCCCAAAATGGTATCAAAAGACCCGGTTCATTCTCATGCAAATGTCCTGGAACTCCAAGAACTGAAAATACTTGAGTGCCTCAGAATGTGGTTCAAGCTTGTTCTTTGGAAGCTTTTAAATAGAGGCTGGATGTCAGTGGTACTTTGATTATGCTTTTCCTGTATGGCAGGGGGTTGGACTGGATGGCCCATGCGGTCTCTTCGAACTCTATGATTCTATGAGTGTTGTTAACCTAGCCTGTCTGATTTAATCAAGCCTGTCTGGCTTAACCGCTGTCATAAGTTAGGTGGACAGAAGTTGATGAAGGTGACTCCAACAGAATCCACATGTAGCTGACAAATGGCAAGATCCACCAATCCCTCAGTATAAGAGATAGAGGTACCCAAGACATCAGAATGGACCTATATTTGTTGTCAGTACAGAAGGGCCCACCTTTTTTTCCTTCACTGCAGATTTGGGCAAAAGAAAATCCTAGCTTGTGTATTCTTCCTTATTAATATATTTTGCCATTGTGACTGTCTCTGTCTTTTACCAACTCTGACGTTACTTGGCCACACATGTCTAATCTGTGAAATGTTAAATGATATGGGATCTCTACATTGTAACCATAGCCAATCTTCTTGTTGGTTTCTGGGTCCAGTACCTAGTATTAAAAATGCAATATTACATTAATTTAAAGAAAATGACAATATGCTGGCATTTCACAACACTCTAAACCGTTTGTTTGGGTTATAAAGAATACCTACGTGTTTTCTCATCCTCACTGAGGAAGGGCGCCTTAACATGATGCAACAATTCATTGGGGATTGTGGGGGGGGGGGGGGGGACTGCCATGGGCTATTTTTATTTTTTCAATGTTAGGATTATTTTGTAACACAAAAAGTCTCATTTGCCTAAAAAAACATTTTATGTACTTTGCTCAAAATACAGTTTTCTGCACAACAGTTTTTTTGTACAAAAATCAGTTGCTTGTTCAAATGACTTTTTAAATCAAAAAGTCCCACAAAATTCTAAACATTCTCATAATTATACCCAGTATGCAGAAAACATTTGAATGCTTCTGTGTGGGAAAATAAAATATGCAAAGATTAATATCCCAACCAATCACCTAGCTGAGGAAGCTGCTTCACTCTGCCTCATATTAAAACATGCATTATTATGCTTTATCTCAGGAAGGAATTAGACTCACAAGAAAAATCATTCATTCTTAATTTAGGCTTTGACAGAATAACTAAATTACACTTTCATTAAGCACAATCTCTGTACACAGATGCTGAAACAGCAGAACAGTTCTCCTCTCCTTTTTGCTCATCCACAACAGGAACATTATATTGGTCCATAAACCCTTGTCTATGGACCAATAGATTGTCCTTACCAAACTGGGAAATTGGGAGAGTGAAAATATTTACAAAGGACATAAAATGAGCCCAGCTAGATCTACTCAAAGTAATTTACAAAGCTTGGGGCAGTGAAATGCAAGCAATATAGTGGGTAGTAACAAGCCTCCTTCACATTTTTTAGATAGACCCTTGCAGAATATCGTTGTAGAAATATCCAAGTGTGTTTCTAAGGATTCTTTAGGAGGATGGACTTTAGGGATGCCAATTCAAAATATATTGATCATGGTGGCTGGGGGATTCTGGAAATTATAGCCAAAATGTTAACTTAGAATCGTAGAGTTGGAAGAAACCACAAGGGCCACCCAGTCCAATCCCCTGCCATGTAGGAACACACAACCAAAGTACTCCCAAATGATGGCTGCTTCTGTTCAAAAACTTCCAGAAAAGGTGACTCAACCATGTTTCCAGGTAGACTGTACAACCAAAGGAAGTTTTCCACATATCTATTTAGTCAATATAAGGTAATAGTGAGGTAAGTACTATGTGCAGATTATGTGCTTGGCAGGGGTGACCAAATCAGCTTTCAGTGCTATCTAGTATCCCAACTCTCAATGCCTAATCCTATTTTATTTACAATGGGTAGAATAATTTACCATCTAGGTATTCACAGCACTACAGAAATTTAGAAATCGTAGAACATGTAATTTTAGGTTGGAAACAGTGTTAACAAATCCATGCTGGCATGCCCTTTTAACATAAATAATGAAAGCTTGTGTTCTTGCCGTTCAGCAATTAATGGCTTGTATGTATTGATGGAATTGTTCTGCAAAGTACTTTAGGAAAAGGAACAAAGTGTATCCTAGAAAAGAATAAGGCAAGGTAAGTATATGAGGCCATTTTAAAAATGAAACTACCTATAACCAGGAAGGAAGGGTTATTGGACTCCCCTGGATCACTATTTAAACATTGTAAGGAGAGGGAAAGAGCAAAGGAACCAATATCTTTCTGGGCAGCATGGTATCTTGTGTGTGAGAGTGTGAGGTCTAGATTAGCTCACACAACTCTTACTCCCATACATCATGTCAAGTGTTGCATTGAACTTCCCAGGAAGTAGTGCTACTACTTATATAGTAAATGTATAAGAGTCCGTTTCCTCCTTGGTCTAAACACAAATAGAAAAATGAAGCCCAGAGTGGCTTTGGAGGAGACGGGTGTTCCCGACTCCTCATTTAAGAAGGTGAAGAGGAAGCAGAGAAAATACAAGGAAAGACAAGAAACCACATGGGATGGGAGGCCATCACAGAAGACAGGGAAAGATGTTAGAGAATGAAAGAGGATGTTTCCTTCCAATTCCACCTACCCTGGTGGTGTAGTGGGTTAAAGCCTTGTGACTTGAAGATTGGGTTGCTGACCTGAAAGCAGCCAGGTTCGAATCCAACCCTGGGAGAGCACAGATGAGCTCCCTCTATCAGCTCCAGCTCCATGCCGGTACATGAGAGAAGCCTCCCACAAGGATGGTAAAAACATCCAGGCAACTTCCTTGCAGACGGCCAATTCTCTCACACCAGAAACAACTTGCAGTTTCTCACGTCGCTCCTGTCATGAAAAAAAAAACTGCCCATCTGATGAGGTCCTTAGCCACACTTGGAAGTGTTTGTGTGGTGGCACAGCAGCTGAGCTGCTGAACTTGCTGACTGAAAGGTCAGCAGTTCAAACCTAAGGAGCAGGGAGGGCTCCTGCTGTCAGCCCCAGCTTCTGCCAACCTAGCAGTTCAAAAACATGCAAATGTGAGTAGATCAATAGGTACCACTCCTATGGGAAGATAACGGCACTCATGCAGTCATGCTGGCCACATGACCTTGGAGACATCTAAGGACAATGCTGGGTCTTCAGCTTAGAAATTGAGATGAGCACCCCACCCCCCAGAGTCGAACATGACTAGACTTAATGTCAAGGGGAAACCTTTGCCTTTTTATAGATGTGCAAGTGTAAATCTACGGTATTCTTCCAAACTAAATGCCATCAAAACATACTGTTTGCTATTGTCCACAGCTTTGGGTATCATGGGAGTGGAAGTATCATGGATCATATCCCCTACAGATATGGGAATTGTACTATACTTTCACAATAGGTTATAGCAGGGAAAAGGAAAAGTTCTATGGCTGGTCTCACCAACAAAAGTACAGTGTTCCCTCACTTATCGCGGGGGTTACGTTCCAGGACCACCCGCGAAAAGTGAAAATCTGCAAAGTAGGGATGCTATATTTGTGTTGTTTACAATCTCACTGGCAAGTAGCATCTCTGTCCCCTCCTTGTCTCTCAAGCACGTGCATGCCTTATGATGCAAAAACAAAGCTGCTTCAGCCCCCTTTTCTCTCCCTTCGGCTTCTCCTTCCTTCCTTAGACTTCTCCTTTGGAAGGAAGTAGAAAGAGGGATTTATAATGTTATTTTATGATTTATACAATTATTTTAGTTTTTATTAAAAAACCACAAAACGGCGAGGGCACAAAAAGCGAACCACGAAGTAGTGAAGGAACACTGTAAACTAAAACACAGAGAACCTCATGCATGTGATGAGGCCCTTTGTGTTTTGGTTTATCAGAGCCATGATTCACCAGCCTCAAGCCTACAGGAATTTGCCATATCTCACTGCCATACTAAATAAGGTGCCATAAATAAGGTATCTCTCTTTTGTGGATTTTAAATAAAGCACTTCAGTTTTTCAGAAAGGAATGTGATCTGATAGCATAGAAATACCTGCTTAGCTTAGTCATGCAATTGCTGTCTCAACACTATCATAGCAACAGTTGGGTGACAGTGGGGCAATCCCAGCACCCCGGCCATCTGCTGACACTTCCCCATCCCACGTGAGGAAGTGCCACCCCAGTTGGCCCATGGAGCCCCACCAGAAGTTGCCCTATGTCATTTGATGGGTGGCATGGGGCTCCATGGGTGAACCAGGGCAGAAATGTCCTAGGACACTTCAATTGCCTCATGTGATAAGGCTGAGAGAGGAGGGTGGACATCTAAGAGACTTATGGAGAAATAGTTCAGGCCCTGATGATAGAGGGATATATTCCCCAAAAGAAAACTGAATACATGATCTTTATGCCCCTGAAAGCGGTGATTCCTCCCCTGTTCTGTGAATGTTTAAGGGGCCTTTGGAAATCCAGTACCTACCATTTTACACGGAGTGCATATCTTCCAAATGTTACCTTGATTAGTCCTCTGCCAACATGCTTTTTCAGTTGCTTTTAAAATGTCAGTTTTTCCTCTTTTCCCAGAGTTTTACTTTGTTCTCCGCTTACTTCAATAGCTGCAAACTGAATTCCAAATGCCCTCAGTTACTTTTGAGGGAGAAGAAAGGGTGAATTCTTGCCCTTCCCAGTAAATGCAGGCAAAAACAAATTGCTGCAATTTCTCCCAGCTTGTATATTAAAATTACAAATCCAAAGATTCCATGGCATTGAGCCATAGCCATTAAAGTGGTGTCAAATGCACTCATTTTACTGCGTAAATGCACTCTCAATCTCCCAAGGGAGAACAATGTCATGAAAATAAAATATCTACATTTTCAGAGCTTGGTTACTTTTTAAAGTACTGTATTTCACTCTCATTACTATTCATGTGTGAAGGGTATTTCTTATCATTGCTCACTGCAATGTTAAAAGGTAGCTGTTTGCACTGATTATTGTGATGTTTGTTCCTTTGTCTTTATCCCTCATTTACAAATTCTATACCATTCATGATGCACTTCCATAAAACTGGTGAAGATGAAGGAACTCTGACAAAACCCCTTTTTAAATGTCTAAACATGCCTTGAAAAGTGATTTAAAGGTTACTAGAAAATATTATTTTTTAAACCAAGCAGTATGTTTCATTTGTTGCAGACCAGACATATTTTGGTTGGCAAATTCTCACCCTGTTTATATAAAACCAAAAAAGGTACATGGCCTCTAGATGGTGCATACGATTAGTGACAGTTCCTGCCAATTTTCTGTCTTGGAATAAAAGAAGGAAACAACTTATTTAGGTTTCAAATCTGGGAAGAAGGCCAGATGCCACACTCTCTCAACTTCAAAGGAAGGCAATTGCAAGACCCCTTGAAACAAGTCATGCCAAGAAAAATCTGTGATATGAGTCACCTTGGATTTGCCGTAAGTCAGAAAGGATTTTGAATCATAAAGCAATGACCACTACTTTTGAGAGATTTCTGAAGACATCATCTTCTTAGATGTTCCAGGTCACTATCAATTATCTGGAATGATCCAGCACCAGAATTAAATGGGCTGTGTTCAAGCCTTAGAAATTTTTATTTTTCTGGACAACAATTCCCAGAATCCCCTAGCTAGTGGTAATGGAGACTGGCAGACTTGGGTAATTGTGGTCCAAGAACTATAATAATACTTTATTTATAACCCCTCCCTATCTCCTCAAGGGGACTAACCTTTTCCAGGCTTTGAATGTTTGTGTCACCATATACATAAATGTTTTCGCTAATGCCCTTGATTATTTTACAGATTGTGTTAATGTTGTCAGTGACTTCTGGTTTTTAATTCAATGTTTTCAATTGATGCTTTTGTTGTTATTCTATATTTTTAAAAAAACACATTGGGGTTTTTTTCTAATGAAGCCATTGTTTTTATTTTACTTTTGTTGTTAACTACATTTGGATTTTTTAAAAATGAAAAACAGCATAAAATGTGCCCTTAAATAAAATACATGATATCACAGGAGAACAAACATATAAACATACCTGTACACTGGTGTTTTGCCCACTGGAATAAGAAACACTTAGGAAATCAGCTTTATTTCAGTAATACTCTCCTGGAAAGAAAACAAAAAAAATAATGTCTTTCATGGCATGCTTTGAAAATGCAGGCTGCTCATTCTGAAGTGGAGAAAAATAGTGATTTGTATAGTCTATATTTCAAAGGAATAATTTACTATATTACTGGCAAGAAACAAAGGAGTCCAGTTTTCTGTTCCTTAAATCGCTTGAACTATTTTATTTTGTAAAGTTCAGGCAACATCATTTTTCTTCTAGCACATTTGTAAAACACTAAAGTATAGCTGAGGGAAACTTATGCATATACATACAAAAAACTTAGATGCTTAGTACCACAATGCCTAACTAACAAAATATTATATGACTGTATATTACCTATATCCAGGAATTTTAGTAAAAAGTAAAAATACCCCCCTTTCCCCAAAAAAAGAATGAATCAACTTTTCCACAAGTACTATACATTAACCGTTATGAAAGAAATGAAACATTCCCTTCTCTGAATAAAGTAGCAAATGGCAGAACTTAGCCTATCCCAGTGTCCTATTAAAGGTAGTACCAGTAGGTCGTTTCAAAAGATAGCCAATAAATAGTAACAGAAATCTAGTCTTTCTCTTTCCTTGAAAGTCCAAATCAAAAAATTTACCGGAGAAGCAGAAGGAGCCAGAGCTGACATGTAGTCAAACAGTCTGAGTTCAAAACAAGAAAATAAATCAAGAAGTCTGTCTGGGTAATCCAAGAGAACAACATCTGAGCCAAGGTCAAATCACACAGAGTACAGGAGCCAGAGACGTGAAGCTGAGCTTTGCAGATCAGTTGTTAGCAATACATAGTTGGAGTAGAGTTGCTAGATTTATATCCCAGTCTCTCAGCTGTTCTGAGAAACTTTGTTCATTTGTTAAAAAGTAGTCAAGATCTTCTGAAAACTTCCCTTTGTTGTTGGTGTTCCAGCAAGGTAGGTATCTCTGCTTTTGTCTTGAGGCTGTTGAGAGTTACTACTATCAGGTTCAGCCACTGGAACTTCCATCTTCAAGTTGGGTGGCGGCTAGTTAGCCTCTATTCTCAAACCCATTCCACACAGCTGAATAAAATCTCACATTATCTGCTTTGAACTGAAATATATGACAGTATGGAGTCAAATAACCCAGTTCAAAGAAGATATTGCAGGATTTTTTTGCCTTGATATTCTGGGTTATATGGCTGTGTGGAAGGGCCCTCAGACTCCACCTGCTCTTCCCCTTTGCTATCTGAGTCCTGAGAGCAGGGTATGACACCCAAGAGAACCTAAAAGGAACTCCTCTACTCTCTTTGCAATGGCATTTATCCACTGGTCATATCAATACTTCTCTTGCATTCTCCTATGCAAGAACAAGATTTTAAAAAACTTTCTCCATAGTGGATGAAATTATGAAATGTTGTGGGTTTTTGTTTGAGTGCTGTTGATTTTTTTTTTTTGCGGGGGGGGGGAGGTGCTTGCATTTCTATAGCTTTTCACATTTGGGGACTTTCTTATAAAATATCATCTCTGCAAAGGAATGAGGGTTTGTACAGAGATGTGAAGTGCAAAAGCAAATTTTCATGTGAAACACACTGTGCTGTTGGCTAAGATGTTTATTAGGTGTATAAAAACCCCATTTTGCACAAAGTATTTTTCTCCCAAAACCCCAAAAACAAAAAAACAAAATCTTGCAGCACTTGAAAATTTCCCAATAGGACATCTTGGTGAACTGAAATACCCTTTTCCATTGAGGAAAGAAAAATCTGACACGTTTTAGACTTCTAATTCATATAAATTGTCAGAGTTTATTTCAGGAGCTCCAGTTCTAAGCCTAAACCTAAAGTTGTCACTTCTAAACCTAAAGTAAATCATAGAGATGTATGAATGTAGAGCATGTTGCACTGAGGACCATTTCTAAATGAAAAGTACGCAAATGCTATCAAACAAAGATTTTATTGTTGTTTTTGTTGTTGTTTTGTACCCTCAAGGCAATGCCCACTTATGGGAATTTTTTCATGGCAAAAATTATTCCAAGGAAGTTTGCCATTGTTTTCCGCTAAGGCAGAAAGTGGGTGAGTTGCTCCGGGTGACTTAGGGCCCTTCCACACAGCCATATAACCCAGAATATCAAGGCAGATAATCCACAATAACGGCTTTGAACTGAGTAATCTGAGTCCACACTGCCATATAATCCAGTTCAATGTGGATTTTATACGGGTATGTGGAAGGGGCCTTAGTCATTTTCTATGGATATGCAGAGATTCATACCCTGGTTTGTTGATGTATGCCCAAACTACTGGATCACATCATACTGTATTTACTTACAAAGACATGTCTTAGTATCATATACTGAAAATGGTATTATAGACAGTGTTCTGTTCCCCAAGCTAACTCTCCTCAGGTGCCATATCCTCAGCAAGAACAGAATTGGAAACTCACAACAAAAGGTGTAACAGTAAATAAAAAGGAATTTAATTGTATTGAAGATTAACACCCTAACTCTGCCCAGAGTCTGACCGACAAATGATTACAGCAGTTGGAAGCATAGAACTTAACTAGATTTCTCTTGATTTCTTCCAAAGAGATCCTCTTTCTAGCCTCTTTTCTGTGTCCTTTGTCTGGATTTGGCTTCTGCCAACACATCCTCTCTCTTTTTTTCTTGAAACTGTAAACTTGGTTCCTCAATAATTTAAACTTGTTTATCCAAGTGTTAAACTTCATTTCCTCAACCTTTGATGTGGAAGATATTTCAGCCTCTATGCTCCTTGGCACCATCAGATTGACTAGCTGCAAAGGAATAGCTGAGGAAGACTACAAACTTTGCCTGGGTTGGAGGGGGGTCACAGGAAACTATATAACAAGGAACAAAACCCATTCTAATGAAACCCAGATATGATGGGAATCATGCAGCCCTTCAAATGTTGCTGAACAGCAAACCTCACCAGTTTACTCAAGACAACTAAGAGTAAGGAAAGAACCTCAATTTCCATGCCTGCCATAAAGCATGACAAAATTCATCAGTTTTTGGAGCATTTTGAAACTCTGAATAAGGAATGCTCTTCTTGTAGTGATAACCACTGTGAGAATATATGTGATGTTGCTTTTGTTATGTGCCCTCAAGTTATATATGGTTTATATAGTTTATACAATATCATATAAATGGCAAAAACAGAGTTTGCTTCTGGAATTTTTAAAAATACATATTTTCAGACCATGGATGGTTGAATCCATTGACACAGACTGTGGAGACAGAGGACTAACTGTAAATAAAGGACCAAGATTCCCAAAATTTCATTTCCAACTGTTAATAAAATTATTGTTTTTATGTTTAACTGAAAACTCTTTCTCCTTTTTATTATAGGATGGCAAATAAAAAGCAACCACAGCCCATCCAGAAAACAATCCATCTAGAAATATATGCAAATCAAAGTGACAACTGTGTTGAAACTGGAACCAGAATAACTTCATACAGGATCTTGATGTCTACCTTGATGTATGGAGCATCAGGAGAAGGTTTGATCTGAAAACACTTTGTTTACTAATGGTGTTTGTCAGTCTTTAATAAATACAGCAGCGCTTAGAGATGGGTTCTTTGTTTTGTGGGAGGAGGGAGGTTACATCAAAAGTCCCAGCAAACAACAACAGCAGGAAGGTTTTAAAAAGGGGGGTTAAAAAAGGAGAAAATGTTTTTCCCAATATACTCATCTCAGCACACAGGAACTTAGCTTCATGATTTCCAAAAAGCTTCACTGGATGCAGCAAGCATTAGAGGCCCATTTACTACTGGGATATATTTTATCATCTTAAAGATGCCATAGTGATATTGAAGGTTACTCCAGGTGTTGGGCTTCTAATGTCAAAAAGTCCTGTAGAGTGATGAGTGGAAACTGATAGTTCCTATGTTAGAATGGTGAGACATCCACTCCAAAGACCTTATCACACAAAGCAAATGGATTACAATTACAGCAGGTAACAGCAGACTTCTGACATAGTACCATTCCCTTTCTGTTGTTCTCCTGGTGGAAGACTGTAGGAAGCATATTTTACAAGAGAAAGGCATAAAGAGAATTTTTTTTTTGCATTTGTTGAAGGATGTGTCCCACCAGGAGAAGAGACAGAGGGGAGAGATATCATGTGATAAGTCCAAGCCAAGGATGCTGTTGTCCTGCTGCAACTGCTCTTTACTGCCTCATATAAGCTCCAAATTACAGATTTCCAATGACCTGTCCAAAGTGCTGAACCTGTGTGTGGGACACTGTATGGCACATTAGATGATGGTTTAAAAGTCTTGGCTAAAACCCAAAGTAGATTTTCTGAGAAGACCTAAAAGCTGCCAATCACCATGCTCAATTTGTAGTTTTCTTTCTTTGACAGATTCTCTGTGATTTTTTTTAAGAAGCTGTGGTTCCCCAGACAGATCCTTCCCATTGTGTAAGGTCTGGTTACTGGTTACTAAATGCTCAAGGATTCTTTTCTTGAGAGTGTGGCCAGTGCTCTCAAAGGTTCAAGTGATTCAGAATATGAGGCATCTCATTTGCCCCTAGATCCAAGGCCTAAAATATGGGACATCCCATATAAAATAAGTCCCACAAAAAACATACATGATGCCAGCTGATAGCACTCACGATCAGGGACAGTTTCCTTTAGCCTCCTTCATCCAAATTCAGTTTCAAAGATGCCCCTCGGATTTATCCAAAGAAACAATAGTGAAAAAAATCAATGTAGCTTAACATTCATTCTACCAGGAACTAAGCCTTGGGAGAGGCATTTCAACCTTTCAGAAAAAGCATATACAGTTTGGGAAAGCACTGAATAATGGTATTGTGGAGAAAAGGATAGAGATGATATGCATACCCCCTCCCCCCACCTCCACAAGTGCAGGAGAAAGGGATCTAATTGCTTACATCTGAGTCATGGAGAATTGCTACACACCCAACCTAATGGGAGTCTTTGCCTCCTTCCTTCTGCACAAGATTGGTAGGAATGCACCTAAATGCTTTTGGTGACTGAGCAAATATATGGAATGAAAAAGAAATAATTGTCCCAGGTGCTTTTAAGATACACTGCACGTTACATGTTCTAGTGGCCCAGTGTCATGATCTCCAATCCTTGACATCTCCGGTCAGCTGACAAAGAACAGATGCCAGCCATAAAACGGGCCAGCCATAAAACTTCAATTACCCTCTGGTATGTGAGAGCCCCTATAGAAGGGACTAAAGAGAAGGTTCTGGTATTCTGTACAATAAAAACCTGTTGGAATCTACCAGCGTGTCTCTTGGTGCTTTCTCTGGTGGAAGACTTACCCACAGCACAACTGGGAGAAGAGAACCCAACACCCAGTGGCTGAAAGTAGCTACGCCTCTGAGTACTGAATTACCATTACAGTCCTGTAACATATCCATGAAGACTGAGTTTTATCTAGAAGTACTAAATAAAGTGAGATGTGAATTGGCGCTATACCTGTACTATTCGTGAAACCAATGATTGCCATAACGTCACCCTCCCTGGCTGATCAAGGCAGACTCTGGGATTAGATGTTTCTTTTCCTATTCATGGTAGTTAGGCATGTGTTTAGTTGATGAAATCATACAGCTCTACGGTTATTTTTTGGTGTACATACCCAGATGGACATCACTGACACCGCTCTAGAAGGCTGGAAGAACACATATTTCAATATATATATTCCAGTTTAGCTATGGGATCTATATTAGCTTCTTTGTTCTTATCTACAGGTGGATTTGCTCTTTGTCAGGTAAAATATCAAAAGAAATAAATGCAGTTCCAGCCTACTAGAGATTTTGCTTAGAGAAAAATAATGAATTATTCCATTTAGTTTGTATAATTAATGCAGTTTGACACTACTTTAATCAATGCTATGAGATAATGGGAATTGTAGTTTTACTAAGTTTTAGCCTTCTCTCTCAAAATGTGCTGGTACCTCACCAGCTACAATGATGAGGGTGATAATGATGATGATGCATCTTTTTCTCTCTTAAAATTATAGACTTAACGCAATTAAAATTGGCTGGATTGACCGATAGTGTGATTCAGGAAACTTCCTCTATTCCTCGGCCTCTTGTTTATTTTCTGCATCAGTGTTTTCATACCTCTCAGAGCAGAGGTCCAATTTACCTATCATTCCTAATTGCTATTGATAGACCTATCCTTGACAAATTCATCTAAATTTATTCACCAATGATAGCAGATTTCTGTGAAGATTATCCTTTTTTAAATGCAAAATAAGTGTGGCATTTTTGTAAAACAATCCAAATGAGGCGTTGCTTTAGCTGAAACAGTATAATGTTTAGCTGAACCAATTAATGAGCACATTTCACACGTCAAATACCTGCTCTTTGTGAACAATCTCTTGTGCATTAACTTCAGTGTGACAGGTAGAATACACACCTTCCTAAATGTGTTTCTGGGAGCCAATAATGAGGGAAAGAAAACAGTCAGGAATGCAACAGCAAACACCATCATTCCCATAATTGTTTTGTGTTTATCCCCTTCCCTCCTGCTGCCAACCAAACTAGAGATTTTGCATATTTATTAGTTTTATCTGCTCCATTGTAATTTTTAAAAATGCCCACTTTAATACCTATCCTTTCAACTTGTTTTTCAAAGGGTTTTGTGTAAAGGGATTGGAGAAACAAGCCAACACAAAATATCCCCATCTGCCTCTGGAAAGATAGAAGAACAGAATGTAAGAATGTAATTATTTATGGAGTGACCTAAAGTTTTCTTTTTATTGGCTCAGTGACCAATTACTACTTGAAAAAGAGAGAAACAACAGTAGCCTTTGAACTATACCTGGCCCTCTGATCTCCACATTGTCTATCTTCATGAAAAAGAGAATAAGCCAGAAATGAGTAGAAAGAGCTTGTACAAAAAAAAAATTACCACTTTGTGTTTCAAGAGACTAAGGTTTCAACCAACTCAGCTCCTATCATTTGGTTCGATGAGACAATCGACTCAGACAAAAGATACCTCCTGGGATAGACACAAATGCTATGGCTTTTTCTTGTCTATTTGGAGAAAGAACTATGTGTTCTAGCCACCCACCTCTGGGCTTCCCTAGATAGCCTACTGTCCTCAAATACAAGAGAGCAGTCTGTACCAAATGAGTAAGATTTCACTGTCAGCTTACTCAACTTCGACAGATGGGAGGAGGAAGAGTTACTATTTCCTACTTTTTCATCAAACCAGTGGGACACCAGGGAAGTACAAATGTGAGACCACACTGGACGATACCCTCAAAGGGGGTAACTCAAATTTCCTTATCTATAAAAATTTCATGCAGTGTTTCAGCAGAATTTTTTTTAACTTGTAGTTAGATATAACCACAAAAACATTTTTCCCTAGTCCAGCCTCCATGTTCTGTAGACATATACCTACAAGGCTAAAACTCTATGCCAATATATATTTTGAACCTTCTAATAATGTGCATGTGCTCTGATCAGAGCTGTCATTATGACCAAATTACGACGACACTTTGAATCACATGGTTTCTTCTGCACACATTACAAGCACACTCAGGGTTTTTTTTTACATTTTAATAGTTGTTGACTTTGTCAACTTTTCTAGTATTTTAGCTGCAATATTGGTCTGGTACAGGAGGAAGACACCACAAATTACTGCACTGGGTGGCACCAGCTCTAATGATAACACTGCCTCAGGCAACCAAATGTATCAAGCCAATACTGAATGGAGACGAGCTACCAACTAAGCTTACCTAGACTGACAAAAGTTTCCACTGTCATAAGGATAGCAAGCTGATGAGTTTTGGGGTCATTTTCTTTTGTTTTTTCAATGGGGTAATTTTTAATGAGATTCCAATAGCTCGTAGTTGTATCAGCCCAATATACTATCATTTTCAGGGCAGTACTGATGCTACCATACTTAGCTGGTACAACTACGTGCTATTGGAAAAAGGATACATTGAAATGTATGGAAGATGATCAAGCACCTAGTCCTTTGATATCAATGCAAAAGGCATCCTCTGTCAAGACACATGGGCTGTTACGAAGTACCTAGATATGTATGGCTATGATTCTCTGCTGTCATTACAGATTTAAATTCATAATATGAATTGCTTGAAGGTAATATAACCTTGCCTGCTTCAAATAGAAGGTCCCATGAGGATTTAGGAAACCATCTGGCAATGTTTATCCCAGATAACTTCTATATTCTTTCAGGATTTCCAGGTCTTCTGTAAAGTGGTCCCCATTATAACCCCTGAATCTTTTACTGTCATATAAAATTTTAAGAGGACACTTCAGCCCAACCATCCTTAGAACAGGTGTGTAGGCATCAAGCAGCTGCACCATTAAACCTGCCAGCAATTCTTTGCCTTGCTAAGAAGGCAAGCATTTCAGCCAAGATTAGTTTAAAGTCTCAGATAAATGGCTATGTGGAGCCAGTACTATAAAAACACAAATCAGTTACATAAAACCGTGAGGAGACAGTTTCTAGCAGCTTCTCTATTATGGCAATATAATATATTGATAGCTGCAATAAACAACTATTTAAGATACCATAGAAGAACTTGTCTTCTAACACTGTGGCTGCTTCAACTATCCTCTGTAACACTCTTTGTAGCCCACAGACCACAGTTCTACTACAAGCACCTCAGCAGTGAAAAGCACCAGTATTACAGTATGTCCTTTGAAAACCAATTATATATTAACATCCAACATGGAGCATGAAAGAAGCCTTCCAGCAGGATGGTAACATATCTGGGCATACTCTGAGCAACATCTCTGCAGACAGCTAATTCTCTCACACCAGAAGTGACTTGCAGAACGTTCTCAAGTTGCTCCTGATACAATTTTAAAAAATCCAACAGAAAGCTCAAGATGCTTCCACAGAGGCAGCACCACCAACCATGACACATTCTGTCTTTTTCTCCTGAATATGTTTTTAATGGCTAAAAAATGGGAGCAAAAAAGTGCTGGGAAATATGTGTAATAGTAGAAGAAAGGGGCATTTAGGCACCTTGACTTCAATGTTTGTAGAGCTTGGAGGATATAGGTTGAGTACTTCTTATGCAAAATGTTTGGTACCAGAAGTGCTTGGGATTTTGATTGTTTTTTCATATTTTGGAATGCCTGTATTTGCATATACAGTAGAGTCTCACTTATCCAAGACTCGCTTATCCAAGGTTCTGGATTATCCAAGGCATTTTTGTAGTCAATGTTTTCAATATATCATGATATTTTGGTGCTAAATTCATAAATACAGTAATTACAACATAACATTACTGCATATTGAACTACTTTTTCTGTCAAATTTGTTGTATAATATGATGTTTTGGTGCTTAATTTGGAAAATCATAATCTAATTTTATGTTTAATAGGCTTTTCCTTAATCCCTCCTTATTATCCAAGATATTCGCTTATCCAAGCTTCTGCCGGCCCGTTTAGCTTGGATAAGTGAGACTCTACTGTACATGCATAATGAGGTCTCTTGGATATGGGGCCCAAGTCTAAACATGACATTGATTTATGTTTACTATACATATTATACATATAGCCAAAGGTAATTTTATACAATATATTTAAAATAATTTTGTTCATGAAACATGTTTGTATCCATTGAACCAGTGCTACCATTATATTAGCTACCCATGTGGACAATTTTGGATTTTGAGTAGAGTTTGTTAGGTTTCCCCTGACATTAAGTCTAGTTGTGTCCGACTCTGCGGGGGTTGGTGCTCATCTCCATTTCTAAGCCAAAGAGCTGGTGTTGTCCATATCTCCAAGGTCATATGGCCAACATGACTGCATGGAGCACTGTTACCTTCTTGCTGGAGCAATACCTATTGATCTATTTACATTTGCATGTTTTCAAACTGCTAGGTTGACAGCGGGAGCTCACCCTGCTCCCCGGATTTGAACTGCCAACCTTTCAGTCAGCAAGTTCAGCGGCTCAGCACTTTAACCACTGCGCCATCAGGGGCTCTGACAGTACAGTAGAGTCTTGCTTATCAAACCTTTGCTCATCAAATGTTCTGTATTATCCAACGCAGTTAGTGGGCCTTTTCATGTGCTGGGCGCCCACCAGGAGGGGTAAGACGTGGCCGACACAGACTTTTCCTGTCGGGTGTAGTGTCTGGCCTGCACAGCGTCCAGCCTATTATCCATTATCAGAGTATTCATATACTAAGCCCTCAAATACCCCAGGGCAGTGGGAAAGCAGATAAGATTAAAACTATGCTCACAAAATGGGACTGATCCACAAGAAACACTGCGAGTTAATGCTGCTTTATTATACCACATCACTCCATATCTGACTACTGACAGTTCCAGAGGTCCCAAAGGGCAACATGGAAATGTGAACATGACCAAATCACTTTTACTCATATAATGACAGCACATTCTGTTCTTTTCATATTGCAGAGATGATCACTTACCTTTTAATGAAATCAAAGAAATTATAAATTATACACAAATTATAAACAACTACAAACAAAACGTATCACCACAACAAAGAATTCAGCCAGTTCTTCTCACAAGCAGGATGAGCAATGTCCAATTTATAAAATTCACATCCACATACATAATTTTACGTTTAATAGACTTTTCCTTAATCCCTCCTTATTATCCAACATTTTCACTTATCCAACATTCTGCCGGCCTGTTTATGCCAACATAAGCATGACTCTACTGTATTTCATATTTAAGAATTTGGAATAATGTATACTCTACCTCTAAAAGCCTCACTGAATAACAATGCCTTGTTATAGGTTAAAAGTCTCATTTAGGAATAACCCATCACCTCATGGAGTGTTCCTGGCGCTCATCATTCCTCTTCTTCGGGTTTTCCATCTGTCTAAGTGCAAAGCAACCTTGTAGGCAGCAAGTAGGCCATGGGCCTCGTGTAGCCCCCTAGAGCCCACTCTTGTGGCCCCTGAATATTCCCACCCATTACATAAAGTACTCCCCTTCCTCCTTCAGTATTTCAGTTAGGTTTTGGTGCAGTTGTTTGCACATAAAATCTTAAAACTCATGACAGCACACATACAAAACTCACCTGCCCTTGTCTCAGAGCCATGGCTGCTGCTTCTCACCTGAGTCCCCAAATTGGCTCCTGGAAATACTCTCTCGGGCACCCAGTGGTTGTAGGATATCACTGCCTTTGCACATTCAAGATCAGGAGTGACCAGGTAGTCATCTGGTCCTCAGACATAACTGAGCGAGTTGAGTGTTACCCTCTGCCACTGAGGCTATTTGGTCTTGGCTGGCTGTGGGAAAGAGTCAGTGGCATCAAAAAGGTTAGTAGCTTGGGAAAAAGTATCCCAAAATGAGTATATTAAATTAAAGGAATACCTGGATATTAAAATGTGATTAGATTTAATTTATCTTTAAAAAAAAAAAACCTTGAATAATGTCCAAGTCTCCCAAAGACATTGGGACCAAGATGTGTGTGTGTGTGTGTGCTTATATCTGTACATTGTTGGGGGAGAAAGTAACATGTCTTGTGTACTCCAGTCCAGATGAAAAACTAATCCCCATGAAGGCTGCTATTTGATTTAGTTAATAGCAGCTTGAATAGGAATTCCTGAGATGACAGTAGGTGGGAAGATGGAAATTCCCATGTGGTACAGACCAAAATCTAATGTCTATCACCACAGCTGCTGTTTTTTTTAAAAAAAAAAAAAGATAAAATAGATACATATATGCAGTTATGTAGCAATATATCTGTTTCATCCTGTGGAGTTATGCACTTCTAAATATATTTTGCTGTGTCAGAGATTGGAGAATTATTTATTATTTATTATTTTATTTACAGTATTTATATTCCGCCCTTCTCACCCCGAAGGGGACTCAGGCGGATCACATTATGTATATAAAGGGCAAACATTCAATGTCCATAAACACATTGAACCGAGACAGAGACAACAGACAGACAGACGCAGAGGCAATTTAACCTTCTCCTGAGGGGATGTTCGATTCTGGCCACAGGGGGGAGCAGTTGCTTCATCATCCACTCTGATGGCACTTCCTCACTTCCTCATTCCAATGTTGTAAATTAGTTAAACTTGCCTCCCCACTTTTTTTCATAAGTGGTACCTTATTTCCTACTTGATAGATGCAACTATCTTTCGGGTTGCTAGGTCAGCAACGAGCAGGGGCTATATTTTATTTTTAATTGCAGGGTGCTCACCCCGCCATGGGCTGGCCTCGAACTCATGACCTCATGGTCAGAGTGATTTATTGCAGCAGCTGTTTACCAGCCTGCACCACAGTGAACAGACTTTTTCTATCATGGCTCATAGAATTTCTCAGCCAGAAGAATTTTGGAGAGCTGTAATCCAAAAAATACCCTTTTCTTCGACTGCTCTGGAATTGTCAGTAGGCAGTTCTATGGCAAAAAAAATCTGTTAAATGAGCAAAAATATATGGTATAGAAATACAACAGAAACATATTGAGAAGAATGTGAAAAGTTGAATATGAATGTGTTGCGCGTTGTTTGGTCCTGTTTGTTTCTAAACTGTATTCCTTTCTTACAGGTGTCTTCATTAGATAAGGACTGCCTCAAAGAAAATCATGGATTTCCTAAATTTTACTGAACAAAATTATACTTTGGAGCAGAATGGTACATCAGAAGAACTGCTTAAGAAAGTAACTCCCAAGATTCTGGTTTCTCTTACCCTTTCTGTGCTGGCCGTAATGACAACTGTGATCAACTCTATGGTCATGACAGCCATCATTGTGACACGAAAGCTCCATCACCCTGCCAACTATTTAATTTGTTCCTTAGCAGTCACTGATTTCCTGGTTGCCATCCTAGTCATGCCCTTCAGCATTGTCTATATTGTCAAAGAGACCTGGATCATGGGTCAAGTCATGTGCGATATTTGGCTCAGTGTTGATATGACCTGCTGTACTTGTTCCATCTTACATCTCTCAGCAATAGCCTTGGATCGCTACCGAGCGATCACAGATGCTGTGGAGTATGCCAGGAAGCGAACACCCAAACATGCAGGTATCATGATTGCCATTGTGTGGATCATTTCCATCTTCATCTCAATACCACCATTGTATTGGCGGCACCAGGCAGCCAACAGGGATGACGAATGCATCATTAAGCATGACCACATTGCTTCTACCATTTACTCCACGTTTGGAGCTTTCTACATCCCGCTGGCATTAATTCTGATCCTTTATTACAAAATATACAAAGCAGCAAAGACTTTTCACAGAAGGAGTGTGAGCCGGGTTCTGAAAGAGGAAGCAAATGGACAGGGACTCTTGGAGGGTGGTGAAAAAAGCTACCGGCTAACTTCCTCAGCATCATGCGCTAAAGATAAAAAATCTAACCCTTCAGGAGATTTGGACAGAATCCACTTCTCGCTGCGAAGCCCTGACTCTGAGTCCAAAAATGAACAAGGGTGGCGAAGACAACGAATTTCAACCACAAGAGAGAGGAAGGCAGCAACTACCCTTGGCTTGATTTTGGGGGCCTTTGTGATCTGTTGGCTACCCTTCTTTGTGAAAGAGGTGGTTGTTAATATCTGTGAAAGATGTCAGATTTCAGAAGAAATGTCTAATTTTCTGACATGGCTAGGATATATCAACTCTCTGGTTAACCCATTAATTTACACAATCTTTAATGAAGATTTCAAGAAAGCATTTCAAAAACTCATCCAATGCAAAAGCTATCTTTGAGGAGGAATGGGAGTGTCAATGTAAAAAAATTGGTTTTTAAGAAAGAGAATTCAGTAAGGGATTCATAGCTCTCCTTAGAGTGGATCTGTGTCCACTAGGCTTGAGCAAATTTTTCGTTAGTTCGTTAAATTCATTTAAAATTCGTTTCATAATTACTTTTGAATTGATATTGAACCATCTGCTCACTGCCTTACAAATATTACGAATTTGAATAATAAAAGTACCTTTTTTTCGTTTGTTTCTGATGTCTTCAGATGTAGCTGTAGCCCCTCTGAGAGGAGAAGCCATGTTGGCATGCCTCTCAGCCAATCAGAGCGGAAGAGGGAGGGAGGGAGAGGCATGGCCATCGATCTGCTAGCATTTTAAAAATGCCATTGAGACGCCCCCCCCCCCTTGCGGGGACCACACCGGCTCAGTAGAAGCCTTCCGCGAAGCAGGGAGGGAGCGAAGAGAAGAGAGAAGAGACATGCCTGCCTGCGCTTGGCCTTCTCCTCGCCCTGCCTCGCCCTGCCTTGGAGCCGCCGTTTGGTTTTGCTTCTTCAGCCAGGCTTAAAGGGGAATACCAAAACCAGGCTTGCCTTCCTAAACGGAATCCTTAGAGCCAGAGGATATCCCTTTAAGAGATATCTCCACTGAGGAGATCTCCCGGAAAGGATTCTGGCACCAGCTCAATTGCAACAGATTCAGTGCCATGTCATGTGAGCTGTAGTTTTACAAAGTCCCTAGCCTTCCCTGCAGAAGAGAGCCAGTACCATGCCAAACTACAACCCCCAGTTTTCTGTCAAATTGTTTTGGATTTCAACTCCTACAATTCCTAACTCCAGACATGGGCAAAGTTTGCCCTTGCCTGAAGCATTCTATTCTTCTTCTCCAGACATGCCAACAGTATTAAGTGATAAAATCTTGGGCATTTTTTCCTTTAATGCTAAAAGTTCATAGGTTGTTCAGCAACAGCCTACTGGCTGGGTTGCTATGAGTTTTCCGGGCTCTATGGCCATGTGCCAGAAGCATTCTCTCCTGACGTTTCACCCACATCTGTGGCAGACATACTCAGAGGTTTTGACGTCTGTGCGAAGCTAGGCAAGTGGGGTTTATATATCTGTGGAAGGTCCAGGGTGGGAGAAAGAACTCTTGTCTGTGGGAGGCAAGTGTGAATGTTGCAATTGGTCACCTTGATTAGCACTGAATAGCCTTGCAGCTTCAAAGCCTGGCTGCTTCCTACCTGGGGGAATCCTTTGTTGGGAGGTATTAGCTGGCCCTGATTGTTTCCTGTCTGGAATTCCCATTTTCTGGGTGTTGTTCTTTTACTGTCCTGATTTTAGCTTTTCTGTAGCTAAAAATGCATATAAAATTGATTCTATAGGGAGGATAAATGATTGGATTTCAACTCCTACAGCTTAGCTTTCTCTGCCAATAATGGTACCATACCAAACTAAAGCTCCCAAGATTCTGTAGTAGTGAGCCATCTTGGATATTGTAAGGGATTTATTATTATTATTATTATTATTATTATTATTATTATTATTATTATTAGACCTTGCTCCCAGGAAGGTGCCTTCGCTGTGGCTCCCAACTTATCTATCTACCTTTCCACATATTCTCCACATTGTGTGTATGTGTATGTATATTATATATACATGAGCCCCGATGGCGAAGTGTGTTAAAGCACTGAGCTGCTGAACTTGCAGATCGAAAGGTCCCAGGTTCAAATCCCGGGAGCAGAGTGAATGCCCGCTGTTAGCTCCAGCTTCTGCCAACCTAGCAGCTTGAAAACATGCCAATGTGAGTAGATCAATAGGTACCGCTCTGGCGGGAAGGTAATGGCACTCCATGTAGTCATGCCGGCCACATGACCTTGGAGGTGTCTATGGACAACACTGGCTCTTGGGCTTAGAAATGGAGATGAGCACCAACCCCCAGAGTCAGACATGACTGAACTTAATGTCAAGGGATACCTTTACCTTTACCTATACACACACACACACACACACACACACACGCACACGCACACACATATGCAGGGTGTGTATATATATATATATATATATATATATATATATATATATATATATATATACACACACAGTATATATAACACACACACCAATTTAACAAAGTTTCAGCCACAAAAACAAAGTTTCTGAAGTAGAACAATGACTTTCACAGTAAAGACAACCCAATTTAACAGGAAATAAGACTTTCAAACCAGGAACAGATTTCTGCAATTATTAAAAAATGGTTTATTATAAAAGCTATGAAAATTCGCCAAAAATCAGAGGATAAGGGAAACGTTCCAAATTTTGGTGAGCTATCAGTGTTAATTGTGTTCTACCACTGTACCAAGTTTGAAGAAGATCACTCAAAAAATGAGGGCGGGAGAGTCCTGTAAAATCTCCCCTCGTGCTTTTTTTTTGGCCACTGCGCATGCGCCATTAACGAATTACTTTTGAATCTAACGAATTTTCGTTAATTTCGAATTTTTTGGGGGGCAAAATTCGGAAATGACATCAGAAACGAAACGCTGGCGCCCCCTACTTTTGAAACGAGTTTAGAATCAATTTTTTCATGGATCGCTCAAGCCTAGTGTCCACTATACTGGAAAATTCACCAGAATCAAGAAGGTTCCAATGAAAATCCAGAAAGTTTCAAGGAGATTGTAGGTGATTCTGACACTGATCTTTAGCCATCACACAGTACCACAACAATTCTACAGGCATAAGCATTAACTAGTACAACCTGTGCCTCAGACCTTCCCAGAATGTTTACCAGACAGAGCTAGCTAGCAAAGGTTAACTGGATAAAATCTAGTGATACAAGTTGGATGGAAATCTGGATACACAATATGTATAACACAAATCCAGTTCCATCAAACCTTTTCTGGAGTATATCTCTAATTACCTGTTAGACTTTTAAGAAAGTCAGCTGTGCTTTAACGAAAGGCCTCAATGCTGCCCCATATTGACTATCTCTGTTTTGTCTCATTAGCATCTCACAGTGAATGTTGTCCACTTGTTAAGATGTGATCACTTGCCATTTTAGTGAGGAAGCAGGGGAAACGATGTGCACAGAATGGGTTTAGGGCTACTCAGATGAATTGAAAGGGTTAGTGTTTAAGCATGTGTTTAGATGCATGACATATTTGAGGTTCATCCTGAAAGTAGATTAGTATACTCTGAAAGTAGTGCTGTAGCACACAACTTGGAGTTTAGTTTTAAGAGAATGCAGACATCTGTTTCCTGTAACATCACTGAAAACTAAGCAGGTGCAGAAATCTTTTCCGGTGCAACATCAAAGAATTACTTAGTGTCCTGTATTCACACGTATAAGTCTAGAAAATTTAGTTGAAAAAAACAACCCAAAACACTGGGTCAACTTATCCATAGATCAATGTGAGTACCGTACCTTAACTCTTATTTTAAAAAGGAATAAGAGGCAAAAAGGAATAAAAGGCAAGAGCTTAGTCTGTCCCAGGAGAATGTAAAAAGAAGCAACAATCCCCTCTACTCTTTCCACCCGACCCATGGATCTTATCAAAATCCTTAATTTTGCTCCCAGAATCTGCCCTCGATTTATACATGAGGGTGACTTATATCTGAGTATATACAATAACCTACAGATTGCTACAGAAAGTAAAAATTCATTACTCATTTTTTAAAAAAATAAAAGCATTTGGTTTGTGGAACTTGTAATGAGAATGAAAAAGAATTCACAATTAATGCTTTGAAAAGAGCTCTTTACTTACCAGACCTGGACCAAAGTAAAACTGTTGTCATTAAGGGAGTATTATTGCAGATAACTCAGGCATGGGCAAACTTCAGCCCTCCAGGTGTTTTGGAATTCAACTCCCACAATTTAAGTTTAACTAAGTGGCTAATACTTAGTTAAGTTTAACTAAATAATTGCCTGATTCCTCCTACCCCAGACCTGAAGGAAATGTAAATATTGTTGTATGAACTGTCAAATCAATCAATTTGGTTGAAAATAAAAAGGTCTCCAGCTGCTGCCAAAAGCCATATGCAAGGTCAGGTTTTTGTACTGAATGTATTCCATAAATATCTCGGTACTACTACTTCAATTCTAACTGAAAGCTCAATACAACATTCTGGAAATCATGTTGCCTCCTATACAATATAATTTATAGAATTAACTGTTCAGCTTTCAAATATTACTAAAACAGTTTTCAATGAAATTTTATAAACTATGCCCAAGAGAACTGCGAGACTCTATGAGCTCAACTGTAGAGATCCCTTTGTGAAAACTCTAGGGCAGTGGTTTCCCAACCTTTGGCCCTCCGGGTATTTTGAACTTCAACTCTCAGAAATCCCAGCCCGCTTGCCAGCTGTTAGGAACTGTGGGAGCTGAAGTACAAAACATCTGGAGGCCCAAAGGTTGGGGACCACTGCTCTAGGGCAATGGTAGGAACCCCTTTCTGTCCAAGGGCCAAGCTTCATTTCAGTAATGTTATTGGTGGGGAAATGATGTATTCCAGTAGTGGGCAAAGCCAAAGATAAAAAGGTGGAGCCAAAAAAATCTACATTGAGGATATTTTCCCTTGAAACTTTTACTGCCATTAACTTGGGCAAGTCATTTTAACTTTTTATAAGAGGGGAAACACTACAGAAAAGTTAGAAAACCACTAAGCAATTGGGAAGATGACACTGCCCTTAGGAATAGCCAAAAATGTTGAATTGGGATTGTCTTCTTGGAGTGTAGAGAGAGCCAGCTGTGTTGACTCCACTTCTCTGGGAGACTGCTTTTTTGCTCTGTTACAGATTTTTATTTAAGATGAATTATTTGTTTTATTTATTTACAATATTGGTAAGTTGTCAGAATGATGATGATGATTTGCTATAATGCTGCAGCTTTTTAGGTACTCAATTCCATTGCATTCATACCTCTGGAAAAATAACTTTATTTTTAAAGCAACAACTAACCTATTGTGTATAACAGATGGGTAGGTAGACATGAGCCAAGATAAAGGGGAGGGGAGTCAAGTTCAGGGGAGCAGCACATTTGGAGAAGTCCTGCTGCTCTGCTATGTGGGTTTTGTACATTGCAAATGAGTCAGAAATGCTTAAAATGCTTAAAAGTTAAACAATACATTCTTAGGCATGGGTTCTAACAACTCTATTATCCCACACAGTTAATATAAGTAATTTAGTAAAATTGTGGTTTTTTGCAATTATACTTTCACTTTTTAAAAAAAAATGTTTTTTTTCTACAAATTTTACTGCTATCCCCCTAAATGTCAATAGATATCCTTGGCCTGAAACCACTCTAAGGTTAACTAACCACTGTTCCTGCCAAAACTGCTCAAAGCAGGCCTGGGCCCCAGTGAAAATATTTAACCCTGCTACATACACACACACACACACACACACACACACACACACACACAAGCTTGATCAGTCATGTTTTTCAAATATTAATATCAGCTGAAGACTAGCTGGTACAGGTGAGAAAGATGCATATAGAGCCCAGTTCAAGATTCGTGAAAACAAAGGGTCCCAAACAGAGCCGGTCCAAGGTAATTTTCAAGTGTAGGCGAACAGAAATTTTGGCGCCCCCCAAAAAACCAATCACAGAAAAATAAAAGTGTTCTACAAAGCCCCAAACACCTTCATTCTCACTCCCCAAACCGCCGAATGCCTTCCTGGCAAGGCTTGCAGTGTTTGATTTTTCACCATGTTTTCAAGCCCAGGCCCCGCCCACCGCCGGCACCATCTTGCTTTGGGGAGCTTCTCCCCAAAGCGACAACCTCGGCTCCTTCCTGCCACAGGAGACAGAAGTTGCCTCAATGGTGCCCCCAATAACATGGCGCCACAGGCAAATGCCTAGTTTGCCTGGTGGTGGAACCGCCTCTGGTCCCAAAAAAGTTCCAGGCTTCCACAAATCATCTTGTGAGACTTACAACTTCATCAGATTGGGGCTTTTTCTGGTGACATATGCCTAGATGATTCACAGAGCCTGCCAGCTCCCATCTGATGATGCAGAGGAACTTCTGGCAGAACTCTGTAGGTCATCTAGAATATAACTGGTGTATGCCACCACTGTGGCATAATGGGAGGCTTTAGGTGTTGCGCAGGAAGCAATAGGGGGAAGCCGCATAGTCGACGTTTTCCTCCGTGGAATCAGCCTCCTGTCAAGCCAGGAGATGTGGGGTATGGGGTGACGGGTTCCCCCACGCCTCCCAATGATGGTTGTTGGATTTGCCACAATGTGTGGCAATTCTGGCAGCCCATGTAACAAGGTTGTCAAGGTGGAGCTTATATAGACCTGCCTTGTGTGTTATCTCAGTCACCTGAACTAGGAGAGCCAAGATACCAGTTGTACTCACAACTGAAGCAGTTGGTTCTGCTGCAAGCACAGTTAGCACCAATTTGTACTGCTTTGACTTGATCAAAGATATAGGATTGAGGCTACTCTGTTCCAGAGACAAAAATATATGCAACATTTCCCCTCCAAGACTGCCAGGCCGCATTAATTTGTACAAACTTTTTTGCCATTAGTCCTGGCTGTAAGGTGAACAGGAACTCCATAGTACTGAACTTTTGAAGCAGTGGGATCTTTCATATGCTGATCTCCCATTCAATTCCAAGTAGTTATAAAAGGAAGTAGTAAAAACAAGAATGGATTCAACACCTCTTCCCAATTTGGGATTCAAGGCAGCTTTGTTGTTGCATACCTTCAAGTTATTTCTGACTTACAATGATCTTAAGCTCAAACTATCCCAGGGTTTTCTTGGGCTGAGAATCTGTGACCTACCCATTTGGTTTCCATGGCTGAACATGGAATCCAGAGTCTAAAAATTAATACAATAATCATAACATTAAAACTAATTAAAAACACAACTACTAATACAGTACTACTACCAAAAGTCAAGCACATTATACAAGGCCTGTTTTCCCTAGCTTAGAAAGCACTGCAAGAGTACAAAACCCCAACTTCTCTTGTATTTCCATGTCATATGGTATCCTATGTGTTAAGAGCAAGGCTCTAGCTTAACCTATTAAATTTCCACTCATCAAGAGTGGGGATAACTATCTTTGGCTGCCTATCATGTTACATATTACAGCTGGTGGAATTTGGACCAATGAAAGCAAAGCCTAGAAGAGGTACTGCTTAAAATACCAATTGCAAAGCCCAGCAAATGGGATGATCATCCCCTCACTATGTTTACATAACATTACAATGGCATGCTTCATGGTTTTATTACTCTGAACAGTCAAAGAACCTAAACACTTCAGCCAAAGAAGGCATTTGAAATCACATTCCCTAATGGTTTCATTTTGATTTTTATAATATAATTCCAATTTGGACAGCTGGCACAATAGAATCAGTTTTAGCACAATGCTTGTGTTTGAGATCTAATTTCTGTATAAACTATGAGATTTTGACATCAGAGGGATGGAGAGTATGACTTGCTCTTGAGACACAATGGATAACCATGCAGAATTGTAACAAACCTAGGCATGACAATTCACCATCATGTCTTATCTGTTTATTCATGAAGCTTATTAGTAGCTTGAGTATACCATTGATTTCAACTGTCTGGAAAAAAATGATATTAAAAATAATTTTAAGGGACAGCTCTGTTGTATATAAATACTTCTCCTGTGCAAAGTTAACTCAGAATGCTTTGCTAGAACTGCAGTAATAACTGCTTCTTTGGATTCAGCAGCCACTCTGTTATAGTTTATTAAGGTGAAAGTGAAGGGTAGAAGGGCAAATTGGCTGGCACTTGACTTATCCCTGACTGCAAACAGTGCCTCAAAATTGCCTTTCCAGATGGACAATAGCCACAGAAAAGGACCTTGATGTAATGTGTCAGCTAAAGGACTTCTTATAACTGCACAGAACTGCCCTTAAACCACTCTGTCCAAATTGGATGTTCCGATGTAGGACTTCGAGCCAAGAGCTTCTAAATTCGCCAGTCATAGCACTGACAATTGATTTATATGGTCCATTTTCAAAGTGGTTACGGGGTGCAAAAGTATGATATTGACATTATTTGTAAAAGCTTCTGGAGCAAAACGGAGATGGGCCAGGGAAGCGGGAAGGCCTCACTGTTTGGAAAGAATGTATTAAAACTATCAAGCGGTATGGTGGCTCAAGTTCTGAATGGATCAATATGTAGATAATAAAAGAAAAAAGAAAATATCTGTTAAGGTGTTTTGCATGCTTTCACATGTGCTTCATAAACATTCATTAGTTAGAGCTGTTGCTAAGAGTCAGAGATGGAATCTTTGTATCCTTTTTTGGTTAGTGCCATCTTAGCATGAAATATATCAAAAATATTAGTGTGGGTTCTGATCCAATATACTGTACATTACTGGCAGGTAAGTAGCTTTTAAAAAACTCCATTCATATGTCAGATTAATTTAATGGCTGATCATCAGATCCCATAGAAGACCTTCTGAATGATCCAAAAACTTTACTGTATCAGGAAATAACAGCACTACCATTTGTGAAGAGAAGACTGACTCAGGGCCCTTCCAGACAGCCTCATAATGAGGGACAAAGAAGTGAGGCAAAAAATCGCAATAACGGAAAGCAAGTCAAACACAGAGATGTCAGCCAAGCAACTAGTCCGCAGCATCCTGACAGGTTTGTTTGTAGCTGATTTTAAAATTTTGCAAGATAGACACAGGACATCTGCCAGAAGTTTTCTTTTATTTTTTTAATTGATGCTCTGAGATGTGCTGAACCTCATAAGCACTCATGTGGATATACGAATGTGCACACAAGCAGATTTCTTGTCATTATCTCTCCTCACCCTCCTGCTGCCTTTACATTTGCCCTCTTGAACCTCGCTTCTCTTTGGGGTCACTTACTTGCCATGCTGATGCCCATTGTGTAAATTCAAGCTCTGTTTAATTTCATAAATATGAGAACAAAGTAATGGTAGCAGAGTTCTCATGGGAATTGCTTTCCATTTGAGCTTCCATTTAGCCACCTGTGTGTCCATGGCACCATCTGTTTACAGTCCTCATCAGCTGTTTCAGGATTTTAAAATGCACACGTGCGCTGGAGCATTCCACGCCAGTTTATCACAACAAAGACCCATGTTTCTCTTGTGTGCAGAGATATACAGTGATAGGAATCTACACTTTTTTTGGCTGATCTCAGATTTTAACTGCACCATGTAACTCGTGTTTTGCTGCCAATTATGCCATTCAACACGCATTTTTGGCAAGCATAATCTAGCTATATCCCTCCCCCTTTATCCCAGTTTCTCTTGTATTTTAGGTCCTGTGTAGGAGGGCCCTCAATGTGCATCTGTAAAATTAATGCAGTTTGACACCACTTTAACTGACATGGCTCAATGCTATGGAGTAATGAGCATTACAGGGTCTTTAGCCTTTTCTACCAAATAGTGCTGGTCCCTTACCAAATTACAACTCCCATAATTCTATAGCATTGAGTCAGGGCAGTTAAAATGATGTTAAACTGCATTAATTCTACAGTGTAGATCACCCTTAGTCTGCAACCCCAAGCACACATCTTGACACAGAAAAAACAGATACAGCAGATTCAAGAAATTCCACTATAGATAGCAAGATGGTAAATATGTCATCCAAAAGGACCAATGCCAGATTTCTCTGTTTTATATGTTGAGTATGATCCAAAGACAGGAAAACAATGATAAATCTACTCAGGCGCACAGAAATGGTAGAGGATGTAACTCCACAACATAAATTCTCTGTTTGATGGCATTTGGCAGTAATTCAAAGGATTTTGCTACCAGAAAAGTTCTAATCATGAGTTTTAAGGCACAAACACTCCCAACCTGATGTGTGCCTTTGGTACAAAAGGAAAGAGATCTAGTAAGAGAGCAGGGAAGGAGGGAGATTTCTCCACCAACTCCCAAAAATTGTAACAGCTGGTAAACTGGCTGGAATTTCTGGGAGTTGTAGGCCAAAACACCTGGGGAACCACAGGCTGAGAACCACTGGTCCAAGCCTTCCTCAAAGCCATCTAAATTTGCAATTGACATTATCTTGTGGTAATTTTTACAGTCCAGCTACATTCTCTGAAGATTAGTTCTGTATACCATATACATCAGCATGCCATGACAACCATGAATGAAAAGAGTTATAAAAACAGTTATAAAAAAGACGAAAAACAAGTGGTTTAGCAATAACCTTCTTACCTTCCAGCTGACAGTTGGCTTCTTCAGCAGTATGGAACCACTGAGCCTTGAAGATACTGTCATGCTCATTTTTACTTTTTACCATCTGGATTCCATGAGATTCTGTGAGATGTTAACACATACCTCGAACCTGGACCTATTGATGCAGTCAACCATTTCAAGATATTATCCCAGGAGTCTTTCAAGACACGTTACAAAGTTATATTTGTGTTTTTTTTCCACATGTCAAGGTGAAAGTCCCACAGCAAATGTGGATTGTCAGGCACATTTTCTTACACCAGAATGCTTCTTCTGAATCCACTGGAATGTGTCTGATTAGTTCATTCAGTGAATTTAAAATTGTATTATAGGTGCATCTACACTGTAGAATTACTGCAGTTTGATGTCACTTTAACTGCCCTGGCTCAATGCTATGGAATCATGGGAATAGGAGTTTTGCAAGATCTTCAGCTTTCTCTGCCAGAGAATGCTGGTGCCTTGTAAAACTACATCTTCCAGGATTCCATAACATTGGGCCAGGGCAGTTAAAGAGGTGTCAAATTGTATTAATCTTACAATGTAGATGCACCCTTTTTTGGCTGGATCTAAACTGCCAAATAATGCAGTTTGAATTGCTTCATATAGTCAGTGTTGACCAGTGGTTCTCAACCTATGGGTCTCCAGATGTTTTGGCCTTCAACTCCCAGAAATGCTAACAGCTGGTAAACTGGTTGAGATTTCTGGGAGTTGTAGGCCAAAACACCCGGGGACTTACAGGTTGAGAACCACCAATGTAGACCCATATAGTGCAGTTCAATGCAGTTAAATAGCATTATATGAGTCTATACTGACCATATAAAGCAGTTAAAATTGCAATATGTGGCAGTATAGATCCAGCCATAATCTCAATGTGTACCAAAGGTTGGTAGCTGCTGTGTGTACCTTTAAAAAAATCTTTAGGAAATAACTAACATAAACATAATTGCTCCTAATAATGTGCTAATGACTAAACAAAGGCAGATGTCAAGTGCTGATGGCCTATAGGCCTGAACTAGAAAACAAAGCTAGCAGATGGCAGGACTCCAGTAATGGTGTTCAAGCAGCTTCTGGCTAATGGAAAGTATCCAGGGCAAACAAGTGAAATAACCCAGTGGCCTTAAGTTGCTCTGATGCTGGGACATTCATATTGGCAAATTTACTCAGTTGCATCCAATCCCAAAAAATGAAAGCCTCACATCCATCCTGGCCGAGAATACTAGTTGCACACCTGTTTCCTTTGTCTTTACTTTGGCATTGATTAATGAGATATTTGTAACCTCTACTTGGGACATAACATAACCTGATAACAAATTACTTCATAAAACCCTTTAGTGAAATTGTGATAAGGTATTATCCTTAAAGGAAGACAGATGGAGAATTTGCAGCAGAGACATGACACATGATGAACGCACTGCAACACACCTATCTGTAAGTGCATAGAAGGCCATCCTTCAGAAGGCATATAGCAAATCCTGAGGATAATATCTTCTCAGCAGTCAGTGTAAGATAAGGTAATAGTATTAATTAATGACCCTAAGAAAGTCTTAGCTACCATCTGGAGCTAAGACTTGCTTTACTCTGTAGGAGTAAAGACACTGACCTACTTCACAGGATAGCTGTAAGTTCTCTTGTGAAGAATGTCCATGAAGAAGTTCAAGCACTCAAAAAGTGTTTTACAAATACTGTCTTTAAGGAATGCAAACTGTCTAGAACCACAATTTAGGAGCAAGGTTAGAGAAAATGTAAGTGTTTGGGGCAGATTGTATGGGAGAAGGCAATCTTGTAGGTAACTTGGATCCAAACCATATAGGACTTTAAAGGTCAAAACTGGCACTTTGTGTTTTGCCCAGAAACCATTTGGCAGCCAGTGGTGTGACTTTAGGATAGGTGTACTATGCATGGTATGGACCTGGATGTTCCTGTAACCAATCTGACTGCTGTATTTTGAACCAACTGGAATTTCCAAATTTAATCCAAAGTAGCCCAATGTAAAGCACACTGCAGAAGTCCCACCTTGGGATCAGGAATTCATTCAAATAATTACTGAGTATCTTCCAAATGCTGAAATTAATCTCCTTATATTGATGTTATTGTTATTGTATTTATACCCTACTCCATATCAAAAGATGTTGAGGTGGCTTACAAATACTTGCTAATTTACCTCATTGTCCAAGTATGATGGCATTCCAAGTGTAGTGTCTTGGATAAGTAGGTGACTTTAGAGCTCTATTTTTGACCCACATGTTCTTCCATAGTGAGGACATTGGTTTCCAGGTGGAAGACGATCCCCGTCAGGGTTGGCTTGATGCGCCTTCCTCTTGGCATGTTTCTCCCTTTCGCCCTCCATGCACGCTGCTTAAAATTCCACATATTTAGTATATTCTAAATTATGTGGTCATACTTTTAATTGTAAGCCACTGTGAAACAATGATCGATCTGAATCAAACTTGGCACAAATACCCAATATGCCCAAATGTGAATACTGGTGGAATTTGGGGAAAACAGAACTTGACATTTGGGAGTTGTAATTGCTGTTCACCTACAATCAAGAAGCCCCATGAACCTCACCAACAATAGAATTGGGCCAAACTTTCCACACAGAAACCCCATGATCAAGAGAAAATGTTGGTCTTTGGTGAGCCCTCTGAACCCCCCTCATGACTCCCAAGGGTCCTGACCCCCAGGTTGAGAAATGCTGATCTAAACTGTAGAATTAATGCAGTTTGACTGCCAAGGCTCAGTGTTACTTCCCACACAGAACCCCCATGACCAACAGAAAATATTGTAGGGATTTCGGAGGAATTGACAGTGAATTAGGAGAGATGTAGTTCACCTGCATCTAGAGAGTACTGTGAACCCAAACAACAATGGATCTGGACCAAACTGGCACAAATTTGGGAGGATTCACCATCTGTTTCCAAAAAGGAAGAGAAGAACAGGCAGAAAGATCTTCAGCCTTCTCTGCCAAAGGGGCTCCTAAGACCCTCAGAAACATGTGTTTTCTGATGGTCTTTGGCAATCCCTTTGATACTTCCTATTGACCCCCCGCCCCAGGGCTCCCAACCCCCAGGCTGAGAAACACTGAGTTAACTGGGATTCAAGTATCACCATTCACATGGGTTCCTTTTACACTACATTATTATAGCAATATGGTTCACTTTACTGCCATCACAACAGCCATTGTAACCCTGAGAATGCTGAATAGTCCTCACTATATGCCAAAGCCCGGGACCCCATGGGATAATGCCATGGCAGTTAAAGTGAAATCGCAGTGCTATAGCAGTGTAGTATGAATTGACTCTTAGGCATGCATACAAATGATGTCTTTCCTCTTGACAGCTAGCTTAGGACATTATGTGATATCCTGGCCAGCAACAAAATATTCCAACAAGAAAATCATGCTGTTGTTCCATTTGCCGCATCCTAAAATTATATACTGTTTGCATTCTGACAAAAGTGTTTTCAATATATCCTCACTTGGCTTTCCATTTTCCCTTTTTTTTGTCTTGACATAAAGCTGTTGAAATTCACTTTAAAAAATCTGATTGTATATGGAAGTGATAAAATGAAAATCCTTTTTTGGATTCTTCCTTTTTTTCTCTTCCTTTCTGTCTTTTTATTTTTGAAAAAAGTCACTGAATATAAATAGAGTAACACTTCCCTGAACCATCCCTTCAATTTACTTAGCTCCTTGCTCTTACTGTTTCCACCCACAGCAAAATAGGCACAATAAATGAAGCAGGAGAACAGGTTAAAATAGAAGGAGACATGATTTATTCTGTAAATCAGCTGAAAGGAGATTGACAGGAAGGGTGGATGCGCGTAGGATTGAAGAGAAACGAAGAGATTATGGAGAAAGACTCTGCCATGGACTACCAAAATGATCCAGTCTAAAGAACGCAGAGAAAGAAAGAAAGAAAACAGATTAAGGACTCCTTGCAGCTAAAAATGGGGAAAGAATGGTAATGGTGCTGTAACAAGAAAAGAAGAGACAGTTTGGGCAGGAGTGAGCGTATGATTCACTCACCCTTGCTGAAGTCAATTAAAACTATGTGCAAGTTCAAATATATCTACTTAGATTGCTAGCCTCTGTTGTACTGTGTGGGTTTTAAACAGGATGTTGTTGTACACAAATTTTATTCCGACTTCTGGTTATTCATGAATGCTGTGACAGAGGTTCAATCAGAATTTTGAAAAAATACTATGTGTGACACCTCTTGCCTCCAAGATGCATAACAAACATCAGATAGATCTTTCCCTTCCCCACATTTTCCATAAAGTCTGGCAAAAATAGCATCATTACTTCAGATTCATACAGCCGTACTGTTGATTGTCAGATTGGGAGCTTACAGACCACAGCAGTGGTTCTCAACCTTCCTAACGCCATGACCCCTTGATACAGTTCCTCATGTGGTGGTGACCCCCAACCATAAAATTATTTTTTTAGCTACTTCATAACTGTAATTTTGCTACTGTTAGGAAGCATAATGTTAATATCTGATCTGCAGGATGTATTTTTATTCACTGGACCAAATCTGGTATAAATACCCGATACGCTCAAATTTGAATACTGATAGGGTTGGGGGGGGGGGGTTGATTTTGTCATTCGGGAGTAGTTGCAGAGATTTATAGCTCACCTACAATCAAAGAGCATTCTGAACTCCACCAGCAATGGAATTGAACCAAATTTGGTACACAGAACTCTCATGATTAACAGAAAATATTGGAAGGGTTTGGGGAGCATTGACCTTGAGTTTTGGAGTTGTAGTCCAACTACATGCAGAGAGCACTGTGGACTCAAACAATGATGGATCTGGACCAAACTTGGCAGAGATAGGCAATATGCCCAAATGTGAACACAAGGTGGAGTTTGGGAAAAATTGACCTTGACATTTGAGAATTGTAGTTGCTGGGATATATAGTTCACCTACAATCAAAGAGAATTCTGAACCCCACCAATGATAGAATTGGGCCAAACTTCCCGCAGAGAACACCCATGACAAGTAGAGTGATATCCAACCTTCTCTGCCAAAGGGGTTCCTTAGACCATCAGAAATATGTGTTTTCTGATGGTCTTTGCCGACCTCTCTGACACCCCATTCGCGACCCTCCTTCCCCCCCCCCCCCCCGGGGTCCCAACCCCCAGGTTGAGAAATGCTGGACTACAGAGAAAAAATTACATATGCAGCGCTAGCCAACATTACTGCACAAAAACATAGAACCAAATAGAGATCCTCATGGATTACCCTAGGTTAAGATATTTATAGTTCCCATACTATTCAGGAGCCCCCAGTGGTGCAGCGGATTCCATTGCTGAGCTGCTGAACTTCCTGACCAAAAGGGAGCGGAGTGAGCTCCCACTGTTAGCCCCAGCTTCTGCCAACCTAGCAGTTTGAAAACATGCAAATGTGAATAGATCAATAGGTACCACTCTGGCGGGAAGGTAACGGCACTCCATGCAGTCATGCCAGCCACATGACCTTGGAGGTGTCTTCGGACAACACCAGCTCTTTGGCCTAGAAATGGAGATGAGTACCAACCCCCAGAGTCAGACACGGCTAGACTTAATGTCAGGGGAAAACCTTTACCTTTACCCATACTATTCACTTAGCCTTTGGAGCCCCATGCAGTCATGCCAACCACATGACCTTGGAGGTGTCTACGGACAACGTCAGCACCAACCCCCAGAGTTGGATACAACTAAACTTAATGTCAGGGGAAAACCTTTACCTTTACCTTGCTGGTAAATATTCATACTATCAAAACCTTTGTTCATCTCCTCAACCAGGATTTCCTGGCATCCTAGGGTTCTGTGAGAGGTCTCTAGAAGTTTGCAAAAGATAGTTATTGAGGAAAAAACAAAACATTTTTGGAGCTGTAGATATAATTGCTTTTATGAAAACATTCCCTGAAACCTGAGAATTATTTCAAGAATAATTCCCAGAGTGAAAGAGGTTGAAAAAGCTTCTATAGATAGTGATTTCCAACTCCAGAGACCCTAGATATCATTGGACTACAATTCTGAGAACTTCATAGTTCACCGTGCTGGCTATAGAAGCTAAACATAACAACCAGTAGGAATTTAGGGTACCCCTTCTCTGGTGTATTAAGGTAAATATTTGCACTTCTAAAAGGCTCTTCCTCCATTGATATAATGATGTTAAGCAGTGAGATGTCAAACAGTTTGTGTGGTATTGCAAATGTCCTGGTGGAGACTGTTGTCTGCCAGACGCAGGAGCGGGCTTTTCTCCTGATTAGGTGGGTTGTGTCACTGTGTGATTTCCATCCATCCATTGTTCCTGGATCGCTAGTAACAAAGCAACAACTCTGGCGAGTAATCCATGGGCAACTGCCAACTGAACTGAAAGGTAATAACCTCTGGCAGTGTTAACACAAGAGTTCCCCTAAGCGCTTCACAGGCGCTAGCCTATCTCCTTGGTCCTTAAGCTTCCTGAACTCCTGAACTCAGCTTCTGGTTTCGTTCTTGGTCCAGCAGTTCCCTCTAGTGGCTAATCAAACAAGATGGACTTTCAAGCTGATTGGTATTTGGATCAGCAGGCTGAATTTTTTTTGTCTTGTAGGTTAACACAATATGGCTATGAAACCTGCAATGACTGCATTATACAACTGCTTTCTCACTCCACTATAACCAGATACAATGGGGGAAGAGAAGCTGGAATATGAATATACCTTAGGATATTAACAGAAAATTTCATGACTTCCTACTCCACAAAAAAGAACAGCATTTCAACATGTTTTAGCATGTGTTAACAAAACTTTTATTCAAAAATAAACAATATGCACTAACAATGGGGCAAGAGATCAAGTAAGCCTTGTAAACAAAAAGGCTTTGAACCTTCTAAACACCATCGTATGATATCCATTTTGGTGCACAAAGCTATATATATGTTTTTGTTGGGTTTTTTGTTGTTGTTTTTAAAATCTGGAGGGGGAAGCTGATGATGTAGGCTTATCTGCCTTTCCAATTTTACTCATTTTGTTGTTCACACATACTCAGGAAGGGATTTTGGAGGCAAATAGTTTTCACCTTGCCTGGTGTAGACAGAAACACAACTACAGTAGGATACGATTGAACAAAATCTTGCTTTCTCCCAGCTAAAGTCTTGTTTCTTACATATTTATTGCAGATGTACTGCTGCAAATTGACAGTAGAAGTCAAAAGTACAGCCCTCCTTTACCATCCTCCCAATGCTGATGATACTAAGGACTGGCACACTTAGGGCCCTTCCACACAATCCTATATCCCAGAATATCAAGGCAGAAAATCCCACAATATCTGCCTTGAACTGAGTTATCTGAGTCCACACTCAGATAATGTGGGATTTTGAACTTCAGCTCCCACAATTCCTAACAGCTGGGAAACTGGCTGGGATTTCTGGGAGCCTAAGTCCAAAACATCTGGAGGAGTAAAGTTTGAGAAACACTGATCTATGAGGTGCTGTTCCAGCTCTTGCATGGATTATTCTTTCAATTTGGTTTCTCTTAAACTACATACATTCCTTTTAATCCAGTTTGAACTGGGAAGACAATGCACACAAATCCTAGTCATAGAGTCAAATGCTGCTGCCCACTGCTCATTGGCATTGTTGATCAAGCATCTCCCTATCCTCACAAAAAAAGTGTGTACAGAATTGAATTGTTATCCAAATTCTATACATGTCTACTCATAAATAAATTATATGCGTTGAATGGGGCTTAATCCCAGGAAAGTAGATGTAGGACTGAGATCTTACGGTCCAGTTTTAGTGAGACTGACTTTTTAGGAGACCTGTTGCAGCTGGAAGTCCCAGTATAAATTCAACCAGGACACAGTTCGCCAAATGGTTCTAAGATCTGAAGCTCAGTCATCCTTATTCCCAGGAAAATAGTTTATAATGCTTGCTCCTTGAGATTCCCCTTCTCCTCGTCCTCCCCTTGCAAAGAATAACCATCATCCTAATAAACTCAAGGGCCAAATAATATTTAAAATCAGGCTTTTACCTAGGAAAAATACATGAATTCACAGTCCCTGAGTGATAATATATGCTCTATCTTACACAAAGAGCTTCGGATATTTCTGGAGTGCAAAGAAGAAATGGCACTGGCATTTCTCAGTGCTGTCAATGCAAATTGGAGGAACTCGACCGAATTGACACATCTCCTGCCATGTTCCTTCACCCACACATCTAGCCACACACGTATTCCATCATCTCATTCCTGCCTACAAGGCAGGCAGGATTTTTTTAAAAATAAAAAAATGTACCCTGGTTCTTCCACAAAACCATAGACTAAAATCTAAATCACCTTAAAACCCTGAAGCATGTCTAATGTCAAGCAAGTTCTAATTTGAAATTGGATTAGGAGGGAAATCATGAGCCTTGCCAGAATTGAAAAATGTGGTACGGTTACATTACTTTTTCTGCATAGATTCAGCCATTTTTTTGTTTTGTTTTTAATACCTCTTTGGAAAGTCTGAGTCATATCCAAGAAATTGCTACAAACAACCTCCCAAGAGAATAGAATGAGTGGATGCAGAAGCAGCAGCAACTGGAAAAACCTAAAAAGAGATACAAAATAAAGAACTGTAGTGTGAGAGCTCACAATTCTTCAGACCAGAATGGAATCCTCTAGACCAGCGGTTCTCAAAGTTTGCTCTGTGGAGCCCTTGGGGTTCTGTGAAGCATACTGTACTTAGTGGATCTGCACTTCCCTCCTTCTCCTCCCTCCCCTTCAAGCTTTCCCTCCTCTTTCCTGATTCCCCCCCCCCCCCGGCTCCTAACCAGCAAAAGCCTTTTCCCCTGCCTTCCTTGCCACCAAAAGCCTTTTTCCCCACTTCCTTTGCTGCCAAAAGCCTTTTTCTTTACCTCCCTTGCTGCCAAAGGTTTTTGCCTTATCTCTCTGGCTTCCAAAAACCCTTTATTCACTGTCATTACTGCCAAAAGCCTCCCCCCCCCCACCTGCCTTGCCACCAAAGGCTGTTTTTCCTCACTTTCCTTGCCGTCCAAATCTTTTTCCCTTACCTTCCTTGCTTCCAAAACCTCATTTCCCTCCCACTGCTCAGGAGATGCTTTGATTGTGTTTTTCCTGCATGGCAGAAGGGAGTTTAACTGAATGGCCCCTGAGGTTTCTGTAATTATGATTGTGATTATGATTATTACAAATGGTGGGTGGCCATCTGTTGGGGGTGCTTTGATTGTGCTTTTCCTGGATGGCAGAAGGGAGTTGGATAGGATGGCCCCTGGGGTGTTCCACTGAAATACTGTTAAGTTTATGTTGGTCAAAATTGTTCTTCATTTTAAATATTGTATAGTTCTTTCTTTCCTTTTTTTGGGGGGGGGGGGGGGAATTGCACGACAAGCAAGATATGTGCAGTGTGAGTTGGAATTTGTTCATTTTTTTTCAGTTAGTTCACACAAACACTCTCCATCCATCTGCTACTGGCCCATTCTGTCTGTCTATAAAACACAAACTCACTGACTTCAATGGGATTAATCTGAACTTGGAAGTAGAGTGGTTTCAGTTCTGGTCAGTACTTGAATGGGAGACCATCAGCTAATACCAAGTGCTATATTTCAGAGGAAGAATTGGAAACTAGTAAGTCTGTGCAATACTTCATCAAGATAACGTTTCTGGCAATTAGATGAAGTTCTGATTTATTTCTTCTAGCTAGTTTTGCTTGTGCTCAAAGTGAAAAATGAAGCAACAACACTACTGAGTGACAACTAAAGCCCCATTAAAGTATTTGAGAAATATGTTGATCAACACACAAAGAGGATAGTTGTGTGCTCACATAAAAAATGACAAGTTTGAACAGAAGAATTTCTGCTGTACATGAAGGTTCGGATATTGTGATCCCTGATTTTGATGGAGTTTCTGATCATACAGAGAACTCTCATGTATAGCACAAGAACTCTAAATAAATAGACTCTTTCCATGTGGAAGAGCAAAGGGGAAAACACTGTTTTATGTGCATCTCAAATGAGTGAACAGGGCTTCTATTCCTCAAGGGACAGTAAGGGTGAAGGTAGAGATATATGCCCTTGAGTAAGAGTCTTCTGCTCTTGGTCTTCGTGGCCTGTCCTCTTTAGGAATTAGTGAAGTGCATCTCCCCAAATGTCGCTGGACTGCATCTACTGGGAGATTTAGTCTAGTCAGCATAATTAATGGTAAAGAATGTTGAAGATGTACTTTAGCAAAGTCTGGACAGTGATATTTGCTCCACTTTATGTCTCAACATTGGGAATGTGGCTATAGTTAGTACAAAATGAAGACATTGCCCACCCCTGAAATAAAAGTTCTATTGGGTTGCTGTGAGTTTTCCAGGCTGTATGGCCATGTTCCAGAAGCATTCTTGCCTGACGTTTCACCCGCATCTATGGCAGGCATCTGCAGTGCCCAAACACGAATCAAGGAACATGAAAGGCACTGCAGACTAACTCAACCAGCGAAGTCAGCCATAGCAGAGCAGTTGATGAACCAGCCTGGACAGTGGACACAGCATATTATTTGAGAACACAGAAATGCTGAACCACTCTAACAACCACCATGTTAGACTACACAGAGAAGCCACTGAAATCCATAAGCATGTGGACAATTTCAACAGAAAGGGGGAAACCATGAAAATGAACAAACTCTGGCTACCCTGGACATTCCACAGATATATAACTCCCACTTGCCTAATTTCCAACAGAACTCACACCTTTGAAGATGCCTGCCATAGATGTGGGCAAAACATCAGGAGAGAATGCTTCTGGAACATGGCCATACAGCCTGGAAAACTTACAGTAACCCAGGGCCCTTCACACAGCCATATAACTTAGAATAACAAAGCAGAAAATCCCACAATGCTTTGAACTGGGTTATCTGAGTCCACACTGCCACATATACCAGTTCAAATCAGAAAATATGGATTTTATTCAGCTGTGTGGAAGGGGCCCCAGTGATTCCAGCCATGAAAGCCTTTGACAACACAACACAAAAGTTCTATGAAACTATTAGGCTTGAGCAAATTTTTCGTTAGTTCGTTAAATTCATTTAAAATTCGTTTCATAATTACTTTTGAATTGATATTGAACCATCTGCTCACTGCCTTACAAATATTACGAATTTGAATAATAAAAGTACCTTTTTTTTGTTTGTTTCTGATGTCTTCGGATGTAGCTGTAGCCCCTCTGAGAGGAGAAGCCATGTTGGCATGCCTCTCAACCAATCAGAGCGGAAGAGGGAGGGAGGGAGAGGCATGGCCTTCTCCTCGCCCTGCCTCGCCCTGCCTTGGAGCCGCCGTTTGGTTTTGCTTCTTCAGCCAGGCTTAAAGGGGAGTACCAAAACCAGGCTTGCCTTCCTAAACGGAATCCTTAGAGCCAGAGGATATCCCTTTAAGAGATATCTCCACTGAGGAGATCTCCCGGAAAGGATTCTGGCACCAGCTCAATTGCAACAGATTCAGTGCCATGTCATGTGAGCTGTAGTTTTACAAAATCCCTAGCCTTCCCTGCAGAAGAGAGCCAGTACCATGCCAAACTACAACTCCCAGTTTTCTGTCAAATTGTTTTGGATTTCAACTCCTACAATTCCTAACTCCAGACATGGGCAAAGTTTGCCCTTGCCTGAAGCATTCTATTCTTCTTCTCCAGACATGCCAACAGTATTAAGTGATAAAATCTTGGGCATTTTTTCCTTTAATGCTAAAAGTTCATAGGTTGTTCAGCAACAGCCTACTGGCTGGGTTGCTATGAGTTTTCCGGGCTCTATGGCCATGTGCCAGAAGCATTCTCTCCTGACGTTTCACCCACATCTGTGGCAGACATACTCAGAGGTTTTGACGTCTGTGCGAAGCTAGGCAAGTGGGGTTTATATATCTGTGGAAGGTCCAGGGTGGGAGAAAGAACTCTTGTCTGTGGGAGGCAAGTGTGAATGTTGCAATTGGTCACCTTGATTAGCATTGAATAGCCTTGCAGCTTCAAAGCCTGGCTGCTTCCTACCTGGGGGAATCCTTTGTTGGGAGGTATTAGCTGGCCCTGATTGTTTCCTGTCTGGAATTCCCATTTTCTGGGTGTTGTTCTTTTACTGTCCTGATTTTAGCTTTTCTGTAGCTAAAAATGCATATAAAATTGATTCTATAGGGAGGATAAATGATTGGATTTCAACTCCTACAGCTTAGCTTTCTCTGCCAATAATGGTACCATACCAAACTAAAGCTCCCAAGATTCTGTAGCAGTGAGCCATCTTGGATATTGTAAGGGATTTATTATTATTATTATTATTATTATTATTATTATTATTATTATTATTAGACCTTGCTCCCAGGAAGGTGCCTTCGCTGTGGCTCCCAACTTATCTATCTACCTTTCCACATATTCTCCACATTGTGTGTATGTGTATGTATATTATATATACATGAGCCCCGATGGCGAAGTGTGTTAAAGCACTGAGCTGCTGAACTTGCAGACCGAAAGGTCCCAGGTTCAAATCCCGGGAGCAGAGTGAGTGCTCGCTGTTAGCTCCAGCTTCTGCCAACCTAGTAGCTTGAAAACATGCCAATGTGAGTAGATCAATAGGTACCGCTCTGGCGGGAAGGTAATGGCACTCCATGTAGTCATGCCGGCCACATGACCTTGGAGGTGTCTATGGACAACACTGGCTCTTGGGCTTAGAAATGGAGATGAGCACCAACCCCCAGAGTCAGACATGACTGAACTTAACGTCAAGGGATACCTTTACCTTTACCTTTACACACATATGCAGGGACTATATATATATATATAAAAAAGAGTGATGGCATCACGGCGACCGACAAAACAACAAAACTATAGGCCCCCCAACCTCTAAATTTGACAACACAACCCATCATCCACGCCTCTAGGTTGATACAACAAAAAGAAAAGAAAAATAAAGTCCTAATTAGAGGGAGAGGAATAATTGCTTTTATCCAATTGCTGCCAGTTAGAAGGCTAAGCTCCTCCAACTTAGTCTCCTAGCAACCCGATAAAAAATAATAAAAAACACTAAAAATAATTAAAAACACTAAAAGATTAATACAATAAAATACTATAATAACAGAAAATAACTAAAAATAATACAAGAAAATAATAAAATATAATAAATAAAAAGATAACTTACAATAAAATTAATTAAAAAAATACAAATAATGTCAAATAAAAATTACACAACAATTTTTAACCAATACCACCACCACTTTGCCACAGCAACACTTGGCTGGGCACAGCTAGTCTATATATATAAAGAAGTAATGGTGTCCGTTCCTCCCACTAAACAACAAAATTACAAACCCCAGAACCTAGAAATTTGGCAACACAACCCACCATCCTTGCCCCTAGGTTCCGACAACAAAAAGAAAAGAAAAATAAAGTCCTAATTAGAGGGAGAGAAATAATTGTTTTTATCCATTTGCTGCCAGTTAGAAGGCTAAGCTCTGCCCACTCGATCTAGCAGCCCAGTGTTAATAAAAGAATATAAAATAAAATAAATACAAATAATACAATAAAAATAATAAAAAAACACTAAAAAATTAATACAATAAAATACTATAACAAAATAACTAAAAATAATACAACAAAATAATAAAATATAATAAATGAAAAAAATAAGTTACAATAAAATTAATTAAAAATACAAATACAGTAGAGTCTCACTTATCCAACCTAAACGGGCCGGCAGAATGTTGGATAAGCGAATATGTTGTATACAGTATATATCACACACACACCAATTTAACAAAGTTTCTGAAGTAGAACAATGACTTTCACAGTAAAGACAACCCAATTTAACAGGAAATAAGACTTTCAAACCAGGAACAGATTTCTGCAATTATTAAAAAATGGTTTATTATAAAAGCTATGAAAATTCGCCAAAAATCAGAGGATAAGGGAAACATTCCAAATTTTGGTGAGCTATCAGTGTTAAATGTGTTCTACCACTGTACCAAGTTTGAAGAAGATCACTCAAAAAATGAGGGCGGGAGAGTCCTGTAAAATCTCCCCTTGTGCTGTTTTTTTTTGCCACTGCGCATGCGCGTCTGCCATTGACGAATTACTTTTGAAACTAACGAATTTTCGTTAATTTCGAATTTTGGGGGGGGCAAAATTCGGAAATGACATCAGAAACGAAACGCTGGCGCCCCCTACTTTTGAAACGAGTTTAAAATCAATTTTTTCATGGATCGCTCAAGCCTAGAAACTATCCCATAGACTTCAAATTCACAGCTTTAGAGAGAGTGATACAATGAAAATTGGTAATACCTAAAACACTTACATTTGCACCCCATTGGTAACTGTGGCTATCCCTTTCCTTTGAATGCCTAACCTGTAGTTTAAATGCTCAGTTTAAGTTCTAGAATGCTAGAAATCTGAGAGCTGATGGGAAATTTCACTGGAGATAGAATTATTTGGGGAGGCAATGATTCCCCTTCATAATTACAGCCGTAAGGTAAAGGTAACGGTAAAGGTTTCCCCTGACGTTAAGTCCAGTCGTGACCGACTCTGGGGGTTGGTGCTCATCTCCATTTCTAAGCCGAAGAGCCGGCGTTGTCCGTAGACACCTCCAAGGTCATGACTACATGGAGCGCCGTTACCTTCCCGCCTGAGCGGTACCTATTGATCTACTCACATTGACATGTTTTTGAACTGCTAGGTTGGCAGAAGCTGGAGCAACAGCGGCTGCTCACTCCGCTCCCCGGATTTGAACCTGGGACCTTTCGGTCTGCAAGTTCAGCAGCTCCGTGCTTTAACACACTTCACTACCGGGGCTCCTAAATACAGCCGTACAAGACTGCAATTTTCAGAGATGATCTCTCTTCCTTTGTCCTCAGACATCTTTCATGTCTCCCATTAATACCAAGTTAGCTTGGTGATAGGATCTTAAATTATACCAGCTCCTAAAATAAAGTTCTCTTTTCTACCCATCTTCAGCAGTCTTTGCTGCTTAGTGTCTCTCTCTCTCTCTCTCTCTCTCACACACACACACACACACACACACACACAAATAGCATCTTGGTAGCAGTTTGGACTTCCCTCTTGTAACAGCTTTGACAGCGACATTAAGCTCTAAGCTCCACGGACCAATGTCTTGACTTAGTAAAGGACAGTTCTCTGTGTGTGCTTGACTCACATAAGAGCAACAAGTGTGTGATTTAAGAGAAAAAAAAGGAAGTCTTTTGTATCTCTTAACTAAACAATGGTTTCTTTACAGAGCTAAGGGGGTGATTGCTGCAATTGATTCACTTTAACCTTTGCAGTCTATTTTAATGGCTCTGATTCATTGTTCCAGGGCTATTTTTAAAACTCTGCACATATGTTACATCCTGAAAGGGGGTAATCTTTTATACTGAAAGCAAAATGAGAGGCCAAGGGCTCAATAAAGCCAATGTAGCACAGCTGTATTTAATAGCATATGTTTCACCACAGGGATGTCTAAAAGAGAGAAACAATGTTTGTCTTTAGTCATAAACACTGATAAGAACAAACCAGTTTTAAAAAACAACTTTCATCCTACTTGAATATTAGACTGATTAATTTGTTAATATGCTTTTCATTGTTGTCGGTTTTGTTAAGACATCCTGGGGGCCTTCCACACAGCCTCATAACACAGAATATCAAGGCAGATAATCCACAATATATGTTTTGAATTGGGTTATCTGAGGCCCATGGAGCCCCAGTGGCGTAGCAGGTTAAACCACTGAGCTGCTGAACTTGCTGACCAAAAGGTCGGTGGTTCGAATCCGGGGAGCAGAGTTAGGTCCCGATGTTAGCCCCAGCTTCTGCCAACCTACAGTTTGAAAACATGCAAATGTGAGTAGATCAATAGGTACCGCTCTGTTAGGAAAGTAACAGCACTCCATCCAGTCACATGACCTTGGAGATGTCTATGGACAACACTGGCTCTTTGGCTTAGAAATGGAGATGAGCACCAACCCCCAGAGTCGGACACAACTAGACTTAATGTCAGGAGAAAACCTTTACCTATATCTGAGGCCCCTTCAACACAGCTGAATAAAATCCCACATTATTTGTTTTGAACTGGAATATATAGCAGTGTGGACTCAGATAACCCGGTTTAAAGCATATATTGTGAGATTTTCTTGCCTAAGAAAACACATTGAAATTCATGGGGTTGCCATAAGCGAACAGGTAACCTGAAAGCAAACACAAAAACACACATAAATAATATTTAAATGAGTTTTCACTGTTTTCTGGAAGGTTTGGGGCTCTTTGACTGTGTGTTCTTGCATAGAAGGCAGTTGGACTAAATGGCCCTTGTGCTCTCTTCCAATGCAATGAATTCATGAACACATCTGGAGGCACCTTGCATCAGTATGATAATGTAGCACATTGGCATACATGCATAGCACATAATTTTGTCAGTGAACTTACCAACTCTCCTTTGTAAACACATTCCACATCACCATTGCCACACAGAATAGTCCAAGTATTTTGTTGTCTGCACCTTAGTCCAGATTCCATGGCCACATATCAGCTCTCACTGTGATTCATCAAAACTTCCTGGCACCTTGTATTTGAGTGAACCTTGTTACAGTTATCATCCATGTGCATTCAGGGACATTGCTTTAGAGTCAGTGATAACTTTGGCTCAACTGGGGCAGGATACATGCAGAAATAATTGACTGTACATGTTGCAAGGTGCCGTGTGGCCTGGTTTACCAATGAGTTTTATATTATTTGTTTCTAGGATGGCATCTTCTTTGCTGAGTTGATGAAATTAATATCTTCAGGGTCTTTTCTGATTATACAGTTGTGACTTGTTATGGTCTTCTTAGTGGATGATCAGTTAATCTGAAGCAATACTGTTAGAAACTAACATCCCACCAGAGTTTTTTTGCCATCTGGCAATTCCACTAGAGTCCAGAAGCTTATACTTATTTAGGCATATTGGTTACTTAGGATATTACTAAAATGATTAAGCTGAATTTATATGTGTTTCTTGCTTAAATATCTCTTGATCTCAACAGGTAGGCCTCACATTATTTTTTTCAGTGTAGTTGCTATAAAAGGTAAGGGTTTTCCCCTGACATTAAGCCTAGTCATGTCCAACTCTAGGGGTTGGTGCTCATCTCCATTTCTAAGCCAAAGAGCCAGCATTGTCCATAGATGCCTCCAAGGTCATGTGGCCAGCATGACTGCATAGAGTGCTCTTACCTTTCTGTCGGAGTGGTACCTATTGATCTACTCACATTTGCATGTTTTCAAACTGCTAGGTTGGCAGAAGCTGGGGTTAACAGCGGGAGCTCACTCTGCTCCCCGGATTCGAACCATAGTTCTTTCGGTCAGCAAGTTCAGCACCTCAGCAGTTTAACCCACTGTGTCACAGGGGCTACATGGTTGATATAAATAAGATGAATGTCTTACTGCTTGAAAAATCTCACTGTAGATCTTTCAGATTTGTTGCATAGTCCTGCTAAACTAAACCCACCAGATAATCCTAATTTGGAGATAGCAAGACGGTTCTTTTTATTGTTGAAATAATCAGATGATAGAACTTATAATAATAATAATAATATGTTGTCGAAGGCTTTCATGGCCAGGATCACAGGGTTGTTGTGTGTCTTTCGGGCTGTGTGGCCATGTTCCAGAAGCATTCTCTCCTGACGTTTCGCCCACATCTATGGCAGGCATCCTCAGAGGTTGTGAGGTATGGAGAAAACTAAGCAAAGAGGTTAATATAATATATATATATAACCTCTTTGCTTAGTTTTCTCCATACCTCACAACCTCTGAGGATGCCTGCCATAGATGTGGGCGAAACGTCAGGAGAGAATGCTTCTGGAACATGGCCACACAGCCCGAAAGACACACAACAACCCAATAATAATAATAATAATAATAATAATAATAATAATAATAATTTTATTCTTGTATCCCGCCCCATCTCCCCGTAGGGACTCGGGGCGGCTCACATGGGGCCTTGCCCATCAATTGATTGGCTCAGACCAAGAATTGTTTCCATTTTCAATATTTGGAGTCCACATATCTGTTAGCCATGGGTTTACTGTGACAGGACTTAAAATTAATTTCAGGGGTCTACATATGAACCATCAGCAATGACTGCCTCACCTAGTCTTACTGTTAGAAAGATATTCAAAGAAACTGAACCCAACAGTATAACCTAGAAAATTTGTTGGAAAACCTTAAATCTGAAATCAGGGTTGAGCAGAATGAAGAGTTAAATGGTCTTGTGTAAATCAACCAGTGAAAAACTGTGCTGGCTTCAGCATTGAAACCCTATTCAAACCTAAAACTACATTATAATGTATTGGATGCCACTGTGGTTTTTATAAAGAAATTATCTGCCTCAACCAAATAGAGTATAAAGTGTAAGAAAGAAGAAAAAGTATAAGGTATGTGATATGAGCATGCTCATATGAGTGGCTAGAAACACTTGTACAGGGTAAAAATTACAAAGTATAGTAAAAGCATTAAAGACAGGAGCATATATACTCACATAAACTCTCCTACAAAGGTGCTCTGCTACTGGTTTGATTCCTTAGGTGTTTCTAGCCACTCGTATGTATTCCCTGTAGGTCCACTCCCTTGTTGATACTGATACATTGAATTTATTTACTCGAAGAACGTATTACCTTGCAAAATTGACTATTCTAGGTTTTCCATACCTTCATAAACTACCACCTGAGGAAGACTACACAGTCGAAACCGGTCGTGGATGGTGACAAACCTTGGATTTGTTTAAAACATTGGATCAAAAAAGGATTTACTAACTTGGACATATAAGTTTGGATTTACAATTAGTGATTTACACAGTCCTCCATGTGAAACATGAACTCTGGTTGTCATTGGACTCACAAACCCTTAATATAAGAGTTCTGCTTTCTATGAATGTAGGTGTGTTGGTAACACATTGATTATATTTTGGTTTAGAGACATGTATTTTAAAGCATTTTTGAATCTCTGTAACCCTTGTCTGTACATTGAATGTTCTATGACTATAGCATATATAGGAAATACTGTCTTATAGTTTATATTATTAGATTATATTTCTGGTTATAGTGGCATCTTGCCTTTGCATTTTGGGGAATCCCTTCTCTGTATTAAACATTAACCAATATCAGAAGATCTTGGAGAGAATAAATTTCTCATCCTCATGATAGATCCTGTCCCAGTGACCATTACCTTATCTGATGCACTTTACCTTTTTCCTTCAGTTGGAAATAGCCGCAGTGTCCACCCCATCCCATGTCTCTCTTATTTTTTGCAGCACTTTAGTCATCTACCTCATCCCCTGCGTTTACAACACTCATTCTGCACACTTTGGCCCAACTCGCTTTTATGACTTTTACTCTGGTGTCTAAATTATGTTTTACTATGGTCACCATTTTAATCTTACTATGTTAATGAGTACAATTTATATTTGCACTTGTATTTTTATTTTAATGTGTTTTATTCTGTTTATTGTAATTATCCGGGCTTGGCCCCATGTAACCTGCCCCGAGTCCCTTTGGGGAAATGGAGGCGGGGTACAGAAATAAAATTATATTATTATTATTATTATTATTATTATTATCATCATCATCTTATTATTATTATTATTATTTGACCTACATGTGGATGTGTATTTTATGAACATCATACTTTTGGACATATGGTTGGCTAATATTATCATATATGCATAGACCATGTCCATACCTGAAGTACTTTACCCATTTCCCCTTCTTTTTTCCTTTGTTTCATGCTTTATATTCCATTTTTTAAAATATAAAATATGATTTAGCACGTTGTACTTTTACACTAGTTACACCCACAAGGCACACTTTGCCCATCCCTGGTCTTTGCATCTGGAATCTTGCTTAAAGTGGGCCTTAAAATCTGATTTTTAAGATTTATTCTGAATGTGGAGAACACTCAAACAACCACAGATTTTCAACCGGAAAAAATAATAGAATTAGAAATATGATATCCAGAATGCCTTGTCTTGCGCTTTTCATTTCTGCTACTGGGTATTTAATAATAATAATTATTAATAATAATAATAAACTTTATTTATATACCACCCTATCTCCCCGAGGGGACTCAGGGCGGTTTCCAATCAAAATAACAACATACATTACATACTCAGCAATTGAGAGACAATATTAAAACAGATACAACTATACAATTAAAATAGACAATAAATAACAATTACAAACCAGCCATAATCGAGAGAACAGGGATCATTAGCCAAGTATCCTAACAATCTGGTTAGGGATGGATGAATCTTATATAACATGTTGCAAGGCCATAAGTTGGAGGTATACAGAGTGAATTACTCAAAAACCTGCCGAAACCGCCAGGTCTTCAGATCCTTACAAAAGGTGAATAAGGTCCCAAAAGAGATTGCCTGATCTCTTTTGGGAGTGCATTCCAGAGATGGGAGGCCACTGCCGAGAAGGCCGAATCCCTCGTCCACATGAACCATACTTGGGACGGAGGTGGGAGCAAGAGAAGAGCCTCCCTGGATGATCTCAAGGCCCGCACCAGTTCAAAGGGGGAGATGCGATCATGGAGATAGGCAGGGCCCGAGCCGTTTAGGGCTTTATAGGTTAATACCTGCACCTTGAATTGGGCCCAGCAGTTTATCGGCGGCCAGTGGAGCTGTTTCAATAGGGGCATTGTATGCTCCCTATAACCAGCACCAGTTAGAAACCTGGCTGCCAACCTTTGTACTAGTTGGAATTTCCAGACCGTCTTCACAGGCAGCCCCACGTAGAGAGCATTACAGTAATCTAACCTGGATGTAACTAAGGCGTCGACCACCGTGGCCAAGTCAGACTTCTCGAGGTATGGTTGCAGCTGGCACACAAGTTTTAATTGTGCAAAGGCCGAGAGGGCCACCGCCGACACTTGAGCTTTAAGTGTCAGCGATGAATCCAGAAGGACCCCCAAGCTGCGGACCTGTGCCCTCAGGGGGAGTGCAACCCTGTTGAGCACAGGTTGCCACCCAATACCCCAGTTGGTCCCACGACTGACCAGGAGGGCCTCTGTCTTGTCTGGATTAAGCCTCAACTTGTTAGCCCTCATCCAGCTTGACACAGCTGTCAGACACTGGTTTAGGGTCGGGGCGGCTTCCTTGGAATTAGGTGGAAAAGAGTAATAGAGTTGGGTGTAATCTTCGTAGAGATGGCACCGAACTCCAAAACCCCAGATGACATCACCCAGCGGTTTCATGTAGATGTTAAAAAGCATGGGGGATAGAACAGAGCCTTGCGGGACTCCACAGGTCAAAGGCCAGGGGTCCGAGCAGGTATTTCCCAACTTCACCATCTGGGTACAGGCCCCCTAGGAAAGAGTGGAGGCACTGCAGAGCAATGCCCCCAAGACCCCTTCCCGAGAGCCGACCCAGAAGGATACCATGCTTGATGATATCGAACACCACTGAGATGTCCAAGAGAACCAGTAGGGATGCACTCCCCCTATCTAGCTCTCTGCGGAGGTCATCCACGAAGGTGACCAAAGTCGTTTCAGTCCTATGACCAGGCCTAAAACCAGACATTGACGAGTCCAGATAATCAGTCTCAACCAAGAATTCCTGGAGCTGAGAAGCGACCACCCTCTCCAAGACCTTGCTCAAAAAAGAGAGGTTAGCGATTGGACGGTAGTTGCTCAATAATGACAGATCTAAGACCGCCTTCTTCAATATAGGCCTCACAATTGCTTTTTTGAGGCAAAATGGAATATGCCCCTGATGAAGAGAGGCGTTGATGTTTCCCGTAAACCAATCCGCCAGCCCCAAACTGGCAAGTTTAACGATAGGCAAGGGTCTAGGGTACAAGTGGTCGCCCTCACTGCTCCAAAAACCTTTTCAACATCATCAGGCTGAACAAGTCGAAATGAATCCAACAAAACCTGACAGACAGGTGCCTCAGTTACATCCCTAGGTTCTGCACTTAGGCTGGCATCTAAGTCGGAGCACATTCGAGCGACTTTGTCTACAAAATGATGTACGAACTCATCACATCGGGTTGTCAGGTGATCAGAGGGGTCCCCCTCCTCAGGGGGGTGGAGGAGTTCCCTGACCACCTGAAACAACTGTTTTGGCCTATTGGTTGCAGACATGATGCGGGAAGTTGAGAAAGTCTTTCTGGCTGTGCGCATTGCCACAGAGTATGCCTTAAGAGAGGCTTTAGCCCGCGTTTGGTCGGATGCTCTTTGAGTCCTCCGCCAGCGGTGGAGCTGGTTTAGATCGTTGCAACAAGAGGGGGCGCTCAGGGGTGATCGTGTCTATTTCTAGCTCACAGAAAGGATGTAAGACAGGAGACAAAGAGCGATTAGTCTGACAAATGAGATGGGAAGCTAGGATTCATATTATCATCATCTCTTAAAATAAGTCATAAAATATATTTTAAATGTCTGCCTTGCTGAATAATGCAGTCCCATTTGAAAAAGATTTAACAATTTAGAGTAATCTGCAGAAAACCAAAATCATATTCTCTGAACATTGAATAACTTGTTAAATAATACATAGCAGATAGGCATATTAAGGAGATTGACTCATTTTTCCCTTAAATATCTTTAATCAATTTTCTAGTATATGTCTTATTTTTATTTCTAGAGGTGTGAAGCACTAGTAATTTTGTTTTTTAAAGAGCCAGCTTGGTGTGGTGGTGCGAGAACTGGACTAACAACTCAGCCATGGTTTAAATCACTGCTCGGCCATGGAAACCTACTCGGGCAAGACAAACTCTTTCTGCCTCATGGGAAGGCAATGGCAAACCCCAAAGAACATATCTTGCCAACACTTTACCATATAATAGTTTTGCCTTAGAGTTGAAAACGGCTTGAATGCACACAATAACTATTTCTTTTTTAAAAAACGATTCTTATACATATTCACTGATAGGGGGCAGTAAGCCTACACATTATTACTGAAGTACAGCATTAGTTTTCTCACCTGTGAATCTGAACAGTTCAACAGTTCTAAGACCATCCCTAGATTGTGCTATAAATACATTCAGAGCATACTTACAATTCAATCCAAAAGGTATCCCTATGTAAAAAAAAAAAAAGGTTCCTATTGATGTGTTGTCGAAGGCTTTCATGGCCGGAATCACAGGGTTGCTGGTTTGGTATATATCAATATATCTCACAACCTCTGAGGATGCCTGCCATTAGATGTGGGCAAAACATCAGGAGAGGATGCTTTTGGAACATGGCCATGCAGCCCGGAAAAATCACAACAACCCAGTTCCTATTGAGTCCAATAGACCTTACTCCAAGAGAACTGTATGTAGGATTGCACCTTCAAACACACAAATAGATCAGGGTCATTTATCATAATCTGTCACTTGTTTTACAATGGAGATGCACTTTCCTCAAACCTATTAGGTATGAACCCATTGGACAATTTGAAGCTTCCGAGCAGTCTTCAAAGGCAACCCCACATAGAGAGTGTTACAGTAGTCTATTCAGGATATTAAAATATTTAAAAGAAAATTGATACTCAAGTTTAATGAAGTTGAATATATATATATATGTGAATTAAATTACAAATGTAAAGAGCAAATGAATCAGGTATCTCAAGACATGAGTCATGCTGGGTATGTTCAATGTGGCTAGAAGATCCTTTTGAAGGCTATCAGGACTAGAATCAGACTTGGCATGAGCATCTTCTCCAACTGGAAAGGCACCTGAAATGCTTTATTCCTCTGGAAATCCTCTACAGCTTCTCTCCAGAAATGATCTTGGTTGTTCGGTGTGGTGTTGATTTGATAGGAATTGTTTACAGAAAGTTGAGTGGCTGCTAACCAAAATAAATAAATAAGTTAGAAACAGATTCAAAAACTCTTGTGACATACATGTGCTACATTTGTATAATTGTGGTTCACCAAAATGCCAAGAGCAAGGAGAGGTAATCCATGAGTGTAGCTACACTATGGAATTAAAGCAGTTTTAGTTTGGTGAGTCACCGGCACTCTTTGACAGAGAAGGCTAAAAGAGCATTGATCCAAGACAGTTAAAGTGGTATCAAACTGCATTATTTGGAGCAAGACAAGGAGAGGTGCTGATATTCTGATCCAGCAAACAATTTTGCTGCATAAATCCTTTTGCACCATAGATACAAGGCCTGGATATTATGAACTCCCAAGACTTGCACAAACCACAGCCATTTTATTTAAGAGACATCATTTGATTACACCACAATGGGATTTCAGTATACACAGCTTTTGTTATCCATGGAGGATCCTGGGACCAAACCACAGTGAATACTAATGACCCACAACATAATGCAAATGCTACGATATGATAAAAACCACATTTGCAAGCAAGACAGGCTGATATTCCCATCACTGAAAGATAAATGGTTTCTGTCTTGTTCCATTATTTGGGCAGAGGTCAGAAGGTGGCCCTAGACAGAGAAGGTCCATTTTATTGGGGGGGGGGGGTGAAGGAGGAAAACTATTTTCCCAATTTTTGCTGACTATTCCCCCTCCATACTTCCAATTTCATAAATGAGAATTGTTTCCACGATGGGGAATATTGGGCGGGGGGGGGGGGGGGCAGGAAAACAGAGGAAAATGGTTTTATTCCTTCAACCCTCCATCTCTATAAAATGGACTATCCTTCTCTGTCTAGGGCCATCTTATAGCCTCCGCCCGGATAATAAAACAGTACCATTGCTTCATTTGTGCATTTTGTTCCGGTTTTGGATTTATTTTGTCAAATAAAGAATTAATAATTAATAAATACATCTAATAAAATTATTACAATTTAGTAACACATATCACTAAGTGAACATTGCTTACCTGTTACATGCACCGTGATGTAGTGGCCCATGACAAATTGAACAGGTTTCAATGAGGTGCCCTGGCACCGGTAGTTACCACTGTCTGACTGGCTGAGTTGGTGTATTTGTAGCAAAATAGAAAAGGTGTCATTCTCTTTAGGGTTTGAACTCTCATTCAGTGATTTCTTTTCCATTTCCTTATCAATCCTATCACAAACAAATACATTTTCTGCCTGTTTGCACCAATATACATCCAATCCCTGTGACTCATATCGCTGGTACATGATTGTACAAGTCAAGACTAAAGAATCTCCTTCTTGCAGTTGAAGAGAGTCTGCTGGGTAATAGATTTCCAGCATCTCATTTCCTGGAAAGTAAGAAAATTGTGTCATTAGACACTTGGGTTTTATTGTCTTCTGTTGTATGTGTTTTTAAAACAAACAGCAGGGCAATGAAGTCACAAGGAAAATCTATTTAGATGGTTGCATGCTGAATACGTACAATAAATGTAGCAGCGCACACTTAGATTAGTTTCTGTGTGAACACACTATAATCATATGCCTCTCCAGATAAAATATTAACATCCATCCTGTTATTCTGTTTTTCACCATCTCCTCTTCAACAATTTTAGTCTGGTTTTAGAGATTTTTAATTCTATCTTAAGGATTTAACATGTCTGTAATTATGTGGAATGTGCGATGTCTTGTTAATTTAAGTTGTTTAACCATTTATTGGATGGTTTTTTATTTGTTTATGTATTATTGTCGGCGTTGAATGTTTTCCACTGTGTATTTTGTTGTAAGCTGCCCTGAGTCCCTTCGGGGAAATAGGGCAGGCTATAAATAAAGTTTCATTCATTCATTCATTCATTCATTCATTCATATTAACTTCCTTTGATTCTCGATTCTTGTTGCTAATACAGTAGAGTCTCACTTATCTAAGCTAAACAGGCCAGCAGAAGCTAGGATAAGCAAATATCTTGGATAATAAGGAGGGATTAAGGAAAAGCCTATTTAACATCAAATTAGGTTATGATTTTACAAATTAAGCACCAAAACATCATGTTATACAACAAATTTGACAGAAAAAGTAGTTCAATACACAGTAATGTTATGTTGTAATTACTGTATTTATGAATTTAGCACCAAAATATCATGATATATTGAAAACATTGACTACAAAAATGGCTTGGATAATCCAGAAACTTGGATAAGCAAAGCTTGGATAAGTGAGACTCTACTGTATGTATATTTCAGATAATGCTAATACTGATCTCAAATCTTAGCAGCACTATATGTGAACCTGTGGACTGCCTTTTGCATCAGCAGATTGGAGGAATCCACAGTAGCAGATAGGAAAACAATCCAAAACAGCAAGAACAGTAAAAATTGTAGCATCTATCCAAAAATATAATAATCATTAATAAATATAAAGAAGAATCAGTAAAATATAAAGCATTAAATTAAATGGTTACCTGATAAATGTAGTGATTTTATTTATTTATTCATTTATTTTATATCCTGCCTTTTTCCTGGGAAAGGATCACTTAAAAAACTTTTTTAAAGTTTCAGTACAAACATGTAAAAAATATTACAGGCAGAGTCATCTGTGGCAATAATGAATCGATAACCTTTGCAACACAAATATATTAAACCCGCACGCAGGTCACATGTCCAACCTGCATCAATGCCTATTTAATTCTTTTAAGTGAAATTCAAGTGGAGCAACCCAGGTTACATAACTATATGTGGAAGGGCACATCTCGCATTTATTTTTTGCTGGCTGCTCCATACAAGATTCCAACTTACCTGGTATGTTTACTCCCAGCAGTATTAGTAAGAAAGTTGAAACAAGTTGCCTTTGTCCAGCTATAACACACCAGGCCAAAGTGGTCATTTTCTGCAATGCAAAGTGTAAATAATGTGCCTGCTTCCATTAAGAAAAACTTAGAATCACAATAAATAAGCTTACAATTATGTACACACTTACCTGGGAAGAAGTCCCACTGAAATCAGCATGCTTTTCAATGAATTAACATAGAATCAAGTCATTAACACTGTACACCAACGAACTAAAAGCAATAAAGTGTAATACTAACAATAAAGTAAATACTAACAACTCAGGCCCATGAAGAATCTTTGTTCTTTTGCTTAGGAAAGCTACTTTTGGAGTAGTACAACTAGAAGCCTATGTTTTTGATTTCTTTAAACAGAGGACAAGTGGTCATCTCTCAGGAGTGCTTTAGTTGTGCATTTCCTACATAGTAATGGGGTGGATTAGGTGGTTCTTGCAGTTCTTTTCAACTCTAGTATTATGTGATTATATGGAACTCCCTGGCTGAGGTTAAACAATTTAGTCCAAAGAAGTTACTCTGCCATGTACTAAATAGCTTTGAACTATGGTCACTATCCACTAGCCTTGTCCACAAGTCTTTTCCCCAAGTCTTGTCAACAAACCATCCAAGCTATGATCACTAGCCTTATCTGCAAGCAATTCAAGTTCTGATCTTTTGCCCTATCTGCAAGCCATCCAAACCCAATTTAAAGCCCATTCATGACTCTTTCTTGCCTTGTTTTGCAGATCTGCTCTCCAGTGAGCTTAACCTTCTGTCTCTTGCTTTGCACTGTTGATTAAGAGCAAAGCTCCGCATTATTAGCAACCTGTGGTTCATTACCCTTCCCACTTTCTTATTTACTGTAGAGAAAATGCTAGTTTTTATAATAACAAAGCAGGATGCGGCTTCATAGACTGAGGCTTCAAAGTCATCAAGGCAACAAAGAGTAAGCATCCTTACCCACAAAAGCGTCACAGCTTTGCAAGCCCATACCACTACAGGAAAGGAAAGGAAATTTTAACTTTAACCACAACTATTAAATAAAATAAACATTTAAATTGAAACCTTAGTTTGGCTATTTTACAGTCAACTTTGGCTGAATCTACACTGCCATATAATCAGTTTCTGAATCCAAATTATTTGCTTTGAACTGGATTAAATGAGTCTACACTGCTATATAATCCAGTGCAGATAATCTGAATTCAGAAACTGGATTATATGGCAGTGTAGATGGGTCTTTGTAGCTTTCCACATAACAGAGCTAGTTTTGATTTACATTTGTTTTTTTGATAGATTTGAGTGAGTTTAGCCAGTATCAATGTTTGAGATCCTACGTTGTTGATAGGAGGAGAAATGTTCTACGCACAGGACCCCACTATGATTTTATCATACAAACCCACTATTCCACTACAGTTGTGTTGCCATTGACAGTGAATACATGTGGTGTTGACCACCTCAATATCACACCTGTCTTCCTTAACACAATTGTGCCAATTTGTGAATTTGCCGTCCAGTGATTACATCCCACACACTGTGCCTTCAAAATCGTACTGTCCAGCATGACAGCAGTTATTTTGTTTTTCATTTTTAGTGATATGTATCCACTTACCAGCATTTAAAAACATTTAAAAACAAAAAAATACACACACACACACACACACACACAATGCCATATATATATATGTATGGAAAATAACCAACTTTGGAATAATAGGGGAAGAGGGAGAGAAGACAAGAATCCTTACCTCAGATGTCACTTTACTGTTGGCATGCTAGCAAAGACACAAAGGCGACCCATCACACCAAGGTGGGAACATTGCAGGATTGAGAGTCATTGATGGGTAGAACCTGTTAATAGGGATGGGAGAGTCTTGGGGTGCGGGGAAGCAGACCAGCATCAAGGTGCACACAGAATTGTATGATAGGAAATTCAATTACGATGCTAGTTTGCCTGCTTCACTGCACTGATATAGCTCCCATGGCTCCCTCCTATGGACTTCTGGTATTTGTAGTTTGTTGTGGCACCAGAGCTCTTTGAAATTGCAAATATCAGAATCCCACAACATTGAAGGTTAAAGGGGTATCAAACTGCTATAATTCAACAATGTGATTACAGCTGAAGAAGGCCTTTCAGATCTGCTGGAGTCCTCTGGAGCAGTAGTTCTTGAATCCTCGTCATCCCAAGCACTTTTGAAGGGCCCCAGCCATCTTGAACAATAATCAGAGACTGTTAAGAATGAAAATTCTAAACATCTGGAGGACTAAAGTTTGAGAACCACAGCTCTAGAGGTCACAGTAGACAACGTCATTGGTCTGCATCTGGCGATAGGAACATAGCCACATGATCCTGTGATTTCAATAATGAAATGGCAGGAGGGGACTGTCACAAAACAACTGTGAGTCCAAGTAAAGGCCTTCTGCAATTGCAGAAGAAGAAAGTACCAGCCTTCACAACAACTCGAAAAGATGGCATTTGCAGGAATAGAACGGATGTACCTTTGCATTTGTCACAAATAAGATGCCAGCAATTTTGTGTTTCTAGATGACAAACAGAGTAGAATGTATGCAAAGGGGTATTGAAGCACCTCTGAAAGTAACTTTAACTGAGGGCCCTTCCATACAGCCATATAACCCAGAATATGGAGGCAGAAAATCCCACAATATCTGCTTTGAATTGGGGGCCCTTCCACACAGCCCTATATCCCAGAATATCAAGGCAGAAAGTCCCACATTATCTGAGTGTAGACTCAGATAACCCAGTTCAAAGCATATTGTGGGATTTTCTGCCTTGATATTCTGGGATATAGGGCTGTGTGGAAGGGCCCCGGGATAGCTGAGTCCACACTTCCATATGTTCTAGTTCAAAGCAGATGTGGGAATTTATTCAGCTGTGTGAAAAGGGCCTGAGTGCAATAAGTTTGTAGCCTAAGCTTTCATAGATTCATGGTACACTGTAGAAATAATGCTGTTTGACACAACTTTAACTGCCATGACCTTTTTATTGTGTCAGAAGCGACTTGAGAACATACTGCAAGTTGCTTCTGATGTGAAAGAATTGGCCATCTACAGAGACGTTGCTAAGGGGCTGCCCGGATGTGTTACCATCCTGCTGGGAGGCTTCTCTCATGTCCCTAATGCCATGGCTCAATGCTATGGAATCTTGGGAGCTGTAGTTTTCCAAAGTCTTTGATCTTAATCCATGGTAGTTAAAACGGCATCAAATAGCCTTAATTCTACAGTGTAGATGCATCCCGAGTCTACTTTATCAGATGAATTGATCCAGTGAATGCATACTGAAAATTGAAGTGCATGCAGGATGAAGTGGATCTGTTCTATGAAGGTTCATGCTGTAAGTTGCAGTCTCAAAGGTGTACATATCTTACATAATCTCTTTGTGCACTTACCCAAGCTAACAAGGCCATGTCTTTGAATTCTATAAGCATAAAATGTATCTAGTTATCATTCAGTTCATTAGGACCATAAGAAGTTGTTTTACAGTTTTACCTGCCTACACTGGGATGAGAATCAGATGGTGTGAGACTACATCTTCTAGCATTTTTCGTCATTATCTATGGTGACTAGTGCTGTCGCAGCAGATACTCCAATAACATCTGGACACTTACATGATTGCCTCTCCTAGTTGGAGCTTACTGACAAGAAGCCACATGATTTCCAGTTAATGTGCCAGACCAAAAAATAATATTCAGCAGGCCTTCTGTTTAATTGGGTTGGGAGTGCAGGACCCCTGCAAAAGTCTTTAAAAAAAACTTAGTTTTTTAAAATCACTAATTTCTTTTTTACATGACAGACCATCTCTGGGAATCTCTAGGTCCTCCAGCACAATTCTATGGTCAACCTTGACTAGATCATAGGCTCAAGCTGGAGGATCTAGAAATTCCTAGAAGAAACATGTTAATCAAATCTGCAAAGGATATATTTGCTCCTTGAAATTGCACTGGGCTTGTAATATTTCCAGAATATAGTTCAGTTTTAATGAGGTTCTGGAAGGGACAGCCCAAGATCCAGAGCAGCTGAAAAGCCATCAGGAACTACTCTCCATTACACTAACCTTGGAGTACAAACCTGCAGCATACAACATTCAGCTTGCAATGAAGAAAATTTGTTTGTATGGCTGTGAAATTGCTAAGCTGTGAGGGACAATGCCTTGATTTTCTGTATCAGTGGTTCTCAACCTGTGGGTCCCCAGGTGTTTTGGCCTACAGTTCCCAGAAATCCCAGCCAGTTTACCAGCTGTTAGGATTTCTGGGAATTGAAGGCCAAAACATCTAGGGACCCACAAGTTGAGAACCACTGTTCTATATGAATGCTCCATAACAAAAGAGTCACAAATCAAATGGCAGTTGAAGTAAGGGTATAATTCATTTTGTGGACTTAGCACAAGCAGACCAAGCAGCATCCATTTTCTTTTGTCATAAATTGTGTGGGAGAATCTTATGAAGGTATGCCTTAAACTTGAAATGACCTATGATGAGAATTCAAGATAAGAAAAGGTAACTCTCCATCCAAGAAATGCCAGGCAATTATTCACTTGGATGAAACATTCTTGCACAAAGTGAACTAATACATTGTGTCTTTTATGTGTGGTTGACCAGAAATTATCCAAAAATATCTCTCCACAAAGAGGAAAAGACAAAAAGTTTGTGGCAAAATAAGAACTGAATTATAGTGTTGCTGCCTTTAATGGCAAAATGTATGGCCTCTTTTGTGCTTCACTTTTTCCCTGGCTGGAGTTTCTGTTGGCTGAGCATTACAATTACCTTTTATATTATTTCATTTAAACCACTGCTGAGAAGAGTGTGGTCTTCCAAATATTGTCAGACTGTTACTCTCGGCAACTGTGGCCTCTTCTATACTGCCATATAATCCAGTTCAAAGCAGATAATCTGAATTTATATGGCAATGTAGACAGAAATTGGGCATTTCTGTCCAGCATCAGGAAAGCTACATGGTCTTTCTCTTGCTTCATAGGAAGATAAAAAAGGCACAATGGGATAACATGGGAGAATTTTAAATGGAAAACAGCACATGGGTATCCTCACTCCCACAAATGTGATGTTTGAACACTGCTGGATTTATGCACAAATGAAATAAGGCATAGATTTTCAAACTTTGAAAATCTCTATATACAAATAAAATACTGTTTTTTAAATTAATAAATATAGTTGTAAACTATTGGTTAAAAACAGAGAAAAATGGGGGAAAGGAACCATTGTATAATTGACGACAGAACAGCCTTGATCTATGATTTTCAAATTATGTGATTGTAATATTGAATGTAATGTTTTTAAATGTTTAATATGTATTAATTTTAATGTTTTATATCAAGTGTCTATTTGGTTAGGTGTCCACAATCTGTCAAACATCACTGATAGCAGATGACTCATGTAGTAAATATATATACAAATATAGCCCTCATGTCAGAAATCACTTTCATGAGAGGGAGATGCAATTAACAGGGGGATAGACCCTGTCACTTGCAGTGCCCGATGAGTTCAGATAGGGGTCTTCTGTGGCCCCTACGTATCCTCTAAACTAGGCAATACACAGGGATCATTAATACGTTCCTGTAATAAATGCATATTTCTAGGTTGTGTATTCATAACTGCCTTCGTGAATTCCAGCCCAAGTTCTTTGCTGCAGGAAAGAGAGGGAAGAGAAGGCCAACTGAGCCTCTTCTTGAAGGCATTCCAGAAGTGGGGAGTAGCCGCTGAGAAGGCTCTATGTCAATCAGCCAAAGTCAGGAGCCTGGCTGCAGCATTTTAGATTCACTCCAGTTTCTGTTACCATGAACAGATCTGACATCTTCAGAAACAAGCATAACTGGTTTACTGGTTTTAGCTACAAATAAATTCCTTGCCACTTCTGAACCTGAACAACTCAGCTCAGAACCAACTCCAGAGAGGACCCAAGCTGTGAACCTGAGATTTCACTGGGAATGTAACCCCATCCAGCATGAACAAATAGTACTACTTTGCTACAGCAGGTTGGGAGAAAGGAATAGAGGAGTATTCCCCTTCCCATTAGACAAAAGCTTCACTCTGTCCTGGATTTTGTGTTCTTTCTCATTAATAACTTATCATCTTGTCCATTTTCAGATGTTTTTTGTTCACCTATGTCTCAGTTTCCATCTAGAACTGTTGGAGGGTATATGGGAAGAACCAGTGTGGTATAGTAATTTGAGCATTGGATTGTGACTCTGGAGACCAGGATTTGATTCACCACTTGACCATGGAAACCCACTGGATGATCTTGGGTGAGTCATACACTATCAGCTCCAGAAAGAGCCACGGTGGCAAATAGGTTAAACCCTTGTGAATTGCTGACCTGAAAGCTGGATTGCTGACCAGAAGATTGTCGGTTCGAATCTGCGAGATGGGGTGAGCTTCTGTCTGTCAGCTCTAGTTTGCAGGTACATGAGAGAAGCCTCCCAGTAACACACCCAGGAGTCCCCTGGGCAACATCTCCATAGACAGTCAATTCTCTCACACCAGAAGCAACTTGCAATATGTTCTCATATTGCTTCTGACATGATAAAAAAAGCTCCAGAAAAGCCTTAGGTTACCAGAAATCAGAAAGTACTTGAAGGCATGCAACACCAATAACATCAACAACATATAATATGTATAAACGTATCTGCAACTCTGTATTTCTTTCCTTGATCATTTCCACTTCAGTCTGACTGCCAGCAGGGAAGCTTCCACACAGAAACGAATTCAATGAATAAATGAAACAACTAGTTAAAAATATTAATCAAATGCCTTGTTATGTGAAGAAGGTGTAGGGAGGAACCAAGTCGCCTGTAAGTTGGCCCCCCGTGCTTGAGGTTAACAGTTGCTATGTCTGTAATTAAAGATTCTTCACTCACCTCACAAGAACTATAATTCCCATGCCCCCCTGGGGAAAGGAAATTATCATTAAGCTACTTTAAATCTGTGGTGGATAAGCCCGAAATGTTTACAGGTGCTTCATGGGAATTAGGTCAGTAGCTTTGCTCGAAAAGGGCTGAGAGTGGGAGTGGATTTAGCAAGCAGTGATGTAGTCTGCAAGGCAAATGTAAGCTTTATGTTTCTGAACATAGGAAGGCTGTAAACTTGCCAGGTATGGAATATCTTCTTTTTATATTCAACCTTTCAAAGATGACTTACTTGATATTACAATGCATTGTTTTGGTTAGTGAGTTATGATTTCTAACTTGTATGTCTACTGTTTGGGGCATTTTTCAAACACATGGGTATGATAAGAAGGAGGAAGAAAAATATGTCCTTTGGAAAGATAATCTTGTATTTGTGTGTAAAAAATATTTTTGGTGAAGAAGCTTATGGCCTTTGTTTCAACAGATGGTGTTTGTCTATGAAAATGGGGAAAGTGTGTTCATCCACATGATTCCCCATTGCAACTTTATCAGTCCTTGCCTGCTTAGCCAGTGTTGAGGGATGATAGAACTTGCTATCCAACAATACCTAGAGGTCTACTCCTTCCATAATCATGGTTCATGTCATAACAATTTCATGGGCTTTGGATGTATTAGGTACACAACAAATGTCTGTATGTTTACAAATCCATAATTGAACTTCAATGTATGTCTTGAAAGAAAGAAAAGAAAAGTCAGCTGTATCAAAGATCAGGTGTGTCTTGGCTGTGCTCCAGGTGCAAAATCATGGCAACTGAAATGATCAGTGAGCCACAAGGGCAGAATCTTGAGTTACTAAGGAAAGCTCAGTTCTGCTTAGCTGAGAGGAATGAGGGTGGGGAGAAGATTGGTTATCAAGCAGTCCAACATAGGCAATGAAACCCAGTTAAATAAATCATCTTTTAAATCAACCTTTGTCCATTCAGAGCGTGGCCATCCTTACTGATGCAGCAGAATGAGATAATACAGCGCATTCTAAGGCTCCAACTTCTACACAGGCAAGTAAGATTTTTTCTGAACTCCTTTTTCAAATCTTCAGTTTTTTAAATTAGATCTAGTTTTCAGAAACCTTATTTATACCTAGGGTGCATCTACACTGTAGAATTAATGCAGTTTGACATCACTTGATTGCCATGGCTCAATGCTATGGAATCATGGGATTTGTAGTTTGGTGAAGCACCAGCATCCTTTGGAAGACAGGGCTAAAGACTTTGTAAAACTACAACTTCTATAGATGCACCCCTAGAAATTTGTTTATCATAACCTGATGATAAGAGTCACAGAAGGCCACCTGATTCTTCTGTAGACTGAAATTTTATTTTATCTGCTTCAAAAAATATGTCTTCAGTCTGACAAACAGAACTAAATGTGTCCATTTTTTTTCAATACTAATTCACTATAGACCATAGTTTTTAATTTATACAATCAAGGGCTTTATTCCAAATTCTGTTATATGTGGAGAACTTAAATGATGTTGATAGGCATCTGCATTGCACTAATAAAACTATAAATATTTGGTAGAACCTGTGAAAGAACTTGTTTGTGATGCTTACAAAGATTCTTGATTGACTATGCAATTTTTCAAAAGTTATACTGAACCTCGATCCCCAATTATATCATAATGATAATGCCAATAATAATACCAGCAATGTTGATCCTGCTCCTATACATACACGTATTCAACATAGTGTGTCAAAAGTTCTGAAGGAGTGAAAATGTGTGGTCCAAAATGTTATCAAACTGCCTTAGTCAATAAAGCTACTGCTTAGGCATGATGGGACTTGCAATACAGCTGTATGTGGAAGGTCACCCCTGCTATAGATAATGTTACCAGATATCAAACAATGTATGACTATTAGTTATAGTTAGAGGTGGTGGCTATGGTGGATGGAGCTTTTGTAAAGGAATATAAACAGTTTATCCAACAGTATTGCTAGAGTATTAACAGCCCAGTCTTCCTTTACTCTGTGTTTAGAATAAGAAGAATAGGCAGAGAGGACCTGAATGCTACATACTCCGCTCCCCTTATCTGGGAAGGATCTTCCACATACTAATCATTACCTCTTTACATATTAACTACAGCATCCACTAGCAAAGCAAGAATGAGCAAAGTACAGTAGAGTCTCTTATCCAACATAAACGGGCCAGCAGAACGTTGAATACGTGAAGATGTTGGATAATAAGGAGGGATCAAGGAAAAGCCTATTAAACGTCATATTACATTATGATTTTACAAATTAAGCACCAAAACATGTTTTACAACAAATCGACAAAAAATCACTTCAATACACAGAAAGGTTATGTTGTAATTACTGTATTTACAAATTTAGCACCAAAATATTGCAATGTATTGAAAACATTGACTACAAAACATTGACTCCTAAAGGCAGGCTGCATTGGATAATACAGAATGTTGGATGAGCGAAGGTTGGATAAGCAAGACTCTACTGTACATAGTAGCTATGAATCATCAGAACCACAGTTTAATTCCGAACTCGTGGAGCCCTTCTTGAAAGTTAAGAGTTGTTGACAACTTTTAGCCTGGATGGTTAGGCAAGAATGAGAATTTTCATCCATCTGCAGTTTGCAGAGATGGGGGATTTCTGGGGACCAGTGAGTCTTTTCCTTTGCACAGAGGTTTGGGCTGTTAACTGTTTTGAGCACATTTTTGCATTGCTTTAAACTGCTTGAATTGATTATGTGCCACCTTCAGATACTGTGATCTAATGGGATAAATCAATGGTTCTCAACCTTCTTAATGTTGTGACCCCTTAATACAGTACCTTATGTTGTGGTGACCCCCCAACCATAACATTATTTTCGTTGTTACTTCATAACTGTAATTTTGCTACTGTTATGAATTGTAATGTAAATACCTGATATTTTCATTAGGATACACCCAAATTTGAATACTGGTGGGGTTGGAGGGATTGATTTTGTCATTTGGTAGTTGTAGTTGCTGGGATTTATAGTTAACCAACAATCAAAGAGCATTCTGAACTCCACCAACGATGGAAATGAACCAAACTTGGCACACAGAGCTCCCGTGACCAACAGAAAATACTGGAAGGGTTTGGTAGGCATTGACCTTGAGTTTTGGAGTTGTAGTTCACCTACATTCAGAGAGCACTGTGGATACAAACAATGATGGATCTGGACCACAAATATTTAATATGCCCAAATGTGAACACTGGTGGAGTTTGAGGAAAATACACCTTGACATTTGGGAGTTGTAGTTGCTTGGATTTATAGTTTACCTACAATCAAAGAGCACTGTGAACCTAGCCCACAATGGATTTGAATCAAACTTGGCACACTACCTACATGGCCAACATTGAATACTGGTTTGGTTGTGGGGGCTGTTTTTCAACTCTGGGAGTTGTATTTCGCCAAACACTCAGAGAGCACTCCCTTACCAAACTGGTGATGGAACTAGTAAACTTGCCACACATATCCAACATGTGTTTTCTGATGGTCTTTGGTGACCCCTCTGGCACCCCCCTCCCTTGTCACCCCCACAGAGGCCCCAACTCCCAGGTTGAGAACCACTGAGATAAATAGATATTTTGGGTTGCTGTGAGTTCTTTGGGCTATATAACTATGTTCCAGTAGCATTCTCTTTCTTGCTACTGGGACATGGCCATACAGTCCGAAAAACTCATAGCAATCCAGTGATTCTGGCCATGAAAGTATTCGGCAATACAGTAGATATTTTGATCGATCGATTGATTGATTGATTAATGGGACACACACACACATGCAGATTCTGATAACACAGAACATCCACCTGCAAACATCCAGAGGTATACAACAGGTGCATAATGTCAGTAGTCTTAGGTCCACCCTTGGATGCAAATGCCAGCAGAATGCTCTCCCTACTCCTGTATCATTTTAATGCCCTTTTGTTGAGAAGGGCACTAGACTGTCATCATACTACTCCATGAAACTATACATAGGTTTTCAAAGAAAAACTGAAAATCATAAGGAGGGCTAATTGGCACAACAGTGTGAAAACAAACATAGAAGTCAAAAAACAACCTAAACAGGTCCAGCATTACAGCAATTAGATATTATGAGAACTTTGAAAAGTTGTTTTTTTCTTTTCTTTTATAGACTACAAAATTCCAGATTTACCAGTCAGTTTAACCAGTGGATAGGGAATTTTGTAAGTTGTGCCAAGAAAGCAACAGGACAAAACTCCAGTCATAAATGTTAAGCAAAACTCTAGGATTGGAGACTTTCATTCATTTTTATGATAAGAACATGGAAAAGTTGCCAAGCTGCCTCAATCTTTCCATCAACAACCTAAGAACTACCTGCAATCTGCTGTTTTCAAGCCATTCATTATAGACACAATTTGCTCCGTGGCTGAGGATTTAATTGTTGCTGTCAATAACAGAGTGGTCACATATATTTGCACCAAACAAGAAGCCTATTCGGTTGCTGTGAGTTTTCCGGGTTGTATGGCCATGTTCCAGAAGCATTCTCTCCTGTTGTTTCATCCACATCTATAGCAGGCATCCTCAGAGGTTTTGAGGACCTCACAACCTCTGAGGATGCCTGCCATAGATGTGGGCAAAAAATGCTTCTGGAAAATGGTCATACAACCCGGAAAACTCACAGCAACCCAGTGATTCCGGCCATGAAAGCCTTCAACAACACAAGAAGCCTATTCCTAGTTTAAGTTTATATGGGCACTAGAAAGCGAATGATTAATTGTTACATTTTTTCTCTCCCTGTGATTATTAATGTTTAACCCTCACATTGTAGTTGCAAAGAACATTTACTAAAGTCCTTCACCTGAATAGATGATTGTCATAGACATCCTCAGAAAAGGGAATTCATTCTAGTTAATCAGTATTTTCTCCTTTATTCTGAAAGCATTCAGAAGATAAACTCAGAAAAACAGAGCTAACTCTTACAAAGGTTTTATAACTACATTATACTGCAAGATTTTCCTGATATTATTCTCTCAATTCCCCTGAACAGTGTTTCACAATCCAGAACATAAGGTTGACTAGTCTTTGAGAATAACACCAGCATCCCCTGAATGCTTTTGTCGTGTTACCTGGGTGAAGAATTAACACAATGTAGCTGTGTTGAAGGTTTCCTATTGTACTGAGAGAACTAAATTCTATGAAACAGAGAACTAGTTTAAGAACCCATGGATAGGGTTTTGTTGACAAAGCCTTTTGTAGTGACCTTTCTCGGTGTCAGGCAACAACCTTTTTTCACAAGCACTAAGTGTTGTCTCTGTTTTCAGTACTGTCATTGCTGTATCTGAAGTACTGAGTTTATATTGTCAAAACTCAAAAGTACTACCACGTTTCTTTTTTTTCTCTTCCCTACCTTCCTTTCTGTTTTCCCCAGTAACATGAGTGCAGAATTATATTTAATCAGACTAAAGGCCTATTTATTGTGTCCCCTCAAGTCATTTCTAACTTATGGTGAATCTAAGGTAGTGGTTCCCAACCTTTGGCCCTCCAGATGTTTGGGACTTCAGCTCCCATAATTCACAACAGCCGGTAAGCTGGCTGGGATTTCTGAGAGTTGAAGTCCAAAACAACTGAAGGACCAAAGTTTGGGAATCAGTTATTTAAGGTGATTTTATACTGAAATAAATGTGTGCTATAAATACAATAAAGTTATGTTATCTTGGCAAGATTGTTTTTCAGAAGAAGTTTAGCGTTGTCTTCTTCTATATCTGAGTGTGATTTCCCCAAGGTCACCCAATAGCTTTCCATTGCTGAGCGGGGATTCAAACCCTGGTCTCTTGAAATCCTAGTCCAGCATTCAAATCACTACACTATCCTAGCTCTCCTATGGCTTGTTTCGTGCAACATGATTTTCACATCATGGTCAATTGTCTATGGGAAGGAGGACATAAGTGAATTGCACAGTCCACCATGGATTCTTAAGCAATTGATAGACACGCAGAGTATGATTTGTTTTTGTTGTGTACCTTCAAGATATTTCCTAGTGTGATATGGGTTTCGTGGCAAGATTTGTCCAGAGAGGAGGGGTGGTTTTCCCATGTGTTGAAGATGAGAGAGAGTGATACACAGCGGGTTCCCAAGGACAAAAATGAAAGCCATATGTAAGCATTTCAGCCAAGCCATCCATAATTTGATATCCCTTTAAAAGACCACTGGGTTCTTTAATCCAGGGAAGTCATGCTCCCCCTCTATTCTACCTTGGCCAGACCACACCTGGAATATTGTGTCCAGTTCTGGGCACCGTAATTGAAGGGAGATGTTGACAAGCTGGAATGTGTCCAAAGGAGGGAGACTATACTGATCAAGGGTCTGGAGAATAAGCCCTATGAGGAGCAGCTTAAAGATCTGGGCATGTTTAGCCTGCAGAAGAGAAGGCTGAGAGAAGACATGATAGCTATGTATAAATATGTGAGGGGAAGCCATAGGGAGGTGGGAGCAAGCTTGTGTTCTGCTTTCCTGGAGACTAGGACTTGGAACAATGGCTTTAAACTACATGAAAGTAGATTCCACCTGAACATTAGGAAGAACTTCCTAACTGAGAGCTGTTCAGCAGTGGAACTCTCTGCCTCAGAGTGTGGTGGAGGCTCCTTCTTTGGAGGCTTTTAAGAAAGGGTTGGATGGCCATCTTTCAGGGGTGCTTTGAATGTGATTTTCCTGCTTCTTGGCAGGGGGTTGGACTGGATGGCCCACGAGGTCTCTTCCAACTCTATGATCCTATGATTCTACTTGAGTAGATTCCCTGAATATGAACATCATCATATTCCCCCCCCCCTCCAAACCCGGTTTCTTCTGACAGAAAGTATGACTGTTCAGCCGAGAGAATGCAAACTTACCAGAAAAGAAGGAGAAAACTATGGGTTCTGCTTGCGCATTGAGAAGTACAAAATGGGGCACCTGATCCGGAATGTGGAAAAAGACAGTCCTGCTGAGAAGGCTGGCCTGAGAGATGGCGACAGAGTTCTGAGGATCAATGGGGTATTTGTGGACAAGGAAGACCATGGAAAGGTATAACACTGCCAAAGGATAATTCTTACAACCTTCAAGTACATCTGGCAAATAAGCACATCAGGCTGTTTGATCCTATGCTGTGCATGTTTTTTCTTTTTTCCCGGCACTCAAAGTATACTATTTGAGCCTCCTACAACCTCCTCCATCATTTCACTCCAGATGTGTTGGACTATAGTCCCCATGACTCTCATCAAACATGGCCTCTGGTGGTAGGAAATGTAGTACAAGTACAACACATTTAAAAGGCTCAAAACTGAAATGAAACAATAATAAGCACCATCTCAACCATGGACAGAAGCAATAAAATCCTGCAGTAGTTAGTTACCCAGCCCTTCCTCCTCACAAACTTCAAAGTTACCAAGAAGCTCTTTTAAATTAAGTATTAAACGTCTACCCTAAAGATAAGTAGAGATCATTTCACAGTTACTGGGGCCAACAATGATGGTCTTAATAGTTAACTTTAACAGCAGAAGTGATCTCCAAGTCATGCAGATGATCCGACTGAAGTGAATACTTAACTCTCAGATAATGCACACACACAAGATTGAAACCTTACATAACTCCAGGTGCCTGTCAAGAGGAAATAATTGTATATTTCATGTAATAATATTAACACTTTATTCATATTCCGCCCTATCTCCCCAAGGGGACACAGGGCAGATCACAGTACACATACATGGCAAACATTCAATGCTGTTTGGAAGGACAGGGCAGAACAGACAGAAAGGCGGTATATGGCATCAAAGTCCAGCTTCAGTGCCTTGGAGATTGTGCTCGGATTCAGCTACAGTGAGTTCTGTTGCTCCATTGTCTATGACAAAGAGGCATCAGCACTTTCTGTCCCTATGTGAGCTGCTCCAAATCCCCATGGGAAGATGGAGGCGGCATATAAAAATAAAGTTATTATTATTATTATTATTATTATTATTATTATTATTATTTCTCCTTCCTTTGCTCAGCGGCATTTCTGGTCTTTTTCTTTAATGGTGTTGTAAAATACCTCCCCTGCTTATTAGCGGTATCTAATTTTTCTACTTACAGCTCCAAGATGTTTTCAAACTGCTTAGGTAAACAGTGAGCTGACCTTGAGAGTCGGGTACTCACCCCGACCGGGTTATGAACTGGCCACCTTTTGGTTAGTAGATCTTATTACTTCTGGTGATTTACCAGCAGTAATTTAAAGCCCAGCCCTAGATATATAAGTAGATATGTAGATATATAACATCCTATATTTTCTCAGCTGTGGCCCTTCGACTCTGGAACTCCCCAGTGAGATTAGGTTAGCTCCCTCTCTATCCTCCTTCAGGAAACAACTAAAGACCTGGATGTTTCGGTTGGCCTTTGATGAGACAGTCATTAGTTAATCAGTCCCAGATTATTATAATTCTACCCTGTATTGTACTGGGTCCTTATTATTATCATCTATGCATTTAAATTGATTACTTTATTTGTGTATTGCTGCTTCAGTTCCTCCATCTATGTAGATGATAGAACTGTGCCTGGTGGTTGATTGACATTATTAACTGTTATAATATGCTCATTTTATATTGTATTACTGTTTTTACCTTTTTATATTCTGAATTGTGTTTATGTTGTTGTCTATTTTGATCAATTTTGTTGATAGGCTTTTGCCCCATGTAAGCAACCCCGAGCGGGGTATAAATAAAGCATTATTATTATTATTATTATTATTATTATTATTATTATTATTATCGCTACATCCCATGAATAGCATTCTGTGGGAAATCAGAGATTTTATGGGATATCTGCACAATGAATACTGTATTTCTTATTGCTCCATGGGGTTTTTTAAACACTTTTTTCAGTATTCTGTATCAATGACACTTATGTGGCAGAAAACAAAGGGACTAAATGAGTGATTGTCCTGCACTGCATTGCAAACAGAGAACTGGTCCAAAGCATTATATGTAGAACTACCATTGAAAGCAGTCAAGAATTGTACCTGGTTAAAAATAGGGAAGTGAAATTGTTAACAGAACTGATTAATATGATCATATAATGCCACTGACTTTTGAGGTGTTTGGATGCACTAGTGATGACTTTTAAAGCCCTAAACCAAGTGTCCTGAATAATAATCTCCCATATATAATTACCTTGAGCATAATCTTTTTAAAAGGCCCCCCTCCTGTGCCATTTGGCAGGTGTGGTGAGGTGGGTAACTATCAAGGACAGCTTTTCAGTGGTGGAACTCTAATGTTGGAATGAAGCACCCAGAAATGCATGCCTGGTGCCCGTGTTGTGGTTATCTTGATGTCAGATGAAGTTCTGCATCTTGTAATTTCTATTTAATCCCTCATCCCATTCATTGCAGGTGGCTGATTTAGTTAGGACAAGTGCAGATGATGTAGTGTTGTTTGTTTTGGATGAAGAATCCTATGAAAATGCACACAAGGATGGAGTCTGCCTTGAAGAGCTAGGTCAAAATGCACAACTCCAGCAGCAGACCAACCATCCTTCACTTGTGACAAATGGAGTATCGGCTCTGTTTCTACAACCTCGATTCTGCTACTTAGTGAAAGAACGAAATAGCTATGGCTTCTCTTTGAAGACCATCACAGGTAAGAACAATGAGTACAGGCAAGATTTGTATCTAATACAAATTAAAGTCATAGTCTACAGCTGAAGGTTGAACATGAAAGTTGAACATATTTAAAAAAACAACTGGCCATGTGAGTTGGGGGATTCTGGGAAGAAATTTGTTTATTCAAAAAATGTATGTTCCACCCTCTGGTATGTACATAATTTAAAGACAAATTTTCTCTTAAAGCACACTTTCACTAACTAAAGGTCATTATTTGAATGGTGAGTTCTCATAGTAATTACTGCACCCTTTCTGAGAAGCATGGGACATAGATGACAAATGAAAAATTCTTTCAGTTTTGTCGAAGGCTTTCATGGCTGAGGATGCCTGCCATAGATATGGGCGAAATGTCAGGAGAGAATACTTCTGGTACATGGCCATACAGCCTGGAAAACATACAACAACCCTATGTCAGTTTTGCCTATTCTTTCTTCCATTACAGGTCAGAAAGGATTGTTCATTATAGATGTGGCCCCCCAAGGATCAGCTGCAAAAGCTGGAGTGCAGCCAGATGACCGCCTGATTGAAGTCAATGGAGAAAATGTGGAAAATGACACTCATGATGAAGTGGTTGAGAAGGTACCTTGTAAGCTTGCATCTCTCAGCTTCTTCCTTGTCGTCAGAGCTTTCAATTTAAATCTTTGGGTTTGTTCTGTAGCTAAACATTAAAACAAGACACATAGACCATTTCCCAAGTGGTAAGATTTCCATGTAAATCTCCTCAGGCAAAAACCTGCAGCAGAACACATGAGCAGTTTCAAGTAAGGTGCTTGTTTGAGGTGATCTAAGGCAATGTAAAAACTATGAATGAGGGTTAGAATCTAAAAGTTAAAATATTTTGCCAAGAAGTCTCCCTACAAGGGCTGAGTTACAGATATATATCAATGTTGTTCTTGTTGTGTTCTTCAAGTAATTTCTGATTTATGCCAAATGACTCTATAATGGGATTTTCTTTGCAAGATTTGTTTAGAGAGGGGACGGCTGTGTTTACCTTCCTTTGAGACTGAGAGAGTGTGACTTGCTCAAGATCATTCAATTGGTTTCCATGGCCAAAAAGGAATTTAAATCCTGGTCTCCAGAGTCAGACCACCTAATCACACTGGAGTTTTTTTGCCCACTATTTCTTCTTCTGGACAGGGTTTGCCAAGCACCATCAGATGACACTGACTTGACCCTGCTCAATTCCTCCCAAAGTGGAGGAGAAGCATCGCAAGATGCTTCCTCTGCCACGACGGAGAGGTAAGCGTGTTTTGAGTAACTCTGATGGAGCTACTTGCATTTTTTGCCCTTTCCTCTATCTGATGGGGGGAAATGACAACACAGCAATGCACATTGCTGCCCTTTCCCCATCCGATGAGGACAGGGACAGTGCACCAATACGCCTTGTCCTGTCCCCACCAGCACAGCCCCAGGGGCTGTATAAAGAGGTCCATAGGCAAATTTTCAAACCACTACCCCCTACTAGCTTTCATATATATCAATTTGGCCTGAAGTATTACATTTGCACTGAGGGACACTCATGTAATCTACCAGATGCAGATTTAAAACTGCCCCAAAAATACTGGAAGTTACAGTTCAGTAATTTGTGGAGAGCCTCACAATTCCTATCCCTGACTCTGACTGTGAGATATACTCTTGAATCATCTCCAGTTCTAATATAAAAGAGCATCTGACAGTGTGATATTATTAAGTAGTAGTACAAATTGTGTATCTCTAATCCCAAATGCTTGAAATTAGAGGTATTTTGAATTATTTGCATAATGAGATCTTGGTACCCAAATCTTAACACAAAATTCATTTGTTTCATATATATAAGCTAGAGAACACAATGTTACATATACATAGCCTGGAGATAATTTTATATATGATATTTTCAATACTTTTTGTGCATGAAACATTTATGTATACCAAACCATCTCAAAGTAAAAGTCTCACTGTCCTAGCCAGTTGCTATGCAGACAATTCATAGCATTTCAGATAAGAGATACTCAACCTATTTTGGGGTGCCTTCAAGTCAGCTCCAATTTATGGGGATTTGCTCACGGTCACTTATTGAGTTTCTGTGTCTGAGCAGGACTCAGTCCTGTTGTTTCAGGATCCTAGCTCAATAGTACCACACTACACTGGCTCTGAATTAAGTACTGAGAACTATGATTTTAAAAGTTAATGCCATGTCTAAATGCTGTGGATATAGAAAAGTAATCAAATATAAACTATAAAACTTTAGCCAAATCCAAACATTGGTGTTACATAGTGTGAACTAACTGAAATTAATAGTGATGCTTAAGCTAAACCACATTAATCTCTAATACTAAAACACTGTTACACTGATACTTCAAGACTAAAATTTGGATCTAACCCAGTGTAGATTTCACATTTCACATTGTTTATGAAAGAAAGATGGGTCACCTTATTCAAGACTATATGCACTTTAGAACTTTGTATATAAAATGTCCTTATCTTTATCCCTGTATGTGAGATGGTGGCAGAAATATCATTACTGTATACTTATGACTGTATTCCTAGATAAGAAGATCTGGAGACCAAGTTGTGTTTTTGCTATCCAATAAAGAAACCGACCAGTATTGCAACAGACAGAACATACATCTGACAAGAGGAATGGCTAGTTTGAAATTATTACCCAAAAAACCACGACTTACTGCGCTTGAGAAAGGCAGTAATGGTTATGGATTTTACTTGAGAATGGAACAAAATGGAAAAGGTATGCACAAGGACATAGACTGGCCTGAATTTATACAATATGCTTTGTTTATTTTGCCTGATGATTTGTGGGATCTATTGTACGTTTTGAAGCCCAACAGTAGTGTTTAGATTATTAGGGAAGAAGATTTTTTTTTTTTTATAAATTTTTATTGAAGGGTAAGTGCAATACATAGACATGGTTTTAAAAACAAATGACAGTGAGGGATAGCCAGGAAGGGAAATGAGGGTGGGGGGGGGGGGGGGAGAAGGGGAATAGACACCTAAGGATCAACACGAGAGGGGTAGGGGTACAATGATGACTTCCATTCTATCCCCTTTTCGGAAAACAAATTCATTAATATATAATTGTTACTGTGTCCCGGCTCAATTTACTGTTTTAAGTTTTCGTTGATGTATGTGTCAAATTTTTCCCAATTTGTGTTTTTAATCAGTTTTCCTCTACTTGTTTTCAAATAGAAAGTTAATTTGTCCATGTCCTTAATTTCATCTACCTTTTCCAACCAATTTTCCAGTTGCGGAATCTCTTCTGTTTTCCATCTTTTTGCGATTGTTATTCTTGCTGCAGCGCAAATATACGTAAATAATTTATCATCGTTAGTATCCAATTTCAGCGATGTATCTGATAATCCCAATAAATAGTACTCAGGTTTCATTGGGAATTTCACCTTCAAAATTTTTTGCGACTCTACGTGGATCATTTTCCAAAACTTTTGTAACCTTTCACATGTCCACCATACATGAAAAAATGTCCCTTCCAGCTTTTTACATTTCCAACACTTATTCTGATAATTTTTATACATTGAATTTAACTTTTTAGGGGTCATGTACCATCTGTGAAATATCTTTAACCAATTTTCTTTTAAATCCCATGCATAAGTATATTTTAACTTCTTATTCCAAATTTGTTCCCATTCTTCCATTCTTATTGGACGACCAACATTTTTTGCCCATCTAATCATGCAATTTTTCACTGATTCAGTTTCAGTAGACCAACCAAGCAACATATTGTAAATCCTAGAGATTTCCTTCCTGTTTGTTGATAAGACTTTATCCCAAATACTCTCCTCTCCACTGAAACCTACTATTTTATCTTTTATAAATTGCTCTTTAATTTGCGCATACTGAAACCAGGAGATACTTTTGAACCTATCTTTCAATTCTTCCTGAGATTTTAGTTCGTATTTTCCCTCCTTTTTCTTTAAAAGGTCTTTATATCTGGGCCAATTCTTCCATCCTAATATATTTCTCTGATTCGCTTCCAGCGACGAAGTCCATAATGGGGTTTTTTGGTATAGAAATTTCTTGTATTTCTCCCAAATTTTAATTAAGGAAGCCCTAATGAAGTGGTTGCCAAAGTTTTTCTCTACCGCCCGCTTTCCGTACCACAAGTATGCATGCCACCCTCTACGCAAGTCAAACCCTTCAAGGGTTAAGATGTTTTCATCCGCCAGGGTGATCCATTCTTTGACCCATTTTAGGGCGCATGCCTCATAATAAAGATGTAAATTTGGCAGTCCAAATCCCCCTTTGCTTTTAAGGTCTGTCATTACCTTATAATTTACTCTTGGCTTTTTGTTCTTCCAAATAAATTTAGATACCTCCTTATTCCAGATTTTAAATTGTTTTTTATTTCGAAGAATTGGTAAGTTTTGAAATAAATGTAGCATTTTTGGGAGAATGTTCATCTTAATTGTCGCTATGCGGCCTAGCAAGGATATGTTTAATGATTGCCATTGTCTTAAATCTTTTTGTATTTCCTTCCATTTGTCCTGGTAATTATTTTTCAATAATTGAGTGTTTTTCGCTGTTAGCCAAATACCTAGGTATTTTAGTTTGGGTGTTATCTTTAAACCTGATAGCTCTTGTAAGGTAGTCTGGTTTTTCTTAGTAATATTCTTTGTCAACATTTTTGTTTTCTGTTTGTTTAGTTTGAATCCAGCTAGGTTACCAAAGCGTTCTATTGTCGCCATCCATTTGTTAATTTGTTGTCTGGGTTCTTCAATAATACATATTACGTCATCCGCAAACGCCCGAATTTTATATTCCTGGTTTCTTATTTTGGTACCTTTCAATTCTTTATCTTTGCAAATACTGTTAATTAATAGTTCCAAAGCAAAAATGAATATAAGTGGTGAGAGTGGACAGCCTTGTCTCGTTCCTTTTTCGATTTTAAATTCCCGTGATTGTTGATTGTTAATCGTTACTTTGGCCGTTTGTCTACTGTATATCGCTTCTATAGCATTCAAAAAATAGAAACCTATGTCTAACTCTTTAAATAGTAATTTAAAAAAGGGCCAATTTAAATTATCGAATGCTTTTTCCGCGTCAATAGCTAGCAAAGCAATTTCCTTTTCATGATGAAGTTCATAATATTCAATAATGTCAACAATACATCTTACGTTTTCACTCATGTTTCTACCTGGTAAGAAACCTTTTTGGTCAGGGCTTATCCACTCATTTAAAAACTCCTTGAATCTATTAGCTAAAATCGTCGTAAAAATTTTATAGTCTGCATTCAAGAGAGATATTGGTCTATAGTTTCTTATATTCCTCAAATCACTGTTTTCCTTTGGGATGGCAACAATTTCTGCCTGTAACCATGATTCGGGCATTTCCGAATTCCTCAAAACTGCATTCATAGTTTCTTGTAAGTATGGCAATGTTTCCTCTTGGAAGACTTTATAGAAATCAGCTTGGAACCCATCTGGACCTGGGGCTTTGTTTGGTTTCATTGTCATTATTGCTTTTCTAATCTCCTTTATTGTTATTTCCTTGTTTAGAAATTCTCTTTGTTGCTCCGAGATTTTCTGAAGCTTGAATTCTCCTAAATATTGAGATATTTCATTTAAATTAACCTCTTCTTTTCTGTATAAATTCGTATAGTATTGTTTGAATATCTCTAATATTTCCTCGTCTGTTGTATATATTTGACCATTCTCTGTTATATTTGTTATCTGTTGTCTTTGTTTTTTCTTTCTTATCCTTCTCGCCAGCCATTGGCCCGGTTTATTTGCATTTTCGAAATTATATTGCTTAATAAATTTCAGCTGTTTAGCGGTTTCCTCTAATTCCTTTTGGGTTTTCTTTTTCTTCCAGAGTGGCAATTCTTTTATTATTTCATTGTTTGATGGGTTTGCCTTCAGGTTAGTTTCTAAGGATTCTATTTCTTTCTTAATTTTATTTAATTCTTTATTTTTCCTCTTATTCTTCTCTGCCTTTTGTTGAATAAAATAACCTCTTGTGACTGCCTTAAACGCGTCCCATAGAGTCTGGACTCTTATTTCCGGTGTATTGTTTATTGTAAAAAATTCTTTAATCAGCTGTTTATTAATTTTTATGTCTTCCTCTAATTTTATTAAATTTTCGTCTAGTCTCCATCTATAAGTTGATGCTCTTCTATTAATCGTAGTAGTTATAGGGCAGTGGTCTGATTTATCTCTGGGGTGTATTTTAATATCTTTTATTTTGGTGCAGAATGAATTAGAGACCCAAAGCATATCAATTCTCGCCCAGGACTTGTGCCTTGCAGAGAAAAAGGTGTAGTCCTGTACTCCTGGATTGTGGATGCGCCAAGCATCCTGTAGGTCGAATTCTTCTTTTAATTTTACAAAGTTTTGTGGTATTAGTCTGGATTTTACATAGTTTCTATTTTTAGTCGAGTTACTTGTATCAAGTCTAACGTCTAATACTCCATTGAAGTCTCCCAGTATTATTAGATGGTCAAAATTTACTTTCATAATATTTTTCTTTAACTCATTCACAAAATGCTTTTTGGGACCATTTGGAGCATAAATGTTACAGATAAGAGTTTTTTGTCGATCCATGTCGATCAAAACTGCTATATACCTTCCTTCCATATCCTTAAATTGTACTGTTGCTGGGATGTTTTCTTTAATATATATTACCACACCCCTCTTTTTTACAATATCGGATGCAATGAATTCTTTACCAATTCTTTTATTTATTAAATGTAGTGCATGTTTAGCTAAAATATGAGTTTCTTGTAGAGCCACAATGTCATATTTTTCTTTTATTAATTGGGACATTAACGCCTTTCTTTTGCATGGGGAATTTAGTCCGTTGACATTGTTAGAATAGATTTTTAAACATTCCATCTGGGTTCCTTTATTCATGTTTATTTTCGGGGGGTTCGTCGAATTTCATTAGCTCTTGGTCTTCTTCCGATTCTTTGCCTGCACCTGGTGGTAATTCTTCTTTTTCTTCTTCTTCTTCTTCTTCTTCTATCTCTATCTCATCTTCTTCTTCTTCTGTTTCTTCCTTTTCATCTATCGGTCTTGTTGTTTTGGGGTATAGACTTATATCCCCTTTTCCTCCTGGTGGTGAGGTGTGTCGGGCTCTTTTAGGTTTCTTCCTCTTTACTGACGGTGGTGTAGTATCTTCTGCTAAAGTTTCGTGTTCTCCTTTTATGAGTTTTTTATGGAATTCCCTTGCCTTCTCTTCCGATGTTAACCAATGTTTCTCTTCCTTGTATGTTACCATTATACCTTCATTTCTTTCCCACCTAAATCGTATTTTTAATCTTTTAAGTTCATCTGTTAGGAAAAAATATTTCCTTCTTCTATTTAGGATTGTTTGGGGGAATTCTTTCAGCACTATTACTTTTTTATCCTTATAGAAAATTGGGTTGCGGCTATTTTGCATTAATATTTCGTCTCTAATCCTTTTTTTAACAAAGTGTATGATGACATCTCTCGCTACCCTGTTCTTCCTCGAGAAGTTGGTCTGAATTTGATAAACTGTATCGATCTCATTATCAATAATTTCTTCTGGGCGATTTAAGAGTTTCGCAATTAAATTTTTAATTGTTTGCCTAATGTCCTCCTTCGCCTCTTCTTGGATATTGCGAAATCGCAATTGAAAATCTCTTTCTTTTTGCTCAAGTTTTTCTTGTAGTCTTTCTATCTTTTCAATTTTTGCATTTTTTTGCTCTATATCATCCATCTTTTTTTGAATCATGTTCTGTTGTTTTATTATTTTAGAGTTCTCTATTTTCAATAGATTGATCTCCTTATTTGTTCTTGCCATCTCTTTTTTCAGAGAGCCAATCTCCTCTTTAATTTCTTTTTTCATATCCAGCAATTCCTGACATATTTCTTTTTGTTGTATACTTTGTTTATCTAATTTTGTCTGAGATTCCTTCTGATATTCATCTTGTTTCTCCGCCAATTTCTGAATTTCTCTAAAAATGTCTTTAAGATTAATATCCTCAGTTTGTGAAGGCCTTCTCAAAGCGCTTTTGCTATTTTCAAACTTCGCTCTTGCACCTGCCATCTTTTAAGATCAAGGGGATCTTCACCTTGTCTAGACTCCCAATATTTCTAAATTCAAATAATGTTTCTCCTTTTATAGCTTCCCAAACTGTGGTCTCACCAACCGTCTGGCCCTTTACAGTTCATATAAATCATATAAGTCTTATAGAACCTCTCTTTTTATCCCCCAAAAAGATAGCACTTGGACAATTCTCCCCCTTAATTCAAATACATTTGACTTTTACAGTTAACTCCAATGCATCCATCAATTAATTTCGATGTACCTGTCGTCAGCCAATTAATTAATTAAATGAGCAGGCTAATCTATAAACCAAATTAACAAGTTAATCTATATTGACTCTAAAAGTTACTATTTTGGGTTTTTACCCTGTACAATTCTTTGTAGCTTATTTATTTATTCCGTCCGCGTATTTCTTCTCTTCTCCGTCTTGTGAAATCCCGCGAAGTCTGCACGTCTCCACGTTGTTCCTGTCCCTCGTCGTCCCCTACTCGAACCCAGACCGCCCCTCCGTCGCTCCTGCCGTTCACCGCTTTTCCGTTTCGATCGCTCCGCCGCAGGTTTAGGTAATTATAGCATCTTTACTTCAGGGAGAAACCCATTCAGAGCTTTCCGCTGATCTCCGTTGGTTGCCCCTGGTAAATTTTTAGTTTATTAGTTTCCGGCCGGGCCCTTTTTAGTGCAACACCAGCTCAGCGCTTTATTCCGCCCTCACCTTGAGGTTGCACGCTTGCCCTTACTGTGGCGGATTTCCTCTTTTGTCACTTGCCTCTCCCTCGCGCCTTCCGCTGAGTCGCTCCAAGGCCGGGAAGATTGTTTACAAGAGGCTGCAGAGTAGTCAAAACAATCTCCAGTCAAGGTCATCCGCCATTAAGTAAGTCCAATCTTCGGTTACATTACAATTAGACCCGCCTGGAAGTTTCCGTTCTTTTCTTCAATTTTAAATTACTTTTAGATGTAACTTTGGTGGTATTTAAGAAAATTTAGAGGATGTCTTTCTAGAGAGACGCCTTTTCGCCGTTTCGCCTCTCTACTTTTCGGTCTCAGTTTTACTCACTTTTGGATCTGGATCTGTTCTGTTCTTATATCCTCTCCTTTGAACCCGGATTGCCGATAAGGGATAGAATCTTCAACTTTGTTATGGCTTTTGTTTGTTCATCGTCTTCTTCTTTTGGTTTAAAAGTGTGAGCTGGGTCGGCAGTATATGCGGGCTTAAAGCCCGCTGCCGTTGGGACGGTCCGCGATCCCCGCACTTCTCCGGACCCGTACGCCTCGGACCCTTCGAGGTTCGGATCAACGGAGGTGCTTGGGGCCTTGCGTCCCTCCCCGCCTCGATCCGCGGGGAGAGGGGAGCTGAAAGCTCAAACCCGACCGTACCCAATCGATGGTTTGCTGGGAGCCCTCAGCAAACCCGACCTGCCGCCATGAAAGCTCACCGGAAGTCCAGGGAAGAAGATATTTAATATAGCCCATAAAGCTGTCTCAGAAATCATAGCTTTTGTCATCTCCTTAAAATAATAATATTAGGGCTGTTCAACTGATGCCCCCACTCACAAGAACTCCCACTGAACATAAGTCTCTTCCATCAGAACTATGCGTTAGCATACAGGGCAACAAGCATAAGATTCTTGGCTTTGTGGTAAATCTGTTGTTGATGATGTTGCATGTCTTCAAGTCATTTCCAATTTATGACAATCCTAACGTGAACTTAGCATGGGGTTTTCTTGAACGGATGTTCATAGTGGGTTTGCCTCTGTCCCCTTCTGAGAATAAGAGAGTACCACTTACCCAGGGTCACCCACTAGATCAGAAGTTCCCAAACTTTTTTTGACCAAGTTGCACTTTACCAGGGCTCACTTGACCAGGGACCACTCTCCAACATTAGTACCAAAAGGGGTATGAATCAGTTTTTGGTCAACTTTTGATTCAGTTTGGTTATTTAGGGTGCTGATTCAGAAAATTGCATTGGATAAACCACATTGGCTCTAGTTTCTGATACCGAATATATGCCATCCAGTAGTTGCCATCTGCTCGCCCACAGAAAACCATATTTAACAATCTAGATCTGATGTGATCTATAAGAGAGCAGAAATGAGATAAAAAATAAAATAAAGAGGAAGGAGGTTCGCGGACCAGATTTTCGTTCTCGTGGCCCACTGCTGGGCCACAGCTCACAGGTTAAGAACCATTGCACTAGATTTTAATGGCTGAGCAGGGATTCAAATCTTGGTCTCCAGAGTCATAATCAAACACTCAAACCACTATATCACACTCACTGGCTCTCAATCTAGCATTAGATGGTGCTAAATATTTCATGGATAGCTTTCAAATTAAACCTGTGAATTGCTATTGGCTAAATAGACATGCCATGTTCTAACACACTGAGTACCACTAAATACCACATAATGGGGAGAATGGAGGGATTGATGCCTCATGCTCTCCTTGTGGATTTCTTATAGATATCTTATGGAGTTTGCATAGAAACAGGATTTGATAAATCCTTGGTCCATAATACAGCCTAGATATCTTAGCATTTTTACAGAAAATGATTTACCCAAGGACACAAGGAAATCCATGACAGACAGAACACTAACCTGGACACAGATCCATTTTTCTGTTTCCCTTTCAAGTCCCATTTGGAAGCTGACATAATCTTTTTGAAAAGGTTACATTCTGCAAGTTAAACTCTATAAGGAGACTAGTTATAGTTTCAGATAAAAAGCAACAGCTAGACATGCTTTACTAAGTGTGAGGTACTTCTTCTTTTGAGGACAGGTCACCTAATTAAGGACATTGACCCTGGAAGCCCTGCGGATAAAGTAGGTCTTAAGGACAATGACATCTTGGTAGCTGTAAATGGAGAGCCAGTTGAAGCATTGGACCATCATGCTGTGGTGGAGAAAATCAGACAGTCTGGTGAAAAAGCAACACTGCTAATAGTGGATGAAGAGACAGATGCCATGTACAAAATGGTAAGCTTACATACAAGGAGTCACGTGGAAATAATGTTCCATGTTTTCAGAAGAGCGTCGTTGATGGGCTGGAGCAAAAACCAAATGTGAACAGAACGTCCCATTCATCCTGCCTCTGTACCCTTCTCTTCACATCTTTCACAGAAATGTGCTCCACTGATGCACACCAATCAATTTGTGCATTTACATAGGCACATCTCATGTTAACACCTCCACGGCTACCCTCTGTGGATACTGTTCCCCTGTTTCCTAGTGAACCGAGTGCATGGAGATGAGAGGTAACACATGCTCATTATCCCCACACACACATACACATGAACTGCCCAGGTGACTGGCAGAGAAAAGCCAAGCAACAAGGGAGAAGAGGATGCAGTCATTCCACAGTAGTGAAACTGTCTAGCAAAACATCTCTGGTTTGCTTCTCAGCTACGGAAGAGATGAAGTTCATGCACAGGAGAATACACTTCTATACTATTGAACTAATTACAGGGCCTGTGTTTATGGTGAGATGAGGAAGGGTCTTCTTAGTGTCTTTCCCTATGCTCTGAAATACTCTCCCCAGGGAGGTCAAAGTGGTTTTTTTATTACCTTTCAAACAGCAAGGTTTGTAACGAAAGGATTGAGGAAAGGGGGTGCTGAACTGTTTTTTAATTTCTTTTTATCCTTTTTAAGTGTACACGTTGCTTTAATATTGTTAAATGTTTAATTCTGTTTTAATATTAGCTTCTTGTATGGTTGTAATTGTAGTAATTAGTAAGCCACCTTGCATACCAACCTTGAGAAAAAGATAAGCGTGCAGATAAAGATTTTTATTTATCGTGTCAGAAGCGAACCGAGGGTAGAAGTTGTAATGTATTTGAAAACACAAAGTTAAAATAAACAACAGCTTGGCACTATACTAAATGTTCTTTGCTCAGTAGCTGGCCAGTTGGAGTGCCTCTGATGTTGCTGTAAGAAGGTCCTCCATAGTGCATGTGGCAGGGCTCAGATTGCATTGAAATAATGTGGTTTGCTCTTCTCCACACTCGCATGTCATGGCCCCATTTCTTAAGTTTAGCTCTGCATCTCATGGTGCGAGAGCGCAGTCTGTGCAGCACCTTCCAAGTCGCCCTGTAATCTCTGTGTCTCATCCGGCGTCAGTCACTGATTGAGGTTCCGGGTTTTAGCCTGCCAATTTTGGACTCTCGCTTGCTGGGGTGTTCCTGCGAGTATCTCTGTAGATCTTAGAAAACTATTTCTTGATTTAAGGCATCGGTGTACTGGCTGATACCCGAAGAGATGGGCCGGAGGTCCATCTTCTTGGTCCTTTCATTGCTGGCTGTTATTCCCGGCGGATGTCAGGTGGTGCAATGCCAACTAAACAATATGTGGTGTGGGGCATAGACATCCTGTGACGATGCGGAATGTCTCATTAAGAGACACTTTATCTTAATGAGCAAATAAAGATGATGGTTAATGATGATAGTGAGGAGCCAACAGAACATCCACATGGCCTGGAGATTCCCTGATCTCCTGTCCTACTACATGAGTAAGATGTTTTATCATTAAATTTCCTTTCACAGTGGCATTCTTCTCTGTTCTTGGTTTCTTAAGGCTAAGGTATCTCCATGCCTCTACCAACAAATACCACATGAGCCATCTCCACAAGAGGTAGAAGAGCCAACATCTGCTGAGGAAGCCTATCATAAACCGAGGCTCTGCAAGTTGATAAAGGATTCCAAAGGATTTGGCTTTCGTTTGAATGCCATCAAGGGTCTGCCTGGCCAATTTGTTAAAGAGGTATTAATCTACAGTCAGTATAATGGTAATGCAAATATGACATTAAAGATAATTACAACATTCAAGTAATCAAGGCAATATACTGCCAAATGGTGTTTCTGATCTACTTCTTATAACTTAGCTATGATAATTGCTCCTGAAATTAGTAACTTAAAGTATACTGGGTTGCTGTGAGTTTTCCGGGCTGTATGGCCATGTTCCAGAAGCATTCTTTCTTGACATTTCGCCTGTGTCTATAGCAGGCATCCTCAGAGGTTGTGAGGCTACAAGTAGACATTGGTAGTTAACAACAATATACATGCATGCACATAGATATGTACACAACAATGTATTTAAAAGTACCAAGATAGCAAATTAAAAGTATCACAGCATAAAGATATAGTTTCCCAATCTGTCACCTGGTTGCCTTCTGTATCTTGTAATATACAACCCTAGTGTTGAAGAAAGTTCTTTGCTAACTGGCAGAACTAATGCATTTGTCAGAGTACACCCACAGTATGAATCATGCCATCTTCCAAATGTTATGCAATTGCCACTCTCAACATCCATTACCACTGGCTTTCATGGCTATAGTCACCCAATCTCACAACACCTGGAGAGTCACAAAATTTGTACTTGTGCCATATTCTATCAATTGTGAATAGAGTTGCACTCCATGGTACCAATAACATGTTGAGAAGATGTTAACATGTACACTATCTTAGGCTGTAGATGTCCTTCTGAATATGCATGTATAAGACTGCATTTAGTTATTAGAAAATTGATCTTAGAAAAAATGTCCTGGAAAAAAACCTTGCTTTTCAAATATTTTCAGCACTAAATACTTTACAACTGCACTAAAATTTACCAAGTTATTCAGGAACGGAATGGAAAAGTTCAATGTACATGTGTTGAAAATCTAATGGTGCTACTGTTCAAACATGGCAATTATGCTACTGTTCAAACGTGGCAATTGTTTCTTAACAAAGCCCTTCAATAGCCATTCCTACAAAATTAATCATATTTTCCCTTTTATTTCACGAATGTACATATTGATAACTTAGACGCTATGGTACTCTTTTAATAACTGTATAGTGTTATTTGTAAAAGTTATAGGCATGCAAACTGCCTACTATAAAACATGATCAATAGTCTAGTGCAATGTTTCTCAAACTGTGCTCCTCCAGGTGTTTTGGACTTCAGCTCCCAGAAATCCCAGTCATCTTACCAGCTGTTAGGAATTGTGGGAGCTGAAGTCTAAAACATCTGGAGGAACAGAGTTTTAGAAACTCTGGTCTAGTGAATCATAAACCGAGTCAATGTAGTCACCTTGTGCTGTTGCCTAAACTCAACCAGCAAAATGTCTCCTCCTAACACAACATAACTACAGGTACATAAGGATGGGCCAGCAGACTTAGCAGGACTGCAAGTTGATGACATCTTGATAGAGGTGAATGGTGTCAATGTGGAGAATGAGGACTATGATGTTGTAGTGGCAAAAATCCATGAAAGTGGCAACAGGCTGGCACTACTAGTGTGTGGAGAAGAAGCTTATCAATACTTCCAGTCTCTGAATATGTCTATTACTGCCTCGATGGCAGATCCATTAGATGACGACAATAATGATCCACCTGCTTATACAGAGATACAACCCTCACAGACAGAACAAGAAAGAGTGAGTTACTTTGCTTATAAAAATTGAGAAACTGAATGGGAATGGAATTGCCTTAATTCTGAGAATACATAATTGGACAGAAAGTCACTGAAATTAATAGTAACTATCTAACCTCCATATAAATATGATTAAATTGCAAGTAAGTGAACAAGTTATTTTGTTGTAACAATACTGTAAATGCCCATTTTGCTCAAGCCATTTTGAGGAGTGGAGAAATCCTTCAGTGATAATTTAGATGTAAATAGGAAACATCAAACTACATGTGAAAGAACAATAGGGATAGAATTATGTAAATACACTTATTCCATTTGGTAAACATATTTACGAATGATCAATACACGTAAATATATATATACAAAGATAATTGTATATAAAATGTTAAAGAGCACACATACTCCACAGCCTGACACACTGTCAGTGATTTCTTAAACCAATAATTCACTAACTCCTGTGAAAAGTAGTTGCTCAAAGGAGGCACAAGAATTTTTTTTCAGACATTAAATTACTTATCACTCCATAGAATAATTGAATCAGAGAGTTGAAGAGACCTCATGGGCTATCCAGTCCAACCCCCTGCCAATAGTTATATGCATAGCTATTTTGCATTTAGGAGGGGCATGACGTCCACATGTAAATATAAAGGGAGTCACAGAGTAAAATATTTGAGAACAACTGCTTTAAAATGTAAAGATGGAGAAAACACTGAGAAGCTGTAATGAACACAGGCATCCCAGGATCACAGATTGTATCCTGCAATTGTCTTTTGAGTGCCTTCCTTTTTAAAATCAGAATATTGAGCTGAGAAAGCTATTTTTGCCTGTGCATGAGCAGCACTAAATCTCCTAATTAACTACTAACAATACTCCATTATTGTCATTCTTCTGAAACTGCAGAATAGTCTCCATGAGACTACTGATTTGACATAATAACACATATTGCTTTTCTCCTCTAGGCCAGCATATCCTCCTCTTCAGATGCAGTTGATGGAGATGAAGAGGATACCAAACTGTGATATCAGAAATCACTTTAGCTTCCCACATTTGTATTTGAAGAGCAATGCTGTATGACTCCTATTCTGAAGCAAAGAGCTTACTTACTACTATTGGTAGATGCTTATTTGAAGCAATGTTCCGCTGAACACTGTGGAAATTACTTCTGAGATAAAACGTGTGTAAGACTGGGATGGTACATAATTGTTTTAACCATTTCAGAGTAAGAGGTGATTGTATTTGTTGAATAAAACTATTTTGTCTAAAACCACTGTCCGCATAAGGTACAAGCCAGCTTGTATGTTATGAGTAAGTTACAAAGGTTTTCTCATGAAAAGTGGTAAATATAGTGGCCATCTCCCAATGCAAGTAGCAGATAATTTTATTAAAATTTATCACACTATATTCTGTTTACCATTTTCAAATAAGAAACTCTGATGGATAGACATTTTAGAATGAACTAACTTTAGACTTTGCTGTCCAATATTTTAACCAATTGGAAGAAGCTGCCATGTGTGTCTCACTGACATGGATTATTTCCAGTACCAATTCTTTTGAGAACTTCTTTTGTGAGCTTGAAAATAAAATTTCACTCTAGTGTGCATCTGAAGTGCTCCAGATATATGGGTGTTTTGTGAAATATTTTGTTTGTGCAATGTAACAATTAACACAGCTCTTCCTCTCCCTTCTGCATGTTCAAAAATTCAGACATTTAAAAAAAAACTAGAGAAGTCAGAGGACTACTGATCAGATGGGATCCTTGGGGGGGTTGGAACCCTACAAGAAGTGAGGAAGTTCTTCCTAATGTTCAGGTGGAATCTCCTTTCCTGTTTGAAGTTTGAAGCCATTGTTCTGTATCCTAGTCTGCAGGGCAGCAGAAAACAAGCTTGCTTCTTCGTCCCTATGACTTCCCGTCACATATTTATACATGGCTATCATGTCTCCTCTCAGCCTTCTCTTCTGCAGGCTAAATATGCCCAACTCTTTATGCCGCTCCTCATAGGGCTTGTTCTCCAGACTCTTGATCATTTTAGTCACCTTTCTCGGGACACATTCCATCTTGTCAATATTTCCCTCAAACTACAGTGCCCAGAATTGGACACAGTATTCCAGGTGTGGTCTGACCAAGGCGGAATAGAGGAGTAGCATGACTTCCCTGGATCTAGACACTATACGCCTATTGATGCAGGCCAAAATCCCATTGGCCTTTTTAGCCACTGTTGGTTCACATTTAACTTGTTATCCACAAGGACTCCAACTGTACTGCTGTTGAGCCAGGCATCTCCCATTTCACTTTTTCTGCTGAAGTGGAGTATCTTGCATTTGTCCCTGTTGAACTTCATTTTTTAAAAGTTTTGGCCCATCTCTCTAATCTGTTAAGGTCTTTTTGAATTCTGCTCCTGTCTTCTTGAATATTGGCTATCCCTCCCAATTTGGTGTCGTCTGCAAACTTGATGATCGTGCCTTCTAGCCCTTAGTCTAAGTCATTAATAAAGATGTTGAACAGAACTGGGCCCAGGATGGAACCCTGTGGCACTCCATCACTTCCTTCCAGAATGAAGAGGAAGCATTGGCGAGCACCCTCTGGGTCCGTTCACTTAACCAATTACTGTATTTTATTGTGAAGTTTTCCACCCTTCTTTCACAGCCAAATCTCATTTCCTCTTTCTGTTTATCTGCTGTGCAGACCAGACAGAAGCTGTCTCTGAGCTTCCAATGGCAGCTCAGTGCAGAGATTTCCTAGGCTCTACAATCCAATTACTAGTGAAGTCAATCAGTACTCACTCTTGTAACAAACATGCTACATAGAACATGCTACATGGATAGCTTGTGTGTGAAAACAACGTTCAAATACCATAGTTACTGCTAAAACAAAAAGAGGGCATCCCCTCGATAACTATTAGCTACTACTGGGAGTTCTCCCCATGCATTTTATTCTGCAGTTACACCTCTGTTTATGTTTAGGGGAGGTATTCAAACATGAACAATGACACCCTGATGTATTCTACCAGCAATATGCCAGGTTAGTATAACACATGGACCTTTTCTACTGAAATTCTACAAAGTCTGGGTATTATTTACAAGAAAGGGTTGTAATGAAGCAATAAAACGGCTGAAATGCCTTTCTTAGTAATGTGGGCCCTTGGTATTCAGAGATTGGTTCCAAGACCCTTGTAGATACTAAAATCTGTGTATCCTCAATTCCCATTATATATAACAGTGCAGTAAAATGGTGTCCTTATATATAAGGACAAAATCAAAGTTTGCTTTTTTATTTTTACAAATATTTTGAAGACATGGGTGGTTGTATCCATGGATGCAGAATCCAAGTATACAGAGAGTCGACTGTACTGCACTCCTGCTATCCGTATTATGGCCTAACATTAGACCACTGACGTGAATTTGTGACTGCAGTATAAGTAAAAAAAAATTCTAGTAGACTAAATTCAGTTGGATCACAAGCTTTCCAGGACTGTGTTAGAAATGCCCATACAATTCAGCGATTTAAGTGATCATTTACTTTCAAAAAGTTTAGTATTGACAAATACCATGAATTATTACAAAATCTGATTTATTTAGAAATTTGGTTCCAGAATCACCACTTTCCAGATTAAGACAATATTGCCAGTCTCATTATCCAAACACTACAGAGCGGTTTCTCCCACTCCTGCTTCCTGACAGCTCTTCTTTCTTTTCCTCCTGTGGTTTCTTCCCCAAGGACATGCTTGCCTTCCGAGAGCTGCATCTCACAGGCCACCTCTTGCCCCTCTTTGCCCGCAGCTAATCATTTGATCTGAACCAAGGAGCCGATTATCCATCGCAGGAGCAACCACTATAAGATGGCAATATGCCAAACGCATCGTCCTCACTCACCATGCAATGAAGGATTAAGAAACAGTCAGGGTGCCATATGTTTTTCAGGAGCCTGCTTATGTGCTAGATATAGGAAGAGGATACTGGAGAGAGCACTGACAAGGAATATCACATCAAACCAGCGGTGGTAGAAATTGAACTGCAACTCCCCAAGGACTTCAGTAATGATGGTGCGATACTCCAAGGGCATGCTCATCCGAATTAGCAGCACCGAAGACACAAAATACATCCCCTGCAAAGAGGAGAAAAGAAGCATCAGACACCCTGTTTCCCCCGCTGGATAAACAGATTGAAGAGGACAAGACGTAGCTTGGAAATAAATGGAAATAAAAGACATGGATAAATTAACATTTTTATTAAAAAAGAATAAAGGCAGTGGATTGAAAAAGACAGACTGGTCACTTTTAGAAAACTATCTTACGAAACATTAAAGACTTGAGTGGGAAATAATATTTTTCTAACAGTTCTAGGCTATTACAATTATAATAGTACAGGAGGAGGAACAAAAGCCACAAATACTCTTTCCCTACTTCTTCCCCCTCTCCTTCTTCCTTTCTTGTTCTTTTTCCTTTTCCCTACTTTCCTATACTTATATTGTTCCCCCATTTTTATGTATACACATCTTTTTCTTAATAAAAATCTATTTTAAAAAAAAAGAAGTAGCTTTTCTTCTCCAAAGTTCCACAAAATACTCACCATGATCTGTGCCAGCAACAAAACAATAACGTTGGAAGATTTGCTGCTTGAGATAGCATAGAAAAACTGTGGAGGAAGACAGACAAAAATCAGCTTACCAGAACATGTAATTACACACCTACATAGGAAGCAACCTATCATCAAAGACATATTAATATTTTTAGAACAAAACTAGAAAATAACTATATTCATCATATAAAGCACCAATTCCTCATACTTAACATGACTGTAGAATGGTACAGGGCTTGTTATATCACCAGTTTATTTAAAAGAGTCAACTAGAAAAAGTTAATGCTCAATCCAGTTATAACTAGTCATTGGAATTAACTCTTGATCTGTCAAATCATTAGGATGACTTAACAAAACTATCTTTTCCCCTCTAAGGGTATCACACAATGTCCTCCACATCCATCTGGGATCAGAAACAAGAAATTACTTCTTCTTATAGTTGCTATGTAAGCTGTTTTATTTTGCAATCAACCCTTCACATTCGCTGGGGTAAGGGGCAAAGGTCCACTGTGAAAGTGACAAAATAACTTTTCTAGAAATGTCTAGAAAATAACTTTTCTAGAAATGTCTACGCCTTATAGCAAAATTCTATGGTCAATTTCCATTAGAAACAGACTATAGAATTGGCTTGGCACACCTAGCGATTCCTAGAGAAGTGTTCTTTCTAAACTCTACAGGTCACTCAGCATGACTAGAGAAAGCTGACCATAGAGTCACATTGTAATACCTAGAGAAAAAAATTAATCAAAACTGTGAATAATCAAATCTGCAAAAGTCAAAACAGCAAATGTGGAGAAACAACTGTAAGTGCAAGTGGTCCTAATTATGTCCAGGTACCCTTTCACACAGGCAAACAATATAGTTTGTAACAATTTAAGTGAAAACCTGGAAAAAGTTAGAGAATCAGACAATAAAAGGTTGGTTAAACAGGACACGGATGATAGCTCTATTCGAAAAGTTAACTTATACTAAATTAGCAAAATCGAAACTATCGGAAAAATTAACTTATAAATCAAGATCAGCAAAAGGAAAACTGAAAGATCTATCTGATAAAATCTGGAAGCCATTTATTAGCTTCATGTGGTAAATTTAAATCCCCAAACATCCAAGAAAGATTGTGGCTGAGCAATTAATAAACACATTACAATAACTATATATAATGGGTGAAATTAGAATAATGGTAATAACAATAGGTTTGACAGAGCTGTATTTTTATAATGCTACGTAAGTAATGCCTCCCATTACTTAAATGGATTGTGGTATAGATCTAGAAAAATAAGATGTGATAAGACAACTGTATTGTGTTTTAAATGTCTTGGAATTAAAAAAAACAATTCAAGGACTTGCAGTGACTGGGAAAAATGTACTACCATCTTGAGAATAGCTATCCATGATTCTTCCAATCCATATATGAATACATAATGCAGATGTCATGATCAATACAAGCTATATGACCCAACTACATATATATTACATGATAATAATGTCATCATGCCATTGAATGTGCTGTTAATATGGCCAGGTTTCTTTCAGGTTACTTTCTACTTTCTGATAGCCCCTCCAATGTTTTATGCATGCAAAACAATGAGCAGCACTGCAGAACTGTCACGCCTGCCATTTTCCCCACTAATCCTGTCTGATCTGAGAAGCTAAGCAGGATCTGGCTGGTTATGGAGACTGACAAGGAATGCCAGGTGTTGCAGACTTAATTCAGAGGAAGGCCACAGCAAACCTCCCTCTGCATGACCAGAAGGGAATATAACAAGCACCAATAACCTTCATATTCCAAACACACATTCAAAGAAAAGTTTCCGTTACTGCCAAGAGCAAAAGGTCTCAGAATAAGCCAATGTTTTAATTAAATTACTAGAAACACTTGAAACAGATATTCTACTACACAACACCGTGATTTTCTAACTGTACTATCTTCTTCTTCATTCACATAGTTGTTTCCGACTCTTCATGACCAAATGGACCAGTCCACGCCAGAGCTTCCTGTTAGCCGTCGCCACCCCCAGTTCCTTTAAGGTCAAGCCAGTCACTTCAAGGATACCATCCATCCATCTCACCCTTGGTCTCTTTCTTTTTCCTTCAATTTTCCCCAGCATCATGATCTTTTCCAAGCTTTTCCCTGTCTTCTCATGATGTGGCCAAAATACTTCATCTTTGCCTCTTAATATCCTTCCCTCCAGTGAGCAGCTGAGCATTATTTCCTGGACTGGTTAGATCTTCTTGCAGTCCAAGGCACTCTCAGGATTTTCCTCCAACACCAAAGTTCAAAAGCATCTATCTTCCTTCGCTCAGCCTTCCTTATGGTCCAGCTTTAGCAACCATAGGTTACTGTGAGGAATACCATTGCTTTCACTATGCGGACCTTCGTTGCCAGTGTGATGTCTCTGCTTTTCACTATTTTATCGAGGTTGGTCGTTGCTCTTCTCCCAAGAAATAAACGTCTTCTGCTTTCCTGGCTGCAGTCTGCATCTGCAGTGATCTTCGCGCCTAGAAATATAAAGTCTGTCACTGCCTCCACATTTTCTCCCTTTATTTGCCAGTTATCAATCGGTCTGTACTATAAAGTAACATATAACTCTGATCCCTGAAGTATAAGACAATATGATAGAACGACACATTACTGGAGCAAGAAGATGGAATCAACCAAGGAGTTTCAACTTTAGGGGGGTCACTCCTATACAGATCTATCTACTTAAGATCTTACAAAAGGACTCAATTCTCCCATTCACACACTCCTCTTTTCAACTATGTGTAACAACATGTCCAAACTTACCTTTGTAAGTGTTATCAATAAACCCCTGATAGAAGTGACAATAATTATTCCAACAAGAATAAAGGAAATATGCTGGGACCAGAATTTTACCTGCAGTGACATGAAGAGAGAGAACAGTTAAACTCTAAAGAGTGGTTCACAGCTCATTTAGCATTAACATATAATCTGCCTAGATATAAATTTCAAATATTTTAGTTGAACACATATAGTTCTTCGTAGTATTGTCCACACAGTCAACATGGAAGTCAGAGTTAATTTTAGACACAAGAAACAGATTACACTGGCCAATCTGTTTTGGTGCCTCACATGTTAGTCTCGTTTCTGGGTATATTTGACCTGCTAATTCCAAAAATGGCACCAGCTTTCCCCTATCAGCTCTAGCTTTTGAAATACAGAATGTATGTTATATACCAGTCTTCATTTGCTCACTTATATAAAATCATGATAACCATATCTAAGAAGGTAGAGCTGATGCTGTCTATCCAAGGTAATTTTCTGAATCAGTGTCCCAAATAACTCCAGGAACAGGCCTAAAAGTCAAGACACAAATACATTTTTTGCTGGGCTGTGTTACAGATCAAGTCACCCTCTTGCAAGAAAGACTGTAGTAGTCATTGTTGCTATATCTCACCTTTTCCTCAAAATTGGAACTCATGGCAGTTCTCAATATTTTTTTCATTTCATTTTTATTCATGTCTAACGAAATAGAAACTCAAAGGGGGTTAGTTTTTAACTCCCCTTGAGTCCCTATATTGGTAAAAAAGTTAAATAAAAATAAAATATAACAACAACAACAACAACATGCTATTAGCATCTGTCAATAAGTACTGTATTACAAGATCATGCAACCTTTCAAGAGCCCATATTAACTCACATATTATCCAGCTGTGAACCGAATAGAATGCATTAAGTATAAAGGAACATTACTAAAAGAAGTTGAATTTTTATAAGTGCTCACATCAAACTGAATCCCCAAGTAATTCACAGTAATCTCAATTCCTCTTGTAACAGGATCAGTCTTCCCAACTCTGTCAAATACAATATTAATTGTTGCCTAAAAGGGGAGGAAAGGGGGAAAAAACATGATACACAATACTGTCACAAGAACCATCATAGGATATATGCATGCCTCTTCCATAGTATGTTGCCTAGCTGGGTTACACTGTTCAGCGAAGATGTATACTGTAATTATAAAGCAGAAGATATGCCATTTTGTCTGAAAAACTATCTTTTTTTAAAAAAAAACTAAGACGTCACACAATTTTTAATATGAAAATGCTATTATGCACTTCTAAATAGGTAAGAGAAAATGCATGCCAATCTATGTCCACATTCATACTTCATGAATGGGGTGGAATGAAGAATAGAAGTCAAGGATGTACTAAGAATCTACAAAAATGCAATTGTAAGAAAAATAATTATCTCAGTAATAGTATTACATACCATAAAAATTTTCCAAACACAGTAGATAGAGAAAAAGTAGCCCAGAAAGTTGAAGTATTTCCCTTGGAATGTCTTTGAATATTCTATTCTTTCCTGCAGAGAGGAAACGTTTTTCAGTTCCATGAATCATTCATTTTAAGCTGGCATGTCTTACTTACTTCATTGATTTTGCGTCAATAAAACAATTAACATGCCATACAGACCATGTGACACACAGAGAGTGTACATGCTGACCTTTTTACAGCTGCCAGATTAAGATTTGCCAATGACAAAAAAAAATCAAATTACACAATAAAAAAAACAAGCCTAGAGTTCCAGGCTTCTGGGAGTGCCTTTATCTCACAAGGCCGCAATTTCTGCCTATGACAATATTACAGGTTACGTTAAAATGGCATGAATCCTCCAGCCAGCATTACCACTGCATCCTGGAAGATGATGGGAGTTGTAGTGTAGGAAGTATTTTCCTTGCTCTGAGTAATGTGTGCATTCACTATGTAATGAAGGCCTTCACATAAACAAATTACTTTCTATCCAAGCAGCAAGACCCACTGCAATACACATCATTTCCATGTGTATCGTCCATGAAAAGGTTTGAACTGGGCAATGGTCTTGATAATCAACACTTTTAAGAATGGGGGAGGAATAGTGAGTAGATAAACTAAAGCTCTCATAGCACATCCACCCACTGGATGTTTTCTAAATTTGCTCCCTTGTTTTCTCCCACTCTGCCGTTCCTTTTACCCACCCATTAGGAATGAGAGCAATCCCCTTAGCCTGCACCTTGGTAGCATGCAGGTCAGCCGTCTCCAAGAAAAGCTGACGACTCAGCTCCTCCAGAGCATCTACCTCCTGCTGGATAAGTGCCAGATCTGGCAAACCGAGGTCGTTAAGGGCAAAGTTCCATTTAGTATCTTCTGAAACGATAGATAGATAGATAGATAGATAGATAGATAGATAGATAGATAGATAGATAGATAGATAGAGATAGCATACACTTCCAGTTTCCTTTCACCCCTTCAATAACTGCAGATTCACCAAAAACTTTTCAAAATTATGATTCAACAAAGGCATACAGTATACAAAGACCCAGCCTCTTCTTTAAAGCACAACATAGTTTACTTTGCAGTGGAATTATTGTGCAAATTGCTTGAAATTCAGCAACCTAAGCAATTTCACCAAATACAATAGGCAAAACTCTAGTTGCAATCAGCTTTTGGCCTCTCACAAATGGGAACTGGCTATGGCCTCTTTTTCTCAATATTACATCGCTATGTGCAACCTGATACTGTGCACTAACTAGATATTCACAACTTATAACCCAATTTGAGATTTGAGTTAAACTCAAACTCAAAGCATATGGGTACAGCATCTCAGCTAGTTTGGGGACTTTTCTCGTTCTTCTCACAGCCTTTCTTTTCATAGCCAAACGAGGAAATTTGGAGAATTCAGAAGCATTCAGACTTCTCTGGCATTTTAGCTGGCTCCAATAAAACATTTATCAGCATTGTTACTTTTTAGTATTTATCTACTACAGATGAGAAATTGTGCACCACTGCCACCTGGAGGATTGAAATGGATGATGCAAATCAGATGCTGTATTTCTATGGGATAGCACAAATGGGAAATATCCTGTAGGCATACCCTTAGCTGTGTATCCGAACCTCTCTTTTTACAAGACTAATGTGTCAGTATTGATTAACATAACTTGGTGGGAAATAAATGTTGTGAGACATAGCCAAATATTGAGAGCCAACTGCAATTTACATTGTGGTTGACTTTTCTTTCTTGTGTTTGAATATTTTAGATAACATCCGTGATCTCAGCATTGTTTAGCTATGAGGTGTAATAATTAGTAGATAAGTGAGGAAGAAGCTTTGCATAATTGTACATACTATATAGCTACTACAATATTTATTCCATTTCCCCCCATAGCTTCTCAGACAACTTAATCATCTTTGAACTACTTTGCAGTTCACTTTTCGTGGATTCGCTGTTTTGCGGTTTTTCAATAATTCTAAAAGACTATTATAAATCATAAACAATTACAAGGAAGGGAGGAAGGAAAAGCCAAAGGGAGAGAAAAGGAGTCCAAGTGGCAACAGGAGGAGAAGGAAGCGATTTATCAACACACAATTGGTTGACAAAGACTTAAAATAGTGTATAACTACTTAAATAATGTATAAATATTAAAATAAATAGTGTCCCTACTTCGCGGATTTTCACTTATTGCGGGTGGTCCTGGAACCTAACCCCAGCAATAAGTGAGGGAACACTGTAGTGCCATTTCTCTTAAGAAAACAGACAAATGTTCGTATTTACAGGAGAAATGGCAGTTCCATACACTATCATTTATGACAACCGCAAGCTTATCAAAAGAGTAAATGTCCCATTGTAGCAAGTATTTTGCAGTCCCAGATTTGTTGTCAATTGATGTTGACTTTGACTCATGACATCCCTGTCTGAAAGACCTACAAGAACCCAGGTTATCATCTGCCCTGCTTATGTCTTGCAAATTCAGGGCTATGGTTTCCTTCACCATAAGGCAATCTTCCTCTTTTCCTAAAACCTGGACGGTTTTAAGCAGAGGCTACTCAATATTGCTCTTTTTGGCTTTTAGTGAAAGTGCAGGCTTGATTTACTCTAGGACCCATTTATTTGCTGTTTTACTAGTCTTTGGTAACAAAAGCACTCTCCTTTAGCATCATTTATGGGTTTCTTGTCAGCTTTTTTACTGTCAAGCTTTAACGCCCATACATAGAAAGAGCATTGGATTATTGTTACATTCTGCAAGATATACGACACTAAAGAACTGCAGGTAAGAACTTCTACATAGCCTACACATTAATAATGATCTCCTCACATTGTTTCATTTAACTACCTGACAACCCACCAATCACTTTTCCAAAGCAAACCATAAAGGATACTTTCACTGCCTGATGACGATGTTGTAACACTTTTTATCATCCCCCAGAAACCACTGGTTTTGTTGTGTACTTCCCCTCTCTGGAACATGTTTCTGTGAACCATTGCTATCCTGATTGGGAGGAAAAATCGGGTGCTTAAAAAACATGATACACAAACTAGAACCAAAATAAAACACAGCACACACGTATAGTGGATTTGATCCAGCTTCAGTCATTTTAAGAGGACAGAGTGAAATTAAGGAGAGATAAGTTAAATCATGACTAACTCATTTTCCATTAATTTTATTTTAAGTCACTGTCACACTTTAGAAATCTAAATAGGGTAGGCATTCAACATTTTTGAGGCTTAGGAATGCCAGATCCCATCAAAAGTGAAGAAAAGTTGTTAAGTCCCACACACACATACACAACAAATATGCATGTTACTGCTGCAAAATTCTCTGCCTCGCTCCCAAGCCACCTCCGACACATCTTTGATGCCTATGCCACTAGCCTTCAAGTCTTCCTGCATATGCCTCCTAGGACAATGAAAGTGATGCAAAAATCTCTCAAGAAGAGAACAATGATTACATGAGAGAGGATTTTAGCAGCACTGTGGTATGGCTGAACTGAATGACATTTCTATTATCATTCAGACCACCAGGTTATATTTTGCTCACTGGGGAATCTAGAAATCAAGACACTGATTTTACTATTTTATCCGTGTGCTTTTAAACTGCCTTCACAATTACTATATTTGTTTGTGTGTGTGAGCATGTACATGCACCTTCAAGGCACCTGTTGACTTCTGAATGTCATAGGGTTTCCTTAAACAATGAATACTCAGAAGTAGTTTATCATTTCCTTCCTCTGTTCATTTATGGTGAGGGGTTGATTCATGATTTTTAAAAATTGAATCAGAAGAAAAACTTAACAAACTCTTGACAGTATTCAAAATGCCTGACCAGAAACTATTTTGGCAGAAGAAATAAGCCATATTTGTATGCCACAGTTCTCCTGAGCATAGGAAGGTAATCTTCACTTTATGAATTCTGGACAATCCCTTTAAAGCTTTTCAGTTAATACTTCAAATTCTAGCTTCTTACAAATAATAAAAACAAAAAATAGTAATTTTGAACTTACACAAAGTTCATTTAAAGAATAAAGAACCTCTTTTCTCTACAAACAGGAGACTGGAAACAATACATGCTTTTCCAAAGAATTTAAAAAAAAAATCCTATTACATTCAATGAATTACCTCATTATATACAATTCATCATTTTAGCTGTTTTAATTACTATTTGATGGTTTACAGTAAGAATAATTTGTCTACTGGCAAGTCATTCTCCTGATAAGATTTTAATCCCAAGATGTTTGCCTCACCTTTTCTTCTTGCTGATGATCATGTCCATAGTTTGGAGGAGTCGGCGTTCCAAAGCTAGAATATCTGCATCTGTCACATTCCTATAAAAAGACAGGAATATAGGGCTATTGGTTTGATTTTGACTTTCTAGTACTTCTCTAGAGGGGTTTAAGCAGAGGCTTGACGGTCATCTGTCAGCAATGCTTTGATGATATTTTCTTGCATAACTAGGGTATATCAGGACTAGATAGCCCTTATGGTCTCTTGCCAACTCTATGATTCTACTCTCTAATAAAAAGAATGGACAATTCAGTCTAGCCATGGGCCATCCTTGAACTAGAAATTGCTAGAAATCCTTCCTTTCTTGCCTCTATCCTCTGTCCCTTGTTTTACCCTTTGGGGAGATAAAGTGGAGTAGTAGTAGTAGTAGCAGCAGCAATAATAATAATAATATAATTTTATATTATAACATATTATAAATATTATAAAATATTATAAATATTTTAAAATATTATAAGTATTACATTATTTAATACTAATAATAATATTCTCAAAAGCAAGCTCAATGGAGGCAACACCATCAAGTCCATAAACACCTGGGCCATACCTGTCATAAGATATACTGCTGGCATTATAAACTGGACACAGGTGGAACTGGACAATTTAGACAGAAAAACAAGGAAACTCATGACCATTCATCATTCACTGCACCCTCGCAGTGTTGTTGACCGGCTATATCTGCCTAAAAAATCAGGTGGCAGAGGACTCTTACAAGTAAAACAAGCAGTCAAAGAAGAAGAACATGCCCTGGCAGAATATGTAAAGCAAAGTGAAGAACCTGCTTTGATTGAAGTCAAAAATCAGAAACTCCTCAAAGCACAGCAGACAAAAAACCAGTACAAGAAAACCGCACTACAAACTAGAGCTGACAGCTGGAACAACAAAACACTGCATGGAAAGTTCCTTGACAATATTGAAGGAAAAGCTGATAAGGAGAAGACCTGGCTATGGCTCACGAATGGGACCCTGAAGAAGGAGACAAAATGCCTGATCCTTACAGCCCAGGAGCATGCCATCAGAACAAATGCAATTAAGGCCAAGATTGAAAAATCAGCTGATGACCCAAAATGCAGACTGTGCAAGGAAACCAATGAAACCATTCATCATATTTTCAGCTGCTGTAAGAAAATCGCACAGACTGACTACAAACAGAGACACAACTACAGTAGAATCTCACTCATCCAAGCTAAACGGGCCGGCAGAAGCTTGGATAAGCGAATATCTTGAATAATAAGGAGGGATTAAGAAAAAGGCTATTGAACATCAAATTAGGTTATGATTAAGCACCAAAACATCATGTTATACAACAAATTTGACAAAAAAAGTAGTTCAGTACGCAGTAATGTTATGTTGAAATTACTGTATTGAAAACATTGACTACAAAAATGGCTTGGATAATCCAGAGGCTTGGATAAGCGAGGCTTGGAAAGGTGAGACTCTACTGTATGTGGCCCAAATGATTCATTGGAACCTATGCCTCAAGTAACACCTCCCAGTAGTAAAGAACTGTTGGGATTACAAACCTGCAAAAGTATTGGAAAATGAGCATGCAAAGATACTGTGGGACTTCCGAATCCAGACTGACAAAGTTCTGGAACACAACACACCAGATATCACAGTTGTGGAAAAGAAAAAGGTTTGGATCATTGATGTTGCCATCCCAGGTGACAGTCGCATTGACAAAAAACAACAGGAAAAACTCAGCCGCTATCAGGACCTCAAGATTGAACTTCAAAGACTCTGGCAGAAACCAGTGCAGGTGGTCCCGGTGGTGATCGTGTGATGCCTCATGGGCCCTGTAGTCCTGTTCCTAGTACTATTGTGGCAGATGAAGATGAAAACATGGCTGGAACAAAGCCGGCGGGGGAAGCCAGCGACCGGGCGTAGAAGGGCTCGCCAACCCGGTCAAAAACTCCACTCAAGAGCCGCAAACGGGGGTCCTATTTCTCCTGGTGGTCACGCTGTGGTCAGTGAAAAAAGGACCCGTCATGATCCATGCCATGATAGACTCAGGGGCAACAAACAATTTCATCGATAGGGACTATGCTGACTCTCTGGGACTACAATATCATGATTTCAAGAACGCCCGGGTGGTGCAAGCCATAGACGGCCGACCCCTGAAGACAGGTCCAGTAAGCCAATGGACCGAGCCCACCAGAATGTGGATAAGAGAACACATGGAAGAAATCTCCTTCTTCGTTACCGAGGTCCCCCATTTCCCCGTGATTTTGGGTATCCCGTGGCTGACACTCCACGACCCAAACATCTCCTGGACCAACAGAGAACTGCAGTTCGCCTCAAGGTATTGCCAAAATCATTGTCTAGTAGCCAAGGTCTGCCATGCCACAGACGCAGAACCCATCATCACCTTGCCCAAGAAATACTCGGACTTTTGGGATGTTTTCAATGAAAAGGAAGCCGAGAAACTACCCCCACATAGACCCTATGACTGTGCCATTGACCTGGTGGAGGGGGCCCCAATTCCGCGAGGACATCTCTACTCCCTGACTGAACCAGAGCAAGAAGCTCTCAGGGAGTTTATAGAGTCAAACCTTCGCAAGGGGTTCATCAGACCCTCTCAATCCCCAGCCGCTTCCCCAGTGATGTTCGTGAAAAAGAAGTCAGGGGACCTACGCTTGGTCGTGGACTATCGGGCACTGAACAACATCACGAAGCGGAACCGCTACCCATTGCCATTGATCTCAGACCTATTGGACCGACTCCGAGGGGCCAAGGTTTACACCAAACTGGATCTTCACGGGGCTTACAATCTAGTTCGCATAAGAGAAGGGGACAAATGGAAAACCGCCTTCCAGACCAAATTTGGATTATACGAGTCCCTAGTCATGAATTTCGGATTATCCGGAGCCCCCGCAACTTTCCAGCATTTTGTCAACGATATTTTCCAAGATTATCTAGATCGGTTCTTGATCATATACTTGGACGACTTTTTGGTGTTCTCGAAATCACAAACGGAACACGATCAGCACGTCAGAATGGTGCTACAACGATTGCGGGATCATGGACTATATGCCAAGTTAGAAAAATGCGCCTTTGATTTGCAAGAGGTAGACTTCCTGGGATACCGCGTCTCGCCACTAGGACTATCCATGGACCCAGCAAAAGTTTCGGCCGTATTGGAATGGCGGGCGCCAACTAACAAAAAGGAAGTTCAGCGCTTCTTGGGGTTTGCAAACTACTACCGCAAGTTCATCCCAGACTTCGCTCGCTGGTCTGACCCAATCACCAGCTGCATCCGAGGGAAACAACCTTTCCGCTGGACAGAACAAGCCGAGCAAGGGTTCCACCAGCTAAAGCAGCCAATTCTACAGCACCCTGATCCTAAGACCCCTTTTGTTGTGCAGGCTGACGCCTCCGATGTAGCAATTGGGGCTGTGCTCATGCAACCAGTGGGAGAACATCTCCATCCTTGTGCCTATTACTCACGACAACTAACAGCCCCAGAGAGAAATTATACCATTTGGGAAAAAGAACTCTTAGCCATAAAGGCAGCCTTTGAAAATTGGAGGCATTGGCTAGAAGGGGCCAAATTTCCCATTGAAGTCCATACTGACCATCGAAATTTGGAGCATCTAAGGACCGCACGGAAGCTAAACCAAAGGCAGCAGTGCTGGGCTTTGTTCTTTGAACGTTTTGATCCATTATGTGACTCCAGCTCAGACCAAGCAAGCAGATGCCCTGTCACGGAAACCAGAATATGCAGCAGGGCGCAAAGACACCTCAGAATCACGATTGCTGCAACCCGAGAACTTTGCCACGCTCACAGTGGGAAACACCAAATCCACTTCGATTGAGCCAGCTCTTCCTAACCCAGAATCCCTTTTCACTCAAGAGATTAGGGCCAGTCAACAGACAGATTCCTGGGCTCAAGAACAGATTCGCCAAGGACTACGTTTCCCCTTCTCACTCAAGAACGATCTATTATGCTACAGGAACCATGTTTACATCCCTCCAGGTCCCGGCAGAGAAAAGGCACTTCATTTGTGCCATGACAGCAAGCCAGCAGGACATTTTGGGTTATTTAAAACCATGCACTTGATCCTGCGAGATTTCTGGTGGCCCAAGATCCGCAAGGACGTGGAGAATTATGTCAATACCTGCCCTGTATGCCAGCGTTCCAAGACACGAAGGGAGAAGCCGTCAGGGCTACTGCATCCCCTTCCCACTCCTTCTCGCCCATGGGAGATAATCTCCGCGGATTTTATCACTGATCTACCACCCTCCCTTGGATTCACCACGATTCTAGTAGTGGTGGACCTTTTCACCAAGTTGGCCCATATTATTCCCTGCGATGGCCTTCCCACGGCCAAAGAGACTGCAGATTTATTCCTTCAGCATGTATTTCGACTACATGGATTGCCCAAGAGTTTGGTCACTGACCGTGGATCTCAATTCACCTCTCATTTTTGGAAAGCCCTGCAAAAACTACTGGGCATAGACTCTCGTTTATCTTCAGCTCACCATCCCCAAACAGATGGACAAACCGAGCGCACCAATGCCACTTTGGAACAATACCTTCGCTGTTATGTAAACTACCAACAGGACAATTGGGCTTCACTATTACCTCTATCAGAGTTTGCTTACAACAATGGTGTCCAGAATTCAACTAAAGAAACCCCGTTCTTTGCATACTACGGTTTCCATCCTCGATTCTTTCCTTCTGTCATAGAGACCTCAGAAGTCCCTGCAGCGGAGGATTGGCTGCAGGAACTCACAGCGGTACAAGAACTCTTGCACCAGCAACTTGATCAAGCCAAGGAGGACTACAAACGCCACGCTGACAGCCATCGCCAGCCTGGTTCCGAGGTCAAGGTAGGAGATCGGGTTCTGTTGTCTACTCGCTTTTTGCCCTCCCACCGTCCCTGCCGGAAGTTAGATGCCCGTTTCATTGATCCCTACCCAGTGGTGGCGCAACTTAACCCCGTGACTTTCAAACTCCAACTTCCGCGCTCCATGCGCATTCATCCGGTGTTCCACCGTTCCCTGCTCCTTCCGGCGGATGGTGTTCGCCCCGACGCGAGCCGGCCGCCCCCCGCCCCTGTTCTAGTGGACGGAGAGGAGTTCGAGGTTCAGGACATTTTGGATTCTCGCTTCCATCGCCGCCGCCTTCAGTATCTCATTGACTGGGTGGGTTTTGGCCCCGAAGAACGCTCCTGGGAAGACGCTTCCACGGTCCATGCCCCCGACCTGGTCCGCCGCTTCCATCAGGCCTACCCTTCCAAGCCGCGGCCCCGCGACTCTCGGGGACGGGCCCTGAATGAGGGGGGCCTTGGGAGAGGGGATAGTGTGATGCCTCATGGGCCCTGTAGTCCTGTTCCTAGTACTATTGTGGCAGATGAAGATGAAAACATGGGGTTTTCGCCGGTGCAACAAGAGCCGGAGTCTCTTCACCTGCCGGATGTTGATGTTTGCCCTCAAGAATTCAGTAAAACAGGCCTTGGGCAGAACTCCCCTCCGTTTCCCAGGAAGGAATCTTATTCTAAAGACAGAGGAGTTAGAGAGGCCCAACGGAGGAGTTTACGGATCGCTGCCAAACAACAGGCTGATTAGGCCTGCTTCCCTTGGGAAATTCTAAGGAGTCTTGCATCTGGACAGAGTTGGGTTTCGCTTCTTGTTCTCTAGGGAAAAAGAGTTGTTGGCGGGAAAACGGGACCCAATATAGGTGTTTGGCGCGGGAGATTCTTTGCGGAGTCAATTGATCAGCTTCAGGAGAGAGATCGTGTGTGGACTTCGTAACCCCAGTTCCTTGCTTCCCGGATCAAGCTTTCAAGCCTTTGCCTTGCCTTGCTGTTTAACCACGGACCCTGCTCCACGCTTCACGTTTTGCCTTGTTTCTAGTCACGGACCTAGTCAAGAACCAAGTTTATTTCCAGCCTTGTTGTCAAGCTTCATTGGACTTCCAAGACTCTGACATTTCCCCACTCTTTTGCTTGGCAAAAGTGTGTGTTTCGGTCAAGTGGATTAAAACTTTGAACTCTAATATCATTTATTGGACAATACATTTTTGGACTATATTTGACCTCATTTGAAAGGTCTGCTTCTGAACTATATTCTTCACTTGTTTTTATTGCTTTTATATATTTCCTTAATAAAGATATTAGATAGAGATTGGCCTCCGTGTACGGATATTGGTGCCCAGCAGCCAGGGGTCTGACAGATCGGCACATTGGGTGCCGTGCCAAAAGATCTCAGCCGGCATTTGGAAACAATAGACATTGACAAAATTACGATCTGCCAACTGCAAAAGGCCACCCTACTGGGATCTGCGCGCATCATCCAAAAATACATCACACTGTCCTAGACACTTGGGAAGTGTTCGACTTGTGGTTTTGTGATACGAAATCCAGCATATCTATCTTGTTTGCTGTGTCATAAAATAATAATAATATCATCACTTCCCATGGGATATGGGAAGAACCAAACAAACAGAAATGGTGTCGGGGTGCCAATGGGCCAAGTGCTCACCAAAGCCCTCATCTGCAACCACCCAATGTTTCCTAGTTCCTTCCCCAATCCCATCTCAATAACCCATTATGTTTTGGTTGCTACAGTTGACTGTCAAGTTTCAACAGCAAATCTCTCTTCCTCCCTGCTTGCATCCAGCCCAGGAGCAACTATGGTAACTTAAAAGAGCGGAAGTCTGCTTCTCTTGTAGAGAAGAAAGACTACCACAGCGTTGTACCACCACCCCCTCTTTTAAGTACAGAGCTTGCAATCTCTTTTGAAAGTTCCTTGAGATATCTTCCTGAGAGCAAAGGAGGGAGCAACTGCTTATTTATCCAAGGCTGTTTCCATAATCCCTAGAAGCAAGGCATTTTGGACTCGCATTTTCATATCCCCCTCACTGCCAGTTGTGACATTTTTCCATGGCTCATTATTGTTCTATTCCTGCAAAATTTGTTCAAATGGATTCTGTACCTTTTGGATACAAACTCCGCAATTGTTCCTAAATTGTACTGTGAATCCTTTTTAAATGGCCATCTCTGAGATCTGCCTTAAGTCCCACTCTGGGAGAAAGGTGACACACAAATGAAATGAAACAAATAAATAAAAAATCACCTTAGAAAATAAGACATATAAGTATATGGACAATTGACTGCACCAAATCCAGAAAGCAGGGCCATAAGGGTCACCCCAATCACTCCCACTCGGCTGATAAGCTGTTCTATGGATAGAATTCCTGAAGAAAAGAAAGAGTATAAGCTTTGTTTCATTAGCACATTCTTCAGAATACAAAAAAGCAGAATTGCAGTTACTATTATATCTTCATCTGTATAAGTAAGCTTGTTTCTGATATCTCAATAGATGTTCAGTTGTTTGATATTAAGATATGTTTTTATCAGATAACTAGACAATTATCTCCATGAATAGCATCTCAGAAATGCTTACAACAATACCTTATTGAGAAGCTTAACTTACTGGGCTACAACCCTGGCCATTAGTAAAAGGTTATAGGAATAATAGTTCATCAACTTTTGAAGGGTCCCAAGTTTCCCAAAAGGGGAGTGTAAGGAGGAGACAGTGGAGGGTCTCGCCCTGAAGTTAGAAAGAAGCTCTTCCTTTAAAACACCAGCAAAATCCAAGGACGCTGAATCAATGCAAGCATGGAGACAGATGTGGAGTAATTGGAAGGAGGGAGGGGGAAGTGACAGGAGAGAGATAAGAGTGGGAGAAGAAGGGGGAGCTCCATTGGATTTGAGTTGTTAGTGACTGAAATAAAGAAGTTACTGGGAAAATTACAAGCAGCCATCGGAGTCTTGTTTGTTGCAACTAACTGCCAGAATGGATAATGCTGGACCCTTTCACACGGAGTATATGAATATTTAATTTCTTTGAAATTGTTACAAGTCACCGATGTGGTCAAACAATCAGTAACTTAGAGTGCAGTCTTTTAAATCCAGAAGTATTACAGTATATGAAAGCATAATGGCTAAGGAGGTTTCTTCAAGCCAGCTGTTACACTAGTCTGGCAATTCTTTTCCCCAGTATGTCAGGACCCATACTACTGTATTTCTTCTATTTTAAGACATGCTTTTTTTCCACATATAAACATCTCTGAAAATGGGGTACGCCTTAGAATCGCAGGTGCTTTATATATATAAAAATAAAGCTTTTTCTGCTGGTAGAATCAATGAAATATTGTATATTTGTGTTATATTTGCAGTTTCCTAGCAAATCACCATGCCCTGTCAACCAATGGCTTTCAGAACAGCAGCACCTAACAGAGCAAGTAAATCAAGATATTAATTCACAATATTGCTTTGGCCAACTATTTCCGTTCATGAAGACAGAAACAGTTACTCTGAATTACTGATTACCCATTAAAGGTTTTCTGTCTGAGATGTTCAAAACTGCAATTAGTGACTGCATGTTGCATTGAACCCCAATTGACTGGTTCTGGTGCGCAACCTATAATATACAACTGCAAAAAGCAACTTATTTTCTAAGAACAAAGTCAAGCTAAGATTTAAAAAACAAATACAAACTGAAACTATCAGCATAGTATTCTCACTAGAAGGAATTAATTTTAGAGGCCAGGATGCCCTTTGAAGAGTGTGCACTTCCTAAATTTAGGGAAGTAGCAGGAAGAGCACTGAGCTTTACTTAATAATAATCAGTGCATTTTAAAAAATTGTGAAGCCTAGAACACTTTCAACATCTTTACAAACAAACACATAATTGCATATTGCTTGTGTTAAAATTCAGTTACTAATAAAGATTTATTAAAACCATAAAAAGTATTATCTAGATATCATACTTCCAAAGTCTATTAAAACATAACATGGTACTAAGCCCAAGTGAATACAGTGAGACTTGGGTGCAGTGCAAACCACCCATGATTTTTGACAACCTGACAAAACATTAAAGGATGCCAGTTCTTTTCACCCACAGTTAAGATATCATACGGCATGGCATGTACAGTGGTTTGCTTCAGGAAGTTAGCAAGTGAAATATTTTATAAAACTCACCATGTTTTGGACTGAGGATAGGAAATGGATCTCCCAGTTTCCAGAAGAAATACATAAATATTAACCAGATAATACAGGCAAAAATCAGCCTGTGCTTGTGCACTAAAATTAATAAAGAAAAAGAAAAATAATTAAAATTATCATCTGTTACACACAGTGTGGCATCTGTCATTTTGGGCGATGATTCAAAACATAGCTGCCAGAACAGTCCTTCAAAGCAAATGCATACTTACACAATCGGATGTTGCTCACAACAAAATAGCCAATATAAAAGGGGACCATGAAGACCAGAACAAGCAAAATCACACAGAGGTTCAATTTCCAATGAAAATATCGTGAGCTGAAAATAAAAGAAAAAATTATTAGTATCCGTTTTTCTTAACCCATTCCCGTTCCCTTCCTAACAAGGTCATATATAGCTTCATTAAGCCAGTTATATTTGGATAATGTGGACCCATTTCAGTTTGGATTCTGATTGGAACATGAAATTTTGACTTCTTCACTTGCCTCAGTGGATTACTTATATTATGAACTACATCATGTGGCTCTAATACGGGTTGGGATTTCTCACTGGATTTTGATATAATTCATATCTTTATCCTTCTGGATTGCTTGGACTAGACCTTCGGAACATTAATACAGTTGGATAGATTGCATGGACAGAGAGCAGGATTCCTGAAAGTTAGGGGAAACATTCTGTCTTCCCAGCTGTCCAGAAATTTCAGAACACAGAACTGCATTAATGTTCTTTGTCACCTGAATTCAACAACCTTCAGCTTGAAAATGTGGTGAATCAGGGCAATGAAGCTAAGATTAAACCGGGGAGCTGTTGTTTACTAAGAAATCAGAGTCAAATATTAAGATTCAGCCTATTCTTAAACAGTTCATTGTCACTCTGAAAACTTAATTCCATAGCTTGGGAGTAATTCTTAATCCAACTTTGTCAACAGATCTCCAGGTAACCCCTAAATAGCAAACAAAATGTAAATCTCAGCACTGAGAAGCCACACAGAGAATATCTATTCTTTTGCTAATAACTCTGCCAGATGTCATGAATGTCCAATTATTTAGAAGGCAGATTTTATCTCTTAACCACACACACACAAATCAGAAATGCAGTTATAACATTTTCCCAGGTACCAATATATTTTTGCTGGCAATCCAAGATGCTTTCTAAAAACTGTTTGGCTTCTACCCTCAGAGATAAATAATATGTAAAACTGGTGGCACCTTCACCAACCATTGTCAGAAATAAGGTGTTCATCAGTAAGCAAATGCAATTTATAGCATCACTATGTTCTACAGAAAAAAAACTCAGTGACATTATTGAACTGAGGTTATATAAATATAGCTACATATATTTAGGGATCAATAAGTATTTTGAATCCACTGGTTTCTAATTGCCTGAATATAGCTGGTACAGAAAAATCTTGAAACTTAAGTAATTTTAAATTGAACAAAAATAGGTGATAGAGTCCTTAAAACATTATCATATTCCCTACAATTTCTCTGGCGTCTTATTTACTGTTGGGAATGTTGCCAAACACTATGAAGCAAACATTGTTGGAAAAACATCTCATAAAACAGCCTAGCAACCATTTTTGACATTTTTAGTTCAATCTCCCTGCTGCCCACTATTCATATTTTACAGACAAAAAGTCACTTTTAAAAGCTATGGCCAAGCAAACAAACCCATTAACAGCACAAAAGCACAAAAAAGTTTTAATGGTAGTTGTTATACCTACCTGCTACTTAAGACTCCTAGAATCTCAAAAATAATAAGTTCAAACATGGTGCAAGAAAAAGCAAATGTGACTGAAAAGACAACCTGTACAACATATTGCCGGACCTGTAATAAAGGAAATGGGGCAGAATCAAAACTAATCTTCATAATATATACAATATTCATACCCAAAAGAAACACGTAGATCAACATGGATTTAAAAACACAGAGGAACCTATATTTGAATAAACCAAGAAGAAAGAGAGATCATCTTCATGGTTAGTTTTTCTTCTGATAGCTCCTTTCTCTGGTATTTCATTGCTTTTTGTCCTATGTTAATACAAAAGTCCTTAAAATAATTCAAAAATAAACTCAAAATAATACTCTCAGACAGAAATCTAGCAAAATACAAAATTTTAAGAAATGCACCACAGGAAGTATATTTACTTGTATGTATCTCACTGAGTTAAATTGGGGTTACTCTCAAGCAAATGTAGATCTATAAATTAGTGACCCTAAAAAGGCAAGTGGTTTTGCCACATTTTGTATATTTCACATAAGTATTTTCTCTTTCAAATAGCAGCAAAGTTATCATTAGCAGCCACGGTCTAATCATCCCCACCTCATAGTCTTTGAAGAGTTGGCGCATGAAGAACAGCCATCCAAACCCAAAGAACAGGATCTACAGTGGGAAAGAATAAGAGCAGGTGATGTTTAGAAAATGCTGAAATCTCAAAACATCTTAGAACATTTAAGAATAGTTTTGCTATGAAAGTAAGATTATACTGAAATAAAAATGTTATGTGTACTAAACCAGGACTTCTTAAACTTTTTCCACTCATGACCCCTTTTTGCCCAAGAAATTTTTATTTGACCCCAGGTATATAGATTTATAAAATAGGTATAAAAATCAAACCTTTACTATAATAAATCAACATTTGCTAGGGTTGCTAAACAGGCTGATTTTCCTTTCTATGGAGTACAGTTGAAACATTTTCTGCAGAGTCCACTATAAGCACTGCACGTTATTGCTAGCATAAATTTTTCATGACCTCAACATTGAGCTAAGGGGACCCAATTTGGGGTTGGGACCCACAGTTTAAGAAGCAGTGGGCAAGACAACATATTTGTTCCTAATGGCATGAATCCATGACAATGATCACATCATTGTGGCTTCTTATAAGAATTTTTAAATCATCTTTATTTTCTTCATATATTTATATGCTGCTTCTCACAGCTTTCCATAAACATTTAATTGAACTAATATAAAACTATGTTAAGTACATATAAAGCACTCCAAGCAAAACTAAAAAGGCAGCTTTTAAAAAGTCTTGCAATATTAAGAAAACACAGACTGAAAGGTTTTTTGAAAGTTGCCTTCAAAATGGACATATATACTTCTTCCTGGAGAGAATTCCTAGGAAGAAATCTACAGGGCCTCCACTGAAAAAGCACTATCATTGTGTGTTTGAGTTATGTGTTGCTTGTTGACTTCAACCATCATCTTTGTTTTCATAGTTTGCCCATGCAAGCTGTGCACAGAGGTAGTTTTCCCTGTTCCTGTCTCTGAAATCCTAGATATGCTAGTATTCATTGGCAATCTCCCATCCAATTACTAATAAGGGCCCGTCCTGCTTGGCTTTGAACATCTGAAAGGATCTCTGTAATACTTATTAATGTATAGGACATACCGTAATGGCTGGATTGTGAGCAGATCCTCTGAATCTGACCTTCAGACTCAGCCAAGTAGGACTTTAAAGATGACGAACAACACTTCAAGCCCAGGAATAAGCCAGCAACCAATTGCACTGGTACAAGACATGGGTTATGTGATAGACTATTTCCTCATTTATTCACCTACCCTAGAACTCCTTCCTGTGGAAGGTCAGGCTGGCTCCATCCCTTTTGAATTTCCAGTTTAATGCTGTGCCTTTGTGTCTCTAGCAGGGATTTGGCCTTTGGATCTTAAAACTGGGGTGTTTTCAAAATTTGCTTTTAGAGCTGGTTTGTTGTTGTTGTTGTTGTTGTTGTTATGCTTCAAGCATTTTATTTGCTTATTAGTTAATGTTAAATTTCTTAAAATGTTTGTAGTTGTTGTGTACTGTCGAGTAGAACAAGAGGCAATAAATAAATACTTTAAAATACTTTAAAAATAAATAAAAATACAACCTGGGAGCTCAAGCCCCAAATTTAATTTTTATACCAGTTGTTGGGAACTATGGTAGTTGAAGTACAAAACACCTGGAGGGCCGAAGGTTGCCCATGCCTGAGTAGAATGAATGCAGGGTTGCTGTGAGTCTTTTGGGCTGTATGGCCATGTTCCAGAAGCTCTCTCTCCTGACATTTCATCCACATTTGTGGCAGGCATCCTCAGAGGTTGTGAGGTATGTTGGAAGCTAGGCAAGGGAGGTTTATATATAAATATCGATGTAAGGTCCAGGGTGGGAGAAAGAACTCTTGTCTGTTGAAGGCAAGTGTGAATGTTGTAGTTAATCACCTTGATTACCATTTGATGGTCCTGGGCCTCAAGGCCTGACTTCTTCCTGTCTAGGACAATCCTTTGTTTGGAGATGTTAGCTGTCCTTGATTGATTCTTGTCTGGAGTTCCCCTGCTTTTTTTAGTCTTGTTCTTTATTTACTGTTCTGATTTTAGAGGGTTTTTTAATACTGGTAGTCAGATTTTGTTCATTTTCATGGTTTCATCCTTTCTGTTGAAATTGTCCACATGTTTGTGGATTTCAATGGCTTCTCTGTGTAGTCTGATGTGGTAGTTGTTAGAGTAGTCCAGCATTTCTGTGTTCTCAAATAATATGCTGTGTCCAGGTTGGCTCTGCTATGGCTGAACTCTCTAGCTGAAGTAGTTTGCAGTGCCTTTTATGGTCCTTGATTCATGTTTGGGCAATGCTGCTTTTGGTGGTCCCTATGTAGACTTGTCCACAGCTGCATCGTATACGGTAGACTGCTGCAGAGATGAGAAGATCCCTCTTGTCCTTCGCTGAACGTAGCATTTGTTGGACTTTCTTAGTGGGTCTGTAGATAGTTTGTAGGTTGCGTTTCTTCAACAGCTTCCCTATGCGGCCAGTGGTTCCCTTGATGTATGAGGACCTCAGAGAATGCCTGCCACAGATGTGGGCAGGAGACAATGCTTCTGGAACATGGCCATACAGCCCAAAAGACTCGACAACCCAATAATTCCGGCCATGAAAGCCTTCAACAATACATAGAATACAGTTTGACCCCCACTTTCACTCCCATGGGATCCTGGGAGTTACACCAGCACTGACAGAGAAGGCTAAAGGCCTTGTAAAACGACAACTCCCAGGATTCCCTAGCATCGAGCCATGACAGCTAATGTGGTGTCGCACTGCATTCATGCTACAGTGACAGATGGCAAGAACAAAGGCCCCTCTCATTCGCTTCAACCCCTTTTACACCATCCACACCTGGAGAAAGTTGGGAGAGCCCATTACTTCTCCAGGCCTCATTTTGTAGTTGGCGAGTTTTCTTTCCCCCCAGGCCTGCAGAATGAAGCAATGGGGAAAGGTGGCTTCCCTCCGGCGTCAAAAGTGGTACAGCGCAGCCCTCCCTCTCTCCGCCGAAAGTGGTACAACCCATGCCTTCTAAGCGCCCCATTCGGCGAGAGGGTTCGACCATTTCCGAAAAGCGGGGGGGGGGGGGGGGGGGGCGGGGAAGACGAACTTCTCTCCACAGAACATGACTGCCCGGAGGGGCGTTGACGACGCCTCTTTACCTGAGAGACGACCATGATGCTGGAGTCGATCAGGAAGCTCATGGTGGAGCAGGCCTCCCCCCGGGCCCCCTCCCTGTTTCTTCTCCCTCCAGTCAATCAAGCTGCCTCCACGCTGTCAATCGGCGCGGCAGAAGGCGGTCTTTTTTCTAGAGGCGGGACTTCCTGGTTCCTTGGACTTTAACTCCCAGAAGCCCTCACTGACGCGGTCAATAACCGGGAATTCTGGGAGATGAAGTCTTAAAGGCTAAAAAAGGGTCGTTTCACATTCTTGGTTGCATCTATCAGGGATGGGCAAACTTGGACCCTCTAGGTCAGGGGTCCCCAAACTAAGGCCCGGAGGCCGGATGCGGCCCATCGAAGCTATTTATCCGGCCCCCACGGCACAAAGACAGAAGGGGGTTGGGCTATATGACCCAAGGGGTCTCTTCTTCTCTTCCAACCCTTATTATTATTATTATTATTATTATTATTATTATTATTATTATTATATTATGACACAGCAAACAAGATAGATATGCTGGATTTCATATCACAAAATCACAAGTCGAACACTTCCCAAGTGTCTAGGACTGTGTGATGCATTTTCGGATGATGCGCGCAGATCCCAGTAGGGTGGCCTTTTGCAGTTGGCAGATCATAATTTTGTCAATGTCTATTGTTTCCAAATGCCGGCTGAGATCTTTTGGCACGGCACCCAATGTGCCGATCACATTGTATTATTATTATTATTATTATTATTATTATTATTATTATTATCAACACAACAACGTTGTATGGCACAGCAAACAAGATAGATATGCTGGATTTCGTTTTGCAAAACCACAAGTCGAACACTTCCCAAGTGTCTAGGACTGTGTGATGTATTTTCTGATGATGTGTGCAGATCCCAGTAGGGTGGCCTTTTGCAGTTGGCAGATGGTGATTTTGTCAATGTCTATTGTTTCCAAATGCCGGCTGAGATCTTTTGGCACAGCACCCAGTGTGCCCATCACCACCGGGACCACCTGTACTGGTTTCTGCCAGAGTCTTTGAAGTTCAATCTTGAGGTCCTGATAGCGGCTGAGTTTTTCCTGTTGTTTTTCATCTATGCGACTGTCACCTGGGATGGCAACATCAATGATCCAAACCTTGTTCTTTTCCACAACTGTGATGTCTGGTGTGTTGTGTTCCAGAACTTTGTCAGTCTGGATTCGGAAGTCCCACAGTATCTTTGTGTGCTCATTTTCCAATACTTTTGCAGGTTTGTGATCCCACCAGTTCTTTGCTGCTGGGAGGTGGTACTTGAGGCATAAGTTCCAATGAATCATTTGGGCCACATAGTTGTGCCTCTGTTTGTAGTCTGTCTGTGCGATTTTCTTACAGCAGCTGAGCATATGATCAATGGTTTCGTCGGTTTCCTTGCACAGTCTGCATTTTGGGTCATCAGCTGATTTTTCAATCTTGGCCTTAATTGCATTTGTTCTGATGGCTTGCTCCTGGGCTGCAAGGATCAGGCCTTCTGTCTCCTTCTTCAGGGTCCCATTCGTGAGCCAGAGCCAGGTCTTCTCCTTATCAGCTTTTCCTTCAATTTTGTCAAGGAACTTTCCATGCAGTGTTTTGTTGTGCCAGCTGTCAGCTCTAGTTTGTAGTGCGGTTTTCTTGTACTGGTTTTTTGTCTGCTGTGTTTTGAGGAGTTTCTGATTTTTGACTTCAATCAAAGCAGGTTCTTCACTTTGCTTGACATATTCTGCCAGGGCATGTTCTTCTTCTTTGACTGCTTGCTTTACTTGTAAGAGTTCTCTGCCCCCTGATCTTCTAGGCAGATATAGCCGGTCAACATCACTGCGAGGGTGCAGTGAATGATGAATGAATTATTATTATTATTATTATTATTATTATTATTATTATTATTATTAATAACATTGAGGCTGGGTGGCCATCTGTCAGGGATGCTTTGCTTGTGCTTTTGGTGCACAAAGGCAGAAGGGGGTTGGACTGAATGGCCCAAGGGGTCTCTTCCAACCCTCTTTATTAATAATAATAATAATATAACATAAAGGCTGGGTGGCCATATGTCAAGGGTGCTTTGCTTGTGCTTTCGGTGCACAAAAGCAGAAGGAGTTGGACTAAATGGCCCAAGGGGTCTCTTCAAACCCTCTTTATTATTATTATTATTATTATTATTATTATTATTATTATTATCATTATTATCATTATTATTATTAATAACATTGAGGCTGGGTGGCCATCTCTCAGGGGTGCTTTGCTTGTGCTTTTGGTGCACAAAGGCAGAAGGGGGTTGGACTCAATGGCCCAAAGGGTCTCTTTCAACCCACTTTTTGTTGTTGTTGTTGTTGTTGTTGTTGTTAATTATTATTGCTCGGTGGCCAACTATAGTCCGGCCCTCCAACGGTCCGAAGGATCGTGAACTGGCCCCCTCTTTAAAAAGTTTGGGGACTCCTGCTCTAGGTGTTTTGGACTTCACCTCCCACAATTGCCAACAGCCTACCGGCTTTTAGGAATTGTGGGAGTTGAATTCCAAAACACCTGGAGGGCCTAGGTTGGCCCATGCCTGGTACACTGACCCTATATACATCAATCCCAAGACATCCTTAAATGGCAAATCTCTATGGACCATGTTTAAAAAGCGCCAGACCATTAGCATCCAGTTTAAACTGAACTTTGTTTTAAAAAAAAAACCCAAAAAAAACTTAGTTTCTACTTTTGTTAACTAGCATAAGTTGAGTGCCAGTTGGAGCCCTTGGTGGCGTAGTGGATTAAAGCCTTGTGACTTGAAGGTTGGGTTGCTGATCTGCAAGCTGCCAGGTTCGAATCCCACCCGGGGAGAGCGCAGATGAGCTCCCTCTATCAGCTCCAGCTCCATGCGGGGACATGAGAAGCCTCCCACAAGGATGATAAAAACATCAAAACATCCAGGTGTCCCCTGGGCAACGTCCTTGCAGATGGCCAATTCTCTCACACCAGAAGCGATGTGCAGTTTCTCAAGTCGCTCCTGACACGAAAAAAAAAGTGGCAGTTCCCTGCAGAATTGGTTTGTACCAGTCGTTCTTTATCTTCACACAAAACAAGGAAATATAAACAAGGCTTTGAAGCTGAAAGGCCATTCAATGCTAATCAAGGTGGGCAATAATAACAATGTCCCACCCTAGACATTGTTATTATTATGTATTCATTGTTATGTATTCATTGTTATTATATTTTGACAGCAGTAATGCAGAAAAATATTACATTTCAGCTTCACAAGATCCATCAAGAAAAAGGATCAAAAACAAACTTTTGGTATCAATTGAGAATAAGCACAAAATATAAAGTAAGTGATAATAAATGAATTACCAGGATTTTTCAGCCATTCCATATAGTTTTTTTATTGGGTTGCTGTGAGTTTTCCAGGCTGTATGGCCAAGTTCAAGAAGCATTATCTCCTGACGTTTCGCCCACATTGATGGCAGGCATCCTCAGCGGTTGTGTGGAAAATAGGATATTGTCTGTTTGAGGCAAGTCAAAAAAGAAGCACAATCAAAGGCCTGGCAGACCGTGCAAAAAGAATCTGCAAACCTCACTTCTTCCAAGGTGAACTAAACCATCTAAACTGGGCTCTACAGGCCAATGGAGACTCTATCACAGACATCAGAAGAGCTGCAAGGCCAAGAACAAGCCACGAGAGTAAAGATGAAGATCCACCCAGAGGAAAAGTGTTCTTACCATATATCATCTAGGGAACCACTGACCGCATAAGGAAGCTGATGAAGAAACACAACCTACAAACTATCTACAGACCCACTAAGAAAATGTAACAAATGCTCCATTCAGCAAAGGACAAGAGTGATCCTTTCACCTCTGCAGGAGTCTACGGTATACCATGTAGCTCTGGACAAGTCTACATAGGGACCACCAAATGCAGTATCCAGAAACCAAACACGAATCCAGAAACATGAAAGGCACTGCAGACTAACTCAACCAGAGAAGTCAACCATAGCAGAGCACTTGATGAACCAACCTGGACACAGCATAATATTTGGGAACACAGAAATGCTGGGCCACTTTGACAACTGCCATGTCAGACTACACAGGAAAGCCATTGAAATCCACAAGCACGTGGACAATTTCAACACAAAGGAGGAAACCATGAAAATGAACAAAATCTGGCTACCAGTATTAAAAAAACCCTCTAAAATAGGACAATAAATAAAGAACAAGACTTTGAAGACGGGGGGAATTCCAGACAAGAAACAATCACAGCCAGCTCACACCTCCCAACAAAGGATTCCCCCAGGCAGGAAGCAGCCAGGCCTTGAAACTGCAGAGCCATTCCATGGTAATCAAGATGACCAATTGCAACATTCACACCTGCCTCAAACAGACAAGAGTTCTTTCTCCCACCCTGGACATTCTGCAGATATATAAACCCCACTTGACTAGTTTCCAACAGACCCCACAACCTCTGAGGATGCCTGCCATAGGTGTGGGTGAAATGTCAGGAGAGAATGCTTCTGAAACATACAGCCCAGAAAACCCACAGCAACCAAGAAAATGTAGTTGACTCATGGGGCTAACTCAGGCATGGGCACACTTTGGCCCTCCAGGTGTTTTGGAGTTCAGCTCCCACAATTTCTAACAGCCTGGAGGGCCAAAGTGTGCCCAGCTAGATGGAGCAAAAGCAAGTGTGAGGCTTTTTAAAATTTATAGACTCGCTTGTCTAAATACTGTGTCTCTTCCATTTCTGTAAGAATTAAGATTCCCAGAAGCTATAAAATTCTTTTATAGAATAGATTTGATCAGGAATTCCAGGATTTTTATATCCAATTCAGATTATATTCTCTTTTTGGAAATGTCTCAGTAACAGGTCTTGATATGTTTGTTTCTACAGCGATAAAATGTCCCTGCTCGATGGGGTGTAGAATAAATACACACTTCAATATTACATGGATTTACAGCATTCCAGAAGGAAAATATATTTTATCAGGGGGACCAAGGTAACATGCTGGATGATTTGCATCTGTGGTTCTGGTAACCTGCATAGGATTTTAAACATAGTAAAATATAGGGAAGTTGAGAAGAGAGTAATGTGACGGCCAAAAAAAGCAACTATATTTGGCAGTTCTCCCTAAAGAGTTGCAAGGCAAAAGGAGACATATTTTGTCTAAATATGTCATCCACTAGGGCCCCATCCACACTGCTATAGAATGCAGTTTCAAACTGCATTATATGGTCAGTGTAGGCTGGCTCTGCACTGCCATATAATCCAAATTATCAAAGAGGATAATCCAGATTATCTATTTTGAACTGTATTATATGAGTAAACACTGCCATACAATCAAGTTCAAAGCAGATAATCTGGATTTTATATGTTAGTGTCAATGAGGCTGTAGACTCATATAATGTAGTTTAACTGCACTGAACTGCATTATATGTCATTGTCATTCAGTGACACACACCTTTCCTCAAAACTAGGGGCCCTTCCACACAGCCCTATAACCCAGAATATCAAGTCACAAACTCCCGCAATATCTGCTTTGAACTGGGTTATCTGAGCCCACACTGCCATATATTCTAGTTTAAAGTAGATAATGTGGGGTTTTATTCAGCTGTGTGGAAGGGGCCCATTAATCAAGGTGGCAACTGTGGCTCTCCAAATGTTTGGACTGCAACTCCATGAGATCTAGCAGAACAGCCCAAAGGAATGTGGTTGTTATTTCTATCCAACAACATCTAAAGGAGTTGTTAGATGAGAGCCTTCCAAACTGTGTGTCGTGACACATTAGTGTGTAGGTGTGTTGCATGAAAATAACTAGAAATGACAAAAGCCATGGAAATGTGTTATGATATTTTGTTGTTTATTTGTTCAGTTGCTTCTGACTCTTCGTGACCTCATGGACCAGTCCACACCAGAGCTCCTTCAGTCATCGCCACCCCTAGCTCCTTCAAGGTCAAGCCAGTCACTACAAGGTTACCATCCATCCATCTTGCCCTTGGTCGACCCCTTTTCCATTTTCCCGAGCATCAGTCTCTTCTCCAAGCTTTCCTGTCTTCTCATTATGTGGCCAAAATACTTCATCTTTGCCTCTAATATCCTTCCCTTCAGTGAGCAGTCGGGCATTATTTCCTGGAGTATGGACTGGTTGGATCTTCTTGCAGTCTGAGGCACTCTCCGAATTTTCCTCCAACACCACAGTTCAAAAGCGTCTATCTTCCTTTGCTCAGACTTCCTTATGGTCCAGCTCTCACATCCATAGGTTACTACAGGGAATAACATTGTTTTAACTATGCGGACCTTTGTTGTCAGTGTGATGTCTCTACTCTTCACTATTTTATCGAGATTGGTCATTGCTCTCCTCCCACAAAGTAAACGTCTTCTGATTTCCTGGCTTCAGTCTGTGTCTGCAGTAATCTTTGTGCCAGGAAATACAAAGTCTGTCACTTGCCTCCGTGTTTTGATCTTAAAAATCACATATTTTAAATAATATAGATGAAATGTTTTCATGTTATAACCCCATAAGTTTCATGATTACAGTTTAAGTATGTGTCCACATCTCTTATAAGGGGTTGGTTTAACCTTAGGTTTGCTAGTAAAACTGAATTACTATGTTGTGAAAAGATATATGTCTTAAAAGTGTGTCACCAACATGAAATGTTTGGAAAACTCAGCCTATGGTATATGAAAGGATCATGCATTGTAAGTCGATGGAACAGATACATTTTAAGTGTAACTCCACCATATATATGTATGTATACACACACACACACACACACACACAGTGTTCCCTCACTACTTCGCAGTTCACTTTTTGCAGATTTGCTATTTCGCGGTTTTTCAATAAACTCTAAAATATTATAAATCATAAAAAATTACAATTTACAGCCTAAGGAAGGAAGGAAGGAGAAGCTGAAGGGAGAAAAAAAGGAGCCCAAGTGGCAACGAAAGGAGAAGGAGGCAATTTATCAACACACAATTGATTGATAAAGACTTAAAATAGTGTATAACTACTAAAATAATATATAAATATATAGCATCCTAACTTCACAGATTTTCACTTATTGTGGGTGGTCCTGGAACCTAACTCCCACGATAAGTGAGGTAACACTGTATATCAACCTTTGAATAGTATAGAGGAGGTTTAACACCCCTGTGGTGTTTGCTTTGCTGTCTGTGTCCCTGTTTAGAAGAGTTCACCTCACTTTCTGTCCCTGAGATCATTGGAGTTCAGAAAATGTGGCTTGTGGAAACAAGCATTGGTGCCCAAACTTCAGTGGAGACACCTTTTCCCCATGATAACTCTTTCAGGAGTGAATGTCCCATCCTAGGGGTGAATTTCCTTCACTTCCTGTTGTCTCACCCCTGTCTTAACTATGAGTCGTTTGAAAGACGAATGTTTGTAACTCAGGGACTGTGTGTATTTCAGACTGCAGGAAATTCACAATATCTAAATGTACTCTCACTGACTTTAGATAAAAAGATTCACATGTATCTCTGGATTTCTAGACAGATGTTTAGACTGTAAATAATAAAAACTACAAAAATAATCTCCATTAACCAGAGTAGGATTTGGGTCTCAACAGATGTGCATAGGATTGTTGTTATGTAGTGTACTGTAGTGTACTGGATTAAATGCAAGTGCTATGATTTTAGTATTAGCATATAACATTGGATGTATTTATTTTGGTAACTTGCAATGGTGTAATTAAGGGACACAGGACCACAACAAAAGTGGGGAAATGTGAATTTAAAAAAATACCAGACAGAACAGCTTTCTAGGAATTTCTAGGTCGCCCAGTGCTCCATAGAGTTACATTGGAGGATCTAGAGATTTCTAGAGAGATCATATCAATCAAATTGCCAAAAAATGTCAAAGTTAAATCCACTATATGTGGAGGGATGACTATATATTTTCAACCAGCAAATAAAACAACTGAACATGAAAAAAAACTGTGTAGCTCCATGGACCAAAGTTGGAGATCATGACACTATGTAACAAAATTTGAAAAAAAAATCTATTCCTGATTTGACCATGTTATTTCTCTTTAATTGTGTGGTACTTACTTTGAAAATAGTTGTTATGCTCCAGAAACTTCACTTTTGAGGCTGCCACAAACTATGTTGGATTGGTTGAGACTCAATGAGATATTCGTTGAAAAATTATAGAAAAATGTGCTGCAAGATGCCCCGCAAAAACAGTTTTTGCAGTTTAATAAACTTTTCCCATGTTTTTATGTTTTTATGATAGATCCAATCAGGAAATTACATTTATAACTGAGGAACAAAACTTGTGTTATGAAGCAGATGATGATGACATTTGTGTTTGGGTAAGTATAAATCTTGTTTTGAATAATGGCACATTTCATTTCTATTGGTAGCACATATTTAAATATTTTGCCTAAGTAGATTCTAGATTTTCAGAAATGGAATAATGCACATTTCCTCACACTTCTATTACCCATAAGGTTAGGCAGACAGTAGCATGTGTCTTGGCTCTATAGATTTCGTAATTTTTCCTGGCATTTTCAATTCAAAGCAATCTTTATTCATGATCTTCACCAAACAATTAGCAAAAGACAGGTTACAAAAATAATACAATCAAAACCATATAAAACATTATAAATGATTAAAAAAGAAAAATGACATATAAAACACATAAAAATACAAATATATTCTATAAGTATTTTTTAAAAACTTGCTTCAACTTTTGCATCAACATAGTAAACATAGGTACTTGTGAATATCTTGGGGACGTGAACAGTCAATAGTTTCTGTTTCCTTGTGTTCTTACCAAAACTGTTTTCCATTCTGAGGTGCACTGTCTTATATACTGTGTCTCTTCTTTTCTTGCCTCATTCTATTTTTTCATGAGGCAGACTTTATATTTGTATTAAATGCAATTGCAAATCATTGGCAGGAAATTTAAAATGTCGTTTTCCTTGCTTTCTGAATATTTAGTGGTTCTTATCAGAGGCAAAATTCTGGACTAAATCAACAACCCACGCTCAGTGCAGTTGACCCCTTTCTATTTTTAGCTATTTCTAAAATGTATCTAAAAATCCAAGTTTTATTTATATAATATCCACCAAATAAGAGATTTCTTATTTACAGAAAAATATAATCTCCCGACCCCACTCCTGAAAGGAAAAAAAGGAAACAGTCCTAAAACACTTTAATGCTACTGTAACTAACTCAGCCAGCCACCATGTTGAATAAAGGCAGCCAAAAGACAGGAACTGTGCTGGTCGGTGTAAGACAACAAGTGAATTAACTCTGCCCTACACACACACACAAATAGCACACAATTGAAACTATAAAGAATGATATATCTAGGGAAACAGAATGCATTGGAATTTGGTTGGGATTAAAGGCCTGATCCCATACCATGGGAATGAATATGGTGAAAAATCCCTGACTCCGGTTGACCTCTGAGTTATATACTAGCGACTCTCAAGCTTATGAAAAATTCTATGGGGCCTTTCTGAGCATGTTGGCAATTCATCCTAAAGGGATTTTCTGAAATGGATTATACTTTCCATAGCAGCAAACCCTTTCCATTGTTTCAAACTGGAGAGAATTTGCTGAGCTATGGAGAATGGAAAAAACAGAGCCAGCAAAAGTGCATACCTGCACATTTCTCGTATCATTCTCCACCCTCTTAAAAATATTTGGACTTGCAATACATAGGCAAGTGGTCATCTGCCCAGGCCTAACAGAGTTTTTTTAATCCTCTTTCTAAAATAAAATAGGTATTTTCAACATTAGAAACTGCTAAAACAAAAACAAAATATACCTCAGTTGTATTGGTCCATAGACAAAAATCTACCAGATCCACAGATATTTTTATCAGAGCTAATCAGAGTGCCACAAAATAGCCAACACACCCATTTTGGTCAGCCCTAACAAAGATATTGTCTCAGTGTAGACTTTTTCTTTTAAGCATTAGCAATGTATACTGATAATAAAGCAGACATCTTTAAAACCTTTGTATTTCTTGGGAGATATCAGAGAAATTGGAGGATTTGACACCATACACCTGTTGCTTCGTTATTTATTTGTGAACATCCCTGTTGGCCACTGCAGAAGACTACATGGTCCTTCGTCTGGTCCTATAAAGCCATTTTTGTATTTCTGACCGCAGTGTGGTCTGGAATAGTAGCACGTTTCTGTCCAGATTATATCCAACCAGCTTCATTCTGCATTGGGTCCTACACAGGCTCATCCTGTCAAAGTAATGACCAGAAAAGCAGAGTAGTCCATGCGGTCTGCACAGTTGGTCTAAACAGTGCTACCAGCACCTAAGACATAGGTACCAACCACAAAATGTAGCATGACATATTTGAGGAATATATTTGGTACCAAAATAAAATGCTCTCATTTACTTTGGTTAGAAAGGATCTAGTTGTGGTTAAATGTAACCATAAGCTAATTATATTTTAACGCCTTTACTATCAAACAATACAATAATGATACATTTAAAAGAAAGTGTTATTTTACCTTAAAACCCAAAAGACATTATGCAGTACAGACAGCAGTGAAATGTACAATGAAATTATAGGCAGTAGTGAAATATACAACAACATTACTCTGCCATCCTACTTCTAGTCTTGCTTTTCTGGTATGAGGTGAGCTCAAACATCTGCCGAAAGGGATGCAGCACGGTGATAGGATTCAAGGCAACAGTGTAGCATCCAACAATGGACTAAAGTCAGAGGCGGACCTAGGTAATTTTGCCTAGTAGGCTAACCTAGTAGCCGCCCCCCCCCCCGAAATTGCGCCCCCCATACCGTCTGCAGTGGCGGTGGCAAGCGAGGCGCGCATGCCGCCCGGAAGGCGTGGGCCCACCTTCCGGGCAACATGCATGCTCTCCAGCCGCTGGAGGGCGCGCTCACCACCGAAAGAGGAAGGCCTCGCTCTTCTCACAAGACTTTGCGAAACCTCGCGAGACTTCACTCTTCTCGCGAGGCCTCACGAGACCTCGCGAAACCTCGTGAGACCTCATGAGAAGAGCGAGGCCTTCCTCGTTCAGGGGCGAGCGAGCCAATGGTCCCCGCCGCCATGGGGGCACCTCTATGGCGCCCCCAGAGACAGTGTGCCACAAGTGGGCGCTTACTTTGGCCTCCATGTTGGACCGGCCCTGACTAAAGTGTTACCTTTCCTCTGTCCCACGTTCATGTTTATACAATTTCTAGAGCTTTCCATCCCGTTCAAAATTAATGGGATGGCATAATTTAAGATTTTATCTTTTATGGAAAAATGAACCAAATAAAATTCCCACCCATCTGCACAGACCAAATGGTACTGATATGGCTTTTCCCAGAAGAGTTGGGATTGCAACCTGTACCCACCATGTAGCTCTTAAGAATGAGTATGTCTGGGAGGGGCGGGGGCCGGGGGAGGTGAATCATAGAGGTGGCAAGTCCAATTCAAGATCACAAAGGCAGATGGGCAAAACTCCCTTTTTTATTTTCAAATGTTTTTATCCCAAATTCTTACTAGGCAGCTTATGAAGAATGTGAGTCCTGGTAGATCCTTATACTAAAAAAATAAGTTATAATTGATCACTAGCAGTTTCTCCCACATAGATAGCATTAAAAAGACAGCATTAAAACACAATAAATCTAAATATCCTAAAGGCATTAGATCCCATTTCATCTTAGAAGCTAAGCGGGATCATTTGTACTCAAACGGGAAGCAACCAACAGATACCAGGTGCTAAAAGCTATATTTCATAGGAGGAAACTGCTAAACCACCCCTGAGTATTCCTTGCCTAAGAAAACCTCATGAAATGCATAGGGTCACCATAAGTCAACAGATGACTTGAAGGCACATACATATACAAAAGAGGCCAGCTCATGTTCTATAAGTCTATGTTTTAAGTATCAGGAGAGTGGAATCTTTTTGCCTCCAGCTTTCTTTATTGCTATTCAACATGATATCTGGTAAGGGAATGCAGGAATTTTAGTGGAAAATATCTGGAGAACCCCTGGCTTCCCAAGTAATTCAGAGGAAAACTCCTCATCCTGCTCTTAGAATAATAGAATCATAGAATAGTAGAGTTGGAAGAGACCTCATGGGCCATCCAGTCCAACCCCCTGCCAAGAAGCAGGAAATCGCATTCAAAGCACCCCAGACAGATGGCCATCCAGCCTCTGCTTAAAAGCCTCCACAGTCCGGGGAAGAGAGTTCCACTGCCGAACAGCCCTCACTGTGAGGAAGTTCTTCCTAGTGTTCAGGTGGAATCTCCTTTCCTGTAGTTTGAAGCTTCAATGTGATTTCACTGGGGCCACATTGGACAAAGAGAAAGAAACAAGTGACCCACATTCTTTTACTGAAAGTGGATATTTCTGATAATGGCTTGACACCATCATACATATCTGAGAATCAGAGTTATGTAATCACTTAAGTGCTGAACTAGTGCTCCAGGAGGCCAGGGTTCAAACACACACAGAGCTTTAGAAAACTACTGGGTGACTTTGGGTACATCAAATCCCTCATCCTGAGAGGAATGCAGTGGAAAACTTCAGGTGAACAAATCTTATGACAAAAACCCCAGGGTGGTGTTGCCATAAGACATAGGCAACAGAAGGCACAGTCTGGGCATCAAGGTCTAGAACAGTGATTTTCAACCTGGGGTCCCCAGATGTTTTTGGCCTACAACTCACAGAAATCCCAGCCAGTTTACTAGCTGTTAGGATTTCTGAGAGTTGAAGGCTAAAAACATCTGGGGACCTCAGGTTGAGAACCACTGGTCTAGAAGGACATACAAATTGTAATGTGTTCAGAGAAGAGCAACCATGAGTTATGAGGAATGACTTAGAAAGTTATGTATGATTTTATCTTGGAGAAGAGAGAACTGAGAGGTGACCTAACACCCATCTTTAAATATCTGAAAGGAGGTCGTATGAAGCATGGAGCTAATGTGAACACAAATTTAAATGGATTGAAATTACAAGAAAAGACATTCCACTTAAACATTAGGAAGAACTTTTTACTATAATAATTGTTCAATAGTGGAACAGACCGCTTCATGGAAAGAGGGTATACTCTCTTTCTTTGAGGGTCTTTAAGCAGAGGTTGAATGGGTATCTTTCTGGAAAGCTGTAGTTGCATATTTCAGCATGGATGAAGGGGTTGCAGTAGATGGCTTTTGTGGCCTATCACTATTTTAAAATGTTATGACTTTGTGATTCTATGCCAACAACAGAATGTCACATAAGAGGTTCTCTGCTTTTAATAATGGTGATCTATGTGACAGACAAAATGATAAGTTACTTAAAAAAACTACACTGGAATGAGACTGGAAATTTGAGCATACCACACTGCAGATCTTCCCTGTCACAAGGAGACAGTTGGATTTCACTTAACAACGTTAACTGCCTATATTCCCTTTTTTGCAAGAGAAATAGCTTTAAGTTGAATGACTACATGGGAGAAAAAAAATCTAAACTAGCTCCATAAAGAAGCAAAAAAATAATAAAATAAACTATGATTTTATCAATATTTGTGACAATTTAGTGAAGAAACATGCTGTCTGGATTCTTGGAAAAAATATATAAACAAATATGATCAGTTACTATATTTGGTCTACTTGCTATTCTGGGGAGGTTTCCACCTTGGATTTGTAATACTGTATTATAGTGCATTTACTTTACAGTACTGAGGCACCTGCCTTAGAAGGAAGAGAAAATGGATGACATGATAGCTAGCACCAACTCTTGGATAAAAAGGACTGTCAACACAGTTATGCATTTATAGCTCCTTTCTAACCAAAAACACAGATAAGGAACAATATTAAAATGACTGGCTTAGCATTTTAAAACTTCTGAGATTATCTCAGAGCCTCTTGAGCCAGTATCCTCATACAGTCAGATCATCTGACCTGGCCCGACTGCTACTTTTGCTTAACCTGCTAAGAGGTCTTGTATCAGCTGTAGATGGTAGAGCCACATTTCCTCCTAGAGGCTCTTGCTCATCCTCCATGTGCTTCTCTTCTCCTACTTTTACTCCTGCTTTCTCTTTAAATCCCTCCGCTCCTTGCTCATCTTGGACTTCTTCAGCCACCTCTTGTTCTGGTTGTTCCACTTTCTCCTCTTCCTGTTCATCCCGTTGGACATAGGATGGCAACTGCTCCTCAAAGGCACTGGGAATGTCCTCCAGGTGTTCCATGCTCATCTTCTCCTCAAACTCATTCAGTGAAGGAGGAACAGGTGTGGTTTCTGCTCCCACTTCTGTCAAAGGGAAGTAGTGGAATGCTGGCTTCTCCTCCTCCAGCAGCTTGTAACCTTTGACTTTTTGAATGGATGAAACAGCAATAGAGTGAAGGGGCTTCTCTGGGGTTTCTACAGACCGTTGTTGACGTGTTTTCCTGAAGGCATTCAGAATCTTCTTAAGACCCAAGTGGCTGATCTCCACAATGTTGAGGAAGAGGGAAACTGATGCCACAACCAACATAAACATGATGAAAATTGTCTTTTCTGTAGGTCTGGACACAAAACAGTCTACAAGGTTGGGGCAAGGCCACCTACCACAGCGGTACAGAGGAAGAATTCTGAAACCATAAAGGAAGTACTGACCCACTATGAACCCTACTTCAAACAGGGTTTTGAAAAAGATGTGGCAGATATAGGTTCTCAAAAGTGTTCCCTCCAGGCGGAACCTCTTGGTTCCCTTGGTAGATACTGGACTCTTCTGCTCTGGATCAAGGGATGATTTTTCATCTTCTCTTTCATCTTGCTGCTGCAGAGCTCTCTCTGCTTCTTCCCGCGCTCTCTTTTTCTCTTCCATCCTTACATGGTGTGCAGTGTGACCCAAGTAAATTAGGGAGGGAGTGGAGACAAAGATGATCTGCAGGACCCATAGCCGGATATGGGAGATGGGGAAGGCCTCATCATAGCAGACATTCTCACAACCTGGCTGCTGGGTGTTGCACACAAAGTCTGACTGTTCATCTCCCCATACAAACTCTGCAGCAGTGCCTAAGATCAGGATGCGGAAAATGAAGAGCACCGTAAGCCAAACTCTCCCAAGGACAGTGGAATGTTCATTCACCTCTTCCAAAATGTTTCCCAAGAAACTCCAGTCACCCATTTCTGGTTGGCTGTTTAAAAGAAAGACAACGATTAAATTAAGTAAAACGATTTAAATTTATACAATATTCTATTTGGTGCAGTCTTTTAAGATCTTACAATTCCAACATTAGTAATTCAACGTTCAATTGCAAGTCACAAACCACTGAAGTAAATATAATATGTTCCATTGGCTTCACCAGTTCTCAACTGCACTATTTAATCCTCAAGGGACCACTATAAACAAACATAATTGCCAGACAGCATAATATCTGACGCAGCTACACAGCACTTCTCCAAATGCTAATGAAAAACCTATTTAAATCCTGTAATTTATAGATAATTTTCTCTGGCTTCAATGCTAGTGTTCTAATGCAGCAGTAAGACTCTGATGGCCATTCTGGTATCTTTTCTAATTGCCAATCTAGATTGTGGGGCAATTCAGCACCCACACACTGAACAAAACCTATTCTAAGGCAGCATACTACACTGCAAGTAGATAAGGAACTACATTTATACCAGAGCCTTGGGCATTTCCTTAAGCACACATGTAAAAAACATACAAATTGTACAGACACTAGAGTAACCACTCAACAAGATTCTAGCCATATTCTGAGCCATGGGACAACCTTTCCCCACCTTCAAATAAATTCCTCAAGCATTACATCTGCAGGATTAAGGATCTTGCTAAAAGCATTTGCACAGATAATAGAAAACAGAGTATCAAATTATCAAATATCTGTACCATTGAACCAGTCCTGTCATCTATCCAGATAATGTTTAAGTTATGAATTTAAATAGTCTATTGATTGTTTTAAATGCATTGATCTTATATGTTCTTTAAACTTATTTTTAATTGATTTCAGTATTCGGTTTTCTAACTGATAGTTCATGTTGTAATTTAATATGCTTATTTATTTATTAATTTACAACATTTCTATCCCGCCTTTCTCAACCGCGAAGGGGACTCAAGGCTGCTTTACAACATAGGCAACTATTCGATGCCTTTAAAGACAATGTACAATAAAATAAACATTTAAAATAAAGTTATCAAATCCAATTAAAAATTTAAAAAACATTTAGAGCAATACCAACATGTTGCTAATCCCCAACCAATTTTATTAATTTTAATAATTTTATCCATGTCTATGTTTAATGCCCAAGGCACTGCACAGGTACCATTTGTATGCCGCCTTGAGTCCCCCTCGGGATAGAAAAAGGTGGGATATAAACATTGTAAATAAATAAATAAACTGATGGGGAGAAGTAAGAAATCAGCAACTATCTGGTGCTGTAAGCATCAGTGCAATCAGTCAAGTCATAATCATACATTGTTATTTACCAAGTGCAGCTGCAACACCGTATGGTAGGTCACAGAAATCCCTAAGATTAGACTATATTCGCACATGTATCAAAATTTAATAAAACTTACTCTATGAAATTTCTGTTTCATATTCTACAAAATAAACAGGCTAAATTTGGACTTGCCAAATTGCTAATATCTAAATATATGTGTACATATTGCTAATATCTAAGTACATTTGCTTCCAAGTACATATGTTCTGAAGAAACACGTGGGATTTTATTTTCTATATTGATTTTTTTAAATGATTTCTATATGCATTATCTATATTGTTTCTAATACACTGCATATATGTATTCACTCAGCACTTCAAGGTGTACATTCCCAATGCAAATTTAGTTGCCAGTTTCGAATTGTTTGACATCACAATATGATAATGTGCATATTTTTCTAAATAATTTCACCACCTCATCGTGAGTAATTTGTATGCTCTTCTTTGGTTCCCACTTGATTTTCTTCAAGCATCTCGCTAACCTCAGACAAAATCTCTAAAAGTATTCTGTAATCTGATCAGAACATTCAAAATATTTATTCTTTCATTTCTTGAAGAGCTTCTCTGACAAGGAATAGGTCACAGTGTTCTCAATCCATCAACTGCCTCATGGGTTCTTTTAGAAAATTACAATTCTTTGGGCAACTCACAAGTACTTTTGTTTGAAAAAGATTCTGTGCTAGTACCCTTCCAACTTCTGAGATATATCCATAATCCTGGCATTAAAGTTTATTGCCTGAAAACCAAATAGTTTATTTCAACACACTTCACTAGCATTATTTCAGTGCTGATAAAGTCAGGTATGCATCTGAATAGAACCTATTGTTTTCCCCATATGCATTCCCATAATCCCACTGAAAGTCCATGGGAATCTGTAAATAAATATAAATTAAAATAATCACTGCACAAATTGCTTATTCTAAGTCAGGGCACCTTTGCATATTCAATTTTCCCACCTGTGGTACCACACAAAAAGATGCAGATGTGAAACACGAGACTATGGCTGTTTGTCACCAATATGTTTCTTATATGTTAGGAACACATTGGAAAAACAGTCATGGTCTTAACCTTTAGATGGGTCAAATGAAGAAGAGCTCTGAGGATCTATTGAAGGTGGAAGATGAAGGAGAGGAAGAGGAAGAAATAACACCTTGGCCTTTAACATGCTGACGTCATCAAATTCTACTAAATCCATTAAAAAAACAATGCCATCAATCAGGCAACTTGCCACAGTGAAAAGGATCCCCCGAAGTATGTGCTCCTCTCGTCACTTGATGCTCCACAGCAAAAAAGTGAACTTTAGCTTCTCCCTGCTCTAAAAGCCCCAACCTTGTCGCATGACTGAGCAGATGTGACTGGATCAGCAATGATGGGTGGGCTTTAGTTGCCCTGCAGTATATAAGCTCCAGGCCAGACATCTTTAGAAAGCAAATGACATTGGTGACTGGAGAACAATAGAGTGGAAAGGGGGAAAGTGAGAAGCAAACAATGAAAAATGGAGAGGGGGGGGGGACAAAGTGAACTAGGATAGGCAACAGGCAATGGAAGGATAGTCCAGGCAAAAATACTATTTGCAGAGTGCAGGACTGGCCTACACTGAAACTTTCATTTGGGAATTGAGGATGTTCATAAATCCAGATAAATAGGACTAATAGTTTGGCCGAAATCTTAACGTAGCCAGGGGTGATCTAAACTGACCCGTTATCCCAGGGCCAGTCCGGTGTAGTGCATAGCAGATTGGCCCCATATGGCTATCATGCCACCATCACCCCTGTCAGGGCAATGGGGAAGGAGCAGAGAGAGGAGGGATTTTCCCCTTCTCCCCTCTTCCTTCCTCGATAGCCCTGTCCCCATCTGACATCATTCCAGGTGACAGCTGGCCAGCAGGACCCATATCACACACAGAAACCATTGCAACATGGAGAATAGAAAGGGGTGGTAAATGCTATCCTGTATCCTCAGGCTGCCTGAGCCCATTTTGGAACCAGCTTGTTTACATGGGCCCAAAGTTGCAGGATATTCTGAGTTCTGGGCCAGAATGCGGAGTGAGTATCCCATGACTTTGGTTAAGGTTGTGATAAAGTGGCTTTGCAATGCATAACCCTGGACCACCACTGTGTGACATTTGGCTTCCATGGAGCTGGTCCAGAGTCCCTTCACAGTAAATAGATATGCCCCATGGAACCTGGTTACTGCTGGGTTGCAGTTCAATGAGTCCACTTTATCTTCCATGGCAACATCCTATGAAATCCTGGGGTTTGCAATTCAAGAGCAGGAACATAGAATTTTTCTGGCAGAGTTCTAGTATCTCACCAAACTACAAACTCAGGATTCCAAAAGATGCCTCCATACAAATTAAAGTGAAAACGCAGTGCTATAATTCTATAGTGTGAAAGGGCACCAGGGATCACACCAAATGCATTGTGTAATAAGCAGGGCCGGTCCAACGTTGACGCGGATGAAGCCGCGGCTTCGGGCGCACGTGGAAGGGGGCGCTGTTGAGGCCTAATTCTGTGCGTGCACCAACGTGCACGCACAGCACCATCGCCCAAAAGGGCCCTCCCTCTTCTCCCTCTTTTCCCTCCCTCCTTCCTCTTTTACCTGCTCTCCCTTTCTGCCTTGCAGCCAGGCTTTGAGGCTGCGGAGGGGGCAGGGCTGGGGCCTAAGGGCACGCCCCTCCCAGGAGACCACGCCCCCTGCTTCCGAAGGAGTGCCTTGGAAGTGCCCTTTGGCCCCGCCCCCTACTTAGCCCGCGCTTGGCCCAATCAAGATGGCGGCTCATGGGCTATCTGGCAATGTTCCAGAAAGATTCTCTCCTGCCGTTTTGCCTGCAGCTATGGCAGGCACTCTCAGTGGTTGTGAGGTCTGTTGGAAACAAAGCAAATGGGGTTTATATGTCTGTGGAATGTTCAGGGTGGGGAAAAGAACTCTTGTCTGAGGCACGTGTGAATGTTGCAAATGGCCACCATTATTAGCATTAAATATCATTGCAGCTTCAAAGCCTGGCTGCTTTTTGTCTGGGGTAATCCTTTGTTGGGAGGTGTTAGCTTGCCCTGATTGAGGATCCCCTGGCGCCCTCCCTCTTCATCCCTCCCTCCCTCCCTCCTTCTTCTGCCTCCTCTCCTTTTCCCTCCCATCCTTCACTCTTTCCTTCCTTCCTTCCTTCCTTCCTTCCTTCCTTCCTTCTTTCTTTCCTCCTTCCTTCCTTCCTTCCTTCCTTCCTCATCTCCTTTCTACTGCATGGACATTCATAGGCAGTTTTCCCAGTCTCTCTGGTGAGTTTATAGGTATGTTCCAGAAGCATTCTCTTCTGACGTTTCGCCTGCATCTATGGCAGGCACTCTCAGTGGTTGTGAGGTCTGTTGGAAACAAAGCAAATGGGGTTTATATATCTGTGGAATGTTCAGGGTGGGGAAAAGAACTCTTGTCTGAGGCACATGTGAGTGTTGCAAATGGCCACCGTTATTAGCATTAAATAGCCTTGCAGATTCAAAGCCTGGCTGCTTTTTGCCTGGGGTAATCCTTTGTTGGGATGTGTTAGCTTGCCCTGATTGAGGATCCCCTGGTGCCCTCCCTCTTCACCCTCCCTCCCTCCCTCCTTCTTCTCCCTCCTCTCCTTTTCCCTCCCATCCTTTACTCTTTCCTTCCTTCCTTCCTTCCTTCCTTCCTTCCTTCCTTCCTTCCTTCCTTCCTCATCTCCTTTCTACTGCATGGACATTCATTGGCAGTTTTCCCAGTCTCTCTGGTGAGTTGATAGGTATGTTCCAGAAGCATTCTCTTCTGACGTTTTGCCTGCATCTATGGCAGGCACTCTCTGTAGTTGTGAGGTCTGTTGGAAACAAAGCAAGTGGAGTTTATATATCTGTGTAGTTCAATACACAGTAATGCTATGTAGTATGGCTCCATGCCAATGTGACTATCATTGCTGGCTCCATGCCAATGTGACTATCATTGCCCAAACAGGCATGCCAAAAAGAAGAAACATTATATATAGTGCTTTATAGCAGACCTGAATAGAAGGTAAGAACTGTAGTTCTCTCAGAAATGAAATGCTCTTCACCTATGCACAAAGTCATGTTTACAAGCTCATTCACCTATCAGGAACATTTCTGTGTATGCTCATAGGAGCATACCTGAACTGTCTGGTTTCATACAAATGCAACCCTAGGAACGACTGCCAGCAGGTATATATGGTATTAAGAAGAAGCAAATCACTACCTGCCATTTGCAAAATGACAAAATGATCATGACATACTTCCAGTATTTCATTATGATCCACAGCTTCAAGAAAAAAAGTTACCTTTTTGGACTCTATCTCTCCAAAATCCTAGTTGTCTCCTGTTTCATCATAGGAAATGACAAGTTTTCCCCTTGATCAAAGAACATAACAAGGAACATGCCCCTGATTGAGCAAGTAGAAAGGTGATACACTATGACAGACATTCAATTCTGAGCAGTGCAATCCAAAACAGTAATTTCTTCAACCTTTGGAATCACGCTTGCTTTATAGCACAGTCCCCTTCCTTGCACCTCTTTGCCTGAGATGACAAGAGAAGAGAATTTGGGGTGGAGTTTTGTTTTAAAAAGATTTCTAACACAATGGAGTCAGGGTACAGCAGGGCCTTTTGGATTTGAACAGGGCAGTTCATGCGTGATGGCTTATTCTGTCAGACAGAAAGAGCACAGCTCTAGACTGGATGCCCCTGTAACAGTTATCATCTCATGATCTGCTTATCCAGAAATCAGCTTTCCTGCAAATCTGCTGCACATAGCAAAGGTGCATGCTCTCTGCAAAATGCCAAGGCTTCGACTGCTAGAAATTCCCAAGAAAATTTGGTACTTTATTACTTTAAAACGTAACAGAAGCTTAATATTTTGAATTTCTGTTTTATTTTAACACAGATGCTGTTATGACTATAGCAGAGCCAGTGTGGTGCTAAAAGGTATAAAACTGGAATTTAGGAGATACAATTTCAAGTTCCCACTGAAACGCCAATGGGGGACTTTGAGCAAGTCACTGTCTCTATCCTCCTAATTTACTTCACCGGAATGTTTTTGTCAAAATAGTGGGGAGGAGGAGAGTCATATAAGTTTCTATGAGCAAATTGAAGAAAAGGAAGGCTGTAATGGTTACTGATACATTTTTTAAAAGCTAGCAGTTATCTTGTCCATGATTTCTGCTTAACAACTTAAAGTCCACACTACTATACAATTAGTTTATTTATTTATTTATTTTGTGTCAAAAGCATTGCGTAAATAGATAAGTTTAAAACTGATGAAATAAAGAGATCACAACCTGCTAAATAGATTTAGACCAAAAACCGGCAACAGCGACTGCATTGTCTGTAGCTTTAAACACTTCTTCCTCTGTGCATGAGTCTGGGCATTGTTGGCAAGCATACAGATGCTGAGTTGTTTGTTCTGATCCCTGAAGACTGAGTAAATACAATTGGGCATCCCCTGGGCAACGTTTCTTATAAACGGTTAATCTTTCCAACCCAAAGGTATTGCTTTATAGCATTAGCTCATTGATGGAATTGGTTCATCACAGAAAATATCACTGGGAATGGACTCCGATGGATTGAACAGGTAAGGAGGCAACACATACCAGCAGGCACCACACATGTGCATGAACATGCATTACTCCACTTGTATAACGTATTTTGGAGCCACCACAAAACATTATTGTATTTGCTGGACTGAATGGTGACTGGAAAGAGGGGGAATGAGTGAAATAAAGGTGTTAGGAGTTCTGTTTGTTTTACGCAGTGAGCCCTTGTCCCACTTACGCTAAACTCCTGTCTTCTGCTGCAGTGGAGGATGTTGTCCTGTTACCAGTTCTGAAGTAAGAGTGAGCATGAAGGGCACTCAGCTTCTTTATGTGGGCCTTGTCCTACTCAATAGGCAACCAAGGTTTAGACCAGTGGTTCTCAACCTGGGGTTCCCAGATGTTTTTGGCCTACAACTCCCAGAAATCTCAACCAGTTTACCAGCTGTTAGGATTTCTGGGAGCTGAAGGCCAAAAACATCTGGGGACCCCAAGTTGAGAACCACTGGCTTAGACAGCAGCATTCTCCAACTCACTCTCTTATCATCCAGCATGATTGTCCTATTCTCAGCTGGATTGTGTTCCCATGGCAAATTAGTGGCTGGCTAGGGGTGCATCTGACTCAACTGGTTTGCACACTTGGAGGACAAGATGAGATATCCTCCTCTTGTTGGAAATCTGAGGATTGATGTCTTCCCCCCCTCCTCCTCCTCCTCCTCCTCTCAGTTATAAAACCAATGGCCAGGCACTCCCCAAACACTCCATGTTCTATTTCTTCCGTTAATTGGCCGTAGGGGTACATTCCATCATGGATAAGATCAGTTGCAATGGAAGCAACTGTGTCACAAGATGGTATTGAATGCTTCCTTGTGTAATGATCTAAAAAGGATAGGCACAGCTTTAACGGAAGGTTATGCCTATATTTGTCCCCAGTAGGATTCCAACTCAAATATTCTGGTCCAACTCTGGCAATTCTTAGGAATATTATCACTCAACTGTCTCCATAGATTATTACTGCACCACAGATCACTCTGTCTAGTGGGCAATGGTAATGACATACTCTTCGTGCCCTAAGCACAGTAATACCTTATGATTAGCAACCTTCTTCTGTATTCGTTCAGTTATAGGGTTTTTTAAAAAGTACAAACTAAAAGTAGAAGGACAAGTTGTAACAGCAAAAAGAACATTAGTTTGGTTTTAAAAAAATCAGCATTTGGGGAAATTCAATCTGTATTATATACTAGCTAAACCCGGCCACACTTCGCTGTGGCTCAGTATGATATGTAATGAATGTGAAAGGAAATAAAAGTATTGTAGCGAACATAGATTCACTGAGAAAACACATCATTCAATTAAATTCCCTGCCTTGCGTTGCTATGTCTATGTGGAATGAAATGTAAAGAAGGGAAATGAGGGGGTTTTTTCCCCCAAAAATCGTTTTTTATTGTAAAGTTGGTGGATTGACTACATTTTTGGTTTGTCCGTTTTCTACATAAACATTAAGATCACACGGTTTACTGACTCTGGAACATGCAATGTATAATTGCCCATGAGAGAAGCATTTGTTTTCTAATTTCAAACCACACACTTGCAAAGATTGCTCCTGCGCTTTATTAATAGTCATTGCGAATGCAAAGCATATTGATAATTGCAGTTGTTTGAACTCGAACGCCATGTCAGTTGGAATGAGTGGGATTCCCAGGGCAATCACACCCAACTTCTGCATATATGTAGAGTTGGCAATGTTGTGTCTGTGTGCCAAGTTTGGTTTAGATCCATTGTCGGCTGGGTTTAGTGCACTCTGAATAAGGGTGAACTACATCTCCCATAATCAAGGTCATGGGTGTTGCACCCCTAGGCTATGTAGGCACCTCAAAACCACACTGGAGCCCCAGAATATAAGCAAGCAAGCTGTTTATTGAAGGTTATATGCAAGCAATAGCAAAACAAAGTTCAGAGTCAATAAAATAGGTTTAAATCCACAAGAGCAAAGTACTTGAAAATCTTGAAGCCAGAATCTATAAAAGTCACTCAAAGAACATAGTCCAAAACGGATATCAAAGTAAGTCCCAAGAAAGGTATCAAGAATAGTCCAAACAGGATCAATTCCAAGGCATGAGTCAAATGATAACCACAGGAAACAAGACTAGAATGCAGGATCAAACTCCAAGATAGTCTAAGGTATGAAGTCTATGCTGAAACACAAGGTGAGGGTCTTGACTAGAATAGAAACTAAATGGCAAAGTCACTGGAACATCTAACAGGATTCACAGGCCAAAGCGAGGCTGGAATTTGAAGCAAGATACACGGCTGCAGGAATACACAGGAACCCGGAGCAAAAATCTTTCTCTCTTGGATTAGCAATGTTATCACCTCTGGCTGTGTCAGGGAAAGCAAACCTCTTTAAGGGAAATTCAAGGTCTTTCTTCCATGAGAAAATTGCTCATTATTTCGCTTCAAAAGCAAACGTCTACTTCTCAGAAACTCATTTCCTCCTCTGGTGAGTTATCGCTGTCTTCCTGTCAAACTCATTATCCCTCTCCACTGTATCAGCTCCCACATCCAAACTAGAATGCCCATCTGGCACCTGGAGATCCAACCTTGACTGCTGTGAGGAATGTGATTCAAAATGCCTGCTTGCAACCATTCTGTCTCTGGTCCCAGAATCCACTGGGACAAACTTTGGCTGCATCTCAGGCCCAAACTCAGAGTCCTCTGGCAAGGCAGGTGCAGGCACAATCACCAGAACAATGGGGCCAATCTCAGGCAGGGCTCCAACAATGGGGAGTCTGTGTGCCTAGTTTTGTCCAGGTCCGTCATTTGTGTGAGTCTCTGTGGTCTGTGGAAGTTGGAGCTGAATCGGGTGAAGGTACTGCAAATCCCATCATTTGTGGTCCATCCTCCTCCTATTGGCAACAGGACATGAAGTGGGTAATAGAATGTCTGTGCCAAATCTGGTCCATGTCCGTAGTGTGTGGGGATCGCAGTGGTGTGTGGGAGCCGATTTGGGTGAAGGTACTGAAAATCCCATTATCCATGGTTTGTCCTCCTCTAACCGCACCAGGATGTATAATGGTTCATGGGGGGGGGGGGCAGTCTGTGTGCCGGGTTTGATCCTGATCTGTCATTGGTGCAAGTCGCAGTGGTCTGTGGAAGCTGAAGTGAATGAATGTACTGCATATCCCATCATCCATGGTTCTCCCTCCCCCAAACTCATTTTACTCTTAAAAAAAATGTGCGTATTGGTATGTAATGTGTCCAAATTTCAAGTTAATTATAGCAAACTAGTGAGAGAAAGGAATAGAAAAACCACCTCATGTACCAAAGTTACAAAAACTGTGCTTAGCTTTATAAAGTATATGCCCCAACTCAGAGTAAAAAAAAAACAAAAAACCCAAGTCTCTTGAGCCACCACCAAGTCTAATTCAGCTAAGCTATCCTTTTATCAAGACATCTTTCTTGTTCTTGAAAGTTTTATAACTGAGTTTATATAACTGTCCATTGAGGTTTATTTTAACCATGGACACACATTCCTGAAGAATGCTAAGATTTACAAACTTCTAAAGCTCCTTAAAATCTAGTTGCCCCAACAAAAGTTATATGCATAGACACAGTCTACCTTATTTTTCACCTTTGGATTCCTGCTAATGGTAGAAAGAATTGTTTATTTATTTGATAAGTTATCTGCCCTGTTAATCCCTTTTTTTTCGTGTCAGGAGCAACCGGAGTTGCTTCTGGAGTTAGAGAATTGGCCGTCTACAAGGATGTTGCCCAGGGGACACCCAGATGTTTTGATGTTTTACCATCCTTGTGGGAGGCTTCTCTCATGTCTCCGCATGGAGCTGGAGCTGATAGAGAGAGCTCATCTGCGCTCTCCCCGGGTGGGATTCGAACCTGACAGCCTTCAGGTCAGCAACCCAACCTTCAAGTCACAAGGCTTTTATCCCCTAGGCTCCTGATGTTAATCCCTAAATGATGGTTATGCCTGGTGTGGAAGAAGTAGGGTCTTAGGGGAGAAATAGGAGAATTGGACTAGAACAAAAAAAAGTCAGGGGTCACTGAGAGGGAGTGGCTTGTTCCAGGGCAGTTGAAATTTGTCCACCAAAACGAGAATACTAGAGGGATATGTGCAGTGAGGGAGCAACAATATGAGTAATACCAGTATATTATTCTAAAACGGAACCTTCCAAGCTGTGTGTCGGCTGCGGTGCGTAGTGCGTCACATAAATCTAACAAGAAACCTCTGAGTCTATGTCAAATAAGCAATATAAAAATATAAATGAAAGGTTTTTATGACATCTACTATGTCCAACTACATCTCATTATTACATTTTATGTATGTGTTTTCTACAAGGGGTTGGTTTAACCTTAGGTTTTCTAGTAAAATTGAATTACTGTGTTGCAAAATGATACATCTCTAAAATATGTGTAACCCATTATCCAGCGGTCACTGATGCTTTTATAATAAACCCATTGTTGAACTTAGAGTCCCATTACAGAAATAAAGTGAAAAAATAAGATCAAATGTTTGGTGATCCTAAAACAAATGGAATTTATAAATGCAATGCTTACAGAGGTTGACAACGAACTGGAAAAAATAAACATCACATTGAATTGGAAAACTCTGACCTCTAAAGAACAAGAGGTGCACAGAAAAGATGGCAAAAATGTCAACATCCAGCCTAAACAAACAAACTCCAACTTGAGAAAGGCTGAATTGGTTAAGAAAGAGGAAGAGAGGAAATACGAAAAAAGAAGCCAGTTAAAAAGACGGTGGAGGATAAATGAAGAGGAAGACGATAAATGGAAATTAAGAAGAACCTTCCTGCTGGAGTGGTACCTATTAATCTACTCACATTTGCATGTTTTTGAATTGCTAGTTTGGCAGAAGCTGGGGCTAACAGCGGGAGCTCACTCCACTCCCCGGATTCAAACCACCAATCTTTCAGTCAGCAAATTAAGCTGCTCAGCGGTTTAATCTATTGCACCACCGAGGGCTCAAAAATGTGTAACTTACATGAAATGTGTTGTCGAAGGCTTTCATGGCCGGGATCAGAGGGTTGTTGTATGTCTTTCGGGCTGTGTGGCCATGTTCCAGAAGTACTCTCTCCTGAGTTTTCGCCCACATCTATGGCAGGCATCCTCAGAGGCTGTGAGACATGGAACACATTTTCCATGCCTCACAGCCTCTGAGGATGCCTGCCATAGATGTGGACAAAACGTCAGGAGAGAATACTTCTGGAACATGGCCATACAGCCCGAAAGACATACGTTACATGAAATGTTTGGAAACTCTGTCTTAAAACAACCAGGCTAGATGTTTAGATTCAGGCTTCCAGTATAAATTAATGCCACAAGAGGGTGCCATAGTCCCATGTTAGTAATGATTGTTAAGCCTTCATCCCAGTTAACATATCTAGTGTTTGGAAGAGTAGGTTTACCATACAACTCAAGCATATTCCGTTTTGAAATTAAATGGATGATTTTTCTACCTCCGTCATGCCCTAGCAAACTATCAGTTTTATTCAGGAGTTCCCAGTTGATTTGCCATCACATTGTAGAGAGTTGTTCCTACCCACTGTCCCTCCCCTCTATTCTTTGTGAAAAGAAACACCTCCTCTCCTTGATTATGATTTTTGTTCTGGGTTATGTAATTTCCTAATTGGTTCTATCATAAACACATGGGAAAAGTTTATTAAACTGCAAAAATGTCTTTGTAGGAGGGGCATCCTTATAGCACATTTTGCTCTAGTTTCACAATGATTGAATATCTTATAGAGTCTGGACTAATTTAACATAGGTTTTTGCACAAAACAACTACTTTCAATGTAAGGACTACACAATTAAACACAATTAAACAGAAAATAACACATGCAAACTAGGAACATATTTTCATCATCATCATTATTCAGAGGTTATATTTTCATTATTATCATTATCATTATTATTATTGACACAACAACATTGTATGAGACAGCAAACAAGATAGATATGCTGGATTTCGTATCACAAAATCACAAGTCGAACACTTCCCAAGCGTCTAGGACTGTGTGATGTATTTTCGGATGATGTGCGCAGATCCCAGTAGGGTGGCCGTTTGCAGTTGGCAGATTGTAATTTTGTCAATGTCTATTGTTTCCAAATGCCGGCTGAGATCTTTTGGCACGGTACCCAATGTGCCGATCACCACCGGGACCACCTGTACTGGTTTCTGCCAAAGTCTTTGAAGTTCGATCTTGAGGTCCTGATAGCGGCTGAGTTTTTCCTGTTGTTTTTCGTCAATGCGACTGTCACCTGGGATGGCGACATCAATGATCCAAACCTTTTTCTTTTCCACAACTGTGATGTCTGGTGTGTTGTGTTCCAGAACTTTGTCAGTCTGGATTCAAAAGTCCCACAGTATCTTTGCGTGCTCATTTCCCAATACTTTTGCAGGTTTGTGATCCCACCAGTTCTTTACTGCTGGGAGGTGGTACTTGAGGCATAAGTTCCAATGAATCATTTGGGCCACATGGTTGTGCCTCTGTTTGTAGTCAGTCTGTGCGATTTTCTTACAGCAGCTGAGGATATGATCAATGGTTTCGTCGGTTTCCTTGCACAGTCTGCATTTTGGGTCATCAGCTGATTTTTCGATCTCGGCCTTAATTGCATTTGTTCTGATGGCTTGCTCCTGGGCTGCAAGGATCAGGCCTTCTGTCTCCTTCTTTAGGGTCCCATTCGTGAGCCATAGCCAGGTCTTCTCCTTATCAGCTTTTCATCAATTTTGTCAAGGAACTTTCCATGCAATGTTTTGTTGTGCCAGCTGTCAGCTCTAGTTTGTAGTGCGGTTTTCTTGTACTGTTTTTTTTGTCTGCTGTGCTTTGAGGAGTTTCTGATCTTTGACTTCAATCAAAGCAGATTCTTCACTTTGCTTTACATACTCTGACAGGGCATGTTCTTCTTCTTTGACTGCTTGTTTTACTTGCAAGAGTCCTCTGCCACCTGATCTTCTAGGCAGATATATCCGGTCAACATGACTGCGAGGGTGCAGTGAATGATGAATGGTCATGAGTTTTCTTGTTTTTCTGTCCAAATTGTCCAGTTCTGCCTGTGTCCAATTTATAATGCCAGCAGTATATCTTATGACAGGTATGGCCCAGGTGTTTATGGCCTTGATTGTGTTGCCTCTATTAAGCTTGCTTTGGAGAATTTTTTGTGTGTATTCTTTGCTGACCACAGTTTTCACATGTTCATGCTTGATGTTGTCCAGCTGTAATATGCCCAGATATTTATAGGCCTCTGGCTGGTGACACTTTATCGTTTGGCCATTAGGCATATTTATGCCCTCACTTTCAATGATTTTTCCCTTCTTCCATGCCACTGTTGAACATTTGTCCAAACCAAACTCCATGCTGATATCAGTGCTAAAAATTCGGACAGTGTGAGATTTCTTAGATGTTTGATAGCCGAGGTTTGCTTTTTTGTAAGATTGTAAGAGGGATCATGGCAATAATGAAAAGCAGAGGGGACAATGAGTCTCCCTGGAAAATTCCTCTTCTGATGTTGACAAGTCCATAGCTTTCATTTCCAACAAACAGTTCAGTTTTCCAGTGCTCCACCATGTTTTCAATAAAGGTGCCAACGTTTTTACAAATCCCGATGGCGTCCAGGCACTTGATGATCCAACTGTGTGGGAGTGAGTCAAAGGCCTTTTTGTAGTCAATCCACGTCATGTGAAGATTAGCTTTTCGGCATTTACAGTGCTCCAGAATCATTTTGTCAATTAATAACTGGTCTCGTTTGCTGATCATTTCAGTTGTTATTTCCATCTGTTCCATTTTGTTCTGTGAGAATTTACCTTCAAACTCCTTTATCCACCCAGCATTTTTGTTGTAGTTATTATTTTCCCAAAGCTCTTTCCAGAACTTCATTATTGCAGTTTTCTCTGGCTTTATGGTTACTGTGTCTGTTGTTTGGTTCAGACTCTGGTAGAACCGTATTTGGTCTGATGATGATGATGATGATGATGATGATGATGATGATGATTATTATTATTATTATTATTATTCAGAGGCAGAATTGCCATCTGTTGGGATTCTGTGATTGTGTTTTTGCTACATGGCAGAAAGAAGGGGGTTGGACTAAATGGACAGAAGGAAGGAGGGAAGGAGAAGTCTGGGAATCTCCCTTTGCCTCCACTCCAGCAATCCTTCTCCCTCTCCCTCTCTCTTTTTCTCCTTCCCCGTGTTGGAAGAAGGAAGGAGGGAAAGAAGGAGAGGAGGTAACGCATGGCACAGGCAACACAGGGAAGAAAGGAAGGCCCCCAGAAAGTGCAAGAGACAGAAAGGAACACAACATACTGCTGGATCTTCCATCCTCTGTGAGCAAAAGGTAATAGTGGAGCTTCTTCCTCTAAGGGGCATTTCAGCTCCTCCTACAAATTGCGTAACTGTAATTTTAAAGCTGAAAATGACAAATACCATCAAATGATAGAATTAACTATTTTTTCCCATCTCTATACAGATAATTTTCAAATAAGTCACTTGCCAACCAGTTTAGGAAGGATCTGAAAAGATTACCCTTTGGAACCCCTTTTCAATGCCAAGATATCTCTACCCTACACTTGAAGTCTATGTCATGTGATGAACACAGTAGGTTGCCATTTCTTTTTTAAAAATTATTTTTATTATTTGGCACAAACAGTTTAATATACAATCAGAAAATATACATTCAAAAATAATGAAACGTATCTAGATCTGTATTCAAATGACAACTTGTGCAAAATAAATATAACATTCTTCACTGTTCACTCTAATTCAAAACATTTTCAAAGCAAAACCAGCTATTTCTCCCCACTCCCTATCATATGCAGAAATCCTTTAAAAAGAGAGAGAGAGAGACTTCTTGCAAGGCAGGGAATATATCTTCATAATCAAGAGAATTTCAGAGTATGTCTAAACACATCATGACATCACATTAGTAAAAAAAAACCATAAGAATGAGAATAGGTAATAAAATATTTTCTGTGGTTTGAGCGTTTTGACTGTTTTACATATACCAGTATGGATAGCTATAAAAACCCAATTTGCATAAATTGAAAGATGCTTAAAGTCATAATCAAATGTTTCATTAACATTATTCCAACATATTTAATCTTTTCAGGAATCACTTATTTCTAATTTTGTAACATTCTAGCTTGTCCAAATAGCATTACATATGTGTTTTTCTTTAAATATTTTTTTTCCTTTTTCCTCATCTTGTTTTTTGTGCTGTGATCCTCCAGATGTTTTGGACTTCAGTTCTCAGAAATCCCAACCATCCCACCAGCTATCAGAAATTGTCGGAGCTGAAGTTCAAAACATCTGGAGGAGCATGGTTTGAGAAACTTAGATCAAAGAATGATGGTCTCTCATCAAACTACAAATTCCAGGATTCCATATCTTTGAGCCATGGCAATTCAAATGGTGTCAGACTGAATTACTTCTAGTGTACATGCACACTAGGTCAATCATTTTCTCAAATTGACACTGCATCCCATATGGCTCTGTATTATCATGGTTGCAGCTCACTATAATAATAATAATAATAACTTTATTTTTATACCCCGCCTCTATCTCCCCGAAGGGGACTCAGGGCGGCTTACATGGGGCCAAGCCCGAATAAAAACAGTAGCAGTATAAAACACAGCAATAGACAACAACTTGCACAATAAAAAAAAATAAAAAAAAAATAAAACATTAGCCAATAAAAAACAAGAACTAATAAAAACATGGATTAAAACTGAGAGATTGTAAAAGTAGACTGGGTAAAGTGCACCATATAAATATTGTAGACACAAGGTGACTGATAAAGTGCTGCAAATTCTGGAAGCGCAAATTGGGATGGGAATAGACCCTGTGTCTATATCGAGTTGACAAAGGTAAAAGGTGCAAACCGGTACAAGAATGGTCACAGATTCAGATTGCTTCTGGATGAGCAATCTTTATCTAAAGGCTTGAGTAAAGAGCCAGGTTTTCAAGCTCTTTCTGAATGCTACCAGGGTGGGGGCTTGCCTGATTTCCCTGGGGAGCGAGTTCCAGAGCCGGGGGGCCACCACGGAGAAGGCCCTCTCTCTCGGCCCCACCAACCGTGCTTGTGACGGAGGTGGGAGCGAGAGGAGGGCCTCCCCCGACGAACGAAGAGATCGTGCAGGTTCGTAGGGGGAGAGGCGATCCCTAAGGTAGGAGGGTCCCAAACCGTTCAGGGCTTTGTAGGTGATCACGTGCACCTTGAATTGGGTCCGGAAGGTGAACGGCAGCCAGTGGAGCTCCTTAAGCAGGAGGGTTGACCGCTCCCTATAATTTGCTCCAGTTAGAAGCAAGGCTGCCGAACGTTGAACTAGTTGGAGTTTCCGGGCCGTCTTCAAGGGCAGCCCCACGTAGAGTGCATTGCAATAGTCCAGTCTAGAGGTAACTAAGGCATGGACCACCGTGGTCAGATCAGACTTCACGAGGTAAGGTCGCAGTTGGCGCACAAGTTTTAATTGTGCAAAGGCCCTCCCGGCCACGGCCGACACCTGAGCATCAAGTGTCAGTGCTGAGTCCAGGAGGACCCCCAAACTGCGGACCTGCGCCTTCAGGGGGAGTGCGACCCCGTCAAGCACAGGTAGCCACCCAATACCCCGATCGGACATACGACTGACCTGGAGGACCTCTGTCTTGTCGGGATTAAGCTTCAGCTTATTCGCCCTCATCCAGCCCATCACAGCTGCCAAGCACTGGTTCAGTATCTGGGGGGCTTCCTTGGAGTTCGGTGGAAAGGAGTAGTAGAGTTGAGTGTCATCTGCGTAGAGATGGCACCGAACTCCAAAACTCCGGATGACCTCTCCCAGCGGTTTCATGTAGATGTTAAAAAGCATGGGGGACAGAATGGAACCTTGCGGGACCCCACAGGTCAAAGGCCAGGGGTCTGAGCAGGTGTCCCCCAGCTTCACCAACTGGGAACGGCCCTCCAGGAAGGACTGAAGCCACGACAGAGCCATGCCCCCAAGGCCCATCCCGGAGAGCCGTCCCAGAAGGATACCATGGTCGATGGTATCGAAAGCCGCTGAGATGTCCAAGAGAACCAGCAGGGTCACACTCCCCCTGTCCAGCTCCCTGCGGAGGTCATCCACCAAGGCGACCAAAGCCGTCTCAGTACTGTGCCCAGGTCTAAAGCCAGACTGCGATGGGTCCAGAAAATCGGTGTCATCCAGGAAACCCTGGAGCTGCGAGGCAACCACCCGCTCCAGGACCTTGCCCAAGAAAGGGAGGTTCGAGATTGGTCTGTAGTTGTTTAGAATGGCCGAATCAAGGGAGGCCTTCTTCAATATAGGCCTCACTATGGCCTGTTTGAGGACAGATGGAAATTTGCCTTGATCCAAAGAGGCATTAATTATCATCACAAACCACTCTACCAACCCTCCTCTGGCCGATTTAATTAGCCACGAGGGGCAAGGGTCTGCAGAGCAAGTGGTCGCTCTCACCGCCCCAAGGATCCTGTCCACGTCATCCGGGCGAACAAGCTGAAACGAATCCCACAAGTTCGAACAGACAGGTGCCTCAGTTACCTCTTTTGGCACTGCAACAAAACTAGCATCCAAGTCGAAGCGAGTCTGAGCGACTTTGTCTGCAAAGTGGTGCGCGAACTCGCTGCACCGAGTTGCTGAGTCTTCGGGTGCCCCTCCCCCCTCAGGAGGGTGAAGGAGCTCCCCGACGACCCGAAACAACTCCGATGGTCTGTTAGTTGCAGACGCTATGCGGGCAGTCGTGAAGGTCTTCCTGGCTGCCCGCAAAGCCGCGGAGTAGGCCCTAATAGCGGCTCTAGCCCGTGCTCGGTCAGAAACGCTACGAGTTTTCCGCCAGTGGCACTCTAGTCCCCTCCTCGAGCGCTTCATCACTGCCAGCTCCTCCGTGAACCAGGGAGCCGAAGTGACTCTTCGCAATGAGAGGGGACGTTCGGGGGCGATCATGTCAATTGCCCTGGACATCTCGCTATTGTAGCGATCTACCAAGGCATCGACAGGATCGTCAGCCTCCATGACAGGAAGATCCCCAAGAGACCTCAAGAATCCATCTGGATCCATCAGTCTCCTGGGGCGGACCATCTTAATGGGTCCACCACCCCTGCGGAGGTTTGAGGTCACAGTGAGTCTTAAACTGATCAGGTGGTGATCGGACCATGACAACGGAAGAATATTTTGCTCTTCCACTCCGACCTCACCATCTGCCGCAACAAAAACCAGGTCAAGTGTGTGTCCAGCTTGATGAGTGGGACCAGATATCACTTGGGACAGTCCCATGGTCGTCATGGCGGCCATGAAGTCTTCAGCTGCACCAGTTAATGTGGCCTCGGCATGAATGTTAAAGTCCCCCAGCACTACCAGCCGCTGAGAGACCAAAGCCGCACCAGAGATCACCTCTGCCAGCTTGGGCAGGGAGACTGCCGTGTCGCGGGGTGGACGGTACACCAGCAGAATCCCCAAACTGTCCCGGGTACCCACCTTAAGATGGACACACTCAAAACCTGCAGATTGCGGGATGGCGCACCTGACCAGGGAGATTGTCTGCCGAAAGACCACCGCAACCCCACCTCCCCGCCCCCCGGCTCTGGCCTGCTGTTGCACCCCGAAACCTGGAGGACACAGCTGGGCGAGATTTACCCCGCCGGGCTCATCCAACCAGGTCTCGGTGATGCAAGCCAGATCCGCCGCTTCATCCAGGATCAAATCCTGGATGATAGCTGATTTACCATTGACGGATCTGGCATTAAATAGCAGGACCTTCAAACGGAGGGGACTGTCATGGAGGCTACCACTCCTATCCTTCTCCAGGGTCGCAAGAACTCTGTTGCGCTTATCCCTGGGATAAAGGTGACCACTCCTCCTCCTCCCCCACACGACCTCAATGGTCTCCCCCAGGCTCCGGTCCACTCCCCCCAGGGCGACAGGCAGGATAGAGCTCTCATTGCGATGCCCTAGTCAGCTGTCCATAAATGGGGAGCGACTCAGGATTCTATCCTGCTTAGAGTCTGAGAATGAATCCTGTAATGATGAGATGATGGAGCAGTCAGGGGAACTAGATTGACTAAACAAGAGCAATGTCTCTGGGCGGGAATCGAGAATAGATTGGGAAGGGTCTAGAGTTGAAATGGGGGACACTACACAAGATTCTAAGAGTGGAGGGGACCTAGATAAAGAGTCATGGGCACTAACCATTCTGGAACTAATGGTACCTTGAAAATGCAGTTCCGAACCTGCCATCAAGGGGCGGATTGTGGGGTCCAGAAATACCTTCCTAATATTAATACCCCATGAATTCAACAGGGGTTTACGCGCCCAAAGTGCTTCAATTAAAGTGCTATCATCAAAGGTGATAACGAGACGTATGGAGCGGTCATGAGCTTGAAAGTCCCTACGTAGCCATGAAATGAACTTAATTTTGACTACACTTGGGCTCACAGATAGTATTTGACCGAGGGACTCCTGTACCGCTCTCCTTGAGGTCCATCTGCCCCTATTCAACCATGAGTCTGTTATTTCAAACGCCAATTTTTCTAATTGAGGTAAATATTTTTGGTGGCGCATTGGGTCAAGTGTGCACAGGCCAGACTCGGATATTCCATGTGCAATTGTCCTTTTTAAACCCTGATCCGTAACCTTATGCCCAGCCCTCCCTTCTCCCCTGTAGTCATGAGGAAGCTGTCTCTCATTCTCAACGTCCCCATCTTCCTTCAAAAATTCCTCCTTATGTTCTGATTGCCATTCCCCACCCTCCCCATCAGAAGTCAAAGACCACTTATACTCGGTTGAAGTGGCAGTCGCGATGTCCTCTTCCTTCCCGATGTAACACTGACCAGGATTGCTCACCAAGAGGGAGATCCCTTTGAAGAGGTAGTCTATCTTCTCATTTAATGTAGCAAGTTGTGAGAAGACGAAGTTGTGTTTGGAGGATGTCCATTTGGGGGGAAAGTGTAACCATTATGTCAACAATTCCCTACTGCATTCGTGTGGACAGTTTTTGGTCTAAAACTCTTGACAAACTACAGCTCCCACAATTCCATAACATTGAATCATGGTAGTCAAAGCTGTGTCAAACTGCATTTATTCTACATGTAGATGCACACTTACTGGGAGAGAACCACAACCGACTCCTGTGTTATGATTTTCTCATTTTTCTTTCTTAAGATTCTGGGGGTCACAAAGAAGTTTTCAGGTGGCACAAATCCCCTATCAGAGCCAGGACTCCACATGCCCCCTCCCAGTTGGTCTCCTGAGAGTGGAAAATATATGGGACTGAGCAGGCCTTTGGGTTTTCTCTGTGTCCTTCCACACAGCCATATAAATCAGAATATTCACAATATCTGCTTTGAAATGGATTATCTGAGTCATATACTGTCATATAATCCAGTTCAATATGGATTTTATACAGCTGTGTGGAAGGGGTCTCTGTTTTCCTGATACTAAAACAAATCAATCAGGCACCTTGTTATGAACCTTAGGTTGAAAGTTACTTCCAGTTTTTCACCAGAACGTTTGTTCCCAGAAACTGGCTGACTCGCCTCCTGGGAGGACATCCGTAGGGACAGTTCCTGTTTCCCTGCCCTCCCAACCACTTGCTTTCCTGCATCTGATATGATTGTTTTCTCTGGGCACAGTGCAAAATATGCCAGCAAAGGAACGGAAGCCTCTCATGCTTTAGCAATTTATTAGAAAGAACAAATTCTCAAACTTAGAAGCAGTTGAACCCGTATTCCTTTTTTCCTGATATGGGATCCCAGCATTCATAGACCATAAATCTCTCGGTATAACTGGCCAGACAGTCTCTGAATCAGGGGAAGAGGCTTTTTCATGGGAATATTGCTGGCTTGTGGGTCAAAAGTGGTGTATGCAAGACTGCCCTTGACTGCTGGAATGGCAGGCTTGTGTTGCCCATACTTGGAGATGTTGGTTGCAATGACAACAGTCCTCTTTACTGGAAAAGTGAAGGAATTTTATATATTAGATTTCAAAACTTTGCTGTGTGACTTAGCTGGTCATGCATACATAAACACAGGCCAGATATTAATAACTTTCCTGCCATATTTTGAGACAGATTCAGACTCATAAGTGGCCACGTTAACAGTGAATAAGATCATAGTAAACAATAATTCTAGAAATTATGCTATACTGAAGTCTTTCTCTGTCTGCAGCTCTCAAATTGGACTATGATTCCTATCACCATGATAAGCAATAACAGGTACACAGAAAATAAGAACAAAGGTGACATTGTGTCTACTTCTACAAGTGATGTCTCTGTCTTCGTCTACCAAAGCTTCTTGTTGAAAGGCAAAGGGGAAGTGTTAACTAGAGACTAGTAAAGAGTAGGACCTTTCACATGAATAGTGCCATGGTGTCACTTTTGGAGTCTTGGAGTTGGAAGCTTATGGCAGGTGATGTATTTAGAATTTAATGGCTTACCACATTGCAAGTCCTAGGATTCCAGAAATGTTCTGATGAGGCTTAAGTGAGTCACAGTGCTATAACTGTTCAGCATAGAAGGGCCCATACATTTTGGAATTTCCAAAAGCATACCCAATTCTTTGTTCACACACAATTCCTGTCAAGGAGAAATCAAGAGTACATTAATCATAAATACCAAGACCAAAGCCTGCTTTGGTTGCCATTTTGGACCATATACAGTATCCCATTTTGTACCAACCAAGCCCCTCCAGATCATAATGGCAGCAACTGGGGGGGGGGGGGGGAATGAATGATACTCCCTTTGCAGTTGTTAATCCTTGATTTAGATGATGTCATTATTCTGCGAGTCTGGAACAAATAATATTCTGAATTTCCATAGGGCCAGGATTTTAGCCACTGTTTGATTTGTAATACTTGGTAAGAGAAACTGTATGAAGCTTACAGCCCCGCCATAACGAACAACCCCAGAATGTTATGAAAATACAGCAAAGATAGGTAGAGTTACAGTATGGTCAATTGCAACTCTAATTCTCATACAGCAAGCTTGCTAAACTAGTCCAGATATATTGCATTGCAAATTCCAGTCAGTATGCCATTAAACAACCTGTTATTTTCAAGATGGTGGATCTTAGCCCTCATTATCTTCAGACAGCATGCTAACTAGGGATGATGGGGGATGAATTCAAACATAGCTAGAGGACAACAGGTTGGAAAAGAGGATTTACAGTATGTAAGACTTCCTCAAATATATCATAGGAAAGGTCCTCATGAACCACTGAGTCCAATTTCCTACTAGAATTATAGAATAATAGAGTTGGAAGAAACCACATGGACCATCTAGTCTAGCGGTTCTCAACATGTGGGTCCCCAGGTGTTTTTGGCCTACAACTCCCAGAAACCCCAGCCAGTTTACCAGCTGTTATGATTCCTGGGAGTTGAAGGCCAAAACATCTGGGAACTCACAGATTGAAAAACACAGAACTAGAGCATGAGGCTTCTGCTCATTAAAGTAAATGGCAATTCAGAAAGCCTCCTTCCACCCTCCTTCACCCATGGAGCTGGCACAACATCTTCTGATGGGAGCCATCCGGCTCCATGGGTGACTGGTGCTAGATCAGTGTATGCTGCTAATTTTGGCTCCATGTGACAAGGTCACTAATGTTCAGATGGCATTTGCTTTCTGTAATGAACCCATTGCTCCGAGTCCTGGTTTCCAGGGCAGCAGAAAACAATTCTGCTCCCTCTTCCAGAATCTCCAGCTAAAAAATCCCTAACAGGTAAAAAGTCCTGTTTCCTTTTCATGCTTCCTTTTTGCTATAGTGGCAAGGAGGAATAATTTTCCAAGCACAGTGTGGCAAATAAGGTGGGACAGCTGGGGCCCTCTTACACTACACAAGTATAGCACTATTATTGCATTTTAACTGCCATGGCAAATCCTACGAAATCCTGGAGTTTGTCAGTTGGTCAAGTGCTAAACAATGGTTCCCAAACTCTAGATCTCCAAGTGTTTTTGGGTCTCCGCTCCCACAAGCCCTAGTTAGCTTGTCCAATGGCCAGGAATTCAGATAGCTGAAGTGCAAAAATCCTAGAGGACCAAAGACTGAAAATTGTAAGCATCCTTCCCTAAACTGCAAATCCCAGGATACCACAAGATAGAACCATAATTGTTAAAGTGGAATCACAGCACAATATTGCCTCTGAAGCTCACCAGACAGAAAAGAAGCAACTGGCCACGTACATGGTCTCTTTGCCATTGCTTTAGGACAGCAGGTATTAGGAAGTTTTATATTCTCAAATAATCCTTACACAATATTTATTTGCTATTCAAATACTATGTTGCCTTCCTCTTTGAAAGACAAGACAGCACAATTAGCCAACGTATAAGGTTTTTTTCAAGAGGAAAGTTTGCTGGACTCTAGGATATTCATGTGATACACAATCAATGGTTCTGTGTTTGCATGCCATTCTGGTGCATTAATATCAAGTCCCAGATAAGGCATATCCACACATCCTCACAAGAGTGCTGAATACTTTGTCCATGCCATCAGGATAGACAGAAGGTATGCCGAAAGTCTCTGTAAACGTGTTGCTATGTGGAAAGATTTTGTGAGGCACTAATCCCCAAAGATCAACACGTTGCAGCTCAGCTGTTTTTATCAGGGGAAAACTCATTCCAGTTCACACAGCACCTATCACACTCCAGGTGGTGGATTGAGAAGCCATATACTGTTAAAGAAATAAAAATATACTAGAAGGAGGGGGTGTCTGTCCCAGGGCTCCTTTCAACAAAACTATGTCCAGAAATGCCATTTTGTTATTTTCATCAGTTATCTTTCTCAGCCCCAGAATGCTACTACACTATACTATTACAGTACTAACAGTATTTTGGTATCACTTTACTGACAGGGATGTTTCCTATGGATTCCTGTGTTTGTAGTTTTGAATTGCTCTGCTAGAGGGTTTCAGCAATAGGGGACTGGCTTGAACTCTCTAGTGAAGAATTTAAATTCTCCCAGAAAATCAAAAGCTGCTTTGGGTCTCTTTTTAGAGAGATAAAGTGGGATAGAAATAAATGTCATTGTCATTGTCATCATGATCTCAGGCTTCTCTAGGTTGAAGTCAAGACACTTAGTGTGAGACTAAACATTGTAACTGGGCAGCATAGACTTGAAACTACAATATTCTGAATGAAATCTACTGAACCCAGTTGGAGTTCGCTTCCATATACATATCATACCAACATTTCATGAGCCTCCGGTGGCCTAGGGGATAAAAGCCTTGTGACTTGAAGGTTGGGTTGCTGACCTGAAAGCTGCCAGGTTCGAATCCCACCCGGGGAGAGTGCGGATGAGCTCCCTCTGTCAGCTCCAGCTCCATGCGGGGACATGAGAGAAGCCTCCCACAAGGATGGTAAAACACCAAAACATCCGGGCGTCCCCTGGGCAACGTCCTTGCAGACAGCCAATTCTCTCACTCCAGAAGCAACTCCGGTTGCTCCTGACACGAAATAAAGAAAAACCCAACATTTCACAAGTGCAAACTGGAACACATGCAACTAAGCAACATCAGAGTGTGGGCAACATGGCAAAAGTTATTATGAGGAAGCATGTCCAAAGTAGAAGAAGCTGTAGAGTTTCCTTTGTCTGGGCCTACTGGGAAACCTTCACTCCTCTACTCCTTGTTGCTCAATTGAGATGCAACATGGCTTTCCAAATATGTTCAAGGTATGCAGCTAGCAAACCTCTAGCAAGAATATGTCCCATACTTGAATGAGTGGGAGCTCCTGGTGGTGCAGCGGGCTAAACCGCTGAGCTGCTGAATTTGCTGACTGAAAGGTTGACAGTTTGAATCCGGGGAGCAGGGTGAGCTCCTGCTGTTAGCCCCAGCTTCAGCCAACCTAGCAGTTCGAAAACGTGCAAATGTGAATAGATCAATAGGTACCGCTCCAGCAGGAAGGTAATGGTGCTCCATGCAGTCATGCCAGTCACATGACCTTGGAGGTGTCTATGGACAATGCTGGCTCTTCATCTTAGAAATGGAGATGAGCATCAACCTCCAGAGTCGGACATGATTAGACTTAATGTCAGGGGAAAACCTTTACCTTACCTTGAATAAGTAACTGCTCTAAGTGCAATTCTTTATACATTTGGTTGTCATAAATGAGAGCCAATACATACATAACACAGGTTATAAAGCTCCTAAATCTGCTCATCTGATATTTCCACTGAGTCACTGCCTGAATTGTTACAATCAATCGTGGTGGTTAACCACAAGTAATACCATACAGTCTCTAGGGAGAGATGAATACAGGCAGCCCCCAAGTTATAAACAAGATAGGTTCTGTAGGTTTGTTCTTCACCTCACTTTCTGTCCCTGTGATAATCGGAGTTTGAAAAATGTAGTTTGTTGTGGAAACAAGGATTGGTGAAAAAGCTTCAGTGGGGGCACCTCTTCCCCATGATAACTCTTTCAGGGATGAATTTCTCTTCCGAGGGGTAGATTTCTCTCACTTCCTGTTGTCTCATCCCCATACTTAACTATGAGTAATTTGTAAGTCGGATGTTTGTAACTTGAGGAATGCCTGAATTATCCTTCTAGTTGCTGGAAATATGTATAGAACTAGCTAGAATGGGTATTTAAACAAGACAGCCCCATCCTAACTAACTTGCAAGCCCCCTTGATCCACAGGTTTATGAGGAAAGGTGAGATAGCCAGTGTGATATAGTGGGATTTATGCTTGACAAGGGCTTTTGAGAGACCACAGTTTAAAATCCTCAGCCACAGAAACCCAATGGGTGACCTTTGGCAAGCCAAACTCTCAGCCACAAAGGCAAGCAATGGCAAACCTCTTGTTAATAAATCTTGCCATGGAAACCATGATAAACTTGCTATACATAGGACACAATATGAAGGCAATATACATTTAAATAAAAGACACATGGTTTGGGCTGCCAGAAAAAAGGCTTCTGTACCTACCTTCTGTACGAGCAAGGGAATTTAAGCACGTGTTGCTTGTTAACTAGTTGTGTGACAAAGAATGCCAAAATCCCCTCTTCTACACAACCATTATAGGTACAGGAGCCTTCACGATTTTTCATTCTGACTATGGACATGGCTACCATAGCTCTGTGCCGATAGTGGTCTATTGAATACAGTAGAGCCTCGCTAATCCAAGCCCCGCTAATCCAATCGTCTGGATTATCCAAGGCAAATGTCCTTCCCCCACCTCGCTCTCTCACTCGTTCACCCCACCGGGTCCCAGTGCTGCCGGAACCCAGCCGGGTGAGTGAGCGAGGGATGGAGGGCAGGCGAGTGGAGGAGGACGGCAAAGGCCCTCCCTCCCTCGCTTGCTCCTTTGCCAGGCCTTGCTCGCTCCTTCGCCAGTGCCCGGCAGCCATTCAGGGAAGCCCCGGTGCATGTTGCTAGGCAGCAAGCACACACCGGGGCCTCCCTGAACGGGGTGCTGGGTGTAGGAAAGAGTGCCTTTTCCCTTCACCCAGTGCCCAGCGGACATTTGGGGAGGCCCTGGTGCGTGTTGCTAGGCAGCAAGCACGCACTGGGGCTTCTCTAAACTGGGCCTCCCTGTTATCCAGGGAGTTCGGTTATTTGAGATTGGGCCCGCCCCATTATCTTGGATAACCAAGACGCTACTGTATATTTGTGTATAAGTTGACTTCATGTGAAAGTCAAGAGCACATTTGGGGGCCAAAATTAGAGATTTTTGATATGACCCATGGATACGTTGAGCGTGATTCCACAGGGAGGGGAAACACCAGTGCTGCCTCTGGGGTCAGTTGTCCCTGCCAGCCAACACCATTTGTCTGTTGTAGTATTACTAAAGGCCAAAAATGGTACTACAGTGAAGAAAACAGAGGCGAGCAGTTCTTCATTTAGATTGCCTATGATGCACTAGGCCCTTGCCTTCCACCACATCATTTTTGGTTCCTTTTTTGATAAGAGTTAAGGTACACTACATATCGATCCAAGGATAAGCCAACCTACCCTGTTTCCCTGAAAATAAGACATCCCCAGAAAATAAGACCTAGTAGAGGTTTTGCTGAATTGCTAAATATAAGGTCTCCCTCAAAAGTAAGACCTAGTAAAGTTTTTGTTTGGAAGCATGCAGGATCGGTAAATGTACATACCATAGATCGTTGTACATGGAAATAAAGGTAGTAACAAGAAATAATAATAATATAATAATAACTTTATTCTTGTATCCCACCTCCATCTCCCAGAAGGGTTTCAGGGCAGCTTACACAGGGACAAGCCCAACAACAACATAAATTTACATACGAACAGATATTTAAAACAGTAATTTAAAAACAGTATAGCAATAAAATATAATATAGAAATTCTTGAAAGGATTCATAGTTTGGTTACGCTGGTTTGTGATGACAACTACTGTACAGTAGATAATAAATTTTCATTTTTAAAAAATTCAACCATAAATGTGAATTCTTCTTTGTGGAAAAATAAGACATTCCCTGAAAATAAGACCTAGCGCATCTTTGGGAGCAAAAATTAATATAAGACACTGTCTTATTTTCGGGGAAACAGGGTAGGTTTTTGGTGTTCATCTTTTGACTAAAATATCTAGACTTACAAAAAAAGGTGTATAAGCCTCCCAACCCCTTATCCCCCCTCCCCCTGTCTTTTCCCCATGATCTCTGACACTGCTCTCCCCCACCCTTCCACTTACCCCCCTCCCCCCTATCTCACCCTTCTCACCCTTTCTCTTTTTACATATTTTTTAATATTTACCCCCTTTGGAAATTCTTCAATAAAAATATATTTTTTTAAAAATAGGTGTATAGGGTAAGTGTAGCCCGTAGACTTCATGTGGTCCTCTAAAGCCATTTTTAGGGTTCTCTCTGCTTCTAGTAGGTGAGAACATAGGAGCAGAAAAGGGTAGAGTAGACCTCTAGTGTCCCACAGGAGTTTGATGAAGCCCCTGGGTCCTGGCCATTTCCCAGCCTTATTTGAGTGCCTAAAAAGAATAAGCACTTGACGATAACCAAGAAACAAAGAAGCTTTAAAATCCGAGAATGCGCAAGATTCTCACAGAAGGCACCTCAGCCAAAATCTCTTAAGACCTGCTCGCTCCCTGGTGGCCCAACTGTGTGAATGCAGCCGGCCTGGACGTGTGCTGGCTCACAGCGATAACATTGTCTGGGGGAATTGGCATGGAATCTTTGCAAGTCCGTTTACAGAGCTTGCTGCTTACAGTCCGCATAACTTAGTTTATCAGCTCAATTCCCCTGGGTTTGCATAGGCTTTCATAACAATTCTGTGCCTTAACTCTTTGTGCCATCGGTGGGCTTTGCTTTCCCTTGGCCCCCATATTTCACTGTGGAAATCTCCCTTCTGTGGCACACAGCAGATGGAACAACAGTGTACCTATGAGCAACAATTTGTGAATGTGTGGATTTAAAAATAGCCACAAAAAATTAGGGATAACTTCAAAGGGCTAAATCCAATTGTTGGTCTCCACTGGAACAACCCCTTTGAATAAACTGACAAGTCAGCAGTATGTAAATGCTACTGATTCAGTTGACCTATTCTTGTTATGTCTGCTAATCGGATCTAGGCCAAAATATACTGATATGGAACAGACAGTCCTCCAAACTATTTCTTTCTATTCCTTTTGCCCCAATAAGTTATATTAAACAAAATACATTGTTCAGACCTTGGAAAATCTACTTTTTTGGACAGTAGTTCCCATAATTTCTCACTTAGACAGGACTATAGTAATAGAAAAACATAAGGTTTCCAAGCTCTGATACAGCATAAATTAACTATTTCCCTCCAATAATGAGCTTCAGCAGTTCCCTTTATATTCTGCACTAGTTTCTCTTAAAATCATTTTGCTACATACTCTGAATGAAGTACCTTGATGCTGTTTATCCCAGTTTGCATCTTTGAAATGTTGGAGGGTTTGATATTGGTTTGCAATTTCTTAAATTTCTCATTTGGGGAGAGGGCAGCAGCATCATTGCATTCCTAGTGCTAATAATGATGTTAAAGCTGTAACTGGGATCACTGTGGTGAGGACAAAGAAGCTGTGTGCAGGCTATATGTGAAAGTGAGCATATGCAAGTGTATGTGTGTATGAAAGAGAAAGAATATATGTGAGTGAGTGCATGTATGTACATAAACAGCCTTGTGGCCCTAACGCAGTCCTTGGTCCCAACAACACTGTTTTCTCCTGCCCTAAATCCATGCAGATCAGGAACAACTCCTTCAGTTCTGTCAGATGTCTAATACTCAGTAAAGAGCCCTAGAAAGCAGTCACTCTATAGCAATGAAAGACTCCAGGAATCTGAAATGTCTTCACCTTCCACTTTCTTTCCAAACAGCTGAAGACACTAGGAATTCTATCACTGCCACCCTCAAAGATCCGCTTTCTCTTTTGTGAATATCCTAAAACCAGCTTTACCTTTGGATCCCCAGCAAATGTGGTCTCATATATCCTATGGGGTCCATTGCAACCAGATATGCCACCTATATCGGGGAGAGTGATTAACAACTGAGCATATTTTGGGCTCTTCCCTCTGACATCCAGGGAACATTTTTGGAATGACAGGCAATGCACAAAGGCTTACAAAGCCTTTGATCAGTTACTGAACATCTGTCAAAATCCATGTGCTCCTATGTTAATCCAGTCATTTATTTCCATCTACACCTCTTCTAAATTAGCTTAGTGCTTTTTCCACAAATGCAGTACTTCAAGATCTTGAACATCAACTGTACTGCAAGTCTGATGTTATGTATATTGAATCAAAGTTTGAATGAATGGATTTTAATGGCGTTATATTAATAAATGATATCACTTGATGCCTTGAGAAATACTTTGGTTTGAAAGGGAGAAATCCATCCTTTGTAAATTGAACATCAAATATTTGATTTCATACATTGTAATACAGCAAAATCATTTTGTAGTCTTGTAATTATTTCAGGATTGTCAAAGGCTGAAGTTATATTAAAATGGTTGTTGTTGTTGTTGTTATTATTATTATTATTATTATTATTATTATTATTATTATTATTATTATTATTCATACATTTGTATCCTGTCCTTCTCATCCCCGAAGGGGGACTCAGGGCAATTCACAACAGGCAACCATTAGATGCCAAACACATACAATAAAAACAGCAATTACATTTAAAAACAAATAGTTAAAACATCAGTGGTAAAAAACATCCATTTAAAATTACACAAGTAAATTTAAATTACACAAGTCATGGTCACAATCCAAGGTCTGTCCATTGTCAATCACATAAAATCACTCTCACTACTACTGCTGTGTCTGCTGTGTCCCACAACAATGTTTTAGGTTTTTTGCCTAAATGATATGAAGCTGGCCTGATTTTATTGGGGAGGGAGTTCCACAGATAAGGAGCCACCATTGAGAAGGCCATGTCTCTCGTCCCCATCAATCACGCTTGTAAGAGTAGTCAGACCAAGAACAGGGCCTCCCCCGATTATCTTAACTTTCAAGATAGTTTCATTATTAACCATATTTGCTAATATGTATTTTAATGAAATGGATATTTATCACTGAACAAAAGGAGAACCCCTCCTCTCAGTCCCACCCCCATCTCAAGTGCGGCTGATGGGAATGAGAGAGGGGGGAGCCTTCTCCGTAATCGCTCCCCAGCTCTGGACCCCCCCCCCCCAAAGAATTAAAAATGGCCTCTTCTCTCCTCTCCTTCAAAAAGCTATTGAAAACACATCTTTGCAATTTAGCTTATGGAGAGGAGGAGGATTAAGTGCATCTACATGCACTCTCGCTTAGCTGCTAATACCTGTTAATTCGCAGTTCACCATCTCCCTCCCAACTATTTTAACTGAATTTTAGGGATTTTAAATAGAATTTTAAGCATTTTTATAATTATGTTGCTTATGCTATGTATTGCCTTGCTTATTCATGTAATTTTTATAATTTATTGAATTGTTTTTGACTTGTTTTATGTACTGCTGTCAGCATTGACTATTTTCCATTGTTTATTTTGTTGTGAGCTGCCCATAAATAAAGTTTTCATTCAGTTTTCATTTCATTCCTAGAACTGTTAAGTGAATTTGCCTTGAGCTGGTATCACCATTAGTTTTTTTATGAAATATAGAATTAGACATATAATTTTGAACATTCAAACTCACAGCACCAGCACTTCATGTCTGAGCAGGAGGGGATAAAGTTGTAGTAAATTTTAAAGCAGACCTACAGTTTACAGATCACAGTAAAAGGTGTCAGGACCCAGGCTGCAGAGCACCAATAACCATGCGCAGAGACCAGATTCTATCTAATATCTTTATTAAAGAAATATATAAAGTCAATAAAAACAAGTGAAGAATATAGTTCAGAAGCAGACCTTTCAGGAAAGGCCAAATATAGTCCAAGAAAATAATGTCCAATATAAGATATTAAAGTCCAAAGTTATAATCCACTTGACCGAAACACACACCTTGCCAAGCAATGGTGTGGGGAATGACAGGGTCTTTAAAGTCCAAAGTAGCTTGGCAACAAGGCTGGAAAATAGACTTGAATCTTGGCTAGATCAAAACTTGAAACGAGGCAAACATGAAACATGAACTGAGTCCAGAGAAGTCCGTGAAACAAGGCAAGGCTGGAAACTTGATCCGTGAAACAAGGCAAGGCTGAAAACTTGATCCGGGAAACAGGGAACTGGGGTACGAAGTCTACACACGATCTCTCTCCTCAAGCTGAACAATTGACTCCGCAAGGTTCCCCTTGCGGCAAAACTCCTATATAGGGTCTTGTTTTCCCGCCAACAGAACACTTTCCCTGGAGAACAAGAAGCGAAACCCAACTTTGTCCAGATGCACAACTCCTTAGAATTTCCCAAGGGAAGCAGACCTAATCAGCTAATTGTCTGGCAGCGATTCTGAGACTCCGGCGATTAGCCTCCCTGACTCCTCTATCTCTATTATAATTGTCCTTTCGGGAAAACGGGGGAGAATTCTGCCCAAGGCTTGTTTGGTTAACTTCCTGAGGACAAACATCCTCCAGGTGGAGAGGCTCCGATTCAAGCTGAACCGGTTGAAATCCCATGTTTTCCTCCTCATCTGCCACAATAGTACTAGGAACGGGACTACAAGGCCCATGAGACATCACAAAAGGAGATGGAGAGGGGCAAAAAATGATGTTTCTTCTTTCCTCAAATCATTTTGAGATATGTGTTTATTTCACTGAGATTACAGTCTGTGAATGCAATGGTGCTTTACCATTAACCCAGATTTCTTGTGAGAAATGTTTACATGTGAAATTTTTAATTTATAATTCCCTGTTCTGAGTAATCTTTTAAAGAAATGTTGGTTGTCTTTTGATAAATGTAAATGTGTGCCTTTTTTTTTTACAATGTAAAGAACGTAGTGAAATAAGTGTTTGTGAGACCATTTCATACTATAGTGTCATAGTAACATGATTCCATTTTAACTGCCAATGTTATGTTCTTTAAACTCTGGGATTTTCAGTTTTATGAGGGGCTTTGATAATTTTCAGCTAGAAAGTTGTAGTGCAGGGATGGACAACTGTGAAAGGATAGGGGACCTCATGACACCAGCAGCAACTCAAGGTCTTTGAAAGCCGCACTCCCCATTATTTTTAACCCCCGAAGTACTGGGACATGAAGACATTCACAAGGTATTTTGAGCTATTCCTGTGCTGTAAAGGGCAAAGTGGTTTGCTCCCTGTCTGGGCAAGGGGGTCCAAAATGTGATGGAAATGGCCTCATATGCTTAAATATAATTTGGGATCATGGTTGTTGTTGTTGTTGTTGTTGTTGTTGTTGTTGTTGAGTCCTGGGGTAAAAAAACAAACTACAAACAATCTGTAGCTTGATTGTAGGTTGTGTTTCTTCATCAGATCCACCAAGAAAATTCAACAAATGCTACGTTCAGCAGGAGTTTACCGTATACCATGCAGCTCTGAACAAGTCTACATAGGAACCCCCAAACGCAGCAGCATTGCACAAACACGAATCAAGGAATGTGAAAGGCACTGCAGACTAACTCAACCTGAGAAGTCAGCCATGGCCGAGCACTTGATGAACCAACCTGGACACACCATCTTATTTGAGAATACAGAAGTGCTGGACCACTCTGACAATCATGTCAGACTACACAGAGAAGCGATTGAAATCCACAAGCACGCGGACAGTTTCAACAGAAAGGAGGAAACCATGAAAATGAACAAAATCTGACTACCAGTATTTTTTAAAAAAAACACCAGAATCAATACAGTAAATAAGGAAAATGACTCTAAAACAGGGGAACTCCAGATAGCAAACAATCAAGTGTCAACTAACACCTCCCAAACAGAGAATGCCTTCAGGCAACAACAGCCAGGCTACCTTTATGCAGATACCCTCACTGATTGACTTTCCAGTTTCATAGCTACTCAGTTGTTCTCCAAGTTTGCTAATGGCAACATTCACACTAGCTTTAAATAGACAAGAGTTCTTTCTCCCACCCTAGAGATTCCATATATATACACATACATACACACACACATATACACTCCACTTGCCTCACCTCCAACAGACCTCTGAAGATGCCAGCCACAGATGCAGGTGAAACGTCAGGAGAGAATGCTACTGGAATATGGCCATACAACCCGAAAAACTCAGAGCAACCCATATGATAATTTTATTACAACTGTTTATCCTCTCCATTTGGGAAGTCGTAATTAAAAGTTCTGATGCCTTTGGGAAGATAGTGGGCATTTTCTTTATGAGAGATTTGCAAGATTATAGCCTGTGTGAAACACTTCAAAAAACTAAAGAGGAAATATCTCCTCATGCTTCTTCTTTGAATTAAGAACTGCTGACCAATAAAACAAATTGCTTAGAGCACTTTTTTATGACCATCCCTTGGAATTAACAATTAAGCAGGAAATAGTTTTTAAGTATGAAGTTTCTCTCCTTGGGTATAGAAGAATGGATCAGATTTCATTTTCTCTCACACATACTTCATTCCTTTTCTAAGCTGGTTAGAAGGCTCCCATTTCATCTTTAAAGCTGTTGCATTCTCAGCAGACTTGGTCAGGCGATTTTACTGGGGATGGCATTTTATCAGAACTACTAGGAAGGAGGTGAACTAGCAAATGATAAGGATGTGTTAAAAGTCAACAAGGAGGTGCTGTTGATGAGGACTGAAACTGGATTCATGCTCCCTGCCTGCCTGGTATTCTTTACCCTGAGGGTGCTCTGCAAACATGTGTTTGTAGACAATTGAAACTCTTATTTTCTGTTGTACTGTAATGTATTCTTTAATTATCACAATAAATGTCCTGGGAAATCATCGGGGAAGATCATAGCTCATGGGTAGAGCAAGTTGCAAAAACTGCAGCAGGCCTAAGGTTCAGTTTCTGGCATCTTCAGCTACCATGTTTCCCCGAAAATAAGACAGTGTCTTATATTAATTTTTGCCCCCAAAGATGCACTAGGTCTTATTTTCAGGGGATGTCTTATTTTTCCATGACAAATTCACATTTATTGTTGAACAAAAAAATGAACATTTATTATATACTGTACAGTAGTTGTCATCACAAACCAGCATAACCAGACAAACTGTGAATCCTATCAAGAATTTCTTGTTACTACCATTATTTCCATGTACAACACTCTATGGTTCGGACATTTACTGATCCTGCATGCTCCAAACAAAAACTTTGCTAGGTCTTACTTTCGGGGGAGGCCTTATATTTAGCAATTCAGCAAAACCTCTACTAGGTCTTATTTTCTGGGGATGTCTTATTTTAGGGGAAACAGGGTAGGACTAGGAAAGATTCCTGTCTGAAACTGCTTTTCCCAGTCTGTTGACATTTTGGAACTGGATCAATAGTTTGACTTTCTATAAGGCTGTGTTCCATAAACTGGACATGACTGGTCAAGTAACATCAGAGAGTGGTCAAGACGGTGAATATTACAAAGAGAAACAGATAAACCAGATGAGGCTGCAGCAGTATGCTTTCATCTGTGACTACAGGAAAGGCAAGGTTCTGCCTTCTCCTCTCCTCCCTGCTGAGTTAATTGAATGCAAACTATGGCCCCTTTCACACTGCTGTATAAAATCCACATTGAACGGGATTATATGGCAGTGTAGACTCAGATAACGCAGTTTAAAGCAGATATTGTGAACTATCTGCTTTGATATTCTAGGTTACATAGCTGTGTGGAAGAGCCCTATGTTTGCTCTTTGAACTGTTTCTAACTACTGAAGTAAGCAGGGAAAGTGAGAGGACAAGAGAGAAACTGAAACATTTTTAAAGTAGATGAAGCAGTTGGAGGATTCCAGTCTTCATGGAGATGGGGTGGAAGGAAACAGGAACATTTTTTCAGGTGACCAGGAAAAATTTGTATGTTTTGCTATATGTATCTGGAACAAAGCCGGGTTTTAAAGTCAACCTCATCCTAGCATCAAGGTTAGCTACTTAAATCTTTGGTGGACTAAACTGAAAATAAAGCTTGCCACCAGTAAAAATTTGACAGCATGCAAAGCCTGAAGCAGAAAGAAAGTTCCTTTCTCAATTTCTATGCTAAGCAACTTGAAAGCACCACCCCTTCCCGACATAGACTACTATACTCCCAAGAGTTCTTGCCCTTCCCCTTTAACCTGACATTTGTGGATATCACTGTATATGTCCAAACAAATGGGTTAGTAGGTGTCTGGCTTTACCATTGGGATGAAAATTTCTAAAAGATTCCATCAAATCCATAATTATGAGTACCAAAACACCATTCACACTACAAAATTATGGTATTTTGATTCCATGTATGTGCTATGATTCCAACCTATGGAATCCTAGACTTATTAGTTTAGAGGGGAATGTATTGTCGAAGGCTTTCATGGCCAGAATCACTGTGTTGTTGTGAGTCTTCCAGGTGGCATGGACATGTTCTAGAGGGAAATGTTTAGTATTCACATCCAAAGAAATTCAATGGCTCAGCAATTTCACAGCCAGCGGACTTTATTACCCAAGGGAGGCAAAGTGGCATTGAAGCAGAGCCATCACCTTTGGTGACAGTCTCCAAAGACTCTGTCTGTGCACATGCCTCCTCCCCATTATTGACCTGTCTGTCCCCTACTATTGATGAACAAAACCCACCAAATTGAGAAATGTGCAATAATGAGGGTGCTCTTGCCAGTATGTAGACACTATTGATGATTATCCAACTGCTGTGGAATAGCAATTTCATGCAATAAAGTCTCAGAATTCTAGAGGATACAGCCATAGTAGTTTAAGTGGAATTATAGTGAAATATTTATGTACTATGAAGAGGCTTCAGAACTTGTTAAGTACTTTAGAAAACTCAAGAGGTAAATCAGGTAGACTACCAAATAACAAGCAAAAACAAAACAAAAGGCAAAAACAAAACAAAAACATAAACAAAAAAATCGTGGTTCGTAACCCAATTTTTTAAAGCGTATGAACAAAAATATAGTGTGTATTTTTGTAGTTGACTAAATTTTAAATATAACATTATTTCTGACCTACAAGAGTTAAAAAATTAGGAATTTATTTGTATGTCCTGGCTGGGATGTATTCTAACCTAGGATACAATAGGTGGATAAATTCCAAGGCATGACTCTAATTTCCTGCCGAAGGCACAGTGTGGACTAGCTAGCTTCTTTTGAACACTGTAATCTGGAAACTTTCTTTAGCCAAAAACCAACGTTCTTTACTTATAAGAACTTGTCACTGGACTTGACACAATAGCACTTTCAGGTATTAGTTGGGGTAAAACAAGGGTCAACAGGTGCCTTGGTTACTCTCTCAAGGGCTAGACAGGAAGGAACATTCTGGTCTGGATGTATCAAAAGATCAAATCACAAATTTCTTCTAGAATTCAACCCTCGATTTACAAAGTGTGATACCATTTTATTGTATATATTGAAAATAATGGGTAAGCAACATGAAGCTGGAACAAACATTGGAAACATTAACCTCATTGTGCCTCAATCAAGACAGGGATACGTCGTCGTCGTCATCATCATCATCATCATCATCATCATCATCATCTCTACGGCTACTTTGAGGAGCTAAAAATCTCTGAATCCCCATTCAAGGTTTAAGGATTCTGCATTTTGTAATTCAGAAACTAACATTTCTACATGGCACTATCATACATAGATCAGCAGGAGAACTACAGGTAGCCACTCCAAATGTTGCATTAATTTAATTTGATAAACTTAGCATTTTAATTATTTTACATCAATTAACCATGACGTTTAGAGAAGGAAACTGTCTTATGCAAACTGTATTAATCTTTCAGAGAGAATGGGACTTTTAACTGCTGCAGACTGGAAAGAGGTCTGACTAATGTAGTTTGCCAGGAGCAGCACAGCCATTTCTCATACCCTCACCACCCACAAAAGGACATTTTTGTCCTCCCTCCTTCAAAGCGGCACCATGATCAGGATTTGACCAAACGGGAGAGTGGCATTTTGTCAAGGCTTTTACATGAAAGTTATTTTTGTCAGCTTTCCAAATGTCTGTTGGAAATCAAGTGGTTCGAAATGCTTTGCTGGTTCTCTGCAAGTTTCATGGAAACATTTTGCTATGAACAAATACATTAGGAGTTTTTTTAATGTCTGCATTCTTGACTTTTTTTAGTAGCAGATCCTTTCAAATGAGCATGGCATGCATCAAAATGGTATTCCACATAATCTGAATATTTCCTATTTCTTCAAATCAGTGTAAAGAAGGACTTATTGTCATAATACTCCCAGTTCATGTCTACCGTATTTTTCAGCAAACCCTGCCTAATGGGAAAACAGACCCTTGCTATATCAGGGAACTCTCATAAAGCATACTATGAATTACAAGCATTAATTAGCTCAGAAAGTATTTGTAGTTATAGATGGATACTTCTGTTCTGGTTAATCCTGGTCAAGCCAGTATTATTGCTGTGTGACCCTAAAGAAGACCTATAATGGTGTTTTTCTGGCAAAGTTTGTTTGGAGGATATTTACCTTTACCTCCTTCTGAGACTGAAAGCATGTGACTTTGTCAAGGTCATCCCATAGATTTCCATTGCCAAGCAATTCGAACCCTGTCTCTGGACTCAGTCCAACGTTTGAACCACTGCACCATGGCTTTCTGTCATGAAAAAGAAAACAATAAAATCAAAGATGGTCTGTGAGAAAGAAAATAAAAGAAAGCATACAGTTGGATAATATTTATTTATTTCACTTATATACCAGTTTTCTCAATTCCTAAGGGGACTCAAAGCAATAATATTTTATTGGAACTAGTCAAAATACCGCACACTTCAAGTAATCTCAAAATGTGAATTTTGTGACATTCTGTCCAAGCTTGTTGTCTTCCCAGCAGCTATGGTCTTCCCAGCAGGTGATGTTTTTTCTGAGACAGAGTCAGTTGAAACAAGTGGTAAAAACATATGTATGTGGAGTTAGAAGTGACAGTTCCTTTATCATTTGTGGCCCTGAAAATCAACACATTCTCTTATCAAATGAAAAATGAACAAACAATAGAGATGTTTCAGATAAGCCGAAACTGCCCCAACTCTGTGTCTGAGCAGGATATTGATCAGAAAGCCCATTCTTTATTGCTCTGCTATTGTTTAGCCTTCACCACCTCCTGCCGTGGGAAACCAGCTGATCTGGTCTGCTGTGAAATTCTCTGTTATCAACATAGTGAGGGTGAAATATTTCTCCTCCATATGGGAACTAAAGATAGCTATGGCTTATAGAAGAGAACTTTTCTCGAGAAGCCATAACATGTATCCTAGAAGACAAGCTACTGCTTTGTTTGGGCTAACTGTACCCCGGCAATTGTGCAAACTCAGATTTTCATCTGCTAAAATATGATTTGAAATTAAATGTTTATGTGCATTCTTTATTATTTTTTAAAAAGAAAATAAAAGAGTAGAGGCTGAGCATCACTTACCTGAAATACTTGGAACTAGAAGTGTTTTCGATTTCAGATTTTAGAATAACTATATTTGCATATATGCATGTAATGCTATATTTGGAGATGGGACTCAAATCTAAACACAAAATTCATATACACCTTGTCCACATAACCTGAGAGTGTGGGATGGGTTCAAGTGCCCCAGTGATTCTCTATTATAGAAACCATAATAAGCAGCGCTTAGGCAGGGGCAGTGTTGACCCAATATTGTTGACATATAGCTCATTTGCTTTGGTAAGAACTACTATTGCAATATATCCTGGTTCAGTGGAAGGCTGCAGCTGTGTATATGATGCATGCCTGACTTCTCTTATCTTGAAGTTGTAGGTTATACCTAGAAAATAAGACTCCATTATGGTACTAGAAAAGGCAATAGAAAAGCATCTGCTGTTACTAAAATGCCGGCAGTGTAAATGTTGGGTATGTAACCTTTTGCCTACATGCCTGACTTCTCTTATCTTGAAGTTGTAGGCTGTACCTAGAAAGTAAGGCTCCATTATGGTATTGGTACAACACAAAAGCGTCCGCTGTTACTAAAATGCCAGCAGTGTAAATGTTGGGTATGTAACCTTTTGCAAACATCCATCCAGTTAATCTGTTGTCTTGACTTAAATGTTGAACACCTCATAGCCTTCCCTGAATAGACCCACTTGCCAACTTTGTAAAACATGCTTCTGGTGTTTCCCATTGAAGTGACCTTCAAGTAGGTCACTTCTTGCTGGTAGAGCGGTAGTTCCCAACCTTCAGGTCTCTACGTGTTTTGGACTTCAACTCCCAGAAATCCCAGCCATCTGTTAGGAACTGTGGGGACTAAAGTCCAAAACACCTGGAGGTCCAAAGATTGGAAACCACTGTGGCAGAGGAAAGGACTGTATTTCAGTCAGGAGGATGAGTCACTCAGTTGCCAGTCAGTTAGTTTCAGGAACTTATCCCGCAACACTTGACCTCATCACATGGAAGTCCAGAAGCCTGGGGACAGTGGAGAAACCATGGGGCAATGTTCTGCTTCATCCCTTTACTGCCGTGGATCATGGGCTGCCATCCCCATATGTTTCCCTGCTGTCTCCAGCTTCCTTTCATGCTGTCCCTGGTTTCTTCTATGAGGGTTCTATTTCTGTGTGCTGCCAGCATGGAGCCCAATGGAGCCCCTCTGGAAGCAACCCTGTGTTATTTGATGGGCTCCAGCGGCCTTCATCCTGGCAGCGTGATGGCAGTGCATAGAGATGGGGAAAAACACCCATCTGATGAAGTCCTCTGTTATACCATAATTGCATTAGCCCCATCTTTTCTTGACGATTATTGTAAAATATTGTGGCTCTCCTAATGCTGTGCTACTGTTGAGTCATTTGGAAAACTTCTCACTTGAAATAAGCCATTAATGATAATATCTCTCTATATAACCACTTGTGTGTGAATATCTCATTCCACTTTGCTGTGACATTGGGAGCATAATGGGTGTGTTGTAGGTGTGGTTTCATTGCCTTTCCATTGCAGATTCCCCAGATCTCTGTAGCAGGGAAGCCATATACTACCTCCATTGTTTTGGGATCTCCAAGGCTTTCAAGACACTCACTGTATGTTCGTTCTCCATTCCCCAGCATTGTTTCAATTGCATTATTTTAATTCTTCTCTGATGAGAGGAGCAGTGCAACAACGCAATTCCTATGTAACCCTGTTAAGGATTAATGCCATCAGAATTCAAGTTTGGAAAAAATATAAGACTATATAGGGAGCAAATATACACAAGTTGAAAGAAAAGTAATGGTAATAATATGTAATCGGCACATTGGGTGCCGTGCCAAAAGATCTCAGCCGGCATTTGGAAACAATAGACATTGACAAAATTATGATCTGCCAACTGCAAAAGGCCACCCTGCTGGGATCTGCTTGCATCATCCGAAAATACATCACATAGTCCTAGACACTTGGGAAGTGTTCGACTTGTGATATTGTGAAACGAAATCCAGTATATATATATCTCGCTTGCTGTGTCATACTCTGTCTTTGTGTCAATAATAATAATAATAATAATAATAATAATTTATTCTTATATCCCTCCACCATCTTCCTGAAGGGACTTGGGGTGGCTTACATGGGGACCAAGCCCAGCATAAGCAAGGATTACAAGGTAAAACACAATTAAAAACATAACAAATAAACAATATAATTAAAATGAGAAAAGTAAAAAAATCACAAAAATACATAATCAACCGACATCAACAACCAGTAGCTGGAAAAAGTGGGCATGTTCAAATTTGGGAGGGCAAGGGCTTGTGCAAAATGCAGACTATGGGGCTGGGAGTAAAGTGCTGAAAAAATCAAAACAATAACTTAGGGCTGGGCAGGCCTGATTGGGAGCTAAACCGTCATTCAAAGGCACATTGGAACATCCGAGTTTTCAAGTCTTTACAGAATGTGAACAGTGTGGGGACGAATCTAATCTCCCTGGGGAGAGATTTCCAGAGCCAGGGGGCCACCACCGAGAAAGCCCTCTCCCTCGTCCCCACCAACCGTGTTTGTGACTGAGGCAGGAGTGAAAGAAGGGCCTCCCCGGCAGATCTTAGAGCTCACACTGGTTCATGGGGGGATATGGTCACGAAGATAAGCAGGACCCGAACCGTTTAGGGCTTTATAGGTAATAATAACCTGCACTTTGAATTGGGACCGGAAACTTATCAGCAGCCAGTGGAGCTGCTTCAGTAGATGCGTCATCTACTCCCTGTAACTAGCTCCAGTTAGCAACCTGGCTGCCGACCTTTGCACCAGTTGCAGTTTCCAGGCCATCTTCAAAGGCAGCCCCACGTAAAGTGCATTGAAGTAATCCAATCTAGATGTAACCAAAGTGTGGACCACCATGGCAAAGTCAGGCTTCTCAAGGTACGGTCACAGCTGGCACACAAGTTTTAACTGTGCAAAGGCCCTCCCAGCCACCATCGACACCAGAGCTTCAAGCATCAGCGTGAGTCCAGGAGGACCCCCCAAGCTATGGGCGTGTGTCCTCAGAGGGAGTGTAACAACATTGAGCACAGGTTGCCACCCTACATCCCAACCACCTCACAACTGACCAGGAGGACCTCGGTCTTGTCTGGATTAAGCTTCAGCTTGTTAGCCCTCATCCAGTCCATCACAGCAGTCAGGCACTGGTCCAGGATCCGGGGGGGGGGGGGGGGGGGGCTTCCTTGGAATTAGGTGAAAAAGAGTAATCGAGTTCAGTGTCAAGTAATAGTATATAGTGGAAGTGTGATATCTGTTCATCTTCCCAAGGTAATGGAAATGGTCCTATAATATCATAATTACATAATTGGACATTTCACAAGGGCACAGTTCTGGCTTTCATTTTTTTAAATTAAAAAATCACCAGTCATACAGCAGGAGGTGGAGAAATGGCATTTCTTATATTTCAAGTGCAAGAAGGCAAATATGGGAACTAATGTTATTGAAGCATAAATGCTTTTAAATCCAGTGGCTAGTGCTAGTAGTAATCATTGGTGATTTGTGGATCTACTCCAGTTCTATCTAGCAGCTATATTTAGGCCCTATTTATATTTACTTAGAAGTAAGGCCCACTAAGTTCAAAAGGTTTTCCCTCTAGGGAAGTGGGCATATAGTTGGAGTAGGAATCATGCATTCTACAGACTGCATATGGCCTTCAGGGATCCCATGAGACACTTGACAACTCCATCTGAAAAAAGGAATGCTCCTCAAATGCTGAATCAACTGAAAATAAAAACAAAGGACCTCATTTAGACCAATAGATGTTATTTTGTCTCCTATATACAACCCAAAACATTGATCAAAATATTGATCAAAAAGTGATCAGATCCTAGATGGCCATTCCAGTCATGGCAAAGCACTCTGATATGGCTAGCCATGAAATTGGCTTTTTAATCCCTAATGTATGTATACCCATTCCTAGGATAAATGTCCATCTCCCTGAAAGGAACCCTCAGTATATTCAGTGGAACTTATTTACGAATTAAAATCTCCGAAGGATTTCCTTTAAACTAATTTGCAAGTAAGTGTGATTAGGACTGCAGAACTAGTCTCTCACAGAGAAATCAATGAAACATAAAGTGCTTTGTTTGAGCCTACAATATTTCAGTAGTAGCTCTTTAGCCATCTTATCTCATGGAAATGCAAACCTCGCAACAGTATTGTACAATGGTACACTACAAGAAATACTTCCTAAATAGCACTATTAATTACTTCTTAAAACCACATTTCAAATTTCATTTTCTTCCACATCTTTTCATGTCCCTCTTGGCTGTGAGTGTGTGTGTGGGGGGGGGGATTCATTTTTGCGTGTTAACAGCTTTGAAAATGATGTTGGACTACATTCTCCCCAGCCTCACCAAAAAAAAAATCTGCCTTTCCCTTAAACTATGCATAATTTTGAGTTAAATTGATATTTCTGCCCATAACATCCCGTGGTATTTTTGACTTGGTGACAAAACTTCCAAATAGTGGAAGCATTGTGTTAAACCAGTCTTAGGTTCCCTTTGATTTCAGGAGAACCAGTTAAATGTTTTGCTTTAGGGACACACAAGCATTTTCTGAAGAGCTTTTATCGCCCACATGAGGATCACATGCAAGACTGATTCTCCACTCTTTCTCACACAGACAGATACACATATCTGCCTCAAAAACAGCACAGGGCTTCCCCCTGTACTCCTGATCTGTGAAGGCCACTCCAAACCTTGCCCATGGAAACATCCCCTTCTTGTTGTTCTATGTTTCACAACCAAACTTCCCTTGCTTTTCCACAGTGTTTCTTGTTGAAAGAAAGTCCACATGCAAAGTGTTGGACAGAAAGAGGTAGATCCCTTCTTCGCGGGATGTCCAGTCACACAGTCACAACAATTCTCATATAAGAAAGATCCCTTTTTCAATTTTAGTCCAGAGTAGGGACTACAAGGGCTATCTAGTCCAGCCCTTTCTGCCAGGCAGGAATACCCAACTTAAGCACTCTTGAAAGATGCATCTGATTTTCATTTAAAGACCTCCAAAGATGGTGAGCCCAGCACCCTCCGAAGCTGTGTATTTCACTGTCAGTCAGAATTCACAGCAAGTTATTTCTAGTATTTATGTGGTATCTCTTTTTGTGTAATTTGAATTCATTGGTTTGTGTTCTAGTCTCTGGAGCAGCAGAAAACAAGCTGGGTCCATTTTCTATCCTGTCATCTCTTTGTTTTTTTTCTCCTCTAGTTTGAACATGTCCAGCTCCCTAGGTCATTCATTGTAAGCTTTGATGTCTAGATCTTTGATCATCTTGGTCACGTTTCCTGAACACGTACTAGAAGTTCCATAAGAACTAGTGAGTGCCACACCATTAAAAGCACACACACACACACACACACACACACACACACACACACATATATATATATATATATTCATCTTTTGAAAATACAAAACAATATATCCCACATTAGAGACCTATTCTTGTGTGTAGGAAGCTCATTGGTTTCTTTTTCTAAGAAGCAGTTTTCCTGTTGCTCTGGAGGAACCTCTTCAGAACATGTAAAAGGTTGAAATACCAAGCACACGCACATACAAAATGTGACATTAATCTTTCTAAAATTGAATCACTAAAATGGTAAACAACAAATTGTTGTCCCAAGAACAGGGAGGTTCATTCTGGTGTACTGAAGCTCTGATGTTCTGCACTGAAGACTTGCAGAGACAACTGCCAGATCAGATATTTTTATTCTTCCATGATCAGAAAAGGATGCCAGAGGAAGGTCCCCAAATCTGACATGCCTTTACAGTACAGCCCACCTGTATTGTATCATGTCACAAAACAATGTACTTTACTCTTATTGGCTCAGTATATGCAATTTGATTCTCATTGGTTTAATATATGTACATTCTGGAATGTTGACAACTGTGATTGACAAATTGGGTATGGTGGGAATTTTAATAATGGTCTGGGTTTTCTGGAAAAGACAAAGGGTGGCAGGAAGGGACAATGGTTGATACTGGACAATGATGAGTCACCCAGATTAAGAGGGGTGATGAGATTTTCCAGTCTCCTCTCAGTGGGACAATGGAGAGTTTCACCTGCTTGACAGGATTCTCAATATCTTTTAAGTGAGATTATTGTATTTGCCAAACACTTGACTGCTGATCAGAAATTTGGCTATTGTCTTAGTCCAGGTGTTTGCCCAATAGCTTTCTTATCTGGAATTTTCTGTGCCTCACTATTGTTGTGTTGGGAGAGGAATAGGCAGGGCTCCAAGTAGGGACTTCTTGTGCCCTTATGGTAGATGGGGTACTGAGTGATCATCTTTCTAGTTGGACCCTGACTTTTGGTTTTCAGGCAACCTACTCCCATAAAAATGTTGCTCCTTTGGTTAATGACAGAAAATAAAAAGTTGAAAGTGGTGCACTACCATCCAGCTGGAGCAAACGTTGAGCCTAATACACTGTGGAGAGCCCCTGCTTCTGCTTGTGGGCCCTGGTGAGTTTAATATGACCTGTCCAGCAATAGTGTGAAGAGCCTGAACAATGCTACTTTGAGAGCATTGTGGGAAATTAAATTGGGAGCTAAATTCAGCTTCCTGGCACTAGACTCAGAAGCAATATTAACAGGAGTTGGACAGATACCAAGCTGTCTTGAACATGTCAGCTAGCTGGGTTCACCATATTTCTAATTTTACCCCTCTGTTTGAAGGTCCAATCCAAGCGTTGCTTCAAAGTCAATAATTTTAAGAGGAAGCAGGGAGCAGCCTTGAAACTGGCTCACAAAACTGTCATTTGGACAACAGGCCATGTGCACATGTTATCAAGAGTCTATTCACACTACAAAATTAATACTATTATTCCACTTAATAAAATCATTCAACTTTAAATGTCATGGGTCCGTCCTATAATATCCTTGCATATTTTCTTGGTTAGAACAGTATTCCAATCCAACAATTAACATCAGTTGCAATTGAACACGTACAGCTAAATCACAAACCATGAAATAGGATGCCATTCTCTATGGTAGAAGAGTCTCTCTTGCTTCTTTCTCCTGCAACCCCACCCCCACTTGATGTGCACAAACACTTCCACTCACTTCAAAATGTGTCTCAAGCTTAGTGAAGATCATTGATCCTCCTGGCTACAGAAGGGTAGGACAGGGAGATAAAGTGAGTAGCAAGAGAAGCAGATGGTCTCTTGAAGGAGATTCCTCACACTAGATTCTCCAGATGCCCACATCATAACAGCAGGGCTGTCTCCTCAGCAAGCCACTTGACTGAAACAGCAGTTCTTATGACTTTCATGATATGTTTGTGGAGGGCATAACCCTTTTCCACAGAGGGTTTGCTGTCTCTCTTAACATATAACATGTTTATAAGATGATATCACTTTACGCAAGCCTGTACATTTGACTGATATGAAGGCACTCCTACTCACAAACCGTTTAATTAAAGAAAACAAGATTAAGTGAGGGAAGAAGCTTCTTTTCTAACAAGAACCCCCTCCCAGCAAATTTCACCATGGTTGGTTTTGGTTTGTTTAAATGCATCCCATATGAATAGATGTTGTTGTTTTTTTTTTTTTTTTGCTTTTTATTTGTTTCCTGGGCTAGGTGATCTGGGAGCTTAAACCTCAAGAAGTTTAAACCCCACTAGGTAGTGACCATATTTATAGATATTTCATAGTTCATAGTCAGAAGCAGGTCATTACCTTGTTTTGCCACAAAACTGGGTAGAAAATGGTCCACCCTAGAAGGCTGCTGAATTTGGATAGCTTCTTGGTGCTCTTTTATTTTTTTTATTTGTAGAGGAATTCTTTGTTGCTCTCCCCTCCCCTCTCTCTTTTTAGTCATCTGTGAATGGAAATTAGTGCCTTTTTCTGAGCATTCAAGTAAGTGATAAAATAGAAATGTCATTACTCATGGTGTGTCCTGTTGTTTGAATGTTTGTCATCAGATGTACACATTTTATATTGACTGAAAAGCCTACAAAATTGTTTGAATAGAAATAATAATGGGGCAAATGGTGTATGTGTACATTTGTGTGAATACACAGCAAGAAAGGCTGCCTCCATTAAACCATTTTCAACTCTCTTAAAAGCCATAATCTCTTAAAAACCACTATGTATCACCAGCACAGGCCAAACTGCAGCTTTAAAGACTTATATTTGGAAAAGTATTGTAATAATGCATTCTTGGTGAAAAGAAGAGCAACCCAGTGAGGCATACTAATTTGAAATTGCTAGGCTACAAAATGCCAATAAAGGTTAGAGTCTCCCTGCAATAGAGTTAGATCCTCTTGGGATGATGTTTCTGCCTAAACTGACAAGGACAGAGGATGGCGTGGAAACCAAGTGGAAGTGGACTTGCCCACTAAGTAGAAGGAGCTTACAAGTGAGAAAGGTAAGTGATGGACAGGACGGGTTAGGAGGCAAATGTATTCACAGACATTTCAGGATAAATACAGTATTTCCTGGTGTCTCCTTTGCAAAAATCTTTAATTAGACCTGTTGAACACATTTTAAGTGCAGGCTTACATGTGGGACTTTAAAACTGTGCAACTTAAGGAGTCTACCCAAGAAGAGCATCTCCATATGTGTTAGACTGCAATGCTTATCATCCACAGCCATCATGGCTTTGTTATCCCACATATCTAGAGAGCATTGGGTTGAAAAAGAGTAGCATTGAAGCTTGGAAAAGTTGTTATTGAGATAGTTTTTAGTGGGGGCTTACTAGCTACTGTCTATGCTGGGTGGAAGATTCTGGAAATCATATTATTAAAAAAAACCTTTGCAAGTATTGGCTCCCATAAGAAAATAGTCATAGGTTCAAGACCACCATACATGAGCAATTTTATGTGTTCTTTCAAGATTTCATTGCAGAGGACTGAACAGTATGGAATATTTTCCCGATTGAGTTGACAGTGGTGTGGAAAAATGTCATGGGGTGTCAGAAAGTGGCCAAAGGGGAAGGAAGAGACAAGAAGCTATTTTATAAAGGCAGAATTAACTAATTCATCAATATGACACCAATGTTTATTATGGTGGAAGAACAGCACCGTTTTACAGATAATAGAAGTATACAGCAATATGCAATAAAATATAGTTGTATATAAAAGCAGGCAGCTAAAACCAAATGAACACACACACATTTGCCCTATAATATTTAATAGGAAACCTCCAAAATATTATTGTTGCAACTATTTTGCTGTACAGCCAGCTTTCCACGTTTACGGGAGTTAGGAGCGAATAATCACTCCTGAAAGAGTTATTATGGAGAAAAAAGGGTGTTAACCCTTTCCTATGCTATCCAAAACTAATATATATTTAATAGCTAGAGTTACATTTTAAAATGTACCTGTTCCAACTTACATATAAATTCAACTTAAGAACAAAACTACAGAACTTGTTTGTAACTTGGGAACTGCCTGTATTGCATTGTATGGATTCTCCTCCTGTAGGCCAACATATAAAAAACAATTGAATCAGCTATGCTGAGAGGCTCCATGTGACACATGGTGGCAAAGCTCTTTTCCCCTGCATCCATTGCCACAGATAAACTGCAGCCTGTGTTCAGAAGAGTTTATCCAAGGTGATTTTGCACTAGTCACTGTCTCATTTAATTTGCTGCCATCAGTCCCATTGAAAACCATGGGGCTAGTTGGGCTCCAGTGTGTGAGAAGAAGAACTCCAGAACCTCTTGTCCCCATCATCTTGGTCAATTCCATATTCTAGAGAATCCCCTGCTTGAGGAAAATCCTTAAAAGTCATGAGTAATCTACTCAGATGCATCTTCGGGGTATTTATTCCTGCAGGATATTTATTTGCTCAATAAAGTGCTTAGAAAAACTACTTATTTTGGACAGTCCCTCCCAGAATCCTCCAGTAGACATGCTGTCTGGGGGCTTCTGGGAGAAGTACTACAAAAAAAGTGGCTTTTGCAGACTGTAGGAAAAGGCAGATTGCACTTCATTTTTAATATTTTAGAAGTATATTGCAACAGTACCTTCCTCCCCCCCCCATGCTGTTTCATGTCATGTTATTGTTTTTTATAATGTTATTGATTTTATTGAATTATATTTTAATCTATGGTTGGTTTTAATTGTTGTTGGATCAGGCGTGTTCCCCATGTAAGCCACCCCGAGTCCCTCCGGGGAGATGGAGGCGGGATATAAAAATAAAGTTATTATTATTATTATTATTATTATTATTATTATTATTATTATCACTGCTTATCATGAAACAGTCACAAAACTATTGTGAGTAGTAGGGGACCGTTTGGCCTTTGAGTTTAGAGAATATTAGTATCATAACCATACACTCCAATTATCTGGCCATAACATCTTATATTTTTAAGCTGCTGCTTTGCTTAGGTGCCAGTTTCTAATCTCTCTCCAATTAAATACATAAGACGCAATTGAATATGTGAGGCCATCCATCACTTTTAGTCCAATTGACAACTCCATTCCAGTGCCCAAGGGAGGAAACTCATAAACCTTTAGTTACTTTGCTATTGTTTTCCTAAAACAATTTGACTTCCTTTGCGATAGCCTTAAATTCCTCCATTAAAAATAGAGAGGCTGGGATTGGAGGAAATGCTCAGTGAAAGCCAAGGCTCTGCTTATAATAAAGCCTTCTTGGGACCACATTTATATCCCAATCCCTGGCGATGGCTCTATAGGAGTCTGACAGCTGCTGTGGCATGTCATACAGCACGCTGGACCTGGAAGCCCCTACAGCCTGCTTCTTTCAAGTTGGCGGGGGAACCTCAAACCATCCCAGGCAAGAAGACGTGGATTCCCCTAACATCCGTTCAAAGTAGCTACAGATTTCTCCATCAGCAAAATATCCGTGTTGGATACAAGCAGAGAAGGTATGTTCCTTCTGGTCCTAATATCTGACTCAGAATTGAAATCATATTGTTAATAACTCGCTTTTCACCAGTTTTATTTTGTGCTCATTCTTCTGTGTACTCAAAAAAATTGATTCAGAGAACGAATCATAAGTGTGGGCCATTATATCTAAGCCATTACACACACACAGGCTTGATCATCTCAAGAATCAGCCAACAGGATTCAGGGATCATTCTTCTGCTTTAGGATAATGGGAAGCCTAAAGATCTGAAACTGGTAGCATGAGCTTTTGTAGACAAAATAGATGGAAGTAGCCTAAGTTGATGAAAGCTTATGCTAGCAACCTATTTCTCTCAAAGGTGCTACAAAATCACTTTGCATACCATTCAGTGGAGCTTGTACAGAAGTGGTGCACAGAACTGCAGATTTAATGGTCTGAATGTTTGTGAAAAATGATAAGGTAAAAAGAATTCCATGGCAATTTAAACTATATGTATCTATATCTATATCTATCTATCTCACTATAACAGGGAAATGTAGTAGAGATAGAGTGACAGCTTTAAACAACTAAGTGCTTTGCAATAGGTATTAGAAAATTCACACATCAGTATTTACAAATGAATTTGCATTCAGCATGTGGTGCTGACACTGTACTATTAACAAGCCTTATTTCTTGCTCATAATGCAAATTAGATATGCTCATTTCTTCTGTTACCTCTTCTGCCTCTAAATAAATTGATTATCTGTATTCTTCTGGTAGGGAAGGGAAGAACAAGCAAGGAGTGTGTATTCAAAATACCACAAAGATAATGCTGATGAATCTAAACCTCTGTAAATTAACAAAAGGAAGTAAATTATATAAAGAAATGTGTAATTCAGCTCTCTCTGAATTAAATGTTTTGGTTAATTACAAGATTAAAATAAAATTCAGAAGCTCTATGAACTTTCTGCCCAAATACATAATAGAACAAAGTACACAACAGTAATATTTTACAAGAATTGATGGCTGACATGGAGAAACAGTTATCACTTGACACTATCTGAAATGCAGGTAACAATAACTGATAACTGATATGCAGCATCATGTAGGAACTGATAGCATATGTAAATTGCAATTCAGTTTGTAATACATTCTGTTAGCCATATTCATGTGTTCAAACAACTACACATCCCTACATTTACAAAGAAGATGTCACATTTCAGTCCTGAAATTAAGATTTTACATTTTAAATTTCAGGGCAAAATTCTTAATTTAGAATTTTTTTTTCTAAATTTTGAGTCAATTTTACAGGTTTTGCATAAATTAGTTAAAATTTTCCATTTGAAAAATGCTCATCTATATTAGGAGAACTCCGATAGATAAATGGCACTGAAACAAAGTAACTCCTCTACATTTTATAAGTAAACAATATTAAATGGCTGAACAAATAAATCAAACATGGGCTTGAGTTTTGTCCTTTTTGGAGCTCTTTTCTTTGTAACAAAATTGCTTCATTTTCTCTCTTTATTCTAACAACTGATTCATATTTTTCTTGTCTGTGAATTGGTGTGTATTTATCTGCTCTTGAATAACAATGTAATTATCTGCATTTTTACTGAAATATAAACCCCACTTGGGTTTATCTACACTATAGAATTAATGCAATGTGACACCACTTTAATTGCCATGGCACAGTTCAATGAAATCCTGGGACTTGCAGTTTAGTTAGGCACCATTTCTCTTTGGCAGAGAAGACTAAAGACCTTGTCAATCTACATTTCCCATGATTCCATATCATTGAACCATGTCATTTAAACTGCATAAACTCTACTCTGAGTTTAGTGAGATTCATTCTTGCTTGAGTGTATATAGGAGTTCAGTCTAACAGCACAATTTTTATATATATATATATATATATATATATATATATATATATATATATATATATATATATTCAGAAATAAGGCTTTACAATGCTGGGACTCTACTATATGTCTGCTGTCCATTCGTATCTCCAGGACTTGCAAGCAGATGACAAGAGAGCCAACATGGTGAGGTGGCTAAAGCAGGGAGAGACCAAGTGCATCCCTGGACCACATTGGGCCCCAAAAGCCATTCTTATAGTCTTCATCACTTGGTCCCCTGAACAACTCTTTTTTTCTGATGGAAAAGATTACTTGTCCCTCTTGGAAACTTCCCAGAGAGATGGTTCATCCTTTAAACAGGCTTCATGGCCTGTCTACATTTTTAACATCCTAAAATGGTCGTAAGGGTCAAATGCAGAGGGTGGGGAGGGAACAGACCTATCCAAGTTGCTTTGAGCCTTTTGGAAGAAGGACAAGGTGTAAATCTAATGAATAATATAAACACATGTGACTTGAAACCCTTTAATGAAGGTAATTTATATGGGTTAACTTGAGGTTATTTAAGGAATACAATTTATATTGGTGATATGCATGAAAGCTGGCATGTTAATCCACAGCCCCAACATCAGCAAACCAGAGGCACACTCTCCCAAAAGGCATTTTCTTATTCTCTCTCTCTCTCTCTCTCTCTCTCTCTCTCTCTCTCTCTCTCTCTGCATCACACTTCAAAATGGCAGTTTGAATTAATAATACAAAATGCTTGTAATATTATCACTTCCCTCTGACTTTATTGATGGTAATGGGCATTCCTGTCAGCTCCTGCCCTCCTTAGATCATTTAACCAGTGATCTCTCTAGCCCAATGGTTCTCAGGCTTTGGTTCTCCATATTTTTTGAGCTTCACTCCATAAAATCCCAGCCAGTATAGACAATTCTCTGAAATTCTAGGAGTTGAAGTTCCAAACTTCTGGAAGACCAAAGGATGAGAACTACTGTTCTAACCAAACATGAGATTGTCAACTATGAGTCATCTACACTGTAGGATGAATGCAGTTGTACATGCTCCAGGTATCACAGTGGGTTATACAGCTGAGCTGCTGAACCTGCTGACTGAAAGATTGGTGGTACGAATCTGGGGAGCAGGGTGAGCTCCCGCTGTTAGCCCCAGTTTCTGCCAACCTAGCAGTTCGAAAACATGGAAATGTGAGTAGATCAATAGGTACTGCGCCAGCAGGAAGATAACGGTACTCCATGCAGTCATGCCGGCCACATGACCTTGGAGGTGTCTACGGACCAAATGCCGGCTCTTCAGCTTAGAAATGGAGATGAGCACAAACCCCCAGAATTGGACTTAATGTCAGGGGAAGACCTTTACCTTTACCTACATGGAAGTTGTAATTTGGTGATGCACCAGCATTCTCTGGCAAAGAAGGCTAAACTACAACTCCCACAATTCCAAAGCATTGAGCCATGGCAGTTAAAATGGTGTCAGACTGGTGTAGATGCGCCCTAAATCACTGATGACTTTCTGAGGAACATTTGCAATCTCATGGGTCGTCTGTTGTCCATTATGCCAACCCAGTCCAGAACTGTGTTATTTACAGAAATCAAGGGAACTTCTTACCTACATTCATAGCTAACAATAATGACAATCCAACTGTGTTTATGATGCCGAGATTCCTCAACAATTTAGTTGCTACATTTTGTTTTCTGGTTTTGGATTCTTCTTGCCTCTTTCCTGGCTTCAAAGCCTGAGCTAGATTGGTGGCATGGCAGGAGGAATAGGCAAACACCTGTAAGGCAGTCAAAAGCAAGACTCCCTTCTTTCCTTTTCTTGGATGGAACTACATTTTCCATTCCTTCCCTTATTCAGAGCTGTTAGCACACTGTGCTGAGAGTTCCCCTGGAGAAATGCAAACTATTCGGAAGAACAGAGAAAGTCTGTCCTCCAGGACTGGACAAACGTATAGCAACTGCGATGTAATATTATCCCAAATAATAGCAAAACTGTAAACACGATAACATGATACAATTGTTATAGAAAACTACAGTGACATTACAAAAGGAAATTATGATATTATGGAGAAAGCAATGTAACATGAATATTGTTAACCCATTGCTGCATATATATGCTATTGCTCAGAACAAAACAGAAGGCATAATTCTATTATATTTATTATACTAGATTTTCCATAAGCCTTTCTTTTGAGTAAGATTTTTAAAGGACAAGTATGAGAAATATTTCATAGAGATTTCATAAAAATCCATATTCATTAACCAGCAAATTTATCTCTTTCCTAAACCATTTTCCCCATCACCCCAGGGGTGCCATCAACTCATCATCTGTTTCAACCTTGTTTTTTTAACAGGTTTTTTTCTCATTACGTTTTTCTTTCCTTGTGTGTGCATGCAAGGCACATGTTGCATTATAAATAGAAAGTACCAGTTCCCTGAGTCAGAAACTTCACATTGTTGCTGTGTCTTTAGAAACTTATGGTACCCCTGGAGTTTTTTGGCAAGATAGGTTCAAAAGAGTTTTCCTTTGCCATTCTCTGAGGCTGAGGAAGTGTGGCTTGCCCAAGTTAACCCAGTGGGTTTGATGGCTGAATGGGAATTCAAACACTGGTCTCCATAATCATGGTTAAAGGTTCAGCCTACTGCACCACTCTGGTGAATGTCGCATCATGCATTCCAAAAGACCCTTGAAGTAAGATTATATATGTGCTTTTCTTCTTTGAGTCTGAAATGCAATATGAATATCTCTCTGAGTCGAGATATTTATTTTGTGGCTTACCACAAAGGAACTACTATTTGTTACTCACAAGTGCATGAAGTAAAGCCCTTACAGGCATTCTGTAAGACACACAACTTTGGAGCTGATGTGAACAGTATGCATAGCTCTTCTTGCCACTTTTTATCACACAGATCTTAAAAGGATTCTGAATACTGACAGATTTCTTGCGCCACCTTTAGATTTTCCACTCCCTATTAACTTCATCCTCTATGATAGCATTCACACATGTAAACATGTAAGTAGAACCTCATGGGAAAATAAGAGAGCTAGGGATAGATATGCTTTGGGAAGTGGTGGTCAGGGAAATGGTTAGAGACCAACCTACATTCCCTATTCCAAAGTACCCTCACATCCAGTCAAAGCTGCCTTTCTTGTTATTTTATTTTTCACTACAAAGTAATCAAGGGACTCTTCCATCCCATGTGGACATCCACACATTACTAGACTGCATTCTTCACCACTGACGGTCTTATTTTCCCTACCCTTGCTGTAGACATGTCACTCACATTTTTTCCACATTTCCTATTTTATGAAAACCACTTTACTCTGAACCAAAAGAAGGCCAAGATTTTAAAATCTGCAGATTGTTTTTAAACTAAAATAGAAAAAGGAAATATGTGAAAAGGGTTGTACCTAACAGTAAACAATTGAAGATAGCTGCCCCAGACAACTAATTTTGCTTGTTATTATATGAAAGCAGATAGATATATATTTCATTCATTATTGTTCTGTTTTGATCACCAAGGCAGGAACAATTGTCTCTGCTAGCACACAATGAGCAGAAATGCAGCACATAATTTAACAAGATCCTTTGATGGACAAGTTGCTGTTCTATCAACTTTGATAATATATCGTTTATCCTTGTGAAGCCTTGCTACCAGTGTCACATCATCATCAACACTCTCTATTGCAAACAGAAAATAATAATGATTGTTTTTTGTGTGTGTCAGGCGCGACTTGAGAAACTACAAGTCGCTTCTGGTGTGAGAGAATTGGCTGTCTGCAAGGATGTTGCCCAGGGGATGTCCTGATGTTTTGATATTTTTACCATCCTTGTGGGAGGCTTCTCTCATGTCCCCACATAGGTAGCTGAAGCTGACAGATGGAGTTCATCCAAGCTCTCCCCAGATTCGAACTAGCAACCTTCAGGTCAGCAACTCAACCTTCAAGTCAGCAGTCCTGCTGGCAGAAGGTTTTACCGATAACCCATTGTGCCACTGGGGGCTCCTATAATGATGATAATGGTAATACTATGTAGCAAAATGTGAAAAAAAATCAATTCCTGGTTTGAAAGTGTTATTCCTGTTTAATTGTGTAGTACTTACTTTGAAAGTAGTTTTTGTGGCTGCCACAAACTATGTTGAATTGGTTGAGACTTGGTGAGATGTTCATTGAAAAACTATAGCAAAATGTGCTGCAGGATTACAAAGTTTTTGCAGTTTAATAAACCTTTTCTATGTTTTTTATGATAGAACCAATTAAGAATTGACATTTATAACCCAGAAATAAAAAATGTGTTACATAGTGTAATCGTTGTTGTTCTTGATATATGCAAAAGGTCATGTGTATGTATATGTATATCCTTTCCACAGCCAATACCACTATGCAAGTTAATAAGTTCTGTCAGGCATTAAACTTTGATTGGTTGAATTTTCCAGAAGTTGCAAGGAAAAGCCTGCCCCTGCCCCACCCATTCTCCACCATCCCTTACCCTTCTTGACTGAAGAAAACTCAGAGGGCACTGACTAAGCAAAGGGCATCCCAGCCTCACACATCCAGCGAAGGCTAGATAGTGTTCTTTAGCTGAAAGTGGATTTGATGAACAGTGCCTGTCTCCTGACACTTGAAAAGATCAGTGCTAAAAACTAGCAAAGCAGCATGCCTGCAGGAACAAGTTGGAAAAACAGATCATGGAGAAAGGCTGAGAATGGAGGGGGGAAATGTACAAAATGACAACCTCCCCCACCCCCCAAAAAAGTGATGAGGATAGGGGTGAGAAAAAAGTGTGTGACACGCCATATGTGAAGAACAGGAGGGAAGAGAAAAGCAGAAAGATGGAAAATGAAAAGAAGTACAAAGTGCAGAATAGAAAATGCTAAGGCTCCTTACTAACATGCAGGAGCAACTCCAAGAAAGAAAAAGAGATTCACGTGAGTAAAAATGCCATTTAGAACATCATGCGCTATTTCCGCTATCCATGTCTCTAGTATACAAGTAACGCTATGTTTTTGCAGTGTCTGGGAAGGAAAAAAACCCCCACCTTATCTCCTTTATGCAGTTTTCAACCTCTCTTGTTCATTTAGAAATAATTATTACAAACAGAAAAGTAGATTGGGAAAGAGAGGGTGAAAGTATTATGGCTAAAAATACAGAGGGAAACTTCTGTGTTCAACAGAATAACTGGTGTGCTTTTATTTTCCTTAAAGACAGTAACATTAACTATCAACAATCTGAAGGAATAATCTGAGCTTCTTCTCAGCCATGATTTCAATGTCTATCAAAAGCAGCGGAGCCAAAGATAGGAATTGTTTATGAAATGAAAAATCCTTTCCAAAACAGAGAATGAATGTAAGGCAAAACTTGACATATACTGACTGTCTTTTTCTTCCTCTTGAGTCCATTGTTATATACTTTGGAGAGTTATTCCTTGACAGATAATACTTTTCAAACGCAAGAAAGAATTTCCTGCCTTATCTTTATGAACTCTGCCATATCCATTTTTTAATCTCAATCAGTAATTCTCATTTTTGTTTCTTTTGTTCTGCCTATATTTTTGTGTTGGTTAGTGGTTACATTTTAAATAGAATTTTAATAACACAACTACAAGGACTGATAGCCACTGGAGATACTCTGTGCTGGTTTTTAAACAATGTCTACTCATTTGTGGATGAACATTTGGTTTTTCCATCTTGCAAAGGGTTGACACTGTCAGTACAATCCTACACATTTCTACTTTTTTGTGTGTCAGGAACGATTTGAGAAGCTGGAAGTCACTTCTGGTGTGAGAGAATTGGCCGTCTGCAAGGATGTTGCCCAAGAAAAGCCCAAATGTTTGATGTTTTACCAGGCTTCTCTCATGTCCCCGCATGGGGAGCTAGAGCTGACAGAGGGAACTCACTGCTCTCCTCAAATTCGAACCACCGACCTGTTAGTCAGCAGTCCTACTGGCACAAAAGTTTAACCCATTGCACCACCAGTAACTAATTAAGTAACTTAATTGAGTGTTGTAACACTTACACCAAAGTGAGTGGGTACAGAATTATGACCTCTGCACTGCCAAGAAAAAAATATATAGAATTGCACAGGTCATTATATGGACATACTACTGTGGCATTGTCCCATCAAATAGCCTTCTCCTGATGACTATATTATGCTGTTGATGGTGATGTTGAAGTTTGCGTCCATACCCTTCTCAACTTAGAAAAGGCTGTGAACATTCTCTTGGGACTTGGAAGTTAAACCCGTGTTCTCTTTTGATTGCAAACTAAAGACTGCACTACTCTACTCCTAGCATCTAGGAATCCACAGCCTGCTCAAGGCTTTATTTATATTAAAGTAGCCTTACTTTATGCAGTGCAACTTCGAAGAAAGTGTGCACAGAAGTCAAGCAAGAGTAGTTGTAAGTGGAAGCAAGTCAGTGGTCTAGCTAAGATAAGGCATACTTTCCAACTGTCCTGATTTGGTGGAGATAGACTTCATTAATCCTCTGTCATATCTTTTCGTGTGCTTTTAAACTGTGTCTCCTTCACCAGTGTCCCCCCCTTCAGTCTCAGCTTATTTCAACTGCTGCAAACTGACTTCAATGTGTAAAAATAGTTTGGACTCAACTAACTTGGGGGTGAAAAGCCAGAATCTTGCCCTTCCCAGTAGATTCAGGAAAAAGTAAACAGCTGCAGCATCACCTAGTTTGTCTGTTTTTCCTCAGTGATAACTTTTGCATCTTGCCCATACTCTGTTGCTAGATTACACACATGCCAGTTTTCATCTGTCAAGTTTTAGAGTGTATGAAGAAGGATGTTCTTTACTTAACTAAACTTTACGAGTGTTGATATTTGCTTAATAACAATTGGAGGTATTATTCAGTACCCATAAACTGCTGATGAATAGAGAAGTGAGAGAAGCTAAATGCTGACATCATTAACACAGCTTTTGGATAAAACTGAAAGGAAAACATTGTCAAAGCGTGAAAATCAATTGCCTGATTATAGTCATTGTATGCTATAAGTTTATTTGGGCATTAATACTCAAGGGAAGCTTAATACCTGAAGGTAATTGAAACAGTTCATTAAAATTGACCCGAAACATTAATTATAACCATGTTCCACACCCAGCAGGTCATGGTAGTATATTTAGTCTTCCAGAAACATTTGTGTGAGGTATATTACATGAAGACATGGTCACCTCAAGCAGAGCGGGGAACTGAACTCATGTCTTTCTGGTTCTGTACCCTGAAACCATGGCAAGTATTGCACGAGATGTATCAGATCATCTTTTGCTTAATGCACAAATATCCTGGATTGCATTGGCAGCTACACAATTGCTGTCTCTCCTCCATCTCTCCCTCAGAGATGTTAAATAACAGTCAGAAGTAAAGAAAAAGCTATCAGCCCGGCTAGAGATGCATTTTAGGTGCGCTTCATAGAAAGTCAATAAAAGCTAAAACTAAGCAATCTTACCTACCTTCACCTCTCTGGATTTTGCTAGGCTGGCAGAATTCCTAAGCATTTAGTGTTCAAAATGGCAAAAGCTATGGTCACTGGGGAACTATGCAAAGTATTCTTACTGTAACAAGTATCACATTATTTTTACCACTTGTAGTTTATTCTATCTTTGCGCATTGCCCTTGGGAATGTCAGTACTGTGTTGGAAGGAATTTGAAGCATACCAGAATACGCAGTTGTTTCTCCTCCAGTTCCTTTCTCTTTGGCCTGTAGGTGCATTTTATGCACACACATACACTTCTCTGTTCTTTTTTCCTTTGTCTTGTTATTGTCCACAAGGGATAATTGTGGTATAATTGGATGTCATGGGTGAAGCATTGGGAGGAAGGATATTCCCAAGAAGGATGAGAGAGCAAACTTTATAGAACCAGCAGGTGCTAAAAAGAATGAGAAGAAACTTGTGTAACCTTTCCTCACAAACCTGCACCTCCTTCATATGAAAATAAAATCTACATTTGAAAGCCCTCAAATTGACAAATATTCCTTTGTTATTAATTGGTAAGGGACACTAGCACACTACAAAACATAGCTTTCTGCTGCTCTCAAAAAATCCTCTAGTTCAGTGGTTCCCAACCTTTGGGCCTCCAGGTGTTTTGGAGCTTAGCAGCTGTAAGGAACTGTGGGAGTTGAATTCCAAAACATCTGGAGGCCCAAAGGTTGGGAACCACTGCTCTAGCTGAATGCTGGATTAAGCTCATTGTCTAATAGACCAGAGGTGTGCCAGAGGTAAATCAAGAATAACTACTTCGGTAGATCATTGGTTGTTACCAGCTGTTATCAGCTGTTAGGATTTCTGGGAGTTGAAGACCAAAACATCTGGGAACCCACAGGTTGAGAACCACTGCCTTAAAGGTTAAAAAAATTAATTTGACATAAGCTTTAGTGGACCAAATGCGCATTCACCAAATGCATCTTGTGACGTGAGCAGGAGTCCATGAACACTGATGCCAAATAGAACTTGTTAGTCTTTAACGATTTTTTTTTAAATTCCCAGTTGTTTAGCAAGAGTAGCCATATTTTCTAGTTTCCATCTAAAACAAATTGTTAGGATTCCTGATCTGCAGTAGCTTAGATGTAGAGTCCTTTATCTGAAGTAAGCAAAGACAAGGTTATCCCCATTTCAGACTTGAGAATGTGGGGCCAGTAAACAGAAGGAGTGTGGCTACATATGCACAACCTTCTTCCCCTGACAAGAATTAATACATCCTGGTTAGATTTAACATCTGAAAAGGGATACTGTCTTTAACATGCACATAGATTCCTCAATTGTCTCCTACCTTGCCAAAAATGTATATAATGTCTTCTTGAAGGCAATATTACACTGTACTTTGGCTGCCAGGTTTCATCTAGTTTGCTGCCTGCAGTTCCCACTCACCTCCTTGAAATGTATTGGTTCTAAAAAGCACAATCCCCCCTTGAATTTCAGAAAACTAAGCTGTCGTCCTGTTTCCACTTCACTAAAAACTATGCTAACATTTTCTAATCTCTCTCTAAATTCATCTGTATTATTTGACTGTCCTCAAGGATGTATCCAACACCTCCAAATTTAGTACAGGCCACAAGAGTTACATGCCAGTTAACTCTGCTTTGAAGTCTCTGATAAAGATACTAAGTAAAACTAAGCTCAACACCAATCTGGGCTGGAGGCTTATAACTCACACCTAAGGTCATCATCAGCCTCTTAACATTATCCTTTGGATACAGTTTGTCAGCTGGTTTCGCAGTTCATTTGATAGCATTCATAAACATGGAAGTAGGGATTTAAGCGGTGCATGGAAATTATGTTTTGGGAGTATGTCTCCCAGAATGCTGGTTGTGTAGGGTTGTCAGATGCTAGGGGTTAGCCCTGAGTCTCCAATTTTCATGTGTCATCGTTAGGCAGAACACAAAGGTGCACATTCTCTATTTTTGGGTGGTGCAGCTCTGAGCAAGAGGAAAAGGCTGTGTGCAAATCTTCAGCTCAGCTAAAGATGTTTGGAGGGTAGGTAGCCTTCCATCTACTGTATTATGTAGCCACCATTCAGATAGAAACAAGTAAACCAAAGTAAATATTCCTAATTCTATCTTCCTAAGCAAATGAGAAGAAACACCACCTTCATCCACATTTAATCCTGCTTTCCATATATTTATTTAGTTATATATTTACAACATTTATATCCCGCTCTTCTCACCCCAAAGGGGACTCAGAGCAGGTTACAGGTTATATGTACATACAATATATTATATTATTAACATAGCACAATATTAGTATCATACATTACTATATTGTACTATACCACTATACGGCAATATTATTATATATATTACATGTAATATATATAATTATTATATTATTAAATTGTATTATTATTAGAATTATATTGTATTATAATATTATGATCTACCTTATATGTACATACAATATATTATATTATTAGTATAGCACAATATTAGCATTGTATATTACTATATTGTACTAGACCACTATACTGCAATATTATTAGTAATATTACATGTAATATATAAAACATAATTATTATATTGTATTATTTTTATTGTATCATATTACATTATAATATTATTAGCAATATTATATGTATATACAATATATTAACATGCAAATGTGAGTAGATAAATAGTTACCGCTCCGGCAGGAAGGTAATGGAGCTCCATGCAGTCATGCCAGCCACATGACCTTGGAAGAGTCTACGGACAACGCCGGCTCTTGGCTTAAAAATGGAAATGAGCACCAACCCCTAGAAGCGGACACAACTAGACTAAACCTTTACCTTTACCTTACAATATATTATATCATTAGTATATAATTATTATTGCATCATTGTGTCCTAACAGTAGTCTCTTGTTACACAACCAAGATAATCAGATGTTGCATTCTGCCTTTTAGAGGAAATCATAATTTGCTATGCTCTACACTCAAAGGCATTGCTGTTACCTATAAGGCATAGATTGTTTTTTTGAAATTCTTTGGTGCATTCCATCATTCATTGTATGTTTGCCATATGAACCCTTGTACCTCAACAAATTCCTCCTCTCCTCCAAATAAAAGGAGCAGCAAACATCACTGCCATTGAGCAAAACAAGCCAGTTTGTTTATGTGGCTTGCTCTGGGAACAACAACACCTTTGTCTTGTTCCTTTTCTGCACTTGGAGCACATAATGGTATAACCATTAGGAGGTGGTGACTCAAGGCAGCTCTTGTCCCTCCCTTAAGGCAGACACTTTCCCCGACAAGAGGAAGCCAGTCTCTTGGGATACCTCTTGGTGCCTCAGGAAGGTCATTTCTTTTGAACTGCAGCTGGTGAATATTTCCTTAAAAAGAACAAGATCAGCACAGTTGTATGTGTAGTGTGAGCTTTCAGGTCTCTGTTGATTTGTGGTGACTCCATGAGTTTTCTTAGGCAAGGAATACTCAGAAGTGGTTTTTAGCAATTAATTCCTCTGATATATAGCCTACAGCACCTAGTATTCATCGGTGGCCTCCCATCCAAGTACCAACTAGAGCTGAGCTTCCAAGATCAGACGGGGTCTGGGACCTTTAGGCTATTTAGGATGTATGTATTTGTAGTGTCAGACTCATTTGTAGGTTTCATTCTCTGCTTTCTCCACTTCCATGTCTTTATTTTGCTACCCATTCTTTCCTACTTTTGCTCTGCCCCCCTTTTTTTGGCTGAGTCTCTTTGGTTTGTCCTTTCCCCATTGCCCTCTTACATTTATCTTGTTATCTGTCTTCTCTTCCTGTTTTTCCTTTTTCTGCTTTTGCTTCCTTTTTTCCCATTTCACTTTCTCTTCCTCTTTGTTTAGCTAATTCTCCCTGCTTTTTCTGATCTGCCTCCTTCAGCATTAATTTTCTTATTTTAATAGCTCGAATTCTTAGTCATTCTTTATCCTCCAAAATATAACTAAGCTAGCATTTATTTAGAAACAGAAGACATCTTAGAACAATGATAGAAACTGACTATTCAAATATATGATCAGTTAGATTTTTTTTAACAAAGGGTGCAGTTAAATTTGTACTAATGTAATTAATTGTCTTACATTGGAATTTCATCACAAATACAATTACAGAATTACATTTTTAAATAAACAAGAAACTGCTGAAGATTCAACAAATTTTTTTACAATACTCAGTTGGCTCTTTATGTCTAGGATTTTTGCCAAACTACATCTTAATCTTTACAAAACCCTTTCTTGAGTTTTGTTAGTCTCTCAGAATGGGGAAATTAGCCTTCAGATCAAACCATACGTAAAAAAAAACTAGTTCCAGTGAGATGAAATGTATTAGAAGTTTTTGAGGTTGACAAACCTTCTCCACCCTGTTTCTAAATATAATAATCAATTTTATTGAAAAAAGTACTGATTTTTATTTTTAAAATCTATATTTTGTAAAGTTGCAGCAACACTTGTAATCTATGTGAAGTAAAGACCAAGGGGGGGAAAGGGAGTGAACAATAAAATCATGAATAATAATATAACAATAATTTTATTTATTACCCACCTCTCCTTTGGCTTGAGGTGGGGTGCAATATAATCAGATAAAAGCATATATTAAAACATACACATATTAAAATACATGATACAAAAGGTAAAACACAATAAACATAGAATGTGATTTTTAAATTCATAGTTAAAACTGACTGGGTAGGCCTGCAGGAAGAGATAGGTCTTTAGATGTGTTTTAAATTCCAACAGTTCATTTAGCTGTCAGATCTTTTCTGGCAGGTCATTCCACAATTGTGAGGCAGCTGATGAAAAGGTCCTCTGGTTGACCGATTGGCCGTAGGTTCTGGCTGATTGGAGTAGCCGCCCCCTCAAAAGACCTCAATGGCCTAAGGGGCGATTAGGGCAGGAGAATGAGAGCCTGTAGGTAACCTGGACCCATATAGGGCTTTAAAGGTCAAATCCAACATTTTGTACTTAGCCAAAAGCTAATTGGCAACTAGTAGAGCGACTTCCATATAAGTGTAATATGCTTGCTCCTGGATGTTCCTGCAGCTAGTCTGGCTGAAGTGTTTTGAACTAATTAGGGTTTCCAAACTTGGTACAGAGGCAGCCCAATGTAAGGTGCATGGCAAAAGTCCATGTACCACCACCATCTTTAGGCCCTCCAGTTTTAGAAAGGGGTGCAGCTGGTGTATCAGCCTAAGCTGGTAGTAAGCACTCCTGACTGTCATATCTACCTGGGCTGACACTTGGAGAGATGGATCCAGGAGCATTCCCAAGTTGCGAACGCAATCTTTCAGGGGAAATATAGCCCCATCCAGAACTTGATGAGACACCTCCAACCCTAGATTAGGACCCTTCATGGCAAGCACCTCTGTCTTATCTGGATTCAGTTTCAGTGGCATGTTTTAATTTTTATTATTGTAAAGCTTTTAATATATGATCTCAAGTTACACTTAAAAGACAATTATCATAAACATAGAATAAGTGGTAAGGTTTTAAGGTTCAGTACCACATAGGCACGGCCAGCTGCCTGGATCTTTAGTGTAAGGTTTGTAGTGAGTAATGACTAAGTACCTGTACAACATGGTACCAGAGCTTTAGATAATGCACCATTAACATAGAATGCTTCTCTGGAAATGCAGATCACTTTTATAGCATCAAAAAGGTATTGTTATATAACTTTTGGTGTGGCATGCATGGTGACTGGCTGGGTGCTCTGGGAGCCCTTGAAGTGCCAGTCGCTGTGGCGATCGAGAGAAGCGATAGCTCTCACCTTTCCAAGCCTATAGGTACCGAACCAACAGTCAAGCGAAGTGCCTCTCCTCAAGGGAGACACTTCAAAGACCCAGATGAGGTGCCGTAGGCCGGCAGCCAGCACATTCCTGGCATAGAGTCCACCAGATGACGCAGGGCTACTTCTGGTAGGGCTCCATGCTGGCAGTGTGCCGGCAGCACAGAGACACGGAGCCCTAAGGAGTCAGGTATACACCCGACTCCTCATAGAAGAAGCCAGGGATGATGGGGGAGGAAGCTGAGAACAATGGAGAAACATCATGGAAGGGATCCCACAACAAACCACAATCAGAGGATGAAGCAGTACACTACCCCACGGTTTTCCCTGCTGTTCTCTGGATTCTTTGCCTCCATGTGATAAAGTCTCTAGTAAACTGTATCTGTACATTCCAATGAATAATTTCCTTATTCAAAACAGAAAGAGTATCTTAGCTCCTCCCTTACTCAGTGAGTTTTTCAGTGTTTGTATATCAGTTTGAGTTACATTGGTCACAGAATTATTTTATTTTCTTCTCTTACAGAGGTCTGGAGAATTCTGAGGGGAGATTCTTGCTTTTCTTATTTATATGTGATCCATTTTTAGTACACATAGGAAAGGATAAAAGATACTGATATCAAGGCACAAAAATCTAATTTTCCAGTCTCAGTTTTAACACAGGTTGGATCCAGACTTTACATGAGTTCTGAAGTAACTGTGTATTGGAAACAATGGCTTTGCATCAAAATACGTTTAATATATATTGTACATTACATACGTTTTAAACCATGCCAATAAGTAAACTTTCAGCCACTTTTCTTGTGGAATACAAAATGGTGGTAGCTGTCAAAGTCTTCTATTTATATCACTGCTGATCCAATTTTAGCTAGCCCTTCAAGTTAAAAAAAAAAAAAGGGGGGGAGGGGGAAGGAAATGGTAAAGGATTCTTGATTCCTCTGAAGGCAAAGAATGAAGCCTGTATACAAAGGTAATCATTATCTGAGACAGAAACTTACATGGATGGGATGGCCAGCCCACCTCATCAGCGAGGTCTTTTAAACTCCTTCCCTATTGTTTGCTTGTCAGGATCGCTGCTTTGTCTGCAGCTAAGAGTAATGGAGCACCATGGCTGCCTCTTATTCGATCTGTACTATGGCACAAGTAAAAGAAAATTACAACCATGCATGAAAAAAAGAAGGGAAAGCCTTCCTCCTAAAAGAAAACAGCAAAAGGATTTTGCAGCTGGTGGTCAAAAAGAAGAGTGCCACAAGCACCTGAATGGCAACATCCAGATGTGAAGACTCCCACTTTCCTCTGAATTTCTTTCATTCGCTCACCATTGTGTCCTGTGCCATTGCTGCTCACATATAATTTGGCTATTTGGAAGAAGAAAATAGTTTTAGCCTAGTTAGGTTAGACTAAATGAGGTCAAAACACATTTAATTCATGGTAGATTAGCTATCCATCCATTCAAACAATGCCTACCAAGGGGTTAGGCATGTGAGTGGTCCCAAGAGTAGCTACTGAGGTCTTGCGATCTCCACACTTGAATGTATAAGATCTGCTTTCAGTAATATTTTAAGTATTATTATTTTTAAAGAAATCCAAGCTTTAGATTGCAATCCTGCCCCCACTGTCATGGAAATAAACAGGCTGCATTACAATCAGTGGGTCTTAGAAGGCATGTCTTAAATAGCTAAAGATAAAGGTTTTCTCTGACACTAAGTCTAGTTGTGTCCAGCTCTAGAGATTAGTGCTCATCTCCATTTCTAAGCTGAAGAGCCGGCATTGTCCGTAGACACCTCCAAGGTCAGGTGGCTGGCATGACTGCATGGAGCACTGCTACCTTCCCGCCAGAGCAGTACCTATTGATCTACACACATTTGTACGTTTTTGAACTGCTAGGTTGGCAGAAGCTGGGGCTAACAGTGGGAGTTCACCCTGCTTCCCCGGATTCGAACGACCGACCTTTCAGTCAGCAAGTTCAGGAGCTCAGCGGTTTAACCCATTGCGCCACTGGGGGGCTCCTATATACACTAATTAATCCATGGCAATACCATTAACCAAAAGGTGTATTTCCCTACTCTCTACTTCACCTTGGTCATCCCAGTTTGCCATACTGTAGCAGAGTAACAGAATGGCAAAGTACAACATACTTTGTAACAGCTTTGAAGCTTTCTTAATATCCTTTCATTTGCAAGTGAAATACAGTTGTTAGACCAGTTCCATTCAATGTGGTGACCTGCAGACTAGTGCTAGTTCATGCGCCATTGGCTGCTTTGAATGTGATTTTCCTGCTTCTTGGCAGGGAGTTGGACTGGATGGCCCCCGAGGTCTCTTCCAACTCTATGATTTTATTATTCTAATCCAAAGACAGTTTCATGGAAATTTTGCAAGTATGGTAACAATATGGACACCAAGCCCAACAACACCAAGCCCTCATGCAGCTGAGAATGCCACTCTCCACATCAGATAGCTTGAGAAGTTAATAGGAATTATGTCTTTTTCACCATAACTCTTTCTTTGTCTCTTTTTTCCAGACACTGCTCTCCCCATTGAGTAAAAATGGGTGACTGGAGCTTTTTGGGAGAATTCCTGGAGGAAGTCCATAAGCATTCTACTGTGGTGGGGAAAGTCTGGCTGACTGTGCTCTTCATCTTCCGGATGCTTGTCCTGGGCACAGCTGCCGAGTCCTCCTGGGGCGACGAACAGTCAGACTTCATGTGCGATAGCCGGCAACCTGGTTGTGAGAATGTCTGCTATGACCAAGCCTTCCCCATCTCCCATGTCAGGTATTGGGTCCTTCAGATTATCTTTGTCTCCACTCCTTCCCTGCTGTACATGGGACATGCAATGCACACAGTGCGCATGGAGGAAAAGAGGAAACTTAAGGAAGCCAAGGAAGGTTCAAAGGCAATCCAGAGCAAGAGTGACGTTTTTCATCAACAGGAGTATCCACCGCCAGAGAAGGCTGAGCTGTCCTGCTGGGATGATTCAAATGGGAGAATCATTCTGCAAGGCACTTTGCTGAACACGTATGTCTGTAGTATTTTAATCCGTACTGGTATGGAAGTAGCCTTCATTGTGGGGCAGTACATGCTGTATGGAATCTTCCTGGAAACCCTCTATGTATGCAATCGGCAACCATGCCCTCATCCAGTCAACTGCTACGTTTCTCGGCCAACAGAGAAGAACATCTTTATTGTTTTCATGCTCGCTGTGGCAGCACTCTCTCTTTTCTTAAGCCTGGCTGAACTATATCATTTGGCATGGAAAAAAGTCAAGCAGAGGTTCTCCCGCTCTTGCAAGAACAGCCCTAGCTCAAATAATGGGATACTGGAGGCAGAATCCCAAGGGAAAAAAATGGCACAGAGCTGCACCCCTCCTCCAGATTTTAACCAGTGTTTGGCCAACCCTGGTGGAAAGTATATCAGCCCGTTCAGCAACAAAATGGCTTCCCAGCAGAACACTGCTAATTTTGCAACAGAGAGAGTTCAGAGCCAAGATGATATCATTGGGGAAGGCCCATTTATCCAAGTTAACTATACACAGAACCCTGAGGTCAGGAATAATTCTGCACCCGGCTTGCTCTCAAATGGCTACTTGCCTGACAAACGCAGGCTTAGTAAAACCAGCCATGCCAGCAGTAAGGCCAGATCCGATGACCTATCTGTGTGAATTGCTTTTAATGGGAGCAAGATCAAGAGAAGATGCCAAATACCTGCAGTTGAGCTTTTGATATTTTGCCAATCTGAGCTCCATTCAGCCATCTACTCTAACTCATTTTTAAGGGAATGGCATTTCTATCCTGAAATACTAAGAAGACTATGAAAAGCTTATTTTAAAGCTTGTCATGCTGTGAGCCCAATATTGTTCAGAAAGGAGACCAATCAGTTTCAAGATTAATTCAGCTACTGTATGGCAGTCTGATTCACAGCACACCGTAACACTGCATATTTCAACCAATATCATGATTATGATTTCTCCAAAGAACCCTGGGGTTTGTAGTTTTTTGACAGAGCTAGCAAGCCTATAATCCCAAACTTTCATCAACTGAAATTCTCATGAATTCTTGAACTTTTACAGTGACAGCTTTACAAACCATAACTCTTTGTTGCTTAGGAGGTGTCATTGATACTTTAGCAATGAGGCTGGTTCTCATTTAACTTTCTGGTGTGATGCTAATGGGATATACTTTGGCTACTCCTCTTTCGGAATTGTTTTCATCTTTTTTTTACAGAACCCCAGGGGACAGCTTTCTCCTTCCTATGACAACAAACTCAACTTGTCTTGCCTTCTCTTTATTTCTTTGTTGGACTCCACATACTACTACATACTACTATACAAGCATATCATACGTATTCCAAGTAAATGTGCAATGATTTTTACTTGAATTTTTAAAATATATTTGTTTATCTGTCTATAACTATACAGTACTTTAAAATAACGTTATAGTACTAGTGAAACACTGGCTCAATAAGATGACAACTGAAAGTATTTTAATTAGAATGGTCTCAAACAACATATTCAGTCAGTTGAAGCAATGGTCTAAATCAGTGGTTTTCAACCTGTGGGTCCCCAGGTGTTTTGGCCTACAACTCCCAGGAATTCCAACCAGTTTACCAGCTGTTAGGATTTCTGGGGGTTGAAGGCCAAAGCATCTGGGGACCCACAGACTGAGAACCACTGGTCTGTGTAACATAAGCAGAGTAACACAACAGGTTACTGGATTTCAATTGGCTTTTCCACTTGTGTAAGTAGCAGCAAATTTGTTCTTGTGGTTCATGTTTACAATAATTATATGGATGAGTGTACTAACCAATCATGCAACTGAAAACTGCATGAAATTGGTCTCTTGAATATAGTTCACAACCAAGTGTCCACAAGTGCAACTTCATTCATACAAATGGAACAGAACTATGGAATACTGGCCAGAATTTCCAGTGGACAGCAATATTCTCAGGAGAAGCATGAACAAGGTTGTGTATGAAAGCACAGTTAGTTTGTATACATGTTGTATTCTTTAACCCATTCTTAATTTGCATGTTTGTAATGTTGGATATAAAGAAACTAAACATTTAGAGCATAGGTTCCCAAACTTATTTGGCCTACCGCCCCCTTTCCAGAAAATATATTACTCAGCGCCCTGGAAATTATTTTTTTTAAATTTTAATAGCAATTAAACAGAAAGATATATGTACCTGTAGCCATCACCACTGCCCTGAATTGCTGCAGCGCCCACCAGGGGGCAGTAACAGCCACTTTGGGAATCACTGATTTAGTACAAAAAAGGGGTGGTGGTTTTGGAGGACCAGCTTCTACTCGGTTCTAAAAGACTGACTACTCTCTGTGCTCAGCTGGTTAGCTAAGCAAGAAATTGAGGGAGAAACCTGCAGAAATGGAGGTATCAAAAACTGTCATCAATTGGTAACTTGAGGAGCATTCACAAGAGCATTATTTAGGAGATAAGGCCCTTACTCAAGCAACTCTCTAGTTAGTCGAGGTCCAGTACAACAACCTCAATCCTCCTGTGATTACTTAACTGCTATGCTGTTATATTTTTCCTAATTCTGTGGAGTGGTATTGAAGTTGAAAGTACTTCTCTTCAGGTATCATACCTCATGGATGCCAGTGCCTGATATGCTTCTTCTTACTGTTGGAAACCAAAGGCTCCAAAGGACTGAAACACAATATGTACTTCTAAAGGGTTCCATGCCTGGCAAATTCAGCTCGGTTTTGCCCTCACATGAACTTTCAATATGGGAATATTATCGTGTGATAGTACACCAGGCATGATGACCGCCACTTCTTCCCAAAGAAACCTGTTAACGCTCATGTTCTATTTCTTTTTTGCCACCACACAGTTCAGATTAGATGCCTAAGTGGTGGCAAATACCACTGAAGTTATCTCGCAAACCACTCATATGACACAGGGATAGGTTGAGGAGTAATCACAGAACTGACAAGAGAAAATGTATTTGGTCTTCCAGTTTTAGGAAGTTCCAATGCCCAGATGGAAATGTGCTCATTGCTCGTTCCAAAAATGTGTTTTATATAATGTTATATGTGGTGTAGACAAAGGAAACAGGTGCCCTTAATATTCTAAAGAGCTACCTTTAATTTCCTTGCTCCCCACTTCCTTTCAGGAGCAAGGAAAATAATACACTCATTATTTGTGGTAAACAGGTGAAAGAAGGAATACATTGAATTGCATGATTCCTTTCTTTATGGCCCTCACATTTTCCATAATGCAGGCACCAATGGGAAAATGCATGCTCTATTTTCAAGATGTTTCAAATAATGTACTGTGTTTCAAATAATGTTACTGTTGTCCTAATTAAAGTTTGGACTATTATTGTCTCTCATTTGCATATCAGTTCCCAATCTTGCCAAGAGAAGGAAAGTCAATCCACATTGTAGGCTATACACACTGAAATAACTGCAGTCCTTGGCATTAGCCTTTGAGATGATAGGGGGGTATAGATTACCTTTGAGGAAATTCCAGAAGGAATTTCATATCAATCTTTGACAGCAAAGACAACTTAGTGTCCATCTGCCACTTTAAAAGCAAATAAACTGAGTATGACATATGTTTCCATGGCCAAATCTCACAACTTCTTTGTCTGTTCCCATCATGCATCCTAAGAACATTTTGAACTTCTAAAATTACAAGTAATAGCATGCCCAATAATATTGCAAACCCTTCAGTGTTTCACTGATGAAAACCTAGAAAACACATAGAGAAGCAACATTAACATGTGGTCAATGTGGCAAAAGATTTGAATGAGGAAGAACAGACAAATTATAAGAGGTTGCAACAGTTTGTTTTTCCCAGAGTCTTCAGAGAAAGGAAAGATTCCTCTCCTCTTGTCAGGACTGTTTATTTGACTGCAAACTTCATGCATGCTGAACTCATCTTGAAGCAACTGAAGCAAACTGAGAAGTGGAGGAGATAAGAGAAGAAGAAAGGAAGGAGCTAGGACATTTTTCAAAGCAGTGGAACAATAAAAGATTACTGTATATACTTGAGTATGAGCCAACCCGAATATAAGCCCAGGCACCTAATTTTACCATAAAAAAACTGGGAAAACTTATTGACTTGAGTATAAGCCAAGGGTGAGAAATGCAGCAGCTACTGGTAGATTTCAAAAATAAAAATAAAAATAGATACCAATATAATTACATTAATTGAGGCATCAGTAGGTTAAATTATTTTGAATATTTATATTAAACTGTAATTTAAGATAAGACTGTCCCACTCTAATTAAATAATTATTCTAACCTTCTTCAATGTAAATGTGCTTACGTATTCTCCAGTAATAATAAATTAAAATAATAAATGTAATAAGAGTAAAATAATAAATGTAATAACAATAGAATAATAAATGTAATAATAATAATAATATCAGAGTAAAATAATAAATCTAATAATAAATAGAGTAAAATAATAAATGTAATAGTAACAATAATAATAGAGAAAAATAATAAATGTACCGTATATAATCGAATATAAGCCAGCCAGGACATTCACATGAATATAAGCCTATGAGGGGCTTTTTCAGCACTAAAAGGCCTGAAAACTTGGCTTATACTCAAGTATATATGGTAACCACAATTGCCCCTGCCAAATCAGAAAAGCTGGATAAAGTTGCCAGATGTCAAGATGGCAATGAAGTCTTGGGGACTACTGTGTTTCCATAGAAAGTGTGACAAATATCAGGCTGAGCATTGCAGGAAGCAAAACGAAACCTTCCACTTTAATATAGATTAAAACTTTGGTTCTTTTCTTCTCTTTTCCACCTATGTTCTCCCTTTGTCTAGCTGTATTGCTGGAAACTGAGTTCAAGTGCAAAAGGAGTTTGGACTCAAGTTAGGAAGTGAGAGGAGGCGGCAGAATCTTGCCCTTCCCAGTAGAATGCAGCAAAAGTAAACTGCCGAAGTCTAGCTTAGCTTGTGTATTCTTCCTCATGATTAACCTTTGCCATCTTGATCATATTCAAATGTTACTTAACCACATTTGTCCTGGTTTCCATTTGTGAAATGTTGGTGGAAATGTAGGTGAGGTGCTTTAAAGTTAAGGTGGGCAACTGAATTGCAATGGACCATTATTTTATTTATTGCTGACACTGGTGATAAAATGAAGTTAAAACAAAACTCTCTAGTTTTCATTTGTGAAATGTTGGGTTTTTTCAGGTTTTTTCAACTTCACATTCAGCAATTTTTCCCATCTGAGAGATGTCTATAAATACGAATGAAATTCTATCAACACATTTTGGTGTGTTTTGTGATGATGTGTGCATGACATCCTGGTGATATTTCATAAAATATAGTTAAATTTGGGAGGTATTGTGGAGTACAGGTTGCACTTTCATCATCTCCATTAAAATAAAGCCTATGAAGCCATCTCCACTCTTTCTGGTGTAACACAAAGGGTTGTGCAACACTGATGCACCAAAAATATGGAAAACAAATTGAAATTTTCAACAAATCTTTGTACAGCTACATTTTGAAAAAACCGAAATAAATAAATAAAACCTAGACAATTATCTTTGCTGGAGATAGAAACCTCAAAGAGTTAAGTAGCAGTCCATAATTCCTTTTTGTTTAGGATTCCTCCTGTTGTGGCAAATTGTGATATCTTCAAATCCAGGATTTTCAATGATAGCCATACTGGCAATGCAGCAAAACAAAATTCAAAATCCACTTAACTTTCTAAGGTTTCTGGAACCCTTTTATCCAAATTGCCTTCATGCCCCAATCAGTTCCAGTTCATTTCTGAACCCCTTCTTGTTCAGCTTCTATGAAAGCATAATGATTCACCCCGTGACATCCCACAGGCCAGTTCTTGTGACATCACAAAGACTCTCCAGCCCAGCCTCATATTTTGCTCCTAGCAGTGTATAAGATCTAGGCCATACAAGGTCAAATAGCTGGGACTCTTTGTTTAACAGGGAAACCTCTCCTTATTCTCCCTTCAAGTCTTATAGAAGCTTAAGCCAATATCTCAGAGATGAGAAGCATGAGAAGATCATTTAGCCACAGGAATCCCTGAAATATTATGCAAATATTTGTCAAATGAAATTTGGCTAGTGATCTTCCCCAGCAAGGACGAAGGGACTTCCTACTCCTTCGTTATGTCAGTGAAAAAAAGATACTGAAACTCCTTGCCTCATCGGGAAAACTGCAGGATGAAGTGAAGAATATTACTTTCAAGAATAAAACTAGAGACTCGCTCTTCCCTTTTTCATCTCCCCACTTCACTTTGGGTGTGTATCCTGGGAATACTGCTCTCTTCTATTTTTTATGTCACTAAGAGTGAAATGCTTAAAAATTATTAGAGAGTAACTATCTAACCCCAACATAACCAAGTTTCCATCTAATTAAATATCTCTCCAGTTTTTGCAGTGCACTCAGGAACGATTTGGGAATTGCTGTTTGTCCATGACGGAGGGACTAAAAGTCACAAGTGTGATGCGTCTGCTCCATCTGGGCTGGTATATCTAGGTTAGGATCACTTGACGGCAGTTTTTTGTTTAGCTTAGCTCTGCATCTCATTTGTTGCACCCATGCCTCTTGCTCTCTCCATGGCTAGGGCAAGCTGTTATACACTCAGCACTCCCCATTCACTGTGGCTAGGGGCACAGAACCACATAAAAGTGGAGAAACCAGGGGGAAAATGCTTTTAACCCTGAGAAACATCATTCTAGGACAGTGGTTCTCAACCTGTGGCGTCTCCAGGTGTTTTAGCCTACAACTTCTGGAAATCCCTGGCAGTTTATCAGCTGTTAGGATTTCTGGGAGTTGAAGGTTAAAACATCTGGGGACCCACAGGTTGAGAACCACTGCATTAGGAATATCTAGGTCCTCAAGTGCCAGAAGTGAACTATAGAATTGTACTGGAAGACCTACAAATGTCTAGAGAATGGTTATTCCCAGGAATCTCTAGCTCCTCCAGCATGACTTCATGACCAATATCCAATGGAAGTTTACTACAGAGTTGTGCTGAAGACCTAGAGATTCTTAGAGACAGAAAATAATCAAATTTGTGAATACGAAATCTGAAAAAGTAAAAAATGTGGAGACCCTTTGGAGAAGTATAGCCACTCCCAAAATCTCGTACTTCTCACAAATTAATTTGCTCAGTGTTTCAAATGTGCTCTGATAAGGGTCATGGTGGACATCATCAACTGAGTAGCCTCTCCAACCTGATATCCTCTAGATATGTTTGGACATCCACGCCCATCATCCCCAGACAGTAGGGCCATTGATGGAGATCAGGAGCAAGTAGAAAGCTGAAAACAGCCTGGGGAAAACAGCTGATGCACACAACACATTCATTACAGTGAAGAAAAACATATGCTTTTCTTAATGTCTCCTAATAGTCTCATCATGAGACTATATATATATGTGTGTACAAATATTGATAGTCACTTGTCAGATGTTATGCTTACAATTTTAAGACTCAGTAACATCGAGGCATACCACACTACAACAGAAGCACACAGTTCTCATTCTAATTTTTTAAACCAGAAGGAAAAAAGGTATATCCAGACTTAGGATGGAAGCTTTCCCAGCACTTTGCTAGGCTTGGAAAAAATAGTTTTTGGATTACAACTCTTAAAATGTTCCAGTCAGTGTGACCATGCCTTTACGTTTTAGATGGAGATGCTCCTTTTCATGGAATATGAACGCTTCTTGAACTTTTCCATTTAAAATTCTTATTAGAGAGTATATAGAAATGTTCCTTTTAGGATACAGGTCAGAATCAGATGATTCAGTGGAACCCTTAGCTCCTGTGCCAGCCAATCTCCTGTCCTTAAAAAAGTTGTAACAAAAGCACAACTATTTTCAGCTAGAAAAATCATCTAAGGGGCACGGTTTTGTCTCAGAAACAGCTAAAAATCTATTTTAAAAGTGTCTAGAAGTGATTGAAACCACATTTCTGGGTTTGGGAAATGACATGCCTCTAGACCATGTGATATGAACAAGACCCAAAATGGTCCTGTGACCCTCTTTGCACACAGAAATCCTGCAAGTATTAGAAGATACCTTCACATAGTGAGATTTCTTCTGGAAAGGATGATCTGTATGTTTAAGCTCCTTTCTATTATACCATGGTGTTAGCTAGGGAAGAACATGGCAGATATGAGACTGCTGCTTATACATGCAAGAGTCAAGATGTGTGGGGGTTACACACATTTGGTAGTAGGTAGGTGTCTACTCATTATAGAGTTTTCAGAGAGAAAGCAATACAGGCCTTCTTCTGAAAATTACTAATAGGAATTACCTAAAGTTCCAATATTGTAGTTTTTGAGAAATTCTACACCTGTCACACTCACATTATCATTACTGGTATTACGTAGCAGCTCTTGAACACATTTAGTCTAGCTACTCAGCAAAAGTCTGTCTGACTTGAGACACCCTATTCCTAGCAATGCCACCATCGGCATAGCCTCTTATCTCATGGGAGGAAGCAGTCCCAACACTACGGAAAGGTAGCACCGATATTAGTTGTATGGATAACATGAATCAGTAAAATAGCCAAACAAATGGTTCTGAGAACCGATTAGTTCTGAACCTCCACTAGATAACAAGATGATTAAACAGAGCCTATTAAACTTTGGATATACCATAAGACAATGTGAGTCCTTCAAAAAGACAATCATGCTGAGGAAACAGGCAGTGGGGCGGGTGTGTGTGTGTGTGTGAGAAAGGCCACATTACAGTTGGATGGAGTCAGTCAAGGAAGCCACAATCAGGAGTTTGGATAACCTGAACAGCGAAATTGATGTCTTGGAAGTCTCTCTTTCATAGGATTGTCATAAAATAAAGTCATTCTGACAGCAAATAATAACCACCACAAGATTGATTCTGTCCCAGTCAGGACGTTCCAGAGCATTGCATCCTCAGCTGCAAAGCTTGTTAGTAGAGCCTTTCTCTTAAAACTATTTGCATGACTCAAAATTATGATGCCCTGGGTCAGATCAAGAGGAGTCCCTATTTCATTCATAGCTTGTTCTCCAGAAACTTCATTTGGAGAGAAGTTTCCACTTTTCTCTTCTCTGGTAACACTTTAGCTTGCTTATATACATTTTGTCCCTGTAAATGTCCTGGAGGCTTGAACAGCCCTGCACATGTGCTACCTTAGCCAAAGAATGAGGTAGGACCTCTCAGGTCCATGTACAGAGGCTGATTGGATGAGTCTCAATTTAACAATAGCAGTGGGGCAGCATTCTCTATCCCATGGAGGAGCATGCTAGCATGTTTGATCTGTGTGCGCACATGTACAGCGCTATCATCCAATACTGCAATGTCTGACCTCTGAGCTTGCCTTTCTTTTTTGTCTAATAGTGGTTTGAAAGGGGAGAGCTGGAGAAAAGAAAGGCCATCTTTCTCTAAAGTATGCAGTATAGTTATAATATCCTCCTTTATTCAAGAGCAGTTGAAGGCTTGGGGTCCATATCCAGTCCTTAAAAGAACAACTAAGGCATTGGGTCTACTTTCAGATTAGGGTTCAACACTTTAGACAGCTTCGTTAAAGTCTACAATTATACACAACATTGATTCAGTGCACTACTGAATTGGAAAGCACTAATTGGCTGGGCTGTGGCACAGCCTGGTTAGCAGCCAGCTGCAACAAATCTCTCTGACCAAGAGGTCATGAGTTCGAGGCCAGCTCCTGCCTGTGTTTGTCTCTGTCTCTGTTCTATGTTATGGCATTGAATGTTTGCCTTTATGTGTGCAATGTGATCTGCCCTGAGTCCCCTTCGGGGTGAGAAGGGTGGAATATAAATACTGTAAATAAATAACAATAAATAAATAATTGCCCCTGCTTACATTTTCCATGTTAATCTCAGTGCTGACGGCAGCAAAGCTAGACTCTGACTTGAGAGAACTGGGTTCCTTTAGAGCAGTGGTTCTCAATCTGTGGGTTTCCAAACATTTTGGCCTTCAATTCCCAGAAATTCTAACAGCTGGTAAACTGGCTGGGATTTCTGGGAGTTGTAGACCAAAACACCTGGGGACCCACAGGTTGAGAACCACTGCTCTAGAGACTTGTAGAATCACTGATTTGGAATGAACCACAAATCCCATGCAGGAATTTGAAAGATCCAGTTCCCTGCCATGCAGGAATAAACAACGATAGGAATACACCTTGAAAGATGGCCATCCAACTTCTGTTAAAAGGGCTCTAAAAGACAGAAGGGTTTATCACACAAGGCAGGCAAATTGCAATTATGGCAGGAAAACAGTGTCTTTGCCTCAGTCTTATCACATTACATTTCTCCTTTCCCACTGGTATCCCAGTGAGAAAAAGCTTGGGAATCATTTGTTTTACAAATACAAATAAATACCTCCTTTTGTAAAAGAAATACCTTTAAATGGTCTCCCATCAGGAGTGGCAGAAATAAAAAGCCACACCATGCAGCAAATTCAAGGTTAAGGTGCTGTTATCTTGGTGTAATTGCTATTTGCCTGCCTCAAATGATAAACTACAGAGAGTCAATCAACCCTCAAAGAAGTCAATTTCACTAACAAATGGCTCATAAAGTCAAGAAGTCCTTCCTAATGTTTAGGTGGGATCTCTTTTCTTTTTAGTCAATCCCTCATAGTTCGAGGATGATGGTCCTCCATTCCTTGGAAGACGCCTGTGCGTGATTTTTTTTTTAATGTGTGGAGGTCGGTGCACGGCCGGTCAACACACAGTCTTCACAGAGTGAGGTCCCAGCAGTGGTGTGATCTCTTTTCTTGTAATATGAATCCACTGGTCCATGGTCTAGTCCAGTGGTTCTCAACCTGTGGGTCCCCAGATGTTTTAACCTAACAGCTGGTAAACTGGCTGGGATTTCTGGGAGTTGTAGTCCAAAACATCAGGGGACCGACAGGTTGGAAACAACTGATCTTGTCTCTGGAGCAGCAGAAAGTAAGTTTGCCTCATTTGCATGATATCCCTTAAAATATTCAATAATGACTAGCATTTTATCACCTCTCAGACTTCTCTACTACAGCCGTTAAGCTCACTGAAGTGTTTGTTCTGACAATATAAGGAGAAGGAGGAGGTATAGAGAAAATGATATATTTTACCTGAACTCCTTTGGAAGAAATGTGGGTTAAAAAAAACAGGAGGAGGAGGAGTGACATTGAAGGAGGAGTTACAGAGAGACTGGATCTTCAGGCTGCCCCCCACTGTCTAAATATTCTGTTCCACTGGTTCTAAACTGTTCGATGATCAGCTGTTGAGATCAAAATGCCATTCTCAAGCCTGAGCTACCAACAAAGAATCCAAAATTAAGCCAAGGAATTCTAACAGAATCAATTCTATTAAAAGTATAGTGTGTGTCTGCATGCATGCCTGCATAACACAAATCAATATAAAGTAATGATACTATGTTATTCATTCAAAGTCTCCTAGGATCACTCCAAATATGACATCGGAGTTCTGTGACTGGAACTCTTGTGTGCATTTTTCATTCCTCAGCTTTAGCTATGTAATGGGAAGGTTGACAACATGAATTAAAAATCACTGCAAGGACAGTTTTATTTATTTACATTGTTAGAAAATGTATAATCTATTTTCCCAAAATGGCATAAGGTTTCCAGCCTTTCATGTCATCTATGCTTTAGTTCTTTTAACCTCAGAGCAAGAAATATATAATAACAGGGTGTGAGAAAAGTAATGCAGCTACCTAGTAATAGCTAGTGGTTTCTACGTCAGTGGTTATGCGAATCTGCTCCAGCTTTTCCTCTGAATTTTACAGGAAATATCCAAGGTGATGTATACATTTAGAAGATAGCTCCTGAATAGTGTCTTTAGAACTCAAACTAAAAATGTACCACTACCTGTGTTGCAAACTAAGACCCCTTACTGACTGGAGCTACCAGGGACTGATGTACACAAAACAGAATCTGTCCCATTTAGCTAGAAGCTTCTACCACTGATATCTAGGGCCATTAGTAGCCCATGGGCATTTTGTGAAACAGAGAAGCTGTACATTTGCTTGGTATTAGATAACCTATTTGCAGTCATCATATGTTACCTGAGCTCTGAGGAAGAAATGTGGTACTCTGCTCAGCCCAAGTCTTTTGTGTAAACTGCAACATATAGCTCTCCAATGTCAGTGGACTGCAACTTTCGTCATCATATACTGTTGCAATCCAAAAGCACAATCCACCTTCAGTATACAGTGTTCCCTCACTTATCGCAGGGGTTACGTTCCAGGACCGCCCGTGATAAGTGAAAATCCGCAAAGTAGAGGCAATATTTTTATTTTAATATCTAAACATTATTTTAATAGTTAAGTGGCCTTTCTCCCCCTTGCAAGCCCCGGGGAGAGTGAAGGCTTTCCTATCGGCGCCAGCAGGCCCCTTGCTTCCTGCCTGCCATGTTGCCCTGGTTGTTTCTGCTTCTGCAGCCAGGGAAGAAGAGTGAGGCCGGGCAACAGCAGAGGAGGCTGGAAGAGGAGGCCAGGCTCCTTTTTCTGCGGGCGCTCCAGCTGGCCACGCCGGGAAATGTGGAGGACTCTCTTCCCTGGGGCTTACAAGGGGGAGAAAGGCCAGTTAACTTTTAAAAGCAGCAATGGGGTGGGTAAATAAATAAATAAATACATTTTCCACGACACAGCAAATCCAAGATAAGCGAACCATGAAGTAACGGGGGAACACTGTACACTAAGAATTCTTCATAATTCTCATTATTGTGGGATGGTTTACTAGAAAAAAGGCTCAGTCTCTGCATAGATCTAAGAGCCACAAGGGTGTCCAAACAAAGATCAGTTGTGTCTGTAGTTTTATTGCAATGCCATGTATGTCACTCAGTTTTGTGTGAATATCTATAAAAATAGATATAGAGAATATATAGATAAAAATACAGGGTGGATTAGATTGGGGAGGAGAGAGGAGAACCAGCCCAAGTCTTTGTTCTGAGAAAATCTCAGAGTCCTCCATGACCTACTCAAATCGAGGTGCACATATGCAAAGACATGTTATTTTTGGCACATGATGAAGAGGTCCCCCAAGCCCATCTCCCCATGCCAGACACGAGTTATACTTAGAGACAGACAGAGAGATGGATGGACAAGCAGACAATAAGAAAATTAGTAACAATTCGCTGTCCTTCCTGTTTGCTTTTCTTACTTGTCTGTTTTAAGCTGGTAGTTTATTTAATTGGGTCTTGCATTAGGAACAAGGTGGGTTAATGAAGACAGCAAGATGATAAATGGTAGTAGATAGATAGATTATAATAGACAAAGGTTGAGAATCCCTTATCTGGAGTTCCAAAATCCAACACACTCCAAAATTCCTAACTGTCCGCATGGGTGGCTAAGATAATGACACCTTGCTTTCTGATAGTTTAATGTACACACATTCTATTTAATTTACAAAATTATTTGTGTGTGTGAAAATATGTATTTGCCCCGGTGGCGAAGTGTGTTAAAGCACTGAGCTGCTGAACTTGAGGACCGAAAGGTCCCGGTTCAAATCCCGGGAGCGGAATGAGCGCCCGCTGTTAGCCCCAGCTCCTGCCAACCTAGCAGTTCGAAAACATGCAAATGTGAGTAGATCAATAGGTACCACTCCAGCGGGAAGGTAACGGCGCTCCATGCAGTCATGCCAGCCACATGACCTGGAGATGTCTATAGACAACACCGGCTCTTCGGCTTAGAAATGGAGATGAGCACCAACCCCCAGAGTCGGTCACGACTGGACTTAACGTCAGGGGAAGCCTTTACCTTTTATATATGTGCATGTGTTCCAGAAAGACTCCTACATGGCTTGATGGAGTGGAGCAAACTTGGTACACATACCTTTCAATATCCAATTTAAAATACTGGTAGGTGGGATTTAAACTAAAAAAAATGTCTTGGTTTGCATTTCTAATAGGGCCATTAGAATAAAATTGTAAAGCTAACATTGAATACAGGCAGTCCCCAAGTTACGAAAAATGTAGGTTCTGTAGGTTATATGTAAGTCAGAACACGTACCTTTTAAAAGTGTAACTCCATACATGTGTGTGTGTGTGTGCAAGCTTGGATAGCTTTGCTTTGCTGTCCCTGTTCAAAAGATTTCACCTCACTTTTTATCTCCATGAAAATTGGATTTTGAAAAAATTGGCTTGTTGTGGAAACAAGAATTGGTGAGAAAGCTTTAGTGGAGACTCGTTTACCCCATGACAACTCTTCCAGGACTGAATTTCCCTTCCTAGAGGTAAATTTCTCTCACTTCCATTGTCTCACCCCTGTTCTTAACTATGAGTAATTTGTAAGTTGGATGTTTGTAATTCAGAGAATGCCTGTATTTCCAAAAGAAATAGCATTACAAAATGCATATTGACGCCATGTTAGGTATATACATTAGTTTTGCATGAAATTACCAATGTGTGTAAGGTATATATGAAGCAGAAATGAATTTTTGTGTACAGGCAGTCCCCAAGTTACAAACATTTGAGTTGCATACAACTCCTAATTACAAATAGGGATAAGGCAATAGGAAGTGGGAGGAAATCTACCCCTACGAAGGGAATTCGCTCCTTTAAGAATTGTCATGAGGAATAGACGTCTCCATTGAAGCTGTATCACTAACTCTTGTTTCCATAAGAACCCAATTTTTTCAAAATCCAATTGTCACAGGGGTAGAAAGTGAGGTGAAATCTTTTGAACAGGGACACAAACAGCAACACAAATGTTATCAGGGTGTTAACCTTTCCCTATGCTATCCAAAGCGCTGTGTGTGTGTGTGTGTGTGTGTGTGTGTGGAGCTACACTTAAAATGCATCTGTTCTGATTTACATACAAATTCAACTTAAGAACAAATCTTCTACAAAGCCTATCTTGTTCGTAACCCAGAGATTGCCTGTATAGACTTGAATCCCATCCCCAAGATATGTCATGGTATACCTATGTGCAAATACAAGAATTCCAAATTACAAAACCCTTCTGGTTCCAAAGATTTTGGGTAAGGAAGGAGAGAGAGGACAGAGGCTGTCAAGACATAAGGTGAGTGCCTTCTTTCTTCTACTTTCTGGGGGGGAGAGCGGACACTTGGATGTTTGAGGTAGGAGCCAGTCACTACATTTCAAGGAAATAATAACAACAACTATTTTTATATCCTGCCACCATCTCACCGAAAGGACACAACATACAATAAAATTCACTAACTAAAAATGCATTTAAAGCCATAATAACAAATAACAGTCGAATTAAAAACAATTTAAAAACAGCAAAATATAAAAACAGCATTAAAACTATACCAAACAAAACTCAACAAACCAGCAACCTGGAATACGATGGACATGATCAAACTTTTTATATATGTCAGTAAATAGCAGCAGTCAAACCAGGCAACATAAATAGTATTAGAAATAGGATGATCAACTTAAAGTAGCTTTTGCCTCCTGACTTGGGATAGTTTGGACAACTTAGGCTCCATCTACACTACTATATTTTGCAGTTTGAAACTGCATTATATGATCTGTGTAGTAGACTCATATATTGCAGTTCAACTATATTATATGAGTCCACATTGATCATATAATGCAAATTCAAACTGCATTATATGGCAGTGCAGATGAGGTCTTACTTTAGGGAACAAAATTCCACCCCACCCCCTTCATAGTTATACAACTGACTGATAGATTTTAAAAGTTATAGTTTTAAAAAATAACTTTTGCAGCCTTTGCTCCTTTTTTTCGTGTCAGGAGCAACTTGAAAAACTGGAAGTCGCTTTTGGTATGAGAGAATTGGCCCTTGGGAAGGATGTTGCCCAGGGGACACCCAGATGTTTTGATGTTTTACCATCCTTGCGGGAGGCTTCTCTCATGTCCCAGCCTTTGCTCCTGACCAAATGCTATATGGGGACAGGTGAAACCTTTTCCGAATGACAGAGTGGCACATTATTGATCATAATGCTCTTTACCACAAAAAGATTCTTGAACACTTTCTGATAATAATAGTATGTTTGTATGATGGTTGCCATCAAAATATTGGAAAAACCCTGATAAATTCTCAGAATCTTATCACAAGAGCAGCAAACTGATAACTGAGAAAGAGACAAAGTTATGAGGGTATATATGAGCCACAAATAGAATGAGATATTATAAAACTTTCAAAGAGGGAAGAAAAGAGAGATTTGTAATGGAAACTTGAACAAAGTTAACTATTGTAGCAGTCCTGCCAGGCACCACCATAATCTCCAGCATCTTCCTAATCAGTCGGAGACATTTGAAAATGTATATGGGCTAAAAATATATCCAGAAGTGGTGGGACAGTTATTATTAAGTAAGAAACAGGTGGTATTTGGAAGCAACATTTAAAAAGAGACATACACATCCCATAAGCCATTCATAAACACGGCTGTCCAAAACTCATTCAGAAGAAACCAGTGCATTCCAACCATTCTTTAAAGCACAAGCCTATATGTGTCTACTCAAAAGTAAGTTCCATTGCATTTAATGGCATTTAACCCAAAGATGAATCTATAGTGTAGAATTATTGCAATTTGATCCCACTTTCAATGCCATGGCTCAATGTTATGGAGTTGTATTTTTACAAAGTATTAAGCCTTCCTCGCCAAAGTGTCCTGCTGCCTCATCAAACTACAACTCCCATGATTCCACAGCATTGAGCCATTTCAGTTAAAGTAGTGTCAAACTGCATTAATTCTTCACTGTAGATACACCCAGTGTGCTTAGGATTAGATTGGGTACTTTGATTGTGCTTCTCCTGCATGGCAGGGAATTGGACTGGATGGTTCATGTGGTCTCTTCCAACTCTATTATTCTATGATTCTCTGGTTCTAATTCTCTGCTACCTTTTGTTATCTCGCCAGTCCGCAGTGGATATGTCTCTTTGGGGGCTCCTGACCCTTTGCACCTCAAGTACCCAACATATTTGCACAATTCCACCCCTGACCCCTGCAGAGATTAGTATGTTTCTGAAAATAACACACATGCAACAGCTGGGAAAACCAGGAATGTCTTGAATGCACATGCCAGGATCCCTAAGACAAGGCTTAAGCCCCCTCTCGCCTATCCATTGCTGGATCTCTTCCTCTTGCCTCCATATCAAACACTGGGTAGCAATTAAAATAGAAAGCAGTTCAAAGCAGGATGAGAAAGATGGTCCACATAAGAGCTATTTGCTTTCATCAGTGGAAAGTTAGATTATTGCCTTATGGCAGCATGTCATCAGCTTCTCCCTTCTTTCTTCAGCAGCTCTTCTGGGTGAGATTGAAGCGCCATTTACACTGACCATTTAATGCAGTTCAAAGTTAGCTTCAAACTGTGGTGGCTAGAAAATGAAAGCTGAAATAAAGTTCTTAAGGCACACCAGTGCCATGCGGGCCTCAAATAGGCTCCCCAATTCTCTATACAGTTTACCGTAATCATCTGCACAGTGAAACTCCTTTTCTCAATACTTGTTTGAAACTGATTTAGGTGGTCAGCGTAGATGTGCCCTGAGGGAGAGCAAAAGGTTAAAGGAGAAAATCACTATGTACACGACAGGACTATACCAGTTATATAGTGTGTGTGTGTGTGGGGGGGGAATTAAAGTCATTCCCCTTAATAAAAATGCTGCTTATCCAAAATTACATTTTCCTCCACTTTCCATATTCATTTCACCGCATAGAGACAGTGACATTTGTTTACACCCCAGATTTTTATATGTGCCACATTTGCATTCCGTTGTTGTTGTTGTTGTTGTTGTGTACCTTCAAGCCACTTCTGACTTATGGTGACCATAAGGCAGCCATATCACAGAGTTTTCCTGAGTTTTCCTCCTGTTAAGAGGGAGTTTGCCATTGCCTTCCCCTGAGGCTGAGAAAGTGTGGCTTTTTTGCAAAGTTACCCATTGAGTTTCCACCCATTGGGCGGGGGGGGGGGGGGGGCGTAATTTGTATTTCTATTGCTCCACTGATGTTTTAAATTATTAGAATGCTGAACATTTGGGGACTGAAAGAAAATTTCATGGGTGTACAGAATTATTATAGTGGAGCAATGATCTCATTTTCCTTCTCCCCAATCTACAAGTAAAATGTGTAAAATTATTGGCACCTCCTGTTTGCCCACCTACAGCTGATATCTATCTGCTCTTTCTCCCTCTCCCCTCCCCCCTCTCTCTCTAGTTTATTTTCTGTTTCCTTATTCCCTGTGTCAGTTTTTTTAAAGGAACTGAGAGATTTCTCAATTTTGAGTGGCAGTGAATGCTAAATCAGTTCTAGAATTAGTGTTCCCCAAAAGGAAGGGTATTTCCCTTACCAGTTCTTTCCCCCTGCCCTTCCTCTTGGGTAGACACACCTTGGTGGTAGCACAGCATTCCTTCATCTAGTAGCACATTTTGGAATAATGCTTTTGAGATGCCATTCCTGAAACACCCAGTAGAGAGAAACTTTATTTTGCTTCGCCCCACATACAAAAACTGTACAAAGGATGAGGAATGACACCCATTTCCAAATCCCACTACTGCTCTCTACTGGATAAGGAGAGTATGAAAAATTCACAAAAGCCAACACTGTGGACTCATAAATACAAATAAAGGACCCATCCCATTGGGTAAATGGGATTGAAAGAAGAGAAGTACCCTTGCCAGCACCTGTAACTCCACCCATGTCTTCATATTTGCAGATGGGTAAGGAGAGAGAGCTCTCAAATGCATAGATAGGCGATTAGGTCTTCTTCTCGATATGTCTTCAAATAGAGGCTGGACAACTACGTACTTAGGTTACTTTAGATGGGTGGTTTCAAATTGTAACCCTCCAGGGGTTTTGGGCCCCTTCTATCCTGCCATATTAAATCCAGATGAAATGCTTTGAACTGGATTATATGGCAGTGTAAACTCATGTAATTCAGTTCAAAGCAGATAATGTGGATCTGTTTTGATAATCTGCTGAACTTGCTGACCAAAAGGTTGCCAGGTTCAAATCCGGGGAGCAGGGTGAGCTCCCGCTATTAGCCCCAGTTTCTGCCAACCTAGCAGCTTGAAAACATGCAAATGTGAATAAATCAATAGATACCGCTCTGGCAGGGAGGTAATGGCGGTCCATGCAGTCATGCCGGCCACATGACCTTGGAGGAGTCTATGGACAACGCCGGCTCTTTGGCTTAGAAATGGAGATGAACACCAACCCCCAGAGCCGGACACGACTGCACTTAATATCAGGGGGAAACCTTTACCTTACCTATAGCAGTGTAGAAGGGGCTTTAGACTTCAGTTCCCAAAAATCCCATTTGCCTTGGCCAATGGTCAGGGATTCTGGCAGCTGAAGTCCAAAACACCTGAAAGACCAGAGTATGAGAGGCACTGCTTTAGATAGAGAACCTGCTCTGACTAGGGTTTAGATGATATAGTCTGCAAGGGCCCTTTCGGCTTTATGATTTAGGAACATTTTGGAAACTTTTGTGCAAGGATAGGAGTCATGGCGCCGTCCAGATACTATTGGACTGCAATTACTACCCATTGCCAATGCTGGGACTTACAATGATGGATAAAAAGGGAAAACAGATAAGACGAAAATACATTGCAGGACCTTTTTGGTAATGTTTTTTTAGACAGTGGCAAGACCAGTTAGGTTAGCTTGAAAGAGTCCTGGTTCAAACTATTTTGTTGCCTGAACTAAAGGGTAAAATGACACACAACAATGGTTATACAGAAGATGAACAACAGCGGTCAGTTAGTAACAGGAAAGCATTTGCCAGTAGTAGGATTATTAGGCCCCCTCCACACAGCCATATAACCCAGAATATTAAGGCAAAACATCTGCTTTGAACTGGGTTATCTGAGTCCACACTGCAATATGCCCCAGTTCAAAGCAGATAATGTGGGATTTTATTCAGCTGTGTGGAAGGGGCCTTAGAGTGAAAACTGGAGAAAGTCCCTATGCCTTTAATGTTTGAATAGAAGAGGGGAGATGTGGCTTGTTACCTGATTCTATGCAACATTTAATGGGACAGGAGCCCTCATTCTTTCTGACACTTCAAAATTAAAAACTAGGCCAAGCAGCATAAGAAAAAGATCAACATATCAAAAGTAGGAACGGAGGGAACACAACTAGCAGGTCCTGCAGCTATTTGTTTTTGCTTAAGCCTACTAAGAAAGGGCAAGATTTCCCCCTTTCCTATCTCCCCCCACCCACTGTATTAATTGAACACAAACTACCTTCACACTCAGCCTGCGGTAATTGAAGTAAGCTGAGCATCAAGGAGTGGGAGGGGATGTGGAGAAAGTCTGACACTTTAACTCCAGATGAAAAACTGGGATGATTGGGGCTGTCCCTGCCCAAACAAGGCAGCTGGATGGGATGGAGCTCTCTCCTGTTTTCAATTTGTTTATTGCCATTCCCAAAGCAAATGGGAGGGACATACTGTTCTACTGCCATGGCTCAATGCTATGGATTCATGAGAATTGTAGGCACTAGCACTCTTTGGTGAGATATTTAGCCTTCTCTGCTGAAGAGTGCTGGAGCCTCACCAAATTACGGTTCCTTTGACATGACTTGACCTGCCACAGCTCAATGTTATGGAATCCATAACATTGAGGTGTGGCAGGTCAAGTCATGTCAAACAGCATTCATTCTAGAGTGTAGATGTACCCAACAGCTCAATATATATCAGGCCTGTTTCCTGTTCTTGCAGCTTGAGCTTGAGGCCATTACTTCACTCTGCCCAACGGAAGAGCCAGCCCTTTCCTTTGTATCTTTTGCAAGAGTCAAATTGGCAACACTTCTCAGGACTTAAGAAAAGAGCTACCGCTTTTGTGCACCATGAAATAACAAAAGCAACAGCAGTAATAATATTTTTAGGAAATAATTTTTATACAGATATGAAGTGAAAGGCCCATGACCATGATGGGAATGTGTTGCATGAACTCCTGGCTCCAGCTGCCTGGTAATTCCAATATCTCAACAGTGTCCTAGACAGGATCTCCATTTATTTTGATCCATGCAGTTTTGCAGGTGTCATTGGGAACTAGCCAGCTGTTCTCTAAGAACCCTTCTACACTATCATATAAAATCCAGATTATCTGATGTCAACTGGATTAAATGACAGTGTAGATTTATACAATGAGGTTCAAAGCAGATAATGCAGAATATAAACTTTAATAATCTGAATTATATGGCTGTGTAGTATGCTCCTAAGGGTGCATCTACACCAACCAAAAGCAAACTTCAGCCCTCCAGGTGTTCTGGACTCCAACTTCCACAATTGTCTGTTAGGAATTGAAGTCCAAAACACCTGGAGGGCTGAAGTTTGTCCATGGCTGATCACTGTAGACTTAGTGTAGTTTGACATCACTTCAACTGCCTTGTCTCATGGGTATTTGCAGGAACTGTAATCCTACTCCCAGTATTCTAGTTCATATATGGGACACAATTTTATTCAAATACTATATATAACACTATGTAACAAAATTTGGAAAAAAAATCTGTTCCTGGTTTCAAAGTTTTATTTCCTGTTTAATTGTATGGTACTTACTTTGAAAGTAGTTGTTATACTCCAGAAACTTTGTTTTTGTGGCTGCCACATATTATGTTGAATTGGTTGAGACTATGGCCCTTCCACACAGTCATATAACTCAGAATATCAAGACAGAAAATCCAAAATATGGCAGTGTGGACACAGATAACCCAGTTCCAAGCAGATAAGGTGGGATTTTCTGCTTTGATATTCTGAGATATAGGGCTGTGTGGAAGGGCCCCGAGTTATCTGAGTCCACACTGCCATATAATGGCATGATAATGGTTAATGCAATATTTAATGGCTGGAGGACTTAAATGGGACTAGGTTTTAATTGGACTTTTGACTTTGGAGGTGTCTACGGACAACGCCAGCTTTTCGGCTTAGAAATGGAGATGAGCGCCAACCCCCAGAGTCAAACATGGCTGGACTTAACATCAGGGGAAATCTTTACCTTTTACTGTGAAATTATGATGTTGTGTTGACTGTTTATTGCCTATGTTTTGTTTTGCACTTGTTGTATTTTTTGTTACACACTTGAGTGTTATGTGAGCCGCCCCTAGTCCCTCTGGGAGATAGTGAGGAGATATAAATAAAGTTTTATTATTAGAATCATAGAGTTGGAACCCCCTGCCAAGTAGCAGGAAAATCACATTCAAAGCACCCCTGACAGATGGCCATCCAGCCTCTGCTTAAAAGCCTCCAAAGAAGAAGCCTCCACCACACTCCAGGGCAGAGAGTTCCACTGCCGAACAGCTCTCACAGTGAGGAAGTTCTTCCTGATATTCAGGTGGAATCTCCTTTCCTGTAGTTTGAAGCTGTTGTCCCGCGTCTTAGTCTCCAGGGCAGCAGAAAACAAGCTTGCTCCCTTCTCCCTATGACTACCCCTCACATGTTTATACATGGCTATGTCTCCTCTCAGCCTTCTCTTCTGCAGGCTAAACATGCCCAGCTCTTTAAGCCATTCCTCATAGGGCTTGTTCTCCAGACCCTTGATCATTTTAGTCGCCCTCCTCTGGACACTTTCCAGTTTGTCAACATCTCCCTTCAATTGCGGTGCCCAGAAATTGTCCAGAAATGGACACAATATTCCAGGTGTGGTCTGACCAAGGCAGAATAGAGGGGTAGCATGACTTCCCTGGATCTAGACACTATACTCCAGTTTATTATCATTATTATTATTATTATTAAAAAATGTATTATAACACATTTTGCAATAATGCGTAAAAAGTTTTGCTGTTTACTACACTTTTCCCATGTTTTTTTATGATAGAACCAACTAGGACATGACATTTATAACCCAGGAACAAAAATACAGCAGTCGCACTTATCCAACATAAGCAAGCTGGCAGAACGTTGGATAAGTGAATATGTTGGATAATAAGGAGAGATTAAGAAAAAGCCTATTAAACATCACAATAGGTTATGATTTTACAAATTAAGCACCAAAACATCATGTTATACAACAAATTTGACTGAAAAAGTAGTTCAATACACAGTAATGCTATGTAGTTCATTACACATTAATGCTATGTAGTTCATTACACATTAATGCTATGTAGGCTGTGGTGGAGGCTCCTTCTTTGGAGGCTTTTAAACAGAGGCTGGATGGCCATCTGTCGAGGGTGCTTTGAATGCGATTTCCTGCTTCTTGGCAGGGGGTTGGACTGGATGGTCCATGAGGTCTCTTTCAACTCTACTATTCTATGATTCTAGTAATTACTGTATTTACGAATTTAACACCAAAATATCATAATGCATTGAAAACATTGACTACAAAAATGCGTTGGATAATCCAGAACGTTGGATGAGTGAGACTCTAGTGTTAAGAGAGTGTAATAGGACTGTAGAGTGCCGGCAGGTTCGGGGGTTCCTGTTTCAAACCTCAAACCAGTGCCTTGCCTCTCCACCGCCATACGTCACGCTGTTCAGAGCCCCGATGCTTTCTGGGAGTTGTAGTCTCTGCGGCGCCCTCCCGTGGAAGAGAAACTTATGTCCGAGAGGTCAGGAAAACTCCATCTCCCATGCTGCATCTGTGCCTCCCTGTGAGGCCCGGGAAGGCGCCCGGCTGAGCCGTACCCAGGTTCACCTAATGAGAGGAAAGAGGGAAAGCCATGCGGGTTGGCTCCTTTAAGGCCCTCCCTCGTTGAAGCCTCCAGACTGTTCCGGCTTCTTGGCGGAGAGAGCAGAGCGAGCGGGAGAGGCGCGGCTGAGCATGAGTCTGTGGGCGCGGGTGGGCATCCTGGGCACCTTGGCGTACTGCATGCACGGCTCCAGGGGCAGGGCCATGGCCGAGCCCCGGGGCAGCCCCGCAGGCGGAGCAGGCGAGCGGCCCGAGCTGAAGCTGGTGCTGGTCCTCTTCCGGCACGGAGCCCGCACCCCGCTCAGGCCCATCCCGGGGGCCCGGCAGGTGAGCCAAAGCGCGGGGAGGGCGGCGGGACTTCAACTCCCAGCATCCCCGGCGGCTGGCCACCGTGGCTGGGGCTTCTGGGAGTTGGAGTATTCATGGCTGGAGGCACCCAGGTAGCTGTCATTTCACATTGCTCTCGCTCTGATTTAATGACCTGCGCTATTGGGAAGGAATGGGCACACTGGAGAGCAGGCATGGGCAAACTTGGGCCTTCCCTCCAGGTGTTTTGGACTTCAACTCCCACAATTCCTAACAGCTGTTAGGAATTGTGGGAGTTGAAGTCCAAAACACCTGGAGGGAAGACCCAAGTTTGCCCATGCCTTCTGTATAGTTTAGGAGTGGGATTTGTAACACTATGCAACACAATTTTGGTTCCTAGGTTAGAAATGTCATTTCCTAATAAAGAAATAAAAACAAATCTTTATTTATATCCTGCTTTTCTCCCATAAAGTAGCACTCAACGTATTAAATACATTACAAAACAATAATAATAGTAGGGTTGTTGTATGTCTTTCGGGCTGTGTGGCCATGTTCCAGAAGTATTCTCTCCTGACGTTTCACCCACATCTATGGCAGGCATCCTCAGAGGTTGTGAGGTATGGATAATAATAATAGTAGTTATAATCTTTTATTTATATCCTGCTTTTCTCCCAGAACGGGCCCTAAAGTGGCTCGCAACGCAAATCAACCATACATATAACAATAGCAGTAAAAGCACATATATAAACATAAAAATCAATCCATCAACATAAATATGCATTTTAAAAGCAATATACGTTAATGTGGAGTCTCGCCAGATCGGATTGCACTTCGCTCCAATCAATAAAAATTAGCCTTCCTGACACTAATTGTTTCTGGTGACTGCTGAAAGAGCACTTTGGTTTTCTCTATGTTCAGTGAGAGGCCAAGCTTTCCGTATGCTTCTGTTTAGAGTGGTTTGTGGGTCTTCTGAATGAGCACAGACTACAGAGTACCAAGATGCTTGCTTATAAAGCTATTGTCCTCCCAACCTTGCTATACGCCTGCAAAACGTGGAACGTCTACAGACGTCACACTCAACTCCTGGAACAATTCCATCAGCGTTGCCACCGAAGGATCCTGCAAATCTCTTGGGAAGACAGGCGGACAAATGTCAGGTACTGGGAAAAGCAAATACCACCAGCATTGAAGCGATGCTCTTACACCATCAACTTTGCTGGACTGGCCACATTGCCCAAATGCTTGATCACTGTCTCTCAAAACAGTTACTGGACTTCCAACTCAAGAACAGAAAACGGAAGATTGGTGAACAGGAAAATAGATTTAAAGCTAACCTTAAAAACCACAGCATAGACACTGAGAATTGGGAAGCCCTGGCCCTTGAGCGCTTTAACTGGAGGTCAGCTATGACCATCAGTGCTGTGGAATTTGAAGAGGCTCAAATGGAGGACAAAATGTGCCAAGAGGAAGGCGCGTCAAGCCAACCCTGACCAGGACCACCTTCCAACTGGAAACCAATGTCCTCACTGTGGAAGAACATGCGGGTCAAGAATAGGGCTCTACAGCCACCTACATATCCACCACCAAGACACAACTCTCAGAGGGCCATCATATTTGGACAACAAGGGATCGCCTAAGTAAGTAAGTTCCTAATTGTTTCTATCACAGGCTCTAGCATAAAAAACTATGGAGAAAAGGTTGATTAAACTGCAAAAACTTTTCTTTTGCGGGACATCCTGCACATTTTGCTATCGTTTTTTCAATGAAAAAACCCATCATAAGAGTCTCAATCATTTCAACATAGTTTGTGGCAGCCACAAAAACAAAGTTTCTGAAGTATAACAGCTACTTTCAAAGAAAGTATCACAACCGCACAATTAAACAGGAAACCACACTTTCAAATTTTGTTACATAGTGTAGTCTAGGAATGAGTTTAGGGATGGGTATAATTTCTATAAGGATTGCAGTTTTAGAATGAGATTTGCAGTTTAGGAACGGGTAGGGTTTCTGTGGGATTTGCAGTTTAGAAAAGAGAAGAATTGAAGTTTGGGGATAAAGTTTAGGAAGCTACAGTTTCTATGGGATTTGTAGTTCAGGAATGGGATTTATAGCTTGGAAATGGGTGTCCTTTATTTGAAATGCTTGAGACCAAACATGTTTTGGGTTTGTTTGTTTGGATTTGGGGATACCTGTATTTGGGTGCATCTACATTGTAGAATGAATGCAGTTTGACACCACTTCAAAGTGCCATGTCTCAATGCAATGGGATCCTGTGAATTGTAGTTTGATGAAATATTGGCACTCTTTGGCCAAGAATGCATGACGCCTTGTAAAACTACAACTCCCAGGATCCCACAGCACTGAGCCACGGCACTTACAATGGTGTCAGAGTGGTTTCATTCCACAATATAGATACATGTTTTGACTGCTCAAACCCTTGCTGACCAATGGAAGTACGAACTCTCCTATACAATTAGTTCGGGTTTTTTGCCCGAGGGATTCCAATGATTTGTAACATATAAGATGGGGTTTTTTTTGTTTCTGATTAAAAAGAGAACTAAATAAGATTATGACAAATTGCCATGGAGACTCAAAGTATTAATTGGGTTTTGGTGTTAGAAAATTATATGTCGCTTGAAAGGTTTATTCTTTATATGAACATGATAATAACTGTTATTATCTCCTTTTGTACATTTTTTATCGTGAACATTCTGTACATTTTATAGTTCTTTCTCATGGCCTTTGGTTAGTACAATAAATAGATTTACTGTTGTTGAATATACATACATTATGAACCTATCTTGAGAGCAGAAGCCAAGTCTCAAGCACAGAATTCATTTATGCTTCATGTCTACTCTCACCATACTTTGGCTTTTCCCCATTTCTGCACGCTTTAAAGACAGAGTCTAATGGAGCCCATCAAACAACACAAGACTACTTCCATTGGTTGCCTGTGGTACTCCATTTCTGAAATGTGTAGAAACTGAGGTTTATCAAGTCGGAAAGTAATTGATTCCAGTGAATCCAAAGGATACCCGTTTTAAAAAATGTGCAGGTATCCTTGAAATGGGAGGAGACATCAGCCACCCGTGTGATGGGAATGAAGTGGATGGTTGAGCTGGAAAGGGGAGGAGGCAATTCTATGTGATGGGGCCGAGTGAATTCCTTGTCTTCTTTAAACCCCATGAAACACCACATGAAGATGATTACACCCGCTTTCCCTCTTTGTGGGATGAAGTTCCTAATATACTTATTCTGAAAGTAATTTTATTTCTTCATAGAATGCAACAAACTTTATATATTGTGAATCGTCAAAAAGCAACAGTGCCACCTACGTGCACAATTTTGGAGTGTTTTCAAATTTCCACAAGGGACGCTCAGCCTGTACTTGGAATTCTTCGATAGAGAGATCCAAATTACGAACCATAGTTTGTCACCATGGCAGCTAAAGTGGAACCACAATGCTGTAACTGTACAGTGTGAAAGACTGTGCTCTAACTGTGTTGTTGTGCTCTAACTCCCAGTATTCCTGGCTATTGCCCAGGATTTGGGGAGTTGAAGTTTTCCTACTAAAAATTTAGGGCAACCCAGGAAATTTTCTAAGTGAATTTTGGCACTGCAAAAGAAAACAGAAGTCATTTGAAGAGCAGCAGAGGTAATTGAAGCTGCATTCTTAAACCAACTTACCTGGAAATGGGTGAGACTTACTTCGGAGTAGACACATTCAGAATTGTACTTTGCACGTACTTGCCCTCCACTGCTAGCCTAGCCAAAACTAGATTATGTACACTGAAACAAAGGATCCAGAGGGTTGTTCTGTTCTTGTTTGGATAAGCTCTTGGTACATAGTTCAAAGTGTTATAATGCCACACCTTGCTCCAGAAGGTTTAGTATTTCTTCTCTTATGTTGCCAAGCATAAATGTTTGGCAATGCAGAAGCAAACATCTGTGGTGGATTCAGAAAATTTAAGACATTGCACAGCTGAGGAAAGATACTCCATGTGATCATGGTGATATTATTGTGAGTCGTTTAATTGCTGCAATCTACACTGGCAGTCTTGTTTCCTGCATTGATCTTCAACACTCAGTACATTGACAAACTAGCATAGAGGTTAGGAAACACATTTTTTGGACGGCAGGATTTGGAGAACTGAGGTCCAGCACCCATCTTTGGAGCTGTGATAGGGGATTTGGCTTTTAAATGCTTTTAATTGAATCTTTTAAACACTAAATTTTAAAAATCTCTTAAATATGAATGGTTATAATGTGACTCTGTTGGTCTGATTGTCTTTCTTGCTTGTGTAAATGTACATTGAGTTTTATCTTTTGGTTTATGTTATTTTGTATTTTTATATGCTCTCTATATGTTGTAAGCCACTCTGAGTCTCCACTGGGGAGATGGGACAGGATGGAAATAAAATCTCATGGGTTGTACTTTTTCCCAAAAGGATATTTTTGTCATTTCCAGTTGTGTGATGCATCACCAAATAATGAACATTGGGAGCTATTGCCTGGCTTCCTTTGAGGTTCGCCTGCCACCATGCACATTATTAGTAGTTGTGAATTTACACTGACTAAATGGTTATTCACTTCTACTTTTACTTTGAGATTATCACAATAGGTTAGCTAATTGAGAATTCCCAAATATGAGGTCATTTATGAAATGATCTACTTTTAATTTCAAGGAACCTGTGTGAGGGAAAATATATATTTGTAATAGTCTCATTTTAATTTTGCAACCAGTTACACTGTATAACCAAACTCTGTCCCTCACAAAACACCAAAAGCAGAATTCTGTATTGGTTCTATCTGTGTGGTGCTTTTCAATATCCTTCAGAAGAATGTGCTTGTCACAGAAGATATCTTGCCTTCGCTCACTCAGTAGTAATGTTTTCTTTGGCCCATTGCGACAAAAGGAATTCTCCATAAGGTCCTTTTTTTCTGATTCCAGTTTTAGGGTCTTGTGACCTTCCATGTATTATTGAACCATGACTCCGATGAGCCCTATTCATAATGTTGTTTAAGTGAAGAATTGTAATCCAGCAATATGTGGAATGTTACCATGCTCTTGCCTCCATCCTAGTTGTTGACACCTTTTTTGGTCTCTAATGAACATTTCTGATCCTGTTGCTGGAACAGGTGGAATGGAGTCCTTCTCTCCTGGAGATTCCTGCTAAGACAGAGTTTGACTACACAGTAACAGATCTCACTGGTGGACCAAAGCCTTATTCGCCTTATGAAGAAAACTACCGAAAAATTACTATGAAGGTGAGGAAAATGTGCTTTCTTTACAAACAATGGTTCTTGCTTTTCCTCTTTCAAGAATCTTAAATAGCGCTTTCTTCCCCTTTTCCCAGGGTGGTGTGTTTGCAGGGCAGCTGACAAAAGTAGGCATGCAGCAGGTCTTTGCATTGGGAGAACGGCTAAGGAGACGATACATCAAGGAGACCAACTTCCTCTCGCCAGCATTTAAACCATCTGAGGTCTTGTGAGTTTCTTAATGGTATCGGTTTTCTTTCAAATAGCTTTGTGTTTTTCTTCTGGTGTCATTTTGCTCTTGCTCTCCACTACATCAGCCCTGATAGACGTCCTGTCTATTTTCATTTTCTCCCTTCTATAACCTGAGTACTCTAGGTATTGTGCAAATACAATATAGAAACAATAAAAAAAATTGATGGAAGCAATGCATAATAAAATTAGCAGCGCTAAGAACAGTGTAATATATGCTGCAAAAAATAAAAGTAGCAGCCAAATGATGTAGAATTACTGACATTTCTTAAAATGCCTAGGGAAAGCAAAAAATAAAACTTTGTTTGGCACATAGTCAAAACCAAGGCCAGTTTCTCTGGGCAGCATTTCAAAAATGAGGTGCCACCACTGAAAAAGCCCTGTCTCTTGTACTGATGCAGAGGAAGATTTTGGACAAGTCCCTGAGAATACAGATGGTTCAATGTGGAGAAGATTCAGACTAGTGTGTCCATCTCATACATTATGTTTGTAGAATTATAGAATTGGAGTGGACTTCAAGGGTCAGTCCAATCCCTGGCTGATACAGGAAACTATAGCTAAGAAAGCACTAAAAATCTGCAGCCAGCATAAAGGATTGGCCACCATGTTTGTCCTTCCACAGCGTTTGGTGTGGACAGGTGATGCTGAGCTGCTGATAGTCTGTAACAATGATGACATCCATGTTAGGTTGCACAATAAGGTGTGGCCATTTGTCTGCTCCATTTAATTGGCTACCTTCTGTCTTTCAGTGTCCGATCCAGTAATATTGTTCGGAATCTGGAGTCCACGAGATGTTTGCTGGCTGGGTTGTTCCAACAACAGAAAGAAGGTTAGCGACAGGAGAGCATTTTATTTCTCTTTTCTTGGTTCTGGTTTCCATGATCTCACATACTCTTTTCAGGAAGATGGGTACAGACCTTGAAATGTTGAACTGCAGCTCTCAGCATTTCTCGCCATGGCTGGTGATGGCTATGGCTGCTGGAATTACAGTGCCGCAATGTCTTGAGGGCTGCATATTTTCCACTTCTGTTGAAGTGGACTTCCTTCTGTTCAGTCCTTTTTGTTAGTTTCTGTCAAGTTGACTTCAACTTATGGTAACCCTATGAATGAGAGATATCCATGGCACCCTGTTCAAGTCTTGAAGACTCAGGGCTATGGCTTTCTTGGTTGAGTCTATCCATCTGGGATGCAATCTTCCTCTTCTCATATTGCCTTCTATCTTACCAAGAATTGTTGTCTTTTTAGTGAGTCATGCCTTCTCATGATATGACCAAAGTATACCAGTCTCAGTTTAGCCAACTCTGTCCGTCTTAAAGCATTCTCTAAGGGTATTATGTCAGGCAAATTGTGGAGGTCTGAGGACCAGGGTCAGAACCCAACCTGCCAGAGCCACATTCTCTTAGCAGCAATTGTAGTTTTAAAAAGCACAAATCTACTTTAAAATGAGCTGCAGGTTCCTTGCACACTTTGTTTTAGAGGAAATATTGGAGATGTGACTATCATCAAATTGTCAGCAGAGATGGGGTAGTAAAATATGTGGGGAGTGGAGTGCACAGGGCCAGTTTGTTGTTGTCAACTCCTTGGTCACCTTGCGACCTATGAATAGAACTAGACAGTGGGAGTGTGTCCGCTCTGGTTCTCTTGGACCTCAGGGCAGCTTTTGATACCATTGACCATGGTATTCCTCTGGACTGCTTTGCTGAGATGGGACTTGGGAGCACTGGAGATTGTCTTGTTTTCACATAAATATAAGACATATTTTCAAAAATGAGCAATGAGAAAACGATTGAAGCCCTGGTCTCTCAGGTAAGCAATCAAACATCCACCAACAGATGGCCAAAGAGAGCTGCCGTGGCACCTTCAGGTGGTTCAGAAGTTAATATCATGACAGGTGAAGATTATCATTTACAGCAGCATTCTGGAATGTGGTACCCTCTGGTTTGTTTTGGACTATACCTCCCATAATCTGAGTGGTGCGGGATAATGGGAATTAAAGTCTGGAGAACCTGATTAAAAAAGGCTGACATACACAGTCAACATAACTGACTTCAAAGGGACCTTGGCTGTTTTTTCCCCAAATGTTGCACCAAGGCAAACATAAGGAATGTTGTCATTAGACTACTACTCCAGTCACCCTTCATAAGCCAGGACTGATGGGGTTTATAGTACAAAAACACCTGAAGGACCACCTCTACTAGAGGGTTAATGATTTGCTATAGCTTCAGGAACTATGGGCAGTGGAAGCAGGTATCTAGCAACCTTTTCACTTTGACTGGTCAAACTGTTCCAACCATCAGTCTCCCCCCAAAACGGTATGATTTGTGACCCAACTCTAATAGGATCATAGGCAACTGGTTGATGTTTGAAAATACCTAAAGGAAAGTAAACTTCATATTCACAAAGTGACAGATTACAGCAAAGGAAAGGGAGATCACTTAGCTATCCGTCATGAGGAGAAAGTTCAGAATGGATCTACCATTATGATAGCTAGAAAGAAACTGAATGGATAGATTAGGGTAATGTCTACACTGCTTAATGTAGGGGTGGGAATTCCCATTTTTGGAAAGCAATCTCCCCGAGTTTAAAAGGTGGTGAAATACCTTGTGGGCACAAAGAATCATTTTAAGCAAATGTTTTCCAGAGAACCAGAAGAACTAAGCATCATGTGAAACTGATGTAAAGGTTCATTGTTGAGATCAAGTTGCTTGTTAAATGTAAATGCACTAATGCTCCTAAGGAGTTTGTGCAGAACCACAATTCCTTACAGAAACTAGTGCTTCTGTGCCTCAAAGCTCATAAAACATAATTATTGGGAAACTACTGGGAAAGGCAGAATCCTCTGGGTTTAACTCTTATTCCATAAAGTCAAGTATTTATAATGGTGGTGATAACAGTTGTAATGGTTTTGACTAGGATAATAGTATGCTGTGGTGTAAATTAATTTACATGGGGAAAGAATCATATAAGTCATTATTTGTATGAGCTGAATATATCACCAGCAAGTGTTTGAAGGCATGTGTTAATAAGTGGTATACTTTACTTGGCATTGAGCACAGTCGGGCCATTCCCTTATTAGTTTGTAGCCATGATTTAACGTTAGCTGGGAGTAGAAATGTAATTGGAATAGAGACTTGTATGCTTTCAAATGGAGATGAAGTTCTCTAATGAGCCTTGCAGAAATAATGGTAGAAATGGGGAGGAGGCTGGCCTAACTCCTAAAATCCAGTACGTAGCTCTAAGATTATAAATTATTTTAAATTGAGTGAAGCACAAGATATGTTAGACCTAATTCTAACATCTGAAGGTTTAGAACATTAATTCGGAGTTTATTAGAATGAAATGTTTTTGTCTATCAACCAGGACCTATTACCATAGTTACAGATGAAGCAGAATCAGAAATACTTTATCCCAACCCAATGAACTGCAAGAGGTTGAGACATATGAACCGGTAAGATACCATTGTGTGGTGCCATTATGCTGATGGAAGGCACAGTAGTATGTTAAAAGTGAATTTACAAAGGCTTTCCAAATATAGGGCATCCTCCAAAAATTCCCAATCCAGTGTGTATTTTGGTGGTATGCAAAAGATAGCAGTTGAAAGTCATAAGAATTTGGTGAACTATCACACCAGTATCCAGCCAAATTGGAAATCTTAATCTTGAATAAAGGAGCCATGACACAGCCAGCATATTTTTAAAACAGTACCCCTGAACTATTATACTTCTATAAGAATTAGATTTATAGTGGTTTTAGTTTTAAGATAGGCACAATTATAGAGATTCTGCAAAATAGCCATGGGCTATCTTGTTACAACAGCAATTTATTGATTTGTTCTGAAATATGCTCTTTCTTTAGCTGAGAACTTGTTGGGCTTTTGCAACTTTTTCTGAAATTTACCATTATCTCCATGTTTATTTATTTATTATTTATTTACAGTATTTATATTCCGCCCTTCTCACCCCGAAGGGGACTCAGGGTGGATCACATTACATATATAAGGCAAACATTCAATGCCTTAACATAGAACAGAGACAGAGACAAGACGTAGGCTCCGAGCTGGCCTCGAACTCATGACCTCTTGGTCAGAGTGATTTGTTGCAGCTGGCAGCTGGCCAATTGATTTTTTACTGCCAAGTACATACTATGTTTATTCCTCACTACAGGTTGTATAACCTGTATTTGTTTATATATGAGATGTCTTGGATTTTTACAATTCTTCCTATTTCATAGCTCCTCACATCTCTCTCCAGCCTCGCCTCTTGCTCATTTGCTAACTGTACAGTGTTCCCTCACTACTCCATGGTTCACTTTTTGCGGATTCGCTGTTTTGCGGTTTTTCAGTAAACTCTAAAAGACTATTATAAATCATAAAAAATTACAATTTACAGCCTAAGGAAGGGAGGAAGGAGAAGCCAAAGGGAGAGAAAAGGAGCCCAAGCGCCAACAGGAGGAGAAGGAGGCGATTTATCAACACAGGATTGGTTGATAAAGACTTAAAATAGTGTATAACTACTAAAATGTATAAATACTAAAATTAATATAGTATCCCTACTTCGCAGATTTTCACTTATTGCGGGTGGTCCTGGAACCTAACCCCTGTGATAAGTGAGGGAACACTGTATTGCATATGAGATGTGAGAAAGGAGACTGGGGATCCGAGAGACCAGTGAGCAAGGATGCCACAGATCCTGCTTTGAAGGCAGAAGTGGCTGGCTGCTGCCCCAAGGTTTTGATTTTTTGGTTTTCAGCTTTATGCATAAGGGAGGCTCAAGCTGTAATTGTATTGTACCTATTAATATCAAGACATCTCCAGATGGTTTATAGTGGAAGTAAACAAAACATTTTAACACATGACATCTGAAGATCTATCTCTTCTGGTAGGCTTACCCAGACAGTTTTTCATCAAGAATTTTAAACTCGCATCCTGTGTTTTAATCTTTGTTCTGAGTATTTTAATATGTATAGAAATATGTTTATTTTATAGAGTGTTTACAATAATTATGTGTTTTAACTATGTTGTAATCCACCCTGAGCCACAAGGAGAGGTGGGTAAGAAATGAAATTATTACAATAAATGAGCACTAAGTGTTTAATACCACTATAAAAAACAGTTAAAATAATGACAACAGAGGGTATCCTTGTGAAAATAGTTAAGTTTTCATCAGGTGTTTGAAGGTAATTTTCTTCCTTATAGCATCCCAAAAGTAACTCCAAAATTTTGCTACTGTCACTAAGAAGGCCTGCTTTGATGTCAGTGCCAGGTGGCATTTTTTTGGTTGTGGAGCAATGAATTCATTGATGATCTCAGTGGCTGACATGGCACATACAGGGAAGACTTATTGTCCTATCCTGCTTGCAAGGTATTTTCTAATTTGTTAACAACAAATCCCTGAACATAATATGCTAATAGGCAGCCAGAGCCCAAGACTGCTTTCCTTTATTGCAAGGTCCTCATATCTTAGCTCCCCATATCTAAGAAAGGCTCTATTTCTTTGGGCAACTTTCAGTAATAACCTGAAGCATTTGGTTTTCCTTGACAGAGAGGGGTTAGCTAATGCACAATTGCAGCCAGGCATTTCTGAGGACCTAAACACCATCAAACAAAAGATGGGCATCAGCGATGAAAATGCTGTGGATTTTTTTCTTCTCTTCGACAACATCTTTGCAGAACAGGTATACAGTACCTTTATAGAAATAGTTTGTTTTCTTTACTTAGCTGAGGAGTACAAGCAAGCTGTGGTAGAAAAACTTCTCGGTAGAACCAGGCCATTTGCAAAATCTGGGAGACAAAGGAATAGCTTACATCTTCTAATATTTTAATCCTCATGTGCAATTATAACCAACTTTTCACTTTACATAATCATACTAGTTTGCATTCATCACTAGCCATCCTTCAATAGCTTTCTTATATAATGTCTTTTCCATTGCCTAGTAGAAGTTAAAAGCTCAATTTCTTGAGTAATGATGCTCTACAGCAGGCATGGGCAAATCTTGGCCCTCCAGGTGTTTTGGATTTCAAATCCCACAATTCCTAACAGCCGGTGAGCTGGCTGGGATTTCTGCCCAAGCCTGTTCTATAGTGTACTGGTGGTATTGGAAATGCTATGCCCCCAGTCCATATGGCTCTTCTCTATAGACACTATACAATATAATTAATTTGTGCCAGGCCCAATCTGTCTCTCAGCAAAGCTTCTCCACCTTTCTTGACCTCATTGAGGACTTTCAGAGAACCAAAGATTTTCTCCAACATAATTTTATAAACCACCCTTGCAGTGTCCAGCATGCTAGCACTTTTTTCTTTAGGAAATAACACATCCATTTATGTTCTTGCCATCCCTAGCAGATTCTCCACACATCCATAACTGCTGTCCTTCTGATCCACTTCTACCTGTTAGAGCAGTAACATATGCATTCACATACAGTATATGGCCATGAGTTCATACTAAGAGAAAATGATTCAATCTATATTAAACAAAACATAGGAGTGGGGGCCTGTGGTTCTCCATATATTTTAGACTACCATTTCCATCATGTCTAGCATAGTCCCAAAAATATGGCCTTGAACGTGATGGAAGCCTGATTTGGAGCTCTTGTCTCCTTTCCATTAACCTCTTTCCCAGGCTTTTTCTTCACACATTATTATTTCAGGCACATGATCTACCAAGCTGTCCTGTTTTGAAGAGTTTTCTGCAAATTATTGAACAGAGGGCTGTGGACTTGCTGCTTTACATCACAAAACAAAATTTAAGGTGAGCAGGACTAGTGAGAGGTAAGTGGGAAGACCTTAAATGCAAACTACAGTTGCAGAATATAGAATGCACAGCGTGATCCTGAATTTAAAATACTTCTAGCATGTACTTCTATTAATTTTCATTTTAAAATCAACTCTTCTCTGAATGAGGTAAAATCAATCTAAACTGCTAAAGGTGTTCCGGTGTATGAAATTCATGCTTTTGAAGAAAAATATAAAATTCTTTCTCCCCCTGTAGGGAGACTCTTCAAATGTCAGTTGGACCTCTTCTCTATGCAATAGAGGAAAACATTAGGGGGGCAATAAATCCTCCTTCTCCTGAGATCAAGGCCAGGTATGAAGACTGCAGTCTCTGTTTCTTCTTCTCTTGCAGCCTCCAGGAAGGCTTTGTAAAGTACAGCTCATCCTAATAAGTACAAGCCGGTAGAAATACCGTGCTAAAATTGCAGACGAGAACAATAGACAAACATTGAGAGTAGTTATTTTTGAATTGGGGGGGGGGGGGGTTAAAACACTTTTAAAAAGCTAAATGCTGAGGAAATAGAAGAAAGTTGTGATGACTTTATAATAGCCACCTTGTATAAACCAAAGGCTTGTGTAATTCCATTATTTTGTTCTCACAGTGATGAACCACCAAGAAGGTGGATGTGAGCATATGGGGACTGTGGCAACTAGAATTCAGAAGGATAGTGTTTTTGATATTAGAAATAGCCTTACTGACCATGAATTTATCCATGAACTTGCAGCAGTGTTTCTCAAACTGTGCTCCTCCAGGTGTTTTGGACTTCAGCTCCCAGAAATCCTAGCCAGTTTACCAGCTGTTAGGAATTGTGGGAACTGAAGTCCAAAACATCTGGAGGAGCACGGTTTGAGAAAATCTGACGTACAGTAACTAATTCTGTACTTTAATGATGTGAAGATTATTTTTCTTCATTCCAAGAGAATAAACTTTTTTCCAAGAAAAGGATATACATGCTGTTATGTCTTAAAGAGATTTCTAGATTGAATTCCTTACTGTGGAAAGCCCACTTATAAATTTGATAGTTTAAACATGACTTCGTCTTTGAATGCATATTATACAGGTAGTGTCAGATGAACAAGCGTGATGAGACATTTGTATGCAAAATCTAAAGACCCCCATTCAATTGAATTGTTCTTGATGCACTGAAGAAACCTGTCTGTAAGAAAAGATATTATGTAAATAGAAAATGTAGCTGAGATAAATTATTTATATGGTGGATATATGTCTGTGGCTAACCTAAAATTGAATTATGATTATCTTGATGTTGCCTTAGGAAGCTCATTCTGTATGCTGTCCACGATGTCACCCTTTTTCCATTGCTGATAGCTCTGGGAGTCTTTAATTCCAAGTGGCCTCCATATGCTGCAGACGTGACCCTAGAGCTGTACCAGCAGTCGAAGGATTGGTTTATACGGTTGACCTATAATGGTGAGGTATGGACTTGCTTGACATTGGGCAGACAGTGAGTATCCAACTCAGGTTTATGCTTCATCTGAATACTTGGCAAATACAATATCAAGCAGCTTACTGAAGCTAATCCATAGGATGTTTAAATAACTACCTAGCTTCAAGCTCTTTTCTAGCCATTTACTTTTTTCAAAGCGACTTCGTTCATTTTGATGCAGCCTAAACAAACAGGAAAGCGTATGGCTCTCCAAATTTTGCTGAATTCCAGTTCTTATTAACCTGGTCCAGGGTGAAAGACTATGGAACAATCCAGGATATAGATGAGTGATAGTAATGTCTATCATGCGGTGATTTGCGGTTTTTTTCTTCTTACAGGAACAGGTTCCAGGAGGATGCAGAGCTGGTCTCTGTCCACTGGAGGACTTCCTGAGTGCTCTTTCGAACTATAGTGTGAAGCCTGAGGAATATAAAATACTTTGTTCCCAGACAGACACTTTTAACAGATGACTGATTAAGAAGAATGCTTAAATACGTTGTTATAACTTCCTCTTTCTCAACCCCATAAAAGCAAAGCATTAGTCACTCATGGTTTAACTTGACAGTTTACATGTCATTGTAATTAGCCTGCCTCAGTAATGCCCCATTTTGGAAACAAGCACCAAAATGAAAATATATGCCACATACCACATCTCAAGATACTCCACATACTACAAGAATTGGAAGTGGTTAACCAGACTATGCCACAATTCTCTTCGCACAAAGAGCACTAGATTTATAGGATATCCTACACCTGCCACTTATTTTGGTTTTTCATTTTCACTTCATACTGACAGAGAATGACCTTCAGCAATGTTGAATCTTAACAGACATCAATTTCTCACATATCCTGGTTAATATTTATCACATTGATATGGGAAATTAACAAATTCCCATCACATTTTAATACATATAGGACCAAGGACTCTTCCACATCCATCTAACTTTATCTTGGTTCCAGAGTACCTTAGTAACCATGCTTCTTTTCAGAAACTTCAGCTATTATCTAGGATGAAGTCTATTACTCAGAACACTGTAGAAGTCACTTTACTGGGTGGTTGGAGATTGGTTATAAAAGCATTACAAAAATGGCTTTCATTATTGATGCTGCCAAGTTAAAGCTGAGGTTACAGCAGCTCAGAGAGCCTGGATAGATATAACCAGATGCAAGCAGGTTAAAAGAATGGCTGTGGACAGTGTCAAGACCACATTCCAAATAGTATTTAATACCCAAAGCTGTTAAGTGTCAAAGACATGAATACTTATCAGAGGATTCTAAGTGGTTGCTATCTGTTGCAACATGAGTTAAGTTGAGCAGGCTGACTTAGCTTTGTGATGTTTTGAAAGCACTGCATAGCACTAGACGGGGGACTTGAAGAAAAAGCCAGTTTTAGTTTGCTGGAAGTTTACATCTGTAAACAATGGGAAGTGTTGAACAATGCTAATCCAGAAGAACTGGTTGTTACTGCTCTTCAGTTTTTCCTCAGCTGCATATAAACAGAAGTTGGATCCAAAACCAGATACAATAATGATTGCAACAGAAACTAAACTATGGTTTCTTGCAGAGAATGGAAGCTAGGCACAGATTGATTGGAACAAAATGTTAGGTAAAGTTTTGAAATTCCTAACAAATGAGGATTTTCAGCCTTGTGGATAAAAACCCTTAAGTTATCAGGTATAAATATCTTATGGCATTCAAGTTCCAGCTATAAAAAGATAGCATGTAAGAGATTTTGGTTGTTTTAAGAGTGCAAGGCACTTGTTACTCTAGAACACAATTTAGCATGACTAAACTTCAAGGACCTGTATATAAAGTCCCTTAACCCTGTCCCTTAAGCCTCAGCAAATTTCCCCAGAATCTGGTTGTATTGAGGAACATGATTTCTAAGACTTGTAGAAATGCTGCAACCTGTGAAGATTGCGGTATGACAAGGCAAATTGTTTCCCCAGCCCTATGCACTCATGAGCGGGAATGAGACTGTGCTCGCCCTGTCTTTTGTACACTGAGCAGAACTGAAACACAATTGAGAGCAAATAATAAAATGTGCAAGTAATACAATTTAAGGTAGATCAAGTTGTGTTATGGCTGAAAATGTGTCTTTATCGGGCTTGCAATGTAAAACTTTACTCAGAAGTACTTTGAAACAAACTGAAAAATAATTTTACCAAACACAAAAGGCAAGCTTTGAAGAGCTACCAAATGGCATCACTAGAGGAGAGGGAAAAAAAGAAATGGTTCAGGGTTTGTTTGTTTTTTGTAAGAAACAATATATTTTATTTTTCTGACACCACAGCCCTGGCAAGTGGTTTTGTACCAAATTTAATGGAGGTTACACAGAACGTTTTACGCTGGGGAACAAAAAAAATAGCCACAAAAAAGTCAGGATAACTTTTAGTGTCTGATCCACTCCCACGTTAATAGTCACTTGGGGGGGGGGGGGCAGGGTTTCTAAGAAAAGGGATATAAGAAACAGTAAGACTACTGTAGGATGTAACAGTGTCAAAGTCCAGCCTCTTCCTGAAAGTGGCATCACTCCCAGCATGAGAAGGGGCTCTCCTAGATATGCTCCCCAAAATAATACAATGTATTGCAGCTGCCAGAGGAGACGACAGTAAAGGGGTAGGGAGGACCAAGAGGCTTTTTTTTAAAGAAGTGGGAGGGAGAGACAAAAAGGTGCTGGACAGCACTCCATAATTTGAAAAATATGTCCTTAACTTATTTTTTTTAAAAGATTCCCCCTCACTGAACTTAAGTTCCTTTTGTGCTTTTCATTAATACTCTGCTCTGAGGTCGTAGTTTGGTTTTTCTATACATTGGAGTTGAAGGAAAATAGTCCAAAGTTTTGAAGATGGATTTTCCACCTAAAAGTAAACAGCCTCTCACCCCAAAGACTAAAGTCTCTGCTAAAATCCCTTTTACAATATAGTACAGTACACAAAAATAACCCCCCAAAATAACAGAGTCCTGGGAGAAGTCAGTCCAAAGGACGTAAACATACAGAGAATGGTGCAACTTGTGACAAATGGCAATTCTCAAAATACAGCTACAGATTCTCAAAGCAGGTGCCATCACAGGATACCCAAGTACACAAAAATAATTTTTAAAAAATAAATCTTAAAAAAACAACCTGTTAAAATGAATTCATTTGTTTTCAGGTAATTCCATACATTCGAGATTTCCCAAAGCATCCTCTGGTCCGTTTTCACCTATTGCATGGCCAAACTGTGCTCCTGGAGCTGTCAGGACCTGGAATCTCATCTCAACAAGGATTGGAACCATCCAGTCTTTATGTAGCAGCTTAAAACATCATGTTCCCTGGGTTTCCAGGGCCTTGGCTAAATCCTCCCATGCCTACATCACCAGCCATGCCCCGGGGTCTCATCTGTGGAGGAATCATGATGTTCTGTTGGGGTCCTATCATGCCCTGCATTGACATCATCATGCCAGGGGAACCCACAGGTCCTGGGTGGCTATAGAGCCCAGCAGGAGCTCGGTCCTTGCCTGGGATCATGCCTACTGGGTTGCTCATAAGAGTGGGTTGGCCAGGCATTGCTGTTTGTGCTGGTGACATCATCCGGTGGTGAGGTCCCATCATGCCTTGTTGCAGAAAGGCAGGTGGTCTCATTACGTTATGGCCTGGCATGGAGGATGCTGTTCCGAGGGGGATATCTGGTGTGCCCACTGGCCCCGGGCCTCCCATGCCAGGTAATGCCAGCCCCATTCTTGGATTCTGGTCTCCCATCATCCCCTGCATGTGAGAAAAGCCAGGCCCAACACCCTGGGGTTGCTTGCGGCCTGGCACTTCCCCACGAGGGAAATATTGTAGTGTCTGGCTAGGCTTCTCAGATGGAATAATCCTGGATAGGTCAAATTCTGGTATTCCAGTGGCTCCAGGGCGAATCACTTCCTGCAGATCTGGATCAGTAAAAACTGAAGGCATATTATTTCCTAGGACAGTGAAAGCGTCTGGTCCCACAGGACCTCCAGGCTTGCAAAGTGCTGGATCTGCTGAACTTTGGGGCATGTTGGTGGGACGCCCCAGAGGTCCTTCACCATGGAAGCTCATTCCAGCTGGAAAGCTGCCTGGTCCTCCACTAGGTCCATTGTGTGGAAATGGCACCTGCTGGGGAGGTGACTGTACTGGAGGAAAGCCCTGTGGGAAGCCCAGGCGTCCTTGAGGTACCATTGGCGGCTCTTGGGAACCATGACCCATCATTGGATTATGTGACATGAGGCCGGGTCCAACAGAGACCCCATGAGGAGGTATACTGGGCCCCATAGCATTTGGAGAGGGCATCTGGTTAGTGTGAGTTAGAGGCTGAGTCATTCCCATTGGGCTAAGAGTTGGCATCGGGCCCGACTGGTTAGGACCTGAAAGACGAGGATTCTGGGAATTAATGCCTAGGGAGAGAGAAAAATAAAAGGAGAACAAAGTAAATGAAGAGAAAAAACTTTCTATTATGAAATTTTACTACAAATCCCCTTTCCCCAAACTTTTAAGGTATCTATAGTCCTCATTATTGCATTCAATTCATGATTCTTCCAGAGTATTTGGCCTTATGGACTCTTATTTTCCACTTACAATAAAGCCCTCTTTAAGTGTTGGACATAATGAGGAAGTGAGTGTGCCAGCTCCACACCCCTTTGTCCTAGCAGAAAAAGGGATTTGTAATATATAGAGTCTCCTCTGTCCACAGAGATTTTCCACTGAAGCCTGAGCCCTGGTTTTTCCAGTTTCCTTATTCACAAGATACTTACATAATTTTTCACATGAGCAATTATAGAGGGGTGAGGCAAATTCACTTATTTTGTGTATGGATTTACGCTCTTATGCTGATCGCACAAATACAACTAACAAAAGTGGATGTTTCAGGCTGGCTAAGGTACTATATGACTTACCTGTTACACTGGAACATGAGCAACCTAAGAGTATTTCAGATATTACTAAACTGAATACACCTCAATCACCCTAAATTATACAATGAAAGTGAGAAATGAACTGCAGCCACACGATTTCTAGTTACACATTCTTGCTGTAAAGAATTTAAAGGCAACCTAGGGTGCTGGCAGTTCATTAAGACCAAGCCTTGAGAACATACCACTTTCTTAGCTCAGTGCATGCCCAGAAGCAATAGTCAAATATCAGAAAGGATATTATCAGTATCTTCCTAAAAGTATGAAAACCATTAATGTAGTCTGGCAGTAGAAAACATTTAGTAATGCTCTAATGAGAAAAAAGGATGTTACAAGGAAGTACCATTATTTTAGGCAAAGAATAGCCTCACAGGAGTAGATAATCCAATGAAGAAATAAGTAAGATCAGTAGGAATCCAGCCTAATATATTCCACAACAGCATCACTGAACTTTACTGCTGGAAAACTTTGTCATCTTTGTTTCCAACGTGCTTATTGAAGAAAAATGGGTGCCTTCACAAAACAAGAATTGTACCATCTACCATAGCGGTAAGCAAAATGGGGCCCTCTACAGATGTACTATAACCCACATCATCCCTCACTGCTGCCCATCTAGGGCTGATGGGAGATGTAGCCCACAAACTCCCCACTCCTGATAAAGCCTGACTATCCTGGAGTTTCAATCAACAACAGGACCACATCTTTGGAAGCCAAGGCCTCACCATTCACATCAGCTTGACACAGCTCAATACCATTTTAAACTCCACTTAGCCTAAAATAAAATTACTATCTGCTCACTTTTTGCAAGACATGTGTGAGAACTAAGAGTACACACATGACCTGTCTACTGTAGTAACACACTGAACATCAGAATGATTCTTAAATAGAGAATTAATTCATATCCTTTTATGTAAACTTCTCAGATGAAAGAGGAATCCCCACTCTTTTATCCTATTCAATGAAAACAAGTATTGGCTCCAAAATTGGAAAGTCACAATACTCCACATGGAAAAATACACAAAAGTGCTGGTGATGGAATTTGAAGGAAGGGAGGATGACACACTAATTTCTGGAACTATTTACAGCAATGCATCTCAAATGTTGGCCCTCTGGCCCTGTAGAATTCCTGATCACTTGTCAAAGCAGGTGACGCTTATGGGAGTAGAAATCCAAAACCCCTGGAGGACAAGAGTTTGGGAATCGCTGCTTTGCCGGAAAAACCTCTTGCTAAACGTAACATTCAATTACTCTGATGTAAATTTTACATTTAGCACCATGAACTCTTGCAATGTCTCAGCTGCAACAGGGATATTGAACAAGTTTCTGTAAATTACACAGCAATTGCTATTTTTCTTAATATCTTCTTCCTCTGGCACACAAACAGCATGAAGTTCTATTATCTATTAAGTGCAGCAACCTCGGGGGATTTGTTTCTTACCCGAAAGATTGTTCATTGGCGGCAAATTTGGGGAACGCGCTGGGGGAGAGTCATCATCTGAGGAGGCTACCGTCTTGATAGCATCATGGTAGAGCGGTGTCGAACTAGGCATTGCAAACTTGGACATCCGGGACATCATGATGGAGAGAGGGTTTTGAGACAAGGTGGGCTCTGGGGGCATTGTGTACGGACTGCTTGAAGGAAGGTTTCCAGGAAGAGTCACAGGAGCAGCCTGGCTAACCGTTGAAGGGGGTGGGCCACCTTTAAAAAAAGTACAAGTTAACTCATTGTCGACACTTATCTAACATTACCCTTAGGGAGCTCCTCTACAGGTCTGTGACCTCAAGTATTTTTGGTGCTCTAGACTCAATGTCAATGTGTTCATAAGAAGCTACTCTACACAGTCAAAACATTGGTTTACCTAATCTTGCCTATCATCCGACTGGCTGAGGTTCTCTGAAGATGACAGGAGATGAACCTTGGGATTTTCAAGACACCTAATCCTTCACTATGCAAAATGACTTTTTGGGCTATAATGGCCAGAATCCCTAGCCTATATAGGTAATTCTATATTTCAAAAAAGCAGCTTCCACAAATTTCAGCACACAAACACATCCTAGACATCTGATAGATTAAGGAAGTTTCAAGATCAGATCATCTAACATGATTAAGCACGATTTTCTCCATGTACACATACAAAGTAATGCCAAACAGCTAGTAGAATTCAGTAACTACGGTGTTCCCTCACTACTTCACGGTTCACAGATTCGCTGTTTCACGGTTTTTCAATAAACTCTAAAAGACTATTATAAATCATAAAAAATTACAAGAAGGGAGGAAGGAGAAACTGAAGGGAGAAAAAAGGAGCCTAAGTGGCAACGGGAGGAGAAGGAGGTGATTTATCAACACACGATTGGTTGATAAAGACTTAAAATAGCGTATAACTACTAAAATAATGTATAAATATTAAAATAAATATAGTGTCCCTACTTTGCAGATTTTCACTTATTGCGGGTGGTCCTGGAACCTAAACCCAGCGATAAGTGAGGGAACACTGTATTACAAAATGGTGGCTCAATATAAAAGAGCTAACCAATACGTTAAACATTATTTTCTTTTTCTCCACAAAATAAGAAAAAAACAACATTAAATTATTTACTTTAGAATGCAGATTTTTTTATATCCTGTCAGTGAGATTTCACTCTAGACTAGGACAGACTGAATGGATGCATAAATGAAATAAACTGGGTCTTAACTGGATATTAACTCCCATAAGCCAAAACATCAAGTGAAAAATAGAAGGAAAAAAACCTTATTCCAGTTGTATTTGGTGTTTGATTACATAATGGTACAAGTCATTTTAATTCAAATGCAATTTTTAATTCAAATTTAATTCAAATTTTAACAAAATGCCACTTTAGTCTTTGTCATGGCTTCTTACATTAACTGAGTATAAAAGGGACTCCATGTCTGATTTTCAACATCAGTGATATATCGCACCACAGTCTTGTGATCTACCTGTGGGTCTCACCACCTCAGGCATTCATGTACTGTAAAGGTGGAGATAATACAAGCTGTGGGTTGTCCAGATCAGAGGTGGAGGGCTGTGTAAAGGGGGCTTTATGGTATTCACAATAATTTTTCCAAAGTGTATGCCTTTTTTGAAAAGCACAGTATACAAATGGATCTTGTAGCACCTCTGAGACTAAATGAGAGAAAAACGCTGATAGCATAAGCTTTTGTAGACTTAAATCTACTTCATCTCTCACTGTACTCCACACATTTGATGAAATGTGTGGTCTACAAAAGCTTATGCTACCAACTTCTCTCAGTCCAAAAGGCGTTACAAGTTCCTTCTGCAAACTGATCCAGACTAGTATGGCTATGCCTTTGAATTGAAAAGCCACAGTCATGCTTGGAAAATCCACTTGACAAGCTGTTTCAGACACTCAACTATCTAAAAAGGCAAACATGCTATTGCATGCCATTGCAGCTATTACTCAAAAACACTAGAGGGCAATATAGTCCAGCAGGTATCTTAGCTGCCTTCCTAATTCCTGGAATAATGTGATTTCACAGGCTGAAGAGCTCCCAAGCCTATCTCCATCAAATAACTGCATGCAAACACTGTACGCTGGGGAGTAGCTTTATTAGAACCTTGTAGGATGAGAGCAGTCAGTCGCCTTTAAGCTATAAATCTGGAAGATTAACTGGGACTTGCAATTCTGCAGGGCAAATGAGACCATGTAAATCAAGATTGGAGGGTGGGAGCTGCATTTTGTGGAATGGCAAGATCCATGGAAGAATTCAACTGGCATCTGAGCCAAATCTCTGATCCAATAACTTACTCCCATAGGAAGATATGTGAAGTCAGGCAGAGCATAGAGTGTTTACCAAGGGCTGTTTACCCACTCTAAATTATTTAATGAGAACATCCCCATTACAAATTTCCTTATTTCAGTCAGTCAATTACAGGGTTCTCTTTACAGCAGAAAATTATCACAGGATTCATCCCATGACAGAGAACACCCATTCTACATTTTCTTGTGATTGTCAGGAAGCACAAGAAATCACAGGAATTAAGCAAAGCATTCTTCCTGTCCACACATAATTAGTACTCCCTCCAAATTTAGATGGGAGACAAAGCCGACCTGCTTCTGATTAGATCAGATCCTGCAACCTTGTCTGTATGCCAAAAGTTACGTTGTTTAACTATAGAGATGCATCAGTTTGTTCCATCTGTGCACACATCACTCCAGAGTATGAAGTACCATCCACCAGTTAGTACTATTCAATGCACCCTTACAAGCCACCACCCCATGGAAGAACATTCCCCCAGGCCCTTTACCAACAGAAACAGCGAGTTTATATGAACCAAACTGCTGAAAAATGGCAACTGGGAAAAACCATGTTAAGAGAAGTGCTGTAATCCATGTGTGAAGGGAGATGCATCCCCCTATCTTCAAAGTCACTTGTTGGCTCATGACAACCCCATGAATCAAATAGGTTTTTCTTAGGCAAGGAATACTCAAGAGGTGGCCTGCCACTGTCTTCCTCTAAAATATAGCCTACAGCATCTAGTATTCTCTTGTAGACCTAGCCCTACTTCCAAGTATTAACCAGGCTTAGCTCTGCTTAGCTTCCAGAATCAAATACGATCCAGTGCCTTCTTGAGTAATTAGCCTCTAACTGAAACCATTACTGACCAAAAACAGGATTTGGAGGAGTGGCACTGACCTGATTCAACATTTCCCATCATGGCTGGTGATGACATGGCAAGAGACGTTTTGTGGTTGGGTGGGATTCCAGGACTCTGTAACGGGGGTTTTGGAGATGAAGTCCATCCAGGAGAAGGTGCAGGGAGGGACGGTGATTTGAGATGGACAGGAGATGCGGCAGCAGAACCCATCACAGGGGGGGATTTGATTGAAGCAGCAGCGGCTACAGCAGTCGGACCTGCCAATATCCCTGCCAGTTGCGATGGAGTCTGGGGGGACTTGAGGTTCCCAGAGGGGGAACCCAACATAGGAGACTGGACCTGGCGCATGGTGGGAGATTTCAGTGGATTTATGCCTGGAGAATGAACCTGGCTGGCACCAACAGAGACATCCAAAGGTTTGCGTCCTAGATTGCGTTGAACTGGAGGAGCTGTGTTGAGGCTGTTTGGGTTACTGGAGGGGTTCAGAGGTAGTGGTGGCATGTGGCTAAGCCGGTTGTTAGTCCTTTGGTCAGGCCCTACTTGTTCTCTGTGATTCCGGAGACCAACACCTGGGCCCTGAGACATTGGATGGAAAGGTCTTGGGCCCATTGCGTAGTCCTGCTGGGGGTGCTCACCAAATGGCAAGGGTACCATTTTCTGCTGAGAGGGGAGCATTTCTGGGACTCCTGGGCGCATCTTCATCATTTCCTCTGGGCCTACTCCAGCTTCCCTCATTTTTTGAGGTATCATTGGTGGATTGGAACTCATGTTAACATTCAGATTGACATCTCCTTTCATGTTACTGGGGCCCATCCCAAATTCCATCTCTCTACCTGCTGTCATCTGAGGTTGCATTCCTTTTGGGAAGTCTCCTCTGGAGGGACTCATGGATCCATCAACTGGCATGCGTGGAAAGATAGGGTTATTGCCAGGCTCCATATGTCTTTGAGGGGGAATCATTCGGCTTATCTCCATGCCAGGCCTGATTCCTTCTATGCTCATACCAGGGGGAAGTCCTAGTTGTTTTTCGGCTAGCTGTTGTTGAAACATTTCCTCAGACAAGCTCTGAGGATTTGGAAACCTTTCCCCTCGACCAGGGCCACTGAACACACCCTGCCCGGGAGGGAAGTTTCGGCCATCTGGAAGTTTTGGCACATCCTCTGGCCAAGGCACACCAGAAAGCCCAGGTCTAGATGGGGGAGTTGGGACAGGGACATTGGGGCCCTCTATGTCAGGATTTATCATTCCAGGAAATCCAGGCAACCGCATCTGACTGCCAGGTACATTGGGATGGGGGGCCATGCCCCTTGGGGGCAGTGAGTGGGGCATAGCCATGCTTTCAGGAAAGGGTTCTGGGCCCCCGGGTCCCCAGCCTTCACCTGGGGTCATCTGATATGGAGGTGGGGGGCCTCTGACCAACCCTCGAGGCCCATGCTGGTGAACCATCATATCCTGTAAAGAACACTGCTGCACAACCTGTTCTTGTTTTCTCCTCTTCTCCTCATAGAACTCTTGTTGCAGTTTAAGCCAAGCCACCTGTTCAGGAGTCATGTGATCCAGATGATCTGGTCCTATAGGGCCAGACTGAGAGTTTATGGATGGTGGTCCAACTTCATCTGGTGAGAATGGCATGTCTCTGTGGCCTTGGGGACCAAAAGGGGGCCCTCCTTCTGTCCGGGGTCCAGGCCCTTTGCCTAAACTTTGGGATTGAGCCATCATGGCCTGTATTGGGCCTTCTGGTTTCTTTTGGGGACCATCTAACACTCCAGAATTTGGTGGAGGACCTCCAGCTTGGCCTCCAGCAAATTCCTTCTCATCTGGGAAAAGCATACGCTGAATATCACGTAGAGTCTGCAACGAACGTTCTCTGTGCTCCAGCTGTTCCTGGGACAATCCATCTGGATTTTCACCCATGTTTGGTGGGTCCCCTCCAGATACCTGCTGGCTGGGACCTTTAGGGTCTGCAGTGGAGCTATTGCTCCCTTGGGACACTGGACTAACTGGTCGATTATTAGGAGTTGAGGTTTGCCCAAATCCTTCTGTTTGCAGTGGGGTAGAGTTTGCAGGACTTCCTACAGACATCCCTTTACTCTCCAATCCAGGATTGTCCTGATCAATAGGGCAAGGAGGGCCAGTAGATTTTGGTGCTGGTGCTGGCACTGGAATGGGTGGAGTTTGCTGCATTTTGGCATTCTGGGGAGGAGTTTGCTCCTGAGAAACAGGCAACTGTGAGGGAACTTGGGGCTTTGTATCATTTCGGAGTGGTGGAATCTGTGTGTTCTAAAGAGAAGACAAAATGATTTTAGATGGTTCTAGCTTAGAAACATCTGGATAAGAAATCTAAACATTCAGGTTACACTTGACCAATTTTGTTTATGCCTTAAAGCTGGAGCAATCACTCAAAAAACATTCTCATCTATGCCACGCACAACCTCCTCTCACCTCTATCCCCATTTTCCTCCAGTGGATGTACTTACTAAAGGTACAGTGTTTCGTTCCGCCTTATTAGAGATATTTTGAATGTGAAAGGAAACAATGGTTTCCACTTGTCCCTTCAGCACAGCTTCTGCAGCCCTGAGAAGACAAACAGATGCAACTGAGAATCATTGAGCATGCTGGTTTTTCATTCACACAAACTCTGGATCCTTTTTTGTAACACAGACTGTAATAAAACACATGTAGACCAACAGCATAAAAGAAAATTTCGGCCCTGCTCCTTGATACTGAAACATACACATTTCTTAAAAGTCCTAGCCTATTAATATTTATTCCAAATAGCCTATCATAATGCTTTTTTTTAGATAAATCTTATTGCTCTTATGCAAAATTAAGGTAACCAATTACAAGAATCCAATGATGTAAGGCTGCAAACAATCATCCTCCTCCTGCGTGTCCATACAAAGTATAACATTGTCCATAGGAGAAATAATTTTCACTTTCCTGCATGAATCCTACTGCAGTTTAAAAACAAATATACATTGAACCAACCCTGCCTTGCGATATGATGGAGGTACAGAAATCTTATTTCAACAGGTGTTCTGACCTTCACTCAATGTGACTAGCAACACATGTACACTCACACACACACACACCAATATGCAGTTATCATAAGCCAGGTTGGAACATGCATGTGTGAAGATGTCTTCAGTTATCTCATAAACTAAACCAGATACTGTAGATATCTCCCATGGAATCAAAGATTCACTTACTTATTAGCCATCTCTGTTGAAAAGACATAGACAACTTTGGATGGAGTCTTTTGTAGGCTACCTGGCTCTGAACTGGCGGCCTGACCATGGGAAGGTGTGGAGGAACGTGGGACCGAAGGATTTGAAGGTGTCATGGAGTGCATTGTATGTTGGGAATCTTGTGGTTTTGTATGATCAGCAGAACCAATATCTGAAATTAAGGAAGCAGAGAGACCTCAGCATCAAGACATGATAGAAATTGAAATCCGATCACACACTCTTGCATCCCTATTTACTTTGGTTCTGCGAGCTCCCACTAGACCTCTGTTAATACACTTTACATACTAGCAGTATTGTTTTAAACAACATTATGTATTTGTCAAACTTCATTACTCAATATATTCCAATCTGATTGGTCTCAAGTAAGGTTTTACCAAATCCCTCCAATTGCAAGTTATTCAATCTTTTACATTTTGGCTAGATGAAAGGCTTTTCCAGAGTTCGAGTCAGTTAACAAAACTCAACTTGTCTCTCTGCAAATGAGTATACCTACAATATTTAATATACTTTATATACAAATTACTACCAATATAAACCTAACACAGGATGAATTGCTTCCATCTTGACACATCAGATAGGAGTGCATAATACATGTGTTTTTAAGGAGATTTATGCCACTTCCTTAACGGGATTGACCAAAAGCAAGGCAAGCATAACTAAGCAACATATTAATAGACAAGAGAATATTCATTGTGTGGATTTTGTCCCTGAGTAATATATAATTTCCATATTTTTAAAAAAACTGCTATCAACACTTAAAGGCAGGAGTTCTCAATTTTGGGTACCCCAAGCTGTGGCTGGGATACAACTCCTAGAATCCCCAACTATGCTGGCTGGGGATTTGGGTATTGGAGACCAAAATTATCTGGTGTAGGAACCACTGCAAAAAGAATAAGTTTGATTCAAAGGCTAAGAAAGATAAAAAAATAAATTCTTATGCTGTTATAAATAAGACAATAATACACAGTAAGAAACAAAAGATTTTTTATGGGTTTTAGCGGAAAAGATGGCTTCACACTCCCAAGTCCAAAACTGCAGTCTTTCACACAAAATTTAAGAATTAGGAAAGATGACCTGCTATCCAGGCACTGTATCCATTCAAGTGCAGCCACCTAGCTTTTTAAAAAATGTGTCACTGGCTATGGGATATCTAAACTTTATACCCCAAGGCAAGAAAAAAAATGTTAGAAAGTCTATTACTGAAAAAAGACATTTGTAAACAACTAAGACATTTCAGAGTCGGGAACTAAAATTAAAGCACCAAACATGCAAAACTGTTCTGCTAGCACCCCAGAAGAACTCCAAACTGTTTTTATCCAGCACCTGACCCCTGAGCACCTTTCTTGCTTGCCCTTAATACTCCTTCTGCATCCTAAGCAAAATTATCTAAAACATATACAGAATATACAGGCAGTCCCCAAATTATGAACAAGATAGGTTCTGTAGATTTGTGCTTAAATTGAATTTGTTTGTAAGTCATAATAGGTACATTTTTAAGTCTAACTCCAATCCAGCCAAAACTATTTTTTAGCTTTGGATAGCATATGGAAGAGGGTTTTTTTAAGCCTTGGATAGCATATGTAGTTTTTCTTTTGCCGTTTGTGCCCCTGTTCAAAAGATTTCAGCTCACTTTCTGTCCCTGTGAGAATTAGATTTTGAAAATTTTGGCTTGATGTGGAAACAAGGATTGGTGATAAGGCTCAGTGGAGACACCTTTTCCCCATGATAACTCTTCCAAGAGTGAATTGTCCTTCCAAGGGATAGATTTCTCTTACTTCCTGTTGTCTCATCCCCATTCTTAACTATGAGTTGTTTGTAAGTTGGATGTTTGTAACTCGGGGCCTGCCTGAATGCAAGAGGACTTTCGTTTCTTAAAAAATCTGACAATATAATATTCCTGGCTCACACAAAAATGGAACGCTTGAGTACAGGTGATCAGTCTTAAGTCAAAGGTGCTGACAGTATAAAAAGAATCCCAATAAAAAAATTCAGAACCTTAATTATTTGATTACTTAACAGTGCAAAGCATTTGCACAAACAGTAAACACCATACAAAGGTTTCGCCTGCAGGCTTACAAACGAAAGGTAAAGGAAAAAGTAAATAAGTGAAGGAGAAGGAGGGTCAACTGGGAAAACCTGGGCTGAGCAGATATAATTGCATGCTTTTGCTTGCTTTACTACAGCTGGTGGCTCCCCTGAGTGTCTTGAGCTTGCACAGAGCCAAACAGACTTGTGGTTAAGCACCACTCAAGCGTGCGTGCTATTTGTGTGAATGCAAGAAGGTGACTGCTGAATGCAGTAAACCATGTTAGCCGATTAAGACAACTCCCATGTACAGCACATGGGATTTACACAAACAACACTACCACAAGCCCAACAGTAGCACTCCTAAGCCTTGTGCGAACAGTTCCTATGACACTTTTAAGCAGAACAGACCCTCTGGGACTGAGAGATTAGATCTGCCTCCCCCAATGCCACAGAGTGCTAACAGACATGCTTTTCCTACCTCAGTCAAGGCTCTAGTTCAAGTATGTGGACATAGTAATTATTAATAAATGTAAAAATTAGGCCTGTTAAATTGGCACAAAGGGAATGAAATCTTTCAGGTAAAATGGGTGGCAGCAAAGCTTCTACTCACAGTCTCTAAAACTACGTATCCCTCTCCAATGCATGGCTCAAATAAAGGATCTGAAGAGCAATTCTTTTGTTCTGCGAGCTCTCTCTTTCCTTGCATCTTTCTTCTAGAGGAACTTACATTCCTTTGTTGTTATTTTAACCCACTCTATCCCAAGGGATCACAGTGGGATACCATCACATTAACATTATGGGCTATTTGGATTACTATACTGCACTCTATGTGGGCCTACCTTTGAAGAGTGTTCAGAAATTTCAGCTAACTAAATGAGCTGCAGCCAGACTACTGACTGAACTAGTTATAGGGAGCACATAACTCCCTTGTTAAAACAGCTACTGGTCTGTTTCCAGGAAAAACTCATTACAACTGATATGGCTCATGTCCAGTTTATTAGAAAGATCTCCTACATAATGCTACCTGTGCCTTGAAATCATCAGAGGAGAGCCTTCCTATCACCCTTTCAGGTATGCCAAGTAGCAATACAGAAGAGGGCCTTCTGAATAGCAGCAGCATCAAGCTCTAGAAACCATCCCAGAGAGGCTGGACTGACATCCTCCATCATGTCCTTCCAGAGACAGGTGTGAACATTTTTCTTTCAAGAAGCCACTGAGAACTAACTGCTGGTGGATAAAGTCAATAAGGTGCTATATTATCTGTATTTGTTATTTTTAATAGGTACATTTTCAACGTACTTTTAATTCTATTTATAGCAATATTTCAGCTTCTGTGTGTCTTAATGATACAGCATTGGAACTCATTATGATGCCAGTCCAAATATAGAAAATACCAACTGAAGTATTTACAAAATACATAGCTTTAAAAAGCTAAACTGAATGATGCGACTTACAAAAAAATGAGCATTGACACCACTGGCTACTTCCAATCTACTGGTAATACAGTCTGCCCTCAAAATTCATTGATTCTGTATCAACTGGTTCAACAATCCATAGTATGAAAATATTTCTAAATGCAAACCTTGATTTTACCACTTTATATAAAGAACACTGTTTTACTATGCCACTGTAGACAATGGGACTTGGGCATCCATGAATTTTGGTATCCTCAACTAAATCCCAGTGGATACAAAGGGCCCACAGTAGATGAGTATAAAATATATAAGTTAAAGGTAAAGGTTTTCCCCTGACATTAAGTCTCGTCATGTCTGACTGGGGGTTGGTGCTCATCTCCATTTCTAAGCTGAAAAGCCTGCGTTATCCGTAGTCATGTGGCCGGCATGACTGCATGGAACGCTGTTACTATCCCACCTGAGTGGTACCTATTGATCTACTCACATTTGCATGTTTTCGAACTGCTACGTTGGCAGAAGCTGGTGGTTCAAATCCGCTCCTCGGATTTGAACCACCAACCTTTCAGTCAGCAAGTTCAGCAGCTCAGCGGTTTAATCCACTGCGCCACCGGGGGCTCACAGGCATACATATATACACACGTTAATTGTGAATGATACACATATCTTTAAGTATGGATTTTCCCTTTAAACCTTGGCCTTTCACATGCTCAGAGAATGCATATTTGGTTTTCCAAGTATGAGAAGCCCACCGCTAGGCATCTGGATTGTCTTTAGCATGCTATAGATTCCTGGGCCTTGCATTCTGATCAAGCATATGAAACAACACACTATTAAAGAACAATTTGTTTTTTCTATAGTCAGGTCACACAGGTTCCTTTTTTTGAGTAACAAGGGCTCACTCTAGCAAATTTCAATTTTTGCAGGAGACCAGCTAGTCATGGTAACTTTTCAAATCCATTTCTATGTAACAATTTTCATTCATCCCAATACATAAATTTAACTTTATTTTTTTTCACTTGCTCTATTTCTAGAACCCTGAGGTTTACAAGGCAAACTATTACAGGCAAGATAAGCGATAAGTTACTAATGACTGATACCATCCCCTATTTGTGCATCTTCACATGCAGACATACCTTTGATTTCAGATTCATCACTGGGAGTTCCAGCATCCCTCTGTTCAAACGAGTCCGCTGAAATACTCCTCTCTCTCTTTCCTTTCCCTTTTGAACCACTGCCAGCCCCATTCTTCAACCCCATGCTTGCCCCTTGTCCGGGGAGCACTTTGGGTGTATGGCTCCCACTCTTGGGGTCACACGGAGAGGGCTGGGATTGGCCTGTGGAGCCCCCCTGTTTACCCTGGTTAGAGAATTTAGAGTCCAGCTGGGGATTGCCAGATGGGGACATCACTGTTGGGGGACGGACCATCACCTCCTGCTTTGATTTGGGACTACTGGAAAGCAAAGATTAGGAAAAGAGAAATTTATATTAAAAATACAATACCAATGTACACAGAACTTGCCACCAACTCAGTCTTGTTATAGAATGCGGCACCAATAAGCTATTTTAACCATGCCATCCAGCTGCTATTTTGTGTTACTATCCAGCTGGAAATACAACTACTTGAAGGAATACTGCAAAGCAGCAACAATCCAGATCCTAGGAAGCAGTAATTCATATAGAGATGTACCTCTGTGACTTCTGTCAATAAAAACAATGGTTTCTATGTACAAAGACGTGCCTCTCGCTAAGACCAGCACAAAGTAAATAAGCAGAGCACCATAAACTTTATAATGCCAACCTCCTGGATTCAAGCAACACAGTTCGACTGCAGGATAAAAGCTAGTCCAAGAAAGATCTAACCGGTTTATAAGACTACAGCTGAACGAACACCCAATTGTGGATTTCTATCATAAATTACTTGTCCCAAATCAACAGGAGTTACATCACTATCATTTCTTTTCAGCCGAAAGATGCAAATTTTACCTGTCTTTGAAAGTAAGTTGAAAATGCAAGTTATACAAGTGTGTGCATTACATTTTCTATTTTGTAAACTCTTAACATGGTAGAGGTGGTGAAAATATGGAAGTGATTAACAATAATATTCAACAGCCAGAAGATTAGATTCCCTTGATAACAAAAACATGCAAGTTCAAAATAGGTATTATAGACTTATGTGGACAGACTACTGCTAGACCTGTATATCAACTGAATGTACTCATAAGATTAGTGGGCATTCTAAATATGATGAAATTAGAGCAATAAAGTAGAGAGGTTCCTACTCTGTCTATTCTCCCCTTCTCTGGCTTAGCATTTGTTTACTTCGTGCAAAGTGATCTCTCAATTAACATATCTGCTACAAGGCTGATACCTTTGCAACTTATTTTCAAAGTGGTTTTTTAAAGGGACAATCTACCTTCTCTGGCCTAAGAAAGTTGTGTTTTCCCCGGAACACCAAGCCAAAGATCTGACAAGGAAACATATCCCTCTTTGCTTCAGTATTTAATTTACTAATAAAATAAAAGCATGGGTGAAGTGTGCTGTCAAGTAGACAGGCTGAGCCTGTCACCCCTCTCTAAAGCTGTTCTATCTAATCAGAAGGTGGTGCCGAGAGATTCAATGGGGATGGGATGGGGGTAGTCAAAGATTATTCATCATTTCACTGCAATGTGAATCCAACAGAGGTGGAAAAACTGTGCTGGGAAAACCATGGTTCTCAGAAAGAATTTTGAAGAAACAGACCATGCCTGATAAAACAGCACACTGAGAGGGTGACTGTTGTGTTGGATTGTCCATTTCTCATAGAAAATTTTAAAAAGATGAAGAACACAGGATAGAGATTTTCAATGATGTAATTACATATGGCAAACATTGTTTTGTATTCCCTTCTGTTATAACCTTGTAATGAATACTACTTACCTTTGGGCATTTCCTGATGGGGAATTTCTCACTTTGGGGTTACTGGAATGCATTGACAGAAATCCTACGCACACAAACACACACACTGACAAGCTCTTGTCAAGTTCCCTTGTTATTAGTTCTGAAGCACTTTCTGCCCCGTGCTTTCCTCAGTGCCGTTGGTCTGCTTGCTTTTTTCCTCTTGGCTTCTCTCTGTTGTTGGACTGGGCCTTTCCCTCTTGCAGCTCCAGCATTCTCCAGATGAGTGACTCCTGCTGTGGTGAGGAAGTCTCGCATCTCCAGGGCACACTACATCAGACCAACCAGCAAAGAACAAACAAAAAACAGTCAATATTTTTAAAATGCAAAGAACCTGCTAAGGCATACTGTATGTGGAAGCATTTTTCTACTTTACTAAAAAAAAAAAAGGGGGTTCTGTTGGGCGGAAGTTGAATGTACATTCCAGCCAGTGACTGTTCAGGTATTAGATATGTAAGTAATAACCAGGTGTGCAAGATCTAACACACAGAGGGGCTACGTTCCTCTGTAGTCCAATCTAAGATCATGTACAAACACATAATCTGTACCATGACTCGCAGTATTTTTTCAAAATCAAATTATTGAGCTTTATCACCTTTACATAGACAACCATTACTTCTTAAAAATATATAAAGGCAATAGAATGAAAAGAAAGGTGAAAAGGATTTTCATAACAATTTTTTTACTCATAATCATAAACTATATTCACCAAACAATAAATATAGCCAAAAATTAACTTATCATATTTTGGGTGGTACTATCCACTTTTAGAACAGCTAAATCAATCTCTAGCATACTCTGACCATTCAGACTCTGGGCATATTTTACACATGTTCTTACTGTTATCATTATTATTACTAAAGGAAACAAAGTATTTGCTCTTCACTGTAAAAAGGTTTGAAACAATTTTGCATCAAATATCAAACAACAAGGAGATCTATTGTTAATGTAACTAGATAAATATTATTCAAATCAGGCATTCCCAGTACTCTTTCTTAATAAATATAGAAGATAGTTAAGTTAGGCAGGTTCCTACATGCTCTAAAGAAGCTAGTATTTCAAGAAAACGGTGTTCATTGGATGCTGATTTGTTGGAAACTCACCAATGCCTTTGGAAGGCTAAAGAAATAAGCAGGAACTATAAGAATATATTGCAAGTGACAAGTTATGCTAGATATGACAGTAATCCATGAATACTGACTTGTATCACTCTCCATGACACAACATCAACGTGTTTGATAATATATCACAAGACAGTATTAAGAAAATACATCTTAATTATTTTGGTGTTCTTCTTGAGCCTATCATCCTTTCTTCCAATACTTTCTTCTCTGAAGGAAGATCTCTATTACTCCCTGGAAATCTGAGAAAGGATCTCCATACCATACATAGAGAATAACACCATTTGCCTACTGAAAATAGAGGAATGTGGCAGCCAAATTTCAGCTAATGTAATTCTAATGTTTAAGGAGGCTACGACAAACACAGTCTCATCTGTGTACAGGAGTTTTATATGAAATGCATATACTGAGTTGCTGCATACTGAGCTGTTGTGAGATCTTGTTTGCACAAGCACAGAAATTACCCCTAAGCCTCACTCATTCATTTTGCCTGGGAGAAAATAATGATGCCCATGAATTAAACTGGAAAGTGGTAAGTGGATGTGGGCAGACCTGCTCTGTCATAAGTTTTGAGCATGTGAAGTCCAAATCGGTTCACACCAGGTTGCATTTTCACCTCTTGACCAAAAAAGCTCTTGAAACATAAAATGGTAGCATATTTTCACTAAGAATGGAGGAACAAAGCCAATTGCAAGCAATAAGATGTTGGAAATAACACTGTGAAGAATCTGCAACATCTATGATATACATATTGTGAGCTGTGTTCTTTGAAAAAACTATACCACAGGACAAGTTTCCTTCTATGACTGAAACCACACATTGCAGATTTAGATCCGAAACAACAGGCATCAGGTATCAAATCTGACTACCACTTGAATCAACGAGCTGTACATACCACAGCCCAATATCAATCTCCATGTTTCTTTCATCTTTATCTAAACAAAAACTAGTCACGGCTTCATATGGAATTGCCTATTTCACAGTTGCAGAATATTCTACATGAATGCACTGTCATACAAATGCAATGGGTTTTTTAAAAATCTTAGAAACACAGAATGTGAATATTGGAACAGTATGCATACTGCATGTGTATATTTTACATTATGTACAGTCTTAGCTTGCAGTTAAGTGAGAAACTACAGCAAGACATAACTGTTTGGAAGAAGTTTGTCACTGGTTCCCTCTGAGGCTGTGTTTTACCAGCTTAGTTTTACCAGCTTCACCATGTGTCCAGTTTACATGTACACTTGGTACCCATCACTAGTCAAGCAACCAAAAAATCAGGTTCCCAGCATGCTAAGATTTGGTGAAAGCAATGGACTGGATAATAAAATCATAGATCTGGAAGGACTACAAAGATTTTCTAGTCCATAGCTCCTGCCAAAGTACTTCAGAGAGATAGCCATCCAACCACTTTTTAATGATCTGCAGTGGCGGAAAGTCCACAGCTCTTTGCTGCCCACTGCCTACCTTCAATCAGAACTTTCCGTGTCAACCCACAAACAAATTTTGTTTGGTAAAACACAAAACTCCAGCATAATGATGAGTTGTGTACATGAGATTCTGCTGTAATATTGATTCCATTTTGCCTTCTTGCTTTGCAGTGCCCACAACAAGAATCCTTGCGACTGGTGGGGCATCAAACAATAAAGCAATCTTACAAGTAATTGTAACTTACTGTATTTGGGATCATGGTGTTTTGTGGGACTAAGAATATGTGAATCTTCCAAGATCATTTAGTGGGTTTCCATGGCAGAGGGGGGAATCAAACCCTAGTCTCCAGAATGATAGCCCAGCACTCAAACTATTATACAATGCTTGCTCTCCTTCATACACACACACCAACAATTTATAGAAATCTATCAATTGTTATGCAAATTTTGTGTCCCCTCCAAAAGCATGCTCTTTGCACTAAAACCCCTACTTATGTTTCTGTGCAAAAAGAAACTAAGCACAAGGTTACCAACTGAGTTTAATAGTTGAGCAAGGATTATTTTTCCTTTTATTCCTAATAAAAGCTCCTAGAAAAAAATAAAACGCGAATTACACCAATAAAAAGTATAATCTATATTAGGCTTGCCCAAATAATTCGTTTTCCCCGTTAACCGTTATTAATTCGTTATTTTCGTTTGTTTTGAAGCAATTTTGAAGCATTGGTTGTCACACGTCTGGATATCGCGGTTTCGAATCGCGAGAGGCCGTTTTTCGTTATGTCGTCGTTTTTTTCGTTAGGAAAAAAAAGCTTTTGCAAAGCACCCAAACTCCCACCATTCAGGCCCTTCCCTTTTGCCCCTCAGCAAAAGGGGCGTCACGGGCTCAGCCAATGGGAGGGGGCGAGGGGGAAGGAGGCCGAGGAGGAGGAGGAAGACGGAGGGGGGAAATGGCCGCCGCCGCCTCGCCTCAGCAGCTGATAATAATTTATTATTATTACCTCCCAAGGGTGATCTCCCAATAGCCTACCGAGGAAGGACTGGGCCAGGTTTCTGTCTTCGGGAGGGAGGCTCTCGCGTGTCAGCGCCCAGGAAGGCGAGGCCCGCACGTCGGAAAGGAGGCACGTCCACGTGTCTTTCCTTTCTTCTTCCAGGAGGGAAGGAGGGGGAGAGGGAGGTCCCCCCTTGGTTGCCCTCTTTCCCTCCCGAAGTGGCTCTTGAAAATGGGGCGCTTTTCCCCTTCCCCTCCCGCCCTTCCCGCGACCTTCCCCAAGGTCTCCCCCGAAGAGCCCACCGACCTTTCCTTTCCTTCGGGCGGCGTCCTCTCCTCCTCCTCCTCGGAAGCCTTGCGGGGAGGATGGGGCTGGGAGGGAGGGAGGGAGGGTCGCTTAGGAGGCGGAAGGCGAAGGCGGGCGAGGGGCGCGGGCGGCGCTGCTCATGCCTCCCTCACTGCCTGCCTCTGCTTCTCCCTCTGCCGCCCCCTCCTCCGCTTCCTCCGCCTCCTCCTCGCAAGGCGCATCCAGGCGGGCGGAGGCGGCGGATCGAGACCCCTTCCCCTCTGCTTCGTCCTCCTCCGGCGGCTGTCCTCCCTTCGCTCGCTCGCCCTTCCCTGCCTGCCAGGCCTGATACTCAGAGGTTTTGACGTCTGTGCGAAGCTAGGCAAGTGGGGTTTATATATCTGTGGAAGGTCCAGGGTGGGAGAAAGAACTCTTGTCTGTGGGAGGCAAGTGTGAATGTTGCAATTGGTCACCTTGATTAGCATTGAATAGCCTTGCAGCTTCAAAGCCTGGCTGCTTCCTACCTGGGGGAATCCTTTGTTGGGAGGTATTAGCTGGCCCTGATTGTTTCCTGTCTGGAATTCCCATTTTCTGGGTGTTTCTGGGAAGGTAATGGCACTCCATGTAGTCATGCCGGCCACATGACCTTGGAGGTGTCTATGGACAACACTGGCTCTTGGGCTTAGAAATGGAGATGAGCACCAACCCCCAGAGTCAGACATGACTGAACTTAACGTCAAGGGATACCTTTACCTTTACCTATATACACACACACACAAACACACACACACATATGCAGGGACTATATATATATACACAGTATATATCACACACACACCAATTTAACAAAGTTTCAGCCACAAAAACAAAGTTTCTGAAGTAGAACAATGACTTTCACAGTAAAGACAACCCAATTTAACAGGAAATAAGACTTTCAAACCAGGAACAGATTTCTGCAATTATTAAAAAATGGTTTATTATAAAAGCTATGAAAATTCGCCAAAAATCAGAGGATAAGGGAAACGTTCCAAATTTTGGTGAGCTATCAGTTTTAAATGTGTTCTACCACTGTACCAAGTTGGAAGAAGATCACTCAAAAAATGAGGGTGGGAGAGTCCTGTAAAGTCCTCTCCCTCTGTGCTGTTTTTGGGAATTGCGCATGCGCGTCCGCCATTAACGAATTAATTTAGAAAATAACGAATTTCCGTTAATTTCGAAAATTTTTGGGGGCCAAATTCGTAAATAGCAACAAAAACGAAAAACTGCCCCCTCTAGTTTTGAAACGAGTTTAGAATCAAATTTTTCATGGATCGATCAAGCCTAATCTATATATATTAAAAAATGTAATGTTCGTTTTACTATGGAGTAAACAATAAAACCACTGAACCAAATCACACTAAATTTGGCCACAAAAGATATAGTCATCCAAAATATGTCTTTCAATTAAAAAAAAAAACCTAGAAAAATAGTCCAAATTACAGAGGATGAGGAAGAGCCTTTCTCCCCCTAACTGCCAGTTAAAGGTAGGCTCTGCTGCCTTTAGCCCCCCCCCCCTCCCGCTGCCTTTAGGCCCCGCCCCCTTCGTATCCTAGCAACTCCCTCAGCCAAAATGGCACCAGGGCACAGGCAGAGTGCACTTAAGCCTGATCCACACTTCCTATAAAATACAGATTATCTGATTTGAACTGGATTATAAGGCAGTGTAGACTCAAAACAGCTATATTACCCATTTATAATCTTATATTATCTGCTTTGAACTGGATTATCTTGAGTCCATACTGCCATATAATCCACTTCAGTGTGGATTTGATACAGCTGTGTAGAAGGGGCCTCATATAATCCACTTCTAAGTAGATAATATAAGATTATAAATATAATATGAAATAATTACTGTGGTATAATAATACAGAACAATATAATCTCTAAAGCCAGGACAGTAAATAAAGAGCAACACTCTGAAAGCAGGGAACTTGGAAATTCCAGAAAGGAAACAATCAGGGCCAGCTAACACCTCCCAAGAAAGGATTTCCCCAGGGAGGAAGCAGCCAGGCTTTAAACCTGCAATGCCATTAAATGCTAATCAAGGTGACCAATTCCACAAGGTAGAAAGCGGCCAGGCTTGCAAGCAGCAAGGCTATTCAGTGCTATTCAACCTAGCCAACCAAGATTTCCCCTAGATAGAAAACCCCCAGGCTTTGAAGCCACGAGTCTACTCCGTCCCATTCAACCTGGCTTAGGATGGCTGCCCTATGTAGAAAGCAGCCAGGCTTTTAACCTGCAAGACTATTCAGTGCAATTCAAGCTGGCCAAACAAGAATTCCCCTACAAAGGAAGTAGCCAGGCTTCAAAACGGCTCTTTGATTGAAGGTGCTACTCCAGCTCACCAAACAAGGACTCCCCTAGGTATAACACAGCCAGGCATTGAAGCTGCAAGGCTATTCAGTGCAACAGAGGATTAACCTTGGTAGAAGGTGGCCATGCTTTGAAGCAGCAATACTACTCTGTACTACTGAAGCTGACCAACCAAAGATTCCCCTAAGTAGCAAGCAGCCAGGCTTTGAAGTAGTGAGGCTACTCATTGCAATTCTAGCAGCCCAAAAAACCATTCCCCTAGAACACAAGTTCCTATTCCTTTGTATTCCAGCTCACGAAACAAGGATTCCCATAAGAAGAAAATGGCCAGGCTTTGAGGCTACAAGACTATTCACTGCTATTCCACCTGACCAACAAAGCATTCCGATAAGCCAAAGCAACGCGTGGCTGGGCACAGCTAGTACATTATAAAATAAACAGTTTAAAACAACAATAATATGCATTCACATTCTTGTGGCATCGTATCAGATTATATTGAACTTTGTTACAAATGCGCAATATACCTTCAGCCTGAGGTAGTAATACCATTGCCTCAGAATATCAGTACTCCTTCTCAGATACATGATCCTCACCATCCTGCCACATCAGAACATGAAGTGAACAGATTTTTAAGTGGTTTTGCCAACTAATTATTATTCAATACAGCATGCTAGAGCCTGCATTTTAAAATCCTGTCATTCTCTTCCTTTCATTACACAGGAACTTACCAGAACTCCAGCGTCACAACATTGTGCTGATCATCCTGAAGATGGGTTCAGAAGCCCTTTGTGAATAAATGACGATCACCTGAAAGAAGACCAAAGTTTTACTAAGAAAAATCAACATCAGAATGTATGATCAGTCCAGCCCTGGAAAAAGGCCAAGGCCTCATTTAATGCTAACAAATTAGAAAGTCCCGCCAGCATGGGATTACTGTTGCTTGCCATTGCACCCATGCCAATATCCCTTCAGAAAACAGAACTTTTGGTCATGCAATCAGGTCCTGGCAAAAACATCAGATCACTTGGGCTACATTTCATCGTGAACACAGTTTGACTCAAGAGCATCCAGGACAAAGCAGCTCAATATCCACTTGTACACTTATCCACGCTACCATCTCTAAGGACTGGGAGGCAGATTGTCTGAGATACAAAAAATCTGTCAAGTAAGCAACTGGAGATGGGAAAGCTGCACATGGCACATCAAGCAAACCTATCTGCAGCAACAGGGATCCATTCCAGGGGATGCTGCTTTACATCCCAGCAGTATACCACTACATGATACACACACAGCAGGTGTGGGCAAAATGTAACACACACAGCCCCCCCCCCTCCGCCATTTATATAAACTCCAGATCTTCCTTGTTGCTGAATTTGGTGCTCTGAGACTGACATCAAAAGTACTGTGGAGGGGTGTATGTGTGAGAGCTTTTATTTTACTGTGTTGCTTAAATCAAACTCAACGGGTCTAACATTTTAAAGGAGATTCATGCTTCCGGAAGCTTGCAGAAAGTGCAAACCCTCCCCTCTCTTTTAAAGAAAATGAGGAGGTTTTTTAATTGAAAAATTTGGTAATGGAAATGTCATTAATAAATTCTGATTGCACAAAGGCAACATGAAGTGTCATGGAACCAAGTCCCAGGGCTGAATTTCCAAGCCCTGGACCAGGAGTCATAACATAAATAATCCTGGAAGCACCTGGCAGAAGAAGATAGAAGAGCCTGGGAACTCGGGGTTGAAAGTGTAAACAATTATAATTGGTAGAGTGTGTCGGAATAGTAGAAATGTGATACAGGGGGTGGGGTTTGATGATGATATTTGCGTGTGGTGTTATGTTGCATCAGAGGTGATAAAAATGATTGTATGTAAACATTAGGTCATTCTCGACTTTTTCCAAAGTCATGTATTCTTCAATAAAGATTGGATTTGAGAGCAGCTATCTTTGATCTGCGTTCAGACTGGTCCTTTGAAGTGAGCCTGACATTTAAGTCGAGAATCCCGATCTCACCCTCCTGCGGATTTGCAGTGAAGTGATAATGAGTGGAGAAGGCGATCAAAGCCTAAATGGAGCAGAGAGGCCTTTGCCAGGGGCCCGGCCGTTGGGGGAAGAGACGCTGCAAGCCATAGCTTCCTCTACGGGGTACCCCAGGCCGAACGGCGTGACCCAGAGGATTCCCAGAGGAGGAAGAGGCGTCTCTGCGGCTGCAGAAACCAGTTGGGGATCTGGAGGAAGCATGCCGGAGACCGTGGCCCTGCGGTTATCAATCCTGGAAACTAATTTATCCAGGCTGTCGGAAACCGTGGGGAGGTTGGTGCCACTATTGGAAGAGAATCTCCAGAGGGAGCCCACCCGATATGGCGCCGAGAGAGAGCCAAGTAAAGAAGAAGCTTGGAGCCAGAGGGGCCAGCGCGCCTCAACGCAGAGCCCCGTGGCGGCGAGGGGCGAGGGGGATGAGGAATACTGGCAGGAACTGGAGTTCCGAGACAGAATGGCACGCGAAGTGGAGCGCCAGCAAGCTCTGGGAACTCTGAGGCCGCCAACTCCAACAGGACTTCCAACCCCCCGAATGGGCGTCGGGGTGGAAAGACCACTGGGGCCAGGGATCGGGTCCAGTGGATTGGCAGACGAAGGCGGAGAGGAGCCGGAGATCCAGGAAGAGGAGGAGGATGTGCCGTACGACGAGGGAAGGCGAGGTGCGGGGGCTACAGCGAGGCCCGCATTCGGATGGGTGGAAGGGCCGACAGCAGCGGCAGAATTTCGGGAGCCGCGCGGAACGACCGCCGGAGTGGGGCGCGGCGTGTTCAAAGGGGCCGTCCAAGGAAACCCGATGCAACCCTTCCCCATGCCTCCCAGACAGCATCAACGGGCCGCAGAATGGATGCAAAGGAGGGAAGAGCTCAAACTGGAATACGGAGGGGAATCATCTGAACTGAACTTTTTCCTCATTAGCATCAGAGGATATATGGAAGACAATGCACACACATTCCCCTCCGAAGGAAGCATGGTTCGGGCCATCGGCAACACACTAAAGAGAGGAGCAGCCAGCTGGTATGTGCAACTACATGCCAGACGCGACCCGTGCCTGAGGTCAGTACCCCGCTTCCTCGCCGCACTGGAAAACCGGTTCAGAGACCGGCTAGAGCAATTGAGGGCTCGAGACCAGCTTAAAGGAATAAAGCAGAGGGACAAAACGGTGCCCGAGTACGCAGAGGAATTCCTCCATCTCGCGGAAAGGGTGCCAGAGTGGTCTGAAGTGACCAAAGTGGAGATATTCAAAGAGGGACTACGCCCCGAGGTTTTCAGTTGGGCAGCGCACAGAGACGACCCAGAAACACTCCAGGGCTGGATACAACTAGCGGGGCGCGTCGAATCCACCCTGGCCCAAGTAAAGCGTTTCAGGGGCGGCGGCGGCCAGCAAAGACCGGTGGCGAGGGGTCGAGGAGAAACGAGGAAGCAGGAAAGGCCCGGAGGGAGGCCGGGGATCCCCTTCAAAGGAGATGACAACAAACCCAAGCCGGGATGCTTTGTATGTGGGAAGACGGGCCATCGAGCAGCAGAATGTTGGGCCCGGAAGGGGGAGCCGCCAAAACCCTCAAAGCCCAAGCCAGCAGCCGGGAGACGAGCGGAGGAGGAGGTGCGAGCCCCAGAATCTCCGGAAAGGCTGGTGAGTCGAGACAAACGCATGCTAGTAGTGCCAATCTGCCTATCGGGGCTAGAGAATCGGGCCACCTGCAGGGCATTCGTGGATTGCGGTTGTTCTAGGAACATTATAACTCCGGAATTAGCAGGAGCGCTGAAATGCCAGCAGACGTTGCTTGACTCCCCAATTGCATTTTCGCAGCTAGATGGATCAGTTGCTGCTGGGGAAGTATCTACGAAGGAAATACGGGGGGTCCCATGTAAAATAGGCAAATGGGAAGGAAGAATATCCTTTGTGATAGCCCCTATTGCCACATACCATGTAATACTAAGGATCTCATGGCTCGAACAGGCAAATCCTGAAGTAGATTGGAGAGGAAAGAGCCTAGCATTTAAAGAACAACAAACGCAATGGGAGATAAGCAAAATAGCAGGAGAGGAGGACGAGGGAAATGAAGCAGGGGAAATAGACCCACAGCTATTGCCACCTGAATACAGAGACTTTGTGGATGTTTTCAATCAGAAAGAGGCAAGTAAATTACCTCCCAAGAGGAATATAGAAGTAGAAATTGAAATAACCCCAGGAGCAAACTTACCAAAACCAAAAGTGTATCCCATGTCTGTTCAGGAGAAGGAGGAATTGAGGAAATATATTGATAAGAACCTGGCGCGAGGCTTCATTAAGCCATCCAATTCTCCTCTCGGAGCCCCAGTGTTATTTAGGAGAAAGAAAGACAACTCTCTAAGATTGTGCATTGACTATCGAAATTTAAATGCAATTACTAAGGACAATAAATACCCTATGCCCTTAGTAAAGGATTTAATTACCGTATTGAAGAAAGGGAGCATATTTACTAAACTGGATTTAATTGAAGCATATCATAAATTAAGAATCAAACCCGAGGATACTTGGAAAACTGCATTTTCCTGCGCATTCGGCCATTTTGAATATAAAATTTTGCCATTTGGGTTAAAAAATGGCGGCAGTTGCTTTATGCAGCTTATAAATGAAATACTGCACCCATTGTTGTACCGAGGAGTATTCATATTCCTTGATGACATCTTGATCGTGAGCGAAGATAAAGAAAAGCACGTGGAATTGGTCCGGGAAGTTTTGCAGAGACTAAGGGAAGCAAAGCTGTATGCAAAACTGTCCAAATGTGAATTTAATAAAACTCAAATTGACTTTCTGGGGTATCGGATATCTCCAGAAGGGTTAGCTATGGACCCGTCTAAAGTATCAGACGTAAAAGAATGGGGAGTACCTCAAACAAGGAGGCAATTGCAATCATTTCTGGGGTTTGCAAATTTTTATAGATCGTTCATAAAAGGCTTTGCGCAAATAACCGCACCCCTTACTGAACTTTTAAAAATAAAAGGGAAAGGGGAGACAGCAAAAGTGAAAGCTCCTGGCGCCAAACTGAGTTGGACGCCAGAATGCCAAAAGGCATTTGAAACCCTAAAAGGATGCTTCACAGAAGAACCCATCCTAAAACACCCCGATATCCGGAGCCCTTTCATAATCCATTGCGATGCTTCAGACTGTGCATACGGGGCAGTACTATTGCAAAAAGATCAAAATGGGAACTTAAAACCTTGTGGATATTTGTCCCGGAAGTTCAGTGAAACTGAAAAATGTTGGCCCATATGGGAAAAAGAAGCATTAGCCATATTAAAAGCCTTAGAATGCTGGCGACACTTCCTCGAAGGGAGCGGAATCCCATTTGAAATTTGGTCTGACCATAAGAACCTCCAGTATTTAAAATCTCCTCGAAAATTGTCCCCCAAACAAATTAGATGGGCACAATACTTCAGCAGGTTCGATTTCCAATTAAAGTTTTTCCAAGGGAAACAGAATGTCTTGGCAGATGCTCTTTCACGCATGCCTCAACACGAAGGCATAACCACAGCAAAAGAGGGAACAGTATTCTCTGATAAACAATGGGGCTTAGCTGTCAGTACAAGAGCGCAGACCCAAAGAGAGAACACTGCTATTATTAAATTCGACGAGGAGAATAGTTGGGGAAAAGAACTGAAACAGTCATACGAAGGAGATCAGTGGATCGCATCCAACGCAGAAAAGGGGGAGCAGAAGGGGGGATTCTGGTTTGTGAACAAGAAACTGTATATCCCAGCAATATTAAGGATTAAGATTTTGCATCGTTTTCACAATAACCAGAGCGCTGGTCATACAGGAATTACAAAAACAACAAAGGCAATAGCAAAACATTGTTGGTGGCCAGGGATGAGGAAGGACATAAAGAATCATGTTGTTCAATGTGATGATTGTGCCAGAAATAAATCGAGAGGAGGGAAGCCAATGGGATTATTACAAACAGTAGCAGAACCTACCAGGCCTTGGGAATGTGTAGCTATGGACTTTGTGGGGGAACTGCCGGTTAGCAAAGGACATCGTTATATTTGGACAGTATTAGACCTGTTTTCCAAACAGGCCCACTTTATAGCACTGACGAAACTACCATCGGCAGAGAAACTAGCTGAATTGTACATAAACCATATTTACAAACTTCATGGATGTCCCAGTAGAGTGGTCAGTGACAGAGGGGTTTAGTTCACAGCAAAATTCTGGGAAAAATTCTTGGAAATGCTAGGAGCAGAAAGGAGTCTAAGTTCTGCTTTTCACCCCATGACAAACGGGGCAGTAGAACGTACTCAACAGACGCTTGGGCAGTTCCTTCGAATGTACTCTAACATGAGACAAAATGACTGGTCTAAGTGGCTGGCTTTCGCAGAACTAGCTTTTAATTCGACTATACATTCCGCAACAAATAAAACTCCCTTTGAAGTAGTTTACGGGTATGAAATACAGCCTCTGCCCCAGTTGCCAAGATGGACAGAGAATGAAGAAACAGGGGCAGGGAAATGGAAAACTCAAATGCTAGAATGCTGGAGTCAAGTGACTGCATCCTTAAAGGAAGCACACAAAAAGTATAAAACATTCGCAGACAGAAAAAGGATGGAAGGCGATAAATTGGAGGAAGGAGATTTAGTGTAGTTAAGTACCCAAAACATCAAATTGGGGCTGCCTTCGAGAAAACTGGGCCCCAAATATATTGGACCATTCAGAATACAGGGTGTTATCAACGAAGTAACTTTCCAGTTGGCATTGCCAAAAAGTTTAGGGAAAATACACCCAGTATTCCATCGCAGCTTACTGAAAAAGTATATGGGTACTTTGGACAAAATGGACACATAGAGTTATTGTTTGATTTATTTCAGAATTGTGATGAAAGAAGCACCGAAGAGGAGGATGGAGAAAAAGAGGGCGCCATGTCATGGAACCAAGTCCCAGGGCTGAATTTCCAAGCCCTGGACTTGGAGTCATAACATAAATAATCCTGGAAGCACCTGGCAGAAGAAGATAGAAGAGCCTGGGAACTCGGGGTTGAAAGTGTAAACAATTATAATTGGTAGAGTGTGTCGGAATAGTAGAAATGTGATACAGGGGGTGGGGTTTGATGATGATATTTGCGTGTGGTGTTACGTTGCATCAGAGGTGATAAAAATGATTGTATGTAAACATTAGGTCATTCTCGACTTTTTCCAAAGTCATGTATTCTTCAATAAAGATTGGATTTGATCTGCGTTCAGACTGGTCCTTTGAAGTGAGCCTGACAATGAAGCATGATCCATGGCAGGTACCAGAGAAAAGGAAACCGGCCAACTAATATTACTTACTCTAATGCAATGTTTCTCAAACTCTGCTCTCCCAGATGTTTTGGACTTCAGCTCCCAGAAATACCAGCCAGCTTACCAGCTGTTAGGAATTGTGGGGGCTGAAGTTTAAAACATCTGGAAGATAACAGTTTAAGAAACTCTGCTCTAACGCATATCAAGCAACACCTGAATGGTGAAACAACACATCCATATACAGACATTTCAGAATTAAAGGTTGGGTTCCTGTGATAAACCCAAGACAGAATTAAATGAAGATGTATTACTACTATGCCTGTTGATCATCTAATCCTCAGATTAGTGTTATCATATAATGCCTCTCCAATGTAATGCTGACTGTTATATGGCATTGCAGCCTACAACAATGCAAATAGGGTAGAGAGAGCACATATTAATGTCCCTCAAAAACATTTTCACTCTTGCATTCTCTTTTTTATTTACATGCTTTAAGAACATAAGAATAGCTATGATGGATCAGCCTATCTAATTGTTTTTGTTATTATTAACTGATATGAAGTTGACTTCAACTTATGGTGACCCCATGAAAGCAAGACTTCCTAAGATCTTGCAGATTAAGGTTCATGATTTTCTTGATTAAGTCTAACCAACTCTAATGTGGTCTATCCCTTTTCTTTCTACCCTACCAGTGTGGCTACATTTATGTCACTGCCATTTAATAATATGGAATCGAACGATCCATGGTGAGTTAAACTCATGAACCTAGGGCCCCACTGTACCAAAGTTCAGTGACTAGTGCTGCCACATTGAAAATGCCATACAGCTGTTTAGAAAAGGGGATTTAAACAGATGTTGCTTGTCACAGAACCCAGGTACAAATAACATATCTCTGAAATTCTCTCCTTTTTATTAACTGCTGTCAAGTCAATTTTGCCTTATAGTGATCACATGAATAAAGAGCTCTAAGTCACCCTTGCCATCATCAACCAGCCTCCCTCAGGTCTTGCAAAATCAGGGCTGTGGCTGCCTTGACTGAGTCTACCCATTTACAGTGTGGTCTTACTCTTCCCTTACTGGCTTCTACATTAACAAGTATTGTCTTTTCTAGTGAGTCATGTCTACTCATGATATGACCAAGGTATGACAGTCTCAGTTTGGTCACTGTGGCTTCTAAGGAAAGTTCAGGCTTGATTTGCTTTAGAACCCAAATGTCATTTTAGCAGTCCACAGAACTGTTCTCCAGCATATTTCAAATGAGTTAATTTTCTTCCTATCAGCTTTTTAAAAATCTTTCCAGGTTTCACAATCATACATAGAAACTGGAAATACAATGGCATGGACCATCTAAAGTGTAGCAGTCAATGATATGTCTTTATACATCTTGCCTAGTTCCTTCATAGATGCCTAGCTATGAAGTCTTCTTCTGGTTTCCTGACTGCAGTTTAGAGAGCCAAAAGAATGGAAGAGGGCAGCATACAGATCTCCCAAGGCTGTTCTTATAGTCCTCAAACTCCTCCCCATCACAAAAGATATGCTGCAGAAATTCAGGTGTGAGATCTATCAACAAATTATGGTAAAACAAAATTTGTCTATAGCATATAGGTGGCTGGTTTTCAGATAATATAGCACAAACACATGTCAGCAATGTGGAAGTACTTCTTAAAAAAAACAATATACACAGCAGAGATTGAAACTTCTTGTGTATCCCATGCTCCAGTTATGCTAATTCCAGAGGAGAATGCACACTGCCTTTGGACAGCAACTTAATCCTTATGCAGAGGACCTTGAAGAAATCAGGAACAACATGTTACATTGCCTTTCAGTATCAGGACAACTCTACCAGTAAAGGATTTGTTAGCTAGAGTTGAACTTAGGTCTTCCTCAAATCTTAGGCTATCTCCCCGAGCAATATGACATTATATATATTGTAAAAGATATATTGAACTACAACTCTCTTCATAACTACTGTTTTATGATGGGAACAAGGGTCTTTTGGATAAACTGGTATAAACATGCATTTATTCTTCAAATGCAAAAATAATATAAATGGAGCCCTCTCTTGCTAAGTGCTAGGTATGCCACTCTACCTACTGCTATCGTTGGTCAGATAGCTGTGATCCCTTTTGCTTAAAAATCACAACCTGGAACAAACAAACAAAAGAAGGCAGGGGACCAAACACTTCAACTGCATCTCCTACGTGAGGTCTGATGCGGCAACGTAAATCTCCAAATGTGATCAGGAGATTCATCAAGAGGAGAGAAATGTTATAAGAGCAAAAGTTGTATCTCTTTCACTGCTTGAGTATTTGTGTTGCAGCTGCTGAACATTCCTCATTACTGCCTCAATATCTCATTCAAGCTCTTTACAGGCAGCCCTCCAAACTGTGCCAGCCAGGCTACAAGCAAGGTCATGATCTCTGGCTAGGAGAACCATCTGGTTGAAAGTAAGAAGGTCTGATCAGGGCATGGATGAGAAAACACTTGGGAATACTATGCATGCTTCCCTGGCTTCCATGGTGGAATAAATGTGAGAAACAGAATGCACTGAAATATATAAATTAACCGAACCCAGTGGACTTTTGCAAGTTCTTTGATCAAGAGTTATATAATAGATGTTCAGCCTATTTTTCACAAGCTGATGACCTCCAGATGTGTTGGATTACAATTCCCAATAGCCTCAAGCCATCTTGTTCACTGGCTATGGTCAAGGACATCTGGAGGGCATCAGGTTGGGGGGAAAGCTGGTCACCATGAATCAGAAATGCCTTGGTAAAAAAATAGGCCTGTTTCTCTGCTCTTTGCCATTTTCAAAGGCACAGAAACTCTGAAGAAACAAGAGAACTGTCAGTTCATCCATGGATCTTCATTTCAGAAGTCTCTACATCTCTGGATTTCCTCATTCAATGCTTCTACAGCTGGTTGTAAACCCCTCCACTAATCTCCCTTTTTTCTCACTCCCCACTTTCTTGAAGAAGAACACTAAGTATGGGAGAAATACCCAGTAGTTCCCATTCTGTCAGGTTCCATGAATTCCATCTTTTCATCAAGAACTTAACAGAAAATGTTTCTTACAGTCAATTGTTTCTTCAGACAATTATGGCTGGAGTTAAAATTTACTCAAGGGACAATGATCCTGGGGTCATAATAGATGACAAGTTAAACATCAGTCAACAGTGTGTGATAAGGTAGAAAAAAAGCTAATGCAATTCTAGATTGCATTGACAAGAATTGCAGTGTTTAGGTCAAGCAAAGTAATAATGCCACAGTCTTTTGGATTGTCTCTACTTGCGAGCATCACAGAGTATGTTGAATTCAGTGAAGGGAAGCCAAGGTGACAAAAAAGGAGGAATGAAGAAAAGGGGAGGGGAAAATAAAAAAAGAAAGAAATGTACATTTAAGCCAAATTGGTTTTTAATTTTGCAAGAGCATTTTTCTTAAATATAAAAAGTGACTGGGAATCAGACATATGTACTGTCAAACCAAGCTGGGCCTATTCGGCTTGAGGAAGAAAAAACTGAACGTTGAACATTAGCCACCTTCAAATACATAAAGGACCTTCTCATGGAAGATACAGAAAGTTTGTTTTCTTCCACTACAGCAGTGGTTCTCAACCTGTGGATACCTAGATGTTTTGGCCTTCAACTCCCTGAAATCCTAACAGCTGGTAAACTGGTAGGATTTCTGGAAGTTGTAAGCCAAAACACCTGGGGACCCATAGGTTGAGAACCATTGCACTACAGCGTGTAATCAACATGCAGAAGAAAATCCTCCAATAAAAGCTATTTGACACTGGAATGGACTACCTCAGACACTGATGATCCCTTCTTCACTACAGGTCTTTAAACAAAGGTTGAATGGCCATCTCTCAAGGTATGTTACTTATGGATTCCTGAACTGGCAGAGGACTGGACTAGATGGCGATTAAGGTTCCCTTCAATTCTGTGACTCAATGCATGAGGTTGGTTGGACCAATAAGCAAAAGCAGAGGCAGTTTAATCATGGAGGTCACTGGGAATGAATTAAATAAAAGGCATCCTAAGTCAGATCAAAGTGTGGTAGTTAGCTAAATAGTCTAATGCCTCTCTGACAGTTCATGTGGTGGTGGATCGGCTCTCTTTCTGTGAAGCTAGATGGAGGACTCAGGCGTTATATGTCTATGCTGAGCCTGAAACCTTCCATCTGATTATATTTTATTGCCAGGGGAGCAACACATGGATCACCACCCCCCATCCCTTGTAAGCCGTGGCTCTCCCCAGTGAAACTGCTACTGCGTATCATATTTCAACAGTGCAACAGCAAACACTGTTAAAAAAAATGGAAGGAGCATATTCCTTGTTTAAAAGCAGAATTATTCACTAATAACCCCATTTTTTCTTGAAAACAAGATGTATGCAATTTAAAACACCCTGTATATTCCTTCTGGACTCTGTTTTCCAAAGTGGCTTGGAGGACAGTACAAAAGGGGGGGGAAATGGAAATAAATTTTAAAAGCAAAGCTTTTAAAGCATTTTACAAAAAAAATTAAATGATTAAAAAACAACAACAACCTTTTTTTGTCAATGATGTGATGCAAAATATCATCCACAAAAGTTGCCGAGACTTGCTTTGCAGTCACATTTATGCTTGATATGGTCAAGTCTGAAGAACAACAATTTAAAATAATACTTCAGGATGCATCATTGCTATATTTTTCTATGGCCATATGATTAGACTGTATGGTTCCAGTATTATGTGAAATATCAAAGATGAAATGAATGGTCCTACCTGCTTACACATTATCCAGCAGGAATCTTACCCGCTACACATGCACAAAGAAGTTTTGATTTTACAGACTTTCCTGGCAGCCTTTATTTATTTCAACTATTTCTTTTTCCAGTTGAGCATTTTTTCCCTTTAAGAATACAGATTTGTTTATCCCAGTGCCAGTTTTTTTTCCCTTTCCTTCCATAGCTTGCCTTCTCCTTAGAGGATTATTATTCCTACAAGAGAAGGTGAAACCTTATTCTAAAACCCTAGACCAGTGGTCCTCAACCTGTGGGTCCCCAAATGTTTTGACCTTCAACTCCCAGAAATCCTAACAGTTGGTAAACTGGCTGGGATTTTCTGGGAGTTGTAGACCAAAAACATCTGGGGACCCCAGGCTGAGAATCACTGCTCTATATGTTATTCTAGGTAAAATGTGGTTACATGACTGTTCTACCTTCCAAAACTACATCTTTCAGCTGTACTAGACTACAATGCCTACTAACCACAGTCAACATACAAGACCACCAGCATATTATTGAGTCAAAAGGATGGTACTGTACTGTTTCTGTGCGAGTTCTGTTTGAACCTGTCAACACAGATCCCAGAAGAGCATTGTTTGTTAGATCATGCTGTCCAGAATAGACCTGCTGCTCCTGTTCAGTATGGGATTCCACTTACATTTTCTCTCAGTTTGATATGTCCAATTTTCATAACCTTACCAATTCCACTTGTGTCCAACCATTTTTCTCCCCTCCATTTATTTGTTATATTTACCCTTTCAGAATTGTTATTGAGATCTGTATCACTCTACTTGTGCTTACAATAATAATGTTTTAAACGTTTAAAAGAAAAATAATATAGTGTGGTGGAAAGGTTGTATCATGGGTGTAGGAAAAGAGGGAAGACAGCAGAATGATGGCAGTGCTTGCTTATTGCTGCATGCAGATTGACTCTTCTGTGCGCAGTGACTAAGTGGCAGTGCTGGCATGCAGCTCCATATGACAAAGGGATATCAGATGCATTGTCAGGAATGGTGAGTGAGTAGTTGTCAGAGATATTACAATCCCCTTCCTGAAGGGCCATAATTTCCCTGTCAACGTATCTGCTAGAAGTACACAGAATGCCAATAGAACTATGATGATATTAGCTGCCCACTGGAGTAATAAGACTAGAGGATTGTTTTGTTAATCACAGCACTAACTCCAAGAAAGTAAGTATGAATAATCAATAATTTGTACTTTCATGTCAGACATTCATCAACACACCTTTCTGCAACTGAGTGACCACCAAATATTTCGCACTTAAGCTTTCATGATTTCTCATCATTAGACCTAGGGCTGATAGATGCTGCATTCAAAATATCTAAAAGGCAACAGTATTGGGGTGGTTAGCTAAGTAAGTAATGAATTCCAGATTTGGAGAGCTAAAGCATTTTTAAAGGAATTGTCCTAGATAGCTGTATTTTAAAACTGTAATATTAAAAAGACAGTTGTGCTTAAAGGAAAAGTGATATATACTGCTTCATACACACATGAAATATGGCTGTACTGAAAAGTGTCCAAATATATAGTCTTACTCCTTAAATCTCTTTATTATTATGACCCACCAACAGAAAAATCAACACTTGATAGGATTTGTTAATATTAAGACTGGCAAATATAAGCAGGCATATAAATATTATGACTGAAATCCTGCATTCACAAAATTGTCAAATGAAGACAACTCAATAAAATTGCACATGCAAAAGCTGTTGCACATTCATTCATTTTCTTTTTTAATTACTATGCAAGCATTCACCAAAAACCTGAACTAAATGTCAGTTTATATATACAAAGTTTAGTGAGAGAAGCAAATTTAAGGGAAAGAATCAAGGGTGACAGAATTCAGAAACACACTGAAAATAAGGCATCAGGAAAATAATGTTTTAAAAATCTATTCTTTAACACAACTGGAGGACTTTTGAGGAGATATCTGAACATTATTGTAATACTTTGCAAAATTTCTTTATTTGCAATTTCTAGAAGTGGGTTTATGGAACAAGTTCCAACCTATATTAATTAATGCAATATCACTTCATTTTAATGTTGCAATAGCTTCCATAATGTTTTTTATTCATAAAGAATTACAAAGCAATATTTCACTGAAACGATAAAGTCATGGAAACTTGAGAAAATATGTTTTTGACTAGAAGATAAGCAAGAGATTTTTAAAGCTTGGTGTTAAAACACTGAGCTAGAATGAGTAGCTTGAACAAGTGGATGCTATAACAACTTTTACCAGAATCTGCTTCAAACAAGCCTCCAGAGCAAAAATTGTAAAAGATGGATTCACTGACATTTGAGGCACTAGCCAGCAGTTAATGTCCAATAATCTGAGGGTAGATAAGTAGACTTGGTGTTTTTTATGGTTTAGTGGGAAATATTGCAGCAAACACTGAAGTATAAATGGCACAATAAAGAAGTCGTAATAAATCGATAAGAGACTCAGTTAAGACCAGGGGTCCCCAAACTAAGGCCCGGGGGCCGGATGCGGCCCTCCGAAGTCATTTACCTGGCCCCCGCCCTCAGTTTTATAATATATTGTATATACATATAATATTGATAATAATATTATAATTTAATACAATATAACACTAATAATAATACCATATAATAATATTAATTATATATTCTATATTACATATAATATTACTAATAATATTACAGTATAGTGGTATAGTTCAATATAGTAATATATAATGCTAATATTGTGCTATGCTAATAATATAATATATTGTATGTACATATAATTTGTAAGCCACTCTGAGTCCCCTTTGGGATGAGAAGGGTGTGATACAAATGTAGTAAATAAATGCAGTAAACAATAAATAAATAAATAAATAAATTTTAGACTTAGGCTCACCCAAAGTCTGAAATGACTTGAAGGCACACAACAACAACAACAACAACCCTAATTAACTTGACTAACTACCTCATTGGCCAGAAGCAGGACCACACTTCCCATTGAAATCCTGATAAATGTATATTGGTTAAAATTGTTTTTATTTTTAAATATTGTATTGTTCTTTCATTGTTCTTGTTCTTGTTGTTTTTGCACTACAGATAAGACATATGCAGTGTGCATTGGAATTTGTTTGTATTTTTTTCAAATGATAATCTGGCCCCTCAACAGTCTGAAGGATTGTGGACTGGCCCTCGGCTTAAAAAGTTTGAGGACCCCTGGTTAAGACCAACAAGACTCAATAAGAGCAATAAAGGCAAACTGTTACACGTTCAACTAATCCCTACGAGGGGTAGGATTAGAGACTATTAAGATATGAAATGAAGTAAGTGATCTAATTAACAAACTAGCATTACAGGCTCTCCCCCTAGCTAGGAACAACAGTACATTTCAACGTTAGCAGGTTGTACTCAAAGTGTTCCCCATTGTTATCACAGTTGTTTGCATTGCTGAGGAATCAGTCACTTACCTCACCATAATATATGTGTGTGTGTGTGTGTGTGTGTGTGTGCCATAGAAGACTTCAGCACCACAGAAATGGTGCCAAAGATAAACACGGTGTACAAATTAGCACTCTGTTTTGTGTTGCTATCCCAGGAGAATCTGTGGCTTGATTTTACCACCTGTACCTAACCCTCAAATTCCCCAGTCTACTCTTCAAACCGATCAACATAATTTCCCTTGTGACTTGTGGGAGCTGGCTGCGCTGAACCAGCATGTTTGACAGTAACACCAAATGTGAGGCTGGAGGGAAGCCCCTCCAACTGAAATATGGCCAATTTACAGTTTTGAAAGTTGTGAGATATTTTGTATATAACTACCTTTGACTCACCTGTAAATTTATGGCGATTCCATGAATGTCATACGTAGGATTTTCATAGGCAAGGAATACTCAAGCGGTGGTTTTGCAAGATATTATACTAGGATTACGTTTTTCACTATTGCTCTGTTTGAACACAGTTAAGATCACCTATGAAAGAAAAGTGTGGAAAATATCAGAGGTCTTAGAACAATCTTCTTCTATACATTATAAGCCTATCAGTGTGAGTTCTTGTCCACTTTCATATCAAGATGGCACAATTCAATAGCCAAAGAAGTTGAAGGTTCAGCCACCCAATTTGCGTTGGAATACTTCAATTTATACATTTAAGCAAAGACAACGCTGTCAAAACCATTCAGAGACCCAAAAACCTCAAATTAACCATAGAAATGTATACAATGTCCAAACTAAACATGAAATCACAGAAAAAATCTGCAAACTCAATCAAGTAATAGTATGTATGCCATCTGTTAAAGAAAATGTCTCAAGAACTACTGTACTACTGATGTCCTTAATTGTTAAATTCTTCACTGCTAACTTAGAGGCCTGGTTCCACAAAGACAGCACTTCCATACTGCGCATGTGGTCTTTCCGCCACTAAGATAATTCCTAGAACTTTGGGGAATTTTTGAGACTGCGCTCTGGCACAAGATGCAGAGCCAAACTTCAGAAATGGGGCTACAAAGTAGACTCCACGACATGCAAATGTGGAGAAGAGCAAACCACAGACTACAAGGCAATCTGAGCCCTGCCAAATCCACAATGGAAGACCTTCTTACAGCGACACCAGAGACACTTCAAGTGGCCAGCTTCTGTTCAAAGGACATTTAGTATAATGCCAAGTTTTTAACTTTGTTTGTATTTTTAAATACATGATAACTGTACCCCCAATTCGCTTCTGACAGGATAAATACATAAATAGTTAAATATTGGGTCTCAATTACCAAGTATATTTGTCTTGTTTGCTTTATGAAATCGCTTTTAATCTCTTCAATAAAGAAACAAAAACAAAATAATTATATTATCACAATGATGGGAAGGTAAATCTTTTTCAGCATTTCTTTTTCTTATTGGCTCTCTTACTTGAGCCTGTCACCATTAGCCATGTCATGTTTTCTGATCCAGCTATCCAGACTGTACTACAATTATTTTTACATTCTCAATGGTTAGTACCATAAAGCAGTTGTGCGCCATGTTTCTGCTGCACGTGTTCTTTTGACTTGTATGGTATTGCAAGATTTTATTGTGTTCCTGAAGTTCAACACCAGTATGAGATCATTGAGAGAAATAATCCAAAGCATTTCATTTCAGGGCCACCAATATAAAGATGATCTGCAGCTATACCTCTTTTTCATCCCAAAATCTCAGGGAGGCTGAGCAAATCCTGAGCAGGTATCTAAAACACTGGAGAAAATGAGAGATAACCTCAATCTAGGAAAAATGAAGGGGAAGTCAGTGGATCTAGTCTGTGGCACAAAATGAGTTCTCCTTTTCAAGAACCAGTTTTGCATTATAAGGCTGTTCCTGGATTCACTGCTGTCTGTAATGGCCAGAGGTGTTTTCCAAAAGCTCTTCTGTATACAGTAGAGTCTCACTTATCCAACACTCGCTTATCCAACGTTCTGGATTATCCAACGCAGTTTTGTAGTCAATGTTTTCAATAAATCGTGATATTTTGGTACTAAATTCGTAAATACAGTAATTACTACATAGCATTATTTCTTATTGAACTACTTTTTCTGTCAAATTTGTTGTATAGCATGATGTTTTGGTGCTTAATTTGTAAAATCATAACCTAATTTGATGTTTAATAGCCTTTTCCTTAATCCCTCATTATCCAACATATCCGCTTATCCAACGTTCTGCCGGCCCGTTTATGTTGGATAAGTGAGACTCTACTGTATCTGCTACATCTTATTGGGCACATTGGCTTCTCGTTGGTTACCTCCAAATTAAATTGCTACAACATACATTATGCTTTGCCACTTCCACAAATGGTCCAAAACCTACAGCCACTTGTTTGCTGATAGCGCCTAAAAAGTATTCAAAGGCATAGCCATATTACTGTAGAATATCAGTATGCAAAGAGACTTTATCGCAGCTTAGATACTAAGAGAACAAAGATGGTAGCTTTATGTTTTGTATAAATTAAGAGTATTTCCCACTTTTGGGGAAAACCAACCCTTCCTGAATGTTAGAAACAAAGCGAAATTGCACCCACCCCTGAGAAGGGTCATGTTCAGAATTAAACGGTGAAAATGGATTGTGGTACTGTGCTGCCTATCCCTGCATTAAGATCTAGATGAGTGGTCCTTCTTGAATGCCTGATGTTAAGATTAATCAGCCCGACATACATAAAGGAAACAGCCTATTTGCTGGACTTCCTTCTAACAGGTGTATTCCTCACACTTTCAATAAAAGCATTTAACAAAGACCTTGAAGACCTCTTTTTGCACTGTTGCCTTCAAAAAAACTTGTTTTCGAGCTCAACAATCTCAAAATTAATGTGCACAACATTCCTTTTTTGTTTATTATATACATTTGTTTTGTGCCTGCATGATACAAGTTACCTATGCATGATATGGTGACTATCACACACTTTTCTTGGAAAGCTTTGTTCGACATCTGAGGAAAGTGTGTCCAAAGCCACCTAGATTTCCAGGGCTGAAAATGTTGCAGTCCAGCATCTGAACAATTACAACATGCTGGTTGCATTATAAGCTAACTGGAAACCTAAAACTACTCCAAAACATAAAACCTTTTGCTGTTAGTTACCCATGTTCATCATTTAGGAAAGGGGGTTAGTCACACATCCAGCACAGTGTAGTGGGGGAGGCACCCTAGAAATAGGACACAAGAGTGAGTGCAGAGCTGAATCCAGCTCAGAAAGAATTTTTTAAAAGACTTGCTAGGGAAATTTTCTCCCTCCCTTTCTGGTTCCTTTGTTAAGTGAGCAAAAGGCGTGCTGACAACCTCGGAAGTGTCTGGGATGTCTGCTTCTTCCAATGGGGCTTGTGTAAGCTTACTCCTATCCCCTCCCCAGTCAAATTTCTAGCAGTGGTAGGAGAGGCTCTTTGGAGGAGAGCTTGGCAGGTGCTGGATGCATGACTAACCCCCCTTTCTCCCCCCTCCTCAATCCCTCATTCACTGTGCATATGCAAATGCAGATAATTCCAAAATCTTAATTCTGGTACCAAACATTTTTCATAAGGAAGACTGATCCAGTATACTGAATTCATTATGTATTCAGCATATAAAATGATAATATATAATGAATATAATTAATACAATGAATACTGAATTATATTCATTACAACTTCTCATTCCTTTTATATATGCTGTTTTCTATAACTTTAGCTTTAAAACACAGCTAAAATATGCTTAAATTAAATAAAGTTTGAATGGCTTTCTTTTAACTATACAACACAGTATTCTGAATAGCCTTAATAACATGTTAAAGAGGTGCAATGAAACATATTTTCAATGAAATCTCTAAAGAATGAACATTTTTGGCATGCAATAGGCAACCTCTGAAAATTTGATCTTAAAGCCTCCTGTGAGAGCTGGCAGTCATTATGCTAAGCTGTTGTCATAACCATATCTATAACCAAAAGATACTAAGTATTGTATATAGCAAAACACATGAGTATAACTTTGGCATGTTAGCAAAGTGTCAAAATTGCCTATGAAAGCATGGGTGTGCATTTTAAAAGAAAATACCTAAGCATGTAAAAATGTCATAAAACCTGAGAGAAGGATTTGAAGACAGAATCTAAACATGGGCACATTACATTTCCATCCCATAGCTGATATGTTTGTTGCAGCTAAGTGCCAAGTAACACCTCACAGAGAAACAATTAAGTATTATGGACTTTGTAAAATGCCACTTTTATCTTCTTTTGCTACATATGAACAACACAATCGGTACCTCGTCTGGAAAGATCTTAATAACATAACATAATAATTCTCTCTTTCGAATTATGGGTCTTCTGTGCAATGAACCAACCTCTTACAATATAGTATCAGAATTCCTCTGTAGCCCTTGGAGCAAAGGAAGCTCTGTCTAGAATTTTAAAAAAAGAAACGCCTGTGTAAAACTGGCTCCCTGTATGATGTTGCCTTTTCAACATCAGAACATTAACTCACTAGTACAGAGCTATCTATTTTGATGGAAAGGCATTCTCCAGTTCCTACAAGGAAGAAGACCTTTTTAACTCCCCAACCATTATACTGTAAATGCTAGGGAGCAAACCTGTAGTCTTCTACAGTCAACACAAATGCTCCATCACTATCAGCAAACACAGTGTAACCGTAACAGAAAAGACCAATAAGGAATGTATCTCAAATATTTTAAAGTAATAACTATGCAGGTACTGGCAAGCGGTATATTAGATCACATCTGTTCCCTTAATGTTTACTGAATTTATCCTAAAACAGAATGATCTTTGAAAACGTCACAGAGATTAAAAGTAGAGTGATTTTTAAAACATTTTTAGGTGAGTTACTGCACACAATTAGAATTGTACTTTTTTAAGAGAATGAAGTAGGAGGATTCATAGAAATCAATAAGAGCAGTTCTGCAATGCAGAATGTTTGCTGTGATCAGACTACTGCACAAATTAAAGCATTGGTTCTGAGGACCTTTGGATGGTTCTTTTGAAATCATTCAGTAATCTAGGAGAAAAAGATATGTAAATGTAGTAGTATTTTTACTGAGCCTAGAACTGAATGCACAGATTTCAAGATGGGCAGTTGTGCAAGGCAGAAAAATGGCTACTGTGATCATAGAAACAAAGCTGGAGAAGACCGCAAGGGCCATCCAGTTCAACCTCATGTCAGGCAGGAATATAAAAACAAAGCACTTCTGGCAGATGGCTATCTATCCACTGTTTAAAAGGCCAGCAGAGAAGGAGACTCCACTACACTCCAAGGCAGCATATTTTTCTGTCAAACAGCTCCTACCAACAAGATTTTTTTTCCCTGATGTTTAGGAAAAATATCTTTTCCTGCAAACAGCAAAAAAGAAAGCATGCCTCCTCCTCAATATGATAGCATTTCAAATATTTAAACATGGCTATCATGTCAGCCCCTTTATCTTTTCCAAGTTAAACATACCCAATTCCCCAAGCCACTCGTCACAGGGCTTGGCTTCCAGCTCCTTTACAGCTTTGGTCACACTTCTCTGGACGTGTTTCAGATTGTCAATATCTTTCTTGAACTGGGGTGCCCAGAACTGGACACAGTATTCTAAGTGAAGTCTGATCAAAGCAGAATGGAGTGGTTGTATTACTTCTCTCAATCTAGACACTATTGATGCAGTCTAGAAATTTCATTGGCTTTTTTAGCTGTTCATAATTAGATTACAATATCAGTTCTGAGGCTCTTTAGGTGGTTTGTCTCATAGATACTTCCATCACTCAATAATCTGGGGAAAAATAAAGTACAAATGTAAGCAGAGTTTTCTTTTGAACCTAGAACTGTATGAGTGCTGGATACTACCCACAGCAGTTGAATTCTGGAGTGCAACAGTCAGCCGTGTAATCAAAATAGCCCAAGTTCCTTTTTGCAACTAACTTTCATGGGTTGGTTAGCTTTATTCTATGCAGGAAAAGGTATTGTTTTGTGTACTGAATCTAAACGGTTAATGCAAACAAGCATTTCTGAATTTTCAGGACTAGCAAATTATTTTAGCAGCCCAACAAAGAAAGAGGTTCTGCTTTTTATAGTCCTTGATTTAAAAGGGACATTGTTAGTAAAGCCAAGATTCACTAAACTGCTAAAGAAAATTATCACTAAAGCCCTATGGGCTACAGAAGAGTACAGAACAGTAGCACAACTACTATAACAATTCTGTTTTTCTCTGAGACCTACTGTGGTGCAGTAGTGGATATCAAAAAAACCACATGACATTCAGTAAGTGACCATAAGCCATTTACTATTTCTCAGGCTAACATGCTTTTCTGAAATGATGAAGTACTTCATGTATGGCTCATTAAGATCTCTGAATGAAGAAGAGAACTAGATCTTGTTGGATATTGTAAGTGGACTTCAGAAATAAATAGATGAAAAGCATGATGAACCAATCATGAATAGCAGGATTACAGCCACTTTGAACACACAATAGGACAACAGAGTACTTGAACCACCTTAGATATACTTCCTGAAATGCTACACATGCTACACAGGGGCATAAAAGGGAATTCCCAATAGAACCAGAATTTTCTCAAGGGAGAAGACAAACCTTCAAGGTGAATGATCATGATACTACCATAGAAGAAGTTGTACTTCTCAGGCATCCATGGATGGAATACAGAGCAGGGACTAATGGGGAAATATTCAGAACTCAAAGAAAGATCTAAAAGTATAAGTGTAACCTGAATCCTGACCATTTCAATCTTAAAAAGTTAAAACCAGCACCATGTGTTTGGGTTGGAAATGCGAAGTGAAGTACAGTATATGTTGAAAAAATCCTTATGGGGTTACTCTCGTCAAAAATTGGGTAGACACTCTACAGTAGTTGTGAGCCCTTAGATATCTTCAAGACATGAACTGTATTGTTGTAATCTAATCAGGGTATTACCATGAATAACCAAGGCTAATAAAAATATACTTTAGGTTTTGGCTGCCACCTGAACTTCTACAAGTAATGCTGAGCCTAGAATTATCCTGAGATTACAGAACATGTCCTTTAAACAAGATCATTACAATGTTCAAGACAGGCATTTCCCTGGGCGCATAACTCTCTGAATTTTCCCACAATACAAAAAAACTTATTCACATCTAGACTGTCATTGTTCCCAAAATGCTAATGGAAGAAAGCTACAGAAATAAAGAGAGTTGTATGAGTAGAACTGGAAATTACAGTGGTAACATTAAAAAGACAAAACCGAAGTATTAAGAACCAGGTAGAACAATTATCATGGAGCATAACAATAATCACAAGTAGAAACAGGACAATGATAAAGTGGGGACTCCGCTCCCAACCTTAGAGAGTATCACAGATGGAAACCACAGTCAATAGAATTCAAGTCTTCCAAGAGGATCAAATGGATCAACAGTTTCATTCCCATGGTCAAAGGTGGCTTCGGCCTTAAACACAGTAGAAAACTAAAATGTGATAGAAATAAAGACACCTAGTGTTATTCTACAGTATCTAAGTATCCTGCTAAAAATCAGTATCCAGCTTTTTAAAAATCCAAGTTAGAATTCTGCCTGCTGTTGCTTTCTGCAATAGTTAACGATTTAAAAAGCAAGCAGGGACCTTACTATCAGTTACTTCAAGAGAGCAGAAAAGTGCTATTTCGTTCAGAAGACATTAATCCCTTTGAGATAGGTTCCAAAGGCAAGAACTGAGCGATCCAATGTGGCTAAAAGTTCTCAAAGGACTTAATATACATCAACAGGAAGGATCAATGGAATTTCATTGAAGTTGCCACAACATGAACAGGTGAAGAGGCATTCCATTACAGATATTAAAAATTTAATCTACAATCAAACTAAATAAAACTCACTATCTAACTGTGGCTTGTCCATCAAATAGAAGAATGTGGCATTATATATTAATTTATTTGTTTTACATATACCCCACCTTTCCTCTTGCACACGATCCAAGGTGTTTCACATCCAATTTAAAACAAGGTACAGCTAAAAACAGTACTAAATACAAAAATATAAATATTAAACAAACAATGCTATTAAAAATACAAAGTTGAAACAGCCACCATTTAAAAAAACTGCATGATTTTAATTGATGTTTTAATTAATTTTAATTGTATTGTTTTAATTGTATCTATTTGTTTTATATTTATATGTATCATCATCAAATTACTGCCTGTTGTAAGGCCACTCTGAGTCCTCCTTTCAGGGTGAGAAGAGCAGGATACAAATATATGAAATAAATAAAAAGATAAAGGCGCTGCCCTATTATCATACCCTTCTTCCACCTAAATTATGAGGCAAATTATAATACAAACTATGTCTTAACCCAGTGGTTCTCAGCCTGTGGGTCCCCATATGTTTTGGCCTTCCGCTCCCAGAAATCCTAACAGCTGGTTGAGAACCACTGCCTTAACCAGAACTTTGAATTCTTCCCAGAAACAGCAATGCAAGCAGTAAAGGTGTTTCAAACAAGGATGGCATGTGTTCTCTCTAACCAGCCTAAGTCAGGAGTCCAGCAACAACATTTTGGACCCACCTAAAGTTTTCAGTTTCTAAAATCAGCCCCACAATAAAGTGTATTACAGTAATCTAAATGGGATGTAAATCAAGGCATGCAGCCACAGGTCATGTCTGACATCTCCAAGAACATGCACAGTGCAACTTGTAATTCTACAAATGCACTCCCAGCCTTCAAAATCTGAGAATCCAAGATTGTCATTGCTGCTACCATTACCATCACAATGGATATGGATTTATTTTGTGGTTTGTCATTTTTCTCACTATTCCTGCTTATCATCCCAATCTACCCGATTTCTTTCTGATAGCCAAACTGATAATAAGGCGGGGCCAGGAAGACATCTTTCCACCACATCTCCTGTATCATTTTAATGATATAATAATATATACAGTAGAGTCTCACTTATCCAAGCTAAACGGGCCGGCAGAAGCTTGGATAAGCGAATATCTTGGATAATGAGGGATTAAGGAAATGCCTATTAAACATCAAATTAGGTTATGATTTTACAAATTAAGCACCAAAACATCATGTTATACCACAAATTTGACATAATAAGTAGTTCAATATGCAGTAATGTTATGTTGTAATCACTGTATTTATGAATTTAGCACCAAAATATCACGATATATTGAAAACATTGACTACAAAAATGGCTTGGATAATCCAGAAATTTGGATAAGCGAGGCTTGGATAAGCGAGGCTTGGATAAGTGAGACTCTACTGTAATAATATTATACTATACTAATATTACAATATATTGTATATACATGTAATATTAATAATAATAGTATGATGTAATACAATGTAATAATTATAATTCACTATAATTTTATATTTATATTACATGCAATATTACTAATAATATTGCAATATAGCCGTATAACATAATATATTGTATGTATATATACAGTAGAGTCTCACTTATCCAACACTCGTTTATCCAACATTCTGGATTATCCAACACATTTTTGTAGTCAATGTTTTCAATACATTGTGATATTTTGGTGCTAAATTCGTAAATACAGTAATTACTACATAGCATTACTGCGTATTGAACTACTTTTTCTGTCAAATTTGTTGTGTAACATGATGTTTTGGTACTTAATTTGTAAAATCATAATGTAATTTGATGTTTAATAGGCTTTTCCTTAATCCCTCCTTATTATCCAACATATCCGCTTATCCAACATTCTGCCGGTCCGTTTATGTTGGATAAGTGAGACTCTACTGTACTTGTAAACCGCCCTGAGTCCCCTTCAGGGTGAGAAGGGCGGGATATAAATGTTGCTAATAAATAAATAAATAAATAACCTGTCTTATGCCTAAATCGTAGAAATAATTTTGGCATCCAAAAACAATTGTATCAGGAGCTCTAGTTTACCTTTTCAGATTTGGAGCTGTGATGACTCATGGGCCATGTAGTCCCGTTCCTAGCGCTGTTGTGACAGATGAAGAGGAAAACTTGGGTTTTCCACCGTTTCAGCCAGAATTGGAACTTTCCCAGCCTGAATTGGAGCCCTTGCACCTGCAGGAGGTTTGTCTTCCAGAAATCTGCCAAACAAGCCCTGAGTCAAAATCTCCCCCATTTTCTCGCCGTAACTATTATCAACAACAAAAAGGAGTTCAACAGGCTAATCGCAGAAGCCTGAGAATCGCAGCCAGGCATTCAGCTGATTAAGACTGCTTTCATGAGAAACTTTAGGGAGTCATGCATCTGGACACAGAGATTGACTTTCGGTTCTGGTTCCCCAGAGAAGTGTTCTTTGGTGGGAAAACGAGACCCTATTTAGGTTCTTTGCCCTGTAGGAATCTTGCGGAGTCAATTCGTCAGCTACTGGAGTAGGTTGTGTGTGGACAGCGCTACTCCCGTTTCCAAGCCTTCGTTCCCGTTTCCAGCCTTGTTCTGCTTCACGGACCTTGCCTTGCTTCCTAGGACTCAGCCTTGCTTTCCAGGACCTTGCCTTGCTTTCCAGGACCTTGCCAAGTATTTACCACGGATCTTGTCCCTGTTCCTCGTACCTTGTTGCCTTGTATCAAGCCTTGTGTTCCAGGAATCAAGTTTACTTCCTAGCCTTACATCAAGTTCCTTGGACTAAGAACCTTGTCATCTCCCCTCACTTTGCTTGGCAAAGTGAGTGTTTCGGTTACTGGATTACAACTTTGGACCTTAATATTTTATATTGGACATTGTTTTCCTGGACTATAATTGACCTTTCCTGAAAGGTCTTCTCCTGAACTATATTCTACACTTATTTTTATTGCCTTTACTTATTTCCTTAATAAAGATATTAGATAGAATCTGGCCTCTGTGTATGGTTATTGGTGCTCTGCAGCCTGGGTCGCGACAGGAGCCTGCAACTGGTTTCTTGAGAAAATGTCAGCCCCCTACCACCCCTTTCTACTTCAACAAAAACTAAACGTCATATCAAGACATCTGAAGACACACGAAGCAGTCATCTTGCTAAAGATAAGAAAGTTTGTGTCTGGTCAATACGTGGGCAGGAGATTGTTTGGAATTGCCATGTATGCCTTCTTGAGTTCAATCATGGGATATTTTTTAAAAAAAATCTATGTTGGGGCAGCAATAGCAGTGAAACATAGATATACAATTCAATACTCAGACATAACAATAGCGCAGACAGATCAATAGAACCGAAAGGAGCCAATAAAACCATGATTAAAGCTAATATTACATCATATATGTAATGCCTGAGCAAAGAGATCAACCATTTTTGAATGATCTTGCCAGCCATACTAAAAACTGCAGTGGCCAGATGCTCTGCTTCTACTACAAGATAACTGGAGGCTACCAAGAGCAAATATGTTCTCTATTAGCCTTTTCTATGGGAAAGATAGGTGTGGATTATTCTAGTTTCAACAGTTGCTCAGTAAACGGGCTCAAGCTCTAATGCTAGCAGCTGAAATCCTTCTAACTGATCATGCTTGCCAGAGGGTATATCATGCTTAATATAAGCATAGCAAGCAGAACTGTTAAAAATTAACGTGATTAAATAAAATATTTGCCTGGTACCAAAATTACAAGAGGATCACTACTCAGCAAAATCTTCTGAGGATGATATATCTTGTCCACCCTTCCCCATCTACACACCACTTGCCTAAGTGGGAATGTGATACATTCAAAAGGGTGTCTGCTATGCAGCCTTGTGCAGAAGGTCTGGATCTATTTAAAAATGAAACACACTGTGACCAAGTTGTCAGGGAATACTTGATATGCCAAGCCACAACATGAACACTGAAAGCCAAGAGTTCTGGAGTACTCAACAATCGGGCTGAAACTGATTCTGCAAAGTCAATCAGGGAATCTTTAGGCAGGATGGCTAGGAGAAGATGGTTTACCAAGAGAAGCTGTCATCTGCCCCTTGAAGTCAATACTGAGAACACCCTTTTCATTAAAGGGCAGTCTGTCATATAATTCATACAATGAGCAAGCTATGGTAATGCCATCTTCTTGCCTGCCTGTCTACACTGTGCAGACATATGCATATGCTGTTCCACAATCTATCGAAGTTGTCGATTCAAGCTATGCTGCTCTTTTCAAACAGGTTATTTCTTGCAGCCATTCTAAATGCTTCTCGTTAAGTTGTACTCTGGTCTAGTATTAACTAATAGCAACAGGAAGTATAGGAAGCTGGATTGACAAAGTGTTGAGAGGGGGATGGATGAGCTAAAGGAGATCTACAGTCTGATTCTGTTTCCTCTTATCTTGCCTGTCCATCCATTCTTTGTATCTCCTACCTCCTCCCCTCAAATGCATATCCAATAGTGAACAATAGCCGTGTTCCCAAGTATCAACGCGTTGTTCTACAAAACCTATATTGGCCAACATTCTCCCATATCCTCTTCCTCTTAAAGCATTAAGACTCGTGCACATAGTCCCTCTACAAGAATGTCACACAAGCTAATGAAAGGACTGAACTCACAGATAGTTCCCTAAAAATAAAACAAAACAGTCCTCATTACTCTGCTATGCAGAAATCATGAACCCCACCCGGAAACTACTTATGACAAAGTAACAGGAAAACAACTCTTAAGCATTGGCCCCAGCTAGGAAATATGACCTATCATCATCCATAAATGTCCTCAACAACCCAGGAAGCAGCAAGCCCATATTCTCCTAGTGCATAACTAAGGCTGGAACATGACTTAATTGACTGATCAAATAGTCAATTGATCACCAAAGTACCATCAATATATCATAAAAACATCATACCTGAAAAATCAGATTATTCCCTCTATAATAAAAATTAAATCAAAATACATACATGTTAAAGCAGTTGCTATTACTTCATTTTCTGTTCTCTCTTCCTGCTTTTAAAACTGCATATCCAGAGTACAACTTAATGAGAAGTATTTACATTTTGTTTGTATGTAGAATTCATATTAAACAGAATTGTTTTGTAACTGCATTCATCTACAAACTGACTGATATTAAAGGTTATAATAACTCATTATAATGTTAAAAATGAATGTCATTCCATCACAGTAACATGAATCACAATTCTTTTCCCAACACTTGCCAAGGCAAGAATCCCATCTTCTTCCAATAAACATGAGAAGCCCCAGCTTTTCTCCTCTTTCTGAGCTTGAAATGTCTGAGGGTGGAAGATATCCCTGTAATTGTTATTATACTTCCAAGATGCTTCAATAGCAGATCCAGCTACTGCACATAATCTGTTTCCCATATGGTTGTTGTATGTCTTTCGGGCTGTGTGGCCATGTTCCAGAAGTATTCTCTCCTGACGTTTCGCCCACATCTATGGCAGGCATCCTCAGAGGTTGTGAGGTATGGATAAACTTGGCAAGGAAAGGAAAAAAATATATATCTGTGGAGAGTCCAGGGTGTGACAAGAGTCCTTTGTCACTGGGAAGCCAGCATTAATGTTTCAGTTGATCACCCTAATTAGCATTGGAAAGGTTTTGTCTCTTGCCTGGGGGGCATCCTTTGTTCAGTCATTAGCCGTCCTTGGGGCTCCTCTGCCCTCAGAGGGTAGGTTCCCATCTACTGTTTTGATTTTAGAGTTTTTACTGGTAGCCAGATTTTGTTCACTTGATGAACCAGCCTGGACACAGTATATTATTTAAGAACACAGAAATGCTGGACCACTCCAACAACTATCATGTCAGTCTACACAGAGAAGCCATTGAAATCCACAAGCATGTGGACAACTTCAACAGAAAGGAGAAAACCATGAAAATGAACAAAATCTGGCTACCAGTTTTAAAAAAACTCTAAAATCAAAACAGTCTTCATACATCCCATTTCTTTTTTATTCTTTATAAAAACTCTATATCCAGTGGCTTTTAATATTCTCATTTTTTATGTTACTGTAATATTGTGGCTATTTTTAAATGTCTTTCGCAAGTCAATTAGCAGATGGCAAGATACATGTTTTTCAAAAAACAAACTGACAAGCAAACCCAAACCTTCATTTCATGGCTGAAGGAGAACAGAGGAGTTGTCCAAGCAACTGCACATTGCTTGGGGTTGCTCCAAAAGGCATATCACAAATTCCCTAAGCCTCCCTATCAAACTCGAACTTTGAATCTGAAGAATTGAGGAAAACAAACTAATGTTGAGGTAGGCCACCACACTGAGGACTGGCACCCACCCTTTGGAACAAAGTGAAGAACACACTTTCCTACTTGGCTATTAAGGATAGACAAAAAAAATGTGAATTCAACAGTAACAGTTTTCAGTTTTTATAAATAGCATTAGGTCTCAAGACATGTCCATGGATATGCCTTGAGTTCCTACATTAGGAGAAAGGAGGGATAGAAATAAATAGTTTTAGTACCTCCACAGTAAAGAAAGTTTAACCAAGGAAAGTTGCAGGAGCCTATTCAGACATATGCTATACATATCAATTGACTGATTACATAAAAATAAAATATGGAAGTTACATGTAACAGCTCTGTTGGAATGTTCTCAGCCTATGTTGACCAGGTTGCTGGGCCCTAACTCAACCTCAGCAAGCAGAAATGGACACAAGAGAAAATGCAGCCAATAGCAATAAAAAATTCAACTGTATAATACCTGGTAACTTTCACAAAATACGCTCACTCATCGTATTATCCTAGCTGATTAAGCATCATAAACTGGCTAACTCAAAAGACACTTTAATCAGAGTGTCAGCATTTAAAAATGAGTATTTCCCATTTTCTTATTAATTGAAAACAGATTTGCAAAACTGTTAATGTTGCTTGTGAAAGTGCTCTCGGTTTCCCAGAACAAAAAAAATGAAGAAACTACCCCCTAGAACTGCTGTGGTGATTAACAATTGTGTATTTCTGAAGTTCTATATGAATTAATGAAGTAAAAACAAATCCAAATGGAAGAAACATTGGTGGTTGATATGATGTATCTATGCTTTTTTTCTACTATATCTTTCTTTGTGAAATCTCTTCTAGACTGCCTCCATTTTACAACATGTTGGAAACTGTTATGATTGCCATGTTGGCTGAATACACATTTTATTTGCATTTTAGCCAACTTTCTCAGATAATTATAAAAGCTTTAATCAAATGCAGAGAAAAAATATGAAGAGACTGCACTGAACAGACGGCCTGTCAATCTGTGGTCAAGATACAGTATTATACACCACAGTGTTTAGCATTTCAAGAAAATCAAAGTCCCCTCTACACACCACCCCTTCCATCTTCCATCACCTCTTCAGACTGTGAACATCCAAGTGACCCAAAAGATCAGACTCAAGAAAAGCAAGGTGAGAAAAGCCGCACTGCATGTGAGCAACTTCTCCTATCTAATTCAGCTTTGAAACTTGTTAACACCACAAAGCATCAGCAGCTCACAGGTCAAAACATGGGGCCAACCTTATTTCTCAGACAATATACTTTAACACCAAGACACTTTGTTGCACTAACTACAGAAGAGAGATGCCTGAATGCACAGAATTGCAACAATTTCTACCCAACGTTCACAATCAAGAAACGGTGAAGGACAAATTGACAACATTGAGATAAATGATTTTAGACCCTTGATTTTTCAGACATCTACAGCATCCTTTCACTAACACTACTGAGGACTCACTGCATATGGATTTGTTCAAAACTACATTATATGGCAGTGCAGATCCAACCTTAAACGATGTATGTGAACTGCATTGGAGAATAAAACAGGTTGAGCAACTCCTCTTTTGAAAGTTCAAAATACTCCAAAATCCAAAACTGTGCACACAGGTAGCTGAGATTGTGACACTTTTGCTTTCCGATTGTCCAATATACACTAACTTTGTTTCATGCTCAAAGAGATTAAACAAATTTTATATGTTTTAAGTTTTGTATATTGTCTCATGTGTTTTAATGTCTAATGTAAACTGTTTTTAATTGCTTTATGTTTTATTGGATTGGCACTGAATTTTTGCCAGATCTGTAAGCTGCCTTGAGTCCCTTCAGGTGAGAAAGTAAGATCCACACTAATTTCAGTACCATCAACAGAAAAAAAAGCCAAACCAGAAATTTTAAGATGCAGCCCATTTTAAAGAGATGTTTATATGAGGGGAAAAGTGTTTATTGTATGTGTGTGTGTGTGCGCGCGCGTGTGCACGCTCAAATGCAAATGCAGATTTCTCTAAATGTCAAAATCACCAAATTCCAATTCTGGTCCCAAATATTTCAGATAAGAGATACTCAATCTGTACTACATTCAGGCCATTTATCCATGGACCTCAATTATACATCCAATTCAGGGTGCTCCTGCACTATAGAATTAATGCAACTTGACACAATTTTGACTGTCATGACTCCATTGCTATGGAGTCATAGGAGTTCAAGTTTAGTGGAGCACCACTACTCTTCAGCAGGGAAAGCTAACAAACTTGTACAACTACAACTCCCATGATTCCATAACACTGAGCCAAGGTTAGTTTAAGTGACATCAAACTGAATTCATTCCACAATGGGGATGCACCATTAGCCAGCCAGCATGGTACAGGCAGCCCCAAGTTACAAGCATCCAACTTACAAATGACTCATAGTTAAGAATTGAGATGAGACAACAGGAAGTGAGAGAAATCTACTCCTAGGAAGGGAAATTCACTCCTGGAAGAGTTATCATGGGGAAAAAGGTGTCTCCAATGAAGTTTTGTCACCAATTCTTGCTTCCACAACAAGCCAATTTTTTCAAAATCCAATTATCACAGGGACAAAAAGTGCGGTAAATCTTCTATCAGGGGCACAGACCACAAAACAAATGTCACAAGGAGAGTTTCCCTATGCTATCTAAAGTGCTTTATATACACACATGTGTATTTATTTACCATATTTATATCCCACCCTTCTCACCCTGAAGAGGACTCAGAGCAGCCTTACATATAGGCAACAATTCAATGCCATATAAAACAAACAATCAAATAAAAATAAACAGTTACATTAAAAACATAGGATTTAAAACATATTAACATTTAAAAACCACACAGTCCAAAACTGTAATCCAGAGTTACTAATTGAACATATTCCATATCCATTTCTAGCACTGCATTACTTTACTGACCAAAGGCTTGGTCCCATAGCCATGTCTTTTCTTTCTGAAAGCCAGAAGGGAGGCCACTGACCTGATTTCACTGGGGAGGGAATTCCATAACCAAGGGGCCACCACTGAGAAGGCCCCATCTCTCGACCCCACCAACCACACCTGTGAAAGAGGCAGGACCGAGAGCAGGGCCTCCCCGAAGATCTTAACCTCCAAGGTGGTTCATGGGGGAAATGCGTTTGGACAGGTAAGCCGGGCCGGAACTGTTTAGGGCTTTATAGGCTAAAGCCAGCACTCTGAATTGTGCTCAGCAGCATATTGGCAGCCAGTGGAGCTGACACTGAGTTGGAGTTACATTAAACACATGTCCCTGTTCCGACTAACATACAAATTCAACTATAGAACCTATCTTGTTCGTAACCCAGGGACACCTTGTATTATGATTTGAGTGTTGGATAAACTGCATCCTATAAGTCTACACTGGGTTACATGGCAGTATGTAAATGGGCCTGGGAGAGCAGGGTTCAAAGTCATGAAAACTTAGTGGGTAACCTTAGTCAAGTCACTTTTTTTAGGACTCGGAGGGAAAGAATGGCAAACCTCCCTTGATTACATTAATTCCAGTATAGATGAGTCCAACGTCCCTTTTCTCATAAACAGAGATCTCCTCATCTCCTTTAAAAAAAAATAAAGACAATTCTTTCCTCCTTTCAGAAAAAGACAAAAGATAAAATTTCCCCCAAATAATTGTCCAATCCATTCTCAGGTGTACAGCACTTTGTCCCCTTCACTCATTTTCGTACAACACCCTTATTAAGGTAGCTCCACTGGCTGCTGATAAGTTTCTAGTCCTAATTCAAGGTACAGGCTATGACCCATACAGCCCTAAATGGTTCGGGCCCTGTCTATCTTTGGGACCGCATCTCTCCCAGCACGAGCTCCAAGATCTGCTGGGGAGGCTCTCCTCTCGTTTCCACCACTGTCACAAGCACGGTTGGTGACAAGAGGGAGAAAGCCTTCTCGGTGGTGGCTCCCATCTCTGGAACACCCTCCTCAGGAACATTAGGCATGCCCTCACATTGTCCTCCTTTTGTAGGGTCGTGAAAACCTGGATGTTCCAGCAAATTTTTAAGAATGACTAGTCCCTAGGCCCAGTTCCTTGATATTACTCTGTCATGCACTTCATCCACTTCCCTGGCCCTTAATATGCTGTTGCACTATCCCTTGCCCAGCCCCTTTTATAGTTGGCCACATTCATTTTGTTATCCTGGACATTAGTTTGCTGAACTGCTACAATTAAATGGGGTTTTAATGTTTTTATTTTAGTATGTTTTAGCTTGATTTTGGCTTTTATGATGTTTTCCTTTTTTGTTATTCTGTTTGTTTAAGTTAATTTAAACATATAGACGCTGAGAACCGTGGCATAGACACTGTGGCTGCCAGTCTGCTACTGGGCACAATTCAAACTGCTGGCTTTAGCTATAAAGCCCTAAACAATTCAGGCCCTGGTTACCTGTCCGAACGGATCTCCCTCTATGACCCACTTTGGAAGTTAAGAGGTCCTGCTGTCTGTCCCACCACCTTTGCAAATGTGATTGGTTGGGACGAAAGACAAGGTCTTCTCAGTGGTGGCCCTTCATCTATGGCATTCCCTCCTCAATGAAATTAGGTCATCTCCATCCCTCCTGACCTTCAGGAAAAGACTTAAGGCATGGCTGTGGGACCAAGAATTCAACTAGTAAACAGTGCAATAATGATAATGGATTAATGGGATTGACAATTGGACAGGCCTTGGACTACGATCTGGACTACATGATTTTAATTGATGTTTTAATAATTAATGTTTAATTGTATGATTTTAATTGTATCTGTTTATTTTTATATTTATATGCATTGGCCTCAAATTGCTGCCTGGTGTAAGCCTGCCCTGAGTCCCGTTCCGGGTGAGAAGGGCTGGATACAAATTATGTGAAATAAATAATAAAATAAAAAATTAGGTTCTGTTATATTTTTAAATGTGTTCTTTGATATATTGTCTGTATGGTATTCTTTCCAGCAATTGGATCATTGGTATTGCACCACCTGACATCTGCCAGGAAGTAGCAGGCAACAATGAAAGAACCAAGGCAGTGACATCTCCGGCCCATCAGATATCAGCCAACACATCAATGCCTTAAATCAAGAAATAGTTTTCTAAGATCTACAGAGATAGTTGCAGGAACATCTCAGCAAGCGAGAGTCCAAAAGTGGCAGGCTAAAACCCGGAACCTCAAACCATGGCTGATAACAAATGAGAGACTCCTGGGCACACAGAAGACTGAGAGACTTGTAAGGTGCTGAACAGACATTAAGAAATGGGGCCACAAAGTGGAGTCCACAATATGTGAGTGTGGAGAACAGCAAACCACAGACCACCTATTACAATGCAGTCTGAGCCCTGCCACATGCACAATGGAGGACCTTCTTATAGCACAGTGGTTTCCAACCTTTTTTTGACCAGGGACCACTCTCCAACATTAGTACCCAAAGGGTTATGAATGCAGTTTGGTTATTTGGGGTATTGATTCAAAAAACTGCATTGGATAAACCACATCAGCTCTAGTTTGTAATACAGAACATATGCCATCCAGTAGTTGCCATCTGTTTGCCCACAGAAAGCCATATTGAATAATCTAGAGCTGATATAGTCTATCCAATGCAATTTTCTGAATCAGCACCCTAAATAACCCCAGGAACAGGCCTAAAAACAAAGACACCAAGGAAAATTTTTTGGTTGGGCTGTGTTATTAATCCATAGTAGTAACGGTGAGGCCGCGGACCATATTTCAGTTCTTGCAGACCACTGGTAGTTCACGGACCACAGGCTGGGAACCACTGTATGTAGCAACACCAAAGGCACTCCAAGTGGGGATAGGACATTTAGTAGAATGCCAAGATTTTAACTGTTTGTGTTTTTAAATACAACTGTACCTCGGTTCCAGGCATGGGCTACTTCACCCCTCCAGGTGTTTTGGACTTCAACTCCCACAATTTTTAACAGCCTATGTGGGGTTTGCCTCTGAAGACTGTTCGGAAGCTCCAAATGGTCCAATGGGCGGCAACCAGATTGCTCACCGGAGCGGCGTACAGGGAGCGTCAGCTCCACTGGCTGCCAGTCTGCTACCAAGCACAATTCAAAGTGCTGGCTTTAGCCTATAAAGCCTTAAACAGTTCTGACCCAGCTTACCTTTCCAAACGTATCTCCCTCTACGACCCATTTAGGAGTTTAAGATCATCTGCAAAGGCCCTGCTCTCGGTCCCACCTTCTTCGCAGGTTCAATTGGTGGGGATGAGAGACAGGGCCTTCTCAGTGGTGGCCCCTTGGCTTTAGAATTCCCTCCCCAGGGACATTAGATCAGCCCCCTTCCTCCTGATCTTCCGCAAGAAAGTAAAAATGTGGCTCCGTCACCAAGCCTTTGGAGAACCTGTGCAATAAACATATATGGAATGACATGTTATGACTATAGGAACGGCCCGGTTTATGCTTGTAGATTATGTGATCAATTATGATTGTGTGGTTTTCAAATGTTTTTAATTGTTTTACTTGTATTTTATTATTCTTTTAAATGTCCTTTTTAATGCTGTATTTTTGTCAAGGCATCAAATAGCTGCCTTTATGTGAAGCCCCTTCGGGGTAGTGAAAGGCGGGATAGTATTGTAAATAAATAAAACACCTGGAGGGCTGAAGTTTGCCCATACCTGCTTGGTTCACTTCTGACACGATAAATAAATAAATCCGGCAATTGAATGTTTGCCTATATCAGTGGTTCCCAACCTGTTAGCCGTGAGACTTAAGAGCTGCGAGACATGTGGGGAAAATCAGCTCTATCAGAAACTAGCGCTGATGTGGTCTATCTAATGCAATTTTCTGAATCTGCACCCCAAATAACCAAACCGAATCTAAAGTTGGCCAAAAACTGATTCCTAACCTTTTTGGTACTAATGTTGGAGAGTGGTCCCAGGTCAAAAAAAGGGTTGCAAACCACTGGCCTATATGTTGGAAACCGCCCTGAATCCCTTTGGGGAGATAGGGCGGTATACAAATAAAGTTTATTATTAGATTTATTGTTTTCCTCTCAGGAAACCCGCCCTCCCACTCCCCAATGCCTCCCAATTTGGCATCTTTGAACCACAGAGACTCCCATTCCTCCCACCCTCAATACACAGCTACAGCTATAGCCCCTTTTTCCCCCTTCACGCCCCCCGCCCGCTTGTTCTTTTCCCCACATGCAAATGGCCACGCCTCCTCCCTCTGGCCTCCTCCTCAGCCAGCCCCCCTCCCTCCTTCTCTTTCCCCCCTTTACTCCCCCTCCCCTCACGCTTCGGGCGGTTAAACGGAGCTGCCCCCATATCACTCGCCCCCCTCCCCTCCGCGCGCGCCAGCAAAAAAAAAAAAAAAAAAACTGCCGTCCCTCCCGCCTCTCTCACCGCCCCCTCCCCCCCCCCCCAATCAAAACGCGGATCTTCTTGGCGCCCGCCCGCACCATCTTTTTGGACCAGTCCCCAAACTCTGAAACTTTCCCCCTAAAACAAGGCAAGCAGTTATCCGCCCTCCCGCGTCGCTTTGGCCACCGCGTTGGCCCCCCACGAAACACAAATACAACTCGCCTTTTCCAGGGGTGCTGCTGCTGCTCCTGCTGGCACCATGCGGAGATTCCTCACTCACTCACTCCCTCACTCGCCCCCCTCCCTCCCTCTCTCTCTCACTCTCTCTTCACGCTCGCTTCTCTCCTGAGGGAGGGGGCGGTTTGGCCTACCTTGGCCAGTGTGAGGGGGGGCGCACTTCTCAGCGCGGAGCGGCGTCTCCCCCCGCCGTTGCCGCCGCTGTTGAATCCGCTCCCTTCCCGCAAACACACACAGGCTCCATTGTCCGCCAGCCAGCCGCCCTCCCCCTGCTCTCCCACATGGTACCGCCCATCGCCCCTCTACCTCCTCTTCTTCTTCTTCCGACACACACACACAACCCCCCCCCCCGCCCCACCCCATGAATGGAACGTCCCCAACTTACTGCCGAAGACTCCTTCAAGCCATCGGACCGCCTCTGCTTCCCAGCAGCCGGGAATGGTCTTGCCCTGAAGGAGAAAGGAGGAGGAGGAGGGAACCCGCTCCTTCACCCCCCTCTTCTCTCTCCCGCGAATGGTATCGACCGATTCCTTAAAGACACAGGCGCCCTTCCTCCCCTGTAAAGCCCGGGCCGCCCTTACCTCCCTCCATTCATCCTGGCACCGCCCCCACAATTAGCATAGGCCAACCCCGTACCTCAAGGTAGTTCTCGTCCCACCGCCTCTTCCTTTTAAAGAGGCAGCCACCCAATGGCACGTCTTAAAGGGACAGGATCCCTTTTCTGGTTCACTCCTCGGGAACGCCTCCCGCCCCTCCCTCCCCCTGAACGCAGCACCGTCGCCTCCAGCGGCCAAAGGCTGGGAAACAGGGGCTCCCGCTCTCTCCCACTCTCTCTGAGAGTTAGGAGAAAGAGGGAACTAGGGAGCTGCAATAAACCCCAAGCCACGACCGGTAGTAATAGGCACACTCTGGGCACATTACTATTACTATTAGGCAAACAAACCTCTGGACTCCTAAAAAAAAAGGGAGAAGGTGAATGGGGAATCTGCCTTTAACCCAGGCATGGGCAAACTTGGGCCCTCTAGGTATTTTGGACTGCAACTCCCACCATTCCTCACAGCCTCAGGCCCTTTTCTTTTCCCCCTCAGCCGCTTAAGCGGCTGAGGCTGTGAGGAATGGTGGGAGTTGCAGTCCAAAATACCTGGAGGGCCCAAGTTTGCCCATGCCTGATGTACACCCTACAGACACCATTGGGATATTTTAGCAACGGAAGTGCAGTCAGCCCTCTAGGCCAATGGCTATTCCACCACAGACATCAGAAGAGCTGCAAGGCCAACAACAAGCCATGAGTGTAAAGACAAAGATCCACCCAAGGAAAAGTGTTTTTACCATTCATCAAGGGAATCACCACATAGGGAAGCTGATGAAGAAACACAACCTGCAAACTATCTACAGACCCACTAAGAAAATCCAACAAATACTACGTTCAGCAAAGGACAAGAAGGATCCTCTCCCCTCTGCAGGAGTCTACTGTATACAGTAGAGTCTCACTTATCCAGCATTTGCTTATCCAACATTCTGGATTATCCAACGCATTTTTGTAGTCAATGTTTTCAATACATCGTGATATTTTGGTGCTAAATTCATAAATACAGTAATTACTACATAGCATTACTGCACATTGAACTAATTTTTCTGTCAAATTTGTTGTAAAACATGATGTTTTGGTGCTTAATTTGGAAAATCATCACCTAATTTGATGTTTAACAGGCTTCTCCTTAATCTCTCCTTATTATCCAACATATTCACTTATCCAACGTTCTGCCGGCCCGTTTATGTTGGATAAGTGAGACTCTACTGTACCATGCAGCTGTGGACAAGTGTAGGGACCACCAAACACAAAATCAAGCAACATGAAAGGCACTGCAGACTAACTCAACCAGAGAAGTCGGTCATAGCAGAGCACTTGATGAACCAACCTGGACACAGCATATTATTTAAGAACACAGAAATTTTGGACCACTCTAATTGGACCTCATCACACTAAAGAATGGATCCACTTTAAATCCGGTTTCTACCTCCTATAGAATTCTGGGGCTTGTAGTTTAGGTAGGGCAGGTCCTGGGACTCACTAAACTACAAACCTGAGAATTCTGCAGGAGGCAAAAATCGGATTTAAAGTGGATCCATGCTCTAGTGCCACGAGGCAGCAACAACCACCATGTCAGACTACACAGAGAAGCCACTGAGATCCACAAGCATTTGGACAATTTCAACAGAAAGGAGGAAACCATGAAAATGAACAAAATCTGGCTACCAGTATTAAAAAAAAAACCCCTCTAAAATCAGGACAGTAAATAAAGAACAACACTCAGAAGACAGGATTTCTAGACAAGAAACAATCAGCCAGTTAACACCTCCCAACAAAGGATTTCTCCAGGCAGGAAGTAGCCAGGTTTTGAAGCTGCAAGGATATTCTATGCTAATCAAGCTGGCCCATTTCAACATTCACACTTGTCTCAGGCAGACAAGAGTTCTTTCTCCCACCCTGGACATTATTCCACAGCTATATAAACCCCACTTGCCTAGTTTCCAACAGACCTCACAACCTCTCAGGATTTGTTTGAAATAGATGTGGGTGAAACGTTAGGAGGGAATGCTTCTGGAACATGGCCATGCAGCTCGGAAAACTCACATCAACCCAGTGATTCCAGCCATTAAAGCCTTCAACAACATTATTATTATTATTATTATTATTATTATTATTATTATTATTATTATTATTACAGTACTATTATTATGTTTATTTCCCAGCAACTGAGCTTGAGATGAAGGTGGGACCGAGGGAAAGGCCTCTCCTGAAGATCTCAGGGCCTGGGCAGCTTCATACAAGGGGTCAGCCAAATAGCCTGGACCTGAACTGTCTAGTGCTTTAGAGGTCATAACCAGCACTTTGAAACAGACTGGCATCCAGTGGAGCTGCTGCAACAGGGAGGTTGTCTGCTCCCTGTAGCAAGCCCCAGTTAGCAACCTGACTGCAGCTCTTTGGACCAGGTGATGTTTCCGAGCACTCTTCAGAGGCAGCCCTACGTAGAGCATGTTACAATAATCCAGACGGGATGTAACTAAGGTGTGGACAACTGTTGCCAGATCTGGCTTCTTGAGGAAAGGGTGCAGTTAGCACACAAATTTTAATTGTGCAAAGGCCCTCCCGTCCATTGCAGATACCTGAGCCTCAAGGTTCAGGGTTGAGTCAAGGAGGACCCCTAAACTGCATACGCTGGATCCCTATTCCCTGGCCTGCCTTCCGACTGACTAGAAGTACCTCTGTCTTGTCTAGATTAAGTTTCAATTTGTTTGCCTTCATCCAGTCCATTACTGATGACAAACACTGGTTTAGGGTCAGGACAGCTTTCTTGGCTTTAGGTGGAAAGGAATTGGGTATTATCCGCATATAGGTGGCATCGCACTCCAAAATTTTGGATGACCTCTCCTAGCGGTTTCATGTACTGTATATATTAAACAGTGTGGGAGACAAAATGGAACCCAGAGGAACCCCACAGGTCAACGGCCAGGGGTTTGAACAGGATTCCCCCAGCACTACCTTCTTGGTATGACTCTTCAGGAAGGAACGGAGCCACTGTAAAACCGTGCCAGCCAGTCCCATCCCAGCAAGACAACCCAGAAGCATACCATGGTCAATGGTATCAAAAGCCACTGAGAGGTCCAGGAGAACCAACAGGGTCACACTCCCCTTGTCTAGCTGTATGTGAAGTCACTAACATTTTTTCCATGACTCTCTCCTACCAGTGAATCTGCACTGTAGAATTAATGCAGTTTGACACCATTTTAGCTGCCATGGCTCAGTGCTATGGAATCATGGGTTGTAGTTTGGTGACACATCAACACTGACAAAAAAAGGCTACAGACCTTGTAAAACTACAACCCCCGCTCCGATTCCACAGCATTGAGCCATGGCAGCTAAAGTGGTGTCAAAGTGTATTGATTCTATATTGTAGATGCACCCCCAGAATCAGTGTTTGTTCCCTCTGACTAAGTTGCAAATAAGAACAGGAATTTGTGATCTTGAAAGCCAAAGCCTCCAGCCTCGTCATACGGTAATTCTGGATTTGCAATCTAGATATTTGATTTCCACGCCACACTGCATCTACTTCCAGAATCAATTCATCTTCTCTTATTCCTCACCCACACACAACCCTGTCCTGAGCCCTATTACATAATTCTGTGGGCTATCGACACACGACCAAATGTATTTACTGCTTCCGCTCACTGGATGCACTCTGGCTCCATTAAAATTAATGGGATTACTGACATTGGCTTCAATTGGCAAACTGCACCCACTGATAATTTTTTTGTTGGTAAAAACAAGTACAGAAAACCCAAAAAGAAATAGAGAAGCTGTCTGTATTGATTTAATATATCCGCTCTTTTGCCTGTGGATTGTGGGCTAGCTATAGTGATCTACAAACCACAATGCCGATAATAAATGTTCAGGGGTGGGTTTCCAGTGCTTATAGTTTCCACACATCTCTCTAATTAAGTGATAATGAGCAAAAATGTAATACTGTGGCCCCCTTTTCTACCCGCCTTGCACTCTCAGAGAAGTTAAACTCTCTTCAGCTAAACCTTTTGCATTTCCTCCTGTCTTCTTCCCTCTACTTCTGGGAATTTTCCACTTGGTGTTTGCTCATGCCTCCCTCCGCCCTTTCATTGAAACACAGGCTGAGAGCAGGATTTGCAAAAACTACTACTGTTTTGAACTTCCACAAATCTATGCTCAATATCCACTCTCTCTTCGGGTTTTTTTTTTTCTCGTGTCAGAAGCGACTTGCGAAACTGCAAGTCGCTTCTGGTGTGCGAGAATTGGCTGTCTGCAAGGGCGTTGCCCAGGGGATGCCCAGATATTTGATGTTTTACCATCCTGTGGGGGGCTTCACTCATGTCCCCGCATGGGGAGCTAGAGCTAACAGATGGGAGCTCACCCCGCTCCCCGGATTCAAACTGCTGACCTTTCAGTCAGCAGTCCTGCCAGCAAAGAGTTTAACCTATTGCTCCACCGGGCACTCTCTTCTGATGCAGCTACACTGTAGAATGAATCATTTTGACACCCCTTTAACGGCTATGGCTAAAAAAAAATGGGATTTGTTGTTTGCTGAGACACCAGCACTCTTTGGCATATCAAGGAAAAAACCTTATACAACTATAGTTCCCAGAATTCCATAGCACTGAGCCATGGCAGTTAAAGTGGTGTCAAACTGCATTAATTCTACATTGTGAATCCTTATTCCGTTTCTCTCCATAAGTATCCATCAATGATAACAGAAATGGCCACTCTTTCCATTCATGTTTACAATGGAAAAGGAGCAATTTGGGGGGGGGGGGGGGTGTAAAATAGCACATTTGAGGATTTCATTTTTGCAGATATGATTATGAAGGTCAACTTCTAGTGGATATTAACCCAAGAGGCATGCTGGACCTACGGATCAGAGTGTATGTTTACACTGTAGAATTAATGCAGTTTGACACTACTGTACTTTAACTGCTATGGTATCATGGGATTTGTCATCTGATGGGGCACAGAAATCTTTTGCAGAAAAGTCTAAAAACTGTAAAATTACAACTTCCGTAATTCCAGAGCATTGAGCTATGGAAGTTAACCTGGTTTCGAACTGCATTCCTCCAACAGTGTAGATGCACCCACTGAGAGAACACTTCTTCAGACATTGAAAGCTCCTCTTGAATGATTCTACTGGGAGATTACCATAGTTGTATTGAAGGACCTAAAGATTCCCAGGGAGGCGTTCTCTGAAGTTTAAAAAGGTTGTTTTTTATTCACAGTGTTCCCTCTTTCACAGGGATCCTTTGCCCCTAGAACCAGCAAATGTGAAGAGATGACTGTACTGCAGTTTGAAGGTGGTATCGGTTAAAATGGTGACATCAGTAAAATGTCAACAGATACACTTGATAAGTTTAATCTTTACGTATTCTTCCCCCTCTGGAGCCCTATTCCCCCAGTCATCACTTCCTAGTACCTGCATTTAGCATCACAATTACAACAGTGTTGTAGATATTGTTAAGATATATTTACTTGCTTTTTTATTCTACCTTTCTCCCAATATAGGGAAACAAGGCTTACAATAAATATGACACAATGCAAATAAAAACAATATAAATGCATTAATATAAGAGTATAAAAGATTTTTAAAAACTAGACATTTACATATAAAAATATTAAAATTGATTAAAAACAACAGACCCAAAAGATTTGAGACTTCAATCACATGTTTCCATGGGCTCATACATAGCCAAATGATATGTATTACAGATCAAAATTCAAAGCAGACTGTTGTTATGAATCTTCAAGTCATTTCCAGTGAGTGACAACCCTTTGGTGACTCTATCATGAGGATTTCTTGGCAATATTTGTTTATACAGTAGTTTGCCCTTACCTTCCTCTGAACTGAGAGAGTGCAGCTGAATCTACAGCGCCCCATAATCCAGTTTCAAAATGTGGATTGACTGAATTGATCTGGATTATAGGACAGTGTAGACTGATATAATCCACATCCACGCAGTTAATCTACATTCTGAAACTGGATTATAGAATCATAGAGTTGGAAGAGACATCGTGGGCCATCCAGTCCAACCCCCTGCCAAGAAGCTGGAAAATCGCATTCAAAGCACCTCTGACAGATGGCCATCCAGTCTCTGCTTAAAAACCTCCAAAGAAAGAGTCTCCACCACACTCTGAGGCAGAGTGCCACTGCTGAACAGCTCTCACCGTGAGGAAGTTCTTCCTAACGTTCAGGTGGAATCTCCTTTCCTGTAGTTTGAAGCCATTGTTCTGTGTCCTAGTCTCCAGGGCAGCAGAAAACAAGCTTGCTCCCTCCTCCCTATGACTTCCCCTCACATATTTATACATGGCCCTCATCATGTCTCCTCTCAGCCTTCTCTTCTGCAGGCTAAACATGCCCAGCTCTTTGAGCCATTCCTCATAGGGCTTGTTCTCCAGACACTTAATCATTGTAGTCGCCCTACTCTGGACACCTTCCAGCTTATCAATATCTCTTTTGAACTGTGGTGTCCAGAATTGGACACAGTGTTCCAGGTGTGGTCTGACCAAGGCAGAATGACTTCTCTTGATCTAGACCAGGGGTCCCCAAACTATGGCCCGGGGGCCAGATGCGGCCCATCGAAGCCATTTATCGATTTACCGCATTTATCGATGCGGCCCATCGAAGCCCCACAGCACAAGGGCAGAAGGGGGTTGGGCTAAATGACCCAAGGGGTCTCTTCTTCTCTTAAAACCCTTATTATTATTATTATTATTATTATTATTAGAAACACAACAAGATGAGTCCACAGCAGACACTCTGCTGGCTGTTGTATTGGATCATATGTCGGTCACTTCCCAAGTGTCTAGGACTGTGTGATGTATTGGCGAATAATGCGTGCAGATCCCAATAAGGTGGCCTTCTGCAGCTGGCAGATGGTAATTTTGTTAGCGCCGATTGTGTTTAAGTGCAGGCCAAGGTCTTTAGGCACTGCACCCAGTATGCCGATCACCACTGGGACCACCTTGACTGGCTTGTGCCAGAGTCTTCGTAATTCGATCTTTAAATCCTCATGTGTCACCTTTTCCAGTTGTTTCTCCTCAATCCTGCTGTCACCTGGGATTCAACATCGACAATCCATACTTTGTTTTTTAACACGATTGTGAGGTCAGGAGTATTGTGTTCCAAAACCCTGTATTATTATTATTATTATTATTATTATTATTATTATTATTATTATTATTATTATTATTATTATTATTAACAACATTGAGGCTGGGTGGCCATCTGTCAGGGATGCTTTGCTTGTGCTTTTGGTGCACAGAGGCAGAAGGGGGTTGGACTAAATGACCAATGGATCTATTCCAACTCTTATTATTATTATTATTATTATTATTATTATTATTATTATTATTATTAACATTGAGGCTGGGTGGCCATCTGTCAGGGGTGCTGTGCTTGAGCTTTCAGTGCACAAAGGCAGAAGGGGATTGGACTCAATGGCCCAAAGGGTCTCTGCCAACTTTCTTATTTTTTATTGTTGTTGTTGTTATTATTATTATTATTATTATTATTATTATTATTATTATTAATAATAATTATTGCTTGGTAGCCAACTATAGTCCGGCCCTGCAATGGTCCGAAGGATCGTGAACTGGCCCCCTGTTTAAAAAGTTTGGGGACCCCTGATCTAGACCCTATACTCCTATTTATGCAGTCCACGAGTACTCCAATATCTTCTTCACACACAATGCTGTTGAGCCAGGCATCCCCCATTCTGTATCTATGCATTTCATTTTTCTTCTGCCTAAGTCAATGGTTCTCAACCTGGGGTCCCCAGATGTTTTTGGCCTTCAACTCCCAGAAATCCTAACAGCTGGTAAATTGGTTGGGATATCTGGGAGTTGTAGGCCAAAAACATCAGGGGACCCCAAGTTGAGAACCACTGGCCTAAGTGGACTATCTCGGATTTGTCCCTATTGAAGTTCATTTTGATAGTTTTGGCCCATCTCTCTAATCTGTTAGGATCGTTTTGAATTCTGCTCCTGTCTTCTGGCGTATTAGCTATCCCTCCCAATTTGATGTCATCTGAAAACCTGATGATCATGCCTTCTAACCCTTCATCTAAGTAATTAATAAACATGTTGAACAGAACCGGGCCCAGGATGGAACCCTGCGGCACTCAATTCATCACTTCTTTCCAGGATGAAGAGGAAGCACCCTCTGGAGTCGTTTACTTAGCCAATTACAGATCCACCTAACCATAGTTTTGCCTAGCCCACATTTAACTAGTTTGTTTGTTTGCCAGAAGGTTATGGGGGAACTTGTCAAAGACCTTACTGAAATCTAGATATGCTACATCCATGGTGTTTCCTGTGTCTACCCAATTTGTAACTCTATTGAAAAAAGAGATCAAATTAGTCTGGCATGACTAGGACAGTGTAGATCCAGCCTGTGACTTCCCTAAGGCCATCCAGTGGGTTTCCATGCCCAAGCAGGGATTTGAACACTAAAGGCACCAGACCTCATCTGATCTTGGAAACTAAACTGGGTCCGCCTGGTTAGTATTTGTATTGGAGACCACCAATGGATGTCAGTTGCTCTAGGCTATATTTCAGATGAAGGAACAGGCAGAACCATCTCTAGTATATACCTTGCATATGAAAACCCTGTAAAACTCACAAGGTTGTCATAGGTCAGCAGACTACACACACATTCCAGAGTCCTAGTCCAACACCCAAACCACTGCACCGTGCTGGCTCCAAGATTACACTTCACACTTTTAAAAAGGAAGAAAATACTAACAAAACACAAACTTTGTTGGAAAGAAACATTTATTACCTTCCAACTAGTCACTTTCCAAAAAAAAAATAATAACCAACTTATGTTAACAGGACAATACACAAACATTGCTTAGGAAAGGATGGGAGCTTATCTGATTGGCATCCTTGAAAACAGAGAGAGAGAGAGGAAGAGGGATCAAGTGAACTAGAGCAGCATGCAAGCATAAAGCAAAGAAAGAGAGAAATTTATTATGAAAAAGATAGTGGGAGGGTGTTAGGGAAACAAGCCTGAGAGGCTTCATGATAAACTCAAAATATTGGTGACACTGGAACTTGGGGTGCTGCTGCTAAGAAAACCTAAAGACACAGAAAAAACAGTGAGGCAGGAAACTAAAGTACAGATTTGCCTGCTCTGACTAGAGATACATAACAGTGTTGCTTCTTTGTGGAACTGCAGTACATCAAGAGCACTCGTATCATTCCAGGCCACTGTACTTGCTGAAGGGGTCTGTGGGTGCATCTACATTGTAGCATTAATTCAGTTGGACACTACTTTGACTGCCTCGGTTCAATACTATGGAGTCATGTGAGTTGTAGTTTGGTGAGGCATCAACATTCCTTGACAAAGAAAGCTACAGATCTTGTAAAACTACAACCCCCATGATTCCATAGCATTGAGCCATGGGAGTTAAAGTTGTATAAAACTGCAACAACTCTACAGTGTAAGTTTACCCTGTGATGAAGAAACAAACCCTGTATATCCCTGGAGGCTGTGCTACCAGTCTTTCTTACACACAGGCTAAGAAGAATTAATACTGAAGAATACTGCGTAGCATTGAACACAGTCTCTGTGCGAGCACAAAAAGCCATTTTGCAGAAGTGAGGAATCCTGGGAGTTAAATTGCATTAAATCTCAGCATTCCTCATTGTTAACTATGGTAACTAAGGCTGCTGGGAGTTGCAGTTCAAAACCTGGAGACCTAATTAATTCCCATGCTTGCTTACGTCCACACTTTAACCAGAAACCATGGTGTAGAAAGGATGAAAACTAGAGAGGAAAGGTAGGAGTCAAAAGCAAAACAAACTTACAGATAACAACCAAACTGTGCTGCAACAAAGCAAAAGAACAAACACAGCTATCCACGTCATTTTTTTAAAAACGTAGGCTGTACAGGAAGGTTTCTCTCCAAAACAAAGAGAACAAAAGGAGTTTTAGATAAAGAGTCTAGAGTTCCACATTATCTTCCCAAAGGGACTTTTGTGCATAACTGGATTGGAAATCTCGAATGAGATAATAATCTCCATTTGTTAATCAAGAATTTCATAAGCAAACCCTAAATAGGTCCTCCTGGTCCTCCCTGGTGCAAATAACTACTGATTGACTTTAAAGTTTGTGTCTAGCGTAAAGAATCAAATCTCATTTAATCTTGGAAAGTAAGCAGAATCAGGCCTGGTTGGTACTTAGATGGGAAACATCCAAGTACCAACCAGCCATAATTTTCTGTTTTCATTTTCTGCTCGTCTAAGAGCATATCTGCACTGTACAGTTATAGATATGCATGTTTTACTTTTTGATACAAGCACATGCCACTGGTAAGATAAGCTAGGAAAGAGACCTAGCAATTCCAGGTGTTGTAGGCTATATTTCAGAGGAAAGAACTGGCAAAAGCCACCCCTCAGTATTCCTTGCCTAAGCAAACCCTAAGAAATTAATGGGGTTTCCATAAGTCAACAGGTGACTTGAAGGCACATGCATACACAGTCAACTTCTGCTACTATCAGCACAAGCCAGCATCTTTGGTGGCCAGGAACTTCGTTAACTGTAGTCAGAAAATCTGAAGGCAAATCTTTGAAGGAGACTGGAATAAAACATTAATACATATTCAAATATTTCTATGACTATTGCCAGTAAATCCCAACCATTTACTGATGGATTAAATTTTATGTTTCCATGTCCTACTTGTCTAAGAGCATGACTGCATCATACACCTATTGGGATGCATGCTTTTTGATACAAGCACATGCCACTGCAAAGATGCACATTTATTGCTTAATGGTGCTGACGGACATTGAGGCAGGTTGCCACTGCCCGCTACATTGGGTTAATCTGCCTCCTAACATATGGCAGGGCCTTGCAGCACAGCGAGCTTCTGGATAGGATCATTTTGGATGCAGTCTATGATCTTTCAAGGAGTTGGAAAAGGAAGTACTCTGGGTTGGCCAAAGACTATATATAATAGCTAAAATTTAATAACACTATATAAATGGCATGAGTCCAGTTGAAGGAATCCTGAAATCTGTAGCTTGTTGAGATGCTTAGAATTCTCTTCTGGAGAGTCTGATACTATAACAATTCGAATTAAGGTTTTCCTGTCCTGCTTGTCTATGACTGTATCTGCATTGCGCACACACACACACACACACACACACACACACACACACACACACATATATATATATATATATATATATATATATATATGGTGCTTTTGTTGCTGTTGCATTACCATATAGTAGTGGTTCTTAAAGTGTGCCTCACGGAGCCTTTAGAGCAGTGGTTCTCAACCTGTGGGTCCCCAGATATTTTAGCCTTCAACTCCCAGAAATCCTAACAGCTGGTAAACTGGCTGGGATTTCTGAGAGTTGTAGGCCAAAACACTTACAACTGGTTGAGAACGAGTGTGTTAGAGCTCTGCGAAGCATATTGAGGGGCTCTGTGGTTCCCTCGTTTTCCCTCCTCCCCCTTCTCCCCCCCCAAACTTCCCCCCCTCTTTTCTGCTCCTCCCCTCCCCTTTCTCACTGGCAAAAACCTTTTCCCCTCGGCTCCCTTGTCACCAAAACCCTTTTTTCCTCGCCTCCCTCGCCACCTAGATCCTTTCCTCCTGGCCTTGCTTCCTTCCAAAACCCTATTTCCCGTCTACAGCTCAGGGGGTGCTTTGATTGTGTTTTTCCTGCATGGCAGAGGGGAGTTGGATGGACCCTGGGGTTGCTCCTATTATTGTTGTTGTTATTGTTAGTAGTAGTACTACCCTGTTTCCCCTAAAATAAGACATCCCCAGAAAATAAGACCTAGTAGAGGTTTTGCTGAATTGCCTCCCCCAAAAGTAAGACCTGGTAAAGTTTTTGTTTGGAAGCATGTAGGATTGATAGATGTACATACCATAGATTGTTGTACATGGAAATATAGATAGTAACAAGAAATAATAATAATATAATAATAACTTTATTCTTGTATCCCACCTCCATCTCCCAGAAGGGACTCAGGGCAGCTTACACAGGGACAAGCCCAACAACAACATAAATTTACATACGAACAGAAATTTAAACCAGTAATTTAAAAACAGTATAGCAATAAAATATAATATAGAAATTCTTGAAAGGGTTCACAGTTTGGTTGCGCTGGTTTGTAATGACAACTACTGTACAGTAGATAATAAATTTTCATTTTTTTAAAATTCAGCCATAAATTTGAATTCTTCTTTGTGGAAAAATAATACATCCCCCTGAAAATAAGACCTAGCACATCGTTGGGAGCAAAAATTAATATAAGACACTGTCTTATTTTAGGGTAAACAGGGTATTACAAAGGTTGGGTGGTCATCTCTTGGGGGTGATTTGATTGTGCTTTTCCTGCACGACAGAAGAGGATCGGACTGGTGGCCCCTGGGGTCTTTCTCTGAAATACTGTTAAGTTTATTTTGGTTAAAATTATTCTTCATTTTAAATATTGTATTGGCCTCCCTTCTTTCATTTTTTTTTTGGCACTATAAACAAGATATGTGCAGTGTGGATAGGAATTAGTTCATTTTTTTCAATTAGTTCACACAAATACTCTCCATTCATTTACCACTGGCCCGGCCCCTCTGTCAAATTTTAAAACACAATGCGTCAAAAAGTTTGCCTATGCCTGATATATATGCACATTATATATAATATAATAAATATAATATAAATTATAAACATTTCTTGGGGCTCCATGAGAAACCTTTGTTTCAAAAAGAGCTCCGCTGCTGAAAACCCCTGCCATATAGTTTTACATCCCTTTCACTTTTGGTTAATTACACTGTTCTAGACTTTATAGTCCTTTAGTCAACTGGTGATTTTATCTATTTTTATCTTGGGATTTGTGTGCTACTGTGAGAATCTTCCTTGGGAGAAATGTGTAATGGGGGTATACTGGGTGAATAAATCGCATGCTCATTAATAAAATTTGTAGATGCAGACCTTAAGATTCATGGCTATAAACTGTGTAGCAAAAAAATAGAAAATTTAGTAGGAAAAGTATGCAAGAAGATCTCGTAGCACCTCAGAGACTGAGAGAATGAAATTGATAGCATACGTTCTCTCAGTCTCTAAGATGCTACAAAATCCCTTTGCATGCTGATATTCCAGACCAACAAGGCTATGTCTGATTAGTAGAAAAAGCTTAAGATAATACAACTTCTGCAATTACTTTGACGAAATATGTCCTCTCTAGGAATTTTCTAGGTCAATTAGCACAATTCAATTCAATAAGAGCTCGCTATTATCCAGTTCCCATTTCCACAGTTAGTTCAGGAATGCATCTCTCATGGGTGCAAGAGTCATATTCTACATTCTATTAATCATAAATAAGTTAAAGAAAATCTAATACAACTGCATTTATATTAGAGGGGGAAACTGTTACATTTCATGTTAAATTCCATGTTTAGTTTACGTTAAATGGCTGTACGAAATCTCTTACGAAATTAAGTTGAAAATACCATTTGTGACTTACATCGGGTAAGGAAACTGTAGAATACATCTTTGAAAACCTCATTTTTCACCAACCCAAGGCCTTTCCCTTACTTTCCCTTTCTTTCCATTTAAAATTGTCCCTTTTTTCCTTTATCTCCAGATTTCAGTTTTCTGGAGCAGATGAGGAGCCTTTACTCGCTCTCCACTGGAGAACACAGAAGAACTTCATTGCAAAAAAAAAAGGCGACCTCTTTCCTGGCTTCTTTTACTATTTGCTCCCACTGAACAATCTTTTAAATCTTCCATAAGCTAATCATGCCCCAAAATAAGCATACCTGTGCTCTGTTTGCATCTGGCTAGGTTTGAATTCTGTGACGTAAACACTGCAATTCCTCAATTCTGAGGAAGTAACAAAAAGCAAGATGCAGTTTTGCAAACATCCAAGAGAGTTAAGGTTTGGATAAAGAAATATGAAATTCATTGGCTATTTAGCATGGATTCTCATTTCAAGAATTAATAAGTTACTTAATAATTTAATTTTGGAATTGAGCGAAAACTGAAACTCCAATTTGTCAATTATTTAAGTTAAAACGTTTAAATTAAGAGTGCAATTCTAACTTATTAATCAATTACGTTGAAAAATAAATTCAATTAAGTTGTCCTTTTTCATTAGAATATTTTGAGCTCAGTGACTTAACTGATTGTAATTAGTTAGCCCCCTATCAATGTATGTTGTTAAAGAAGTTTTGGATCCTGTACAAGGAAAGGGGCTTTTAGTGAATGAGCCGAATATTCCTTGCACCAGGAAGATGTGTTATGTGGATTATCCGTTATAAACTGACTGTGGTGTAGCAGAGTGTATCTCCTTGTTAATTCAAAAGTTTATTTCCATGCTCAAAAGCAATTTCAGTGCAATACTATTCAAATTGGTGCTTCATTTGAGTAAACAATAACAATGTGACTTTTCTGTGCCTACTATTTTGGTATTATATCATGATTCAAATGATGCTGAAATTAACTGCACAAGAAAGTTAAAGACTACTTAGTTGTTTTTGAAGCCTAAGTTTTCATTGGAATTACCATTTACCTCTGGGTTCATGGTAACACCTTTCCAAGTCCAAGGGCATATCCTTCCATTCATCTCCAAATTGGAGTTAGAGCTCTGACTCAGAAACAGCCATAACCTTTATGGCATTTTAGAACAACTATGTGTGGTCACGCAGCAGTGTCCAATGGCCATTCTTTTTACTATAAGGCACTACCAAATAATATTAAACACTGAAAACGTTGGGCTCAAAGAAAATATATCTCTGCTTTTCATTAAAATTGAGCTTTTCTCATTGGTGCCTAAACTCATTACCTGAGACTCTAAGACTTTTTTTTTAAAAAAAATTCTAGGGTTACAAACAGAAACAGATGAATACTGTTGAGACTAAAACAGGGGTCTCTCTTGCTTGGCAAGAATGAACAAATACAGTCAACAAATACAGGTTATGTTTTGTTTCAGTCTTCCATAAAGACCAACTGTAGTCCGTACTATGTACCTCAATGAGGCGACATTATTGCTTTCTATGACAGGAAAATGCATGTAGCAACCCATGGTTGAATGAACTAGTACTTCTAGTTTAAATTCTGTATCCTTGCTAAACTTTTGCCCATGAATGAACAACTTTGTTTACTTATGGAAGACAGAAGGGGAGATTTGAGAATTATAATTAAAAGATTGGGGACCTGAAAGTAAGAAGACGCAGAGGAGTGCATTGTAATAAAGAACTGTAGAAAGCCATAGGAAGTGATGCTTGCACAAGAAGTTCATATCATGTATATACTGTATGTGATGGCGCAGTGGGTTAAACTGCTTAGCTGCTGAATTTGCTGACCAAAAGATCAGCAGTTCGAATCCAGGGAGCAGAGTGAGCTCCCGCTGTTAGCCCCAGTTTCTGCCAACCTAGCAGTTCAAAAACATGCCAATGTGAGTAGATCAATAGGTACCACTCCAGCGGGAAGGTATAGGCATTCCATGCAGTCATACCAGCCACATGACCTTGGAGGTGTCTACAGACAAAGCCAGCTCTTCAGCACAGAAATGGAGATGAGCACCAACCCCCAGAGTCAGACACAACTAGACTTAATGTCAGGAGAAAGCATTTATCTTAACCTATATATGTAATGTATATGAAAATAATTGTTTTTTTTATCAGTATATTCTTAACTGGAGTGGAGAGTCAGTAATTTCTTATTAAAGATCTGTTGTAATCCATACAAATGGCATTACACAACCAAATGATTGTGAAGCTAAATCAACTTAACCTTTGTTGTTCCTTGCCCCTTTTGTATAAAAGATTTAAGTGACAAAGATGAATAAAACTGATGGTCATATTTATTACAAGCATTTTTCCTAAATACCAAATTGAGAATGGTCTTTCTTAGCCTTTGAATGGGTCATTTATCTGTAAGTCTCCTCCTTTTCTCTGTCTGTGTTTTCTGTCTTTTTATTAGATTGGGATTACCATCCTTGACAGCCACCCAACAATCACTTTTAGTTTAAGGTGAAATGTATGTTCCAACAGTAAAGAAACAATCACATTCAGGCTAGAACCTGTTTTGACTCAAAAATCCAAAGTGGCATTCCAACATCTAATATCTAGATCCAACTGGTGTGCTCCAGATGTATTACGCTACAACTTCTACCATACTGGAAAAACTGAATGTCAAATTGACTTATGCAAGATAGTGATAAAACCGAAAAAATAACCTTTCTGGATAGTAGCCTTTTTAGTCAACACAGGTGTTCTACAAAGTTGCAAACTAAATGCAGTTAATCCCAGACCAACTAGGCAGGAGTTCCATGCAAGCACTGTCCTAGCCAACCACATTATCCAGTAGAATACCTCCTGCTTTTTAAAGATTTCTGTAACAGATCCAAGGAAAGACAAGAAATTACATGAAGCAGAAGAATCTAACTTGGAAGTTCTGGGATCTTGTTCCAACTATCTAAAATATTCATTCCCATCTTCATCAAAACATATTGTGTGTGTGTGTGGGGGGGGGGGGGGGGCTCCTGCTAAATAAGGTATACTTTGCCTTGCACCAGGTACAAAGTGATTGTCAAACACATATCCAGATAGAGGAAATAACTGATTAATCCAATCACTGAATGGTTTGAGATCAACAGAATTGGCCAGAAACAAATTTTTAAAAATAGCCCTGTGTCTCTTTAAAGATGCAACAAATGTATTATACAATTAGTGTACTTGGACAATAGCCCACTTCATCATATGCATGGAATTTTATTCAGAATGTCAGGTATGAATATAGTACCACCGTTCAATACAGGCTGATCAGGACAGGGGAAAATTGAATGCAAAAACTGCTGACAGTAACAAATGCATTAACTCTGACTTTTTGCAAAACTGTTGCAAGCAGTTTGTGGTTAGGACTAGGTAAGTCAATTATGACATTCTTAGATAAGAATCCATTATCTTGATTCAGATCTCTGGTGATAGACAGGAACAGTTTTGTCAATGGCCATTGTTAAGAATGTAATCATTGCTGTGAGTGTTTAATTTCCCTTTGACTTGCTTGCGTACCACGCCACCTCATTGCACCCTGCCCCAATATGGATCTCTATCTAAAATATTAGATAATGCTCAATGTATCTGATGAACTGAGCTACAATTCTCCAAAGCTTCCACTACAATAGGTTTGTTACTCTTCAACAGCAAAGGACTCCTTGCTGTTTTCATTTAAAGAAGCTTACATGGCTGCCCTTATAAGAAAAAAAGAATTATCTGTGCTCTCAGTTGATCAAGTTCATAGGTAAGAAAATAAAGTTGCCAAGGGATTTGGGTATGCGAACAGAATTACAGAAATCCCACTGCTTTCAGAAATTGGATGCTCTCTGGCCTTCAGGTACCAGCCTATTGAAACAATCTAAGAAAAAAAAAATCTTCCTAGTGAAATCTAGACTCCCTCTCAGCCTCAAAATATCTCAGTATCACATATAAGAGTTTATAGCTAATGAACTTTCATAGGTGAGTTAGAAACCTATTTCAAACTATAGAAAGGACAGAAAATCCATTTCTGGATGGTGTCCCAGTGGCCATAATACTTGACAGATGGAACTCTGCTGATGAGTCAAGTGTTGATTCACTTCACAAATGAGAAGATTTTTTAAAAGACGATTAAAAACCAGGATTTCCAGGAGAATGTCATTGAAAAATGAACACTTAGTATGTATGATTATCAGATAATGCTTGCTCTGTTTGGAAGCCCACAACCTAAGGAAAAGACAAAATTACCCAAACGTACAGGATGATGCGAACATTATTCATCATCTGCCCACTGCTGGCCTATGCATACTTGATAATAATGCAGAGGAGAATTTTATACCATACATGGACAAAGAATTACAAGGTTGCAGAAGTATCATCCAATATGTTTACACTCATTTGGACAATTTGGAAGTCCGCACAGGATAAATATGTAGGGAAGAGTATGCAGAAAAGGATGATGTCTTCCCACTTTTTCCATGACTTTTTAGGCTTACATAGATGCATGACATCATGTGAATGGCCTTCAAAAATATGATTAATTCTGTCCCCTCCTCCGACATGACCACAAGGTAGTGATTAGAGATCTCTGTTTCAAATTTATCACAGTTTAACATGAACTGTGGTTAGTTTAAACTATTGTTACAGAAACAAGTCGAAAACAAAGTATGAGTCAAATCCTGGTTGATTTGCTTAAATCAGGAGTGGGAAACTGTAGAGCTGACAGATACATTTTTCACCCCACATGCCTCTTCTTGAGGGACTGCACCAGATCAATTATTGCAATAGAAAGTGGTGTCACATAATTTCTAGTTTCAGTTTCAGCCAATTTTTACAAGTATTTTTTAAAGGATGTCCACGTTGGAAAAGCTGTGGATCAAAATTGCTCAATTCTGCTGTGGTTTTGAGATTATTCTTGCTCTTTTTGGGGAAAAAGTCCTAAAACTTTCTGAAAACACATTTTTTAGGCATTGGGGCTTTTAGAGATGGTAAACTGGGCACTTTCCCCACCCTCACTTGCCTAAAGCATAAAATGAGCCACTTCATGGTATTTGGCCATGATATAGACTGTAATGAGCTTAAAATGGAAAGAGAGGCTTTCATTTCCATCTCACAAGCAGGAAATATGAGGATTGTAGTTTCAAACATTGTCACTTAGGCAAAGATTAGCACAGGGGTCCCCAAACTAAGGCCCGGGGGCTGGATGCGGCCCTCCAAGGTCATTTACCTGGCCCCCACCCTCAGTTTTATAATATAATATTTTTATATCAGTTTTAATAATATAATAAATTGTAGATACATATAATATTGATAATAATCTTATGTTATACAATATAATACTAATAGTAATACCATATAATAATATTAATTATATATTATATATTACATATTATATAATAGTATAGTGGTATAGTTCAATATAGTAATATATAATGCTAATATTGTGTTTTGCTAATAATATAATATATTGTATGTATATACAGCTGCTCTGAGTCCCCTTCGGGGTGAGAAGGGTGGGATATAAATGTAGTAAATAAATAATTAATTTTAGACTTAGGCTCGGCCAAAGTCTGACATGACTTGAAGGCACACAACAACAACAACAATCCTAATTAACTTGACTATCTCATTGGCCAGTAGCAGGCCTACACTTTCAATTGAAATCCTAATAGGTTTATGTTGGTTAAAATTGTTTTCATTTTTAAATATTGTATTCTTTCGTTGTTGTTGTTGGACTACAAATAAGACATGTGCAGTATGCATAGGAATTTGTATTTTTTTTTCAAATTATAATTCGGCCCCTCAACAGTCTGAAGGATTGTGGACTGGCCCTCTGCATAAAAAGTTTGGGGACCCCTGGATTAGCAGAACATCTAAGCCTGGTCCCTGAATAAGCAATTGATCTTTCCGTATCTGTTTTACAGCCACCACACAAGAACTAGGAAAAACACATACATTGAAAAACAGAAATCTGCAACCTGTAATGTCAATAAAGAAAGTTTCAGGGACTAATTTTATTAATTAAAATATCTGTATACTAGGATTGAGCATTATGTCTATTATGTTTTGGGGATGGGACTAAAGCTGTTTTCAGATGCACCATAGAACCAAATGTGGCTGCAATTTTTGTTTAGCTAATTATGTATCAAGCACTTGTTTGTATTTATGAAGACTTTTGAATAGGTAAAACTTTCTGATTATGCAGAACCAACATCAGAAGTTTTGTAACTGTTGTGGCATTTTATGATTGCAACACAACACCTACCATCTTTAGGGATAAGGGCAAAAGTTCATTTAGGCAGGCTTGGCAGTCATAAACAGCTGTTACAGAGATATTTGCCTTCATCAGCCACCATGCAAAATGTTTTTATGCATTATGTAAGTTTATGAGGAATTTAGAGCCTGGATTGACTTGCCTTCCCTTTCCCTTCTGTTTGATTACAACTTTACAAGTAGAGACTGCACTGGTTTTAATCTTTCTGCAGCATATAGATAAACTTAGATTGTTTATAACTAATAATAAAGGACAGCAGCACTATTGACCTGTTATCTCTTTGCAGTGATACAAATGTACCCTAAGGATGCACCTACACTGTAACATGTATGAAGTTCGACATTACTTTAACTGCCACGGCTCAATGCTATGGAATCCTGGGATTTGTATCTTTGGTGAGTCACCAGAAGCCTTTGGCAGGGGAGGGTAAAGGCCTTGTCAAATGACAACTTCCATGATCCCATAACACTGAGCCATGACAGTTAAAGTGGTGTCTAACTGCATTAGTTATACAGTGTGGAAGCCACCCTAATTCTATTTATGTGTACTCAGAACTAGCCCCATTTTGTTCAATGCAACATTCCCAAGCAAACTGCAGTCTAACTATACAGTGTCCGGTGTTGATGCTGGTAAAAAAAAGAAAAAAAAAACCAGAAAGTACAATGATGATGAAGGAGTAAAACACTGAAGAAATAAGCTGCTCAGACACATCAGACAGTATCTGCCTCACCACGCAGGAAAAGGTGCAGCCACAGCACAGTTCACCAACAGGAATTTGGCTTTGGACTCCCATAACTTCCAAAAGGCTACTTTTTTATTTGAAACATCCCAACAATTTACAATTTTTGCCATACATGACTTATTTCAGTATCCATTATTCCAAAAGTAACTATTCCTTAAATGACTTCCAAAAGGCTACTGCCATATTGGATAAAACGACTCCTCTCCGTTTTGTGCGCAAAGCCACAATGGATGTCTTTTGGCAAAAGCAGCAACCCATGGACATGTTTCTACCCATTCAGGCATCTCTACTCCAGCATGCTTGGCAGGTTGCCTACCATGGCAGGGATCTGACTCACAAACATTGTATCACAACAACTGGCTCTTTCTTCAGAAGAGACCAAAATAGATCGTGGCATCTGGACCAAAGTGGATAACAATTCCAGAGGATGTTAAAAGCATGTAGTACAATTTTCATATAAGGGAGGTAATTTCAATTATAAATACAAACAAGCCAGTCATTCTAGCTTAATTGAGGTCATAGGGATCAGTGGAGTTCTTCTCCTTAGTAAAGACGAAAACAAACATGAGCTGAAATGTATTAATAAGACTTTAAAACAGGGGTCCCCAAACTAAGGCCCGGGGGCCGGATGCGGCCCTCCAAGGTCATTTGCCTGGCCCCCGCCCTCAGTTTTATAATATAATATGTTATATCAGTTTTAATAATATAATATATTGTATATACATATAATATTGATAATAATATTATGTTATACAGTATAATACTAATAATATCATATAATAATATTAATTACATGTTATATATTACATATTATATAATAGTATAGTGGTATAGTTCAAGATAGTAATATATAATGCTAATATTGTGCTCTGCTAATAATATAATATATTGTATGTACAGCTGCTCTGAGTCCCCTTCGGGGTGAGAAGGTTGGGATATAAATGTAGTAAATAAATGCAGTAAATAAATAATTAATTTTAGACTTAGGCTCAGCCAAAGTCTGAAATGACTTGAAGGCACACAACAACAACAATCCTAATTAACTTGACTTTCTCATTGGCCAGTAGCAGGCCTACACTTTCCATTGAAATCCTGATAGGTTTATGTTGGTAAAAATTGTTTTCATTTTTAAATATTGTATTGTTCTTTCGTTGTTGTTGTTGCACTTCAAATAAGACAAGTGCAGTACGCATAGGAGTTTGTTTGTATTTTTTTTCAAATGATAATTCAGCCCCTCAACAGTCTGAAGGATTATAGACCGGCCCTCTGCTTCAAAAGTTTGAGGACCCCTGCTTTAAAAGAAGGGAGGGAAGCAGAATGAACACCATGACACTAATTCTAGCATGGCTGTCCCAATGAAATTCTACACACACACGCGCATGCGCGCGCGCACACACACACACACACACACACAGATTCCTCTGTCAGGGCTGAGTTTAATCCTAGAGGAAAGTTTTCACGGTGCAAAGGGCGCTTCAGAGTGGGGAAGGAAGCTATAAAAACCACAGATTTTGGCACCAAAAAAAAGATGTTCCATAGCCTCAGTATTGTCCAGGTTCTTCCTAAATACAGTACACCCCATATCCACAAAGGATATGTTCCAAGATGCCTGTGGAAACCTAAAACCACAGATTACAGTGACTGTTATTTCAACTATACTTTGGTTGGAAATATACCATAAGGATAGCAGTAGTGGACCTAAAGAGCCCACAAACATTTCAGAAAGAAATATTTCTGGAGTCTGCCTAAGTGAACCGTGCATACTGACTGCACGGACAAAGGGGTTGTACTGTGTGTCTTGTTAAAAGAGAGAAAAGAACCAAAACATACATGTTTTGGCCCCGTATGTTCATAGGACTTAAGCATTAATTCACCATATACACAGATAGAAGAATAAGGGTGTTGAAAGACTGGAAAAAATGAGTAATTCCTGAAACGATTAGCCAAATTTGGGGCACCAAAACTCCTGTGTGTTTCAGCCCTCTCATGAATGATCAAAGCATGATATAAAACTTTTACTGTTGCCAAATTTTTCATGACCTCAACATTGAGCTAAGGGAACTTCATTTGGGGACAGGACCCACAGATTAAGAAACAACGATCTAGTTCAAAAAGACTATATAAAGTGGCACAGTCCAAATGCTCCACAATATACCAAACCAGTACTTGGAAAGTTGACTTTTTTGAACTGCAGCTCCCCAAAACCCTCAGCCAACATTTCATATTTCATATTAGAACACACGTCAGGTTTAGCACTGAACTGAGACTGTGGCCTGGACACAATCTTATTTGCATTTCCATATTGGCTTCTGAAATCTAGTTTGCCTTTCTATTTTGGATCCTCCTGGCCAAGAAAAAAAGTTACAGCATTTTCCTCATTTTTAAAGTGATGTTGATACTCAGCCTTGTCAGCTCTGGGAACTTGCTGTAGCAACTGCCGAGGGGAGAGCGAATTCCCAAGGCAGGGATTCTCATACAAGAATTCCCTACTGAGACATTTCACCACAGGAACAAACAAACAGTGCATCTCAGCAGAACTAAATTGCAGAATGACAGGTGGAATGCTGAGAACGAGGCTCAGGTGGGAGGACTACGCTGGGAATTAGTCGCCATTACAAGCAATGTAAATTGGGCTTTAAAAAAAAGGAATTCCCTTTATGAATAATGCAACTTTCCATCTCTTTCAGTATTACAACAAAAACATTGCAGTTCAGAAATACGACCATTCACTGGTCATAGTGACTAGGGATTATAAGGAGTGTAGTCCAATGTATCTGAGGAGCATTCCGTTGGGGAAGGTTTAAAAAAAAACAGCTTGGTGCATCACAGCAAGGAATATACCATATTTCACTGATTCTAAAGCACACTTTTTCCCATTCAGGACCTTCAAAAATGGGGTGCACCTTAGATTCAATGGTGACTTAGATTTGCTGTGGTTTTCCTCTTTCAAAATGGTTTTACCTGACAATGGTTCTGCCAGACCCGTACAGTTTTATCCTCAGCCTTAGCTAGATAGCTGTTTATTTTTCTTGCTTCTGATGCCTCCCTAACAGGCCCGTAGATTTTAGATTTAAGAATATAGACTCATGCAGACAGATGACTTCCCAATTACTTCATACTCCCTTCCTCATTGAACAGGAAAGACTGCACAACAAAGCCGCAATGAACCAAAAATGGTATTGTGCAAGCAGAGGAAATTCTAAAAAATATATATTCTAGAAAAATTCTTTTTGCCTAAAATCTAAGCTTCAAAAACAGGATGTGCCTTAGATTCAAGTGAAACATGGTATTTCAAACACTAAGCTGTCAACATCAGCATCAGAGTGTTTTTTAAAAGTTTTCAGGGCTAAGTAAACTGTTCGAATTCCTAGATGCTTACATTTAACGTCTAATACCAATGCCCTAACCATTTATAGAGTATTCAAACCACTTCATATCCATTACCACAATAATATACATACTTGTAGGTACTCAAGCAATGCAGCACATGGGATTTTCCCAGCCTTTTATATCTCAGTTCTCTAAATACCTACTTTGGGATGTTGAACTATTTATTTCAAAGTGCTTGGGAGAGATCCAGAAATGCTAAGATTTTATACTGCCAAGAAAAAACAAACTATGATTTCATTAACTCTATGAATACTGATATACTAGTATCAATATATTTAACAGCTTGGTATACTAGTATATATACCAATATACTAGAATTAATATCTTTATCAGCGTTGTATTATATTCTTCACTAACTTCAATACCACTCATGTTCCCAATATGCCTTAGAGAGGCCGTGTAGACGTTTGGCATTTACAACTCCTTCCACCATAACAGAATAATGGAAAAAGCCATACCTGTCAAATTCTCCACTTCTGTTAAAACAGAGTCACACATTGAAGATCATTTTTTTAAGATACAGAAGGGTATCTTCTGGGTACAGAACAGACAGTGGTGTGTTGCTTAAATCTGTCCCTTTCAGCAATTTTCCTACCTATTTCTCCCACTTATCTTTTTTCTTGTATGGGAGAAGATACAGGACCTAGCTCTTTTCACATCTCAAAGTAAGAAACAAGTTAGAGGGGAAATGTGTTGTCGAAGGCTTTCATGGCCAGGATCACAGGGTTGTTGTGTGTCTTTCGGGCTGTGTGGCCATGTTCCAGAAGCATTCTCTCCTGACGTTTCGCCTCACAACCTCTGAGGATGCCTGCCATAGATGTGGGCGAAACGTCAGGAGAGAATGCTTCTGGAACATGGCCACACAGCCCGAAAGACACACAACAACCCTAGAGGGGAAATGTAAGCATAGAAATGGGAAATAGGGAAAACCTAAGCACATTTTCCCTTCTTCTCCAATGTCCATCTCCTTATCTGAAAGTGGCTTTTCCTATTTCAAATTACATCCCTTTGTATATCACATGTCATTTTGGAGTACAATATTTATGTGTGGGCAACAACATAATTAGCACTGAAAATGTTACTACAGGCAAGGTCTTTCTGCTGCTGTTGCACTAAAAAAAATCACAATCTGGTGGGATGCATAAGTGTCCCAATGAGGACTTAGTAGTGGCAGTTGTGTAAAGTGTTTCTAGCTTGGTTCTGCCATGCTGATCCGTGTGCCAATCCATGTGCAGACATGTGAAGCTCTTCTGTTTTTGAAGGCACCCATGCTACAACCATTTATTTATGGGAAGCACCTTGGAGGAAGCAGCAACAAAGCTCCCACTAAATGTTAATATCAACAGTTTACACAATTATAAATAGAACTATACTGTCATGCTTAACTTGACTAGTGCTTAGCCTTGGGATCTTTTCTGAATGAAAGGGCTTGCAAATCGCTGTATAAAGAAGCCAACCAGTACTGAAATAAAGTGCTGCCTCTTGCAACATATTTTGTACTTAGTATGCATCTCACTCTATAATGAAAGATAACATGAGCATATTAATTTGCAGCTTTCCCTTTCAAAATAACATGCCCAGGATCAGGTTGCTGCTTGCAAATTTTTTTAAAGCAAAATGCTGTGTGTACATGCAGCCCTGTACAATCTGCATAAAAGGAACAAGATATATATGTACTTTGCGTATATACATCATGCAATAGGTGAAACTAAGGAGTCGCTCACATATATACTTAAGTTAGGCAATATGCAACTAGGAGGCATAATCCTGACCCAGGAGAATGTATTTAATAAAGATCATCAAATGTTGCATATGAATGAACAGTCAGTGTCCCAGAACAGCAGAAAACGAGTGGGGGTTGAGGAGAGAGGATGCACTTAGGGAGTTAAATTCCTTGCCAGGAATAAGTAGGCGTTGTTGTCTGTTTTGCAGGGCAGAAATCAATATTCCCCGCCTCTTCTCCTTCTGTTATTTCACCTTGAGATACTTGTGCTCAAGGCAGACGGGTTCTGCATCTTATTCTCCATTACTACAACTTATTTCCTTCCAACCATTCACAGGGTCACAGATGTTCACGAAGCATTAACTTGCCAGTAATTTGCTTCCCAAATCTCTAAACAGAATGCCATTAGTGCTCCAGCCACACTTACTGTTTCAGCACATCACTGATCAACAGCGACTCGGCTGTGTCTCCGTTCTTTCCTGCACTTTCTGTCCTCGTCACCCCATCCATTTAGTGACCCGAAACTGCCTTTCTATGATTCAGCATTGTTTGTTTGTTAGCACCACAGCTCAGCCAGCATCTACAAGTGAGTAACAGTTACACAAATATACGTTACTAGAACACATTTTTATTGTTACTCACCAGTTCTTCCTAATATGACCATTCCACGCTAATTTTGCTGAAGACTGGACGAAAACTAGTGAAATAATGTTGAGTTCAGTTATAATTCTCCCACTTTGCTCTCTTTCCTCCTGATAGTTTTCTACTATTTGCAGTTTAACTCTGCATGCAGGGAAATCCTGTATATGTGTAGTTTACTAAGGCCCTTCTACACTGTCATATAATCCACGTTATCTGTTTTGAATTATATGAGTCTACACTGCCAGTGGTGGCATAGCAGGTTAAACTGCTGAGCTGCTGAACTTGCTGACCGAAAGGTCAGAGGTTCAGATCCCGGGAGCGGGGTGAGCACCCACTGTTAGCTTCAGCTTCTGCCGACGTAGCAGTTCAAAAACATGCAAATGTGAGTAGATCAATAGGTACCCCTCTGGTGGGAAGGTAATGGCATTCCATGCAGTCATGCCAGCCACATGACCTTGGAGGTGTCTACAGACAATTCCAGCTCTTTGGCTTAGAAATGGAAATGAGCACCAACCCCCAGAGTCGGACTAGACTTATTTATTTATTTAATTTATCTTTTCCCCCAGGGAGACTTAATGCCAGGGGAAAACCTTTACCTTTACCTTACACTGCCATACAATCCAGTGCAAAGTAGATAATCTGGATTTTATAGTGCCGTGTAGAAGGGGCCTATGAAAAGAAGTATTACTAATGACAGAAAGAGTACAAGTCTACTATCAATTTGGGTACTCAGCTATTAAATTTTGATCTATATGTCTCATGAGCTATTTCTTTCATGCTATGGCACTAAGTGTACTTATTTGGAAACACATTATTTCAGTCTTGGAGACAATACAGAGGACTAGATGACCAGATAGGAGAGTTTCAACCCTTTTTATTATTACTCACATAAAACACATCTTCACTGTTAAATTACTGCAGTTTGACACTATTTTAAATACCATGGCCCAATGATAAAGAACCATGGGAGTTGTAGTTTTATAAGGTTTCTAGCCTTCTCTGTCAAAGAGTACTGATATCTCAACAAACTACATCTCCCAGAATTTCATAGCATTGAACCATGACATTTAGAGTGGTGTCAAATTGCATTAATTCTACAATGTAGATGCACCCCCTCTGTGTTGCACTACAACCCACATCTTAATAGTATGAGTAATTGGGTTGCTGTGAGTTTTCTGGGGTATATGGTCATGTCCAGAAGCATTCTCTCCTGACGTTTTGCCCATATCTATGGCAGGCATATGACATAGATGTGGGTGAAACGTCAGGGAGAATGCTTCTGGAACATAGCCATACAGCCTGTAAAACTCACAGCAACCCAGTGATTCTGGCCGTGAAAGCCTTTGACAACAGTCTGAGTAATTGTTTATGCTAAATTAAAATGGCAGCCATTGTTGTAGAATACACTTTGAATGTATTAAGTTGCTGCGACATCTCTAAAGAAATATTTTGTCATGTGTTGCATGATAGGATTTTGGGTAGTGTTAACTTATTGTAAAATGAACAGCAGGGGAATGTTTACTAAAAAAAAAACCAAAGGTATCTTAAAAATCATTTCACAGGAGGGTGTACATAAATGCACACAACACAGACAACGTTTTTAAAAGGGGGAAATGCTTTTAAAATATTGTGCATGCATGTAATTGGAAACTAAAAGTAGCAAATTATCAAAATGAGTTAACTTTTAAGACCATGGGGAGAGAATAAAACATCTATTTCCATAAGGAATGATTTAGGAAGCCGTATTTGGAAGAAGAGGTAAAACTAAAGATTTCACTCCATGGCAACAGAACGAGTCAGTAACTAAGGGTGGAACAACAGCCACCACAGAATACTACAGAGCCAGCCACAGGTAATCTGTCTTTCTCTACTTGAACACACACTGCAGAAATGAGCAAATTTCCTACAGGTGTAAGCTGCTAGTGGGCATCTTTGGTTTTATTTGTAAGAGAATGCAGTCAGGAACAACATGTCATTCTGTACAGTTTCTGAAATGTGTTGATGGCATCTGTCAAACCGAAGGCGTAGCAGCAAAAAACAAATGAGGTTAGCTAGGGAGAAGAACATAGGGCATATTTCACGGAGAGATGTGAAAATATACACCTTTAATTTTTGGTAACCTTCTACCAGATAGTGGGTAAAGGAGGTTTAGATACACAAGTTTTGGAGTCAATCTGACTTTCCCATTCTATCAAAATTGGCAATAATCAGTATACATTCAACATTCAATCTTAATTGAATTGGCATCCAGCAATGTTTCTGAAGGCTCAAGGTCATCATATAATGTTCATGTATCTTCAAGTTTCCTGTTGACTTATGGTGACCGCATGAATTTCATATGGTTTTCTTAGGTAAGGAATACTCAGATGTGGTTTTGACGACTCCTTCCTCTGAAACTGAGCCTATAGCACTCAGAACTGATCCTTCTTAGCTTCCAAGGTCACATAGGTTTTACTCCACCTTAAATTAGGAAGTCTCAGAGAGTAGTCTAGGAACATGCATTAGTAGTATTTTGCATTTGTATAGGGAACTGATAAATTAGACCAGAAAATATCTACTCCCAAAGATCTTTTCAGAACATCAACAGCTCCCAGCAGGGGTTGTGTGCAGCACTGATGGCATTTTCTGATATGCCACTTAAAGATAGTGCTTCAAATTGACACAAGAAACAGGGGAAGCTGAAGTTTACTACATGAGGTTAAGCTGTATACTCCTATCATAGAATAATTTTCCTGCCAAGAAGCAGGAAAATCGCATTCAAAGCACCCCTGACAGATGGCCATCCAGCTTATGCTAAAAAGCTGAAAGAGCCTCCACCACACTCCGCGGTGGAGAGTTCCACTGCTGAACAGCTCTCACAGTGAGGAAGTTCTTTCTAATGTTCAGGTGGAATCTCCTTTCCTGTAGTTTGAAGCCATTGTCCCGCGTCCTAGTCTGCAGGGCAGCAGAAAACAAGTTTGCTCCCTGCTCCCTATGACTTCCCCTCACATATTTATACATGACTATCATGTTTTCTCTCAGCCTTCTCTTCTGCAGGCTAAACATGCCCAGCTCTTTAAGCCACTCCTCATAGGGCTTGTTCTCCAGACCCTTGATTTTAGTCACCCTCCTCTGGACACATTCCAGCTTGTCAATATCGCCCTTCAATTGTGGTGCCCAGAATTGGACACAGTATTCCAGGTGTGATCTGACCAAGGCAGAACAGAGGGGTAGCATGACTTCCCTGGATCTAGACACACTACACCTATTTACACAGGCCAAAATCTCATTTTGGGTTTTTTTGCCACAGCATGACATTGTTGGCTCATGTTTAACTTGTTGTCCATGAGGACTCAGAGATATTTTTCACACGTACTGCTGTCGAGCCAGGCGTCCCCCATTCTGTATCTTTGCATTTCATTTTTTCTGCATTTGTCCCTGTTGAAGTTCACTTTGTTAGTTTCGACCCATCTCTCTAATCTGTTAAGATCATTTTGAATTCTGCTCCTGGCTTTTGGAGTATTGGCTATTCCTCCCAATTTGGTGTCGTCTGCAAACTTGATCATGCTTTCTAACCCTTTATCTAAGTCATTAATAAAGATGTTGAACAGAACCGGGCCCAGGACGGAACCCTGCAGCACGCCACTCATAGTGTCAACATATTATATGTCTCAAACGTAATGAATGCCATGGGAGAGCAAATGTGGCTCTCTGGTGCTTTAGGAACATAACTCCCATCATTTCTCACTATGTTTCCTCCTGCGGTGACCTGCTGATTCCAAAAACAGCACCGGTTTTTCCCTATCAACTCTAGTTGTTGCCATATACCACTGCTTACCCATAGAAAACCATGATAACCATATCTAAGCAGCTAGAGCTGATGTGGTCTACTTAATGCAATTTTCTGAATCAGTTCCCCAAATAACTGCAGGAACAGGCTTAAAAAGCAAGACACTTCAGAAAATTTTGCTGGGCTGCATAATTATTACAGATTTCTCCGCAAAATGAAAAACATTGTTCCTCAATGATAATCTCTTACTTGATCTTCGATTGGCCTACTTGAGATATTTTCTTCTTATACTGGATTGTTCTAAGTCAAAATTAATGTACACCTTTTTTGATGAGCCAAGACTTCATTCCTCTGTAATTCAAGTACTTTCTACACTAACTCACATTTACATCATGAGTGCTAGCACACTACATGTCCCCTCATCTTGTTCAAGGAGTGTCTTAATCTTTTGAGGATATATCTGAGAAAAAAATGCACAAAAGTTATAAAAAAAAAAAACCAGATGATACCTCAGGAAAAAAAGTTACAAGTAGTTAGTTCTAAAATAGAAAAATACCGTACTTGGCAAGGTCCTTGAGATGTGAAGCTCCTGGAATTGCTTCCACCGAAATACAGCATGACAGACCAGATTCAGAAACCATCTTAAATTATATGAAGAATGTTTAAATGTGCATCACAGAGATCCATTTGAAATAGCACTATAAGTAGTTTATCTACTAGCTGTCCAATGGTTTCCCCTTTTCCTCTTTTGGTTAAACATTCACATCTTCTTATTATGCTTTCCTTCTGCACATTCACTTGTGATTATAACAGCTATTTGGAAGGCAATGCCCGATTTCAATACAGAATTAGTGAGGTAAAAGTTAATAGTAATTAATTTTAATTGTTGGGATCTGAGTTCATAACCTAAGGTCAATTACCACCTCTCTTAAAGGTGTTAAAGAATAAAGGATTATTGGAGGAAGGACTTTAATAAAAACATAATAATAAAGTCTGTAATAATAATAACTTATAATAATGCGCTAGGTCTTATTTTCAGGTGATGTCTTATTTTTCCATGAAGAAGAATTCACATTTATTGTTGATCAAAAAAATGAACATTTATTATTTACTGCACAGTAGTTGTCATCACAAACCAGCATAATAAGACAAACTGTGAATTCTATAAAAAAATTGTTACTACCATTATTTCCATGTACAACAATCTATGGTACGTACATTTACCGATCCTGCATGTTCTGGTGTTCTGTTTAACGGGCATGCTTCCAAACAAAAACTTTTCTAGGTCTTACTTTCAGGGGAGGCCTTATATTTAGCAATTCAGCAAAACCTCTACTAGGTCAGATGGCCACTCAGCCTCTGCTTAAGAGCCTCCAAAGAAGGATCCTCCACCACACTCTGAGGCAGTGAGTTCCACTGCCGACATCCAGGATTTCAAATCCCTGCGAAAGGAGGCAAGTGTGGGTTTGCCTAATCTTCCTTGGGAGGTGTTCCAAAGTCAGGGGGGCATCACCAAGAAGGTCTACTCCCTTGGCCCCACAACTGTGCTTGTGTCGGTTGTGGGAGCAAGAGGAGGGCCTCCCCGGCAGATCTTAGAGCCGGCGCCAGTGCATAGGGGGAGATTCAGTCCCAAAGATAAGCAGGACCCAAACCATTTGGGGCTTTACAGGTCATAACCAGCACTTTGAATTGTGACCGCAAACTTATCAGCAGCCAGTGGAGCTGCTTTAATAGGGGCATTGTGCGCTCCCTATAATTAGCTCCAGTTAGAAACCTGACCGCCATCCTTTGCACCAATTGCCATTTCCAGACTGTCTTCAAACGCAGCCCCATATAGAGTGCATTGCAGTAATCCAGTCTGGATGTAACCAAGGCATGGACCACCATGGCCAAGTCTGTACTCTTTATATCTGCATTACACACAGAACAATGGGATCCTCATAAAAAGAGGTGATAACCCAAATCATTTAACATTACCCCACAGCCTATGTTATATAATTTTATCCCCCAGAGTCGGTGTTTTAACCAATGTTTTATAATTTTTATTGTTAATGTTTTTTACTTTGGCTTTAATTTATCTTGTTTGTTTTGTATTGATTTGATGTATTATTTTGGTTATTTTATTTTTATGCATTGTATTATATTTATTCATGTTGTGAACCGCCCAGAGTCCCTTGGGGATATGGAGCAGGGTATAAATAAAAATATTATTATTATTATTATTATTATTATTATTATTATTATTATTATTATTATTATTAATAATAATGGCTTGAACGGCATTATATGGTCAGTATAGACCCACATTATGCAGTTTGAACAGCACTATATGCTACACACTGACCATATAATGCAGTTTCAAACTCATTATATGGCAGTGAAGAGGAAAACCTATATAGTGCAGACTGAACTGCATTATATGAGCCTACACATGCCATATTATGCAATTATATGCATTATTTGGCAGTGTAGATCTGCATTATTTGGCAGTATAGATCCAGCCAGGGTTTCTGCTGTCAAGTCTGTCTTCTCTTCATAGTTTTCAGGGCAAGCAAACATTCAACAGATATAGCCTTTCCCAGCATGGAGAGAGTTATGCTGTAATAACCTGTCTGTCATGCAGGTGATAACAGTGTTCAGTAAGGGGGGGGGGGGAGAGATAAAATAAAAGTGTTTTTCAGGAAAAAAGAGGAGTTGCAATCCCACTTGATCCTATAACAAGACAGGAAAAGAGAGACAGAGGCAGCGAAATTGGGGTGAATTTGCTACATGCACACATTGCATGCTTTTACTCAGAGTTTTGTGAGACAAAAGAACATTTACATTTTTAAAAATGTTTCAATTTGTTCAACTTCTTTTGCATTATTTCAGAATCACAAAATGGGAACTTTTAAAATGAAATGTCTTCATATTTTCTAGAGTGGATGTGGTGTGTCTTTCTTTTTTCCTTTCCAATATGTTTGTCCAAAAAAGCACAGACAATTCAACATTTTCAATTGTAAAATTATTACCGTGAAGACACTTGCACGTGATCCAACACTAACATCCCAAAGTCTACAATTCCTGCCAGAATTCAAAGGGAGTGGAACCAAAAGAATGCTGGAGCAAAACTGTAAGTATCATTATTGGTGTAGAAATGAGAGAATCCGTTTAAAATCAGGGGGACATCTGGATACAAAACAGCACCAATATGCATACACGGTTGCTTATATACACTTAGGTTTGCTCAGGACAGATGATGAACTACAGAGAATGGAAACAGGATAAGTAGACATGATCCTGTTTCCACCCACAAGTTTGTGCCTTGTTGTCAGATGAAACCATTATATAGTTCTGTGATTCTCAAACTTTGTGGAGTACTTTGAGGTGCTTCATGAGACCACAGTGAAAATGAGGAAAATTAACACCTTTTGCAGAATAGTGCCAACTTCACATTAAAACTCAGTTTCTATACTCTGATACAACTGCATTGAATTCAGACAGTGAAGAGAAGCAAAATGCTTTGAATCTGTTTCAGTAGCCTCTATTTACCAGGGACTGTAGATTTTTTCACTGACACTTTTTCCTGATAGCGACAGAAACATTATATTTGTCTTTGAGGAAGACATTGGGAATTGTGTTTTTTTTAAAAAAAATTGCTAGCCTGTGTATCTGTTTGCATGGTTCTTTAACTTTCAGCAACCTCCCATGACATGCACTGAATAAAAGTTAGCATTAGAGTTCCCATCTACACTGTCATATAAAATCCAGATTATCCGCTTTGAACTGGATTATATGGCAGTGTAAACTAACACATTCCAGTAAAAATCAGATAATCTGGATTTTATATGGCAGTGTAGATGGGGCCTGAGTGGGGAGGCAAGTGCATCCAGACACTATTTGTTATATTTTGACTGCAACTCCCAGAATCCCCCCGTCAGCATCAGTAATAATGTAGAGCTTAGAAAGGTTATCTAGGAAGGGCTAAGTTTGGCACAGCAGGAGAGCACCACATTCGATGAGGTTGCAGTATGAATCTGTTTGAGATATGAATCTGTTTTGGACTGAGTGCCCGACCATTAAATAGCCTAGCTCGTTGTTTACCTGAGCAAACCAAAAGACAGTTGCATCTGTCAAGTAGGAAAATTTAAAGACTGCTTATGCGCGGAGGCTAATTTAACTAATTTACGTCACCATAAAAATGTCCAGCAGCTTGTGTGTGGAAGATGAGGAAGTACTCCATCAAGGATTCGGTGTCACAGTGGATGATAAAGCAGCAGCTCCCCCTGTGGCCGGAATTGAGCATACCCTCATGAAGCCAGAAGCTGGAAAATATTAAATAGCCTCTGTGTCTTTGTTTGGGTGTGTTGCATGTCTAATGGCATTGAATGTTTGCCATGTATATGTACATTGTGATCTGTTCTGTCTCCCCTCCGGGGTGAGAAGGGTGGAATATTAATACTGTAAATAAATAAATAATAAATACAAAGCAATCTACAGGCAGTCCACAAGTTATAGACATGATAGGTTCTATAGGTTTGCTCTAAAATTCAATGTGTATGTAAGTCAGAACAGGTATGTGTTTTAAGTATAACTCCAGCAATATATATATTAAAATTGGATAGCATAGAGAAGGGATAATACCCCTGTGGTGTTTGTTCAGTGGTCTGTGCCCCTGTTCATAGGTTATTGGGCGTTGTTCTGAGTTTGAAATGGTTGTTTTGTATGCTGTTGGTTTTATTTTTGTGTTGTACTCTGCTTATTTTTATGCATTGTTTTGGGCACCTTGTGTCATATGTGGACCGCCACAAGTCCCTTTGGGGAGATGGAAGCAGAGTACAAAAATAAAGTTATTATTATTACTATTAACCTCACTTTCTTTCCCTGTTATAATTGGATTTTGAAAAATTTGACTTGTTGTAGAAACAAGGATTGGTGATAAAGCTTCAGCTGAAACACCATTTTCCCAGGATGACTCTCCCAGAGGTGAATTTCTTTTCCGAGGGGGAGATTTCTCTCACTTCCTGTTGTCTCACCCCAATTTTTAACTATGAGTCATTTGTAAGTCGGATGTTTGTATCTCAGAGACTGCCGGTCTTGTACTGGATTTACTAATACAACCTGCTTCTCATGTCATTGGAAGGAAAGCAATTGCAGAATAAATGAATGAAGACACTGTACAGAAGAGTAGGAAAAGCCTTCAGTAATAGGTCGTGACAGCCATTCTGATAGTGTTGTTTGGTGCAAGGGTAAGATATAACCACAATGAGTCCACAGCCACTGCTGATTTCTGTCCCTACCAATGCTTAATTTAAAAATGTAATGTGATGCCGTTTTCTCAGTGTTCTTCCATATAGAATCTTTGCTATAGCAAAGAAGAGCATGACTGGGAAAACCCAGAGCATTACAATAATGTTACATCATACATCTTTATACAAATTTGTGATAAATGGCACCTTGAGCCTAAATCCAATTGTTAGTCCCACACAGGGTAGACCCACTGAATCAATTGAATTTACATAAGTGTTGATTTAACAATTTCCCATGGATTAAATTCTAATTGACATCTGAGATGTGATTTCGGCACCAGTAATACACAGCAGAAACAACTTCTTTTTTTCACATCTAAAATATAACAAGGTCTCAGTAAGTCAGCCTTCCACATCCCGGCACCCTTCAGATGTGATATTATTAATGACATTTATTATGTGATTTCCTGCACACCCGAAGTAATGTATAACAAAACAGATAAAAAACATTCTTAAAATTCAATTTTAAAATCAACTGTAAACAACATGAGGCTGGATGGAATAATAATTTAACTGCTTGCTGGAAACTCAAGAGAGATGGCACTAGCCTAGCATCCTTTGGGAAGATGTTCCATAATTGAGGTCCAGCTGCAGAGAAAGCCCTGTCTATGTCCTCGCCAGCCTTTCGGGGTAGCAAAACATACAGCAAGGGGCTCAGCTCAAGCCTTCAAACTGCAGCCAGGCAAGGGGGTTATTCTCTACGTATTATGGTCTGAAGCTATTTAAGGCTTCATCAAAACCAACACTCTGAATTGTTCCTAAAACCAGTGCATTTTGTTGAAGACCAGTGGCTTATAGTTTCTTCAATACAGGCCAGACAGGACGGTATTTTGTTTTACATTAACTTCAGCTTACAGAGTCTTCACAACCCCATGCTGAGAACACAGGAGTAATTAAGGCATGGCTCACTGTGGCCAAATCCACAATTGCGGTAGACTACAACTCTAATAATCTTCAACTAGACTAGACTTTTATCGTGCCATTCTCTGTCACCAAAACATTGAATTAAGAAAGGAATCCAGACAGCATAACCATCTTCCATTTTTAATCTTTTTGTTTTTCTCAACATTTTTTCTATCTTATTCTTACCACAGAAGATCTGCTATGGAGAAAAAATGGAAAAGCTATACAGTGCCTTTTCACTGGGACTGTTTTGTGAAAAAGAACAATACCAACTTAGTAGAAGTAATATACTAGCAACACCTTTGTTGGACAGCAAAGAATAGCTACATCAGATAGTAGAACAATTTGAGTTTTAAACACAAAACAGCCCTCATGTGTAAAATAATAATAATAGTAGCAACATCAATAATAATAATAATAATAATAATAATAATAATAATAATAATAGATCATCGATGTTGCAATCCCAGGCAACAGCAGGATTGACGAGAAGCAACTGAAAAAGCTTATACGATATGAAGATTTAAAGATCAAACTGCAAAGACTCTGGTACAAGCCAGTAAAGGTGGTCCCAGTGATGATTGGCACACTGGGTACAGTGCCTAAAGACCTTGGCCAGCACTTGAAAACAATTGGCGCTGACAAAATTACCATCTGTCAGCTGCAAAAGGCCACCCTACTTGGATCTGCACGCGTTATTAGCCAATACATCACACAGTCCTAGTCACTTGGGAAGTGTGCGACAGACATGTGATCCAATACAAAAGCCGGCATAGGGATCCTGTTTGCTGTGCACTAATCTTGTTGTGTATCAAATAATAATAATAATAATAATAATAATAATAATAATAATAATAATAATAATTCATTTATTACCTGCCTTCCCTTTTGACTTGAAGCAGGGTACAACATGATTCAAACAGCAAGATAAAACAAAACAGTATTAAAATACATATAACAAATAAACACAGGTAAAATGCAGGTTAAAATTCAAAACTTAAAATTGACCGGGTAGACCTGCCGGAAGATATAGGTCTTAGTGTCTTAAATTCTGACAGCTGGTTTAGATGTGGAATCTCTTCTGGCAGGTCATTCCACAGTCTTGTGGCGGCCAGTCGGGTTCTGGCTCTCTGGAATAGCCCCCCCCCTTCCCGAAAACAGTGTCTGGGCGGATTATACAGGAGAAGGCAATCATGTAAGTAAACTGGATCCAAATAATAATATGGTAAATGAGCAAACCAGAAATAGTGGTCCACTGAAACAATGAAATTAAACAACAGCTGAGACAGCTGAAAGATAGCCATCCATTAACTGAGAATAGCAATACTTTTTTATTGCTCCAAGCAATAAATGAATAAGTTTCCTGCCTCCAAGTTCTGCATGCCTTCATTTCAACATACTGCCAAATCCCTGCTTGGCCATGAAATTGTTTTGGGTTTTGTTTTTTTCCATGTCAGCAGCAACTTGAGAAACTGCAAGTCACTTCTGGTGTGAGAGAATAAGTTGTCTGCAAGGACATTGCCCAGGAGATGCCCGGATGTTTTGATGTTTTACCATCCTTGTGAGAGGCTTTTCTCATGTCCCCGCATGGAGCTGGAGCTGATAGAGGAAGCTCATCCATGCTCTCCCTGGGCTGGATTCGAACCGGCAACCTTCAGGTCAGCAACCCCACCTTCAAGTCATCAATCCTGCCGGCACAAGGGTTTAACCACTGCACCATCAGGGGCTCCATATCGCTTTGGGTGACCTTGGGTTAAGTCACACTCTCCCATCCTCTGAGGAAGATAATGCCAAACCTCTTCTGAATAAATCTTGCTAAAAATCCTGTTTGCTTTAGGATTGCCAAAGACTGGAAGGCACAAAACAACAACAACACAGGAAGGAACTGGGTAGTTTTTGATTTATCCTCAAGATTCCTTAGCCCTGTTAATCGTCACACTTGTACACACAGTCAGTAGAAAGAGTCAACTTGTTGAGTCACTCTCTTCATGTTCATTTCCTGTTCACTGATTCTGTGTGAACACAAGAATACAACTCCTTTAGAGTACAAGTTAAGAGCAAACTCGGGAGAAAATAAAAATTGTGGACATGAGGCTAACCGAAACCAGATTTTGATGTTAGCCACAATATAGTCCATGTGAGTTTATTTTACACTTCTCACTGCAGCATCATACCAAATGATATCAGTATCATACAGAAGATATCTAATATCTTCTAGATCCTTTCCTTGCATAGAGTATGTAACTAAGAGTGGAGCATTTAACCAGCTGTCAGTAAAACGGTCCACACCAAACTAATACTATGGAGAAATGTACTGCAAGAAATCCATACAATTAAAATATTTGGACCAGTTTATGAAGTAATATACAATTTGCAAGTGGGGAACAACATGATTTAATTAAGACTTTCCTTTTCCGCATAAAACTACACTACTGTTGAACCTATGGGAAAATACAACCCATCTACGCCACACACACACACACAAATGACAAGTATGGATCTAATTGATTCCAGCTTATCACACATGTACATACACACATTGTGACACATGTAACAATATTGTAGAGTTTCAGAAATATAAAATTACTAGCAACTGCTATAAATATCACATCTTCTGGAACCCACAGCACACGCTACTCAGCCTGTGCCCAATCACCATTTCTCAGAACGGTGTGAGCATGACAGGCAGGAATGGTTAAAGCAATTGCTGCAGTGTTCTGTCCTTGCACTGACAGCAAGAGATGATACCTGCCTCTTCTCTTAGTGTCAAGCATTTCTGAAGCTGCCATGTTTCTAAACATCAGGGTCTTCACATCACTTAGAACAAAATGCTAGTTCCAGCTCCAGTGAAAGATGCCTCTTTTAGGAAGAAACTATGCAGGAGGAGGTCATCATCAGGGTGGCATATAAACACCATAAATAAATACATCAATGTTTGGAACTTTATTTGGAGACTATCTGGTCATAATGCAATTGTAAGTATTAATAAATAATCAATGATCTCAGGCTTGGACTTATCTGAAACTGCTACATCTTAATCCATTAAAAAGGATAACAATTTTCATTTCTTTGGTATATAACTAACAACTGTTAAATCCTTTTGAAAACCAGCAATAATACTGTTCATGCATGCAGAGCTGTGGGCAAGCACTGCTGGGGTTTATTTGTTACTGCATACTAGCCAAAAAAACCTTACGAAATTCATGGACTTCTTGTAGGCACTTACACACAATATTCTCATGTGGTAAAAAGTACTGTAGGGTTGACTGATATAGGATGAAGGGAATAAAACCAAGATTTTAGTGGTAAAAGAGGGAGAGAATCAACTCCTCATTCCTCAGCATTGCAATTCTGATTCCAGTCAAGGAAGGGCTGTCACAAACCTCCTGGTGTCTCGACTACTTTGATGTTAATTTGGCAAAATTCTGCACTACCGCATCCAACTACACGCATGTGAGAATGTGTATTGTAGAAAATCACATCCTACTAGCACAGCAGCAAGAAAGCTTAGTGCAGTCCTTCCTAAACCTGCTAAACTACTACATGCATAAAACCTTTATATGGAAAATATGCAAAAATGTCATATGTAGAGAAATTCTGATAGAAGTCCAATGAGGGAAAGAGGCTAAGAAATGGCTGGAATGGGGACTTCCTATTGTTCAAGCTTGTCTATTGGCAATAGAAGAGAGATTTGACCTATCTGCTGCTCAGCTTCCCACCTGTCTTCGTGGAATGGCTCTTATTATATTCACCACAGGCAACAAGTGCTGCTCACCTTTGGTGCTGGAGCTCTAAAGGACCAACTACATGATTCCTTAAAGGGACCACTCACTTATTCTTCCATTACTATATACCTGAGATGATAGCTGAATGAGGCAGAGGGTGATGAGATGATGACGATATTTATATACTGCCTTTCAAAACATGCATCCCAAATATTTCCCATAATATGACAGTATGCAAATAGGAAAACTGAACATAGAAAGCAATCACACCCTCAACAGAAACAACAATTAATATTGATCAAAGCAAAATTCTAGAAATAACACCAGGTTAGTTCCAATAAAAGCCTAATACCTATCTTGTAATTTGGAGAAATGTGGAATAAAATTTCATCATGCCATTCTTCACAATGTGTAGAATAGAGTTCTGTAAAAAGTGTTTTGTCTCATCTGTTCAGGGTTTGTCTTTCTCATCTTTCCTAGTCAGGAAAAAATTGAACTGATGGGGCTCATATGGCTATTATCATTCCAGTAAATGCAACTGGATCAAAGAAGAGAACAACTCTATTTCTGAGTAATGACTGGATGGGACAAGATTGGATCTAAATTCACCTACACTTCTGAAGCTGGGAAAATATACTGTCACAGCTAAGTACCATAGTATGATCCTTGTGCTTGAATAGATCCAAGAGCTTGCAGAGTTACCTTTTGGGGACAATCTGGCCATGCTGGTTCGAGAATGGAGGAAGTTGTATTCTTCAAAAATGAAAAGCTATTTTGATAGCCTTCTGCCGCCATTTGAAAATAAAAGAGATCTTCAAAGATGCCTCAAAGTAGCCTTTCCGAACCCTTTCATCCTGGAGGAAACCTGTGAAATAATGTTCAGTTCCCAAAGAACCCTTCATAAAAAATTATTATATCTACAGCTCCAAAAATGTATTTTTCCCACTCTGCCACAAAACCCCAAGCAACTTTTCACTCTAGGCTCCAGGGAATCCTGGTTGAGAAAGCCTTGGAGAATACTCTATCTCATAACACTAGATACAAATACTAACCAGAAAATTCAGTTTCAAAGTGTTTAGCCCTGGGGAGAACATGTGTGACAACCACTGTCACTCTGACTGCAAGATTCTGAGATTTGGAGTTCAAATCAGGGACTTTTTCAGGTTTTGCCACATCCAATCCTCATATCTAGGCTATAGAAGGGTCCTTCCTGCCGTGATATCTGCTACATTTGGGCACTGAACCCTAGTGCAACTGCCCACTATGGACAGAGCAATTGAGGTTCGTGATTGCCATTGTACTGAGCTTGGGAGGTGTCTATACTTGGAATCTCTTTTTAAATTAACTTTATTTTTAAAAGTTTGTAAAGTTACATTAAAAGTCAAAAAAGTGAATCAAGAAAAGAAACACTCACTTATTGCAGGGGTTACGTTCCAGGACCACCTGCAATAAATGAAAATCCATGAAGTATGGACACTATATTTATTTTAATATTTATACCTTATATTTAGTAGTTAGGTGGCCTTTCTCTCCTTTGCAAGCCCATTTTGCACTGTAGTTGTTTTAGTTTGGTGAGGCGGGCAGCAATTTGGCAGAGAAGGCTGTAAACCTGCAGCTCCCAGGCCAGTGAAGCCTTCCCGGAAGAGGGGACGGGGTGAGAGCGCATGTGCGAAAGGCAGGCGCCGCCACGGCCTAGTTCTCTGTGAGTTGCTTTATGTTATTTAATTGGTTAGTTTGACAGATAGATGCCACTTTTGATTGGACAGCATTAAGGTCCAGGGCATTCTGAAAGTGCTTTGGACCACAAAAAAACCCCACAAAACAGCAAGGGAGCGAAAAGTGAACCGTGAAGTAGTGAGGGAACACTGTAAACACAAAAAAAAAAAACCAAGAAGAAAAGAAAAAGAAAGAAGAAAAGAAAATTTAGATGACCTATCTGGGCCAAAAGGAAACAACATAAACTTTGCCCTCTAGGCCTCCCAATGTTGTCGATAATCAGACTCTCAATGATTCAGAGTGCTCAACACAACATCAGAAATGATGCTCTGTTCTTCCATAGATAGGGAATGTCAGTACTGATGGTAAACTTGGGAAAATTTTGAAAGAAAATTTGTGATATAATTTACAAGACAGCTACACAGAAAGCATTGTGGAATCAAGGTACCTGTAGTCTAATTCCAATACTGATTGGTGGATTCCATGTCTTAAGATCTTACTTTTATTTTCCAACCTCTTTTGTCATCTCAGATGTTACATCAGTCACTCTTTATTTATTTTTATGTCATTTTCTACATTAAGGATGACTTCAAAATCCTAGTAAGTTGTGGATGTTTCCTGCAGTCATATTCCTTGTTTAAAGAAATGCAACTTAATTCAAAGGAATCTTGGTTTCCCTTCTCCAGCATCAACGAAGATTGAACCAAAGATTGTAACCCAATAGTTTTGAAGTCTAATGCACTATCTGGAAACTTGGTATACTATGACTAAGTACTACCAACTGAGTCGCAAACATAAACCTTTTTACTGAGAAGTATTTTATTGGAAGTTAAAATGGATTACTCTCAAACTGCTGTTTTTAATTTGACAAATCATTCCTTGTTCCTAAACATTAGATTTCTGTATCTGTTGAATTCTAACAGCCAGCATTCCTTTTGGTTTCACTAATGCAACCGATTTATTAACCCGTATAACTCCATACTCTCCCATCTCATAAACTTAATTTTTTGAATGGCTTCTGTTTTGATACAAACCATATACTGATACAAAAGCAAACATTACTGTAACCTTGTTTTCATTTTGTTCTCAAGCTTTTCAGGGTTGGCATCTATTTAAATATTTCTATTCCAAGTGAACTGTTAATTATAAGATACTGATATGGTTTTTGGAGCAGCACTGGAGGGAACTGAAAACTGAATGCGTGGTAATACTGCATTTAATATACAGCAAATCATTATCAAAACATCACTACAGCAGATGCATTACTAGAAAAATAGCATTTATGAAGCAGAATGTCTTCTAATATCCTAGTGATTGATAAGAAGAATCAACAGACACAGGGAGGTATGTGATGATAGTGACCACCTGCATCTACATGAAGTAGCCAAGTGGCTGACAATCAAAGACTTCTATTCTGGAGACTGCGTGTAATAGAGCTTCTGATCCTTTGATGCTGAAGGAATGAAACAAGCATGGAGAGTGTTTCTTTAAGAAAGACAAGATCTGTACTGGCCAATGACACAGAAAGACCTATCAAAAGGACACAAACCAAATTCAGAAAAAAAGTTACAAAATCAGGAAACCTACCACAATCATTAAAAAACATCCTAAAGGAATTTGACCTACAGGATACATGGAGATTCCATCATGAAGGGGAGAAAGATTTCACATACTACTCAGCTAGACAGAACTGTTGGTCCAGAATCGATATGGCTTGGACTTCCAGATCCCTGACTTCAAAAGTCAAAACAATAAAAATTCTAGCAAGAACAATTTCAGACCACTGCCCAATTGAACTAATATTAAACCAAAAGAAAAAATTTAGAAGGTGGAGACTAGATGACAACTTATTGAAAAAGGAGGAAGATATAACAAAATTTAAAAATTTATTGTCTGAATACTTTAATATAAATTCAACTCCAAATATCTCTGCACAAATACTCTGGGATGCAGGAAAGACGGTAATGCGCGGTTACTTTATGCAATATTCAGCATGGAAGAAAAAACAAAGAAACATAAAGGAAAAAGAGTTAGAGGAAAAGATAACAAGGTTGGAAAAACAATTAAAGAACAACCCAGAAATGGAAGAACTAAGGTGCAACTTAGAAGCCCTACAAAAACAAAGAGAAATGTGGGAACAAGAAGAAAGAGCAAAACAACTAAAATTCCTCAAACAATTCCATTTTAATAATGCAAACAAACCAGGAAAGTGGTTAACAAGAAAATTGAGAAGGAAAAAAGAAAAGACTTATATCAACTCCATAATAACGAATGAGACAAACTACACCACAGAAGAAGAAATCCTCAATCAATCAGATCTTACTACAGCAAACTGTATAGACAAGAAGTTACAGACGAAGAAAAACTCTCAAATTTCCTGGACCAGCAAAAAATGATGAAAAGCACAAATGACCAGAAAAGGGACCTAAACAAAGAAATCACAGAACGTGAAATAAAAATGGCGATCCGCAAGCTCGATTCTCAGAAAGCACCAGGTCCGGACGGTCTAACGGCCGTATACTATAAGACCTTCGAAGAAATCCTCATGCCGCATTTAAAGAAGATAATGAATCAAGTAATGATAGATCGCAAACTCCCACAGTCTTGGCAAGAGGCCACAATCACTATGATACATAAAGAAAACACATTGGAAACAAATGTAAAAAATTATAGGCCCATCTCTCTGCTAAATGTTGATTATAAATTATTTACAAATATCCTGGCAAGTAGAATGAAAATTTTCTTAGAGAAATAGATCAAAGAAGAACAGACAGGGTTTTTACCGAATAGAAGAATAAGCGACAATGTAAGAACTATCTTGAACCTAATAGAATACTATGATGTAACAAAACAAAAAGAAGTTCTTTTCCTTTCGTTAGATATCGAAAAGGCCTTCGACAATGTCAATTGGACCTTTCTCAAAGCTTTGCTAAGGAGAATTGAAATAGGAACAGAGATCCAAAATGCAATAGAAACGATATACAACATACAGGAAGCCAAAATTATAATAAACGGATTAGAATCAACAAAAATTATGATACAAAAGGGTACCAGACAAGGGTGCCCCCTTTCACCCCTCCTGTTTATAACTGTCCTGGAAGTACTACTAAATAGCATAAGAGAAGATAAATATCTGAAGGGCGCAGAAATTAAAGGTCAAAATTACAAACTGAGGGCCTTCGCGGATGACATGATATGTATTATTGAAAAGCCGATAAGCAAGGTGAACAGTTGGTTAGAAAAAATTAGGGAATTTGGGGCCATGACAGGACTGAAGATAAACTTAGAGAAAACCCAGGCAATGACGAAAAATATCTCGAAAGAAAAACAGAAGATACTTACTGATACAACAGGCCTAAAGATCACTACAAAAATAAAATATTTGGGCATTATTATAACAACTAACAACAATCATTTGCAACAAAATAATTACGATCCCAAGTGGAAAGAAATCAAGAAAGACCTAGAAAACTGGAATGACCTGGGATTATCCCTATTAGGAAGAATTGCGACAATCAAGACATACGTCCTTCCAAAGCTACTTTACCTCTTTCAGAATCTTCCTATCATTCGGACACAGAAACCCTTTTTAGATTGGCAAAAAGACATTTCTAAATTTTTATGGCAAAGAAGAAACCCGAGAATAAAAATTAAAAATCTGATGGATGACAGAACAAGAGGAGGGATGAATCTTCCCGATCTTCGCTTATACTATGAATCTTGGGCTATAACATGGTTTAGAGACTGGTTATTTTTAAAGAATAAGAAAATTCTAAATTTAGAGGGTTTTGACTTAAAATCCAGTTGGCATTTTCACATTTGGCATAATCAAGACAAAAAGGAGAAGAAAATCTTTGGAAACCATCTCATAAGAACTCAACTAAACAAGATTTGGGAAAAATACAGGATGAGGATGTTTCCGAAAACTCCAATGTGGCTATCGCCACTAGATGTAATTCAGAAGGGACCCCAAAGAAATTTCGTCTGGCCTACATATAAAGATATCTTGATAAGACAAGGAAACGAATATATTTTAAAAACACAAGAAGAAACCCTGAAATTATACAGTAACCTAACATGGCTTCACTACAGGCAATAAAAAGAACAATATAAGAAGGACAAACAAGAAGGATTTATGGAAAAGGACTCAGAATGGGAAAAAATTTTGGAATCAGAAAACAAGACAATCACAAAGATTTATAAGAAACTTTTGGAATGGAACATGGAGACAGAGCAAGTTAAGGAAAACATGGTGCAATGGGCCAAAGACTTAGGAAGACCAATCAGTTTCGAAAATTGGGAAAAGATCTGGAAGAAAAATATAAAATACACATATGTCACAGATTTAAAAGAAAACCAATACAAAATGATTTATAGATGGTCTATCACTCCAAAGAAATTAAGTCATTACAATAAAAACGTTCAAATAAAATGCTGGAAATGCAAAGAGCACGAGGGTAGCTTCTACCACATGTGGTGGTCCTGCCCCGAAACAAAAAAATATTGGAAAGAAATTCATAAAGAGTGCACAAAAATAATGAAAAAGAATTTTGAAATGAGACCAGAATTATATCTATTGGGTATAACGAATTTGAAGTTTGATACGAATGAGGAAAAGATTCTAATTTATCTGGTCATAGGAGCTAGGATTGTATTTGCCAAAGTATGGAGACAGGACCAAACCCCTTCAGTCAATCACTGGATATCAAAGATTTGGGAAATAAGAAATATGGATAGGCTGACTTTTCTGATGAAGAAACAATATGGGAAACCGATTAAAGAAACAGACTGGTTGATATTCGAAGAATACATAAGAAAAAGACAAAAAATAATCGGAGAAAAGGGGGGGGGAAATCCCTCAAGATAAATAAGAAACAACTAACCAAGGGCATAAAAACAACGCCAAATCCTCCACAAATAGAAGACTATACTGTACCAGATGGAACTCGGATAGACCATATAGATCCTCTCCCCCTTCCCTTCCCCTCCCTTTTCTCTCCATCCTCCACCCACACCGATCCCATCCTTTACCCCCCCTTACCCAACCCCCACTTTTTTTTCTTTCTTCCCCACTACAATCCCCATGCCCAAGCTTTTAATGTGTATGCTAAAATCATCAATAAAAAATATTTTTTTAAAAAAAAAAAGAAAGACCTATCAAAAGAACAGATGTTGAACCTGTGGAAAGCCTGAGTAGCCCCTTCTGACTACTACTACTAGGTTAAAATTTAATTTACACTGACATATATTTGAAACTAGCTGCAGTTCTCAATGCAGTTAAACTGCACTATATGAGTCTACACTGACCACATAATGCAGTTTCAAACTGCATTACTGTATATGGCAGTGTAGATGGGGCCTACCAGAAAATCTAAATACAAACTGAGCAGTTCTTGCATTCTGCCACATTTTCTCCACTCTGGATTTAAGGGGTTTACACAATGGAAAAGACTGGTTCCAAACTCCTCATCCCCTGACGCTTTTCCTGAAAATGGAGAAAAATTCTTCTGCCTGTTCCATATGAAACCTAAGGCTAGGCAGAGCCATGAAGAAAGTGATAGTTCCTCACACCTATGCCTGATTTTGAAAACCCTAATGTCACGTCTTCTAATTCATTGAAATCTATTATACTGTCCCATTGCAAACCGCCTACCACACCCAAGAGCAATTCCGTCCATAATTCTCTTTATTTAAAATGAAACTTTGTGTGAAAGGGACCCCTCTGGAGCCCTGTACTGACCATACGTACAAGCTGTGATTCACAAAGACTCTGCCCCACTTTAAGTTTCAACTACCAGCTCAATTAATGGCCTTAGGCAATCTCTTTCTGTTCCAGTGTTAAAGACATTTTCCAGGATCCAAAGAACTGTGAAATTAGTTTCGTGAATCCAAGAGGGTTTAGACTTGTTTTCTTCAGACTGCAGCCAACACTGCATGGCGAACGGCTTCTGAAACTGAGGAGTGTTTCAAAAGCACTTTGTTGATACAGCATGAGGATCATATATCCAAAGGGAAGAAGTTAACTCTTCCACTTGGAAAGCTCAAATCCCTCACACAAACTTGAACGGCTCTGCAATCTTAGCATATGGATGAACCAGAAGAATTTCCCCACACGAAAGAAACTGTACTTAAAACAACAGACTGTTCATTCAGTAACAAGATATGTTGTTGTAATGACTTCACAATGCACCAAAAACCAAAACTTTTTTAAAACAAGCAGCTCCATGTATAACGTTACAGAATCTGGAAGAAACAACAACGGTATGAATCTTGTGATGAATCTAAAATGGCAGCATTGAATAATATTACCAGAAAGTATTGCCACGTTTATACTTTTAAAAGAAAAAAGAAAAGATGGGAGAAAGTACTCTTCAAAGAAGAGTGCTAATTGAAGACTTCTGGTGAAAAGTGTACAACACATTCTGTATGAAGAGGAGTTTCCCCAGCTCTGGGTCCCGTCCTGCAGAATTTCCAAAGGTTTCTGCAGACAGTGGATTCGGCATGCTCTCTATCTGCAGTAGATAAAACAGGTCTTGTCATACATTCCTCAGTTTATCTTTTCCCTTTCAGGGAAAAGGAGAGAAATGACCAAAGGCACGCATTTTAAATAAGCCTATAGAACACTGCAATCCTCTTTCACCACAAAATCTTGATATCAGTGAGACTTCTTCCTTCTCAGAGGCAGAAATGTAAGGGCCAAATTACACATTATGATATGCATGTTTGGTTTTTTAATGGTTAGAATAGCTACTTTAAAAGTGGAGGAAAACAGAGTGTGAGGCCCTTCTATACTGCCATAAAATCTAGATTATCAAAGCAGATAATCCATGTTATCTGCTTTGAACTGGATTATATGAGTCTGCGCTGGATTTTATATGGCAGTGTAGAAATGGCCTGATTCATTAAGTACCCCTGGAATAAAAGCCAACATCTCCTTTCTGCAATCCACTCTCATTGGGGTTAAGGGCATAATACCACTGTGAAAATGAAAAATGGCAAATAAACAAATTGCTTTCTTTTTATCTGAAAGGACACCTCTACAGTAATGTCCAAGTCTTCCACATGACTCTATGCTCAAGCCTCTGTAGGAAGCTAACAATAGAATCGCATTGGAGGGCCTTGAGATTCCCCAAGAGGTGTTTTCTCTTGAAATCTCTAGGTCCCCAAGGGTAACTGGAGGAATTTGACTGCAGGGTCACACAGATGAGTCTAGACCAGTGGTTCTCAACCTGTTGTCCCCAGATGTTTTTGGCCTACAACTCTCGGAAATCCCAGCCAGTTTGCCAGCTGGTAGGATTTCTGGGAGTTGAAGGCCATAAACAGCTGGGGAACCCAGGTTGAGAACCACTGGACTAGAGGATCCTAGAGAGAAAAGCTTTAATCAAATCCATGAATAATCAAATCTGCAAAAATCAAAACCACAAATACAGAGGGACAAATCTACTGTGTGCTTTGAACCGTGGTTTCTCTATCAAAACTGCAGCCAATCCTTTGCACATAGTAATGGGTAAAGATTTTCCCCTGACATTAAGTCTAGTTATGTCTGACTCTGGAAGGGGTGCTCATCTCCATTTCTAAGCCAAAGAGCCATTGTTGTCTGTAGATACTTCCAAGGTCATGTGGTTGGCATGACTGCATGGAGCACTGTTACCTTCCCACTGGAGTGGTACCTATTGATCTACTCACATTTTCATGTTTTTTAACTGCTAGGTTAACAGAAGCTGGGGCTAACAGCAGAAGCTCACCCTGCTCCCCAGATTCAAACCACTGACCTTTTGGTCAGCAAGTTCAGCAGCTCAGTGGTTTAATCTGCTGTGCCACCGGGGGCTCCTCCCTTTGCACATAGCTAACAATGAAATCCTTTGCTAAGGGAAACCCATTATTTGATAAGTCACTACATTTCCTTAGAATGTCTCATTTTCTCATATGCAAATTTGAGCCAATTTAATGAACTAATTGATGCTGTTCTTGTTTGCCTTCAAATAGTTTCCATCCTGGAACCCTAAGACCACAGGTTCTATTGGGGATTTCCTTGGGAAGATTTGGTCACAGCGAGTTTGCCTTTGCCTTCCTGAGGCCGAGAGAACATGATTTGCTCAAGGTCACCTAGAATCATGAAATCATAGAATCACACTGTTGGCAAGGACCTCATGGGCCATATAGTCCAACCCTCTGGCAAGAAGCAGGAAAATCACATTCAAAGCAGCCCCTACAAATAGCCATCCAGCCTCTGTTTAAAAGCCTCCAGAGAAGGAGCCTCTGCCACACTCCAGAATAGAAAGTTCCACTGCTGAACAGCTCTCACCTGATGGGTTTCCATGGCCAAGTGAGGATTTGAAGCCTGTTCTTCAATGTCATTCAAATCACTACACCACGCTGGCTGGGGAATGTAATCCTAGTATGTTTACTCCAAAATAAATCTCTTTCCTAGAAAGTGTGATTAGGTTTGCTGTATAAATCAACTTGAGATGGAGTCAGGAGTTGGCATCACTGGGAACCTGCCAAGGCTCAGACTGTTAGAGACAAATGAGTACCTGCTCTAACTGTGTAATAACCTCAGGTCTATTTGCATATTATTCCAAATCCCAAGGATATAAGATCACAGCCATATTCATGCCTTCTACATATATTATTGATATTACTTATTATTCTTAAAGCAGTAACATTTGACAAATGGTTTGTTCAGATATTTAATATTATTCAAACTTCCAATCTCATTTTTTTGAAAAAAATGTCTTCCCCGCCCCCAAACATTACAGGGCGATTGTAATGTTCCTCTGCAGAACTAAATCCCTGCCAAACTTAGAGCTGCAACTTAGACGTTTTCAATTTTTTTTCTCTCCCTCTGAACAGACTTTGGTTCAGAAAAACAGAATTCTTTTCTGGGCCCTAATCTAACTTGCTATAATAAACCAAAAACATATTGAATGTGTTGTGGAAAACACCAAGTCAGAAAGCAGAGCATTACATCATTGTTGTAGTGATGTTGTAGTGTTAGATTAATAGGCAGATGTATCAGCTTTTTTTTTTTTTTACACTGAAACAGTCAGGGAAATGAGAATGCAATATCTTTTTTATCCTATGTAGATCCATTAGTCACTCATGGTCCAAGCCAGATCAGAGACTACCCTATATTCCATGCAATCCCATGAATAATACTCTAGTTAAGTCATTATGAATGTCAGTTTCAGTCAATACAACAAACCATTTTGCTGCACATTAAAATCTGGTGCATGTATTATGGCATAACCCTTGATGTACTGGAAGCCACTCCCTAAAATGCATGAAATACTTATTATCCCCAATTGGCAAATAGATGGGTGAGGCCAAACAGAAAGATTCAAATGGCAAACAAATATAAAAAGTACAATTGGTGACAATTCAATGACATGCTTAAAACATCAACAATGATTTTGGATTGCTAATTAAAATGTTTGAAGTAAGAAAGGAAACTACTCTTCTTACTCATGAATGATACTGTTGTTAAGTGCCTTCAAGTTGTTTCCAAATTATGGCGAGCACAAGGTGAATCCATCACAGGGTTTCCTTAGCAAGATTTGTTTAGAGGGGGCTTGCCTTTGTCCTCCTCTGAGGCTGAGAAGCATGACTTGCCCAATGGCTGAGAAGTCTGGTCTCCAGAGTCATACGACCTTATCACATGGAGGAAAATGATCATTCTAGCACACTGCCAGGATGCTTCCTCCTCAGATCCCGATGCAATCACATGACGTAAGGCAACTTCCAGGATTTCAAGGAGGAAGTGTCCTGACAGCATGCTTAGAAGCTTCCCTAGGAACACGGGAGGCTTCCCATGTCCCATAGAGAACAATGGGGAGAAGAAGGGTTCCCCCTTGGGATGAGATAAGGGGTGCAGTAGGTGGTGTGGGGGGCAGGGCAACAGTAGCAACCCATTGCCCCACAGGTTCACAATGCTGCATGTCAAATCCCTCCACTGCCCCTCATCAATGTGATGAGGACACTCAACAGTGAAATTGCTACACCATGCCAGCTTTCTAAATACAATAAAAATCAAGACCAGCTGCTGAGGGTTGGGTAGCTGTGCTTTGCCAAGTATCTAAAACCAGCAAAGTAGTCAATTTATAGAGATTTTAATGCTGGGCTAGGACTCTGAGCGGGATGAGCTCCCACTGTTAGGCCCAGCTTCTGCCAACCTAGCAGTTCTAAAACATGCAAATGTGAGTAGATCAATAGGTACCACTCCAGTGGGAAGGTAATGGCACTCCATGCTGTCATGCTGGCCACATGACCTTGGAGGTGTTTCTGGACAACGCCAGCTCTTTGGCTTAGAAAAGGAGATGAGCACCAACCCCCAAAGTCGGACACGACTAGACTTAATGTCAGGAGAAGCCTTTACCTTAGGACTCTGAGAAACCAGAATTCAAATCCCTCCAGCCCCCAGCTGTGGAAAAGCTAAGGTTGACCTTGGGCAAGTCATGCTTTCTCAGCCACAAGAAGTTAATGGCAAATCTTCTTGGAATAAATCTTGCAAAGATAGTTCAGGACAGTGTCATTGTAAGTTGGTTTCAATTTGAAAGCATGCAGCAACAAAGTATAAAACCAGCAAAGGCCTGGGCCCTATTCTCAAATGTGCCTTCGAGGCACAGGCCCTTTAAGATGAGAATACATATATGTATATTGGGTAGGAGAAAATATAATCTAGAAAGCAAAATACAAAGAAGCGTTTCAAAATAAACAGATCACCAAAATAAATGTATTCACTATAATGCTGCACCTCCAAGAAAACTCTCTCTCTCTTTATTACACACATACAAAGATAAACCATCTATACAACCAAGGAGGAAAACCCCATAAACAGTAACAGATAATGCAATATACCTGATAGGACAATAATCCTCTCACAGCAAAATCTGATTTTCACACCTAGTAAGTGAAATAACTGCTGTGACCCATGGACAAGGTTAGAGGCTAAGGACTGTTGTTAATGGAAGGTTCAGGACTCTGCGACACATAATGGCTCTTTGGGGGAGCCCTTTTAAAATGCTTTTTTTCATGTGCAGCCCTCGGTTAGGAAGCCTGAGCTTTAAGCACCGTTTGCACAGACTGAAGTCACTGTCACATACCAGGCTTACGGCTGCGCCCAAATCTTCTGATCAATTGGCTTGAGGTATCTGGTTTACATTCCAGGAGGCTGAAAGTGGGTATTGCTCATTGTTTGTTCCGTTGTAGGAACTATCCCACATTCCTCATCTAGCCTCCTAGTATGACTCCAGCATCATACAGATGTCAATCTTCTACACTTTTTTACTCAGTGAAGCTGTCTATAAGGGAGAAAGGAAAGTTACAGAAAACCCAAGAGAGACCACATTTATAAAAGTAAGTATTTCAAGAACATGAAGCTAAAAACTCTGCTCCATGTTAAATAGTGTAAACGAGGGAGAAACATCAGCAAAGCATTATATACTGGCAGCAATACTATCAGAATCTGTTCTAAATCAACAAACAGGTCAGCTAGGCATAGGCTCTACCAGATGCAAAAACGTGTCAATCACTTGGAAACAACTGGGGATCGGAAATCCATGCAGAATCTGCAATGAGGATGAAGACCTCAGAGGTGGATTGAAACCAGAAATCAAAATACAAAACAGAACTCAAACAGAGCTGGAGTTGCAAGCAATTAATTTCTAAAATAGGAGCAAGAGTTAAAGACAAGAGCTCAGTAAAGGCCAAAGAAAGTGAGGATGCATTGGAAATTGAAAAAGGGAGACGTGCAGGGGAGGGAGCATGTGCAGCATTTAACATCACAAAACTACATTTTCTAGTGGTTTCCACATTTGTTCCATATTTAGGAGTAAGTGATCTCAAAGAAAAGCAAAATCTGGGTCTTTAAATAAAATATGGAATATTTGTCTCAGTAAAGAATGGAGGACTATTAAATAGCCAGCATGGTACAGTTGTTTAAGTGTTGGACTACAACACTGCAGAACCAGGGTTCAAATTTCAGCTCACACATGGAAACTTACCTGGTGACCTTGGGTATGTCTCAGAGGAAGTCAAGAGCAAATGTACTCTCTATAATCTTCCCACCCAAAAAACAGGATATGTTTACATTGACATTGCTGGAAATTAAAAATGGCATAAATGCACCCACCCACCACCACTATGTGATAATAATTCACACCAGTCAACAGAAAGTGTCAAAAAAGTAAAGAAAGTGAACAGCAGAAGTCCCACCAAAAAGGCAATGGAGATAGAGACAAGTACATTAAGACATTTTTTTCAATGATGTGTTATTAATTTATAATTATTAATAGAACAAACTTTTAAACTTAAATGGACAGGTCTATTCAACATGTGAACGAACAAGCCAAAACCAGTCATGTATGTGGACCTAACTGATACTTGAAAAAACTTTGTTTTGCAATGTACAATACATGCCATCTCTAAATGTGGAACCACTATTGTGGTGGGCTACATTTGGGAATATGTCATCTAGTTTTTGCAGTCTCATACATGCAGGAGATTCTTAATCTTAATGCACTACACAACGTTAAAATAATAAATCACTATAAATCTTTTTTAAAAACCTTTAATGAAATAAGTAATGTTTCTGTTTTTATAATTGTCATAGGATAGTTACAATGTGCTAATTCTAATATTAATCCTACCTAAATAATGCCCATTAAAATAAACAGAACTTAAATCAATGGTGACTGACAAGTTTAATTCATTTCAGTGGTTCTGCCACTGGAATGACCCATTGATTTAATCCAATGTTTTACTTCTAAAAGTTATAAGATTACCTTAGATAATAAATAAAATCAATTTCTGCATAGCTAATTATACCTTGAAGAGGCGTATAACCCTTTAACATGACAGGTTTGGCACATGCTAACATGACAACTATATGAGGAAGAAAACACATACTGACTGTTCTAATAAGGTTGAACCAATGTAGAATTTATTAAACAGTCATTCTCTGGACACACATAAAATAATGCTACAGTTACTAAGTTCTAGCATGGGTTTTTCAAAAACAAATTATGCCAAACTATTCTTATCTCTTTTTTGATAGCACTACAAGCTTGGTAGACCTGTGGGATGCTGTGAATATAACGCATCTTGAGTTCTGTAAGGCTTTAGACAAGATCCCACATGATATTATTGCAAGTAAGCCGGTGAACTGTGGGCTGGGAGTCCTCCTATTAGATGGATTCATTACTGGCTGACTAGCAGTGGTTGCTCTTCATCCTGAAGGGAAGTGACAAGTGATGTTTTGTCCTGCTCCTACTATTGTTCACCATTTTTGTCAATGACTTAGATGACAGAATAGAAGGTATGTTTATCAAATTTGCCGATGACAGCAAATACGCAGATGATAGGATCAGAATTTAAAGTGGTCTGAAAGAACTGGACAACTGGACTAAAGTAAGGACAACAAAATGAATTTCAACCTGGATAAATGTAAAGTATTACCTCTAAGCGAGAAAAGTAAAAAGAACATGTATGATATGGTTGACATCTGACTTGAAAGCAGTGAAAAGGATCTAGGGGTATTGGTAGACTACAAACTTAGCATAAGTCAACAATGTGATGAGGCAGCCTAAAAGATCAATGCAATTCTAGGCTGCAATAAACAAGCATAGTGTCCATTAATTAGTATTAGAAGCTATGCACTCCATTCAGCATGTGTGAGACCTTACCTGGAATACTGGGCACCACAGTTTAAGAAGGATATTGGCAAGCTAGAATGTGCTCAGAGAAGGCCAATGAAAATGATCAAAGGTCTGGAAACCAAAACTTCTGAAGAATAACTGAGGGAGTTGGGTAGGTTTAGCTTCGAGAAGATTGACAGATGACATGAAAGCTATCTTTAAATATTTGTAGTATAGGAGATAAGGCAAGCTTGTTTTCTGTTGCTCCAGAGGATTTAGAATGAAAAGAAAAGAGAGTCCATTTAAACTTCTTTCCCCAAAAAACTGTTTAACACTGGAGTAGACTGCCTCGGAGGCTGGTAGACTCTCCTTCCTTGGAGGCTTTTAAACAGAGATTCCATGGTACATTTCAGAAGTGCTGCAATTATTTCTGCGTGGCAAGGGATTGGACTAGATCCAAAACGAAGATTCTAGGATTCTATCATTCACAGATCTATTGCTGCCTAAGGGTTGGTTCAATGTGTTAAGAGCAGTTCCAAACATAGAGTCCCTAGCGTTAATCAATCATTCCTCTTCTATGATTAAGAATTGCTGTGGACTTTATCTACGTATTTATATATTTTTCACCCAATAAGCCCAAGGTAGTTGTCTCACATTATCCTCACACTATTGGAAGAAATTGTACTTTTCCTGTTTGTAACTAAGTATGTACCTTCAAATGGTAACTCCATAACATTTTCTTAGGCAAGGTCGTTTGTGTGTGTGTTAGGAGTGACTTGAGAAACTGCAAGTCGCTTCTGGTGTGAGAGAATTGGCCATCTGAAAGGGCGTTGCCCAGGGCATGCCCAAATGCTTTGATGTTTTTACTATCTTTGTGGGAGGCTTCTTTCATGTCCCTGCATGGAGCTGGTGCTTATAGAGGGAGCTGATCCGTGCTCTCCCTGGGGTTGGATTCGAACCAGCAACTTTAAGGTCAGAAACCCAACCTTCAAGTCATCAGCCCTGCCGGCACTAGGGTTTAACCCACTGTGTCACCAGGGGCTCCGTCAAAGATGGTTTAGACAGTTCCTTCTTCTGAACTTCTTCTGAAACCCAAAAATTATAATTTTTTTAAAATGAGAAATAATACTGAAATATCACTTTTTCAAAAAGACTTTTAATGCTACAGTGTTATAGCTCCATAACATTTAAAAATAATACTAAAATACCACTTTTTAAAAAATCTAGTTTTATTGCTACAATCCTACAGTTCCATAACATTTAAAATAATAATAATGAAACACCACTTACATGAATGCATATTTTCAAAGGACGGGGGAGTTGGTAGCTGCAATTTTACAAAGGCTTCAACATTATCTGACAGATTGCGGGTGCCTCCCCAAGCTACTACTCCAATGATTCTATAGCATTGAACCATGGCAGTTAAACAGGTGTCAAATTGAATTAATTCTACAGCATAAATACACTCTACGTTGCCAAACTTTTAAAAAGTTGCCCTTCTAGTAGTTAGATCCATCCCTGTCTGGACTTTCTCTAAAAGATGAGTGAATGAGCCATCATGAGGACTCTTTGCTTGGATGCAGCCCAGTTTTGCCACAGTAATTAATTTTTTTAATTCAACACAGAACCAAGCTATATCAAGGTCATGGTTAGTTATGGTGACCCTAGTTCACAGCGCATTAGCTTCATGGGGATGCCTTTATGTGGGGATTACAAAGCCACAACATAATAGGATCACTGTCCCTGTTCATGGAAAGGTCTCAGTGTATCCTGTGGTTAGCCAGCAAACAGAATAGGGCAGTGGTTCTCAACCCGTGAGTCCCCAGGTGTTTTGGCCTACAATTCCCAGAAATCCCAGCCAGTTTACTAGCTGTTAGGATTTCTGGAAGCTGAAGGCCAAAACATCTGGGGACCGACAGGTTGAGAACCACTGGAAAAATGGAACACGGTATAATTGGAAATCACATAGAATAAATGGTAGAGAGAAACCAATGTAGACAAGACGTTACAGCTGGTCAATTTCAAGTATGTAAATAAATAGTGTAAAATCTGTAGCAGAAAGGCACAGAAGGTTGTAGTACCCTTTCTGTTACTATAAAAACTGCACTACAAAATATTCACTTTTTCTACTTATGGAAGTAGCTGCTCTTATTCATAGGGTCACCACAAGTCATAGTTGACTTGATGGCACTTAGCAACAACAACGTTGGAATCTAACAAGTGCTCCCACTGCAGAGCTGAATTTGTGTACAGGAAACAAATGAAGAATCTTCTAAAGATAACATTAGCATGAGATCTGTGGCAGTAAATTTCAGGACTGTATCTTTTCAAACTACAAGTTTGTGTGGGCAGTCATATTTTTGGAGAAACCTGCATGTAAAGTTTCCTACAGATAATAAAAGCACATCAGACTGGGGACTACCTGAACACTTCTTTTCTGGGGTGCTACAGTACATTTAGCAGAGAGTTTTGACATCAAGCAGCACATTTATAAAGATAGCCAACCCACATCTGAACCCCAAAGTGATACTTCATAACATCCCATCACCTCATAAAACAATTATGTGCATCTCTGTGCAGAATAAAGCCCCACTAAATCCAATGGATCTTATTTCCAATAAGTGTGCAAAGACAATCTTCAATTGGGTTGTTGTATGTCTTTAGGGCTGTGTGGCCATGTTCCAGAAGTATTCTCTCCTGACGTTTCACCCACATCTATGGCAGGCATCCTCAGAAGCTGTGTGGCATGGATAAACTAGGCAAGGAAAGGAAAAAATATATATCTGTGGAGAGTCCAGGGTGTGGCAAGAGTCCTTTGTCACTGGGAAGCCAGCACTGGGAACCCTGTGATCCCGGCCATGAAAGCCTTTGACAACACAATCTTCAATTCTCACTAGAAGTCAAATGACTAAACTGAGGCTAATTCAAACATAATATGACTCACTGGAAGTGGAAGGCAGTAGGAAAAGAAGAAGAAACATAGGACCATCTATACTACAAAGGAGACATCCATTTTCCAGTAGAATATACTGTCTATTTGTGGAAGAAATCCAAATGCACTTTCTCATATATTTGTGGGGAAAATGAAAGGGCAACCCTGGCCCATTAGACACAATACAAGAGATGAGAAAATGCACATGTATTGCTTATCTGTTCCCTGGATTTAGAACAGTAGCTCCCAACCTTTTTTGACCAGGAACCACTTGACCAGGGTCCACTTTGACCAAGGACCACTCTCCAACATTAGTACCAAAAGGGTTACAAATCAGTTTTGGGTCAACTTTAGATTCAGTTTGATTGGGGCTGGTCAGCTCTGTGGAAAGGGGCAGAAATAAAATAAAATAAAGGGGAAGGAGGTTCCAGACCAGATTTTTGACTTCGCAGCCCACAGGCTGGGAACCACTAATTTGGAAGTACATGGTAGTTTGCACACATTTTTCTAACCAGTTGCAACAAATAAAGGCCACACAGACCCTTGATCTGGATGGCTGTAGGAACAAAAACTTAAATTTCTTCTTCAACCATGCCTGCTTCTTGTATTTATTAAATGAAACCAAGCTTGCAAGGGCCAACCACCAGCTTCCTCTCATTTCTAGTTCAATCACAAGACTCCTTCACTAGTGTGAATGGTGGGAAGACTAAAACTTTGTATGTACCTCTCCACCACCACATTGAGAAGCAGAGTGGAGGTAGAATAAAGGACAGAAACAGACCATAGGGAAAAAAAGTAGAGAACAGGGAGGTGAACACTTGTGTAGTGAGGGAAATAAAAGATGTGCACATGAAATAAAATATTAAAACAGAACTTTAGAGTGAGGGAAGAAATTGTAAGATTTGATTGCAAAGAAATCTACCGTGTTTCCCCGAAAATAAGACAGTGTCTTATATTAATTTTTGCTCCCAAAGATGCACTAGGTCTTATTTTCAGGAGATGTCTTATTTTTCCATGAAGAAGAATTCACATTTATTGTTGAACAAAAAACTGAACATTTATTATATACTATACAGTAGTTGTCATCACAAACCAGCATAACCAGGCAAACCGTGAATCCTATCAAGAATTTCTTGTTATTACCATTATTTCCATTTACAACAATCTATGGTACGTACATTTACAAATCCTGCATGCTCTGGTGTTCTGTTTGGCAGGCATGCTTCCAAACAAAAACTTTGCTAGGTCTTACTTTCAGGGGAGGCCTTATATTTAGCAATTCAGCAAAACTTCTACTAGGTCTTATTTTTTGGGGATGTCTTATTTTTGGGAAACAGGGTAAGAACGGGAGGGAGGGTGGGAGAGAGGGAGGGAGGAGAGAGAACATACAGGATGTATAACAACCATGGTGATGCAAATGAAGTTGAAAAAGTGCAGAGGGGAGCAATGTTTTATATTTACACCTTGAAATTGCATGTCATCTAATGGGACTATAGGAATTTCATAGGGGTTTCTTAGGTAAGGTATAGTTAGAGGTGGTTTTGTCAATTTCTTCCTCTGAAATGGAGCCTACAGCACCCGAAATTCATTGGCAGTCTCACATTCAAAAGCCAATCAGGGCTCACCTTTCTTAGTGCCCAAGACCAGACATAATCAGATGCCTTTAAAGTAGGAGGCACAGACTAAAAATATGAGAAATAAAGCTTAAAGACATCTGTGATTGCAGAAAAAGGCAATCTTGGATCAAAGATGGTTGTACAGAACAGCATGCCAGGGAAATGCAGAAAACTCAAGTAGAAAAATGGAAGTGCACCGAGACCTGCAGTTATGCAAATAAAGTGCTTTGAATGCAAAGAGCAAAAGAAGAATAAATGACAGAGATGCAGACCTTCTGTAGAGCAAAGAAAGAAAAGAGCATAATATGTCAAAGAAAAGAGTGATTTAAAAAGAAAACACTGGATTAAACTCAGAATTTCTATATGAATAAAAATATAGAAGTAGCCTTCTCAAATATATGAATTACACACCAGATCTAAATAAACCCATACATCACTACATGGAAGATGGCAGCATGAGACAAGCAAAATAAATCCCTAGCTGTTATCAAATTGTGCATGTGCCTGTGCCTTCAGGTCATCTGTCAATTTATGGTGACCCCATGAATTTCATTGGGTTTTTTGGACAAGAAATCCTCAGAGATGGTTTTGCAGTTTCTTTCTCGGAAATATAGGCTACAGAATCTGGTGTTCATTGGTGGTCCCCCATCCAGGTTCCAAGCAATTGCTAGCCCTAAACTAAAGTGGACCCACTACATCAGTGGTTCTCAACCTGCAGGTCCCCAGATGTTTTGGCCTTCAATTCCCAAAAAACCCAAAAGCTGGTAAACTGTTTGGGATTTCTGGGAGTTTTAGGTCAAAATACCTGGAGACCCACAAGTTGAGAACCACTGCACTACATGATAAATCAGCTATTATATCAATCACACCAATTGATAAAGCAATTCTAGTTAGGACTAGCAACTGGATTTAGGCCCGTGTGTCTGGTACTTTCAAATACCATGTATGATATTCCTAGAGGAAGCGGAAGTGGTAAAGCAGTTTTCAGAAGAGAAACTGTCAAATATTCTGGCCACAAAAAGAAAAGTGGTAACCTCTTCATTTTCTTTGTGGTTTTTTACCTAAACCACAGCTTCTGCCTTTGGCTTAGAAGGGCTTTCTAGACATTCAGAAAAATACAAGCACATTTCAGCTTGTGAACCATTATCTTCCTGCTCTTTGGAAACTTCTGCTTTTTCTGTCCCTTGATTCCTCTGATAAACAACAATGGCTTTCATAAACAGAGACCACATAACTCCTTCGACAAATCCTTCCCTAATGTAACTACTAACTAGGGTATGGTAGGAGAGGGAAGAAGGATTAATCTTATCTGTCCCTGTTTTGCCTGGTATTTAATTAGGCAACTACTACATTTACATTTATTTGGAGCCAAAATTATCTTTCCAAATATATTTGTGTTTCAGGCCTCTATAGGAATGCAAACACCAGTTTCAGAGATGGTTTGTATCAGTGACTGGTTGAGTGGCTTGAAAGTTGATCTATGGTTAGCAGACCAGGTTTTGATTCCTTGGGCAGTCACACACTCTCAGCCGAAGAGAAGTCAATGAAGCAAGCCTCTTCTGAAGAATTTGGCCAAACAAACTATAAGATAAGGATGCTATAACTTGCAGTCAACTTGTAAGCACATAACAAGAACAACAAAATTTTCCTGGCTCTAAATGGGTGAGAAAGAGTTAAACTTCCATGCTCCACCTATCCCCCAAAGCCTTGAAGCAACCCAGGTTTCTCCAGGGCTAACAAAAATACACCTCAGTGAGCAGAGAACTGGACACTGACAGCAGCATACATACACTGAATGTAAATAAACCTCCAATAGTCTTCATGGCAGACTAGAATGTCAAGAGAACCACCTATTGATCTGTCCCAACCACCACTGCAGTCCCCAATTCTATCCCAGTCTTGATTCAGAGTGCAGAATACATGAGTAAATAATCTAGTTTGTCCTAGAAGTTGGAAAGTAAAGGCTCTTTCTTTTTTAAAGTCCCACTAAAGCATCGAAAAGAAGAGATTTCTGATTCTTTCAAAATCAGAAGAACATTATATGTTCATCCAAGACCAGGATTGAGGTAGGGATGAAATATTTTGCAAGGGTGGATTCAGTCTGTGGAAACTGTACAATGAAGAAAGTTTAGAGGGAAAAAATCAACTCATTCAAAATATAATGGTGAAAGAGTGCTATGGATACCATAGACTGCTAAAAACACAAAGCAAGGTGTCATAGAGCAAATCAAGCCTGAACTTTCCCTAGAAGCCAAGTTGATTACATTGAGCCTGTCATATTTTGGACATATAATGGAAAGACATTGCCCACAAGAAAAGACAGAAATATTTGATAAAACGGGTGGTAAAGAGAAATACCACATTACAGATGGATAACTCAGTCAAAGAAACCACAGCCCTGAATTCTGAAGACTTGAGCATGGCTGTTGAGGATAAGTCTCTAATTCATAGGATTTCCAAAAGTCAAAGTTGACTTGACAGCCATTAACAACAAACAACAAATAAACTTCAAAATGGGAAGGTTGCAGTCAGACTAAGCTGGTTATAATACAGGTAGCGATATTTAAGCAAAGAAGACAAAAATTAACCATATTTACTGGAGAGTACACATATAAAAATTCTGTTCCGGGTAAATACACACAGGATTGTGATTGTAAGAATTTGGGGGATATTGGTTGAGACATGCAGCTGAACTCTTGGCTGCAGCAAGCATTTCTATACATACAGTACTTTGCTTATAAGCTGCAAACAGAAGAAGAGGATTAATTCAAGGCAGCATTTCTATAAATGGAATGACAGTCTTTACATTGAAGGAAGTGCCCAGCTGTTGTGGGGGTGAGAGTGGGTATCAAGAAAACTGGTGGTATTTTGGACGAGTGCTGTCTTTCTCAGGCAATATCAGTTCATCTAAAGTCATAAAAGGATAGCAGTTTCCCATTGCTCACTACTTTGATGGAACTGAAAGGGAAAATAAAATGGGTGCCAGGGGAAAAAAAGCCTCAAGCAGATGGCAATTCTATCCTGGTCCTTTCTTAAACAATTAATTAAATAACTAAGGATTCAGCCATCTCTGGGCAGTAATTGAGTATGCTTCAGAAACAAGACTTAAAAGGCTAAGTGGAGTGTTCATATATCTATCATTTAACTGCTATTTTGAAAGTGGAGGGATGAACACACATTCCTAAACAATGACATAAAAAGGGGAATAAAGCATCACTAGCAGAAAACAATGCTGTCTGGAAATTGTCTTTCAATCTGAATAGTGACATCATTATAGTGAAACCCTTTTCTGGCTGCAGATTTGCTGTGCTTTTGAACTGCTGCTGTATAAAATTCCTGGTCATGTTTTCTACCATTGCCTCTTGTTTTAACCACTGTTGTTGTTGTCGTCACTTCAATGACTACACAATTGTGTTCTTCTGTTTTTCTACATTGTTTTATTATACAAGCTGCAATTTTAGAGTGCAGAAGGTTATTTTCTAATAAGTATGATAGCATCAAGTGATACTTTGTTCTTAATTGCCCTCAAGTTGACTTTGACTTATAGTAACCCTACAAATAAGAGATTTCTAAGCCACCCTCTTATCAGCAGCCCTGCGCAGGACTTACATGCTTAGGGCCATAGCTTCCTTGATTGAATCAGTCCATTTGTAATGTGGTCTTCCTCTTTTCCTACTTCCTGCTAGTTGACCATGTGTTATTGTCTTTTCTAATGAGTCATGTCTTCTCTTGATATCTCCACTACCTTTCTGTGGTGGTTGGATTAAATAGCTATTAGAAGGATTCTGTATGAAGATCTTTTTTCTTTCCACTCAAAGATCCATGTTGCATGAAGAAAGTCACTTTCTCAACACCTATTCCTTAAAGAGCTATTACAAGGATTCTATATGAAGCAAGATTATACTGTCTGCAGTTCATCTTAAACAATCTAGATAAAGAATGCAATCTGAAAAAAAGCGAAATATTACTTGTCCCTCTGATGAGCTCACTTTCTTTGAACTTTAGGGTTAGGTTGATTCATTTTTTAAAAAAACCCAAGTTATTTTAACTAAAATGACTAGAGGACAATCTTCAAGTTTACAATGTTTTTTTCAGCAAGGAAGAATTATGAGGCAAGAGGCTACAGTGTAATGATGGGGTGACACTGGCAGAGGATCTTTAAGGGACAAAGGCAGTGGCACTATAGCTAAGATTTCTTAATACTGTGCAAAAGAGGCACTGGTAAAACACTTCTGAATGTCTTTTACCATAAAAACCCTATAATGAGACAATCAAGAGATACACATCTTTCAGATAACAATGTGATTGCGCTGTCTGTACCTGATTGACTGAATAATAATCTGCGGAAGCGCTGAGCCTCCCAATCATGGCATTTCTTACTTGGAAGTATTTTGGCATTTCACTGATTTTGGAACTAAGTTGGGATTTGTACCATTGTGGTCATAATTAGTTTGCAGACACAATGCAGAGCAATCTAGTTAGTGTCAGTAGCTCCTCTAGACAGGGCTTATCCAACAATCCTGGCAATTAAGGTGTTTGGCAGGCAGCTGCTGAAAAAAGCCCTGTCTTTAGGTAATGGTTAGCACCATCACTTCCAATTTATTAGTTTGCCAGAAGGGTCTGGAATCTTAAGCCATTCCATTATAGAATCTGATCTGTGTGCATAATGAATGATGAGGAAAGATTTTTCTAGACATTCAGTTTCTCTTATGGAATGGTAACGGTGCTCCATGCAATCATGCTAGCCGCATGACCTTGGAGGTGTCTATAGACAACGTTGGCTCTTCATAGAGATGGAGATGAGCACCAGCCCCCAGAATCAGACACGACTAGACTTAACTTCAGGGGGAAACCTTTACCTACTTATGGAATGGGAAATAAAATTTTCTATTTTCTAGGTTTGAGACTGTATAATTTTATCCCTATTCTCCTCCTGAAATATCCAGCCTTGCTGAAAGGAGATCCAGAACCTGCTCCAAAGTTGCTGGGGACTTCCAATATAAGTTCAATCTAACTATTACCTTTCTTCATGCCCATTTTATCATGCTTCCAGTAGAGCATTAAATGTCTGTCTCCATTTATCAATCTAGTTATCTATACAACTGAAAGCTAGTGCTGAAATCTTGTAGCACGTTTGTTTTTATCAGGAGTTATTGTAGTGTCCTCCCATTTATCCCATTATGAGGCTCATGGTGGTTTACAAGTTTGTGTTTTCTTTTTCTCTCTTTTATTGTTCCAGGTGTGAAACAGCACCAGCTGTGACACAGCCATTAATTTGGATGTCGTTGCTAAGTTTTGAAGGGTTTCAATATGAAAGGTAAATTGTTGTTTAAGTTTGGTTTGGAGAGATCTTTTTTTCTTCCACTCAAAGCTCCATGTCACATGAAGAAAGTTACTTTCTCAACATTAATTCCTTAAATTGCTATTAGAAAGATTCGATATGGAGCAAGATGATTATGTCTGCAGTTCATCTTAAACAATCTAAATAGAAAAAGAATGCAATCTGAAACAAGCAAAATATTACCTGTCCCTCTGATGACCGCACTTTCTTTGAAACTCTAGAGTTAGGTTGATTTATTTTTAAAAATAAAGTTATTTAAACTAAAAGGACTAGATGGCAATCTCCATGTTTATAATATTGTTTTCTTTCCAGCAAGGAGGAATCAAAATAAGAAAATAGGTTTTTGAAAAACCCATCCAATAGTCACCGGACAACATATTTGATGTAATTCTGTCTCCTCTGCTCCATTTCTGCTTCATAGTGGTCAATAAGGTGGTGCTATCTCTGAAATCCTATGACACAGAGAAAGCCAAACACTGCCATGCCATGCTTTTGAGCACTTAGAAGAAGCAGGAAAAAGCAGAGATTTGTGGTTCTGAATATCTTTCAACCAGGTGCAAAATGAAGAAGGTGAGCTATTCCCTCTGCGAGAGCCACAAAATAAAAAGAATAATCACAACCTATAAATGATAACCCAGACCAGGGAATCAGTGCACATATCAAGGTTTGCTTCCACTAGGTTCACACAAATAAAAGCACATATTTCTGAATGGGTAATTATTTGTCTAAACAGTGACACAGCAAATAGCATAGAAAAATTGTTTGAACAGTGTATGTGCAGAATACTTGGGCACATTTGCAGGATAACCATCAAGGGAAGTGATGTAATAAGAAAATAGCCTTGGTCTTTAAACACACAAAGACAGAGGCAGGTACATTAACTTGTATTGAGTTGTAAACTGCAAAATGCACAAACAAGAACATGCTTTAATATGTATTATGGAGACGTTATATGCTCTAGGCTGCATTAAGCTCTGCTGCAGCTTCACAGACCAGTTGCAACAGAGATTAACGTAACCTGGACCATTTCTACAGAGATTTCATCATTCTCAACAGCCGCGCAAGAAGGGATAGGAAACTATCTTCTGATTCAGTGTTCAATGGTCTCCTTGAGGCTGCTGGACTCCCTGTTTAATCAGACATAAAGCAAATCGCTTGCGGAGGCAGAGGCATATAAGCTGGCTTTAATTACAATATTGTAACACCAATTAGAGATCTATCTAATCGAGGACTCAGTACTTCCTACTTGGGTATTACTCCCATGTTGGGATAATTGCTGTTAATTAAGCTTGGAACTAATTAGACGAAATGATCTCATTTATATCCACAAATATGACTTCCAAGAGTCCAGAATAAAAACAAGGGTGATTTTTAAAAGCAACAACAACATCCCCTTGGACTTTTAGAAACATTTTGGCTTGACCACAGAACATTTCCTATGAAAAATTAGTTATTTCCCTCCACAATCTCTTCCTTAGTCCCAAAGACAGATGTTTTCTCCTTCAAAGCTCAAGGGATGTTGTCTATTAATTTGTGCTTTTATGGAAGATGCTGGAAACTCCATCACTTATTTGAAGCAAGCTGAAGATTGTGTATATCTCTAAGTAACAATTTAATTTTTGTAAGCATCTTCAAGTCCCATTCGGGGAAAAGGTAGCATATAAATCACATCAATAAATCATATCAATAAATAAATAAATTTGAAGTGTGTTTTTAAATAAAATTTAAATAAACTTTATTATTATTTTTAAAAATAAAGGCAGACTCAATGTGGTATTCTGAATCACAAAAAACTCCCTATACAAATTATACTGTATTATCCAGACTATGATACCATATGCCAAGATTTAAAGATAATGCTCCAGCATAGTGATGTGTCCACAGGACCAAAATAACGACGACGACGACGACGACAACAACAACAACAACAACAACAACAACAACAACAACAAAACAATAATGTATTTATTTATACCCTGCTTTTTCTCAGATTGAGATCAAAAATGCAAAACATATCCATGGCATACATTTTACATTCCATTTGAAAATGACTGAGAAAAAATTAAGGAACCAAATCCAACTGAAAATTATTGAGCATGCATCAGATCCTTTTTAGAGCAATTTTTTCCACATTAGTACAGCAGCCCTATTTTTTTTAAACTAAAAAGATTAACTAATTTCAGTCATGACTATGGACTACATATTCTATATGGCTACATATTCATGGATTTCTATGCAATCAAATCAAATTATATGTTTTAAGGGAGTTTAAATAGAATTATAGCATTGGAAAACTGAGAGGAAACTTAGGGCTCATCGACCCCGTGCTCGTGCTCAATACAGGACCTACAATGCAGGATGTAACTACACTATCCTTGATAGGTGACCATTTTTGCAGGAATGTTGTAAAAATAAAAGGAGGGGGTGTGCCACATATTCTTCCTTGGACCCCTTGAAGGAAATGGTAGGTAGAAAATAATAACAGAAATAGTCAAACTTATTTTTCATCTCAATTATTGAGAATTGATTATTCACCCACTTATTTACTGAGTGCTTTAATACCAACTCATTCTAAAAGGGTTAATAGGGACCCAATTTTAAAAGAGAAACCACTTAGCTTACTTAAATTTGCTCTTGGAGACTGTAGAATATTGTGCAGCATAGATATATGGATACAATATTGTCCTGGACCACGGTTGCACAAAATAGTTCCCAGTAGCACTCAAATCATATTTCTCCCAAGGACACAATAGAGACAACACCAAGGAGAAAAAATAGTGACTGTTGATTCATTTCATTCACATTCCAGGTTCACTGGCAAGAGATTTCAACACTGTTTGTGGAGAATGATATCCCTCTTTGTCTACATCTATCAGCAATCCCGCCACAGCCATTTTAATGTTCTCAAATACAGTGGGAGTCCTTGGGTATCTGCTGCAATTTGGCTCCAGGACACCCTGAGGATAGCAAACTCTGTGAGGGCTCAAGGCCCATTATATATACAACAGCACAACAAAACAGCATTCATCATATAAAGTGGTAAAATCAAGGACTGCTTTTTGGAATTTTTGCAGGGGAATTAAACATTTTCAAACTGTGGGTGGTGGTACATAATCAGTGGATACAGAGAACCAATTGTAATGTCTTTAAAGGGCTGAATCTTTTTCATGCTTTCTTTCTTTTTTCCTGGAAGACTAAGGGCTTGTCTACATAGGCTGTGAAAGTCTGCACTCACAGTGAAGTAATTCCTGGTTATCTTATCTGCAAAGTAAAATGGGTTAATCTGGTTTAGCCCCATGTTGAGGAAAGTTGAAGGGTACTCCAGAGTTCAGCTGAAACTCCAAAGCAACACTGTAGTTTGGGCACAGTGTGGAAAACAGGACTGGGTCCAATGTGAAGCAGTCCACAAGGCCACCACTTCAGCTTCCTTTTCCCTGTGCTCATCAGTGCAGAGAAAATGGGATGGATCTGGCCCATGTCATTGTTGCTGCTGCCAAACAGCTTCAGAGCTCTGGGGGAGATCCTGTCCGTCGCAGTCACCTCCTCCTTCGTCCTAACATTTGGGCATCTCAGCTGATGTCAGTAAAGGGTGCCCAAGATGGCTACAAGTTCACCTGAAGCTCTGCATCCATTTGGAAGTGACAAAGACAAACAAGGACAGTAACGTGGACTGCAGAAGTCCCAGGAGTCAATTCCCACAGGTCCGGCACCTGCAAAGATCTGGACTTTACCTTACAGTCTGGATGTTTGTAGGTGTCAAATTAATCCAAAGTAAACTGGAATATCCCATTTTCTCCAGATTTATTCAGGTATACCTGAGCCATCGCTTGGACACTTCAGGTAAACTCGCAACCCATCACGGGCTTTAGGATAGTGTAGAAAGGCCCTCAGACCACTTTGGATGTCAGCATTAACTTTTCCTTTACCATCATTTCACACTATAGACAAGAATCCTTACTTGAATATCAACATTTTAAACAACAGTTTGGATTGATTTCCTTTCCAACTATGTGCTGATAGGTGAATTAATTTTCTCTTAATAAAGCCTATTTAACCAAAGAAACTTTACTTGTAATAAAACCTGCTTTAAACAATCTATAATAATTGCCTGAAGTCCTTTAGTTTCTGTACTGTAATGTCTGCAGTCGAAAACATCCAAGTCAAATGCACATATTACATTTTAATAGTGCACACTTACATACTTTAGTGTTACATCTTGAAATCTCTATTGCATTATACTGGCTTTAGACAGAAAAGGACCTAGAATTAATGCTTTACATTCCCAGAATATTCACTGGGGAAAGTGAATTCTTCTTTCTCTTACCTCTGCATACGCTGGTAGGAACCCTATGTAGACCAAAGAGTATGTTTAACTTAGAGAACTTAATTTGTTTTTAATTCTGAAAAAAACAAACAACGTGGACATGTCCTCAAGGTCTTTCTTGGATCTTTCATTATATGTATAGCATTGTTAATGTTAACTTAACTGCATCGTTTAGCCTGCTGGTCCCTCTATCTATCTTCATGGCATAAGAAAACCAGCACTGGCATCTCAAAACTTCTAATCCAGCAGTTGCCAAGAATTGTTCCTCTCAAATATGCTTCTCTAGAAAAAGGAGCAGCTGCCTTAAAGAGATTTCTTGGTTTTTTACGAAGATGTAATTGTGGCTATGATTTGGTGAAAAAACCTAAAATATAGGCCTACATCATGATTGTCCTAACTAAAGTAGACTCATACTGATGGGATTTATATATGTGTTGACTCAGATCAAATAATTGATTAAATGAATCTACAGTAGTTGGACATCAATAGGCAAGTAGAGTTTCAACTATTTAAATCAATGGCAGGAAATCTTTGGTTATCAAGTAGCTTTAGACCTCCATTCCCAGAAGCCCCAGGTCATGAGTAAAGGATATAAGATTCAAGGTGTAAAATATTGCTCCTGTTAAGGTTACAATTTCTAAAGCTATCACCACTCTAAATTTAGACTTGGTTGGAGACAAACACTACTGCCTTGAACATATAGGAATATATTACTTAACAAAGACTCTGGCCAGGAAGCTCTACTTCACAAACTTTTTAGGTCCCCTTCCCCTTTTTTATTCCTTGTCCTATGTCTAGCTGAAAGTGTTTTTAAGTGCATTGGTACTGAGAGGGTGGTGCAAGAGAGCTGAATAAAAAGCTGACTTTTTAGTGTTGAATTGCAGCAGAAGGTCTGCAGTAAATGATGCAATAAAAGCCCAAACATTTGAACATCAGTGGTTTAGGGCTCATGTTTGGGCGATTCCAGACAGTGCCAAAATGTGGATTAATATGCAGGATAAACAAACCCGGAACCTGAGGGCAAGTTCCCACAGAGACCTGCTGTTCCTGGGCTTTCTTTCCCGGGCATCCTTACAGCCCTTCTGTATCTTGGGATAAAAGGGAGGACAGTTGGGGGACATCCACTGGAGGTTTTTTAACACTGTCAGACATCTCTAATGGCTCTCTGCTTCTCCTCTCTTGAAACCAGCTGAAAATCAGCTGTGTCTCCAAACCTTGTTCGACTCCACAAGATGGTCACTCTTACCTGGACTATCATTTCAGTCACTGCAGCAATCAACAGAGTTCCAGAGAGCTGACATCTGAAAAAAAGTGCCTGCATGCCCAAGGAGAAAGAGGAAGGATCACATCCTCCTTTCCCTCTACTCATATCTTTACTTATATCAGTGCAGAGGTTGGGAAACTTCATTTCAAACCAGGGAAATGTTTTCACTTTTGTTGTACCATTTTTATTATAATTTTGAAATGACATGCTCTGAGCAACTGTGGCTGATGCTTAATACAGCACAAGCCCTGGATAAGGGAGTCTTACTGTACACAGTGTTTAATGACATCAAAACAGCCATCCAGAATCTCAGATTTTGAATCAGACATTAAGAGAATGGGATGCTGCTAACCACACAGCCCTAGAGTATACTTCATACAAATTGGGGGCTTAAAGGCTTGGTAGGCCATGCTTTAACAGAATCTTGGGAGTCTCTATTCCTCCCCAAAAGCAAGAGTTAGTACATGGAAAAGAGGTGAAAGTATAAATTGCTTATTTTCCTGCAATGAGTAGGTGAGATGTGGGGTGAAACTGCAAATTCAATCAAAATCACAGCAAAAACTTGGCTATGGAAATCCACTCCTTTGAACAGACAATGCATCTACTAATATGCAGTTTTAAAGGACATAATTATATTATTAGCAGTACTGGTGGTGCAGTATTATTATTTACAGAGACCTTAAAAAAAAGAATTCCCCGGGTGTCATATAAATTATTCAGATGAGAACAATAATACAATTAAAATTGAACCATAATCATTATTGAAAAGCAGTCCATCTTTCTTTTGCTGCAATTAAAACAAGGATATTTTTGCTCATATAAAAATAAACAACCCCCTAAATGATTTCTATGCTGTATATATCTCCTGAAGGAGGAGGCCAATGAGTCACGAAAAGTGGGGTTTTCCTGTCCTTAAGGCTGGCCCTTGTGAGAATAAACTGAGAGGCATTGGTATTGCCCCCCCCTCCATCTTTTCGAACGATAAATGACTGCAGACTTCAGGATTGCTACTCCAGGGTTTGTGCTCAACACTACATTCGCTCATAAGCACATTTAAATTCCATTCAGGATTTTCAAAAGCATCATAATCTCTGAAACTCAGGGGCTTCCAGAATCTTCCTTCTGCTCATTGCATTTAATGTCACTTAATTGCATTTCATGTCAGAGTAGCACTGAGTCCCCATATCTTTCATTTCCAAAATAACCACCATTGTTCTCTTCCACTCCCCACCCTCCCCCTTTTAAAATACACTAGGACAAAGAGCACAAATCCTCAGGAAATATTTAGCGGATTTCTTCCTTTAAAACGTGGCTGACCGTAGGCAACACATCTGAATAAATTTTCCTCTGAAGAGACAGATTTGCAACACACACGCAGCTCCTCTGGTAATCACTCCGCATGTCATTCCGCAGGAATTACGCAAAATCTTACGTCCACCTCATCTACGTCAATTGCACTTCAAGTTGCTGGCAGAGAAAAACTGCCTAGGTGTCCCCTGCAGATGAGTGACAAAGGTCTGGCTGCTATATGCTGCTGTTAATGGCAATGTGTGTACATTGTTTGTTTATTCCTGAGAAGAAATGTTTATCATGGCTGTCAAGGATTATAAAATATTTTCATGCCTTGAGACAGCTTGATACTCCAGTGTGCAACTCAATGTGTGGGCAAATATGCAGGTGCACTAGTGAAATAAACAAGAAATCTGCAGCAAGAAGCTTACGTGATGAACCCTAAGGATGGCAACAGAAGAAAAATATGGATAGCAAAGCAGACACAAAGCGTGAGGAAAGGGAGCTTCCTTAGCCGCCATGCAGTACAGACTCAGATTGTTGCTATATACAGAACATTTCAACCAATGGATATTATGCAAGTAAATGGCATCACTGAACAATAGAAGTGAGCAGCACACTGCTGGCTGTAATTCCAAATTTGGTTCCTATTTTTAAAATACACATATTTATGTTTTTAAGACTTATGTTTGCTGCGGCAACTCAGGAATCATGATACCAACAAACACTGAACGTTGTCAAGAATATATGAATGGTTTAAAAGACCCCTTCTGAGCTAATAAGATATCCTGTATGTATCTCTGCCAAAATGATAAAAAGATTAACAAATGTGTTCAAAAGCATAACAAGTACAAATTCTCCCTAGAAGCCAAGATGACTAAATTGAGGCTGTCATACTGTGTACATATCATGAAAAGAAATTATATGTGAGATAAGGTGGATTTCCAGGTAGGAATGGCAGTTTGTCCATTGTCTCCTGTGAGCAATCTGCTGTGGGGTGGAACAATTTTCAGTGATCACTGATCAAACTGCATTTGGACCAGTGAAATGACCTTGGATTAAAGGGAAGTCAAGGAGTAACTCATGAACGTCTGCGGCTCATCTCTTCATGATCATATTGTCACTTGTGTGGTTGCAGGTGGAATGGAGAGCCTGCGGCTATAAACAAGCCATGACATGAGACAAGCCTGCCTGAAAAAGGCTACAAGAGCCAAAAACACCAACTTTCTTAACCAAGCAGATTTTGAAATAATGGGCTATGCTTAAGAGAGGCTTTCTGACTACAATAGGAAGATTAACAGTTCTTGTGAATTTATTTCATCATGTTATCAAGAGACATTAGTAAATTAACTATGGGTACATCTACACTGAACAAGTAATGTAGGAAGAAAGTGAAGCAAACATACAACCAATCATACAGAAAGCCCTGGAACTGGGTCGAGATCCGGCTTTGACCAGGTTCCAGGATGGACAGTTTCCAGAACTTCATAGCTATAGAGGATTGGGTATTTTTTTCAATCCCCCCACTACAATGCCCATGGCAAGAGCATTGAAGCACCCATTGGCTATGTGATGTGGCTTATACTGACGCACATGGATGTGAATTATGGGGCCTATTTTGGAGTACCCTGAGATGTTGCTTATCCCAGTTTAAGACCTCTAAAGCATGTTCCTGCATGTGTCCACGCCATGCATTATTTGAACACTGTGGCTTTGAGATTCCTTCACATTAGGAGGTCAGTATAGTTGTTTCCTTCTGAATTTTTTCTAAAGACCATTTGTAAAGGAATTGAATTCTTTAACAATTTTTTGAAAAGTGAATTTAAGAGTAAGGGTAAAGGTAAAGGTTTCCCCTGACGTTAAGTCCAGTCGTGTCTGACTCAGGGGGTTGGTGCTCATCTCCATTTCTAAGCCGAAGAGCCGGCGTTGTCCATAGACACCTTCAAGGTCATGTGGCCGGCATGACTGCATGGAGCGCCGTTACTTTCCTGCCAGAGCAGTACCTATTGATCTACTCACATTTGCATGTTTTCAAACTGCTAGGTTGGCAGAAGCTGGAGCTAACAGCGGGCACTCACTCCACTCCCCGGCTTTGAACCTGGGACCTTTCAGTCTGCAAGTTCAGCAGCTCAGCGCTTTAACACACTGAGCCACAGAAGGCTCCTTAAGAGTAAAGGGACTTAAATGTTTTACAAAAGAAAGGAATAACAACAACAAATTTTAAGAAACGTGTAACCATGATTAGTTCATCTTTAAATCACAATAAGAACAAAGACAAACTGTTGAAGCTGGAGTAATTGTATAGACAGAAATATAAGTGAATCCAACTTTTGGATTATATAAAAGAATTTATCAAATAATAATGTCTGACAAAAATGAGAAATACATGAAAGGGGTTTAAGAAAGCCCACATAATCAAGAAATTTGGGGTGATATATATAATAAAGAGGTGAAATTTTTGAGAAGGGATTTAGGCCAGGTGAGGACAATTTGGGCCCTTACATAAAGCCTCAAGGAGTCCCGGTGGCAAAGTGTGTTAAAGCACTGAGCTGGAGACCGAAAGGTCCCAGGTTCAAATCCCGGGAGCGGCGTGAGCGGCCACTGTTAGCTCCAGTACCGCTCCGGCGGGAAGGTAACGGCGCTCCATGCAGTCATGCCGGCCACATGACCTTGAAGGTGTCTATGGACAACGCCAGCTCTTCGGCTTAGAAATGGAGATGAGCACCACACCCCAGAGTCGGACATGACTGGACTGGACCTTTACCTTTTTACATAAAGCCTCTTAAACCAGGAAAAGGAAGTGGGGTAAAAATATCACAGTACCTGAAGGAAAATCCAAAAATGGCAATCTCAGTCACAGTAAATGTCCCCCCGGTGTCCTAAAAGGCTTTGTTATAGCGGATTTTGCAAAATGAACATGGGACATCAGCTAGAAGTTTTCTTTTATTTTTTTCCTTATTGATGCTCAGAGATGTGCTGCACCTCATAAGCGCTGGTGTGGATATAAGAAAGGGCACACAAACAGATTTTTTTGTCATCCTCTCTTCTCACCCTCCTAATGCCTTTATGTTGGCCCTCTTGAACCCCATTTCCCTGTGGGGTCACTTGACAGCCATGCTGGTGTCCACTGTACATTCAAACTCTGTTTAATTTCATAAATATGAGAATAAAGGAATGCTTGGAGAGAGTTCTCATGGGAATTACTGTCCTCTTGTCCTTCCATTTAGCTACCCATGTGTCTATGTGTTTCCATCTATTTACATCTCTCATCAACTGTTTCAGGATTATAAAATGAGGATAAGAGCAGTATCCAACCAAGTCTCATAGATTTTCTTTTTTACTGCAGGGATATACAGTCCTTCCCAACTGCATATTTTTAAGCTGATCGCAAATTTTAAGACAACTTTTTAACATGTGTTTTTTATCCAATCCTGTGATCCTAAGATCTGTGTCTTATAAGGTTGAGGAGCTCCTTACTTGGAGGCTTTTAAACAGAGGTTGGATGGCCATCTGTGGAAGGTGCTTTGATTGTGCCTTTCCTGTTTGGCAGGGGGTTGGATTAGATGGCCCATCTGGTCTCTTCCAACTCAATGATTCTTTGATTCTATAAGCCTAACCGGGGCAATGAAGGAAATGGGGAAGTTCAAACTGGAATGAATTATAAGGCAAGGATCACTTCAAATAGTCTGCTCTCAACTTCCATGGGGTTATATACACAGGACCCCTGCAAAAGTAGGAGAAAAACGAATACCTGTGTGCCCCACAAACTGTATTTAACACACACACAAAATCCCTATATATATCATGTCTAGTCAATTTGTTTGTTTTGGAGAATTGATATTTCAAACTGGGAATGGTGGAATCTGTGGATGCAGATTTTGTAGATATGGAGGCTGACTGTATATCAATGACTGTATATCAAATCTTGTACTTGTGTGGATACTTTACAAGTATTCTGGGATTTTGTATAGTGTATATCAATGACCAAAAACCCCAAACATAATACTAAGAAACAAATACACCAACATGCTGACAAGCCATAAGACCAAGGATTTATACTCTTGTAAACCATATCTTTGTTTTCGACACTGGGGTTGTTTTTTGGGGGGGGTTTTGGTGTCAGAAGTGACTTGAGAAACAATGACTCATAAGCATGATGGAAGAACAGCGAAGCAATTGGTTCAATGTTTAAAAAACTCAGTTGGTGCTAGACTTTTGATACTTTTGATATGTTTGATATGTTTTAATAATTTGAAAGGCTATTTTAATTGATATGTATATCTATTATTGCCATAGTTTGTAAGCCATCCTGAGTCCCCCTTTGAGGGTGAGAAGGGTAGCGTATAAGTACAGCAAATAAATACATAAATAAACTGTAAGTCACTTCTGGTGTGAGAGAATTGGCTGTCTGCAAGGACGTTGCCCAGGGGATGCCCACATATTTGATGTTTTACCATCCTTGTGGGAGGTTTCTCTCGTGTCCCCACATGGGGAGCTGGAGCTAACAGAGGGAGCTCACCTGCTCTCTCCGGATTCGAACCGCCAACCTATCGGTCAGCAGTCCTGCCAACACAAGGGTTTAACCCATTGCACCACCGGGGGTCCCTTTCAACCCTGGTATTGCCTATTATGCATGTACTAACTTCTACGTACATATAGTACGGCCTCCTTCTCCAAGAGAGTTGATATTCGTGGTTTCACTTACCCACATTCTGAATCATATTCCTCTCTCCTACCAACCCTCAGAAGTGTTTGGAGCTTCTCCAATGCAATTGTACAGTATAAGCAAGAATGGCCAAAACAGGATTCACTATTATCCATGGCTTAAGTATCCATGGCAGAACTGTGACTTAGCATTTTCCCCCCATGAATATAGAGATTGTACCATACCTACTTTTGTGAGACTAATCCCTATTTAATTTTTGTAGTTTGTTTTAATCACTTCTACAAAGATTAATGCATTATTGCCAGCCTTTTGGCCTGTGGTGATTAGATCTCAATTTGTCTTTGTTTATGTAACTCAGATTATTCACTTTTAGTAGTAGGATTTGCAAACAAAGAATCTAGAAGAAACATTCTCCAGCAACATTTTACAGACCCTTGTGTTAATTAGAGGAAACTATGACTGCTGTAAGAAACACTGTGACTCCTCATACAGGGTTTCCCAAAAAATGTACAGCTTCTTCACAGTTTATAATTCTGGAATGAATTTTGCATTTTTTTACCAAAAAGAATTATACACCTATAAGTGGATTAAAGATTACAATAGGAGAGGAGTACCACAACATTGCAAGAAAAACTTTAAGTGAGATTTGCAACTCTATGCTTCAACAATGAGAAAAGCACATTGCTGCGCAGGGATGACAATTTGAACATCTTACATAAAATTGTAGTTTAAGAAAGAATTTATAACTCTGATTAAATCATTATTATATTATTTATTTTTCAATATAAATGTATCTAAGTAACCTTCAAATAATCAAGACAGCTACTATTAGCTGTTAAAGGTTGTATATATATTTTGGGACACCCTATATGTACAATTCTTCTGTGATGAGGTTCAAAGTACAACAAACTGTTTCTGAGACAGTTAGAAATCTTTAGCATCAGTGCTATATATAAAATGGGCATAACAGTGATCTATCAGACAGGACAGTGGCTTTAATAAATGAACAGGGATGGTTTCTGATATAAGAACTGACTCACCTGGTGAAGTTGAGGAGAGAGCAGGCTTTACAATCTATGCTATCTTGATTGCAAGGGTGCACATCAGTAGCTCAGAGCAAGGCTTTTACTACACCTAAATATCTACCAGGGCCGATGCACAATACACAATTACAGTGCCATGATTCATTCCACTTTAAGTCCTATGGCTGCATCCCATGATATCCTGATATATGGAGAGTAGGGAAGGGGCATATAAAGTTGCCAGGCAGACAGCTCAAGAGCCTTAACAAACTACAAAGTCCATATTTCCGCAGGTTGTCACTATGACAATTAAAATGAAATCACAGTGCTACAATTGGATATCATGAATGCACTCCAGTTTTGGCAAGAACAGCTATGGCTTTATCTTCTATTCAAAAAGACCGCAAGAAATGTAAGATAGGTTTGCTCTTGGTTGAAGCTGTTTGGGGCTTCTCAAGATGTTTTTACGTAGATTATCTCTATTTTAAACAACTGATTTCTAAGTCTCTCCAAACAATGGAATGTGCAGTATACAATAAATAGTTTAATAAAACTGAAAAAATAATAAAAGAAACAATTATAAAAGGCAAATGGAAAAGGTGGTAAGATGTCTCATTCCTGAAATAGTCCTTTTTAAAGTTCAGTAACAACGGAAGAGAGACACATAGCCTCTTTTCTCAGTATGGAGAGGTAAAAAGCATGCCTAGTGAGCACAAGAACTGAGCACCAGAAAAGGCCATTTTTAACAGGATGGTTACACCAGGGAATAAAGTGTCTTAAAGGGTGTGATGTTAACATGTTTCCTGAAACACATTACCTAACATGCATTTCAATGTTTGGACACAATCTACTACGCGTTAGCAAAGAAAATAGTGACACTCTTCAATACGTGTAAGTCTCTTGTGTGCCCTTAGAAGCCAAATGTTCGTGCTACCTGCATATTGCTAAGAGGCCTGGATAAAGTAAAATCACTGGTCTTCTCCCAGATGGGGATGTGGGGGGAAATCTAACCAACTGTGGTCATGCCTCTTTAGCAGCAACAAACGTATAGGCATCACAGAAATAACAGCCAAAGAAGTTCAATGTGTTGTCGAAGGCTTTCATGGCCGGGATCACAGGGTTGTATGTCTTTCGGGCTGTGTGGCCATGTTCCTGAAGTATTCTCTCCTGACGTTTTGCCCACATCTATGGCAGGCATCCTCAGAGGTGTGAGGCATGGATAAATTAGGCAAGGAAAGGAAAAAATATATATCTGTGGAGAGTCCAGGGTGTGGCAAGAGTCCTTTGTCAGTTGGAAGCCAGCATTAATGTTTCAGTTAATCACCCTAATTACCATTGGAAAGGTTTGTCTCTTGCCTGGGGGGCATCCTTTGTTCAGTCATTAGCTGTCCTTGGGGCTCCTCTGCCGTCAGAGTGTTGGTTCGCATCTACTGTATTGATTTTAGAGGTTTTTTTTAATACTGGTAGCCAGATTTTGTTCATTTTCATGGTTTCCTCCTTTCTGTTGAAGTTGTCCACATGCTTGTGGATTTCGATGGCTTCTCTGTGTAGTCTGACATGATAGTTGTTGGAGTGGTCCAGCATTTCTGTGTTCTCAAATAATATACTGTGTCCAGGCTGGTTCATCAAGTGTTCTGCTATGGCTGATTTCTCTGGTTGAATTACTCTGCGGTGCCTTTCATGTTCTTTGACTCTTGTTTGGGCGCTGCGTTTGGTGGTCCCTATGTATACTTGTCCACAGCTGCATGGTATCCGGTAAACTCCTGAAGAGGAGAGAGGATCCCTCTTGTCCTTCGCTGACTGTAGCATTTGTTGGATTTTCTTTGTGGGTCTGTAGATAGTTTGTAGGTTGTGCTTCTTCATCAGTTTGCCTATGCGGTCAGTGGTTCCCTTGATGTATGGTAAGAACACCTTTCATACACTTTCATACAAGCCAAAGAAGTTCATTCCACTTCTACTACAGAATACAGAAAAATTACTTTTTTGACCCATAATTACCAGAATTCCCCCAACATGGCAAATAAGTTTAATACATCATAAGGCATTGTAAGAAAAAACAAGCGGATGAAAGAATGTAATTTCTTTCAATCACTTGACAAAGCTTCCCTCACAACTTTGGCCATATTCCTCAACACCAACACCATTTACTATTAAGTGCTTGGGAAATATGTGTATCATTTTGATATGCCTTTTTTTCAACCTCTACGTTTTAATTAGATTAAGCTTCCAATGCTTTAATAAAAGCCATGTCATGACTTGATGCTTGGATGACACCAATGTTGATAATTAATCAGACCTCCAATTGGAAGTCATTCCAATAACCTAGAAGCCCCTGTCTCATATCCCCACACACTGCATTGTCCCCACTGCTGGAAGGTCTCTCTTTCAGATCTCATCCTCAGAAAAATATATATAGGAAGAGGCACTCCTTCATATACCAAGATATCAAACCCTATAAATGTTATAATGGGCACCTGTACCATTACATGATGTAACATGTAGAAGTGCCATTACTCTGGTTCTCATGCAAAAGAACCGAAGGCCCACTGCTTTTTTGGTGTTTCTCAGACTCCAGGGATGTATATATTTGTTTGTTTGATTGCTTTATTTATATTCCACCTTTCTCCCAGGATGGTATCGAAGTCCTTGGGAAGTGTAATTTATCCTCAATTCATGCAATAACAACAACACAAATCCTCTTAAATTTAACTTAGAATTTTCAAAAGACGTACTAATCTGTGAAATTCAGGAGCTTAAACTGTCATCAACTCACTGTCACTTATGTCAAAATTCTCATCTGTCAGTTAAAGTATGAACAGGTTCCCTATCTGTCATTTTCAAGATATCTAAAATAATCTTCAGCTGTTTATTCTCCAAATGCGGAGCCTGATTTTACTTGCAAGTTAAACCTTCTGTCTTTGATACAGAGTAAATATTATTCACATGACTCCTGCATTTATTAGTACAAAGAACACGAAGAATAAGACCCACATTGAACAGCCAAAGGAAATTTTCCATTAAAAAATGAAAGATAGCATTGCTAGTCCTTCACAATCCACTCCATCTGAGATGCCAGGATATATGTGTGAAGCCATTGCATGCATCTTGGTTATATCTGGAACCTAGTTTTAAGGCCATGTCTCTGCTGCGGGTTACATTGTTTCTGCCTCACAGAATACTGATTCTCTTTATAGCATATTTCTCTCTGTTTGCTTTTTGTGTGTGCCCATTATTAAAGATGTATTTGGTGTCCAGTACTAAATATCACATGCTGGCCACATGACCTTGGAGGTGTCTACGGACAACGACGGCTCTTTGGCTTAGAAATGGAGATGAGCACCAACCCCCGGAATCAGACATGACTGGACTTAACGTCAGGGGAAAACCTACCTACCTAAGGAAAAATTATGTGCCCTAAAAGGACTTTACAAGTATGATTTCACCGCTGCCATCTTCCCAGGGCCCCAACAATAACAAAAACAAAAAACAAGCAACAACTACTAAAATCTGAGCTAAGTAAATTCACCTTTGTACTTTTTGCACTGAAGGTATTTCCAATTTTTTTTTACTATTTCTTTCATATATGTCTCATTTATTCATATATAGTTACTTTTCCATAAACAAATTACAGTAATAAACTCACCATTTCTCCTCAAAGCAAGGCTGTCCCAAAACACTGTGCACTACTTTTGCCACACTACATAAACATTCAACTACTGCCATCAACTACTGCCATCAACTACTGCCACTTCCACCAGATAGGACCAAACCTAATTCATTGATTGTGTTGCTTAGTGTGCCACTTTTGAAATGATGACAAGGGACAAGAAAACATAAGAGAAAGAAGACCCTGTTCATCATTGAAATACTCATGGCACTGAATTTTGATAGCCTCATTTTATTCATTTTTTAAAACAACCTTCCTTCTATTGCAAATGTTAACAAAATGTATGAACAGATTACCAGATTATCCAAGTGTCAAAAATACCAGCCAACCATATATTAAAAGGAACTTCTGCTAGTAACAATACACCTATGAAGCTCCTACTTGCAAACATATTCACTTTAACTAAGGAGTTAACATTTCTTTGCAAGGGCATGCTGATGGTGAATACATCTGAATTTGAAAAGAATAGGTCAGAAGAATAAGACATATGGGGGGTGGATAAATATAAAGGCCAGGAAAACTCATAAGTCACTGACGAAGTAAAATGCACATTTGTGTTCTTTAAAAATATCTGGCACATCTCTCTAGCCTTCTTCTCTGAGTTTGTGCAGATGTAATGGCTAACTATGGTTTAAGGACAGGGGAGGGGTGAATATGATCTTCTATTATGTCATGGATCAGGGCAGAGGAAGCACAAGATCTGGCTGCCAAAACCCAATCCCTGTACTAGATTTAGTCAGTAAAACCAGAATGCTTTTGAAATGCTATTCTGTCATAAAGGAACCCCCGGTGGTGCAGTGGGTTAAACCCCTGAGCTGCTGGATTTGCTGACCGAAAGGTCACAGTTTGAATCTGGGGAGCAGTGAGCTCCCGCTGTTAGACCCAGCTTCTGCCAACCTAGCAGTTTGAAAAAATGCAAATGTGAGTAGATCAGTAGGTACCTCTCTGGCCAGAAGGTAACAGCACCCCATGCAGTCATGCCAGCCATATGACCTTGGAGGTGTCTACGGACCATACCGGCTCTTCGGCTTAGAAGTGGAGATGAGCACCAACCGCCAGAGTCAGACACACGACTAGACTTAATCTCAGGGGAAAAACCTTTACCTTTACCTACCTAAGCTGTCATAAATATAGTTGAACAAACAATTGTTCTATCTATCTCAGAATCTGCGTACGTGAGGTCCCTTGTGCAGCCAATTGTTTGCAAACTGCCCCATCACACAGTCTTGAGTTGGGCAACTGAATCAAATCAACCTTTGTGCTCAAGGCCACGTGCCCAAGGCTACATCATCATTTCACTATTCTTTGCGCAATGGTGGGATACAGTGTAACAACACAGGCATATATGTACCTTGCCCTAAAAATGTACACACTGCCCATAATGTGTACCTTCAGACACCTTTTAGAAAATACCTATCTATGCATCATAATCTATCAATTTTCAAAGTATCATTTGGGACAATGTGCACAAGTTCTAGATAAACAAGCAAGTGCTTATCAAAAACAAGTGTTTGGATCAAAAACAACTCAACTAAATAGCAAACCACATATTCTTTTGGTGTATCTAAAAGTAACCAAGTCATGAATGAGCTAAATGCTTTCTTTTAAAACTTAAAAAGACTAACTTGGCCCTGAAAGATACAACAGAAGACTTATTTCTTCCAGCAGGCCTACAGAGTCAGTTTTTACCTATGAATTTTAAATTCACATTTCATGTCTACTGCAATTTAATCTTTTTTCTATGTATTTTAATACATGTATTTCATAGAAATATGTTTTGATGTATGCTTTTATTGAATATATTTTAGTATTATGGTATATTTTAATTATCTTGCGCCCCACCTCAATCCATAAGGAAAGGCAAGTAATAATACATGTTGTTGTTGTTGTTGTTATTATTTTATTGTTGTTGTTATTATTATTTGCAAATGACCGTCAAACTGTTCCCTCTCAAATATATATGGATTCAAATTAGGCATGAATGCTTGGATGGTCATCTTTCAGAAGTGTAGTTATGTTTCCCTCATATCAGGAAGTTGGACTGGATAGACTTCAGGGTATCTTTCAAATCTGTTACTCCATTAAATGATTAAGAAAAGAGAAATCAGTATTAAGTATTAACCAGCTACTAAGAAATTGGTTTAATACTAACTCAAAAAGATATTAGGGCACAAAGATCCTTTTGCCTAACTTTTGTAACTGACAAAGAGTTGTGTTGTTGCTTTTTATTTATGGTAAGCCTTGCTTGGTTACTTTGTTATCAGAGAGAGAAACACTGGTTTAAAGGCTGGTTTACTATTTTCCATGTTCCCCTGATTTTACTACTCAAGTGCTGGACTGACCAGATCTTGATTAACTCAGAGGCCTGAAAAAATAATGATTCAAACTAAATTTAATCAATCTGAGGTATAAGTTTGATTCTTTTGGTTTGCATCAAAAGCTACTTACTTCAGACAGTTTGTCATATTATTAAGTTATGTCTTGCTTTATTCCCTTCATTTCTAAGTTTCATTTTGTTAATTTTGTTAATTTGATTTGTTCAAATTTAAAACAAAATTCCTTGCCCATTTGTTTGACTCTATCTGATAGATTGTCATTCTAACCTATGATTTCTACTCCCAAAACATACCGTATGTGTATATAATCTGAATGCAAAGAAGTCTCTTGCCTCAGAAATAATAATTTTAGTCCATATACAAATGCAAGCAGAATGATCAATTGACTGAATTAATCTTGCAACTCAAAGCCATATGATTAATCAATTGTATATCTTGGAATGGTTTGAAGCTCTAAAAAAGTTGTATAATATCGGATGTAAAGGGTGCTTTCCCTGTAGCAAATGCCACCATCACTGATGTTATTCATCCATCTTTTCCTACTGAGGATGGCAAATGAAACAATTGCTTAGTTGCCCAAAGCAAATTTGGCCCAAAGATGATCGTTTTTATACTCTGTAGATTCTGTTGAGGCTTTTTATTAGCTTAATAAAAGTCTACTGAGAGCTATCATGGTGTAGTGTTTTGAACACTGAACTTCTACTCTGACAATCATAGTTCAAACCCCTGCTTAGTCATGGATACTCTGTGGGAAAATCACACCCTCTCAGGGCCCTTCTACACAGACCCTAAAATCCGAGAGAAATTGGAATAAAAGGGGTGAGTGGCTAAATGGTTTGCCAAAAATGAGTGCTGAATCACATAATCAGCTGCAAAACACTGGTTTAAAATGTGCTTAAAATCCGAGATCAGCTGAAAATGCTCATATTCACATCGCTATATAATCCTGCACTCAAGAAAATCACAGGACTTTGTTGTGATATGCTAGTATGGATTGTGGATGTACGCACTTTAAAATCCTGAAACAACTGATGAGGGCTGTAAACAGATGGAGCCACGGACACATAGGTGGCTAAATGAAAGCACAAATGGAAAGCCATTCCCATGAGAACCATTTATTTATTCTCATATTTATGACATTAAACAGAGTTTGAACATTGGGCACCAACATGGCAGGTAGGGATGTACAATTTGGGAAAACCTCATGCCATTTTTGGTGCCTGGTTTTCAGTTGCCCCATTCAATTTTTCTTTTGGAACTTCCCAAATTTGTGAGAGGAAAATACCATGTATCAATCCATCAGCCGGAAATTTCATTTTCATTCCGGGAAGATTAGCCTATTGGCGACAACGGGGGAACTTCCAAGGCTCCTCTTTCTGTCATTTTTGTAGCTATTGGAATGAAAATGGCCACATCTGGATTACCACTGCAAGTCCCCCAAATTTCAGAATGTTTGGGTCATCCACTGAATTTTATGAAATTCTTAAAGTTTTTGGGGGAAGGAAGGTGCAGGAAGGAGTACAGAAGCAAGTAGATAAATAGGGGCCGGGGAAGGATTAAATTCTCCCCATGGGGACTCAAAGGGGTCAGGCTATCACCTTCCTTCACTAACCTCCCACAAAGGTAAAAAAATATTTAACCAAACACCTCAATGCCTTTTCACAGCCCTCCCCAAATGCACACCCACCCCCACTTCCCTAGCAAAATAGTAAAAAGAAGAACTGAAAGATATTGAACTAATTTTTTTATTAAAATTGCTGAAGGAAAAGATTGGAATGGAGTCCAAAAGCAGTCCTAACCAGCAACAGGACAGAGATAGAACACGGAGCTAGCAAGCACACAATCTCTCTCAGAAGCCAGAACACCACAGGAAATGGGAAAGCTCGCCCTGGTATATATAGACCAGCTTGACAAAAAGACATGTGATCTACTTTCTCTGAATGGCTCAGGTAAGGCTGGGGATTTTCTGGATCCCATTTTTAAAAATGGCACCATATACACCCCTAATGGCAAGCAAGTGACCCGAAAGGGAAGCCGAGTTCAAGAGGGCAAACGTAAAGGCAGCAGGAGGGTGAGGAGAGATAATGACAAGAAATCTGCTTGTGTGCACATTTGCATATCCACATCAGCACTTATGTGGTCCAGCGCATCTCAGAGCATCAATTAAAAAAAACAACAACACTTCCTGCAGATGTCCCACGTCCATTTCCAAATCCTTAACTAAAGAAGGTACATGGGGGATGAGTCTTTTAAAGCATCTTCCTCCATAAGAAAATTATAGCTGAACTGAAGGACCCTGCTTTAAATGGAAAATAAAAGCCACAGAGAGAGCCATACATGTGCACTGTTTTGTTTTGCTTCTCCACTTAAACAACATGCCTCCCTTTGCAGCTTTGCTGATGGGTGGCAAACACATAATCTGATCTCAGGGTGCAAAGAGGAGAGGTTTAAACCTCCCCACTCCTGAATACGCAAACAGGGATAAGAGTGTTGTGCATGAGCATGTCTGCGTTTGCCTACCCTTGTGAACATTTATGTCCTAGTGCTCATTGTTGCATATGGCCCTTGCAAACAAAAAATGGGGTTACTGGAAACACATTAGCAGGTTTCAAAGTGCATTTGTTAGACTGTAATTTTCTGTAGCATATATCATTAATAGTTCCCCATTTCCTAAAAAAATGCCAAAAAGAAATTGATAAGCATTGGCGATCACGAGTCAAATGTAAAAAAACTACTTCTGGCCAGGAAACTATCAACTCTAGTGAGTATTCAGTCAGTATTCACATCTGGGATGAAGCCAAATTAAACCCACAGTTAAAGGATGCTTTAGTAGCTCAATTTTTCTATGATGATATTTATTAATTTTGTGTAAATGTACATAGCAAGTGCCTTTGTAGTGCTTATGCACAACATTTCCACTCAGTTGTACTAAAGTTTGTTGTTCAAACTCACCAACTCTCCAAACCTTAGAGGACTGCCAGAGAGGCTGCAGCTGCAGCTTGGAACTGCATTATATAGTCGGTGTAAACTGCAGATCCATAAAATGTAGTTTGAATTGCATTGAACTGCATTATAGGGCAGTGTAGATACTGTCTGCATAATATGTGGATATCGTGGATTATATATATCCAATGTCACTTATCAAAAAGTAGGTACTAACCACAACCACAAGACTCAAAAGTTACATGGATATAAACCTAGAAGACAGGGCAAATGAATAATGTTGTGTACATAAAAATCTATGCAGACATCAGAAATGTATCTATCCCTTGGGTGAGAAGATCTGCCTGTGTTTTGAAACAACAGGGCTGCAATGAAGAGGGAAAGAGTTAATCCAAGGCATACTACTGATTCGCCTCAGGCTACATCTCAAATCAGCATCAAGATCTCAACATCCTTGTGGCTCCCAGGACCTCTCTGCTCAGTCCACTAGAACATACTGTCTCTCCAACATGCCCAACGAAGCAGAAAACAAGAATGCCGTGCTAGCTGAGTTGCTTATGCTACATCTGTCCACACTGTGTGCAGCAACAAGAAAAAGACTGGAAGAAAAACAAAGAAAAATGAACATTTGATGTACCAAGGATCTGTGTATGTGGAATAAGCACTCACAAGCAGCAATGTCTAAAGCAAACAGCTGACAAGCAAGAGAACTTGTGGCCTATGCATTTTTGATAGGTTTTGCGGCACATGAATATTCTAAGCAGCCTAACAATGTTTGTGGCTTGAGAGGCTGCTAGACAAGCAGGGACTATGTTGGTGGAGAAAACAAGCAAGAAAATAAAATAAAAATCAGCAACTCCTGCCGTTTAACCCTTGATTGACTGAAATTCTAGCTACAAAAACATATCAGTTCTTGACAACCTATTGGAAAGCAGCCACTAGTATGAGGCATGCACATTTCACAAAATGAAAATGAAGCACATTGATTGGCATCTTTTCCCCATCCCTCCTCCCACCCACCTTGCCACCAAATGGCTGGCATATTTGGATATGCTTCTACTGCTGTCCTTACTTCCTCCCAGGCAGGCGGATGGCTGTGCCCTGGATGGCACTTTTAAAACACTTGGCCTATTCAGCACAGCCTGGGATACAGCTGGTGATACAAAGGAAACAGAGCATTTATTCCTGGCCTTGAATCAATCTTGCTGATGACTGGACTTAATTTTTTTGGAAAAAAAAATCAAGATCTAATTAGATCAGCAGCTTTGAAAGAGGGGGAAATGAAACACACAAAAAACCTATACGGGTGTTTCCTTTTATCCCATGTCTTCCACTTGAAAGAAGAGACTGCAATAGCAACCTTTGTTTTTTTTTTCCTTTCTTTTTCTAAAAATGAACTTTCGCCCTTCATATGGTGCCAGTTTATGACCTTGCTGGCTCTGATCTGCCACTTCAGTGTGGTTTTTCCTATCAGAGCGAGAGGCCCGTCACCCCATTCTTCTTCTCCTCTTAACACTCCTTGGCAGCATTTATTTCCATTCTGCTACCAAGGGGCCAATTAGTGCTTCACTGTTGTTGAGCTTTGTGATTTACCTAATAGGAACTAGATTGGAATTAAATAGGGCACCAAACAGCCATAAGCAGGTATCAACATTATGGGCTGCATTCAAACAGGTGTGTGTGTGTGGGGGGGGGGTGATCCCTGATGCAAAGCGGGAAGTGGGACGAACAACTGTGCACTATAGAGGTTTGAATCCAACAGGCCTTCTCAATAAAGCAAAAGCACGTTTGGGGCATGTTTAATGAAGCTTTAAAAAAATCAAAATATAGCATCCTACAACCAGATGCTTTCACACAAATAAAATCAGCCCCAGAACAACATAAGACAGTTTACTGTATCCAATTTTATAGCATATACATTTACTAAGCATGTGGAGAGAGAATGCACATAAAGTAAGGGCTTGGCTTCCATGTGAACCAGAAACTTAAGAAAACAGCAATGGATCATGTCAAAAAATTGAACACCTGGGGTGCTTCTGAACTGGAAACTCCTAATGCGATGTCCCTGTTACATTGATATTATCTTCAGAAATTCCAGGGGGGGAAATGTGTTATGTACAGCCATCTGTGAGCACATTTCGCTACCGTCCGTCCATACGATTGGATCTGACATAGCTTTGCGGATAGTAAAGGGAATACACATTCCCAGCATATCATTTTAAAAATAAATTCTTTAATCTGTTCCACAACAATTTTCCATTTACATTTCTAAATTAACCATTCTTATATAATTACTGTCAAAATGTGAGTGGTGTGAAGAAGTTATTAAACAAAGGTACAGCATCTGTTTTAAAAGATGAGCTAAAATCCCTTTCGTTGAACCACAATTGTGGAATATTTTGATAATACTGTATTTAACAAAATATATCTGAAATGACAGTTCAATAAAAATTAAAAATGCAAGGAAACAAACTGTTGTTTTTTAAAAAGAAGGCACTAACAGACTAGGTATAAGTGAAGACATGTCAAAACAAATCTGTGGCAACAGAATCACTCACTGGATAAATAAACACATGTTTCTTTTTGAACATAGGGAAATAACACTAACAATATTCTGTAACAATTAGAAGGAGTGAAAGGGAGTGAAACACTGTGTCCTTTACCTGCTCTCTGTGGGTGCATCTAAACTGCAGAATTGATGCAATTTGACACCACATTAACTGCCAGGGTTCTATGCTATGGCATCCTGGGAGTTGTAGTTTGGTGAGTTTGGCAGAGAAGGCTGAAGACCTTGTAAAACTACAATTTCCATGATTCAATAACATTAAGCTGTGATTGTTAAAGTAGTGTCAAACTGCAATTTTCTATAATGCATGGGAAGAAGCTGTGCCTTCCAGCTACTTCCCATACTTCACTATGCCTCACACAATGCCATACTGCCAGGCCAAGAGAGAGGATAGACTCTAGTCCAGTGGTTCTCAACCTTCCTTAATGCCGCAACACCTTAATTACTACTTCATAACTGACATTTTGCTACTGTTATGAACTGCAGTTTAATATCTGATATGCAGGATGTATTTTCATTCATGGACTAAATTTGGCACAAATACCCGATGCACCCAAATCTGAATACTGGTGGGGTTATGGGAGATGATTTTGTCATTTGGGAGTTGTAGTTGCTTGGATTTATAGTTCACCTACAATCAAAGAGCATTTGGAACTTCGCCAGCGATGGAATTGAACCTAACTTGGCACACCCCCCATGACCAACAAGAAATACTGGAAGGGTTTGGTGGGCATTGGCCTTGAGTTTGGGAATTGTAGTTCACCTACATCCAGAGCACCGTGAACTCAAACAATGATGGATCTGGAGCAATTTGGCACAAATATTCAATATGCCCAAATTTGAACATTGGTGGAGTTTGAGGGAAAATAGACCTTGACATTTGGGAGTTGCAGTTGTGGGGGTTATAATTCACATACAATCAAAGAACCCCTTGAACCCCACCAATGATCGAATTGGGCCAAACTTCCCACACAGAACCCCCACAACCAACAGAAAATACTGGTCTTTGGTGACCCGTCTGAACCCCCTTCACGACCCCCCAGGGGTCCTGACCCCCGGGTTGAGAAATGCTGCTCTAGTCTTTATCTGCAGAAAGTTGACAATGGCCACATTTCTCTCTGTGTGTATGTCCCTTCAAGTTGTGTCTTGACTCATGCTAATCCCATCAATTTTATCAGGTTTTTGTAGACAAGAAGTATTATTTCTGTAATAGCCTACAAATACAAAGATGGCATTCCCACTTCCCAGCCCAGTCCTTGAATAACTTTCCACTCCAAGTACAAGTTTAGCTAGTGTTCTCCTGAAGTCCCACCCATCCAGGCTCTACTGACCTCTCACTGACATCCCCTGGCATGGACATCACTTTGATGGTCAATCTATTTCTAGCAAACGCATAAGCCACATTCTGCACCACATGCGACATTCTACTTTCTCAGCAACAATTCCACAAGACACACAATTCAGAAAGCAATACCTCTTGTCAGAGCATGCCACAAAAAACAGAAAGGGTGTCCAATCCCTCCTTTTCTTACTGAGTTAAAGAAGGTACAGCAGCTTGTAAAGTAATGCATTTTATTTTATATTTTGGGGAAGTATATGGGATTACAAGACGACAGACTTTTATGTGTTCTTTGTGCTGATGTAAATGCCTGCTGGAAGGCTGAGAAATAAGCTAGCCTAATGCAAGCACAGTGTTATATTTATGGCATACATATATTCTGTCTCGTGGAAGAAGTGTGCTTTGTATGTATAGTAACTATTTGCCATTATGCATTTCCGTATTTTGCAACAGCTCACTCTGAACTACATTTGTGGGCAACACTCAAAGATGATACATGAAAGGAAACCAGCATATTTTATCTCACTATCCGTATGAAAAAAGTACACAGGGTAGTCTAGAGATGCTGCCCAGTTCTGCAGCAATACATTGAAATGTTATGAGCAACACCACATGGTTCGTAAAAAAGGCAGGGCATTGGTACTGCTGCTGTGTATGGTATCTTTACTCATACACACAGCTCTTCCCTCCTGTGTTGAAATCCTCATTCATGCTACAGACATCACTCTCTCAGAATCACTTCTGTGAGCCTGATCTGCCCAATTCTCTTCATTTGCTAAATGCGCCTTCCGTCCTATTCAACAACAAATAGCAAAACACAGGTCCTCAACAACTGGCCAAAGCTCTTTTATTTACCCTGCAATAGGTGATTTCATGGATTTTTCCTGTTTTGGAGTCACCCGGTCACACTACACATTTTGCCTTCCTTTACAACAACAACAATACTTTATTTGTACCCTGCCCTATCTCCCCAAGGGGACTCAGGACAGTTTCCAACAAAAGTAACACAATGGCAAACATTCGATGCCGAAAACAGACAATGATAAATCAAATCAGAACAGTGGATAAAACAATTTCAAAATAAATTCATAAAACTAAATAAGAATAATACATAAGTGAACTTAAACATAATATAACCCATCACACACTATTTCCACAGGCTGAAGTAGGTGTCCAATATCTAGGCGATGTTGTACAGTAATTTTATCATTCAAATCTTCAGCATGCAATTGCACCTACACAAACAAATTCTGAATGTGTGAACAAGAAGCCCATTAAAAAGTAGCATATTTATGTGTCAATAGATCCATGTAAAATATATATGGAAGCATCTACAACAGGAATGGGCAAATATCGGTCCTCCGGGTGTTTTGGACTTCAACTTCCACAATTCCTAACAGTCTACCGAAGGGCTGAAGTTTGCCTGTGCTGATCTACACTGTAGAATTAATGCAGTTTGTCACCAATTCAACTGTCATGGTTCAATGCTATAGAATCCTGAGAGTTGTAGTTTCACAAGGTCTATAGCCTCCTCTGCCAAAGAGTGCTGAAGCCTTCACCAAATTACAACTCCTAGGATTCCACAGCATTGAGCCATGGCAGATAGTGGTATCAAACTGCATTGATCCAACAGTGTAGATGCAACCAATGTACAGAAAGGATCCATGTAGATAACGTTCCCACCTCTGCCCTCTCCACCCAGTCAAGAATAGTGACCTTCCATAACAGAAAGTTGCTCTCCTTTTCTTCCTATTGTTGACTCCATAACGATATGGAAATTTATGTCCCTCTTTGGCCCCATCTATAATGTAGTTAAACTGCATTGTATGGGTCAACTCTGATCATATAATGTAGATTCAAACTGCATTATATGATAGTGTAGATGGGGCCTCTTACCCCGAAGAATTCTCCTTCGGGAAGTCTCTGTATATGTCACATTTGCTACTACAATTGCATTGCAAAGTTACACAAAACAATAAGCTGCAAAGAAGAAGCAACAGAAGGGCGTGGAAGGAACAGAGATGAGTGGCAGGAACTGGACAGGATCCTTGGTTTGCCCTTTGCAGAAGCAGAAGGGGCCTCCATTTTCCTTACTAGGCTGGGGAGGGTCTCAGGCCAATTTCATTTCCTTCCCAGCTTTCTCCCACCCAGCGTAAATTCTCACTCAAGACCTTTATAGGTTTCTAGGCTCTCGATATTTGGCCAAAAGAAGCACATTCCAGAGTTCCGACATGTCATCAAGGCAGAGAATGCAACTCCCACTTCTGTTAAAACCTGCTAATTGCCTTAAACAGAATGAAAATCCATGAATCAACAAGTGATACTATTTTTTAGGATCAGCAATCCTATTTTTCAAGAGAAAGGGGAGTCGATGCCCTCTCTCTTCTTTCTTTTTTAGCCCAACCTCAACCACAGTGAGGCTACACTCCCAAAACCAACAGCAGTGCACAAGCAGCCCCCAGCTATTTACCAAATGATAAATGGCGTCACTCTCTAAATAAATTGTGTTTGTTCTCCTCCATCCAGAATACAATCCCATCCTTTCGCCACCCACTACACACAAAAATAAAGAGTCTAGTCACTTGGGGGGGGGGGGGGAGACAAAAAGATCTGGATGTCTGGGAGAGACTTTGCAAAACCGCACGCTCTGGACACAAGAACGAGAAAAGATTCATGGTCTCTTCCTTCTTCCTGGCATCTCGCTATTTTTTTGTTTTGTTTTAAACATATGTACAATTAGAAAGGCGGGCTGAAAAAACCCTGAATTCCTCCTCCCACTTCATTCTGAGTCTTAATCGCCTTGTAAATCTGGCAAAACGACACAACAGAAATGAGACAAGAAGCCAACAGGTGGCGGGGGGGGGGGGGGGAGAGAGAGAGAGAGGAGAAAATAAAACCCAAATCTGAATGCTTTGTGTCCATTTAGGCTTGGGCTCTGCCACCTTCCCCTCTCCCTCGGAGACAGAAGTGGCACTTTCTTTTTAAAAAAGAAGAAGGAAAAAGACAACCATGATAACATTGCTCATTTCCGACCAAGAAGGAAAATAAGACTTTTCTTTTCATAAGGAAGAAAGAGCGCAGATATAACACAATGACAGCATGAAACCGGAATTAATGTTGACTGGGTGGGTGTTTTGTCTTTGGGTTGCTGTGAGTTTTCCAGGCTGTATGGCCATGTTCCAGAAGCATTCTCTTCTGACGTTTGACCCACATCTATGGCAGACATCCTCAGAGGTTGTGAGGTATATGGGAAAACTAAGCAAGGGAGGTTTATATATCTGTGGAATAATGTCTAGGGTGAGAGAAAAAACTCTTGTCTGTTGGAAGTTTGAATGTTACAATTAATCACCTTGATTAGCATTTATTTATTTATTTTGTGTCAAAAGCATTGCATAATAAATAAGTTTAAAAGCGATAAAATAAAGGAATTACAAACAGCTAAATAGTTTTAGACCAAAAGTGGGCAACAGCAATTGCATTGTCCGTAGCTTTGAACAACTTTTCCTCCGTGTATGAGGCAGGGCATTGTGGGCAAGCATACATACGAGGAGTTGTTTGTTCTGCTCCACAGTCACACAAGGTGGAGGATTCCTCCAGATAGTGCCATCTTATCAGGTTGTCTTTTGATCTGCCCACTCCGCTTCTTAGTCTATTTAGGGACTTCCAAGTTGCCCATTCTTGGTTTGCCCCTGGAGGCAGATCCTCATGGGGGGCCATCCAGTTGGGATTGCCTGGTTTAGCTGCCCAGAGGGACACCCTTGCTGTTGCTGGGGGAACATCAAGAGGAGTGGTGGTTCTCCTGAAGCTCATCGACTTGAGTCTACTGGGAGGAGGCTGATAGTCATGCAGTGGGTTAGGGTTGAAAAGGTTAGCATTAGGTTAGGGTTAGCATTGAAAAGCCTTGCAGCTTCAAAGCCTGGCTGATTTCTGCCTGGATGAATCCTTTGTTGGTAGGTGTTTGCTGCCCCTGATTGTTTCATGTCTGGAATTGCCCTGTTTTCAGAGTGGTGTTCTTTACTGATTTTTGAGGGGGTTTTTTTTCATACTGGTAGCCAGATTTTGTTCATTTTCATGGTTTCCTCCTTTCTGATGAAATTGTCCACATGCTTGTGGATATCAATGGTTTCCCTGTGTAATCTGACATAGTGGTCATTGTTACAGTGGTCCAGCATTTCTGCGTTCTCAAATAATATGCTGTGTCCAGGATGGTTCATCAAGTGCTCTGCTATGGCTGACTTCTCTGGTTGAGTTAGTCTGCAGCACCTTTCATGTTCCTTGATTCGTGACTGCGTTTGGTGGGCCCTATGTAGACTTCTCCACAGCTGCATGGTATACGGTAGACTCCTGCAGAGTGAGAGGATCCCTCCTGTCCTTTGCTGAATGTAGCATTTGTTAGATTTGTAGATAGTTTGTAGGTTGTGTTTCTTCATCAGCTTCCCTATGCAGTGAATGGTTCCCTTGATGTATGGTTCACTTTTCCTCTGGGTGGATCTTTGTCCTTACTCTCGTGCCTTGTTCTTGGTCTTGCAGCTCTTCTGATGTCTGTGATAGAATATCCATTGGCCTATAGAGCCCAGTTTAGGTTGTTCAGTTCACCTTAGAGGAAGTAGGGTTCATCCAGTCTTCTGAACAAGCCATGACACTACACAGAGAAGCCACTGAAATCCACAAGCATGTAGACAATTTCATCAGAAAGGAGGAAACCATGAAAATGAACAAAATCTGGCTACCAGTATTTTAAAACTCTAAAACCAGGACAGTAAATAAAGAACAACACTCTGAAAACAGGGGGAATTCCATACATGAAATACAGCTAACACTTCCAAACAAAGGATTCCCCCAGGCAGGAATCAGCCAGGCTTTGAAGCTGCAAGGCTTTTCAATGATAATCAAGGTGATTAATTGCAACATTCACACTTCCTATGGACAAGAGTTCTTTCTCCCACCCTGGACATATTCCACAAATATATAAACCCTACTTGCTTAGTTTCCAACAGACCTCACAACCTGAGGATGCCTGCCATAGTTGTGGATGAAACATCAGGAGAGAATGCTTCTGGAACATGGCCATACAGCTCGGAAAACTCACAGCAACACGGTGATTCCAGCCATGAAAGCCTTCAACAACAGAAAGTTTTGTCTTTGTTTTTCCTTTTTACAACTAGGGAAACTAAGGCACATGCCTGGGGAAAAGTTTGAGCTTTCTTGGGGCCCCTCCCTGACTGCCTTACTCCCCTCCCTCCTTGCCCCAGGGCAGGAGGCAAAACCCTTCAGTGGCCCAAACAGCAGCCAAACTGGCCTGGGTCTGAAATAAAAGGAGCCTCACTGGCCTTGGGGGCGCGTAGTGGGGCTGGGGCTCTTCGCCAGGCAAGCCTGGATAGCTGCTTTGGACTTCCAGCAGCAACCGCAGCAGCAACAACAACCAGCCTTGCGCTCTGGCATTCTCCCTCCAAAGCTGTGAATGAAGAGCTTCGGGCAGGGAGGGAGGGGGCAAAGCTTTGAGGTTCCAGCCTCTGCTGCTGCTGTGGAGCCCCCCCCCCCTCCCGGGTTGCTGTGAGTTTTCTGGGCTGTATAGCCATGTTCCAGAAGCATTATTTCCTGCATCTATGGCAGGCATCCTCAGAGGTAATGAAGTCTGTTGTTAACCAGTGAAGTGGGGTTTATGTATCTGTTCAGGGTGGGAGAAAGCATTCTTGTCTGCTTGAGGCAAGTGTGAATGTTTCAGTCGACCACTTGGTTTAGCATTGAATAGCCTTTTAGCTTCAAGGTCTGGCTGCTTCCTACCTAGGGAGAATCCTTTGTTGGGAGGTGCCAGCTGGCCATGATTGTGTCTGGAATCCCTCTGTTTTCTGAGTGCTGTTCCTTATTTACTGTTCTGATTTTAGAAGGTTTTTTTAAAATAATAATAATAATAATAATAATAATAATAATAATAATAATAATAATAATAATACTGGTAGCCAGATTTTGTTCATTTCGTTCCAAGGATTCACCCAGGCAGTAAGCAGCCAGACCTTGAAGTTGCAAGGCTATTCAATGCCAATCAAGTTGGACAATTGAAACAGGAGTTCTTTCTCCCACCCTGAACATTCCACAGATAAATAGATTGATAGACAGACAGACAGACAGACAGTGTCTGGAGCGACTTGAGAAACTGCAAGTCGCTTCTGGTGTGAGAGAATTCCACAGATATCAATCAATCAATCGATTGACTTAATGCTTTTTGGCAGGAGGTTGGACTGGATGGCCCATGAAGTCTCTTCCAACCATGATTCTATTATTGCTCCGACCAATGGTCATGGATATATAAACCCCACTTGCCAAGTTTCTAACAGACCTGATTACCTCTGAGGATGCCTGCCATAGATGCAGGCGAAACGTCAGGAGAGAATGCTTCTGGGATATGGCTATACATCCCGCAAAACTCGCAGCCAACCCAGTGATTCCGGCCATGAAAGCCTTCGACAGCACATGAAACAAGGACCCCCGCTCCTTCCCTCGAGGGGCTGTGCAGCCACTCTTTCGAGGAAGGAGGCGGGGTGGGGACCCCAAAGAGCTGCCCCAATCCCCCCCGGACACCCCTCCTTCCAAGCCTCCTCCAGGCATTCCTAAGCAAGCGGGGAAAGAGGAGTGAATGGGAAAGGGAGGGAGAGTGGGAGAGAAAGAGGGAGCACGCATTCCTGGGCTCTCGCTCTCTCTCTCTGCGAAGCCACTCTGAGAAAGCGGCGTCTTTCTTTCTAGAGCCTCCAAATCAAACCCAGCCACACTCCCCCTTCTTTGCTTCCTTCCTTCCTTGCTTTCCTTTCCTTGTCTCCCCCCCTTGAAGCACGGGGCGCCCAGCTTGTGTTGCTTGCTGCTGGTGAAACAGAAAGCGGGAAAAATACACACATTGCCGCCTCTCGCTTAGCTTACCTTGTTGTCCTCTTTCCCTCTCTCACAGTCTTTTTTTAAAAATTGTGTGTTATGAGGAGAATTTCTGGAGAACCATTCCACCAAGGCGAAGGGGTGGTGTATTTGGGGGTGAGGGGGGGGGGGTGGGAGAAAAGGGGGAAGGCACGCACTCCACTCTCCTCGCCCAGGGGGAGAAGGGGGGCACCCGTTTCCCCTGCCAGTTTGTGTATGTGTGTGTGTGTGTGTCTCTTTGCTGGTGCCACAGACGGGAGGGCGACTTGAGGGGACCCCGGAGGGGCCTATTGTCTGCTGGGTTTTGTCTCCCCCCTCCCCTCCCGCAGCCGGGAGACTTGGTACGGCCCAGGCATTCATGCCAAGTAGCTTTCACACATGGAAGCTTGTCTCAAGCAATTGCTGACAAGCCACAAACAAGACATTCTCCCTCCCCGGCCCCTCCTCCCTCCCCTCCTTTCTTCAGCAATGCAAACTCCAACTCCGGTGACAGGCAAGCAGGATTGGCCTGCCTTCTCCCTTCCCTTTCTCTCTTCCCCCCTCTCTTTATCCCCCCTCCCCAATCTCCTTTTCTCTGAGCTCAGTTCACTGCTATACTGGTGGAGTTAAGAGACAGGGGGGGGGGGGGGGGGAGCCCAGGCTGAGTTGGGGGCAGGGAGAGAGAGAGAGAGAAAGAGCTGTCTGCTGTGTCCCAGTAAAATGGCAGAGAGAGGGAGAGAGAAGCTGTGCAGGCAAGGGCTGCAAGGGGATGGCTTTCTTCAGATGCTGGGGCAAGGAGGGGTGGAGGAATGAGCAACTGTGAGGCAAGGGATCAAACTCTTTCATGGGCATGGAAGCGAAATCCCCTTTGGCTGCGATTTCATATATCTGTATCAGTGGTTCTCTCAACCACCCTTTAATACAGTTCCTCATGTTGTGGTGACCCCCCCCCTTCTTCATAACTCCCAAATGACAAAATCAACCCCACCAGTATTCAAATTTGGGCATATTGGGTATTTGTGCCAAATTTGGTCCACCAAATATAAATACATCCTGCCTATTGGATATTTACATTATGCTTCATAAAAGTAGCAAAATTACAGTTATGGAGTTGCAACAGAAATAATGTTATGGGGGGCGGGGGTCACCACAACATGAGGAACTGTATTAAGGGGTGGCAGCATTAGGAATCCCAGCAACTACAACCCCCAAATGACAAAGGTAAAGGTTTCCCCTGATGTTAAGTCCAGTCCATTTCTAAGCCGAAGAGCCAGCGTTGTCCATAGACATCTCCAGGTCATATGGCCGGCATGACTGCATGGAGCGCCGTTACCTTCCCGCTGGAGCGGTACCTATTGATCTACTCACATTTGCATGTTTTCGAACTGCTAGGTTGGCAGGAGCTGGGGCTCCCAGCGGGCGCTCATTCCGCTCCCGGGATTTGAACCTGGGACCTTTTGGTCCGCAAGTTCAGCAGCTCAGTGCTTTAACACACTGTGCCACCAAACCAGTGGCAAAATCCTAATTGTAGTTGCTGGGATTCCTCATGCCACCACCCCTTAATATAGTTCCTCACGTTGTGGTGACCCCCCTGACAATAACATCTTTTCCGTTGCTACTTCACAACTCCCAAATGACAAAATCAACCCCACCATGGTGTCAAATTTGGTCCAGGGAATAAAAATACATCCTACCTATTAGATATTTACATTACGACTCATAAAAGTAGCAAAATTACAGTTATCAAGTCACAATGGAAATAATGTTATGGTGGGGGGGGGGGGGTGTCGGTGTCACCACAACATGAGGAACTGTATTAAGGGATGACAGCAACTCCCAAATGACAAAATCAACCTTGCCAGTATTCAAATTTGGGCGTATCGGGTATTGGTTCCAAATTTGGTCCAGCAAATGAAAATACATCCTACCTATCAGATATTTACATTACGATTCATAACAATAGCAAAATCCCAGTTGTAGTTGCTGGGATTCCTAATGCCGCCACCCCTTAATACAGTTCCTCATGTTGTGGTGACTCCCCCAACCATAACATTATTTCCGTTGAAACTTCATAACTGTAATTTTACTACTATTCTGAATCATAGTGTAAATATCTGATATGCAGGATGTATTTACATTCACTGGACCACATTTGGCACAAATTTGAATACTGGTGAGGTTGGGGTGGGGGGGGCTGAATTTGTAATTTGGGAGTTGTAGTTGCTGGGATTTATAGTTCACCTACACTCAAATAGCTCTCTGAACCCAGCCCACAATGGATCTGCAACAAATGTTACGCACTAACTACAAACTTGTTGACACCTCTGGCACCTCCCTCACGGACCCCCCCCCCCCCGCAGGGGTCTCGATCCCCAAGTTGAAAAACGCTGTTGTAAATGGATGGCTTTCTTCAGATGCTGAGGCAGGGAGGGATTGAAGAATGAGCAACTGAGAGAAAAGGGATCAAACTCTTTCACATTATGTCTTGAGCATGGAGGCAAAATTCCCTTTGACTGCGATGCCATATCTATATCTATATCTATATCTATATCTATCTATATGTATTGTTTTGAATGTCTATGTGCTTTCCCCCCACTAAGTTATAGGCTATTCTGCATAATCCAATCTAGGCTTGATGTTGCTACAGTGTTCTTCCTCTGCTTCTATAGTCTGGCAGCGTACAAAGTGTTCCACTGTGGTTCTGAGCTCATCGACTTGTCCTCACAACAACCTGTGAGAAGTGGGTGAAGTGTTGAGCAAGAGTGGCTTGCACAAGATGGGCCAAGGAACTGAAGGGATGGAGAGGGATCTGCTCCAGAAGATCGGCAGGCGTTGTTACTGCCAATCATGCTGTTTGTTGTGCAACTCTTAGCCTACTACTGAATGCGCTCAGTGTGTAACATTGTTCCAAGGGAAGAGGTCATTCAAGGTCATGATGGAACACTAGACTCAAAACCAGAGCTAAAGTTAGAAGCTTCATACTATCTCTCTTATTGCTCATCACTCCTCAAGAGGTGAAAAGAAAAAATTGTGGAGGAATTGGTGGAAAAGCCCAAGCCATTTATAGGCCAAAGAGAGGTGGGCTCTATACAGCCTTCCAAATGTTACCAACTCTTGCCAATCTATCCTAGCCAAAGATGAATTATTATAGTAGATGTTATCCAGCAACATCTGGATGGCCATATAATTCTTCTCTCTGAACTACAATAATAGACTAAATCTATGAGAACCAAGATTCAAATGCCACTCACACCCACTCTGTACTAAGTAGGAGGCAATGCATACCATTTAATATGGTAGACCAGTACAGCCGGCCTTCCACATTCGCTGAGGCTAAGGGCACAGGACCTCCATGAAAATGAAAAACCATAAATAAACTGGAATTTTATGGCCAAGAGAATACCTCTTCAGTAATCTCTAGGTCAGTGGTTCTCGGCCAGGTGTTTTGGCCTACAATTCCCAGAAATCCTTGCCAGTTTACCAGCTGTTAGGATTTCTGGGAGTTGAAGGCCAAAACATCTCGTCTTGACCTATAAAGCCCTAAATGTTTCTGGTCCGACTTACCTGTCCGAATATATCTCCTCCTATGAGTCTACTAGAACTTTAAGATCATCTGGGGAGGCCCTTCTCTCACTCCCATCTGCCTCGCAAGCCTGACTGGTGGGAACGAGAGACAGGGTCTTCTCAGTGGTGGCTCCTCAGCTGTGGAACTCCCTCCCCAGTCACATCCAGCAGGCTCCAACCCTTCTGGGTTTTAGAAAAAAAACTAAGGACCTGGCTATGTGCACAAGCATTTAACTAATGAGTTTTTACAGCTTTGACATGGTCTGGATTAAGGGTTATGTGCAAGGTTTTTGGATGAATGGAACTATGCACTTTATGTTTTAAGTTTTGTATATGTTTCAATGCTTAATGTAAATTGTTTCTTAGCTGTTTTATGTTTTTATTATATTGTTGTTTTTATCGGCACTGAATTTTTGCCAGATCTGTAAGACGCCTTGAGTTTCTCCAGGTGAGAAAGGCAGGATAGAAATGACCTAAATAAATAAATAAATCTGGGGACCCTCAGGCTGAGAATCACTGCTCTAGCATAACTCTATGGTCAACTGCTGGAAGCTGAACATAGAATCGCATTAAAGGTTCTAGAGATTCCAAGAGAGGTTTCTTCGCCAGTAATCTCTAGGTCCTCCAATATGACCAGAAGAGGTTGACCATGAAGCTGCTCTGTAGGACCAAGAGATTTCAAGAGAGAACAGTTTTAATCAAAACTGTGAACAATCAAATCTGCAAAGTCAAAACCACAAATGTGGCGGGACTGTAATTTATCTTTTCAGGATGCCAGGGACCAACTTGATATTTGTGCCTGTTGGCTGCACTTGTGTCTTTCTTTCTTTCTTTCTTTCTTTCTTTCTTTCTTTCTTTCTTTCTTTCTTTCTTTCTTTCTTTCTTTCTTTCTTTCTTTCCTGGACACTTGCCAGGCACCAACAGCCAATGACTCAGGGACTGGCCCTGATCCAGGGACCACCACTTTGAGTCGTAATGCTGTAATAGACCATATAACATCATACATCTAACTATTCAGGGCAGTGTAATAGAGAAGTTGGAAACGATGCAATAACGGTTATGTGCCTTCAAGTTATGAGAAACTTATCCTAGGGTTTCTTAGCCAGAATTGTTTAGAGTGGGGTTGGCATTGACTTCCTCTAAGCCTGAGACAATGTGACTTTCTCAGGGGCACCCAGTGGGTTTCTGTGTCTGAAGAGAGAGATTCAAACTCTTTGTCTTCCAGAATCTTAGTCCAATGCTCAACCCACTGCACCATGCTGGCTCTGTACAATAGTAACACAACACAGACACACTATACAATGGAAGTACATAAACGTACAAGCTGCATCTTCTCAGTAACCCATCTCCTGTGAAGTTTTCATAAGGTGCTAGTCTGCTTGAATCTTTTAGTGCTGTTTTTACAGATAAATCTTTTCAAATCCTGACAGAGAAGAAGTTCTCCTACCTCCTGCACTTTATAACCTGCTCTGATTGTTGCTTTGCCAGAACAAAGCTTCTTACTGCTAACACAAGTACACTAGCCAGGAAAGCAATGTGGCATCCAAAGATGCAGATTGGCACCAATGTTTCTATTGTACTTCCATCATTGTACTTCCAGTTATGCTGTTGTTCAGTTTTCAACTACTGTACAATACCCCGAAAAGGGTATTTTCCTTTTCAGTGTATTATACCATCCATCCTGTTCTTGTGTATGTATGGCATTATATACATTATTGATATTAACACTATTGTTGTCCCTTGACCTATGCTACCTTAGTACGTTGGAAGGAAGTGTGGTGGGTTTTTTAAATGTTGGTTAGGGACTCTAGAGCAGGGGTCCCCAAACTTTTTAAACGGGGGGCCAGTTAACAGTCCCTCAGACCGTTGGAGGGCCGGAATATAGGGTTTTTTTAAAAAAAAAACTATGAACAAATGCCTATGCACATGGCACATATTTTATTTTGAAGTTAAAAAAAGGAACAAATACAGCCTCAATGTTAATAATAATAATAATAATAATAATAATAATAATAATAATAATAATAATAATAAGGGTTGGAAGAAACCCTTGGGCCATTTAGTCTAACCCTCTTCTGCCTTTGTGCACCAAAAGCACAGCAAAGCACACCTGACAGATGGCCACCCAGCCTCAATGTTAATAATAATAATAATAATAATAATAATAATAATAATAATAATAATAATAATAATGGAGAGGCCCAGGGAGAAATACGAAAGAGCAATATACTCCAGATTTCTCCCAGGACTGGAAGCCTGAACTGGGAAAGAAACTCTCCCTCACTCAGGCCTCCAGCCCAGGGAGAAATCCGGAGTATATTGCTAATCAAGAATAGCAATATACTCCAGATTTCTCCCAGGACTGGAAGTCTGAGTGGGGAAAGAAACTCTCCCTCACTCAGGTCTCCAGCCCAGGGAGAAATCCGGAGTATATTGCTAATCAAAATAGCAATATACTCCAGATTTCTCCCAGGACTGGAAGCCTGAGTGGGGAAAGAAACTCTCTCTCACTCAGGCCTCCAGCCGAGGGAGAAATCCGGAGTATATTGCTAATCAACGTATTGCTAATACCTTTTGATCGGCAGTAAAAGCGGAAAGGCAAGGCTCCTCCACGGCTTATGCAGGGAAAGTGGGGAGCCAGGTGAGGCTCAAAGGCTCATACAGCAGAAAAGTGGCAGGGAAGGCGGAAAGGCAAGTCTCCAAGGCTTGTGCAGGGAGCAGGACAATGCAGGAAAGGGGGGAAAGCTGCCGCGGGCCGGATAAATGGCTCCGGTGGGCCGGATGTGGGCCGCGGGCCGTAGTTTGGGGACCCTTGCTCTAGAGGAACAAAATTTGAATATCCACTTGGCAACATGACCCTGGGAAGACAACCTTAATGCTATCGAGCCAGGATTCGGGATCTTCCCCAGGTTAGGGGTTGGCAAGACAGCTGGGCCAATTCCTAACTGGAACCAGCTGCAGCTATTTTGACAGTCATCCTTCAGTCCCTGGGATCACGCAGCCTGGAGACTTGGAATAGCAGTGCCCTCCCATCTGTTCCCTGTGTGTCATAGCTGTTGCCAGACACTACACCCCACCTACCTTTTCATGAGTAATCTGACTGCCATCAGCCAGACCATAGCTTTACTAAGGCGGATGGGTGGGGGGAGAGGGGAGCCTTTCCCTCTCCCAGTCGTCATAGGAAGCAGAGTCCTGACTGACAGCAGCCAGGACATTAAAAACAGGAAGGTAGTTGGGGGTCTCATGGCTGTCAAAAGCCACAAGTGAAGGGGAAAGGGGTGTCATTTAGGTTGGCAGCCCAGTGGTGCCAAACTATGTTCGGCGTGGCTGAGGGAGTCCCTACTGGGCTGCCAAACATGTCCAGGATCATTGCTTTTGCAGTCAGTATAGAACCACCCTATGACTGTGATTGCTGAACACACATCTCTACCACTTTATCTAAGTGTTGAGTATGTTTAAACTTTAAAGGAGCAACCTAACATTCAAGGGTTATAATTTGATTATATTTGGGGCTTTATAGAGACAATAGCATTTCGATCCACTGATGGTGCTAGTTTACTACCCATGCTAATAAAATGGTCTTATTACCATTCAGTGCTCCTGCAAATAGTGGTTTTCTGCATATATTTAACACTATAACTGAATTATACTTGTTGTTGTTGTTGTTGTTGTTGCTGCTGCTGCTGTGTGCCTTCACATGCTTTTTGTGTTTCATTACAATTTTACACTATCTTTTGTAGTTTCCGTACTCCATTAAGAATTTCCCCTACCTGCTGAGAATAACACTTCTAAAAACTGTGAAGGAATAGATTCACACCCATAAAGCCAAATTCGTAAGACTTTCAAGCTGGTTATTAATTCAAGGATTAAGAACTTTTGAAATGAAAGGTGGGTTGCCAATTGGAATCAGGCCGATATGAGATCAACATCCTGAGGAAACAGGGAGCATGGAATGCAGTTGCTCTCCTGCTGGTATCTTGCACAACTGTGACCAAATTGCATTAGTAATTACCCTGTGCTAAATATTGGGGGAATGTGAAGTCCTAGGCATATATAAGAAGGATGTAGACAAGTTGGAGCAGGTTCAGAGAAGAGCAACAAGGATAAAAAGCAGCATGGAGAACAGAATACATGAGGGAAAGTTGGAGGAACTGGACATATACAGCCTGGTGAAGAGAAGACTGAGGAACATGACTATAAAGGGTTGAATGAAAAGTAATGCCTTCACCTTCGTAACTCCTCAACAAATGGCAGTACTGGTATGCGGCAGGTACTGGCTTGTTCAGTAGACTCTCCTCTACAGTTCCATTTGGCGGGATGTCTTAGCATTGAAGGGAGCCCCGGTGTGTTAAAGCACTGAGCTGCTGAACTTGCAGACCGAAAGGTCCCAGGTTCAAATCCCGGGAGCGGAGTGAGCGCCCGCTATTAGCTCCAGCTTCTGCCAACCTAGCAGTTCAAAAACATGCCAACGTGAGTAGATCAATAGGTACCACCCCAGCGGGAAGGTAACAGCGCTCCATGCAGTCATGCTGGCCACATGACCTTGGAGGTGTCTACGAACAACGCCGGCTCTTTGGCTTAGAAATGGAGATGAGCACCAACCCCCTGAGTCAGACATGACTGGACTTAACATTAGGGGAAACCTTTACCTTTACCTTAGCATTGAACGGTTGTGTTGTTAAAGTGCAAAGTATGGAACCCTGCATAGACGGTCGGTCAATACGACTTAAGCAACGTGCAGTCATTGAATTCTTGACAGCAGAAGGTGTCATCCCAAAGGAGATTCATCAGAGAATGCAAGCTGTTTATGGTGACTATGTTGATGTGAGTCCTGTGCGTCATTGGGCGAGTAAGTTTAAAGATGTTGAGGTGGGAACATCTGACTTGCATGACAAACAAAGAGTTGGATGTCTTGTGACAGCAACCACCGAGTTTCACAAGCAAAAGGTTGACAGATTGATTCAGGATGATCATCATATCACTCAGAGAGAAATTTAAACATAATCGGCATTGGGTTGTTGTATGTTTTCCGGGCTGTGTGGCCATGTTCTAGAAGTATTCTCTCCTTGACATTTCACAAGAGCACGTGAGTCACATTATTGCTTTGCTTGGCTATCGGAAGATCTGTGCATGATGGGTACCCAGGATGCTGGTGTCTGAAATGAAAGTGCACAGACATGAAATTTGCCAGGAACTCCTCTCGCATTACGAGAATGAAGGTGATGCCTTTCTCCATACAATTGTGACAGGAGAAGAAATGTGGATACACCATTATGACCCGAAGATGAAGCATCAGTCTATGGAATATTGACACAAAGACTCGCCCCAGAAAAAGAAATTCAAGACACAGCCCTCAGCTGGAAAAATCATGGCAACAGTGTTTTGGGATGCAGATGGAGCTATCCATGTTGATTTCCTTGAATGTGGAACAACAATAAATTCCGAGCGTTACATCACAAAGCTGCAAATTTTGAAACAACGGCTAACAAGGGTCCAAAAGGAAAAGGAAAATGTTTTCCTGCAGCATGACATTGCCAGACCACGCATTTCACATGCCACCACAGCAGAACTTCACAGACTAGATCTTACCACCATACGGCATCCTCCATACAGTCCAGATTTAGCACCGTCTGACTTCCATCTGTTCCTGATAATGAAAGAAGATCTGCGGGGACATAATTATGCTTCTGATGAAGACATTGAGAGAACCATGAGATGCTGGTTGTGGAAACAGAGTGTCGACTTCTTCTTTGACAGCTTCAGAAAACTTGTTCATCATTGGCAGAAATGTATCCAATTGTCTGGTGATTATGTGGAAAAGTGAATAGTGGTAGTTAAAGAGCACATTCTAAGGATTATTTCTGCGTTTGATTTATTAAAATATTCCCATCCAAACCCAAGCAACGAAGGTGGAGGCATTACTTTTCAATCAACCCTTGTATCTCAAGGGCTGTGGCAAGGAGGAAAGGACAGGTTTGTCCTCTGCTGCCCTAGGGGTAGGGGTGAGTCCAATGATTATGGGGTGAACATTACATTGAGCATTAGAAATAACTTCTTGACACTAAGAGCGGTTCAGCAGTGGAACCAATTGCCTGGAGAAGCAGTGGGATTTCCTTCTCTTTATGTCTTCAGAGAGAGACTGAGCAGCTAACTACTGGGGATTCTTTAGTGCAGTGGTTCTTAACCTGTGGGCCCCCAGGTTTTTTACCTACAACTCCCAAAAAATCCCAGCCAGTTTACCAGCTGTTGAAGGCCAAAACCTCTGGGGACCCACAGGTTGAGAACCACTGCTTGAGTGGGAAATTTTACACTGAGACTGGGAATGGATTTTATGGCCTATCAGGGTCCTTCCAACTCTTAGATTATATGATTTTACATACATATAGTGAGGTTGTAAACACATTGGTCAGATTGGGAGGGGGTGACTTTAATGAAGCTAGAAAATTAAACAAGAATTTAAAATGATGGCAGAACTTGATGTTGGGAGGGGAAAAGACAAATGCATAAGGCAATACTTACCTCCTTTGTATTAGTTTATAATTTTTATCATAATTTTCTAATGCATTAAAAGATTTTAAAACTTTTTAAAAATTGAATAAAATGTATTTATTCAACTCAAAGTCATGCATTTTTAATCCATTTGAAATCTTTCAAATATTTATCTGCAAAAATACAATTGAAAATGATGGTCCCCTGCCATTAAGTGTTAATTTGACTTAAAATTGACCCTAATCAAGTTCTAAAAGTCTTGATAAATCAATCATTTATTTCTTTTCCTGTTCTTTTCTTCATAAAATGCTTCCTGGGTAAAAACCAAATTTGGGCTAGAATTTATTGCTTACCTTTTTTACTTGCTACCAGATCATAGATAATACTAGACTGAAAGAGATATTATAGAATTTGCAGCACTTGATAGAAAACCAGGTTTTGGCAACTTGCCTTGGTGGAAAAGTTGACACAGCAAATATAAATGACAAAAAAAAACCCAAATCAGACTCCTGGTATTTTTAAAGTATACTTGGCATTCTTTAATTTACTCTGCTAACCAAAAGCATTGCTTTTTTGTGAGTCAGATAATAATTTATGGAAATAACCACTGCAGTTGAATGTATCTTAGATTATAATGGTTGATCATTTGCTTTCATTATCATGCAATTACTATATGTATGTGTATATGTGGTTCTTTTTTCCTATTATATACAGTTCAATTGATTTTTCAAAGGGTTTTTAAATTAATTTTATTGATAAATGGACTTTTGTGAAATTTCAAAATGTGTACACATAGAATCACAGAATAATAGAGTTGGAAGAGACCACACAGGCCATCTAGCCCAACCCCCTGCAATGCAGAAAAATCACAATCAAAGCATACCCAACAGATAGTCATCCAGGTTCTGTTTAAATGCTTCCAAGGAAGGAGCTTCCACTACACTCTGAGGCAGAAAGTTCCGCTGTAGAACAGCTCTTACAGTCAGGAAGCCTTTTCAGTGGTGGCTCCCCGGCTGTGGAACATCCTCCCCACAAATATCCGACAAGCCCCAACCCTTCTGGGTTTCAGAAAGGCCGTGAAAACATGGCTGTGTGCACAAGCTTTTAACGAGTAATACGATAACGTCAAAATGGTCTGATTTAAGGCCGAAGCATGAGGTTTTTTGACAAATGGGTCTAATTTACATATGCTTAAATGTTGTAATGTATTTTAGTGATGTATTTTTATAGTTTTAATTGATGATATGTACTGTTTTTGTTTTACTATTATGTTCTTGGCATTAAATGTTGCCAACCGTTGTAAGCTGCCCTGAGTCTCCCCGGGCGGGAAGGGTGGGGTATAAATGCTGGAAATAATAAATAAATAAATAAATAAATAAATAAATAAATAAATAAATAATGTTCAAGTGGAATCGCCTTTCCTGTAATTTGAACAAATCACTCTGAGTCCTAGTTTCAAGGGCAGCAGAAAACAAGTCTGCTCTCTCTTCCTTATGACATATTTAAATGAACTAGGAATATTTAACCAGAAGATGAGGAAGTAATTTATGGGGAGAGGGGGGGACTCCTAGTATCCGTCAGCCAGGAGTAGTAATCTGAAAAAAAATCAATTTCATAATTCTAATTAAGTATACTGAAACTGTGATCTGTGGTATTTTAGGGTACAATTACGGTGTAGAAGTGATGCCACCACTTCAACTGTTATGACTCAGTGCTATGGAATCCTGGAAGGTGTAGTTTACAAGGACTTTAGACCCCTCTGCCAAAAAGAGCTGGGGCTTTAACACAGTGTCAAACTGCAACAATTTTACAATGCAGATGAACCCCAAATGTGTTTATAAAATGTTTGAGTAAAATGTATTTATTCTCTGGTGTTGAATTTATTTTTATTGGCTCCTATTTGCCTTTTTCTTGACTCTTTCAATCATGGTAATTGTCGGTTCAGAAGTGCAAAGGCTAAACGAGGACACAAATAGCTATGATACAGTATGTTCTGCACATGGTGCATGGACTTGTAAGGCTTCATTCAGCCCAGAAAATGAACAACATGACTGACAGTCAGAGGTTTCATAAGAGTCTAGAAAACCACAGAGCTCCACCTTGAAGAATGTCTCTATGCCCAAAGATACAGCCAAAGCTTCGTCTTCCCAGCTTGTCAAAAAAAGTTTGCAGGGTGGATCTAGGAAATTCCACAAAAAAACTTCAGCTGGCTTTATGTGTGTTACAGGGCCTTTCATCCAAAGATATCAAAGCAATTTCATAAATAGAAGCAAACTTTATTATCTCAGTTTCGTAGATAATCAGACTGTGATTAAGCACTTTGCCCAAGGCTACCTAAAGGAGAAGAACAGACCTCCTGACTCAGTGTTGACTAAAATACTGAAACCACTAAGAATAGTCTGTGCGCGCTGATACTACTCATTCACAAAGGTAGATCTGTGCAGATCTGACTGGTTTCACTACAAATACTTTACCCTACATCTACTTTGTGGTATAAGGATTAGGTGGAATTGAAAAAGGATTAACCAAGAGAGGTAAAATCATGGGTACATTTGCTTTTTAGAGGCAAGTGATGTATGAATAAAACATGTAACATAAGATGAACATTTCACAATTAAAGATAGCTTAAAGGTTGGGAAAGGTGAGGAAAAACACATCCAAAGAATCAACATGATATGTGGAAAGAAAGGAAGCCTGGATAGATAGAAGAAGCATACCCAACTAGAATTTAATCATAGTCTAGATTATTTAAGTTTATCCATTTGTTGTCATTAGCAAAATCCATAAATATAAAGAGTAGGGCTGGGCAAGTTACATATCCATGTTATGCTAAATATTATTTTTTCCTATTTGGATATGTTATAGTGTATTCACTCTCTAGAGCCTAGAAATGAGCATACAAAAATGTTTTCTGTAATTCAAAAAATAATAATTTCCTCTTTACAAGAAGCATTTGTGGAACCCATTTAAACTATTAGTTTCATGGCTTCTATATATAAAATTACTTCATGTTGTAATCCTAGACCGGCATAATGGTCCAATCCTTCAATCTGCTAATCTGTAGCTAATAGGAAGGAAAGGAGGAAAATTAGGAAGAGACTCTGCAGAAATATTTAAAGAACCAGCAGGATTAGTCAGACCAAGTTCCAAAATATGGGGATGTGTTCATACAAGACCTGGAATGTCAGGAAACCTAGCTTGCAAAACAACCTAGAAAAATATTCAAAATGATCTAACAAAATTGCTATCGTTAATAGCATTGCCAAGTCCAAAGGTTTCCAGGCATATATGAAAATAGATCCAAAATAAAGGAATTAACCATGAAGGTTTCTTGAGGAGGTTTAGTTGTGTACATTTTTAGTAAGACAACTATCATGACGCAGCCAAAACCTGACAAATGGTTTTCTCGCACACATTGCAGCTCTAATAAATCAATGAATCCCATTGATATACAAAGCCAGGTCTAAAGGAATAGTTTCCTTACTCAGTACACTTTGAATGAAAGGGAAAGCTTTCACTTTAAAAGTTAGGTCCCAACTTGCTCCTGCATAAGTCTCCTGAGATTAATGATCTCCAGCCACATTGTCAAGTACTCCAGGGGCTTGAAGTGTGAACCCAGAATTGGACACAGTATTCCAGGTGAAGACTCATCAAAGCATAATAGAGAGGCACCATGGCTTCCCTTGATTTAGACATTATACTCTTTTTGATGCATCCCAAAACCCCATTGGCTTTTTAAGCTGCTGCATCACATTGATGTCTCATGTTCAACTTGTTGTCCACAGAGATTCTAAGATCTTTCTCACATTGACTGTTGTTGAGCCAGGTCTCCCATTTTGTATTTTTGCATTTCTTTTTTTTCCTACCTAAGTTTAGAATCTTACATTTGTCGTTGGGTGCATCTTAGGGTGCATCTATGCTGCTGAATTAATGCAGTTTGACATCATTTTAACTGTCATGATTCAATGTCATGAATAATAATAATATTAACAACTTTATTCTTGTATCCCTCCCCATCTCCCCGAGGGGAGTCGGGGTGGCTTACATGGGGACCAAGCCCAGCAATATACAATAAAATACAACAATATAAAATACATTCCAAAAAAATCACGGGAGTGGTGATTTTTTAAAAAAGCTTTTAGCTTTCTTTAGCAAATACTGTTGGTGCCTCACCAAACTACAACTACCATGATTCCATAGGGTTGAGGTATAGCAGTTAAAGCGATGTCAATCTGCTTTTGCCTGACCCTGCAGGGAAGGGGATAACCCCACTCAGCCCTCCGGCTACTCTCCTTTCTTCCCCATGGAATTAACAGCATGTACAGTAAATGGCGTTTGCACTTTGTATTCAGTTTGTACTGATGGAAGTCAGCTGAGGACAGCAGGAAAGTGTAATAAGGAGAGTGAAACTGGAATATTTAAAAGCAGCTGAAAAGTGGGACATCAGAAGATTAATCAGGACAATTGGAGGATATAAGGTTCTGCCATGATAAACGACACTCAAACAGCAATGAAAAAGTTCAGCATACCATTAAACCCAGAATGTAGAATAATTCCTTTTTTTTTGGACTATACCTTAGCCACTTTCTGCTGGCAATATGTCCAGAGTTTGAGAAATGTTACATGTTGCTGATTGAAGGTTTCTGGGGATGATAATAAAAGTATTCCTTTCCCCAAGGTCTTCCTCAATATTTATATTAGCTAAAAGATGAACCCTGGTGACACAGCAGGTTAAACCACTGAGCTGCTGAACCTGCTGATTGAAAGGTCAGCGGTTCGAATCTGGAGAGCAGGATGAGCTCCCACTCTTAGCCCCAGCTTCTGCCAACCTAGCAGTTTGAAAACATGCAAATGTGTGTAGATCAATAGGTACCACTCTGGCAGGAAGGTAATGGCACTCCACGCAGTCATGCCAGCCACATGACCTTGGAGGTGTCTATGGACAATGCGGGCTCTTCGGCTTAGAAATGTGATGACTCATGGGCCTTGTAGTCCTGTTCCTAGTACTATTGTGGCAGACGAAGAGGACAACATGGGATTTTCGCCGGTTCAGCAAGAGCCGGAGTCTCTTCACCTGCAGGATGTTGATGTTTGCCCTCAAGAATTCAGCCAAACAGGCCTTGGGCAGAATTCCCCCCCGTTTTCCAGGAGGGAAAATTATTCTAAAGATAGGGGAGCCAGGGAGGCTAATCGCAGAAGCCTGAGAATCGCTGCCAAACAAATGGCTGATTAGGTCTGCTTCCCTTGGGAAATTCTAAGGAGTCATGCATCTGGGCAGAGTTGGGTTTCGCTTCTCATTCTCTAGGGAAAGAGTTCTGTTGGCGGGAAAACGAGACCCAATATAGGTGTTTGGCGCGAGGGATACTTTGCGGAGTCAATTGATCAGCTTGAGGAGAGAGATCGTGTGTGGACTTCGTAATCCCAGTTCCTTGCTTCCTGGATCAAGCTTCAAGCCTTGCCCTGTCTCACGGTTTTACCACGGACTCTGTTTCATGCTTCATGTTCGTCTTGCCTCCAGTCACAGATCTAGTCGAGAATCAAGTTTATTTCCAGCCTTGTTGTCAAGCTTCATTGGACTTTAAAGACTCTGTTATTTCCCCACACTATTGCTTGGCAAAGTGTGTGTTTCGGTCAAGTGGATTAAAACTTTGAACTCTAATATCTTATATTGGACAATACATTTCTGGACTATATTTGACCTTATCTGAAAGGTCTGCTTCTGAACTATATTCTTCACTTGTTTTTATTGATTTTATATATTTCTTTAATAAAGATATTAGATAGAGACTGGCCTCTGTGTAAGGTTATTGGTGCTCTGCAGCCAGGGTCCTGACAGTTTGACTCTGCCACCCTAAGCACCAATTAACCTAAGGCCAGAATGTCTACAGGAACCGGAGCGGAAGCTCAACCACCCAGTTACACCATTTCCCAGGAAGAATTCAATAGGATCCGAGACACACTCCGTACGCAGGAGGGAGAAATACAGGGCTTGAAGGAACGCGGAGCCCGTCTCCCTGCCCTAGCGCTACCAACCAAGTTTTCTGGAGAAGCCTCCAAGGTTCATGTTTTCCGTCGCCAGTGCCAGCCGTACTTAGAAGCCCGCCAAGCCGAGTTTTCCCAAGAAGATGTCAAGGTGGCGTGGATCTACAGTCTCCTAGATCGGCCTGAGGCCACTTGGGCGACGGCGCTGTTTGATGTGGGTTCCACGCATCTAAGCACCGCGCAAAATTTCTTGAACCACCTTAGAAAGACCTGGGGGATCGAGGACGACGAGGAGGCGGCCGGCCATAAACTCCGGCGTCTCTTCCAAGGGGACAGGCCGTTGTCCCGGTACATAGCCGAGTTCCGGGTGCTGGCCCAGAGCACCGGCTGGAACGATATAGCCCTTAGAGGACAGTTTCGCAAGGGCCTCAACATCGAGATGCAGGAAGAAATCTCTAAGGTGGATCCCCCAGGGACTCTTGAGAGACTCATCAACCAGTGTTTACGAGCCGAAGCCCTGCTTGCCAACAAAAAACAGTGGCTCCGAGGCCAGAGTGGAAGAGCCAGAGTGAAACCTCCCGCTTCTGCCAGTGTTCAGCCACGTCCAGTATGGAGATCCCCACCGCCAGCCCCAAACCCCATGGGAAGCGAGGAGGAGCCGATGCAGTAGGGCAATGTGCACCCCCGACTAGATGTTGCCGAAAAGGCCCGCCGCCAACGTTTGAATCTGTGTTGGTACTGCGGGAATGGGGGCCACTTCGCCAGAGAATGTCCAGCCAAAAAGAAGCCCGCCGCCCGCCTGGCGGCGGCGTCCTCCGCGGAGGCTGGAGCCAAGCCGGCGGGGGAAGCCAGCGACCGGGTGTAGAGAGGCTCGCCAACCCGGTCAAAAACCCCACTCAAGAGCCGCAAACCGGGGTCCTATTTCTCCTGGTGGTCACGCTGTGGTCAGTGAAAAAAGGACCCGTCATGATCCATGCCATGATAGACTCAGGGGCAACAAACAATTTTATCGATAGAGAGTATGCCGACTCTCTGGGATTACAATATCATGATTTCAAGAATGCCCGGGTGGTGCAGGCCATAGATGGCCGACCCCTAAAGACAGGTCCAGTAAGCCAATGGACTGAACCCACCAGAATGTGGATAAGGGAACACATGGAAGAAATTTCTTTCTTCGTTACCGAGGTTCCCCACTTCCCTGTGATTTTGGGAATTCCATGGCTGACACTCCACGACCCAAACATCTCCTGGTCCAACAGAGAACTGCAGTTCGCCTCAAGATATTGCCAAAACCATTGTCTAGTAGCCAAGGTCTGCCATGCCACAGACACAGAGCCCATCATCACCTTGCCCAAGAAATATTCAGACTTTTGGGATGTTTTCAATGAAAAGGAAGCCGAGAAACTACCCCCACATAGACCCTACGACTGTGCCATTGACCTGGTGGAGGGGGCCCCAATTCCGCGAGGACACCTCTACTCCCTGACTGAACCAGAGCAAGAAGCTCTCAGGGAGTTCACAGAGTCAAACCTCCACAAGGGGTTCATCAGACCCTCTCAATCCCCAGCAGCTTCCCCAGTGATGTTTGTGAAAAAGAAGTCAGGGGACCTACGCTTGGTTGTGGACTATAGAGCATTGAACAATATCACGAAGCGGAATCGCTACCCCCTGCCTCTGATCTCGGACCTATTAGACCGGCTCCGAGGGGCCAAGGTTTACACCAAGTTGGATCTCCGCGGGGCTTACAATCTAGTTCGCATAAGAGAAGGGGACGAATTGAAAACCGCCTTCCAGACCAAATTCGGATTATTTGAGTCCCTAGTCATGAATTACGGATTATCCGGAGCTCCCGCAACATTCCAGCATTTTGTCAACGATATCTTCCAGGATTATCTAGATCGGTTCTTGATCATATATTTGGACGGTTTTTTGGTGTATTCTAGATCACAATCGGAACACGAACAACACGTCAGAATGGTGCTACAACGATTGCGGGATCATGGACTATATGCCAAGTTAGAGAAATGCGCCTTTGATCTGCAAGAGGTAGACTTCCTGGGATACCGCGTCTCGCCACTAGGGCTCTCCATGGACCCGGCAAAGGTTTCAGCAGTATTGGAATGGCGGGCGCCAACCAACAAGAAGGAAGTACAGCGCTTCTTGGGGTTTGCAAACTACTACCGCAAATTCATCCCAGACTTCGCTCGCTGGTCTGACCCAATCACCAGCTGCATCCGAGGGAAACAGCCTTTCCGCTGGACGGAGCAAGCAGAGAAAGGGTTCCACCAGCTGAAGCAGTTATTCACGACCCAGCCAATTCTACAGCACCCTGATCCTAAAACCCCTTTTGTTGTGCAGGCTGACGCCTCTGATGTGGCAATTGGGGCTGTACTCATGCAACCAGTGGGAGGACATCTTCATCCTTGTGCCTATTACTCCCGTCAACTAACAGCCCCAGATAGAAATTACACTATTTGGGAGAAAGAACTTTTGGCCATAAAGGCAGCTTTTGAAAATTGGAGACATTGGTTAGAAGGGGCCAAATTTCCCATTGAAGTTCATACTGATCATCGAAATTTAGAGCACCTAAGGACCGCACGAAAGTTAAATCAAAGGCAGCAGCGCTGGGCTTTGTTCTTTGAACGTTTTGACTTCCAGATCCATTATGTGACCCCGGCTCAGACCAAACAAGCAGATGCTCTATCACGGAAACCAGAGTATGCTGCAGGATGCAGAGAGACCTAAGAATCTCGATTGCTGCAACCCGAAAACTTTGCCACGCTCACAGTGGGAAACACCAAATCCACTCCAATTGAACCAACTCCCTCTAACCCAGAATCCCTTTGCACTCAAGAAATTAGAGCCAGTCAACAGACAGATGCCTGGGCTCAAGAACAGATTCGCCAAGGACTACGTTTCCCGTTCTCACTTAAGGATGGACTACTATGCTACAGGAATTATGTTTACATTCCTCCAGGTCCCGGCAGAGAAAAAGCACTTCATCTGTGTCATGACAGCAAGCCAGCAGGGCATTTTGGGCTATTTAAAACCATGCACTTGATCCTACGAGATTTCTGGTGGCCCAAGATCCGCAAGGATGTGGAGAAATATGTCAATACCTGTCCTGTATGTCAGCGCTTCAAGACATGAAGGGAGAAGCCGTCAGGGCTACTACATCCCCTTCCCACTCCTTCTCGCCCATGGGAGATAATTTCTGCAGATTTTATCACTGACTTACCACCCTCCCTTGGATTCACCACGATCCTAGTGGTGGTGGACCTTTTTACCAAGTTGGCCCATTTCATCCCCTGCGATGGCCTTCCCACGGCCAAAGAGACTGCAGATTTATTCCTTCAACACATCTTCCGACTACATGGATTGCCCAAGAGTTTAGTCACGGATCGTGGATCTCAATTCACCTCTCGTTTCTGGAAAGCACTACAAAAACTATTGGGCATAAACTTTCGTTTATCTTCAGCTCACCATCCCCAAACGGATGGACAAACTGAGTGCACCAATGCCACTTTGGAACAATACCTTCGCTGTTATGTAAACTACCAACAGGACAATTGGGCTTCCCTATTACCTCTGTCAGAGTTTGCCTACAACAATGGTGTCCAGGCTTCAACTAAAGAAACCCCGTTCTTTGCAAACTACGGTTTCCATCCACGTTTCTTTCCTTCTGTCATTGAAACCTCAGAAGTCCCTGCAGCGGAGGACTGGCTGCAGGAACTCACAGCAGTACAAGAACTCTTGCACCAGCAACTGGATCAAGCCAAAGAGGACTACAAACGCCACGCTGACGGCCATCGCCAGCCGGGCCCCGAGATCAAGGTAGGAGATCGGGTTCTGTTGTCCACTCGCTTTTTGCCCTCCCACCGTCCCTGCCAGAAGTTAGATGCCCGTTTCATTGGTCCCTACCCAGTGGTGGCGCAACTTAACCCCGTGACTTTCAAACTCCAACTTCCGGGCTCCATGCGCATTCATCCGGTGTTCCACCGTTTCCTGCTCCTTCCGGCGGATGGTGTACGCCCCGACGCGAGCCGGCCGGCCCCCGCCCCTGTTCTAGTGGACGGAGAGGAGGAGTTCGAGGTTCAGGACATTTTGGATTCTCGCTTCCATCGCCGCCGCCTTCAGTATCTCATTGACTGGGTGGGTTTTGGCCCCGAAGAACGCTCCTGGGAAGACGCTTCCACAGTCCATGCCCCCGACTTAGTCCGCCGCTTCCATCAGGCCTACCCTACCAAGCCGCGGCCCTGCGACTCAAGGAGAGGGGCCCTGTTTGAGGGGGGCCTTGAAGGCGGGGATAGTGTGATGACTCATGGGCCTTGTAGTCCTGTTCCTAGTACTATTGTGGCAGACGAAGAGGACAACATGGGATTTTCGCCGGTTCAGCAAGAGCCGGTGTCTCTTCACCTGCAGGATGTTGATGTTTGCCCTCAAGAATTCAGCCAAACAGGCCTTGGGCAGAACTCCCCCCCATTTTCCAGGAGGGAAAATTATTCTAAAGATAGGGGAGTCAGGGAGGCTAATCGCAGAAGCCTGAGAATCGCTGCCAAACAAATGGCTGATTAGGTCTGCTTCCCTTGGGAAATTCTAAGGAGTCATGCTTCTGGACAGAGTTGGGTTTCGCTTCTCGTTCTCTAGGGAAAGAGTTCTGTTGGCGGGAAAACGAGACCCAATATAGGTGTTTGGCGCGAGGGATACTTTGCGGAGTCAATTGATCAGCTTGAGGAGAGAGATCGTGTGTGGACTTCGTAATCCCAGTTCCTTGCTTCCCGGATCAAGCTTCAAGCCTTGCCCTGTCTCACGGTTTTACCGCGGACTCTGTTTCATGCTTCATATTCGTCTTGCCTCCAGTCACGGATCTAGTCGAGAATCAAGTTTATTTCCAGCCTTGTTGTCAAGCTTCATTGGACTTTAAAGACTCTGTTATTTCCCCACACTATTGCTTGGCAAAGTGTGTGTTTCGGTCAAGTGGATTAAAACTTTGAACTCTAATATCTTATATTGGACAATACATTTCTGGACTATATTTGACCTTATCTGAAAGGTCTGCTTCTGAACTATATTCTTCACTTGTTTTTATTGATTTTATATATTTCTTTAATAAAGATATTAGATAGAGACTGGCCTCTGTGTAAGGTTATTGGTGCTCTGCAGCCAGGGTCCTGACAAGAAATTGAAATGAGCACCAACCCCCAGAGTCGGACATGATTAGACTTAATGTCGAGGGAAAACCAAAAGCAAGATGACAAGGAAAGATGAATCCATGAGTTATTGGTACAGTGGCTTAGGTAACATGTGACCCAAAAGTTCTTAATATCTCATTTTTAAGGCATGGGGAATTTTCATGATGATGTACATATTCCATTGTATGAACTGGGTAAATACACCATACTCTCTAAACCTCAGAAGAAGTGAATGAGAACCTTCTCTGAAAAAATCTTTCTAAGAAAACCCTACAATAGGTTTGCCATAAGTCAAGATCTACCATAATAACAATAAACAGAGAGAAATTCAGGGCATATCTAATCTGACAGAAAATTCCCAGATCTTGTCCTGTTTTTTTTAATTTATTTTGTATTTGGCTAAAATAGACCAACCTGGGAAAGCTAAATATAAAAAGTCTCGGATCATATTAAGAACTGATAGGAAATATTTTAGGTTAAACAAAATGTGCGGATCTCCAAAATAAAATAGGAGAGAACAGAAACAAAATCTGGGACACATAAAATAATAGAAGACATAGTAAAGATACCAATTCAGAAGAGTCTGCAGTCCTATTTGTGGGAATGATGGAGAATCAACTGAAAGATTTAATAGACAGTTGCAGCAGCAAATCTCTTGTTTCCTCAAAGATAGAAAGACTTGACAATTCCAGTAATGAAGACAAGATGGTGAAGATGTATGAACATGCCGAAAACGACTAATTGACAATGTAGGTTAAGGAGAAACCCCTAATTAATTTTTTAAAAGATTGGGATGTTTGTATTTCTTACGTTAGTTCAAAATGGGGGGTTTATCAAAATGTTACCTTTTGATAAATAATAGATCATGTAATCACTATAAGTACAATCAAGGTAGCATTTAATGGAAGTGTTTGTCTTTTATGTACTGTATCAATTATAGCCTCTGGTGGAGGGAGAGGGAGAGGGAGAGGGAGAGGGAGAGGGAGAGAGAGAGAGAGAGAGAGAGAGAGAGAGAGAGAGAGAGAGAGAGAGAGAGAGAGATGTTGCAAAAATGTTGCAAAAATATTAATTTAAAAAACCAGGAACTTTCTGATATTTTTAACCAGCCTGGAAGCAACTTTAGTATCACATTCTCATAATTTTCAGTAGGGCTCTTAAACAGTAGCTGCCCCTAAAACAGCCACCCTAGCAATGCTATGGGACAAATGACACCAAACAAGATAGATAGGATGTGACATGATCACATTGAAGACAATCCTGGAGATGATTCACACACCCATCATTTTCAACCATAAAGTTTATTTATTTATCGTGTCAGAAGTGAATTGAGAATACAGTTATAATGTATAGAAAAGCCACAAATAAAGTTAAAAACTTGGCATTGTACTAAATTTTCTTTGACCAGAAGCTGGCCACTTCAAGTGCCTCTGGTGTCACTGTAAGAAGGTCCTCCATTGTGCATGTTGCAGGGTTCAGATTGCATTGTAGTAGGTGGTCTGTGGTTTGCTCTTCCCTACACTCACATGTCGTGGACTCTACTTTGCAGCCAAATTTCTTAAGTTTAGCTCTGCATCTCGTGGTGATGGAGCACAGTCTGTTCATTACCTTCCAAGTCACCCAGTCTTCTATGTGCCCAGGGGGGAGTTTCTCATCTGCTATCAGTCACTATTGAGGTTCTGGGTTCTAACCTGCCACTTTTGGACTCTCACTTGCTGAGGTGTTGCTACAAGTATCTCTTGTCAATCTTAGGAAGCTGTTTCTTGAATTAAGATGTTGGCGTGATGGCTGATATCCAAACAGAGGATGGGCTGGAGATGTCAATGTCTTGGTCCTTTCAATACTGGCTGCTACTTCCCGACAGATATCAGGTGGTGCAATACTGACTAAACAGTATAATTTCTCCAGCAGTGTAGGGTGTAGACATCCTGTGATAATTCAGCATACCTCATTAAGAGCCATATCCACTGTTTTAACGTGGTGAGATGTATTCCACACTGGGCATGCGTATTCAGCAGCAGAGTAGCAAAGCGCAAGGACTGATGTCTTCACTGTGTCTGGTTGTGATCCCCAGGTTGTGCCAGTCATCGTTCGTATGATATTATTTCTGGCACTCACTTTTTGTTTGATATTCAAGCAGTGCTTCTTATAAGTCAGAGCATGGTCCAGAGTAACTCCCAGGATTTTTGGTGTGCTGCAATGCTTCAGTGGGATTCCTTCCAAGGTAATCCTCAGAGCTCGAGATGCTTGTGTGCTCTTAAGATGAAAAGCACACATCTGCATTTTAGATGGATTAGGAATCAGCTGTTTTCCCCTGTAATACACAGTAGGAGCACCTAAAGCTTTGGAGAGCTTCTGTTCAACCATTTCAAAGCTCCCTGCTTGGGTGGTGATGGCATGATCATCAGCATAGATGAAACTCTCTGTCCCTTCTGGCAGTGGCTGATCAATTGTGTAAATGTTAAACATTGATGGAACAAGCACGCACGCTCCCCTGAGGCAGGTCGTTCTTCTGTTTTTGCCATCTGCTTCTCTGACTCTGGAACTCAACAAAAAAAGCTCCTGTTTTGTAGCAGATTTACTATGAAGCAGGTGAGGTGGTAATCATTTGTGATATTATACATTTTTTTCAGGATGAGGTGATGATTTACAGTATTATAAGCTACTGATAGATCTATGAAGTTGGCACAACACTACATATCTAAGTATGCAGATGCAACCTGTTATGATGGGACAGAAACTGCCATGTAGAAGAAAAGGGAAAAATAGGGAAATGAAAAATTAGCCCAGTCAATGGTGCTCCAAGTCAGTAAGGTTATTCACTGAAATGAATGAATGAGCACAACTCAACTGGAAGAACGCTTTTGGTTTTATATTCTTGCACGCTATGTGTAAATATGCTTAAATAATCATATACAAAAACACATACGATACACAAGTATTTGACACATTTTCTGAGTTGTAACCTTTTTATTATATAACATTCATTTAGATGTTTTGAAGTGATTTTAGTTGCTGTGAATGATTATGTTTTATAACTGTAATGTAGGCTGCCTTGAGTGCTTTCTGAAAGATACAATGTTAAGTTTTTTGCATATAAATAAAAAAGCTTAATGGCATTGGAACAGTTACAGATTCCTCATAATTTCCTGCATTTAGAATTCATGAAACTTCCATTTCTATCCTGTGTTATATATGATATAAATGTTCTGAAACACAAACCACACACTTTAAATTTGTTATCGATTAATTTTGGGTGCTGCTTGGTTATAATTTAGCTTGCATACATTTTGTATAGTTTCGGTTGGCCTAATCAAGGTATTGATATAAAAGTGGGAATTTCTTTTAGTGCTCAACAAAACTTTGATTTTTGTGCACTTTGTGGCTTTTCAATGTTTTTGCAGGGATGCTACTATAGAGAATCTGTGTACAGTACATGAATTTATGTTTTTCAGAGCTTGGAAATGTTACTTTTGGGGATACACTTATCAGAATTTCCCAGTGGATATGGTGGTTCAAGGATTCCAGGAGTTGTAAGTTTATTGTAAGTTTTCTCAAGCTTTAGACATTAGTTCCAGTATTTGGTGGCTGATGAAGTAGCTAGTTAGTTCATGCTATGACTTGCTGTTCATCAAAATGAAGTTCCTATGCTTAAAAAGTGCTTTAAAAAGTCTGAATGTCTCCAGACAAATAAATAGAAGATTCAGCTTACCACATTCATGCTTTTCTCTAGTGTGGTGGCAAGGAAATCAAAACTTAGAAAGACAATCTGGATAGATGAGCAACAATTAATTGTAGTTTTGGGTTGAAATACATACTTGCCTGATTGATTCCTAATTCTTAGAATCAGCAATCATCACCTTATCTGGCCATCTGTCAGGGGTGCTTTGAATGTCATTTTCCTGCTTCTTGTCAGGGGGTTGGACTGGATGGCCCATGAGATTTCTTCCAACTCAATGATTCTATGATTCGGACATTCTGACATTCTGTTTTTCTGCCTCCAGCAAAACATAGCAGAAAGAGTTTCTGATGTTTTACCAACTAAGCATCATACCATCCTGGACACATCTCATTTTGTCTGATTTTGGAAGCAAAGCAGAGCTGGCCCTGGTTAATATGTAAATGGACCAACACATTAGACCAGGCATTGTTATAGCAGAGTAATTCCTGACATTTTGGTTTCAGTTGGTATAACAATTGAAAATGCTGAGCTGGATGGGCCAATGAGTTTACAATGTACAGTCAGACCTCCATATCCATAGATTCCATATCCATAAATTCAATGTTTTGTTTTTGTTTTTTAAATCATAATCCTAAAAGCAAACCTTAATTTTGCCGTTGTATAGAAGGGACAGCATTGTATATAATGAAACTTGAGCACCCAAAATTTCAGTATCCACAAGAGGTTCTAGAGCCAAACCCTAGTGTATGATAAAGGGCCGGGTTAGCACAGCAGGTTAAACCACCAGCTATAGAAGATCCTGCCGACCGGAAGGTTGGCAGGTCAAGCCCGGGTCGGGGTGAGCTCCCGCCACCAGCCCAGCTTTTGTTCACCTAGTAGCTTGAAAGCAACAATGTAAGTAGATAAATAATTACCGCTTTGACAGAGAGGTAAAAGGCGCCCTGACAAACATGCTGGCAAAAATCTGACCGGGAAAGGCATCAATGGACGATAAACTCCTTGGCATGGAAAATGAAACTACAGCACCTCCCCATAGCCGAGTCAAGCACACCGAATGCTGGAGATAAAAAGAGAGAAGCCTGGCCTCTGTTTATGTACTGTCTGTCTTTGTCAATTGTATAATGGCATTGAATGTTTGCCATATATGTACCTGCAATCTGCTCTGAATCCCCTCGGGGAGATAGAGCAGAATATACATAAAGTATATTATTATTATTACGGCAAGTACACATGGTATAGGATAGCTTCCTTTGTTCGTTTGGTCTGACCTGTCCACACCACTGCGTCGAAAACCTGACTTCCCACTTTGAAGACCAATAACACAATTAGCTTTTTCTGGCAGCACCATTTATAAGAATTACAGTTCATAATTTGCACAGAACTATAACTGTCATATTAAGACAGAGGATTATTTCCAGAGTGAAGCAAATATATACGGTATTGTAGTACAGTTACATGATTGTATGATTGCATATAAGGAAACCCTATGAAATTCATGTGGCTGCCATAAGTCGACAGGTGACATGAAGGCACACATGCACACACACATCAGCCAAGCAATGTAAAAAAATGATGTGGTTTCCTTTTGGGTCCAGCAGGTGGACTTGGTCTGAATGCACAAAACACGGCTATGCATAATCATTATGCCAGAGCTGAGTTGATCTTTTCTTTTCTTTCCTTCCTCTCTCCCCCTTCCCCCTCTCCTAGCAACACAAATCTGCAAGAGGAATAGAGCTATGTCAAATCGAGGGGGGAGGAGCGGTCATAGGAGAGATGCTCCCTTTCCTTTCTGGTTATTCTGATTCAGTTTTCTGTAGAGAACCAGGAAGCCAGTCATCATCTGTCTCAGTGATTCATACAACAAGCTGCTTGATCAAAACATTGCCTGCCTCAGAAATTTGCAGTGGAGTCCATTTTATGGAATTTTGTCTATTGAATTCCTAGACCAAAATGAAATTTACGATTAGTGACAGCCTGGGTGCTTAGGCAGTGTTACATAGCACATATATAGCTGTCACAGGACATTTGGGGGGAACCAAGGGAGGTATGAAAGCTGCTTGATCCAAGCACATGAGACCTACCCTCCATTAACATACTATTTACTTGCTTTGTTCTGCTTCCCAAAAAAGACACCCAAGGCAGCAAACCATCCAATTCAAATAAATAAAAATACAAATTATATATGCAAGGGGATCTTGTAACATGTTAGAGATTGAGAGAACAACATTTATAGCATAAGCTTTTGTAGACTCAGTTTATATAGTACTAGCTTGGGTACCCGGCATTGCCCAGGTTATTTGTGAAAGACATTTATTTGACAAAATGCATAAGGTTGTGGGTGAGCTAAAACTGATATCAAGCCAGTTTAACCCCCTGGAATTCCATCAGTACTTAAAGTTTGTTATGTTGGGCAAGTTTGCTCTAAATGCATCATCGATGCAGTGTGCTCTCTGGCTGTAGGGTAAATTACAACTCCTACCATGGTGGGTCAGCCCCCCCCCCCCACCACCACCACCACCACCATCATCAAACCCTTCCAGTGTGTTCAGTTGGTCAGGGTGGTTCTGTGTGCCAAGTTTCGTTCTGAACTATTGTCAGTGGTGATCACGGTGTCTCCAGATGTAGGTAAACTACAACTCCCAGAAATGAAGGTCAGTTCCCCCCAAACCCCTCCAGTAGGTTCAGTTGGTCATGGGGGTTCTGTATGCCAAGTTTGGTCCTAGTCCATTGTTGGTGGGGATCAGAGCATTCCTTGATTGCAGGTGAACTATACATCCCAGTACCTACAACTCCCAAATGTGAAGGCCAGTTCCCCCCAAATCCCTCCAGCATGTTCTGTTGGTAATGGGGGTTCTGTGTACCAAATGTGGTCTGGGTCCATTGTCAGTGGGGGTCACAGTGCTGTGTCTTGATGCAGGGTGAACTACAACTTCCATTATGTTGAGTCAGTCCCACAAACCCTTCCAGTTGTTGATCAATTCCTCTTTTTGCTGTGTGCCATAGGAAAGGGTAGAAAAGGGTTAAGGGAGAAGCAATGGGTGGGGTCATGCAAATTCCACACCAATTGAGAGAGAAAGGAACACTGAGATATGGCACTCACTATAACCTGCAATGTCAGTGGAGGGAAAGCTTGAGTGGCTCCTCAGCACTGTGGGTTAAAGCTGTCTGTGGAAGTGGGAGGCTGTCTGTGTAAAGGGACACCTGTGCCACATACACACATACAGATTTATTATGTGTATAGATAGATACATTGGATGTTGGAGATTATTAAGAACCGGTTTGAACTGCCACATTAATATTACGTTTGAGAGTTGCTGTGGATGCTGCCATAAAGATTAAAGAAGTAATTAGCCCTGGCTCCCAGCTTTCATGACAAAATTGTGGTGAGTCAACTCTAAGTTTTAACTTCGAAAGGGTTATCCAAGGCATTGAAACTCACTAATTCCCAGATCAGTTCAGCATCTTGGATAGATCCTTTCAAATTGTGGCTGAAACTCAGAGTCAATCCCCACTCCTGGCTGCCACTGGAAGTTGCTGAAAAGGTCTTTCCGGTGTGGTACTTTCTCTCCCTTAGATCTGTCCCCATAAAAAGCAAAACTACAGGTTTTATATATTTATTAATTCCCAAGGGGGTTTAGGATGTGTGTATGAAAGAGAGAGAGAGAGAGAAAAGGAGAGAGAGAATGAATCAATATTTGTACCAACAGTTCGTATTAATTGGAACTATATTATTATTTGATATACAACAAAATTAGTACACAGCAAACAAGATCACTATGTTGGCTGTTGTATTGGATCACACGTCGGACACTTCCCAAATGTCTAGGACTGTGTGATGTATCAGCAAATATTGTGTGCAAATCCAAGTAGGGTGGCCTTTTGCAGCTGATAGAGGGTAATTTTGTCAGCACTGATTCTGTTTAAGTGCAGGCCAAGGTCTTTAGGCACTGTACCCAGTGTGCTGATCACCACTGGGACCACTTTACTGGCTTTTGTCAGAGTCTTTGCAGTTCGATCTTTAAATCCTCGTATCGTGTCAGCTTTTCCAGTTGCTTTACTTCAATCCTGCTGTCGCCTGGGATTGCAACATCGATGAACCATCCTTCATTTTTAACATGATCGTGAGGTCAGGAATATTGTGCTCCAAAACTCTGTCAGTCTGAATTCGGCAGTCCCAACATTTTTGGTAACCATATTTTTGGGGTTCCACACTATAATAGCAGTTTATGACAGTTCGATTCTGTGACATTGAAAATTTATGCTGTTTCTGTAGTTGTTTTGCTTCCAGTTGCCCTACAGGCCCATGCCCTGGTTGCTCAGCAGTGGATCCTGGTTCCTGTAGCCCATTTGTCGAAAGGTGCCCAGGAAAGCACTTGCAGCAGTCTTTATTATCCTGGGCAATGACTGAGCCAGTATAGACTTCTTTAGAGTTTGTTTCACCATATTTAAATGGGTTGTGTGCACTTAGTTCTGCTTCTCAGTTGAAACCACTCTGGCTTGGTTGAACCTACTGGTAGTTTACACTACCACCAGCACAGCCCTCAACATCATGGAAGCAGTTAAGCCCTCTGCCAACAACAAGGCGGCACCTGATGAGGGGATGACGATGATGATGATGATTATTATTATTATATTTATTTATACGATGCTTTATCTCTCCTGTAGGAGACTAAAAGAGGTTTTTGATGGGTCATGACAGTCCTTGTAGTCACACATTTCAGAAAGATCCCAAACATGAGGGAGCTATGTTAACAACGTCTGTCTTTACCTAAGTAAATAAATAACTTGTAGGTAAAAAAAAGTGCTTCTTCCCACAACTTATAGTTGCACTGTGGAATTCTTTGCTACATCCTGAAGTGAGAGATGCCATCCTGATTGGCCTTAAAGAGGGATAAAATACATTCATATAGGTTTGAGTCATCAGTGGCTACTAGCTAGAACAACTATCTATCTCTGTTATGCTGTTGGGCTTCCAATAAGCAATTGGATGGCCAGTATGTGAACAAAATGCTGGATTAGATAGTCTTTTGATCTGATCAAGCAGGATGTCTATTACTTGTTCACAAAAGTCTTGAGAATGACCAGATACAAATGTAAAAATACAGTATCTGTTGAAAAAATGAAAATACTGGCTGAAGCAAAACACACACATTCTTGCTGGATGGGAAAGAGCAAAACACAGACAGCCAAGAAATGCCCAAATCTTATTCATTGTTCAAATATAGCTTATAATATTACAAAACAATATTTTGATATTAATTTATAATAACTATGACTCTAGATCATCTAATTAGCTATACAACTATCTTAACTACATAGTTAATTAGCATCTCTCACCCCAACTCACCTCAGCTTACTGAGAAGCAGCTGCTGTGAGCAATGGGAATCTGTTCCCCTGTTGATTAGGATGCAGCAAAGTGGCATTTCCAACCCCCTCCCACAAGTAATCTGCAATATGACAGTCATAAGATGGCCTGTCACAATTCCTTCTCACAGTGAAAATTGCTTGAGGTGTGTGAAAATGTTTTTGTTTCATCCTGATCAACAGGAGATCAGATCCTTTTCCGTTGCAATAGCTGCTGCCCAGTAAATCCAAATTGGGGGAATTTCATGATTCTTGTGTATTCTCTATTGAATATTTAGGGGTCACGAATACAAACCAGCAAGTGATCTATAACTTTAGGTTGTGCATTTGTAGTTTTGATCATGATTTTCAGTCAATATTTCAACAATCTTTGAGTTAACCTGCTCAAGCGTGCTTGGTGGGAGCACGGGATAGGGCCTTTTTGGTGGTTGCTCTCAGACTGTGGAACTCCCTCCCAAGAGAGACTGTTGGCCTTCTGCAAGCAGGTCAAGACTTTTTTCTGCAGGCAGGCATTTGGAGAAGGATAAGGGGCATATTGCTGGGGAGGTTGTGGGTGGGAGTATTGGGGGATTGGGTGTTTTAAAATGCATTTTAATTGTATGTTTTGTATTTTACCTTTATTTTTAATATAACACACACAGTGCTGTTTAATTATTTTTTAATTTTTTGTACTTGGTTTGTTTTAAATTGACCAAAGTCTGTGACTGTTTGCTGCCTTGAGTCTCCTCAGGGAGGAAGGCAGGGTATACATTATTATTATTATTATTATTATTATTATTATTATTATTATTATTATTATTATTATTATCCCCCCATAGGTGCAGGTAATCAAGCAATACCTGATCAGAAAGTACTGGCTGAACACCAGAAAAATTGAAGAAGCTTTGGAAATCGTGAAAGAACAAATTACAGCAACAGCTAGAAAAACTACAACAAAAACGCTGGGTGGATAAAGGACTTTGAAAGAAAATTCTTGGAGAACAAAATGGAACCGATGGAAATAACAACTGAAATGATCAGCAAACGAGTGCAAAAAGTCAAGAACTGGACATCGCCTGGTGATCAACTTCATGGATTTTGGCTCAAATATCTGATTAGCTTACATGGAAAAATGGCCCAACAATTCAATGAGATGCTGCAGAAAGGAAGTATCAGTGAATGGCTAACAACTGGAAGAACATACCTGATACAAATGGATCCAGCAAAAGGAGCAGCACCAGGAAACTACAGGCCAATAACGTGTCTGCTCACTATGTTTAAACTACTGACTGGCATCATAGCTGACAGAATTCAAGACTATCTTGAAGAAAAAAACATCTTGCCAGATGAACAGAAAGGCAACAAACAGAAAAGCAGGGGCACAAAAGACCAATTATTAATTGACAAAATGATTCTGGAGAACTATAAAAGCCGAAAAGCTAATCTTCACATGACATGGATTGACTACAAAAAGGCCTTTGACTCACTCCCACACAGCTGGATCATCAAGTGCCTAGACGCCATTGGGATTTGTAAAAACTTGGCACTTTTATTGAAAACATGATGGAGCACTGGAAAACCGAACTGTTTGTTGGAAATGAAAGCTATGGACTTGTCAACATCAGAAGAAGAATTTTCCAGGGAGACTCACTATCCCCACTGTTTTTCATTATTGCCATGATCCCTCTGTCAACAATCTTACAAAAAACAAATCTCGGCTATCAAACATCTAAGAAATCTCACAAAATTTCACATCTGATGTACATGGATGACCTGAAGCTGTATGGGAAAACGCAAACTGAAATCCAGTCTCTGTCTGAATTTTTAGAACTGGTATCAGCATGGGGTATGGCTTGGACAAATGTTTGACAATGGCATTGAAGAAGGGAAAAATCATTGAAAGTGAGGGCATAAATATAATAAATGGCCAAACAATAAAGTGTCACCAGCCAGAGGCCTATAAATATCTGGGCATATTACAGCTGGACAATATCAAGCATGAACATGTGAAAACTGTGGTCAGCAAAGAATACACACAAAGGGTCAGAAAAATTCTCAAAAGCAAGCTCAATGGAGGCAACACCATCAAGACCATACCTGTCATAAGATATACTGCTGGCATCATAAACTGGACACAGGTGGAACTGGACAATTTGGACAGAAAAAAAAGAAAACTCATGACCATTCATCATTCACTGCATCCTCGCAGTGATGTTGACCGGCTATATCTGCCTAGAAGATCAGGGGGCAGAGGACTCTTACAAGTAAAACAAGTAGTCAAAGAAGAAGAACATGCCCTGGCAGAATATGTAAAGCAAAATGAAGAACCTGCTTTGATTGAAGTCAAAAATCAGAAACTCCTCAAAGCACAGCAGACAAAAAGCCAGTACAAGAAAACCGCACTACAAACTAGAGCTGACAGCTGGCACAACAAAACATTGCATGGAAAGTTCCTTGACAAAATTGAAGGAAAAGCTAATAAGGAGAAGACCTGGCTATGGCTCATGAATGGGACCCTGAAGAAGGAGACAGAAGACCTGATCCTTGCAGCCCAGGAGCAAGCCATCAGGACAAATGCAGTTAAGACTCTGGCAGAAACCAGTACAGGTGGTCCCGGTGGTAAATGGCACATTGGGTGCTGTGCCAAAAGATCTCAGCAGGCATTTGGAAACAATACGCATTGACATAATTACGATCTGCCAACTGCAAAAAGCCACCCTACTGGGATCTGCGCGCATCATCCGAAAATACACCACACAGTCCTAGACACTTGGGAAGTGTTCGACTTGTGATTTTGTGATACAAAATCCAGCATATCTATTCTGTTTGCTGTGTCATACAATAATAATAATAATAATAATAATAATAATAATAATAATAATAATAATAATAATAATAATAAATTGACCAAGTCTTTCATTGGCCAGTGAAATGCTCAAGCAGAATTGGGAGGAATCACAGAAGTGATCTAATCTGATTGCTTGTAGATTAGGCCTTATATCCATTAGCTATTTGCTGTCAAACATCTGGTATACCAGAAAGTGTGACACTACTTTTCCCAGCTCTTGCTTGACGGAAATGATGGATGGGACCCACTCAGTGTTAATGGTCTGGTTCCTGCTCTAAATGTCAACCTTTCAAAAACGAATGATGGCTGTTAACCAAATGTCAATATGTATCAGTTTAGCATTACTCAAAGATGTTGTGAGTTGGGTTTAGGCCAGACAAACAGATGAGAATAAACACCCTCTATAGCAAATTCTAAAACAAGGAATGGTAACCGGAGGCAGGGGACAGCCTATGGAGATACAGCCAGGTGAGACACCCAATACAAGTTTGATACAAGTACAAAGAGCATGGCCTGTTGTAATAGGTTGCTCAGACAAGCCTAGAAAGGATTTTTTTGGTAAGACCTGCTGCCTCTCCCCATTGATTTGCAAGGTCGTACGAGCATGTCAAAAACTTCATCAAATGGGCCACCAGAATCGCCACACATTGTGGTAAATCCAGTGGTGCCTGGTGTGGGGAACCTGTTGCCCCATGCCCCACATTGCCTGCCTTCCCCCCTTCCTTCCCCCTGTTAACTCCAATTGAACATGGGAAGTGTCCCATGGTGTCGCAGTGGCATGCGCTGGTTCTTCTAGTTTTACAACAGAGCCTCACCGGACATAGTTCTACATCATGGGATGGGAGCTGATGGGCTCAGTCATAAAACTATAAAGCAGTGGTTCTCCACCTATGGGTCCCCAGATGTTTTCACCTTCAACTCCCAGAAATCTTAATAGCTGGTAAACTGAGTGGGATTTCTGGGAGTTGTAGGCCAAAACACCTGGGAACCCACAGGTTGAGAACCAGTGCATGCTGCCAAAAAGTATCCTGTCTGATGACATTGTAAGACAGCACTCAGGCCAGTGCTATAGCACTGAGTAGGAGCCGTTCTTTTTAAGATGTCTAGAGGTCTATTCTTGCCATCTCTCAGACAACAGGCAGCATGTACCCTTGAAGGATATAAATCACTATTTTGTCTGGGGTAGAATTCTTTCCATTGAGGGGAGAAAGAACAAGCATTCCGCCATACCATTATCCCTCTATCTAAAATCCCAAAATGTTATGGATCAATTAATCTGTGCAGAAAAAAACCACCCTGTTTTCTGCCTAGGGAGCAGTTTTCCCAGCACAAAACCTTTGTAGAGACAGATCCTTCTTCTGGTTTGAGAGGAGGAGATGATAAGTGTGTAAATGTGTGGTTGGAGCACAGCAAATGCTGTTCAAGGCTATGGTTATTAACTGGGCCAGGCATTGGGATTGGATAGCCATCACTGGGGTTTCACAGTTGCTACAGTATAATTCTTCTTATAGGAAATGTTGCAACTCTTTTGTGATCATAGTTTTGTAATGGTTAGAGCTCCATAAGGTGAAGCTGGCTTAGATACCACTCCTCTGTCTCCAAACCATAGGATTGCACCATGAAGGGCTTTTTCTCACTATTTCCCTCTGCAACTATAACTATCCACTTTTACAACAGAACAGAACAAAAACCTTGGAGAAATGCATTCATGTGGAGGGTGAATTCAAGTCCCACAGCTACCTTAGGCTTCTAAAATAGCTGTTACTTTCTTTGTCAAGCAGCTACGCCAGGGGAACTTGACACTCAATTTGTCAATGTGTTACAAACTGTTTACTAGACAGCATGAGAACTCTGGAGAATAAGGGCACAATCCTTCGGGAACATCCTCTGGTGCAAACCCAATTGATTTCAGGGGAAGCTCTTAGAGGCGCTCACCCTTAATCTCTAACATCTATTGCTGCCTTGTAAACAGTATAACTTCAAACTGCTTGTGCAAGAGAAATTCCTGGCTGATTGTCTGTCAGGTACATTCACACAAACAACACTGAAAGAACAGTTTAATCTCTGATGTGGTAGTTTGGAATCTTGTCAACAGTTTTTACTTCCTGTGCTAATTGGTGTGGTTCTCTTGGTCAGGTTATAAAATGTGGAAAGAACTGCTTGCACTTGAAGTATTTTATATATGTCTATAAAGGGGTTCCCCGTACCAAAACTGATAACAACAAGCAGCCCTTCCTATTTTGTAAATGATTAGGGTAGAGAAGTTGATGTATGTATATGCCTCCAAGTCACCTATTGACTTATGGCGAACTCATGAATTTCATGAGGTTTTCTTAGGCAAGGAATACTCAAGAAGTTATTTAAGTCCTTCTCTTTAAATAAAGAAGAAAGCATCTAGTATTCATTGGCAATCTCCCATCTAAGTTCTAACCAGGTCTGATTCTGCTTAGCTTCCAAGATCAAATGGTATCTGGTGCCTTTAGGGTGTTTAGGATCTGGAGAAGTAGATGCCAGATTTCAAATGCAGATGATCTGGGACTGTGCCCAAAGCTTCCAAGTTTCCATGCTTGGTATCATCATTAAAGGAAAATGTAAAGGTTTCCCCTGACGTTAAGTCCAGTTGTGTCCAACTCTGGGAGTTGGTGCTCATCTACATTTGTAAGCCGAAGAGCCGGTGTTGTCCATAGACACCTCCAAGGTCATGTGGCCGGCATGACTGCATGGAGCGCCGTTACCTTCCCGCCGGAGCGGTACCTATTGATCTACTCACATTTGCATGTTTTCGAACTGCTAGGTTGGCAGGAGCTGGAGCTAACAGCGGGCACGCACTCCGCTCCCCGGGTTTGAACCTGGGACCTTTCGGTCTGCAAGTTCAGCAGCTCAGCACTTTAACACACTGAGCCACTGGAGTCATCATTAATCAGCCCTTATTCATCCCTTCAGTGGTTTAGTAGATTCAACAAAGATCACAGATTTTTCAAATTTTATTTCCAGGGATGATAATGTCATGAGCCACTTCATTCAGACTTTCCCTTTGCCTGTAAATTTAGCCGAAACTCTCAGCTAAAGACAATGGATTTTTCCCAACAGAAAGATAATTATCTCTCTTCTGATACAAAGTGTTTGCCTGTAGCTTGGTCCTCCCCGTGCACTTAAGATCCATTAGCTTTACAATAGAACTGCCTCTCTTGGACATGAAAACTTCATGGATATGAACCAACACAGCAACACAGAAAGTTCAGGTGTGCTGGGGAGTAGTGGCATTTGTTTTCTGCAGCAGGAGCAGCCCTAGGTTTTTTCAGGATGTAAGCCAACCTAGCCCCCCCCCCAAATTACGCCCCCCCCACCCCAAACTTACTGGCGGCGGCGACCATTGGGTTGCTCGCCGCGGAACAAGGAAGTATTTTGTATTCTCGCAAGATCTCGCAAGAATACAAAATACTTCCTTGTTCTGTGGCGAGCGACCCAATGGTCACCGCCGCTACTGCCGCCCGCCGCTGCTGCTGCTGCCGCCACTTCGAGTGCACCCAGGAAGGGCTGCGCCCGAAGCAGCGGCTTCAGGATCCTCGATGAAGAACCGGGCCTATGCTGCAGCCCATGGTTTTTAAAGTATCCAGATACTATTCCTGTTGCCCCCGATTATTTTCTGGCAATCGTCAACACCAGCTGCAACATTATATTCCCATCACAAATGGTTTTCTTTTTAATTTCAAGAGATCAGAAAATGTGTTCCTTTCTCTTTTTCTTCTTAAAAAAAGAGTTATAGTGGTATCAGTGGATTGGCACTTTTGCATCTAAAATAAAAAGGGAAAAAATAAAACCAGAGGGAATTTTAGCCCTTTGAACCACATGATGACCTTAGCAAACTATGCCCCAGTTTAAAAACATCTGAAAGAATTATGGTGCAGATCCAAACAAGCCGCTTTGAGTCCCCTTTAGGAAGATTAAGCGGAAATAAATAAGTAAATATAATAATAATCATAATAATAACTTCCCTGCCCAAAGAATGGAAGCAACAAGTGGCAAAATGTAACAAAACCTAAAGAGCTATTTGGCAAAAAAACAAAAAAAACAACCTCACACACTTTTTGACTCATCGAAGAGCCCTCTGTTTCTGTGCTCTCCTTGTATTCCAGTGCTGTGTTACAATGCATAGGTATCAAACAATAGATATCTGGTGGGACAGGCTTTGCTATAATAAAAGACACTGCCCTTTCTCCCCTCACATGAAAAGACCTTATGCCTCCATGCTGTATCTTACAAGATTCCATTACAGCATAAAGCCCATGGAATTAGCCACTGGGGGGTGTAAAAGAGTATATTATCTACACCACACAATTGTAGCAATCTGATACCATTGCTCCTTCCTATTGAATCCTGGGATTTGCAGTTATTGCAATATATAGAATTCCTTGCAAGTGAGCTCTTGCCCACTGACATCCCCTTTCCTACAGTGCTAGAGCTGAGACCTCACCAAAACATAACTCTCAGGACTTCATAGGATGCAACCACAAAAGCAAAATGCTATAAATGTGCAGTGTAGATACATCTCAGATAAACAAAGTTAGCGAAGAAAGTACTCAGATTACTAACATCACATCTCTAGTGTGTAATTATTCAAGTGTCACTGTTCACTCTGCAGCTTGAAAGCCTGTACCTGTTGATCTATTCAAAAGGATGGCTTAGGCTGTCTCTATACCAGCAGAAGCCATCTCTAGTATAATGCTCTAGAGCTGCCCTGGGCACAGCACAGGAGTGTCCTGAAGACTTTTTTGAGTCTAGACAGACAGCTGGGCTGACAGTGCATTGAGGCCACTGCCACCACTGCTTCTCCAGCCAAGAACAGCTCCCTGGCAGAGCCTTGTTGGCAATGTTACTTTGGATGAGGTCACAACAGGGCATCCAGCAATATGTTCAGCAGAAGTGATGTTACTAGCAAGGCTCTTCCAGGGAGCTGCTTGGAGTTGTTTCCGGTCAGTGACACAACAGGGAGTCTTTCTGACATATGGATACTGGATTGTTCCAGATCCAGGACAATTCAGCTGTCCATAGGTTAAAAAGGATGCTCTAGAGCAGGCATGGGCAAACTTCAGCCCCCCAAGTGTTTTGGACTTCAACTCCCACAATTCCTAACAGCCAATAGGCTGTTAGGAATTGTGGGAGTTGAAGCCCAAAACACCTGAAGGGCCAAAGTTTGCCCGTGCCTGCTCTAGAGTAATTTGCATTTCTCTTTGAACTGGATTCATGGCTGGAAGAAGCACTTCTGTAAAACTGTAAAACAGTGGTTGCAAGGTGAATTCATGAGATAGAACTTGTATAGACATGTCCCTAGATTCTTCCAACTTTTCTTAGCAATCCTTAAACCCATCCCAACATTTATTTAATGTAATCTGTGCATATTTTTTTATGTTTACCTTAAGGAATATAATGATGCTGGCCTGTGATACAAATCATAGTGTCTTTCCATGTGGACCTTATTGTCGCCTCAACCCAAAACTTTTGAAACATGTGAAATTCTTCCTGAACTGGGTTGTTGTATGTATTCTGGGCTGTATGGCCATGTTCTAGAAGTATTCTCTCTTTTGCGTCTATGGCAGGCATCCTCAGAGGTTGTGAACTTTTTATTGAGACAGATCCCCCGTCACAACAAAAGTCAATAAAAGTTACAATTACACCATGAAAGGACTGGAAATTACACCTTCCTACCTTGTTGATGGGATGCAATTTAGATATACCTTCATCATTAGGAAAATAACACATTTTAAGTATCTAGACATTTTTAGTTTCTCATGTCTAAGTTCTAGAAGTGTTTGCAATGTTAAGGAAGGCATTGCTCACTTACACATTTTGAAGCAATAACTTTGCAGCTGGATATGTCCCTAAATGTACTGCCAGTTGGCATAAGACAAGAGCTTGTGTCTTCTCTTAGTACTGAGCTGTGTAATCTAGCAGGAGCCGGAATTCAACATCTGGAACCTCTTAGCTCATGAAAACACGCCACCTGGCCCTGCCAATATATTAACAATGTAGGCAAGTGAACAGGGATGGGTTCTTTATTTATTATTCTGTTTTTAGACTCTCAAATCACTAGTTTCACCCGTATGGTTTAGAAAGTAAAACTCAGATAAATCTATATATATAAATGAGTGATGGCATTACGGCGACCCACAAAACAACAAAACTACAGGCCCCCCAACCTCAAAATTTGACAACACAACCCATCATCCACGCCACTAGGTTGATACAACAAAAAGAAAAGAAAAATAAAGTCCTAATTAGAGGGAGAGGAATAATTGATTGTTTCCAATTGCTGCCAGTTAGAAGGCTAAGCTCCGTCCACGTTTTATTTAGTGTCAAAAGCATTGCATAAATAAATACATTTTAAAATGATGAAAAAAAAGGAAATTACAAGCACCTAAATAGTTTTAGCCCACTTGCTCTCCAAGCAACCCACTCAGCCCAGGGGACAGGCAGAGTTAGGCCTCACTTAGGCCTCTTCCACACTGCCTATAAAATACAGATTATCTGATTTTAACTGGATTATATGGCAGTGTAGACTCAAGGCCCTTCCACACAGCTATATTACCCATTTATAATCTTATATTATCTGCTTTGAACTGCATTATCTTGAGTCCACACTGCCAGATAATTCACTTCAGTGTGCATTTTATACAGCTGTGTAGATGGGGCCTCATATAATCCATATAAGTTCTAAGCAGATAATATAAGATTATAAATATACAGTAGAGTCTATACCCCGGCAGAATGTTGGATAAGTGAATATGTTGGATAATAAGAAGGGATTCAGGAAAAGCCTATTAAACATCAAATTAGGTGACAATTTTACAAATTAAGCACTAAAACATCATGTGATACAACAAATTTGACAGAAAAGGTAGTTAAATGTGCAGTAATGCTATGTAGTAATATACCACCATACTTCGCCACAGCAACGTGTGGCCGGGCACAGCTAGTAACAATATAAGTTGATATGTCTAGCTATTCAAAGCAGTTGAGACCCCCACTCCACAAACACATCTGTGTCCATCTCTTTATGCTAGGATCCTGCTGGTAGAATGCAGATTTGAACACAAGTCATCTCCTTCTACATCAGAGAGTTTAGAAACATACTATTTGATAGACTTGTGCAAGGATCTGTTTTAGTCATTTTCTTTGGCTTTTCCGGACAGCTGTAACAGTGTGAGAGCTCAGCCACCACATTTTTTTGCCCAAAACGGCCCATGTGGCCGTTGGGCACAGCACTTCCCTTCTATTCGGGATCATGCAGCGCATGCTTCCTTAACCCCATTCCTCAAACCCAGGCTTCCTTGAAAGGTAAAAAGAAAAGGAGCCCAGAAAGGATGCTTCCTAGACTTGTGCATAGATCCATTTTAGCCGTTTTTCTTTGGCTTTTTTTACTTCTCTGCCTGGCCGTAATGGCAAGGGCCCAGCCACCATGTATTTTTCATCTGAAATGGCCCATGTGGCTGCTGGGCACAGCTTCTTCCCTTCTATTTGGGAGTACGCGGTGCATGGAGAGGCTGCTGCATGCTCGCATGGGGTTTCTCTGAGAGCCCTGCTTGTTGGACCAATCGGAGTAGAAGAATGCCATGACACAAGCTGTGTCTATTTAATAGGGCAAGCGCCTCCATTACACTCTGCTGCGTCCTGGCTCTGAGAGGTGGTGCCTTGCCTTGCAACTTGCTCACAGCTCTGCTACTTTAGCTTTGGGATTGGCTTGGCTTCTAAAAATTGAATCTTTTTGATTTTCCTTTATTTCCTTGATTCTTTTTATTTAGCAGGACTGGGAGTTGGAAAGTGCGGGTGGATGGGTGTGCATGTTTGGGGACTTGGGAGAGAAAAGAAAGTATCTCTTTGGTGGGTGGGTGTGCTTTTCTTTAGGGTGGCTCTGAGCCTTGATTCACCTTTTAGCTCCTTCCCTTCTCTCCTCTCCTTATATTTTTTATCCTCCCTCACCTCCTTTTTAAAATATAATTATTATTGATGATAATAATTTTAATTCCAACAAACAGAAAAGCCTCATTCTCAGAAAACTACTACCTACCTACCTGCCTCCCTAAACTTACCACCATTGCATTCAGGCCCGGTCCAATGCAGTACGTAGATTACGCCTTGGCGTCGGGCGCAGGCGAGGGGGGGCGCTGTGTGGAGTCCTTGGCAGCACCCCCTTTTTGCTCCGGTCACAGTGTTTGTCCAAATTGTCCTGGCGCCGGCAATGGAGGCCCTGAGTGCAGCGCATGCACACAACGGCACAGGACTGGCATGCCATCGCCTAAAATGGCCGATGGGGCTTCTTTGTCCTGGCGCCGGCAATGGAGGCCCTGAGTGCAGCGCATGCACAAGACTGGCATGCCATCACCCAAAATGGCCGATGGGACTTCTATGCGCACGCGCACAGGACTCCCATCAGCCATTTTGGCTGTTTTTGTGCGGGCATAGCCTCCAGCCACCCACCACGTGGAACAGCCAGCCAGGAGGTGATAGGGCCCGGCTGACTGATCGTAGCAGAGCAGCTTCTATCTTGCTGTTAAAACCATCTCACTTGTGCCTGCATGCCCAGTCAGTGCCCACCTTCAGGTCAGTCAGCAGCAGCAGCAATGCAATGCATACAGTCATGATAAAAAAATTGTTTTTGAATATTTTTAATTGATGTTTTTTAATTTACAATTAAAAATAAAAGAAAAAACATGGAATTCGTGGTGGGGGAGGGGGGAATTGGGTGAGGGGGAGAGGATCGGTATATTCCATTGGATCTTCGGTTCAATGAGTCTAGTCTCTTTGTGGAGCAAGTTGCTGGATGTAGAGGAGTAGTTGTTTTATTTTATTAGGGGGCAGATTGTGCCCCCCTTTTATGTTGCCTGGGTTGGCTATTTCTTATTTCAGTTATGGAGTTCCTTCAATCTGTGTCTGTCCTTTTCTTATATATTCCTGTTTCTTTGATTGGTTTTCCATTATGCTTCTTCATCAGGAAAGTCAGTCTGTCCATGTTCTTTATTTCCCATATCTTTGATTACCATTTTTTAAATGTTCCCTAACTGGCTGCTCTCCTCATCGCCACCATCCTGATTTACCTTGATTCAGACCGCTCCACATGGAGCTGGAGCTGATAGAGGGAGCTCATCCGTGCTCTCCCCAGGTTGGATTCGAACGGGCAAGTCATCAGTCCTGCTGGCACACTGTGCTATTGGGGGCTCCCACCTTCCCTATGATTAGTAGGTTAAAGAGCTGGGTCTGTTTAGCCTGCAGAAGAGAAGGTTGAGAGGAGACATGATCACCATGTTTAAATATCTAAAACAGGGGTCCCCAAACTAAGGCCCGGGGGCCAGATGCGGCCCTCCAAGGTCATTTACCTGGCCCCCACCCTCATTTATAATATAATATTTTTATATCAGTTTTAATAATATAATATATTGTATATACATATGATATTGATAATAATATTATCATTTTATACAATATAATACTAATAATAATACCATATAATAATATTAATTATATGTTATATATTACATATAATGTTACATATAGTGGTATAGTTCAATATAGTAATATATAATGCTAATATTGTGCTATGCTAATAATATAATATATTGTATGTACATAGAGCTGCTCTGAGTTCCCTTCAGGGTGAGAAGGGTGGGATATAAATGTAGTAAATAAATGTAGTAAATGAATAAATAAATAATTTTGGACTTCGGCTTGCCCAAAGTCTGAAATGACTTGAAGACACACAACAACAATAATCCTAATTAACCTGACTATCTCATTGGCCAGAAGCAGGCCCACACTTTCTATTGAAATCCTGACAGGTTTATGTTGGTTAAATTTATTTTCATTTTTAAATATTGTATTGGTCTTTCATTGTTATTGTTATTGTTTTGCACTACAAATAAGATATGTGCAGTGTGCATAGGAATTTGTTCGTTTTTTTTTTTTCAAATGATAATTCGGCCGCTCAACAGTCTGAAGGATCGTGGACCGGCCCTCTGCTTTAAAAGTTTGGGGACCCCTGATCTAAAAGGAGCAGGCTTGTTTTCTGCTGCCTTGGAGACTAGGACTCAATGGAGCAGTGGGTTCAAATTACAGAAAAGGAGATTCCAACTGAACATTAGGAAGAACTTACTGACTGTAAGAGCTGTTCAGCAGTGGAACTCACTGCCTCATAGTTCAGTAGAAGCTTCTCCTTTTAAGGTTTTTAAATAGAGGCTGGATGGCCATCTTTTGGGGGTGCTTTGATTGTGCTTTTCCTGTATGGCAGGGTTTGGGACTGGATGTCCCATATGATTCTATGATTAGCTGACTGGTTATTTCTGACCTCATCCTGAGTAATCCAGTTTATGTGGGTTGGGTGTCTCCATTAAACTGTTTTGGTCTATGAAAGGATGAACTAACTGGATTTCCTTTGTAATGATTTCATTTGGATGATTTCATTTGAGCAGAGCTACCTAAAGTGGGAGCCCTGATGGCGCAGTGTGTTAATGTGCTGAGCTGCTGAACTTGCGGGCCATAAGGTCCCAGATTCAAATCCCGGGAGCGGAATGAGCGCCCACTGTTAGCTCCAGCTTCTGCCAACCTAGCAGTTTGAAAACACGCAAGTGTGAGTAGATCAATAGGTACCGCTCCAGCGGGAAGGTAACGGCGCTCCATGCAGTCATGCCGGCCACATGACCTTGGAGGTGTTTATGGACAACACCGGCTCTTCGGCTTAGAAATGGAGATGAGCACCAACCCCAAGAGTCGGTTACGTCAAGGGAAAACCTTTACCTTTACCTACCAAAAGTTCTGTGTTCATGCTAGGTGAAAGATTCTATAAATTGTACGGAAGGTAACCTTGCCCAACTTTCATGATGGGCCTGAGGTTATTATGGAACTTTTCTCTATTGGATAGAAGGAATAATAAGCAGATATTGGCAAAATATTTAAGAGACATTTATTTATGGTAATTTCTTTATGACTGATCTACAAACCATCAGCTTTTTTTCCTTGTCAGAAGCGACTTGAGAACATACTGCAAGTTGCTTCTGGTGTCAGAGAATTGGCCATCTACAGAGATGTTGCCCAGGCGATGCCCAGATGTGTTACCATCCTACTGGGAGACTTCTCTCATGTCCCTACAAGCTAGAGCTGACGGACAGGAGCTCACCCTGTCTTGCAGATTCGAACTGGCAACCTTTAGGTCGGCAACCCAACCTTCAGTTCAACAGTTCAGCTGGCACAAGAGTTTAACCCGTTGTGCCACCATACCTCCTATCTTCAGGCCTTGGAAAGTTTCCAGGAAAAATAATGAGTACAGTAGAGTCTCACTTATCCAAGCTAATCCTTGGATAAGCGAATATCTTGGATAATAAGGAGGGATTAAGGAAAAGCCTATTAAACATCGAATTAGGTTATGATTTTACAAATTAAGCACCAAAACATCATGTTATACAACAAATTTGACAGAAAAAGTAGTTCAAAACGTAGTAATGTTATGTTGTAATTACTGTACTTACAAATTTAGCACCAAAATATCATGATATATTGAAAACATTGACTACAAAAATGGCTTGGATAATCCAGAGGCTTGGATAAGCGAGGCTTGGATAAGTGAGACTCTACTGTAATACTAAATGATAACATGAATCTGTCTAGAGGAGAGTGACTGAAATGATCAAGGCTTTGGAGAATAATCCCTATGAGGAGCGGTTTAAAGATCTGGGCATGTTTTGCATGTAGATGAGAAGGTTGAGAGGAGACTTGATGGCCATGTATAATAATGTGAGAGGAAGTCATAGGGAGGATGGACCAAGCTTGTTGCCTTCTGCCTTGGAGACTAGAACTTGGAAGAATGGCTTCAAACAAATAACCCACATTACGTGCTTTGAACTGGGATATATGGCAGTAAGGACTCAGACAATCCAGTTCAAAGCAGGTAATGTGGGTTATCCTGCCTTGATATCCTGAGTTATAGAGCTGTGTGGAAGGGCCCAAATTCTTTCTCCTTCTCTGCCAAATAATGCTGGAAAGTGTCCAGAGGAGGGCCACATCTAAGGCAGGCATCCTCAGAGGTTGTGAGGTGTGTTGGAAACTAGGCAAGTGGGGTTTGTATATCTTTGTTGAGAGGTGTTAGCTGGCCCTGTTTTTGAGTGTTCTTTTTTACTGTCCTTTTTTTACTGTCCTTTTTTTTACTATTTATTTATTTATTTATTTATTTCCCATACTTCTGTCCCGCCCTTCTCACCCGAAGAGGATTCAGGGTGGCCTCACAACTGGCAACAATTCAATGGCCGACATACAAATTCCAATAATATAATGACAATTAAACTCAAACATTAAAACAAAAACTACTAAAAACAACAATTACAACCACATAAGTTCAAAATCATAGTCCAGAATCAGTCCAATGGTCAGTACTTAAAAAGTCCTCAATTATTGCACTGCTAGGAATAATGCTCAATAACCATAACCATGTCTAGCAAGGCTATTCTATGCTAATCAAAGTGATCAACTGCAGTTATTCACACTTGGCCTTCATATTATCCAACATTTTTGCTTATCCAATGCTCTGCTGGCCCGTTCATGTTGTTTGGTGTGTGTGTGTGTGGGGGGGGGGGGGGGCACCAAAATTTCTATTCGCTTACACTTGAAAATTATCTTGGGCCGGCTCTGATTGCATTTTTATTCATTTGAAAACACGTTCTATTTGTATTTCTTTCTGTACTCTTAGCCCTTTTTTTAAATTCCAATTAATAATGATCAAAATCACAAAAGGTTACTGTTATTAATATAATACTCTTCCAAAGGATTGTTTCAGCAAAGAAACAAAGACAAAATTCGACCTGGCTGAGACCAAACCTATCATTTGCAATTTCTCTGCCTTCTAAATCTCAAGTAATAAATAATGTAATCATCATAATCATCTGGCTGCTTCCACCTACTACTAATAATAACAAGAATAACAAAAGTGTTGGGTTTCTGTGGAACCTTTGCGAAGCCAACAGAACCCATCGTCCCTGATTCAGGACATTAATGGTTATTGATGTTAGTAAAGACAGTGTAATAGTGGGTGGGCTGTGTAATGTGGAGGTGTATCTTTGACATTTGGCAGGAAAGAATGGTTGCCCTCCTGCTACTCCTGGAGAAGTTACAGGGTGGGCCAGCAGGGGATACCTTTTAGGGAATATTTTAAGGAGATTTTATTTCTAAAAGCAAAAAAATCCTAAAAATCAGAAATTGGCCCAAACATTCTGAAACTTGGTGGGCCAGCAGTGGTAGATGTGTCCTCCAAGTGTGGCCATTTTCATCCCAATAGCCCTGAAAATGATGGGAGGGGGAGCCTGTGAAGCCCCCCATAATCAGCAGTGGGCCAGATCAAGGCACATTTTTTGTCTGCAGACCAAAAATAGCTCTTCGGGAGGCATGCAAAAAAGGAATCATACCCACCACCACCACCCCCACCACCCCCACCCCCCCAGAATTTGGGTAGCAGAAATGGATCAAGTTCCAGCTGAAATGCACAAGCCTAGTGCTTCCTTAACCCTGTTGCTCAAATCCAGACTTCCTTGAAAGGAAGAAAGGAAAGAGTCCCAGGAAGGGTGCTTTCTTAAACCCATTCCTCAAACCCAGGCCCTATTGAAAGGAAGAAAGGAAAGGATCTTAGGAAGGGAAAGGGGAGCTCGTACGTTCCCCATCACCAATGGGCCAGATCTTCCCGGATCTTTTGGGCACTTAGCCAAAAACAGATTTTCCCATTAGCTGATTTTCAGGAGGCTCCTGAAAACGGATCTGGGTACCCAATGAAATTTGGATACCAAAAATGAATCACCCTACAGCTGAATTGCACAAGCCTACTATTTGATTATACAACTTAAGCAGGGATATCTGCTTCTATTGCTTTACTTTTGTTCAATGCCATGAATGGCAATAGTGCTATGTAAGACAACAGCAGCCATAGCTGTAACTCTGATGAGTCCATCTATGAAATTTCATTCACGTGTTTTATTATTTATTTATTTTACATGCCAATTGTCTCCGAGAGTAGGGTGAAAGTCAACTTTCAATCACAGAGCACTTGCTTCTAGAGAACTTATCACCATTAGAATCACAATAGTTGTTTTGTAGAACTCAGTTTTCCGCCCTCTCTTTAGCTTTGATTCTGCTATCTGTAGGGACTGCCAGAGCTATAATCCAAATTTTATTTATCCCAACCACAATACCATAACACCACAATTAGACAAAATGACAAAAGTTGGAGATTTCTAGGTTTCTGGACAGAATCAGAAATGATCCAAAAATGGCCCAGCCTGTAGCAACAGATAGCTAGTGAAACTGTGGCACACTAATAATGATGCTTTCAAGAGGAATGGGTTTAATGATATACTGAAGCATTACCTTATCGCTTCTCAATTAGGTGTGGCTTCAGCAAATAAATTGATTGTTAAAATTCACTTATCAAACTTGACTATATTTTGTCTACTGCAAGGGTGAACAGATTTGGGAGTTGCAGTTATGGATCTATTTTGTTTTTGTTTTATTTAGTAGAAACTGAGAACGGCCAAGTAAAGCCTAATTCAAAAGATATAAGAGGAGAATTAAAGAATCCTGGGCCCACAAATTTCATTTTCAGTACCAGAACAGAATGGAGTTAATGGTCCTTCCCACTCAAAATCCACTCCAAGCTGTATACACTTCAACAGTACAATTTTGGGTGGGAGGAAAGTAATTTTGTTGCTGCTGTTGCTAAACAATTAGGCCTAAATCCAATTGTTAGTTCCAACTATTTGAAATCCCATGAATCAATGGGAATATGATAAGTGTAATCTCCACTGATTTAGTGGGTGAACTCTAGTTGTGAAAAACAATTGCATTTAGGCCTTAGACATTAAAGATTGTTGCCAATCTATTACAAATAACCTAGCAAACTGTCTGTGGGTCTTGATCCATTTTCTATCAGCTTTTTTATTGTAAAACATTGCCTCAAAGGTGTTTTAGATTTTTTTGTGAGAAAAGAGTGGCAGAACAAAAAGGAATAATGGGTAGTAAAATCTTTACCACTGCTTGGTAGTTATAAACATATACCATACCATGGTACAGGGCCTGAAGAAACGAATTGGGCTGTGTGGACTGACCCCTCAATAGTCCCAGGACTACCAAGGAGTAAGTTCCCACAGGGCCCTTACTTCATTAGATCCAGGTCCTTCAGGAAGACACAGGTCCAATGGAGTATCTAAATAATTTGTGTCAAAGCAGGGTTTTTCTGCTTTGTCACATATTATTCTTCTTTTACCAGAGGCATCTTAAAGGCGCGAGAGCTTGCACATTTTGGGCTCTGTCTGGATGAACCCTTAGTAGACCACAAGCGAAACATGAGTCAACAGGCAGCTTTAAAAAGCCAATACTAGGCTGCACCAAAGGAGCATAGTGTCTAGATCGAGAGAACTTGTAGTTCCCCTCTATTCTGCTTTGATCAGGTCTCACCTGAAGTGCTGTGTCCAGTTCTGGGCACCACAATTCAGGAAGGATATTGACAGGCTGGAGCGTTTCCAGAGAAGGAAGGCCAAAATGATCAAAGGTCTGAAAGCCAAGTCCTTTGAGGAACATCTGAGGGATCTGAGAACGTTTAGCTTGAAAAAAAAAAGGCTGAGATATATTAAAATATTTAAAAGAATGTCACATTGAGAAGGGGACATGCTTGTTTTCTGCTGCTTTGGAGATTAGGACATGAAGCAATGAATTCAAATTGTAGGGAAAAAATCCACTTAAACATTAGGAAGAACATCCTTGAGCTGTTACCAGAATATACTGCCTCAGAGCATGGTGGTGTCTCCTTCTCTGAAGGTTGTTAAGCAGAGGCTGGATGGCCATCTGTCGAGGATACTTTGTGGTGTTCATGCATGTCAGGGGGTTGGACTGGATGGCCTTTGTGGTCTATTCCAACTTTATGATTCTATGAAATATTTACATATATTTATAACTAATATTAGCTATCTTGTCCAGCTATCTCCCTGTGTAGGAATCATAGCTAAAATACCCCAGTTATTTTATACCATCCAACCTATGTTTAAAAATCTTCAACAAAACAGAGTCTATTACACTGTCAGACAGTTTCAGTTCTGAAGACATACTTTCTAATGTTTAGTCTGAATCTCTTTCTTATCATTTAAATCCATTGTTTCAATTATTTGCTCCATCCTAAAAGCAATTGTTATCATGACAGTTCTTCAGATATTGAAAGATGGCTATCATATCACCTCTTAGCCTGCTTTTCTCCCTCTTAGCCTGCTGAGCATACCCAACTCCCTCCATGTAAGACCAGTCCTGAACAGAAGTGAAGGTAATGCTGAAAGAAGAAAGAAAGAAAGAAAGAAAGAAAGAAAGAAAGAAAGAAAGAAAGAAAGAAAGAAAGAAAGAAGGAAATCTAAATAGAGCTCCATGTACTAAAGTTGTCTCTGTGCTTACATGGGTTTGGGGAGCTATACCCCTACTCAACAATGGAATAATAAGGGTACGCTGAAAAATGAAGCAAATGAGGAAAAACAAAGGGTTTTCACTGAATGAAGTTTAACAGGCGACTGTCACAACAGAGTGAATGGAAATCATGAACACATTATGTAACTGTCATCCGCTGAACAGCTCACAAATATCCAGCCCCAGCAGCTCAATTCACAGGAAAAACTATGGATTGTAGACTCAACAGTCCTAGGAAATGGGAGGAGTGAAACAACAGAAGTCTTGTGATATATTTCAAAACTATTGTTCAGTCTATTTCTAGTTACCTGTACGGAAGTGTGTGTCTGCAGATGAATGACATCCAGTGACTTGAAAGAAGAAAGTTTATTAAATCATGCTTCCCCAGAGTAAGACACAGCAAAAACAACAGATCTTACTTTTGAGCAGACAGACTCAAAGGGCTGGCTCTTGAACCAAAGTATCTGTAGATTGACTGTATGACGTAGATGTAACTGTTTCAGTAAAACCTAAACTGTACTGGCAGATTGATTTGAATAAAGAGAGCATGTTGTAAGCTATAGTTCAGAAAAATAAACTAACAAAATTACTTTTGAATATTTCTTGCCTGAAAGAAACATGAGATTCATGTGGTCCCCATAAGTTGACTGGTGACTTGAAGGCACACACAGAACCTTAATCTTAAGTCCTCAGAAAATCACGTGATCTTGGATCTATATGTGTAGGTAACCCGTGGAACTTTTTACTTATCTTGTTCCTGTATATTTTTCAACATTAGTCTGATGATCAGAAGTTTGGACAGCAGATTTCCTGCACTATGCCAGTATCAGTTTTCCTTGATGCATTTCTCTATGTTGGACTACATCTAAAAAGCTGCCTGAATGATAGTGGAACTCAGTGGAACTCGACAGTGGAACTCTCTCCCCCGGGCTGTGGTGGAGGCTCCTTCTTTGGAGGCTTTTAAACAGAGGCTGGATGGCCATCTGTCGGGGGTGCTTTGAATGCGATTTCCTGCTTCTTAGCAGGGGGTTGGACTGGATGGCCCATGAGGTCTCTTCCAACTCTACTATTCTATGATTCTATGATTCTAGTGGTAATAATCATTGCACAAAAAAAAAGTTGGCAGGTATGCTTTGGCGCATGAAACAACAACTTTGAGTGGAAAGGAACAGTTACGTATGTCAACCGGCTATCACACAAAGTGCAACAGAATGGACTGAAGACTCATAAAGATCACAGAAATTCAGAATGTCCATGACTTTCAACGATCAGATGGAGGCCATACAATAAAGGTCTCTAGCTAGAATCTTAGATAATAGAAAGCTGAACATGGATGATTATTCTGTCATCCTCCATGTTTTAGAGTTTTCTAAAGAAAAGGCATGCACAAAGACAGCTAGAAGACACACACACACAGGGGTAGTTATAGCATGGAGTGGACTACATGTGTCTCAAGAATCAAATGCAAGTGCCAAGGTCATTTTGCAAAGCATTCTCAAGACATTACTCAAAGTTTACCTCTGAATTTCAGTATAAATTAAGGGAAAGCCCTTGAATAAAGAAGAAAAGTATTTCTTTAAATTCATGGTTTGCCACCAAAAATGAACAGCAACCTAGGCAATCACGTTGTGTTGGTGGAATTGGTTACACTGCTACTGACAGTTATCCAGCGGAACTTACTCTTCCCTACGAGCAGGCCTCTGTTTGTCGCATATCAGGGGAAATATGGGATTAAGATAAAATAAATAATAACAATACTTCGCCAATGTAATTTTATGCAAAATTTCAGCAGTATGACTCCATTGAGGAAGTGCAGCATGTGACGTTGTGGTTAGGCAAAATAGTTTTCTAGACAAGCTCTAGCAAGACAAAAGTGTTCTCCTAACACTTTCTTGAATTATAGGTTATCATGTGGACTTTGGTGTGGATTCAGATGACTCAATCAGGCAGCTCTGAACCAAGGCAGAAGCTGCAAAAGTGTGGTCTTGTCTCTACCTTTGGATCCCAAAGTGCTTTTTGTGATGCTTGTCCTCTTCAGATTTCCTGGCCAGCCCTTTTCTTGTCTCCACAAAGATTGAATTCTATCCCCAGGACCAAATAATTCATTTCTAACTGGATTACAGTGGGCCCTTGGTATCACTAGGGTTGTTGTCATTATTGTTATTAATATTAATATTATATTTTAACACTATTTTTTCTTCCAAGACTAGTACCCAAAGTTCACAAGTTTAAAAGACTATACAAATTAAAAACCTACAGAATATAAATATTAAAACTGAATTAAATAATTACAATTATTTAAACAAATACAAACTTTGTAAAAACAATTTCTGACCCCAGTCCACCCAGTTTGGTTCCAGGACCCACCTTATATACAATGGCATCGTAAAATTGTATCCCTTTGCTTTCTGGATTTTTTTTTTTTTGGGGGGGGGGGGAGGGGGCTATTTTCAAGATGCGGATAGCTGTATTTGTATATGTAGAATATGGAGAGCTGGTTGTACATGGGACACTTCACATCCAGAACATATGATTCATCACTCAACTATGGCCTTCTTCCAATCTTGGAAAAGGAACTGTGACTAAAGAACCTGAAAAAAATCTCTTTCAACTTTTAGAGAGTTTGAGTATTAACTCTCTAACTCTGGCTCCTTCTACACTGCCATATAATTCAGATTATCAAATCAGATAATCCACATTATCTGTCTTGAACTGGATTATATGAGTCTACACTGCCATATAATCCAGTTCAAAGCTGATAATCTGGATTTTATATGGTAGTGTAGAAGGAGCCTCAGCGATCAGTCCCCCTGTATTTCTTTCCTAGATTATTGTGATCTACAAGTAACTTTACAAAGTCATTAAGTTTCAGAATGTTTGTTGAATTTAAACAGTGTGTTTCTATAGAATCAGCATCCTGAAAAAAAAGGAAACTTGGTTTGATCCGATCCCTAGTGATGTGTATTCTGTCTGACCTCCTATTTTGCTCTGCCTCTTGTACATGCCATCATTCTGGCTTCAGATAATTTTGGGCTATTGGCAAAGGCACCAAGAAAGATGTCCTGACGGGAAATCTCTTAAGATGTACCACACATCAACAGAACAGGAATAAAATAGCCTTCACTAATCTAGACTTAATTCGTTTTCCTTATCAGAAGTCAGTGTAGTGTGGTGATTTGAGCGTTGGACTATGACTCTGGAGAAAGATTTCAAATTCAAGCTTGTTGATGAACCCCCCCTTTCCCGAGACACATTGGACAAGTCACAAACACTTAAGACCTCATCACACGAGGAAATTTCAGCATCCTAGGACGCTTCTGCTCCAGTTGAACCACGAGTTTACATCACCCATCACACAACATAGCCTTACTTCTGATGGGGCTTTGTGGCTCAACAGCGGTGGCAGCGTCCTGTGACGCAGCGCTGCCAACACTAGAACCGCTCCATCTTCCATTCGGAACAACAGGGCTACTGCATGGGGAAGCTGCCGGTGAGGCTGGCACCTATGATGAGAAAGCGTCAGCTGCCGGTGAGGCTGGCACTGGGTGCTGAGATTCCCCGCTGCATCCAATTCACCATGGAGGCAGGCAAATTGATCTGGGGGACCTCATCACTGTGATAAGTTTCTTAGCCTCAGAAAACCCTACATCTTAGAGTCACGATAAGTAAAGCTACATGGGTTTCTTAGATTTTATGGACTACACTTCCCACTATTTCTAGCCCTTGGCTACACTGGCTAGGGCTGATGGCAGTGCCCTGCTAAAGCAACTGAACAGACTTCGGTTGGAGAAGTCTGATCTACCTAATGTCTACTTTTAGGAATTTGGATTAATTCCCAATTTAAATTTTAATCTCATATCTTTATGTTTTGGAAACCTTAAAAACCCAGCACATGCTTGTGCTATTTATTGACACTTCAGGAGGATTTAATTGCATTCTTCTGGATGGACAGAAGGGTAATTCGGAGTGCTGGTTGGTGCTGGTCACTCAGCTGGGTTTGGCCCAATGAACCAGGGATGAACCAGCAGATACACCACAACTCAGCCATTCCCATGATATTTTAGAACACTCCAAGCAACCTAAGCATGTCCAAATGTCTCAGCATATGTGCAATTATTCAGTTCCCTTTTGCAAGTATGATTCAGAGAGTGAGGGAGCTGCAGGACTAGGAAAGAGACAGGAAAATGGGTGCGGATACATGCGTACATCTGCCAAAAAGCAAGGCGAAAACTGGCAGGCAAGCAGGGGAGTGCATGGCATGAGAAAGAATAAAGACAAAGGAAAGAGGCTCAGCAGAAGGCAGACAATTTACATGGCAGGAAGCAGGATTTTGGTGATTGTATTCTGTAATCCTCTGGGTTAGATATTTGGAAACAGTTATAGGATCAAAATGCAGACACAAAAATCTTTTAGTCTCCAGCATTTACAATGCAATTTTTCTGAACAGTGGGGACAGGGTGTAGATTTTTATTTGCTTGTATAATTCGCCTGAAATATTTCAAACACCTGTTTTCTTCTTACCAGGCTCTACTGCCCTCTTCTGGGAAGAAGGAGAATATCTAAAAGAAAGGATTACCTACCTGCTTTCCGTGTGAAGGGTCTTCCATCCAATTAAAAGGCAAATACTTTCTAGGAGGTGAGGTCAGTGCAAGTGTTAACCATGATGGCAATCTCCATAAGTTAAGATACAGAAAGAAAACTGTCTTCTCAATGGCATTAATGTGCAAAAGTCAACTCACCTCTGATACAGACGTCTGACAAACCATTAAGGGGGAGAAGAGTGGTATAGAAATAAAATAAATAAATAAACTAATGCATCTAATTATATGAAATAGAGACTGGTTCACCTCTTAGGCAAGACTGTTATAAGGTCTGGAACACATGAAGAAAAAGATAAAGAGTCTATGATTAAAGAAGAGAATTGTTTCCTATCTTCCTTAATGATTCCTCCATGGACAGCCATGGCATAGTGTTTATGTTAGACAGATCTTTGCGACCAGTACCCATATATTTTAAGGATATCTATACAGCTCAGAGCCTCCCTTCCTATAAGGTAAAGTGCCTTGGACCGCAAGAAGATCCAACCAGTCCATCCTCCAGGAAATAATGCCCGGCTGCTCACTGAAGGGAAGGATATTAGAGGCAAAGTTGAAGTATTTTGGCCACATCATGAGAAGACAGGAAAGCTTGGAAAAGATCATGATGCTGGGGAAAATGGAAGGAAAAAGGAAGAGAGGCCGACCAAGGGCAAGATGGGTGGATGGTATCCTTGAAGTGACTGGCTTGACCTTGAAGGAACTGGGGGCAGTGACGGCTCTGGCATGGACTGGTCCATGAGGTCACGAAGAGTTGGAGACGACTCAACGACTGAGCAGCAGCAAAGGTTTTCTCCTGACATTAAGTCTAGTTGTATCCGACTCAGGTTGGCATTCATCTCCATTGATAAACCAAAGAGCCGGTGTTGTCCGTAGACACCTCCAAGGTCATGTGGCCAACATGACTGCATGGAGCACTGTTACCTTCCTGCTGGAGTGGTACCTATTGATCTACTCACATTTGCATGTTTTCGAACTGCTAGGTCGGCAGAAGCTGGGGCTAACAGCAGGAGCTCATCCTGCTCCCCGGATTTGAACCGCAGATCTTTCGGTCAGCAAGTTCATCAGCTCAGTGGTTTAACCCACTGCGCCACTGGGTGCCCTTCCTATATCAAATTATTATTATTATTAATAATAATAATAATAATAATAATAATAATTTATACCCGCTTTATCTCCCCCAGAGGGCACTCAAAGCAAACCATGCTCTACTCCAATGCATTATGGAAACAAGGGCAAGCTTGTCTGCAGTCACAGCATCTGCTTTCCTTTCGTGATGCTCTGCTAAATCCTAATACCTTCTTCAGTCCCTCCCTCTTTCCTTCTTTGCGTCTGAGAGTGACTAATGAACGAGGTGCATATTGGGTTTTAGTGGATCAAGAAAGAAGAGCAGATGCTGTGGTGGCAGGAACTGCCAATGAGGAGCCCTCCATCGCTGTAATGAGTTTGGTTTAACTTACGCAAGGAAGCTTTTATGGGGTGTAGCTATATAGGATGATGATAAGAAGAATAAAAATACAGGGCATTTCCTGCCAAAATACATATTCTATTCCCCTGAAATGACTTTTTTTTTCTTCTGTGGCCAAATTTCTAGCATTGGAGTAACGTAACACTTTAGTTGGGCATTTGAAAAATTCAGTTTGAGCATTCAAAGAAAAGAGAGAGGTAATGTTATCAAGGGAATTAGAATAAAACAAATAATATAAGACTTGTAGGGATGTTTGGTTTTTCAGTCTTCTTACTGCTGGAAATCGGGACCGAAGGTGAAACAGAATTTTTATGGGAGTGCAATGCCCTGATTCCTACCCCACTTCTGACATAACTACAAGCTTAGCTTTTAGTTGTTTGGATATCTTTTAGACATAGACTCCCTGAGGAATGGCAGTTTTCCAGAGTTAGCAGTGGCACACACATAGGGGATCTATGTGAAGGCAAGAACACACATAATATTGAGACATGCTTGCAAAATAAGTCCATCTCAGGACTTACAGTCTGTGTCATATTATTCAGTGTCCAGGGACAAATGGCCTGATTTGAAATGGGACTGGTACTGTGATGTAATGGTCTTAGTGTTGGACTGTAACTCTGGAGACCAGGGTTTGAATACCTGCTCAGCCAGGAAGTCCCACGGGGTGACTTTGGGTGAGTTGCATGCTCTCAGCCTTAGGAAACACTATGATAGAGTCTGGTCTGTCACATTGATGAGAAAGAAGCTGAATTATTTGCATGAGAACACTTTTAGAACAGTCTATATTTTGTATGGTTTTCATATTTTAATTAGTTATATGTGCCCGTAATACTATTTTGGGGAAGAATTTTAATTGATGGGAAATTATAAATTATTTTTTCAAATTTTATGCCAATCAATTATTTATCAATTTTTTCAGAGTAACAAAAAATCCATGAAAACATAATCAGTAACACATGTCATTTAAAAGCTTCAGTACTGACAATAATGATTTTGTTGAGGTGTGTGCATAATAAACCCCATAATAAATCACATATTTTAAAAAACCTTTCCAAAGATGATATTTAATCCAGGCTTAGATTCTGAGAATAGGTAGGTTATAAGAGAAAGATATACAGAAGAGAGAATTTGAGTGCTTGAAATTATATAGAAAATAGTGACTCCCATAATAAAATTACCATACCGTAAAACACAATGGTTCTTTCATTGAGGTCTAGTACTCCTCTTTGAGTTTATATGACAGGAAAGATCAGATGATGGCTTTTCATAGGGACGTTACTGAGATGGTAGGAAAATTCACTTAATTTCCCCTCACATTATAGACAATATTTTATTGATAAAGTCGCCATCAGTACTGCAAGTAAAATATCCCCTGTCTGAAGGGCTTAGAACCAGAAATGTTTTGGATTTTGTATTTTTTGAATATTTGTATTTGGATATAGTTATGTAATGAGATATCTTGGAGATGGGACAGTTACCAAATGAATACTGTACTCCAAGAGCTTTTAAAAGTGGCTTACTTTTGTATTGATGTCAAGGCTCTTTAATGTTACTCTACTGGAATAATGCCATAATAGACAAGACAATCTGGGCCTTTGCTCACAGGTGATGCCTTTGAGGCTTTTGCAGGGGAAGTGTGCAATTGACCCTCCTAGGTGGCACTCAAGCACTGCACTTATAATTGAACCACTGGTATTTAGGAATCGGCTCACAGTGGTGTTCCTCTTCCTCTCTATACTTGACACAGGCGGCGTCCAGACTACCACACTCAATCCATCCTTTTTATTTGCAGAGATTCACCTCCCCAAAGATCTAAGGAACTCCGGGGAAATAATTCTATTTCCTTTTAATACCCAGCTTAGGAGAAAGTCTAAGGGGAAACAGACACCATAGCTACACCACCCCAAGATCTCTGGATGGAGGGTTGAATATGAGTATTTTAGGCCCTTTCCACACAGCAGAATAAAATCCCACATTATCTGCCTTGAACTGGAACATATGGTAGTGTGGACTCAGATAACCCAGTTCAAAACATATATTGTGGGATTTTCTGCCTTGATATTCTGGGTTATGTGGCTGTGTGGAAGGGCTTCCACTTAGCATAGCAACAAACAAATGTGCAAGTTCTTTGAGAAACAAAGTGCTAGTTTAGGTGCTACAAAAGATCATATAATGAATTTATATCTCTTAGAGGTTTTTTTTTAGTTATGGTAATGCTAAGGTGAGTCTCAGGCCTCTTGCACACAGCTGTATAAAATCCCACATTTTCTGCTTTGAACTGGGCTATATGGCAGTGGGGACTCAGATAATCCATTTCAAAGCAGATACTGAAGACTATCTGCCTTGATATTCTGGGTTATATGGCTGTATGGAAGGACCCCCAGTCTATCACAAAGTTTTCTTGGCAAAGTTTATTCAAAGGGGATTTGCTATTTCCTTTCTCTGAGTTCAGAGTATATGACCTGCCAAAGATCACCCAGTGGCTGAGCAGGAATTCAAGCATTGGTCTCCCAAAGGTCTTTACTGAATGCTCAGACCTCTCCACTCCACTGGTTGTCTGTTTAGAAGAAATGCTAGTACAGTACTTTCTTTTGACAAGGATGTTATTCAATGTGGTTATGAAGATATGCCTTTGGGATTCTTCATAGGTACTAACTGAGCTGTGAGAGATTAAGTGGAAGATGATGATGAAGAGGAAGAGAATGAAATTGTATCAAGCTGCTACCTGGGAGACTGTCAGAGGGCCCTTCCACGCAGCCATATGATCCAGAAAATCATGGCAGAATAACCCACAATATTTGCTTTGAACTGGAATATCTGAGTCCACACTGCCATATATCTCAATTCAAAGCAGACAATGTGGGATTTTATTCAGCTGTGTGGGAGGAGCAAGAATCTAGGACACATGTGTAAAACTCAAGGCCAAATCCCACCAACCATGTTATTTTATGTGGCCTTCCAGATGCTGTACTACAGCTCCTGTATTCCTCCTCATCTTTAGACATCATGACTAGAGACGATGGGAGTTGTGATACAGTAATATCTGGAACAGGGCCGGTCCAACATGGCACGCCAATTACGCCTCCGAGTTGGGCGCACGTCGACGGGGGGCGCTCTCGGGCAAAACATGTGCCTTGGCAGCTCTCTGTGCGCCCCGTACCCTCCATGCCTTTTTCCAGCTGATTTTGACATTTTTGTCCCTGAGTGGGATTCGAACTCGCAGCCTCCTGGTTCTAAGTCTGGTGCTCTTTCTGGGAGCCACCGACTGCCCTGTAACAATAGCAATCCGGAACTTATAGTTATTCGCTCTTTGTAATCATTCATCTTTTCCCTTTATCTTCTAAGAATAAGAATAAAACTTTATTTATTTATTTATTATTACGATATAATACTGATAATAATGCAATTTAATAATTTTAATTATATGTTATATATTAAATGTAATATTACTAATAATATTACAATGTAATGATTTTGTACAATATAGTAATTTAATACTCACCGACTGCCCTGTAACAATAGCAATCCGGAACTTATAGTTATTCGCTCTTTGTAATCATTTATCTTTTCCCTTTATCTTCTAAGAATAAGAATAATAAAACTTTATTTATTTATTTATTATTATGATATAATACTGATAATAATGCAATTTAATAATTGTAATTATATGTTATATATTAAATGTTATATATTAAATTGCTCTTTTGCAATCAGTTCATCTTTTCCCTCTATCGGGGCCATCCTGGCCCCGCGCCTTCCCAAACTTGGGGACATTCCTTCCTTCATCCCTCTCTTTAGAGTCCCCCAGGATTTATGTGCCAAGGAGTCTGGCTTGCTAGGGTACTTTGGGAAACTACATCTCTCATGTCTATAAAATTGCCCTAAAAGCTCAGTGTTTCTGTTTATATGTTCCTACTTGCCCATGTGTTATGTTGCCTCATTATGTTTCTGAGACCCCATCCCCTTCCCTTTGGCGGGAAACGGTGTTTCTGACCCCAAAGAAGTCCTGCATCCCACATAATCATATAGCCTGTGGGGACGAAATCAAGCTGGGAATTTCCTCATCATGTATAATTATGTGAGAGGCAGTCATAGGGAGGAGGGAGCAAGCTTGTTATCTTCTGCCTTGGAGACTAGAATGTGGAAGAATGGCTTCAAACAAATAACCCACATTACCTGCTTTGAACTGGGATGAACTTTGAACTGCTCTGATTTGTGTTGTAATGTATATGATTATTTTTGTACTATTATATTGTGTTATGATATATTGTTTTATTTTGTTATATTGTATGGTGTCTGGGCATGGCCCCATGTAAGCCGCCCCGAGTCCCCATCGGGGAGATGGTGGCGGGTTATAAATAAAGTTTTATTATTATATTATTATTATTATTATTATTATTATTATTATATGGCAGTAAGGACTCAGACAATCCAGTTCAAAGCAGGTAATGTGGGTTATCCTACCTTGATATCCTGGGTTATAGAGCTGTGTGGAAGGGCCCAAATTCTTTCTCCTTCTCTGCCAAATAATGCTGGAAAGTGTCCAGAGGAGGGCCACATCTATGGCAGGCATCCTCAGAGGTTGTGAGGTCTGTTGGAAACTAAGCAAGTGGGGTTTGTATAGCTTTGTTGAGAGGTGTTAGCTGGCCCTGATTGTTTCATGTTTGGAATTCCCCTGTTTTTGAGTGTTCTTTTTTATTGTCCTGATTTTATTTATTTATTTATTTATTTATTTCCCATACTTCTGTCCTGCCCTTCTCACTCGAAGAGGACTCAGGGTGGCCTCACAATTGGCAACAATTCGATGGCCGACATACAAATTCCAATAATATAATGACAATTAAACTCAAACATTAAAACAAAAACTACTAAAAACAACAATTACAACCACATACGTTCAAAATCATAGTCCAGAATCAGTCCAGTGGTCAATACTTAAAAAGTCCTCAATTATTGCACTGCTAGGAATAATGCTCAATAACCATAACCATGTCTAGCAAGGCTATTCTATGCTAATCAATGTTATCAACTGCAGTTATTCACACTTGCCCTTCATATTATCCAACATTTTTGCTTATCCAATGCTCTGCTGGCCCGTTCATGTGGTTTGGTGTGTGTGTGTGTGGGGGGGGGGGGCACCAAAATTTCTATTCGCTTACACTTGAAAATTATCTTGGGCCGGCTCTGATCTGGAAAGTTGCAGTTTGTTCTATTTAGTTAGGATAGTAGATTTATATATAAGGATTGTGGGTATGATGGCTGACTTTAAAATGCCCTTCAATCTTTCCCCAACCTCAGAGCCACAAGTGCTGTTGGGTTGCAATTTCCATTATTCCCAGTGTTCACATGACGGATAATCAAAAGTGATGGGCACTGTCATTCAATAAGATCTGGGGACCCGAATTGGGGCCCCTTCTACACTGCCCCAATATTCCAGGATATGATCCCAGATTATTTTCTTATCCCAGATTATCTGGCAATGGAAACTCATATAATCCAGTTTAAATCAGATAGCCTGGGATCAGATTCTGGAATATAGGGCAGTGTAGAAGGGGTCTCAGTAAAAACTAAAGAGCACCAACCACTATGTGAAAAAAACTATAATTGGCACTCTGTATCTACGAATTCTCCATCCATGAATTCAATAGCCCTTTGAAGGCAATCATAAAGTTGACACGGCCCTTGATAAAAATGAATTTGGCATGCCTGATCTAGGAGATCAAATCGGCAATGCATCTCTCCTTGAGGTTTTTAAAACATTTTTTTAAATGGTATTTACTACATTTTGGGATCTTTGGGCTATTTTAGGTCCATGAGAGTTAAAAAAAATCAAAACAGAAAATTATTTTCCAGTGTTCTTCCTGTTCTTAAAAAAGAATTCTCCTGGGCCCAAAATATCCCTAAACTCTCCAAACATGGTAAAGGTATGCTCCAAAATCTGGAGGCTGAGTTGCATTTCTCAATGCTCAAAACACTTAATATGAATCTTCTTGCTAAAATTGTTGTAACAACCTTATATAACAAGCCCAGTGTTACTTTCCTCATACTGCATTTTGGAATAAAAACTGAGGACAGAAAAAAATAGCTTGTGTGAATTTTATCAAGAAATGAGACCTCCCAATAATATGAATTATATAAAATATATAAATTTTGAGACATGGCTCCAGTGAAAACTATAGTTATTTCTAATTGCCCTAAAAATTAAGATTTCTATAAATTTCCTTGGAAATTCCCCTGACCATGAGCTCACCTCACCCTTTCATTACCTTGACTCAGAGAAAATCACCAATTTCCTTTATCTACGATCTAGCATGCTATGATCTAGGCTAGCCCTGGGAACATTGCCACATCTATAGCACCTATCCGGAGCCACTCTGTGAAACCTTCATTGTATTGCTTTAAACATTGCTTTTTTCCATTGGACAGCACCTCCTTTGTCTAACTGGCATTGGACCACCAGGACCTATCAACCACCCATCAAACTGCACTCCACCCAGACACACCCAGTTTCTGGGAAGGACCCACACTGAAAATAAGACTTCAAATCAATGAATGACAGTTTATTAAATATTTTGCCTTGCTTCTGATTGGCTCAGAGGCAGAAGCAGACACACGTCTTCTAATGAGGCTGCAGATCCTAGCTGGCACCCTCCAAACCCCATGGGAAACCAGTGTGGCATTTTTAATTGTTCTGTACTGCTTCTTCTCTATGTTAAATGTACAATAAATACATCCATGTGTTTACAGTTGGTGTATGTCAGTACTTTGCAGTGCTTTCTCTGCTGACATCATCTTTGTCCATAGCAAATAAACCTCTGGTTTTGCCTTCTACCCCATTTGTGTCTGACTTGGCCTTCTGGATTAGCTAGATATTTTGGGCTTCCCAAAACCTTGATTTTAGCAGAGCTGAAATCACACAACATGAAGTCACTTACTGAGATCATAGCACATGAGATCTGAATGAGGAATTTCCTGATTTGTGACTTCATTGCTTAGACACTGCATCACCTGTTGCAGAATGACATACCCTCCAGCTTTTCACAGATGAAAACTGGATTACATATGGCTTAATAGCAGAGTATGGTCTAGGTAACAAAATATTATTAATGAAGAATATGCAAACTAGAAGAGGATGCAGCAGTCTGCTTTTGCCTGAATTTAGCAGGAAGAGCAAGATTCTGCCCCTCTTCTCCTCTTCCTTCTATCAAGTATAAACTACTTTTGCACTTTGAACTCAGTTTGAAGCAACTGAAGTAAGCTAAGGGGAAATGGGGGGGGGGGAGAGAGAGAAGAAACTCAGAAATTCTAATCTCAGCATAAGACACTAATTCTTAATCCTATACAGCCAAGTATAATTTCAGGATAGCATTGCACATTAAATCCACCCCACCCCACCCCATTTTGTCCTCTTCATGTCTTAGGATGAAAGAAACATTTCTTCCCCATTCTCACCAGGCCATCCTTCACCTCTTTATTCCTCAGACTGTAGATAATTGGGTTTAACATGGGCGTGACAATGCAATACAGTGAGGAAACCAAAGTATCAATTTCCAGGGAGTACCCTGAACTGGGTCTGTTGTAATTGAAGTTGGCAGTTCCATAGAATATGACAACAACAATCAAATGAGAAGTACAGGTGGAGAATGCTTTGGCTCTGCCCCTGGCAGAACTGATCTGAAGGATTGTGCTGATGATGCGGACATAGGAGATCAGAGTGAAGAGGCAGGGGCTGAGTCCTATCAAGGCACTGGCGAGATGGAGCACAGCTTTATTGACCCATGTGTCTGAGCAGGAGAGCTTCAACAGCAAAGGGACATCACAGAAGAAGTGGTTGAGCTCATTGGACTTGCAGATGTTCAAGGACCATGTGAGAAAGGTGTGCACCAGTGAATTTGTCAAGCCACATAACCAGGAGAACACTGCCATTTTCATGCAAACACTTTTGCTCATGATGCTAAAATAATGCAAGGGGCTACAGATGGCCACGTATCGATCATACGCCATGACAGCCAGCAGCACACATTCTGTTCCTGCACAAGTAATGAGGAAGAACAGCTGGACAATGCATCCAACATATGAGATTGTTTTTTTCAATTGGAAGAAATTAACCAGCATAACAGGGACTGTGGTAGAGGTGAAACAAATGTCTACAAATGAGAGATTGCTTAGGAAATAGTACATAGGTGTGTGAAGGGTCAAATCAGTTCTGATCAGAATTAGTATAAAAGTATTTCCCACCAGGGTAATAGTGTAGATAGCTAAAAATATTAAAAAGAATAGAACCTGGAGATCAGGATGGTTTGAAAAGCCCAGGAAAATGAATTCCTGTATGAAAGTTTGGTTTCCCATTTGCCAAAAACAAGGAAATAATGTCTGAAAGAAAGACAGATCATCAATGTGCACAGGATACTCAGGATACACAGTCAAACTGTTAGCAAAAAGTGGTGGTACAATGTGTTCAGGGTGAGTGAATCTTGAATAGCATATTGCTACAGATTTAACTCCACAATTCTTAATTAATTGAGGGTACACTAAAAAGAAGGTTGGGTCCTTAGCAGCCAATCATCCCTGTGACAATAGAGAGAAAGAGAAACTATCATGAATGTGGGTATGACAAAGAACAAAGAACAGGTTAATACAGTAAAGCCATGTTGATAAGTTATCAGTTATAATTTCTAATTGTCAAAAATACTCTTGATCTCTTCTGTAACCCCAGCATTCATATAACTTCTGAAAAGGTTCCAGTTTTGCTATCTTCTCTGATTATTTGTAATTACTTATTGGATTTATATCCTACTTTTCTCTACATAATGGACTTACAATAGGATGGAACCAAAAATACAATTACAGTACAAACAAATTCAAATAATGCAGCACAATTAAATTTAGATTATTGCTTGAATTTAAATAGTTACTGTTATTGAAACACAAAAGAAAAACAGTGATATACATTATAAACAAAGCACGGAACATACAAAACAGCAACATACGTAGTAGACAACACATTCCCTCCATCTCCCCCACCTGTGCACCCACCACTGTGGACTTCCATTCCTGCTCACTATGATATCTATACCTTATAATACCTATCTCTATAGGTTCCCTAAATAGTTCTCCTTGCGGCATCGTTAAAATCTGCTTTTCCTTTCTTTCCAAGATATGCGAAAGCCAGCCGCCATTTGGTTGCAAATTCTTTATTACTTTTACCTCCATTAGAAAATTTAAAGCATCGCTTAACAATTTAAACATAATGGGTTGAAAGCACAACACACATGTGCATAGATACGCACTGCTTGCAGACACATCAGAACCAGAAGTTAATTTTAGAACTATGCTGATCAAATTTTGCCAAAGTTTCAAAATTAATTCCAGTCGGTTCATATATCATGCCTGCAAATACTTTTTTGATCCTCAATGTACAAATGCAGAACCACCAAAAAAACCTGCTTAAATGTAGAAGATTAACGAAATTTAATATCCATGTCTTGTTTATTCTTGTGGTTTCAGCATAATTGTTCTTTCTCCTTGTCTAGCAAAGTTTATTTATTTATTAATTATTTACTACATTTTATCCTGCCCTTCTCACCCCAAAGGAGACTCAGCGGCTTAGAAATAATATTTACATACAATGTATTATATCACTAGCACAGCACAACACTAGCACTACATACCAACATATTGCACCACACCACTATACTGTAATATTACCAGTAATATTACTTGTAATAAATAATATATAATTAATATTATTATATTGTATTATTAGTATTATATTGCATTACATTATATTATTATCAATATTACATGTATATACAATATATTAATTATCATTTATTATTGTAAATTATATTGTATATTACATACAATATTATATACACACACATACACAAACACATTTTTGCTATCTTAATATAACTCATAGTTCAATGCAGTGCTATGATTGCTTTCTTTAGAAAAACCAAAGTTACAGACATCTGTTCTTATTACAAAGGTAGATGATGATTCTGAGTATGTAACCTAGTGATTCAGTCAGTACAGAATTCTGTCTAATATATTGCAACAAGTTGTTAATTATGGTTATGAGAAAAATCTATAAAATTGCCAAAAATCTAAAACATTGCCAAGATTTTCCTTTCCTTTCCTTCTCTTCTTTTTTTCTATGCTGCAGAAATATAGAAAGTAAGCTCTTTGACACAGAGGCATGTTTTTTTTTTACATTATTATTACCACCTGCCTGAGATTTAAAGAAAGGGTATCTCACCCACCCACCTACCCAAATCTTGCCATTTTATTTTATGCTTTGGAGCCATCTTATTAACCCTGTTTATTCTAGAAAGCCACATTGGCACAAAGAGCATTATAATCATCATGTGATTTTGAAATTGTGATGACATTCATCAAATGTATAATGACAATGTTTTGCCATTTTGCAAAGCCTGAATTAGATCCTACCTTATCTTGGAAGCTAAGCAGGGCCAGTCCTTGGAAGATAGACTTCCAGGAGCTGTAGGGTATATTTCTGAGGAAGCTAATGCCAAACTGGCTTGCCTAGGAATACCGAATGAATTACCATAAATTGTAATCAGCTTGAAAACACATAACAACAGCAATGATTACCTTGAAAACACAAAATCCAAAAAAAATTCTGAAATGCACTCGCAGTTTAGAGAATTCCACAGAAAATGCAGCCCTGGTCTGACCAAAAAACATTCACCCACTTATAACCTACTACAGCAGTTTTCTTTTTGCAGCAAAGAACAAGCTGGTTCTGACATTAGGCAAGTTGAGGAAGCTCTTTTGGAGGCACTTTCCATACAAACAAAATACATACGTTACTTACCTCATACTGGCCATTATCCTGACGCAATGGTGACTTGCATCCCAAACAGTTCTTTGGTCCTTAAACCTTTAAAAAAAATTCCTTTCACTCCATATTCTGGACAAAGATCCAAATGAGTACAGAAGCTTTGTGTATGTGTGTGTGTGTGTGTGTGTGTGTGTGTGTGTGTGTGTGTAGCTACCTTAAGCAGGTGGCTTTGTACTAGATCTAGTGGAGGGGTTAGGGGTGGCCCAAACTGGTTGGGGGAGATGGCATAGGTCAGCTAGACAATTATGGAGCCCCGGTGGCATGATGGGTTAAACGCTTCTACTGGCAGGACTGCTGACTTGAAGGTTGGGGTTGCTGACCTAAAGGTTGCCGATTTGAATCTGGGGAGAGCATGGATGAGCTCCCTCTATTAGCTCCAGCGCCATGCAAGGACATGAGAGAAGCCTCCCATAAGGATGGTAAAAACATCAAAACATCCGGACATCCCCTGGGCAACGTCCTTGCAGACGGTCAGTTCTCTCACACCAGAAGCAACTTGTAGTTTCTTCTTGGTTACTGTTACTGTTGGGCTTGGTTACTGTTAAATTTCAAATGTTCAATTTGTAGCCAATATTTGTTGAAGGAGTGGATAAGTAGATAATCACAAGTCAGTACACTTATATAGCACTATTAGTGTACCTCTGTATAATAGGATGACTAAAGACACCATAGGAGGAAATACATGTATTCAGACACCTTGGAGGGAAAAACATGCAAGACTGGAAGGAGAAAAAAAAGTGAAGTGGCTAGGAATAGACATATTCTGAGTACCCTGAATAGATGGGAAATGGCTGTATTACTAATGCATATTAACTGCTAGGTCATGAGAAAAGTGTTTGAGTTTCTTCCAGGCATCACAATATCTTGGTATTCCTGTTGTGGGTAGTAAAATATCTTGCACTGGCTCTAACTTTCATTGGGTACATAAAGAGACCGAATAAAATTTCGGTAAGAAATGTGTCCAGAGGCATGAATTCCAGAGCCAGCAAGGCATTAGCTTTGAATGAGAAAACAGAAAGAAACAGGTTGTTGTCCTATTTCTTCTAGATACCACAGGTGCTTTTGCTTCCTTATAGACAGCAGTTAAAGTAATGAATTTTCAGAGGTGTGGGTGATCCATCATTATACAGCAACTCACAAACATTCATTTTAAAAACCAGACACCTTATGAAAACGACATTACAGCAGTCCTGGAGCATTACTATCTGTCACCCTATTTTTTCTGCTACTTTCAAATGCCCCTGTTTCTCTCTTCTCTTCCCTTGTCTTTGTTTACTTAATTTGGTATACACCGAGATAAAGGTGCAAAGGTGTTTTACACTCAGTTAACTCTGTCCCATTCTTCAGAGGACAGGATGGGTCTCAGTCTAGCTCAGTGGTTCTCAACTTGGGGTCCCCAGAAGTTTTCGGCCTTCAGCTCCCAGAAATCCTAAACAGCTGGTAAACTAGCTGGGACCCCAGGTTGAGAAACACTGTCTAGCTCTTCCCAGCTGATGCAGGCAAAAGCAAGATGATGCCTCCCCCAGTTTGTATGTTCTACTTCTTTTATAATTTCTGCAATCTTGACCAGATTTGGAAGTTATCTGAATATGGGTCCTGGTTTTTACTTGTTAAATATGGGAAGATAGGCATTTAATTCCATGCAATAAGCCATTTATGGACTTTATTTTGTTTTGTTGCAAGACCAAAAATAAATAAATAAATAAACTACCACTATCATCTCTTATTTTTGTCAGCTTATTTTTCTGCCACCCATAAGGCAAAAGAAACTAGTTTTCTTAGCCTTGAAGCAAGATTAATTTTTAACATATATCTTATTTCATAAATAATTTCCATGCACTGCAGTATGCTAAATCTTCGTTGTTCCTCTTTGCCCTTACATTGCACAAAAGTTGATCTTAGCTTTCAGGATTCCTCCTCCCCATTCTACTCTACTGGGTGTCTTTTTCTCATAAAAATGTAATGCCTACTAAATCAAAGATAAGGTATTGCAGCTGAAATCTGAATTTATTACCATTCTTAAAACATAACATCCATTTAGATATCTTCATGAGAAATTACTTTGTTTCTCCCAAATAAAACATGTATACTGCTTTTTCCTGCTTGTGTGTGAGTTAGCCCACATTTTTACACAGAGGCTGCCTCCACACAGCCATTTAATCCAAAGTAGAATGTAGATCTGTAGATTTGAGAGATCTGATTCACTCTGGAGCGCACTGCCTACATAGGCACCTCAGAAATCAGGTGAAAAATTAAAGAGTCCACAAAGCTCCACCAGATCTCTTAATCCATGTTTGATTCAGATTAAGTGCCTCCATCAAATTCCATATTTTTTTGTTTGTTTTTTTCTTACCTCCTAGCAAACAACTTTCCAGTGCTTGCTTCACAACTCTGCAAAACAAGGCAATAAATTTGAGCCTTCCCATAGAAATGCTGGGCTTTCAGGGATAGGTTTCGTTTGCCTTCCTACTGGGCTACGCAGCTGCTTTCTTATGCTGACTACTTTCCCACTGCTGTTTACATGTTCACTCCTTCCTGTGCCTTGTTCATGCATGGGAGGAATTGTGTGGATTTTCTGACTGAACTTGGGATTTCTAGTGAGACTTTTTATCATGCTGTTTCTGGATGGATGAGAGTTGGAGCCTGTATTGGGAGTGGGATGTTTTCTGAACACTCCACTCCAATGTCTTCAAACTGGATTTTACTGCCTGAGAGGCAAAACAGATCCACATGTTCTATGATATCTGAAATAAAAAGCTCTGTAATATTTGTTTTGTATGCTCAAGGATTCTTGTGACTTATCTTTTACAGACACGTGAATGTATGTCCAAAGATCTTTGTGGTGTACTGCATTAAAATTTTTGGATTCGATGATGAAAACTAGTTCATGATATGATGTGGCAGTGAATTGCATGCACAGATGAAAAACATACCACATGTAGCCGAGAAGTAGCAGACTCTGATTGCGATGGCAAAAGTTATTAATGAAGAACAACAAACAAGGTAAAACAATCTTATTTGCTAAGAAGGCTAAGATTTTGTATCACATCTGTTCTGTCCTCTGCTGAGTTGAGTGTAAAGTACTTTTGCACTTTACACCCAGCTGAAGCAATTGAAGTTTAACAAGCATTGGGATTGTTATAATCTCTTTCTATCTCTTTGTCATGCATAAAAGGGTAGTGGCATGTCTTCAGCAGTCTCAGTGTCTATCATCTCCTCTTGGAGCCTCCGGTGGCATAGTGGACTAAAGCCTTGTGACTTGAAGGTTGGGTTGCTGACCTGAAGGCTGCCAGGTTCGAATCCCACCCGGGGAGAGCGCGGATGAGCTCCCTCTATCAGCTCCAGCTCCATGCGGGGACATGAGAGAAGCCTCCCACAAGGATGGTAAAAACATCAAAACATCAGGGCGTCCCCTGGGCAATGTCCTTGCAGACGGCCAATTCTCTCACTCCAGAAGTGACTCAAGTTGCTCCTGACACACACAAAAAAATCTCCTCCTGAGGAGCACCCCCACTTTTGGTTCAATGTTTATATTAAATTTTTACCATTAGCCCTATAGTTATTTTCTTAAGCTCAGAACTTAATTTAGGTGGGAAATGTTTGGCTGTTTTGTACCTTTATTAAACAATTGGTAACTAAAATGCCTTGCCCCTCTGCAGTAAATCACCCAGACTGTTTAAAAGGAAATCTAATTGTACCTTCTACGAGTATTTACCCCATGTCAGACCTTATGCTGTTACGGATTGGAGCCTTATCTTAAGTAACCTTTTATAGGTATTATTCAGTCCATTGCCTATAATTGCAAAGAGATTCAGAATCCCATCCCATTCTGTAACTTCTGATTTTAGGATTTCAGTGGGTAGAGTTGTAAGGGAAGATGCCTTGAGAAAACTTTGGATAGGTAGCTAAAGGCCAGTCAAATTCAGATCTGCTTCAATGGAAGGTGGGCTGGGCAAAGGAAGTACAGGTAGAAGCAAAGAAGACCCAGTTTCTCTCTTTCCATCACAAGGAACATAGAATCATAGAATCATAGGATCATAGAATCATAGAATAGTAGAGTTGGAAGAGACCACATGGGCCATCCAGTCCAACCCCCTGCTAAGAAGCAGGAAATCGCATTCAAAGCACCCCCGACAGATGGCCATCCAGCCTCTGCTTAAAAGCCTCCAAAGAAGGAGCCTCCACCACGGCCCCGGGGAGAGAGTTCCACTGTCGAACAGCTCTCACAGTGAGGAAGTTCTTCCTGATGTTCAAGTGGAATCTTGAACATCATGGCAACTGAGACTGGGGTGAACAAAAATCAAAGCAATTTCTGTGTATGACAATGCTAAAATTAGATATGAAAGGGAGGCAAAGAACTAATCTTTCACTCTGTAGGAAATCCTAGGTAGATGTGGATTCTATAAAATATTTGATGAAGAGGAGCAACATGCTATTATGCAGCACAATCCCTGTGTTTGCTTGCAACAAAGTTCCACACTGTCTTACTCCTGTATAAATGTGCATAAACTAACCTCAGATTAGATGCAATGGCCTATGGAGCTCTTCCAACTCTACAAAGTATTCTTTAAAATCAAATTGGACAAAAGCTGGTACAAATAGTTAAATACATATATAAAACTTCCACTTTGTGGCCCCTGTGCCAATTTTATTCCTGATCACATCCTACTCAAGAGGAGACAGATATGACTGAATACGTGATCTGCAAACTTCTATTTGGTTCTTAGGATTAATCATCTTCATACTTCCTGTTCTGCCTTTCTTTGAGACATATTTGAATGCGTTTCATCATTTTCCAATTTCATTCATTGATATTAATCATTTAATATTACACTTGGGATTGATCTTCTAATAATTTTGTCTTTTGTCTTCTCTAACCTATTGTCCTCTAAATGTGCTGAATGGTCAACAGCGCCCATAATCTCAAGGTCAATGATGGTCATACCACCTTGGGATTATCATAGCATCTGGAAAATGCTATGATAAAGTTGATTGACGTTTCTTTCTTTTCTGGATTCTACAACCCAAGCAGCGGATACATTGCTTTGGTTTCTGGACAGTGACCACCAACAAATGAACTTAATAAAACTGATGTGTTGTGAATTGAGTGAAGGATCTTCTCACCTTCTTTTACAGTATATCTCTTCTAGTCATAAAAAATAAAATTGAGCCAAAATGTCTGCAGAATATCCTGCAGAACTCTAGGCAGAATATCATTCATCTCCTATTGATAGGTTAGAAAACCTTTCACCTCCTTCGGGATAAATAAAGTGGGGTATAAATAAATATGATAGATAAAGGTAAAGATTTTCTCCTGACATGAAGTCTAGTCATGTCCAACTCTGGGGGTTGGTGCTCATCTCAATTTCTAAGTTGAAGAGCTGGTGTTGTCTGTAGACATCTCCAAGGTCATGTAGCTGGCATGACTGCATGGAGCACCGTTACCTTCCCACTGGAGTGGTACCTATTGATCTACTTATATTTGCATGTTTTTGAACTGCTAGGTTGGCAGAAGCTGGGGCTAACAGAAGGAGCTCACCCCACTCCTTGGATTCGAACTGCTGACCTTTTGGTCGGCAAGTTCAGCAGCTCAGGAGTTTAACCTGCTGTCTAACTAAAGAAGTACATTATGCTTCAAGCCAAGTGACAGAGGCCAGCAGAAGAATATTGCCTCTCAAATAAGAATTTTGCCCCTGCCCCATGACATTTTTCTCCAGTCCTCATTAAAATATAGTTTAGATATGCAAAAAGATTGCAAAACCCCAACATCAATATTTCGTTAGTTTGTTAAAAGACTGTATACATACCAACTTAATTCTTTCCAAGCATGTCCAATTTGTATGTCATAGGACTCACCTTCAGTGAATTGACAGTTGTATGTGAAAATTCATTCCCAATACCATACAGGCACTCAGTGCTTAATCAGAGAAACATAAATTTAATAATCTTGGGGTTTTGAAAATAACATATTTGTAGGAATTTCAAGAGGACTATTTTTCTACTAGTTTGCAGACCAATCGCAGCACGTTAGATTTAAAACCATTACAACAGCAAGCACAATGTGCATGTAATTGCTACTTAATTTTACACAAATCTTTTTCATGTGGAAAATTTTCTATCTTAGAACTGATTTTCTTTTTGGAAGCTTCATAATGTATTTTCTAATTGAAATTCACCCATTGGGAGGGATTTTTCATTACTGATGAAAAACCTGTTTTAGTGAACAGTGACCAAACCTTTCTGTCCACCCCAAAATTACTGTCTCCTCTACCTCCCAGTGAAAAGTGTCTTGCTGCACTGCTGATCTATATTCATAGGTGTTCTTCATATGAGTGGTAAGAAGATCCTGCAGGATTTGTGGCAACGTTGTACTATTCTATAAGTGGAGTTTAAGTGGAGGCAAGCCAGCGCATTTTCATCAAACTAGAAATCAAACATAAATCTGTACTCCACCCCTCAAAACTTTGTCCTCAAAGTTTTGAAGAGAGTATTGTGGACTAGGGTCTGGGAGGCAAGAATATGCCTTAGAAACTCACATCAAGCTTTTGTTTTTCCCTCATAGACCCTACAGAGCACTAAAACGGGAGGCTATATCCACTACTGGAGCTGAACAGCTCATTCTGGAAACACCAATAGCCGTTCAAGAAGCCACCAACTTTTGTTTGGCCAGAGCTTGGCAAAACCAAAATGGCAGATTCATTCATCAATAATTAGACGGACAAATGCAATATTTCACATCTGCTCTGATTGACAGTTGATCCACACAGATTCATATACAATTTGTTCTAGCAATAACCATTGAATATACAACCAGTGTCTGCTGACGTTTCAAAGATGGTTTCAGAAAATGTGAAAAATCTCTATTTTACTGGTGATGGATGTTTACACATTATGATATTGCATTTATCAAACATGTGAACTCACAGTAGCATGGAAATACTTAGCAGACTTTGCATAATTTCAGATTTATATTTCATACCTGACAGTCTGTCTCTCCTCAGAATAAGTCCAAACTCTGGAGTTTTATAGACAGGACAATGTAACTTACCAATATTAATATCTAAAAATGCTGTTTGTTGGTTGGTTGGTTTTAAAGGAAAAGATAGGAGCACCTACCTCTCAATGAACATCAACATTTCCCCTTTCACTCTCCTACAGATCAATTTAGGGCACAATATTTAAGTACCTGCCCAAGACCTGGGGGACATGTTGTGTTCAGAAAAGCATCTTAGAGACATCTGCAAAGAATAGCCAATTAAGGTTGCAATCCCATGCTAACTTATTTGGGAGTATGTCTCAAGGAACATGACTTACTTCCAAGAAGACAGAAATAGCTCATGCTTTTTAGAAAAACATCAAAGATTTTTCGAAGATAAAAATGTATTAATCTGAAAAATATATATGATGAAATCATATACTGTATATGTATTCGAAATCAGCTGGATTTTTGCCACTGCTTCACTCAAATGAAACGTACAGCAAATTGCATTTCATTGCCAGTAAATAACAATAAAGCTGTTTCAGGATACAAACTAGATTTTATGTGAAGATTTGTTTTGTGGTACAAGAAATAAATCCTTCAGTAAACTGAAACCAGACTGCTTTCTAGCTAGGTTTCTTCTGAAACTTGTATCTTATTGTCCAACAACATTTCGTAAAAGCTACAGTCGGTGGAAAACAGCAAAGGAAGTGTGTTAATTCTAATTCTCACTAGTAGTAAATCATGACTTGAGACCTGAAAATTCTAGTGTCACAATTTAAACAGTTTGTTTTGAGAATTATCGTTATTATGTGTTGTTGAAGGCTTTCATGGCTTGAATCGCTAGGTTGCTGTGAGTTTCCGGGCTGTATGGCCATGTTCCAGAACCATTATCTCCTGACATTTCGTCCACATCTACGGCAAGCATCCTCAGAGGTTGTGAGGTCTGTTGGAAACTAGGCAGGTGGGGTTTATATATCTGTGGAAAATCCTGGTTAGCACGGTAGACTAATTCAACCAGAGAGGTTGGCCGTAGCAGAGCACTTAATGAACCAGCCTGGACACAGCATATTATTTGAGAACAAAGAAATGCTGGACCACGCTAACAACCACCATGACAGACTATGCAGAGAAGCATGTGGACAATTTCAACAGAAAGGGGGAAACCATGAAAATGAACAAAATCTGGCTACCAGTATTTAAAAAAACTCAAAAATCAGGACAGCAAATAAAGAATGACATTCAGAAAATGGGAATTCCAGACAAGAAACAATCAATGCCAGCTAACCTCTCCCAACAAAGGATCCCCCCAGTCAGGAATCAGCCATGCCTTGAATTTGCAAGGCCATTAAATGCTAATCAAGCTGGCCAACTGCAACATTCATACTCGCCTCAAACAGACAAGAGTTCTTTCTCCCACCCTGGACATTTCATAGATATATAAACCCCACTTCCCTAGTTTCCAACAGACCTCACAACCTCTGAGGATATCTGCCATAGATGTGGGCGAAATGTCAAGAGAGAATGCTTCTGGAATGTGGTCATACAGCCCGGAAAATTCACCGCAATCCTATTATTATTATTATTATTATTATTATTATTATTATTATTATTACTAATACACCACTTTTTCTGATTAATTATCTAGATCCAGCACAGTCTGCCTTCAGACCTGGCCATGGCATGGAGAAGGCTTTGTTCGCCTTGGTGGATGACCTCCGCAGAGAGCTGGATAGGAGGAGTGTGTTCCTGTTGGTTCTCTTGGACATCTCAACAGCTTTTGATACCATTGACCATGGTATCCTTCTGAGGCGGCTCTCTGGGATGGGTATTGGGGACGCTGTGCTGCAGTGGCTCTGCTCCTTCCTGGAGGGCCGCTCTCAGTTGGTGAAGCTGGGAGACATCTGCTCAGACCCCTGGCCTTTGACCTGTGTGGTCCCGCAAGGTTCTATTCTTTCTCCTATGCTGTTCAACATCTAAATGAAACCGCTGGGTGAGGTCATCCGGAGTTTTGGAATTGGATGCCACCTCTACACAGATGACACTCAACTCTACTACTATTTTCCACCTGATTCCAAGGAAGCCCCCCGTGTCCTGAACCGGTGCCTGGCTGTTGTGCAGAACTGGATGAGGGCTAACAGGCTGAACCTTAATCCAGACAAGACAGAGGTCCTCCTGGTCAGTCATGCGGCCAATTGGGGTATTGGTTGGCAACCTGTGCTTGACGGGGTTACACTCCCCCTAAAGGCGCAGGTCTGCGGTTTGGGTGTCCTCTTGGACTCGTTGCTGACACTTGAAACTCAGGTGTTGGTGGTGGCCGGGAGGATATTTGCACAATTAAAGCTTGTGCGCCAACTGTGACCGTACCTCGAGAAGCCTGACTTGGCCACAGTGGTCCATGCCTTAGTCACCTCTAGGTTGGAATTACTGCAACGCACTCTATGTGGGACTGCCCTTGAAGACGGCCTGGAAACTTCAAATGGTTCAACGGGGGGCAGCCAGATTGTTAATGGGAGCATACTATAGGGAACGGACAACCCTCCTATTGAAGCAGCTCCACTGGCTGCCGATAACCTTCCAAGCCCAATTCAAGGTGCTAGTCATCACCTATAAAGCCCTAAATGGTTCGGGTCCGGCTTATCTTTGTGGTCACATCCCTTACTATGAACCTCCAAGAACCTCTCGCTCCCACTGCTGTCTCAAACACACCTTCTTTTTGGCAGCCTCCCGGCTCTGGAATTACCTTCCGAGGGAAATTAGATCAGCCCCAACACTGGCAACATTCCGAAAAGGATTGAAAACATGGATATTTCAGTGTGCGCTCGATTGAACAGGCAAACTGGACGCTAGTCCTCTCCAATGTCCCCACTCATCCTATCTACTGCACACATATATATTTCACCGCCTGACCCCATTGAATACTCCAACAGTGCTTTAATTGTTCGTTATGTTTTAATGGTTTATATGCTTGTTTTACATGCTTGTTTTATGCGTTCTTGTTTTAAATGTATTTATACTGTATTTTATGATGTTTATGTGTTTTTGTTTTGTTATTTATAGTAGATATTTGTAGTAGTATTGGTTAAAAATAGATGAGTAGTATTTCCTTAATATTTATACATATAATTTATTTGTTCATGTTATTATTGTCATGTTATGATTTCTTCCTTTCAATAAAAATTATTAACTACAACTTCAAAAACCATTAAATCTGGTCCTAATTTTTTGGGTACCGTAGAACATGTCTCCTCCTTTCTGTGACAGCTCTCATCCCCCAGAGCCCACCAGAAGCATCTTGCAGTTTCTCAAGTTGCTCCAGACAGGAAAAAAAAATGTCATCCCCTAGTCTGTTGTTCACCAAGCTGAACATGTCCAGCCCCTTCAGCCTTTCCTCATATGTATTGTTGTTCATTATTATCCTTGTTGACCCTTCTCCCGTCTCACTCTAACTTGTCTATATCCTTAAAATGTGATGACGAGAACTGAATGTGATACTCCAGATAAGATTTGACCAATGCAGATTATACAAGGGCTATCTACAAAGTAGGTTACGTTTTGGATTTTAAAAAGGACAAAGTATAGGAGAAATCATTTACCATATGCAGCTGAAAGACACATTCCAATACTACAATCTCACGTAATCCCCAATGAAATCTAGGCATGTCTCATATAGATAAATGAGTTTGAAAAGGTCTGCTCCAGTAAATTTGCCGCCTCTCTCCTCCGTTTCCAACAATGGGGGTGTGGCTGGCAGCACAGTGTTTGGGCTACGCTGCAGGAAGGGAGAAGGGGGAAGAGTTGAGGACACAAGCGGGGAATTTACTGGGGCAGACATTTCAAACTCATTTATCTATATGAGATGTGCCTAGATTTCAGTGGGGATTACATGAGATCGTAGTATTGGAATGTATCTTTCAGCTGCATATGGTAAATGATTTCTCCTATACTTTGTCCTTTTTAAAATCCAAAACGTAACCTACTTTGTGGATAGCCCTTGTATAATCTGCATTGGTCAAATCTTATCTGGAGTATCACATTCAGTTCTCGTCATCACATTTTAAGGATATAGACAAGTTAGAGTGAGACGGGAGAAGGGTCAACAAGGATAATAATGAACAACAAAACATATGAGGAAAGGCTGAAGGGGCTGGACATGTTCAGCTTGGTGAACAACAGACTAGGGGATGACATTTTTTTTTCCTGTCTGGAGCAACTTGAGAAACTGCAAGATGCTTCTGGTGGGCTCTGGGGGATGAGAGCTGTCACAGAAAGGAGGAGACATGTTCTATGGTACCCAAAAAATTAGGACCAGATTTAATGGTTTTTGAAGTTGTAGTTAATAATTTTTATTGAAAGGAAGAAATCATAACATGACAATAATAACATGAACAAATAAATTATATGTATAAATATTAAGGAAATACTACTCATCTATTTTTAACCAATACTACTACAAATATCTACTATAAATAACAAAACAAAAATACATAAACACAAAAATAAAACAAATACAGACAAACACAACTAATAAAAATAAAATTAATCTACAAACCTCTCACTCGCTGATGTTTTTTTAAATTCTAACTAGTTTACTCCCCTTAAATACTAAGTATAATCACACTTGTAACATACTGCTAGTTCATAAATCCCACAATTAATGAATACCCCCATCATTGTTATAACATGTTATTTAATAATCTCAGTCTTGAATTTGGACAAATATTTCCACTCTATTAGCCTAATAATTTATTCATCTTAATTAGTTCACAATTTTTTACCAGCCATTATGACAATCTTTAGACTTCTGTTTTCTATCCTCTTGTGGTCCATATGGTTGATCCTCCTGTCCTTCACTTCCACTTTGATATATATCGTTCTTGTTACAGCGTCTCTTCCTCTCAGTAACGTGGCATCTCACTAAGATGACCACTGCTTCTCTATGCAGATTTTTCTGACTGGGTTCATACCAAACCTGTTGACAGATCTTAACCTCCTGACTGAAGTCTTCATGTAAATCTTCGAGTTTTCATAGGAGAGTAGATTTTGATTGAGCCTTAGAAGCAACTTCTTGACAGTAAGAGCAGTTTGGCAATGGAAATAATTAAAAAGAGAGGTGGTGGGGTCTCTTTCTCAGGATGTCTGAAAAAAGAGACTGGACAAATATCTGCTGGAATGCTTTAGCTGAAGATTCTGCATTGCATGCAGTGGCTCATGAAAACCCTTCCAACTCTATGATTCTATGCTATTATATTATATTATATTATATTATATTATATTATATTATATTATATTATATTATAATCAGAGGAAGGCAAGGGCAAACAAACTTTGAACAAAAGATATCAGAAACAACTTGAAGGCACACAATATATTTTACTATTATATTATCTGTATATATAAAAGGGTAGTGACATTTCAGCCTAGGACAAAACAACAAAACTACACGTCCCAGAAACACTAAACTTGGCAGCACAACCCCTCATCCATGCCTCTACGTTCATACCACAAACAGCTCCAGCTACTCCAGAAAACGGCCAGGCTTTGAGGCTGCAAGGCTATTCACTGCTATCTATATACAGTAGAGTCTCACTTATCCAACATAAACGGGCCGGCAGAATGTTGGATAAGCAAATATGTTGGATAATAAGGAGAGATTAAGGAAAAGCCTATTAAACATCAAATTAGGTTATGATTTTACAAATTAAGCACCAAAACATCATGTTATACAACAAATTTTACAGAAAAAGTAGTTCAATAAACAGTAATGCTATGTAGTAATCACTGTATTTATGAATTTAGCACCAAAATATGATGATATATTGAAAACATTGACTACAAAAATGTGTTGGATAATCCAGAACGTTGGATAAGCGAGTGTTGGATAAGTGAGACTCTACTGTATATAAAAGGGTAGTGACATTTCAGCCTAGGACAAAACAACAAAACTACATGTCCCAGAAACACTAAACTTGGCAGCACAACCCCTCACCCATGCCTCTATGATCATACAACAAACAGCTCCAGCTACTCCAGAAAACGGCCAGGCTTTGAGGCTGCAAGGCTATTCACTGCTATCTATATATATAAAAGGGTAGTGACATTTCAGCCTAGGACAAAACAACAAAACTACACGTCCCAGAAACACTAAACTTGGCAGCACAACCCCTCATCCATGCCTCTACATTCATACAACAAACAGCTCCAGCTACTCCAGAAAATGGCCAGGCTTTGAGGCTGCAAGGCTATTCACTGCTATCTATATATATAAAAGGGTAGTGACATTTCAGCCTAGGACAAAACAACAAAACTACATGTCCCAGAAACACTAAACTTGGCAGCACAACCCCTCACCCATGCCTCTACGTTCATACAACAAACAGCTCCAGCTACTCCAGAAAACGGCCAGGCTTTGAGACTGCAAGGCTATTCACTGCTATTCCACCTGGCCAACAAAGGATTCCCATAAGCCACAGCAACACGTGGCCGGGCACAGCTAGTACTATTATATTGAAGAGGGGAAGCTGGGAAGACATTTCCATATTGTCTTCTGTGCCATCAGCTGGAGGCCCCTCCCCCCAATAACGTGCTATGCTAAATATATAATATGTGTGTATGTGTGTGTGTGTGTGTGTGTGTATATATAGTATATAATATATAATATAATTTACAATAATAAATAAGAATATATTGTACATACATGAAATATTGATAATATTATAATGTAATGCAATATAATACTAATAATAATATAATATAATAATATTAATTATATATTATTTATTACATATAATATTACTGTAATATTACAGTATAGTGGTGTGATGCAACATGCTGGTATATAGTGCTAGTGTTGTGCTGTGCTAGTGATATAATACACTGTTTGTAAATAATATTATTTGTAAGATGCTCTGAGTCCCCTTCGGGGTGAGAAGGGCGGAATATAAATATAATAAATATATAAATATATAAATAACAACAATTGGAATCTTCAATGCACAAAATTTGTACTACAATATTGCAACACTGTCCCAACCTAAACAATCTTTACAAGTTTGGTATTTGGATTAATCAAATAAAGTTTTATCTTCACTGCTACCAATTCGATTTTCAACTTCCCACTCTCATCAAGGAAATATAATCCATTGTCTTCAAATGTCTCTGCAAGTGAAAAAATGTGTAAGCACTTGTGGTTTTTCATAGCTGTTTCCGCTTGCTCTTTAGCATTCTTCATAAATATCCTTTATCTTTCTATATCGTCTCACTGAAGAGTTTCGTATTTTATACCCCTAAAATCCCTATCAGTTACAGAAACAGATCCAATTGACAAGTCCTTTCTGTTAATATTGATCTTTGTTATACTTCTGAGTAATTTCATTCACCCTCAAAAAACACAAATTCAAGATTCCTCAGGCTGTCTGTTATCGGGAAGTTTTTCATATTTGATTTTTAAGGTATTATTTATTTAAATAGACCACCCAATAAGAAGAAAAAAATGTGGAAGTCTTAAAAATTAAAAGAATAAATCAGGTGAAAAAAGTGACACAATGCAATCAAAACACTGCTGTATTGTTTTAAACTAAATTGTTTTTATATCTTTGTAAATTGCATTTTTTAAAACTGAAGGTTTGACTTGTTTAATACTGAGAATAGTTTTAACTCCATTCTAATATTTACTGATGGTATGTTTTGATTGCATTGTTCTTTTAAATTGTAAGCGACTTCAGAATTCAAATTTCGGGAGAAAGGAATGACACAAAGAAACATAATAACAACAACATACATTAACATAATAACAATATTAATGAGATTTTCAAAAAACTAAATTCAAGAAAAGAATAAAGTGATTTGTGTTGTGTTTTCAGTTTCCACAAGAACTACGGGTTCGGAACCAGGCATGTCAAGCTTCCCAGAAAGCCAGATGAGACACAGACAGGTTGAAGGTCAAATCAGAAGTTTCTTCTCAATGGCCAGTGGAGAGAATGTCAGCAGAGAAAGCTCTCCGAAGAACTGACATACTGCAATTGTAAATACAGAGCCAATTTATTACATTTGACCGCTATGAAAGATTCTTGCACTGACTTCTGATTAGCCTAGAATGTGTTCAGCTAGGATCTGGTTTGTGGTTAGTTTTAGATTTTCTTCGACATCATTGCTGATTGATCTTTGTTGTGGCAGGAAACTTAAATAAATGCAATTGGATTATTTGAAGAGTATATTCATTTAATGATCCACCCCCAAGTGGGGTGAGATTGGAAACGAATGCAGAATGGCAATCAATGATGGGCTTAATGTTCTGGCTCTGATGAATACAATGGTGTTAGTCCAAATAAACAATGGGTGTGTTGTCAAAAGCTTTCATGGCTGGAATCACAGGGTTGTTGTGTGTTTTCCAGGCTGTATTTATTTATTTATTTGTTACATCCTTTCTACCCTGCCCTTTTCACCCATCAGGGGACTCAGGGCAGCTTACAATATGAGCATATACATCAAAACAGTTTACATCATGTTTAAAAATCCGTTTAAATTAAAAATTACATTAAAATTAAGAGCTCACGTTAAAAACCTACATAATTATACATATAAATATACATTCAGGCGCGTTTCAAGTCCAAATGTATGGCCATGTTCCAGAAGCCTTCTCTCCTGATGTTTCACCCACATCTATGGCAGGCATCCTCAGAGGTTGTGAGGTATATTTCTCACAACCTCTGAGGATGCCTGCCATAGATGTGGGTGAAACATCAGGAGAGAAGGCTTCTAGAACATGGCCATACAGCCTGGAAAACACACAACGCAAACAATGGGTGCCTTAGAGTGATTGTCACCTCAATGGGAGCCACAAGTAAGGGTTTGGTTTGGAGCATAGGTGAGGAAATATTTCCAGATCATATTAGGAGAAATGAAGGCTTGTTTCCTGGGGTCCAGGGTATGTTGGGCAACATTTCAAGGTAATTCATGAAGGGATATCACAGGGCAAATCCAATACAATGCCACCAAGGACTCAGTGCCACAGTGGATGATGAAGCGGCAGCATATCCTCGTGAAGCTGGAAATGTTAAATATCCTCTGTGTTTCTGTCTGTATGTTGTATGTCTAATGGCATTGAATGTTTGCTATGTATATGTACATTGTGAACCACCCTGAGTCCCCTTCAGGGGAAGAAGGTGTGATGACTCATGGGCCTTGTAGTCCTGTTCCTAGTACTATTGTGGCAGACGAAGAGGAAAACATGGGATTTCCACCGGTTCAGCCAGAATCGGAGCCCCTGCACCTGGAGGATGTTTGCCCTCAAGAAGTCAGCCAAACAAGCCTTGGGCAGAATTCTCCCCCGTTTTCCCGAAAAGACAATTATAATAGAGTAGAGGAGCTAGGGAGGCTAATCGCCGGAGTCTCAGAATCGCAGCCAAACAATTAGCAGATTAGGTCTGCTTCCCTTGGGAAATTCTAAGGAGTCATGCATCTGGACGGAGTTGAGTTTCACTTCTCGTTCTCCAGGGAAAGGGTTCTTCTGGTGGGAAACGAGACCCTATTTAGGTGTTTTGCCGCAAAGGAAACCTTGCGGAGTCAACTCGTCAGCTTGAGGAGTGAGATCGTGTGTGGATTTAGTAATCCCAGTTCCTTGTTTCCCGGACCAAGTTCCAAGTCTGCCTTGTTTCACGTTTGACCGCGGACCTCGCCACGGACCTTGTTCTTGCTTCTTGTTGCCTCGTATCAAGTCTTGTTTTGCCAAGAATCTAGTTTGTTCTCCAGCCTTGTTGTCAAGCTTCAATGGACTAAAAGACCTTGTCATCTCCCCACACTATTGCTTGGCAAAGTGTGTGTTTCGGTTAATGGATTATAACTTTGGACTCTAATATCACATATTGGACATTATTTTCCTGGACTGTATTTGACCTTTCCTGAAAGGTCTACTTCTGAACTATATTCTTCACTTGTTTTTATTGACTTTATATATTCCTTTAATAAAGATATTAGATAGAATCTGGCCTCTGCGCATGGTTATTGGTGTTCTGTAGCCTGGGTCTTGACAGAAGGGTGGAATATAAATACTGTAAATAATAAATCTTATCCACATCAAGTAGTAACAACAATGCTAATTAAATCCCCTTCAGTTCCAGGATGGAACACAATAAAATTGTGAAAAATACAAAGGAAAGTAAATATTTCTGCAAGGAAATAGTTTCAAAATGTCAGATTGGATTTCTTTTCTTGGATTTTAAAAGGTTGTTCTTCGAAGATGAAATAATTCAGCCCTGTGGAATAATGCTGCACATAACTATATATACCGGAGAATAAAATTAAGTTGTTTTATAACTTCATTAGCAAATATTACAAGGTCTATATCAATACTAGTACTCTCTGTGTGTATGTGTGTGTGTAAATATAAATCATCTTCAGAGAAGGCTATCTGTCCTTCAAAAACAACAGCTTGCAATGTTTATATCTTAATGGAAGATGTTGATTAATGAGGCCATAAAATCAGGTATTTGGATATTTACAAGGTTTGACAAGCATCCTACTTGAAAATTAGTCACGGTAATGGGGTATATATCAATTTTTCAGGGGTCTGATTTTTCTCCCCCAGCCCCATAGAAAAACTTTTCTAAAAAGTGAATATTTTTATATGTCAGAGTAAAAAACTAAATCTCCGGAGTTTTGTCTTGATATGTCTGTCTGCCGTGCAATTGCGTTCCTTAATGAATGCTCAGGGCTCCCTTTCTAATTTTGGAATTGAGTAAAATGAATTTGCAATTGTTAGTCATTGGAGATTACAGTTAACACGAAGCCCTCCTACTGTTTATGTCTTATGCAAACAGTGTCTACTTAACAATGCCCATTGCAGCTAATTTGCAACTACAGAACTCAAAAATATTGCCTTGTAAAGTTTTAATAGAGCCCCATGCAACTCAATTATCCATTATTGGCATTTTTTCTCCCGGGACGATTAGTTGGAGGAAACTGGTGAACTCTGAAGTAAGAAAATCTCAGATGGAAAGCAGATTAATTATCTATCAAGAGATTGGGATCGGAGGAATGGACAACTCCCCTGACTCACCTTTGAGCAACCTGTTTTTCTTTGTAAAAAGATATTCCTTTGCCTGGAATTATCTCATTTAAAGTTTTGTTGGAGACTTCTCTCTAACGAGACTAGTTCCTATTCAAAGTTCATTCAGGAAGGAGTGAAGAATGAGTTTTTCCACTCAAGAAAGCACTCTTCAAATTCAGACGGTGCTTTTGGCGCACCTTAATAGGTCTCATGGTATTACTAGGTATTTTTTGGGCAGGCTGTTAATTTATTTTCTTTATCTATTCATACAAATTCTTAAGTTTCCATAAAGTCATCCACTTTCATCTCCAAAAGGAAAATATAGATAATTGAAAATCAGCACGGAATCTCAATACCGTGTATTGTAATAGGCAAAGGTAAAGGTTTTCCCCTGATATCAAGTCTAGTTGTATCCGACTCTGGGGGTTGGTGCTCATCTCCATTTCTAAGCTGAAGAGCCAGCGTTGTCCGTAGACACCTCCAAGGCCTTGTGGCTGGCATGACTGCATGGAGCATCGTTACCTTCCCACCGGAACAGTACCTATTGATCTCCTCACATTTGCATGTTTTTGAACTGCTAGGTTGGCAGAAGCTGGAGCTAACAGTGGGAGCTCACCCCGCTCCCCAGATTCGAACCGCTGACCTTTCAGTCACTAAGTTCAGCAGCTCAGTGGTTTAACCTGCTGCACCACCGGGGTACCACCCAATAAATTTTGCTCAGGTAAAAATACAAAACTGTAGATGTGAGACACCTCTGGAAATTTAAGACTCTGGAAGATTAGAAGACAGCTGAGAAAAGAAGACATTATCTTCATCAGTTAAGGGAATATTTATCATATAATAACATGAAGGATGCAGGTAGGCATGGGCAAACTTTGCCATCCAGGTGTTTTGTACTGGAGGAATTGTGGGAGATTAAGTCCAAACTACCTGGACGGCCGAAGTTTGCCCATGTCTGAGTGCAGATAACCTCTGCTGGGAAAATCCTCGCAAGAATCCTTGCAAACGGCCTTCTACCTGTCTCAGAAGACACCCTCCCAGAATCCCATAACGGCTTCCTCCCCTCCAGAGGAAGAGTGGACATGATCTTCACTGCAGGACAACTCCAAGAAAAATGCAGGGAACAAAATCAACCTTTGTACGTGGCATTCATTGATCTTGCAAAGGCATTTGATACAGTGAATCGCAGTGCTCTCTGGACCATCTTCCAAAAAATCAGATGCCCTGACAAATTTGTGAACATCCTGTGGCTCCTCCGTGATGACATGACGGCAACAAACTTGGACAGCAATGGCTCCCAAAGTGACCCATTTAAAGTGGAATCAGGTGTCAAACAGGGATGTGTCATTGCCTCAACCTTATTTTCCATCTTCATTGCTATGATACTTCATCTTGTTGATGGGAAGCTTCCCATTGGAGTGGAAATAATGTATCAGACAGATTTTATTTATTTATTTACAGCATTTTTATCCCGCCCTTCTCACCCGAGGGGACTCAGGGCGGCTTACAAAGATCGGCAAAATTCAATGCCCAAAATACAGTCATTAAAAGCAAAAACAATACATACAAATTAATCAATAAAACACTATTAAAACACATTATAAAATTTAAAACATCTGTGTGATTGAAACCATTCATCCAGGACCTCGTGCTTAAACCTTGATTCAGACCATGTCGATTTAGGTGATTTTTCATTGAATGCTTGGGCACACAGCCATGTCTTTAAAGCCTTACTAAAGCCCAGAAGAGTTGGGGCTTGTCGGATGTTGCTAGGGAGGGTGTTCCACAGCCAAGGAGCCACTACCAAGAAGGTCCTGTCCCCCTGCTGTGCTTGCGAGGCCAGTAGGACCGAGAGTAGGGCTTCTCCGGATGATCTTAGAGTTCTAGGTGGCTCATAAAAGGAGATACGTTTGGACAAGTAATTTGGGCCAGAACCGTTTAGGGCTTTATAGATCAAAACCAGCACTTTGAATTGGGCTCGGTAGCATATAGGCAGCCAGTGGAGCTGGCTTAGCAGGGGGGTGGTACGCTCCCTGTATGCCACCCCAGTTATTAATCTGGCTGCCTCCCGTTGTACTAGTTGGAGGTTCTGGGCCGTCTTCAAAGGCAACCCCACGTAGAGAGCATTGCAGTAATCCAAATGGGATGTAACCACACCGTGGACCACCATGGCCAAGTCAGACTTCCCAAGGTACGGGCGCAGCAAGCGCACAAGTCTCAATTGTGCAAATGCTCCCCAGGCCACCGCTGAAACCTAGGGTTCCAGGCTCAGTGATGAGTCCAGAAGAACACACAGATTGCGAACCTGCGTCTTCGGGGGGAGTGCGACCCTATCCAACTGTTTGGCCCTACGACTGACCAGGAGGACCTCTGTCTTGTCTGGATTCAATTTCAATTTGATGGCAAGCTATTTAACCTCAGCAGACTGAAAGCTAAAACCAAGGTCACAACATATGTTATAGAACTCCAATATGCTGATGACAACGTAGTCTGTGTGCATTCAGGAGAAGATCCACAAGCCACTCTAAACACCTTTGCAGAAGTATACAAGAAGCTTGGCCTCTTATTGAACATCGAGAAAACCAAAGTGCTCTTCCAGCAATCATCAACCAATCCCTCTGCAATGCCAGAAATATAGCTTAATGGTGTAAGATTAGAAAATGTTGACCATTTCCGCTACCTTGGCAGCCACCTCTCCACAAAAGTCAACATTGACACGGAAATACACTGTCTGAGCTCTGCGAGTGCAGCGTTTTTCCGAATGAAGCAGAGAGTGTTTGAGGATTGGTACATTTGTAGGGAGACCATGGTGCTTGTTTATAAAGCTATTGTAATCCCAACCCTGTTATATTCCTGTGAAACGTGGACAGTCTACAGACGTCACACTCAGCTCCTGGAATGATTCCATCAGGGTTGCCTCTGAAAAATCCTGCAAAGCTCTTGGGAAGACAGGCGGACAAATGTCAGCATGCTGGAAGAAGCAAACACCACCAGCATTGAAGCAATGTTCCTATGCCATCAAATTCGCTGGACTGGCCACGTTGTCCGAATGCCCGATCACCATCTCTCAAAGCAATTATTTATTTATTTCCAGTATTTATATTCTGCCCTTGTCACCCCGAAGAAGACTCAGGGAGGATCACATTGCACATATAAGGCAAACATTCAATGCCATAACATAGAACAGAGACAGACGCAGTCACGGGCTGGCCTCGAACTCATGACCTCTTGGTCAGAGTGATTTGTTGCAGCTGGCTGCTAACCAGCCTGCGCCACTACCCAGGCTGTACTCCCAACTCAAGAACGGAAAACGGAATGTTGGTGGACAGGAAAAGTGATTTAACGATGGGCTTAAAGCTAACCTTAAAAACTGTGGCATAGATACCGAGAACTGGGAAGCCCTGGCCCTTGAATGCTGAAACTGGAGGTCAGCTGTGACCAGCAGTGCTGTGGAATTTGAAGAGGCACAAATGGAGGGAGAAAGGGAGAAATGTGCCAAGAGGAAGGCATGTCAAGTCAACCCTGACCAGAATAACCTTTCACCCTGAAACCGATGCCCTCACTGTGGAAGAACATGCAGATCACGAATAGGGCTCCACAGTCACCTATGTATCCACCACCAAGACTTGGAAGGCTATCATATTCGGACAACAAGGAATCGCATAAAAAAATAGGTTGCAACTTTAATATCTTAAATCTTGTCAAGACGTACAGCAGAATTCAATGCAAGCCTATTCAAAAATAAGTAGTACTAATGGATTCAGTGATTCATTCAATCCAATAAATATTATGCCTAGGATATCAGCCTCAATGTGTACGAGAATGATTACTAACAAAGTATTGCTTTGGCTTGTTTATGTATAGAAGGAATATTTAAGTATGTTTGTTCCGAAGGAAGTGTTGCTTAAGTCTGCAGTCCTAAAGGGGCAATCATGAGTTTTTACACTCATAACACAAATATTTAATTGTATTTTTTAACCATTTTTATGTTTATATGTATATGTATTCACCTTTTAAATTCTATTGTAGCATGCCACTGTTAGACGCCATGAGTCCCTATGGGGAGAAATGTGGGATTAAAATAAATACATAAAACAACGGTAGGCTTTCATGGCCGTAATCACTGGGTTGCTGTGAGTTTTCTGGGCTGCATGGCCATGTTCCAGAAGCATTCTCTCCTGACGTTTTGCCCACATTGATGGCAGACATCCTCAGAGGTGTGAGATCTGTTGGAAACTAGGCAAGTGGGGTTAACATATCTGTGGAAAGTCCAGATTGGGAGAAAGAGGTCTTGTCTCTTTGAAGCAAGTGTGAATGTTTCAATTGATTACCTTGATTAGCATTGAAAAGCCTTGCAGCTTCAAAGCCTGGCTGCTTCCTGTCCAGGGGAATCTTTTGTTGTAAGGTGTTAGCTGGCCCTGATTGTTTCTTGTCTGGAATTCCCCTTTCTTCTGAGTGTTGTTATTTATTTACTGTCCTGATTTTAGAGTTTTTAAATACTGGTAGCCAGATTTTGTTCATTTTCATGGATCCTCCAGTCTGCTGAAATTGTCCACATGCTTGTGGATTTCAATGGCTTTGCTGTGTAGTCTGACAAGGTGACTGTTAGCGTGGTCCAGCATTTCTGTGTTCTCCAATAATATGTTGTGTCCAGGCTGGGTCATCAAGTGCTGACTTCTCAGGTTGAGTTACTCTGAAGTGCCTTTCATGTTCCTTGAATCGTGTTTGGGCATTGCTGCTGCATTTGCTGGTCCCTATGTAGACTTGTCCACAGCTGCATGATATACGGTAGACTCCTGCAGAGGTGAGAGCATCCCTTAGCATTTGTTGGATTTTCTTCATGGGCCTGTACATAGCCTGTAGCGTAGGTTGTTTCTTCATTGGCTTCCCTATGTGGTCAGTGGTTCCCTAGATGATGTATGGTAAGAACACTTTTCCTCTGGGTGGATCTTTGTCCTTACTCTCGTGGCTTGTTCTTGGCCTTGCAGCTCTTCTGATGTCTGTGGTGGAGTCTCCATTGGCCTGTAGAGTCGAGTTTAGGTGGTTCAGTTCACTCCCTCCCGAGGGAGATCAGGCTAGCTCCTACCTTCCAAATCTTCCTCACACAATTAAAGACCTGGTTTTCCGACAAGCCTTCAGTCATGTTTAGACTCTTTTATAATACAGATGAGTACTGTTAAGACTCTTTTTTAACACTTTACAATTATGAGATCAAAACCGCTGTTTTATCTACAGCAATTGCTATGTTTTTACTGGGGGTACTGTGAATTTATGATGTTATATTGACTGTTTATTGCCTATGTTTTGTTTTGCACTTGTATTTTGTGTCACACCTTGAGTGTTTTGTGAAGGTGGTGAGATACAAATAAAGTATTATTATTATTATTATTATTATTATTATTATTATTAAAGGGGGTGGGGGTTGCAGTTTCTTTTTGCACCATTTGCCAGGGCTTTGACTGATTTGATTTTTTTGACTTGCCTCCAACAGACAAAAGACTTCTTTCTTCCACCCTGGACCTTCCACAGATATATAAACCCCACTTGCCTAGTCTCCAACAAACCTCACAACTCCTGAGGATGCCTAAAATAGATGTGGGTGAAACGTCAGGAGAAAATGTTTCTGGAACATGGCCACCCAGCCTGGAAAACTCACAGCAACCCAATAAAACAACTACAGTAGAGTCTTGCTTATCCAATGTAAACGGGCCGGCAGAACGTTGGTTAGCAAATATGTTGGATAATAAAGAGAGATTAAGGAAAAGCCTATTAAACATCAAAATAGGTTATGATTTTACAAATTAAGCACCAAAACATCATGTTATACAACAAATTTGACAGAAAAAGTAGTTCAATATGCAGTAATGCTATGTAGTAATTACTGTATTTACGAATTTAGCACCAAAATATCATGATGTATTGAAAACATTGACTACAAAAATGTGTTGGATAATCCAGAACGTTGGATAAGTGAGACTCTACTGTATAAGGAATGGATGAAAAATCCTGGTAATTCATTTCTTATCGCTTACTTTATATCTGTGCTTATTCTCAATTGATATCAAAAGTTCCCTCATTTGTTTTTCTCCTTCTTGATGGATCTTGTAGTATTTTTCTGCATTACTGCTGTCAAAATATAACAATGAACACATAATGATAACAACAATCCATATTCTCAGGACCAATATCTTTGGTTGTTTTTCCTTTTTTCCCCCCTGGAATTTTCTTTTATAGTACTGTATTCTAGTTTCGTTTCTTTTTGTTTCTAAGCTTTCTCCTTTTAAAACTGTCAATCAAAAGCAAATCAGAATATGGGCTTGTCCAGAAGTGAGCAGAGCACACCTGGAAGGGCTTGATTGCTGGGAATCCCTTCCAATGCTGTGATTCCCTGCGTGGGAGGGGCTGTTGCGGTGCTCGGTACAAACTACAATCCCCATAGAGCAATCCGAAGTTTGCCGAGAGCCATGCGCATGCGTAGTCCTACAGAGGGTGGCGCTTGCTGAATTCGAAAGCTTTTCTTTTATCAATGAACGCTAGTCCGAACCCCGGAGAGTCGACTTAAGAGTTCCCGCGCATGCGCTGTGGCTACATTCGACGCAATGGGGCAGTTCAGTGCCGGTCTGCTGCTACAGGTGGCTGCTTTGTCTTTGTTGCTCTTTTGTTGGGAGGCGAAATCAACAGGTGAGTGAGTGCAGGATAATGTAATGCCGACCTAATACTAGTTTCCAGCGGGAGGTTGCACTTAATTGTTCCAAAAAGGGAGGAACAATGGGCAAAAGGGAGAATTGTTCTAAAAAGGGAGAGACAAGAGGCATACTTGGGCCCTCCAGATGTTTTGGACTCCAACTCCCACCATTCCTAACAGCCTACCGGCTGTTAGGAATGGTGAGAGTTGGAGTCCAAAACACCTGGAGGGCCCAAGTTTGCCCATGCCTGATCTATACTGTAGATTCAATGCAGTTTGGCACCACTTTTAACTGCTATGGAATCCTGAGAGCTGTAGTTTTACAAGGTTTACTTTTCAGGCTGTGGCTAAGTACTGTGGAATCCTGGGAATTGTAGTTTAGTGAAGTAGGAGCACTATTTGGCAGAGAAGGCTGGAGATCCTGTAAAACTACAAGTCTTTGGATCCCATAGTCCTGACTGAGCCATAATAATAATGGAAAATGAACACGCAAAGGTACTATGGGACTTCCGAATCTAGACTGACAAAGTTCTGGAACACAACACACCAGACATCACAGTTGTGGAAAAGAAAAAGGTTTGGATCATTGATGTCGCCATCCCAGGTGTCAGTCGCATTGACGAAAAACAACAGGAAAAACTCAGCCGCTATCAGGACCTCAAGATTGAACTTCAAAGACTCTGGCAGAAACCAGTGCAGGTGGTCCCGGTGGTGATGGGCACATTGGGTGCCGTGCCAAAAGACCTCAGACAGCATTTGGAAACGATAGGCATTGACAAAATTACGATCTGCCAACTGCAAAAGGCCACTCTACTGGGATCTGCGCGCATCATCCGAAAATACATCACACAGTCCTAGACACTTGGGAAGTGTTCGACTTGTGATTTTGTGATACGAAATCCAGCATATCTAGTTTGCTGTGTCATAAAAATAATATAATAAACAACTTTATTTGTATTGCGCCCTATCTCCCCAAGGGGTCTCAGGGTGGATTCCAACATACAATGGCAAACATTCAAAGCCATGGCATTTGATGTCGTGTCAAACTACAATACCGATATATCCTAAGTCTTGGAAAATTTCCGTTTCTCCTAACGGCTGTGTTCAATTCCCCAACTGCTTCCTGATAGCATCTGCTTCAAGGAATAATATATTTGTTCCTCAAACAAGTTGGAGTTCAGTGTGTTGTCAAAGGCTTTCCTGACCAGAATCACTGCGTTGTTGTGAGTTTTCCAGATTCTATGGCCATGTTCCAGAAGCATTCTCTCCTGACGTTTCACCCACATCTATGGCAGGCATCCTCAGGGATAATGTTTGCCGTATATATGTTGTGGTCCACCCTGAGTCCCCTTCTGGGTGAGAAGGGCAGAATATAAATGATTTCAATAAATAAATAAATAATGAGGTCTGTTGGAAGCTAGTCAAGTGGGGTTTATATATCTGTGGACGGTCCAAGGTGGGAGACAGAACTCTTGTCTGTTGGAGGCAAGTGTGAATGTTGCAATTAATCATCTTGATTAGCATTGAAAAGCCTTCCCATTTCAAAGCCTGGCTGATTCCTGCCTGGGGAGAATCCTTTGTTGGGAGGCCATTAAATAAAGAACAGCACTCTGAAAACAGGGGAATTCCAGACATGAAACAATCAGGGCCAGCTAACACCTCCTAACAAAGGATTCCCCATGGGTCTTCCTCGGACCCATTGCATTAGTAAGGGGATCACCGTATATTACTCCAATCAGCTGCAGTTTTGTATCTAAACAGGAGATTGGATCTAGGCCAAACTGTATCACATAATATGCATCTCTTAACTGGCACAGCCTTCTATGGTCTGCATTTGTCAGTGCAGTTGGAAGTAGTACATCTCAATAATTGTTGCAAGATTCCTCAAAATGTCGTTTTGTTTGTATTTCAGATACCAGGTGGAAAAAATACATGGGCCAGATTGAAAGAGCTGTGGAGAACTACAGGCCATGTGTGACGGAAAATTGTCGCTGCTATCAAAAGTAAGGGGGTGGGGCGTTATCTCTGAAATTTCAGTTAATACAGTATTCCCTCACTTATCGCGGGGGTTATGTTCCAGGAAATCCACGAAGTAGGGACGCTATTTTAATTTTAATAGTTGTACATTATTTTATTTACCCCATTGCTGCTCCTTCTCCTCCTCAGGGAAGAAGGAACGCCGCTCTGCTCGGTGAGTGAGTGATGGAAGGTGGGCGGCAGAAGAGCCTGGAAGAGGTGGCCAGACTCCTGCCGCTGCTCCAGAGACCTCCACGTGTCCCGCCCCCTCTTCCAAATCCTCCATGTTTCCTGGCATGGCTGACTGGAGCAGCGGCAGAAGAGGAGTCTGCCCTCCTCTTCCAGGCTCTTCAGCTGCCGCTGCCGCCCGCCCTCCATCGCTCACTCATGGAACAGAGCGGCGTTCCTTCTTCCCTGGCAGAGGCAGACAGAGCCACATGGCAGGGCCAAAGCAAGGGGGCAGCCCTGAGGAGGAGAAGCAGCAGCAATGGAGCAAATAAATAAATAATTTTCCCGCAAAACAGTGGGTCCACGATAAGCGAACCGCGAAGTAGCAGGGGAACACTGTATTTACAGAATGGAAATGGGGTGGAAAACATACTTTGTGTTTGAAAGGTCTCAGATTCAGTGCACAATTGATATAGTTGAATAGACAACATGTAGCAAACATTCTTTGTCTGCTCCCATAGAGATGAGTTAGTAGTCGGGTTAGCTAATATCTGTGATGGGATGTCATGTTAAAACTATGTATCGGGATGAAATATAGGATTCCCAAGCTCTCCTTTCCTCTTCAACTTGCATCTGAGCTGGTATCTCTTTGATACCCATTTTAAGCTGCAGTGTTAAGAGCAGTCACACCAGATGCATTGCATAAAGTAGAACAATACATGCACATGTGTTGTGCCAGTTGGAGTACATGACCTGGGACTAGAATTTAGAAAGGCTTTTTAAAAGGGTATTGTCTCCAAAATCCTCCAACTGGGCTGGCCATTGGCCATCTATGTGGGGAGTATTGGTGTTTTATTCCCCCAAAGTAACTTTTCCATGCTCTCCTCTTGGCCAGGTATACAGATACTACTCAGGTCATGCAATTCATGGCAACCTTGCTGCTGCCATTATGCAGCCATCAGCATGGTAGCTCTGTCCAGAGCTCCCTGTTTCCTCAGTCAGGGATCATTTTCAGGTTGTTGTCGTCGATGTGTGCTTGCAAGTCATTTTCTAACCTATGGCAACTCTATCATGGGGTCTTCTAGGCCACATTTGCTTTGCCATTGTCTCCCTCTAAGGCTGAGAGTGCGTGACTTGCCAAGTGACCCAGTAGATTTCCATGGCTGAGCAGGGATTTGAACCAGAGTCATAATCCAGGGCTCAAACCACTAGATGGTGCTGGCTGATACTATTTACAATAAATTGGGCAAGGGCTACTGGGTTGCCTAGGCTATAAAAAGGAAGGGGTTACCCTGAGTGTCATTTAATACAATAAAATACTTTTGCTGTCTTGGGAACATTCTGTGGGATGCTGGGATTTACAGTTTGGGGAAGGTCATTTAGAATTCCCAGCTTGAAAGATATAGCACCTCATCAAAAATCAGTCCCAGGGTTCCACAATGTTGCCACAACACTTGGAGTGGAATCATTGTATATTGTGAAAGGACTCGGGAGAATGGGAATGATTGGAGAATGAAAGATGTATATCCATAGCTGTTGCCGTTGACACCCTTCAGTAGCCACCTAGTATCTCCTGCCTCGGGGCACATCTACACTGACCATTTAATGCAGTTTGAAGATAACTTGACAGCGTGGTGTTCAGATGACACACTCCATGAATGCACACCAATGCACATTAAAAGCTTTAAACCAGGGTAGGCAAAGATGGGAGATACTCTGAAATAGCACCCTTAATTTGCATCAGTAAATCTATGCATAAACCACAATGTATGGTGAAACCAATTAAGGGACAGGCACTCCAGCAATCTGTACATGCACATTGCAGCAGGTGGAAATGGGGAAAAAACCCTATTTCTCCACAGTCAATTAGTCATGGATACTGCAGATATGAACCAGTTCAAGGCCAGCTTCTGTGGTGCTTATAAACATTATGCAAGTCTCGCACCATTTCCAGGACCTCACCTGTAATCATTCGTACAATGAAATTGCTTCTTCCTCTTCTGGTTTCACACCAACCTAAATAGTAAATGTAGATGTGTCCGCAGTCTGTCTAATACTACACTTGATCTTAGCCAAAATGCCAAGAAGTTATGGTAGGGCTGTCCCTGAATCTATAATGGTATTTCACAATTAGAACTTGGAAAATCCCCTCTTTTGAAATAACAACTATCAGAATTTCCATGCAGACTGGGAGATTCTGTGGGATGTAATCTAAAGCCAAAATTACTTCCTGAATATCTCATTAGACTTTTGTTCTACTATTTTTCCCTAAAGTGTTTAATGGCATCTCTTATTCTTAGAGTGAGGGAACAGGATTTGGATCCCTTTCAAGAGGGAATCTCTGAGGAGTTACTGTCAGAAGCAATCAGCCGACGACTCGGGACTCACTACCAGATCATTGCGAAGAAGTTGTACCGCGAGCATGACTGCATGTTCCCTGCCAGGTGAGAGCAATACAAAATCCACCCCGTTAAGAGGAAAGCCTCCCTGGCCTCCTTAACCTCTGGGTCATTGAGCAGAAAATGTTTGAAAGGGCTCCATTCCACGCCAAGAGGAGGGAAGTGATGAAGCCTTACTGTGCCTGCCGTGTAGCAATTGCACCGACTTTTCTAAGAAATCAATACTGACACTGCACTTTTGGTGTGTGAGCAGGTGTTATGGGTTACAAGCTGAAGGAAACTGGGAATAAATGCCTCGGGAGAACAAGGATAATTGAAAGGGATAACTGGTGGAGTTGGTTAAAACAGGAGTTGTTCGGGTGTCAGAAGGGGCTTGTGGCTGCACTCAGTCTGATTTGTAGTTCTTGTTGAAAAGCAGTGTTCACAAGATCCCTTACCTGTTATTTTCTTGTCTTCTCCCATTCCTGTCTTGTTCACCTATTGCTGCATTTTTCCTGGCACAGATACTGAAACACCTATAACATCAGTGTAGTGCACTGTTAGGAATAAATTATATCAAGGATCAAATACTCAGCTGCACAATTTACTAGCTGACCCAGCCTGCCTCACAGGGCTGTTAGGGGAATGCAGTGAAGGAGAATGCATAGCTCTAAGGGCCCATCCTTAGCCATAAAACCCAGAATATCTAGGCAGAAAATCCCACAATACCTGATTTGAACTGGGATATCTGAGTCCACACTACCATATATTCCAGTTCAATGCAGATAATCTTTTTATTCATATGCCTGGAAGGGGCCCCAGTTGCCCTTGGGTCCTTAGAAGAAGATGGAATTTGTTGATAACATGTTGCAAGCAATGATATTACTGTATTTACTCGAGTCTAATGCACCATCGAATCTAATGCTCACCTCAGTTTTCAAACCCCTGAAACAAAAAAAAAAGAAAAAAAAAGAATTTGCTGCCTAATGTAATGTGCAGCAGTAATAAGTTCACTCTTTGTCATTTGGCCAAAAAAAGTGTGCATTACAGTTGCTGCCTGCTTAGAACTCCTTCTTTAAAAACCAAAGTGTCAGAACACCAAAGCTTCCAGTGAAAGGAAAACTTTGGGGTGCATCTATGTTGTAGAATGAATGCACCTTAATTGCTTTGGTTCAGTGCTATGGAATCATGGGGGCTGTAGTTTACAAGGCCTTCTCTGCTGATGCCTCACCAAAGTACAAATCCCAGGATCCCATAACATTGAGCTTTGACCATTAAATTAGAGGTGACGCCCCTCAAAGAGGAGCTCCAGGTGCAGCTCCTAAAGCAGCTTCCTCTTTGGCTTTGGCTCAGCACTAAGATGACTGTATGACACCAACCTTAATGTGCACCCTAATTTTGGCGAGGTAATTTAGCCAGAAATGGTGAGCATTAGATTTGCATAAATAGGGTATTTAATGATAAAATATTACATACTTTTTGTAGTGAATAACAATATCACAAGTAATGTTACTCCAAATGTCTTACTTTTAGAGGTCATTTGGGGGATTTGTTCTATTTTTGGACTCTATATTTTTATTTTATTTATATCTCACCTTTCTCTCAAGGTGAAATCTAAGGTGGCTTATGTCCTTGGGCAGCAGATCAGTATTATTATTCCCATGTTAGATGACAGAATTGGAGTCCTATGGTATTGGAGATCGATTTGTACCCCAATAAAAGGTGGTGCACATTGGAATCACATTGGAGGACCTAGATGTGCCTAGAGAGAACACTTCTCTGGCTTTTCTAGGTCTTCCAGAACAATGTTCAACTTCGTCCAGAAAAGTTTTTTTAAAAATAATACTTACAGATTTTTGACTTGGATGGGGATCCTGCACCCTTATCCATCTCTTCCACCAGGCCTACCCAGTCAACTTTCAATCATGAGTTTTGATTTACATTCTAATGCTACTACATGTCAATTCTGTATCTGTGTTTGGTGCAAGTTTTTATATTTTTGTGTTTTTATCTATGTAATTTCTTGTATATATTTTATGTTCATATGTTTTTGACTTTGTTGTGCCCCATTGTGAGCCATCAGGAGAGGCGGATAATGATGATAATAATAATAATAATAATAATAATAATAATAATAATAATAATAACTATTATTATTACTATTATTTCCCACAAAGGTTGAGGACTGATTGTACCTTGTGTGTTCCCATCTCCAGGTGCAGTGGGGTTGAACACTTCATCCTGGAGATCATTGATGAACTTCCCGATATGGAGATGGTAATCAATGTGCGAGACTACCCCCAGGTGCCTAAGTTTATGAAGCCGAAGGTGCCCATCTTCTCCTTCAGTAAGGTGAGAGAACAAAGAGTTGTTATCCCCTTAGTCATACTAGATTCTAAACAATGAGGCAGGTTTATCTTGCTTCAGTTAATCTTTTGCAGCATTGAGTAGTTTCATTGCAATTATCTTGCCTCTCTCTTTTCATTTTCTGTAAGACATCAGAATACTACGACATTATGTATCCTGCCTGGACATTTTGGGAAGGGGGCCCAGCTGTTTGGCCCATTTACCCAACTGGCCTGGGACGTTGGGACCTAATGAGACAAGATCTCAAAAGGTATGTTTGATTCAAAATGAAGGTCCTTAAACGTACTGAGCTTTGGGTTGCTGCGAGTTTCCTGTACTGAGCTTTGCTTGCATATAAAATCCATAGAGTCTAAAATGTTCAGTGTTAAGCACATTTTAAATGACGTAATTGTACTTTGTGAAATTGAAGGTGAATATAGACTTCATAGCAACTTCAGAAACATATGCTATGTCTGCATGCATCTGAATTGGCTCAGTCTTTGGGCCAAAGTGGTTGAAATTCATACATAAGTTAGTTCTGGGAAATGGGGAGAAATTTCCTGAGACTGAAATATAGGGTGGTGCAAGGAAGAACTGGGAATCTATTGCTCTTTAATGGACAATGTACCTATAAGATTTGCATATTGGGGATATATTGGGAATATAGGGAATATACTCACATATTAGAAAAGTTCCTTTTTGGATTTTTGTTATAGTGTCACTGTGCACAATTCACATACAAGGTATGAATACCTTTTGGAAATAGCTCTAAGTATTGCAAAGAAAAATATTTGACTTTTCCAAATGTGTTTGGTTTTTCAGCACATGGTGATTAGCTTGATTTTTTGCCTTTAACAAGCTGCTTGTTGAAATGTTTATCCTGCTGCAATGAAAATAAATATGCTGATTCTCAACTGTGAAAGAAACTGACGATTTCCTCTTGATTGTCTCAAGCTGCAGAGATGAAGGAAGCAAATGCACAGCTGTAGTGCATGCATTTCTCTGAATACACAAAAATAGAATTGTAAAACAGCTTGTTAACAGTCTGTGGCACTATTACCATTGGGATGAAGAGCTTGTTTAGCTGGGATGACTTCACCTGCAATGAAAGAATAGTTTCTGAGTAATAGAGTGGGAATAGATTTATTGAAGTAGATAGATTGTTACCTATCTCCTGCCTTTTAGTTATTTATGCCATAGTGTTAGCAAAGCCAATAATGGAATGGGGTTATGTTAAAATGCATTGTGAGTGAAAACACAGAAAAATAACAGATAATACATTGAAAAAATGGAATGCAAAGATACAGAATGGGGATGCCTGGCTCGACAGCAGTACTTATGAAAAAGACCTTGGAGTCTTCGTGGACAACAAGTTAAACATGAGCCAACAAGGTGATGCGGCAGCTAAAAAAGCCAATGGGATTTTGGCCTGCATCAATAGGAGTATAGTGTCTAGATCCAGGGAAGTCATGCTACCCCTCTATTCTGCCTTGGTCAGACCACACCTGGAATACTGTGTCCAATTCTGGGCACCACAGTTGAAGGGAGATGTTGACAAGCTGAAAGGTGTCCAGAGGAGGGCAACTAAAATGATCAAGGGTCTGGAGAACAAACCCTATGAGGAGCGGCTTGAAGAACTGGGCATGTTTAGCCTGCTGAAGAGAAGGCTGAGAAGAGACATGATAGCCATGTATAAATATGTGAGGGGAAGTCATAGGGAGGAGGGAGCAAGCTTGTTTTCTGCTGCCCTGCAGACTAGGACGCAGAACAATGGCTTTAAACTACAGGAAAAGAGATTCCACCTGAACATCAGGAAGAACTTCCTCACTGTGAGAGCTGTTCAGCAGTGGAACTTTCTGCCCCATAGTGTGGTGGAAGCTCCTTCTTTGGAGGCTTTTAAGCAGAGGCTGGATGGCCATCTGTTGGGGATGCTTTGAATACTATTTCCTGCTTCTTGGCAGGGGGTTGGACTAGATGGCCCATGAAGTGTCTTCCAACTCTATGATTCTATGATTCCATGAAAATAATGAAAAAAACTAATGCAGTGATGTGAATCTTGTGGTCCTTCAGTTGTTCAAGTTGCAGCACGCCATTTCCAGTGGTGACAAATGCTGGGAATTGTAGTCCAATAACTTTTGGAGGGCCACAGGTTGCCCATCTGAGCCTAATGTTTTCTTTTGGTATTATGAGATATGCTATGTCAGTGTTTTAATATGTCTTGATGTGCATTTCCTTAGCTCTTCAGAAAAATGGCCCTGGAGGGCAAAGATTTCCAAAGCCTTCTTCCGAGGGTCCAGGTGAGCTGTTCCCACTTCAGAATATTTTGATGCTTTTGTCAGTTAGAACTACAGTACTTGAGGCCTTAACAGGATGAGAGCTCTGTCTTGTGCTTATCCAGAAAGACCAGCTTGTTCTTGAATAATGTTTAGATTTAGTTCAGTATGTGAGAGTTGTCACTTTGCTTAAGCCAGAGGTTCTCAACCTGTAGGTCCCCAGGTATTTTGGCTTACAACTCCCAGAAATCTCAGCTAGTTTATCAGCTGTTAGGATTTCCAGGAGTTGAAGGCCCAAATATCTGGGGACACACAGGTTGAAAACCACTGGCTTAAGGCAACATTTAATATGCCAGAAAGATTACTCCTCAATCAAAGGCCTTCTCGACATACCTATGTCATTGTAGTGGCCAAAGATGGAGTGTAGTCTAGGCTAATACTTTCTATCCCTCATCATCTATATACTGTCTTTTTTAGTTTGGGATTAAGAGAGCCTACACAAATTAAAATAAATGCAGCTAAAATCTTCATAACATATAAAAAGTTTAAAATATAGTTATTTTGTCAGTAAGATGGAAATCAGAACATAGCCTTTAAAATGAAAATGACCAGTAGGCAAACAAGCACATAGTTCAGATTTCAAAGAGTTGCCGATACAATAACACTATGTACCACTATTTTTGTTCCTGGATTCGAATGTCATTTCCGGTACTGTTCCTTATCCGGAACAGAGACCACCAGGGGCGCAAGAGAGAGAAGGATTGTCCCATTTATGGGGGTGGGGGTGGGTTGAAGGAGGAAAACCGTTTCCTTGTGTTTTTCTGTTATTCCCCCCACCCCTGTCCCTGTCGTGGAAACAACCCTCCTTTATGATATGGGAAAGGGAGGGGGCATAGCCAGGGGAAAGGGGGAACATGTTTTTCCACCTTCAGCACCACCCCGATGAATGGGACAGTCCTTCTCTCTCTAGTGCCCTTGGTAGCCTCTGCCCAGATAATGGAACAATACCTCATTTCCTAATTGGTTCTATCATAAAAACATGGGAAAAGTTTATTTAGTTGTGAAAACCTTGCTTTTGTGGGACACCCTGCAGGACATTTTGCTATACTTTTTCAATGGATATCTCATAGAGTCTCAAACAATTTAACGTAGTTTGTGGCAGCCACAAAAACAAATTTTCTGGAGTATAACAACTACTTTCAAAGTAAGTTCCACACAATTAAACAGGGAATAACTGGGAACAGGTATTGTTTTTCAAAATGTTTCTAATTGTTACATAGTTTAATTTATTTGCCTACAGAAGGACAATAGGGAGGACACTCTTTGGGAATTGAATCCCAGAGGTTTGGAGTAACCATTCTCCTGTGTCTGCACTGCATGTGCCTTTACAGAGAAAATAGCCTCTCCAGAAGTTCTCAAAATGCAGGCGGGGGGTTATCAGGGAGAGCGGCATCAAACAGTTTCTTTATATTTCTTCACATCAGGAAAATCTATGGAAAAACTCTGGTGTGTGTGATGAAGAAAGGCAGTGATGCCTCCTTGTCCTAAAAGAATCCCGCCACGTTCACCTTTCTACCATTTTCCTTCCTTATACGTTTGGTCTTTCATTGTTATTCTCGGTATCTTACTAGCTTAGTTGCTTGTTTGGGTATGTAAGTCAATCAACAATAGGAAATTTTCTTAGCAGATATTTCTGTACTTTCTCTCCTAGGACAAGTGCCGAGCGGGATCCCCTTATCCTTCTTTCGAGAGAAAACCCAGAACTAGTTGATGCAGAATACACTAAAAACCAAGCCTGGAAGTCTGAAAAAGTAATTACTGTTAAGCCAACTCCTTCCTTTTTTCTTTTTCTTTTTAAAAAGAGGATATTGCTATCTATATATATGAATGGGTAATGAAATTTCGGCCTAGGACAAAACAACAAAACAACACATCCCAGAAACACTAAACTTGGCAACACAACCCCTCATCCATGCCTCTACGTTCATACAACAAAAAGAAAAGAAAAATTAAGTCCTAATTAGAGGGAGAGGAATAATTATTTTTATCCAATTGCTGCCAGTTAGAAGACTAAGCTCCGCCCACTTGGTCTCCTAGCAACCCACTCAGCCCAGGGGACAGGCAGAGTTAGGCCTCACTTAGGCCTCTTCCACACTGCCTATAAGATACAGATTATCTGATTTTAACTGGATTATATGGCAATGTAGACTCAAGGCCCTTCCACACAGCTATATAACCCATTTATAACCTTATTTTATCTGTTTTGAACTGGATTATCTTGACTATTTCCCATACCACCATACTTCACCACAGCAACGCGTGACCGGGCACAGCTAGTATTTTATATTGCTATTCATTAAAAGTCTGGTATCAGCAATATGAAAGTTCTTACTTGAGAAACAGAAAAGTAATGTTAAGCTAGAGTAGAACTTGGAAAAAGTGCCTTTTTATACTTCATCTACCAGAAGCCCCCTACCTTAATGGCTGGTGTATATGTGTGTGTGTATATGATGTGCATCTGGCACAAAATTTAGATTTTCAAGCTCTCACCTGGAGTAACTCCTCCACATGCTCTGATTCTAAAGTTGTAATCACTAGTAGATAATAGTATTCGCATATAATATTTTGAAAAAGGTTGGGTAGCTCTGTCTTGTTTAGTATCTCCTAGCCTTCCTGTGAAACTGATGTCATGGAACACTATTACCAAAAGAAATTCAGCTATGTAGCATAGCATGTATGCTCTCCTATATGTCCATGTATAAGTCAAGAGAAGGTTTGGGGGGCAAAATTAGGGATTTTGATGTGGCCTGTGGGTAAGTTGAATGTTATTCTGTGGAAAGTAGAAGGCATTAATGGCATCTCGGGGGCTAGCTTTGTGGCCCCATTTCTTAAGGTTAGCTCTGCATCTTGTGGTGCCAGAGCACAGTCTGTTCAGCACCTTCCAAGTTACCCAGTCTTCTGCGTGCCCAGGAGAGAGCCTCTCATTCAGTATCAACTGTGGCTTGAGGTTCTGGTTTTAGCCTGCCACTTTTGGACTCTCACTTGCTGAGGTGTTCCTGCAAGTGTTTCTGTAGATCTCAGGAAACAGTTTCTTGATTTAAGGCATTGGCATGCTGGCTGATATCTGAACATGGGATGGGCCGGAGATGTCACTGCCTTGGTCCTTTCATTGTTGGCTGCTACTTTCCAATGGATGTCAGGTAGTGCAATACTGGCTAAACAACAGTATATTTTCTCCAGTGGTGTGGGGCCCAGACTTCCTGTGATAATGTGGCATGTCTCATTAAGAGCCACATCCACTGTTTTAACATGGTGAGATGTGTTCCATACTGGGCATGCGTATTCAGCAGCAGAGTAGCAAAGCGCAAGGGCAGATGTCTTCACTATGTCTGATTGTGATCCCCAGGTTGTGCTAGTCAGATTTTATATGATATTATTTCTAGCGCCCACTTTTTGCTTGATAGTCAAGCAGTGCTTCTTGTAAGTCTGCATCTGCGTCTGTCTGTCTGTCTCTGTCCGATTTGTTTATGGGCATTGAATGTTTGCCCTGTATGTGTATAATGTGATCCGCCCTGAGTCCCCTTTGGGGTGAGAAGGGCGGAATATAAATACTGTAAATAAATAAATAAGTCTTATAAGCCTGGTCCAGGGTAACGCCCAAGTATTTTGGTGTGCTGCAATGCTCCAGTGGGATTCTTTCCCAGGTAATCCTCAGAGCTCGAGATGCTTGTCTGTTCTTAAGGTGAACTAAGGTCTTGCCTTTCACCGTTTTACACAGAAAAGGGGATGATCCCTTTTTGTATAAGAGTTAAAATATAGTACTCATATTGATCCATGCATGAGTCAAACTGGGTTCCCTTAAGTTGAACACTGAAATACCAATGCATCATGTCATTGCCAACTTATCCTAAAGCGAACCTATCACAGAGCTTTCTTGGCAAAGATTGTTCAGAAGGGGTTTGCCTTTGCCTTCCTTTGAACATGTGATTTTTCCAAGGTCACCCAGTGAATTTATTTGGCTGAGCAGAGAATCAAACCTTCAACTGTAGAAATATCAAATTGCTTGATTCTTTTTGTTGGTTTCATTTCTTACAGGTTGATTGTTTACCTAGTTTATTCTTCATCGAGAGTATGCTCCCCTTTGAATAATCTGCCATTCTGATAATTGGGATGTCCCAAACAATTATAGGAGTGTCCTGCCATTTCAGTTGTCGTGATTCTGTCCTATGGAATTGTGGGGTGCGTAATTCTCTAACCCACTTCTGCCAAATACAACACAAAGACAATCTGGCATAAAATTCTAAATGCCTCTTAATACGTCATGAAACTACAAAATCCAGGATTCTCTAGAAGGAAGCCTTCGTAATGTCTTATGTTCTAACGTGGCAGTTCTTTTCTCTGTGGTTAAGAGTTGGGCGGCCAGTCTGTTATGTCTGCCACATACGTGGGGAAATGTAGCATGTTGAGGAAGTGAAAATGATCTGGGTCGTCTGTCTTTGGATTGTCACACGGGATGCCATGGTGTAGGAGGCATAATTACCAATTGTCAAATTCACATTTTAGTTGCTGTAAAGCGTGAGAAGATGAAAAGTTTCTAAATGACCACTCTTATTCTAAGAAATGTTCTGCATTCTAAGAAAATGGTGGGCAGCTGTAGCTTGTTTGTGAAGAAAGGGCATTGGATGTGTCCTCTGTACATTGAATGAAGTATGAAGCTTCATGTAGACGTCATCACTGTAAAGTGGGTTCCTTTTTGCATTCATATACTAAACCACTTATATGTAGATCTTGTTTACTGTGAAATTAGTCCAAGTGAGATCAGTGGGACTTGATGCCAAGGTCTGGAAGTACCATGTTAGAAAGTAAAGGACCAATATATATGTTTTGTTACAGAGCAGATCCCACCTTTGGGCCCTTCCACACAGCCATATAACCCATAAAATCACAATATCTGCTTTGAACTGGGATATCTGAGTCCACACTGCCATATATCCCAGTTCAAAGCAGAAAATGTGGAATTTTATTCAGCTGTAGGGAAGGGGCCTTTGTGTCCTACAGAAAGCAAGTGAAGATTGTGGTCTGTCGGAAGATGATTTCAAACTACAATATGATGTCTCTCTTTTTTTAGGACACCCTTGGGGAACCTCCTGCTAAGGAAATTTCACTAACAGACCATTGTAAATACAAGTAAGTAGTCAATTTTGCTTAGAAATGATTGGAAATTGAATTTCATAACACTTCAGTTCTCATGTGAGCTAGCTAACTTTCTTTTGGTTAGTAATACATCGGTTTGAACACTCCACATAGAATCTACTGTGACTCTTTCATGTCTCTATTGCACTGAAATGGATATTGAAAAGTTTATAGCACACCGCTAAACTATTGTAATTCCTTGTTTGCCAGTACTGCTTGCTTAATCCCTCTTATCCTCAAGCTCTTGCTATTAACTCAGAGGAGAAGGAACTTGAATCATCCATGAACCTGATGTGAAAGAGAGCTTGAGTCCAACTTACTGTGTAATAACCTTTTTTCCCTTATATATCCTGAGATCCAATCTCTGTTCAATGTTATTAATCACCTTGTGACTTTTGCTTGGTCTTTGTAGTAGAAATCTAAAATAGTGTGTGTGTGTGGGGGGGGGGGGTTGCTCATAGGACTGGGTCATAGAATCATCAAGTTGGAAGAGATCCATGGATCATTTCTTCCATAGTTAGGTTCTTGTATTATTTGCCCAGTTCTCTATAACATTTGGACTAGTATCTCCAGCATTTGATGAAATTCTGCCCTCCAGAATACTTTCTCCCGCTGATAGCTTTGTTTAAAGCCTTCCTGATCAGAAAAAATATAAAAAATCTTCCTGGCCACTGCTGTGAGGTGCAGCACATCAGGTTCCAGAAGTCCATCTTCATGTGATGACTCATGGGCCATGTAGTCCCGTTCCTAGCGCTGTTGTGACAGATGAAGAGGAAAACTTGGGTTTTCCACCGTTTCAGCCAGAATTGGAACTTTCCCAGCCTGAATTGGAGCCTTTGCACCTGCAGGAGGTTTGTCTTCCAGAAATCTGCCAAACAAGCCCTGAGTCAAAATCTCCCCCATTTTCTCGCCGTAATTATTATCAACAACAAAAAGGAGTTCAACAGGCTAATCGCAGAAGCCTGAGAATCGCAGCCAGGCATTCAGCTGATTAAGACTGCTTTCATGAGAAACTTTAGGGAGTCATGCATCTGGACACAGAGATTGACTTTCGGTTCTGGTTCCCCAGAGAAGTGTTCTTTGGTGGGAAAACGAGACCCTATTTAGGTTCTTTGCCCTGTAGGAATCTTGCGGAGTCAATTCGTCAGCTACTGGAGTAGGTTGTGTGTGGACAGCGCTACTCCCGTTTCCAAGCCTTCGTTCCCGTTTCCAGCCTTGTTTTGCTTCACGGACCTTGCCTTGCTTCCTAGGACTCAGCCTTGCTTTCCAGGACCTTGCCTTGCTTCCCGGACCTTGCCAAGTGTTTACCACGGATCTTGTCCCTGTTCCTCGTTCCTTGTTGCCTTGTATCAAGCCTTGTGTTCCAAGAATCAAGTTTACTTCCTAGCCTTACATCAAGTTCCTTGGACTAAGAACCTTGTCATCTCCCCTCACTTTGCTTGGCAAAGTGAGTGTTTCGGTTACTGGATTACAACTTTGGACCTTAATATTTTATATTGGACATTGTTTTCCTGGACTATAATTGACCTTTCCTGAAAGGTCTTCTTCTGAACTATATTCTACACTTATTTTTATTGCCTTTACTTATTTCCTTAATAAAGATATTAGATAGATTCTGGCCTCTGTGTATGGTTATTGGTGCTCTGCAGCCTGGGTCGTGACACTTCATGACATTGCAGACCATGATCCAAGAAGCTAAATTCTTCTCTCCCTTCTTAGCTATTTCCCTCAATTGGGAGGAATGTTGAAATGATAACTTGTACATCAAATTCCTTCATGCTTCCTATCCAGAGCCTCATAATCCTTTGTGATATCATGCCATTGATTCCCAGACACACAAACAAACAAAGGTCCTCACATTTAGGTTCCCCTGACATTAAGTCTAGTCGTGTCTGACTCTGGGAGCTGGTGCTCATCTCCATTTCTAAGCCGAAGAGCCAGAGTTGTCCATAGACACCTCCAAGGTCATGTGGCTGGCATGACTACATGGAGTGCCATTACCTTCCCGCTGGAGCGGTACCTATTGATCTATTCATATTTGCATGTTTTCAAACTGCTAGGTTGGCAGGAGCTGGAGCCAACAGCAGGAGCTCACCCCATTCCCCGAAATCGAACAGCTGACCTTTTGATCATCAAGTTCAGCAGCTCAGCGGTTTAACCTGCTGTGCCATCAGGGGCTCCCGGTCCTCACATAAGCCTTAAAAAAGTCAAGAAGTCTAGAGTGACCCCCAAAACACAGCTCACCATCTGCTCTCTCCTCAGAGACGCTCTCTGTCTCAGGTGTCTATAGCTGTGTTGGTGGTGTGTAACTTCCATTTTCACACCTCCCTTTATCTACTACAGTATGTGGCACCCTGAACTATTTCCCCGCTCCACCTCTTAGAAAAGCCTGTCTGGCTTATTTCTCTGTGTGTTACTATAATTCATCTGAGGAATCCCAAAGAATCCCTATATCCCCTGTGCGTCACTCAGTGATAATAAGTAGCTGATATGATTATGCTCCCTCGGATACCTAAGGCACTCTGTCGTCTCATGTTCCCTAGAGTCTCTCTGAGCAAGATTTTGTTGCTATATATAGACGATGCTGGTATATTTAATGACTTCCCCAGGGTCTCTTGAGAAGAGGAAAAAGACACCTGGAATAGAAATTAGCCATTTTTTAAAAAACTAGGCAGGTCTTTCTCAGCTCCTGCCTCATTTGTGTTTTTCCTGTGCACCTTGCAATTTTGCCTCCACCAACAGGAGAAACCTACGCTATAGATGCAAGCTCCTAGGTGCCAGTGGGGTTTTATCTGTAATAATCTTAGGTTGATATACATGTATTTTTACACTGTGTTCACTTATTTATATTGATTCCCTAGGTGTGGGAATTCTTATTTCTTTGCTTAAAACCAAAAAGAAATACAAACACTGCCATAGATGCAACAAATTTAATTTTATTTAATTGAGGTGGGTTTTTTCTTATTTCTTGTAAGTGTTGTCTTATGTTAATTGATACTGCTTTTGTTACAATTCTTGATGTATTTTTTGTGTTTTTGTGGCACTATTATGTGCTGTTCTGTAAGCTGCCCAAGTTCCTTTCGGGAGATGGAGGTGGGATATAAATCAAGTTTTTATGTATTTATTTACCATATTTCTGTCCCGCCTCTCTCACCCCAAGGGGGTTTCAGAGCAGCCTATTATTATTATTATTATTATTATTATTATTATTATTATTATTATTAAATGATGATGCTAAATTTTTAATTTTTGATGCTGGGTGATTTTTTTCATAGGGTCCACTACCACAAAGGAGACATAAGATCCTTCTTCAATCTTTTATAGTTAAAGTATCCTGCATAGCTTTTAAAAGCATACAAATACCGTATATACTCAAGTATAAGCTGAGTTTTTCCAGACCTTTTTTAGGGTTGAAAAAGCCCCCCTTGGCTTATACTCAAGTGGGGGTCCTGGCTGGCTTATATTCAGGTCGGCTTATACCCAAATATATAGGTAATCAGAGTTGGACAGTCTTATCTATATCTGAAATTACAGTTTTAACCTACTGATACCTCAATTAATGTAATTTTATTAATATCTTTTTATTTTTGAAATTTACCAGTAGCAGATAAAACATGCATAATAAATGTTAAAACATTTTAAAACCAAATATTAGTAGTTGCTGTCACAGGTCCTAAAACAGACATTAAACTATAATAAAAGATTTAAAACTTTATAATGACTCTGTCTCCCTTTGGGGAGATAGGGCAGTCCACAAATAAAGAAGAAGAAGATGATGATGATAAATACATCATACATCATGCTGCTGTTGCATATTTTTGAAGGTTTTTGTTGTTAAATTGGTAGTTCCAATATTTCCAAGAGGACAATATTTAAAAGACACAAATATTGTAAAGATTCTATAAATATACATATTTATACTGTGTTTTAGGAAATTTTAAATTTTTTACAATTCTTACAATTTTATTAGCTGGATTTCATGTGTGTTGTTGTTTTTGTACTTCTGTCACTGTGGATATACTTATGTATTGTTGTTTATATGCGGCACTTTGAGTGCTTCTGTGAGCTGCCCCGAATCCCTTCGAGGAGATGGTGGCAGGATATAAATAAAGATTTATTATTATAATATATTAAAATGTATTTCTATAAAATATACATATTAAAACTTATTTCTATAAAATGCTTATTACAATACACAGAACAGAGCTTAAAACATAGGATACGAGTTTAAAATTCATGATTAAAACATGCTGGACATCCCTTCCTGCACTGGACAGGATGATGGTGTTCTTAGTATGGCCCAGCTTTTCATAGTTCAGTTGTCATAGACCTTTGGTTCTCCAGGTATTTTGAGCTTAGGTTCCCAATATTCCTGACTGTTGGCCAAGCTAGCTGGGGTTTCTGGAAGCTGAAATATCAAGGATAAAAGGTTGGGAACCATTGTCACATACCAATCACTAAATTCAGAACCTCTGAAAGAGTGGGCCTGGGGCCCATTAATATAATCCCCAGAATACTGGTGTATCTAAATGGCTTTTTGATCCTTTTTGGAGTGTTTCCGATTGCTTTGGCAGCAGATCCTGTTGAAACCCTGGTTGATTTCTGGAATGAAGAATTTGACAGGGCATTGGACAAGGTCACTCTTGATTGCCTGTGCTGTGGAGTTCACAGAAACATTTTTGGGTATAGATCTAAAATGTAGACAACTTTATGACTCCTGTTGCTAAATGGATTGTACTCTTTTAATTTGACAGGCCAGTTCCCTAATGTTTCAGAGAACTAAGTGTTCATTTTGAGAAGCTACTTCTCAAGAGTCCTTACACCAAAAAAGAAGAACTAAAGTACATTAAAGTCTTGCTTATTCAACCTTTGCTCATCCAACATTCTGTACTATCCAATGCAGTCTGCCTTTTAGTAGTCAATGTTTTTCTGGTCAATGTTTTCAATACATTGCGATGTTTTGGTGCTAAATTTGTAAATGCAGTAATTACTACATAACGTTGCCGTGTATTGGACTGCTTTTTCTGTCGATTTGTTGTAAAACATGATGTTTTGGTGCTTAATTTGTAAAATCATAACGTAATTTGATGTTTAATAAGCTTTTCCTTAATCCCTCCCTATTATCCAACATTTTTGCTTATCCAAGGTTCTGCTGGCCCATTTATGTTGGATAAGCGAGAGACTACTGTACAATGAAACATTGTGAAGAAGAAAAGCAATAGCTTGGTCTTTTTCCATTTTAACAGTTGGGAACTTTCATGGATTTAAAACTGTACTGAAGAAACACTCTAATAAATAGCAGAAATAGTTTGAAATATTTCCAACATATGGTAAAGATAGAATTCTTTAAAAGCTTTGTGTTGGGTAATCCTTTAGTGAATATTTGTGAAATGTTTATTCTTGACAGCTTTGCAACACTAGTGGAGAAACTCAGGGGAGGTTGAGGGCCATGAAATCGGAGCTAGTGAGGTCCTGGGACCACACTCTGCACAGTCTGGCATAAAAGAAGAAAAAAATAGACATCCAGTTTTATTGATCCATTTTGTTGGGTGCTAAATGAGATGTGCTGATTATCAAATGCAACACAATATTCTAAAATAGCATCTTGATTATTGTTATTCAGATACCTTTTCAACTTCCGAGGTGTAGCAGCCAGTTTCCGCTTCAAGCATCTCTTCCTGTGTGGCTCACTGGTCTTTCATGTTGGGGAAGACTGGCAGGAATTCTTCTACTCCCAACTAAAACCTTGGGTTCACTACATCCCGGTCAAATCAGATCTCTCTGATGTGAGGTGAGAGATGGAAGCCATAGTCTCTTACTAACCACTGTGTGCACATCTGTGTTAATTTATATGCTGCTATGTAACTCAAATTTTCTGGTGTTAAGGTAAATATGCAGTATTCTTATATAGCAATAGGTCTTGGGTATAATGTGGGTGGGAACCATTTTTTTAAGTATTCGGCATCGCAGGCCATGGGTTGTACACTGGTGCCCTAAACATTGGCTTTCCAAATACAGTAAGAAACCTGTGTACGCAGGACCTTTACCTGCAGTTTCACGTACCTGCACCTGAAGGAAAAATTATTCCTCTAGGAATTTCCTAGATCCTCCAGATAAATTACAAATTATCTCAGAAGTTACCATAGTGTCATGCTGGAGGACCTATCAGATTAATAGAGGATACCTATGTAGGGATCTCTAGGTCCTCCACAGCAAACCTATGGTGCTGGAACCAGAAGTCAGATAATTTAAGTGCATTTTGTAATATTCATGGTTTCAGGTACTTTCTAGGTCAAATTCAACAATGGATACTGAAAATATTCCTTTCCATTATTGTACTGATAGTTTATTTGTCCAATTCATCTCCTAATGGACCACCTTATAGTGAGAGTATCTCTGTCCATTAGGAGATGAATCGGGCAAATCAACTATCAGTACAATAATGGAAAGGAGTATTTTCAGTTTCCATTGTTGGGCTGCTGATACTATTGAAATCATGGATCTTCAGAATGTGATCCAATAAAAAGAATGGGGTATTACTAAATCCTTCAAATAGTTTTAGAGCTACGGAGTAAGAAACTTGTGCCATTTTGTTTTGATCCTAATTGTCCACCTGTCCTGCAGCACCAAGAACCTGACTAGCCATCCTCTGATCCACATGTTGATGCAGCATGTGGTAACTTGCTAATGTCATTTCAGGGAGTTATTGGAGTTTGTGAAAGAAAATGATGATGTGGCTGAAGAAATTTCAGAACGGTAAGTTTTGTGTTTTTCATCATTGGTAGGAACATAGCTTAGTAGTTAAAAGATTTAGGACATAGACCCTTAATAATTCCATGAGAATAATCTAGGTTGCTACTGTTCAGATTCTTTAAAGATGGAAAAATGCTAATTCATAAATTGTTGTTGTGGACCGTCAAGTTATTTCCAACTTATGGCAATCTCGCACAGTTTTCCAGGGCAAAGAGTGTGTGACTTTATCCAAGGAAATCCAAGGCTTTCCATGGCCAAGCAGAGTATCAAATCTTGGTCTCCAGAGTCTTGGTCCAGTGCTCAAACTATTACATCACACTGACTCTCTGATATGTATCAACAAAGCAACATTTTGTATATAAACTATAATATTTCTGGCTTTCTATTTCATACATGCCAGTGTGCATTTGCAGGCAGGGAATATTACATGGCACAAGAGGCAAAACAGTTAATTTCCTATTACTCCAGACTCTTCAGTACTATGCACAGTCTTCCAGATTTTTCCACAGTTTAGTTTCCAGTAAAAATTCTCCTCCAAATCAAATTAGTTGCTTATTAATAGCCCCATGTTTATCATAAAGGTAAAGGTTGCCCCTGACATTAAGTCTAGTCGTGTCCGACTCTGGGAGTTGATGCTCATCTCCATTTCTAAGTCGAAGAGCCGGCGTTGTCCGTAGACACCTCCAAGGTCATGTGGCCAGCATGACTGCATGGAGCGCCATTACCTTCCTGCAGAAGCGGTACCTATTGATCTACTCACATTTGCATGTTTTCGAACTGCTAGTTTGGCAGAAGCTGAGGCTAATAGTGGGAGCTCACTTCGCTTCCCAGATTCGATCCGCCGATCTTTCGATCAGCAAGTTCAGTAGCTCAGCAGTTTAATCCGCTGTGCCACTGAGGGCTCCATAACCCAACATATATTGCCAGTTCTGAGTTCTCAGTAAAATTATTAACTTTCAAGTTCCCACATAGCTTGGGGCCTTGATACTTTAGGGAGCACCTCATCTTACATGAAAGCAGCAAGCTTTTAAGATCTGAAGGGGGATATTTTCTGCATCACTGTTGAGACCAGTGCTCCACAAAGAGAAGTGGGAGAGGGCCTCCTGAACCATCCTTGGAGGCCTGGTTGGCAGTGAAGCTTTAAAGAGAGAGTAACTTCTGAATTTGACAAAAATGTTTGTGCTCTGTCACTGGTTGTTTTGATAAAATAGAACAGACTGCCATCTTAGGCAAGTGTTGCAAAGTTTGCTTTGCATACTAGGAAAGTGAGGGTTATGAAAATATTTCTGCGTATAATAAAAGTCTTCTACATCACAATAAATTGAACTCGAAGGTCTTGATTGTTAGAACTGCTGTTGTGAGACTTAAAGTCATTTTGTACATACGGTAACCTTATCATGGAACCTATCATGGTTTTTTTATTGGAAAAGTTTTTTTCAGAGGATGTTTGGCATTGCCTTCCAATGAGGTTAAGAAAAAGTGGTTTGCTCAAGGTGGCCCAGTACGTTTCCATATATGGACAGGGATTTAAATCCAGTCTCCTGTAGCCATAGTGCAACTGTCAAACCATGCAGAGACATGAGAGAAGTCTCCCACATGATGGTAAAACATCCAGGCGTCCCTTGGGCAACATCCTTGCAGATGGCCAATTATCTCACACCAGAAACAACTTGCAGTTTCTTGAGTCGCTCCTGACACACAAAAAAATGTAAATATCAGCAAACTCTTTATAAGTCATTTGATGTTAAGCATCACCATTGCGGGGACATTTGCTCTGCTCTTTTTGTGGTAACCATTTATGAAATGAGTTGCGGACCTGGCCTTAACTTTATGTCTGTTTAAACTGGGATAAAAAAGGTTTGCATTTTGGTGTCAAAGACAGACAAATTCATTGTGGCTGGATTTGGGGGTTGAAGCTTGTGATATGAAGTGATCTGGACAAATGTATAAAAGCTGTTGGTAGCTCCTGTGAGCTCATGCCACCATATTTTTATTAGTCTTTAACACTGACTTGTTTCTTTTGTTGTAACCGAGTTCTGCTGATATTTATGACTATGAACATACATTTGCTGTATTTCAGTTTACTTTCAGTGTTTTTCCGCAAATAATCCTAAGACATTGTGGGGCTGAGTTCTCTGGATTGATGAAGCTGCTTTTCACTTGTACTGCACTATTTGAGTTAGGAAAACTAGTTTTGACATTTTGCATTTCTTTGTCTTGCCTCTAGGGGTCGCCAGTTTATCATGGACCACTTGCGAATGGAGGACATCTCTTGCTACTGGAAGAAACTTTTGACTGATTACTCCAAAGCTCTGACTTACAAAGTTAAACGGAAGAAGCACTACAATGAGATTTCTCCTAAACGCTTGAAAACAGAATTGTAAAGAACAAATTTCCATTTTCCAGTTCAAGTCTAGAACTAGAGGACATGGTGAAATACAAAGAACACTGATATTTTTCATGGTAGAATCAGCATTTCATGTTGCCAAACTACAACATAGAAGTGGGGGGAATTTTATAATTATTTGTATTGTCTTAATCTGTTTTCTCGGCTCCAAAATCTCTTTTTAAAGAATCATGACAGGGTTTTTTTTAATAAGGTTCAAAAGAATTCAAGTCAGTGGGGATTTAAGTTCCACTTAATTCTAATTTTACTTTGCTTCTGATGTCCTTTTGAAAGGGGAACTTGTATGCTTGTTTTCAGCTGACTCATCATTTACTACCAAATTAATTCCATTGAGTGGGCTATATTACTGAAAGGGTGAGTGAATCATTTCCATCATTGTTTGGATGTGACATTTAATCCCGTTTTTCTTAGGACGCAAGTTCATTACAAATACTCAGTGTACCACATCAGAAAGACTTGAGAAGTAATTTGACATTTATCCTTTGCAATAGTTTTTTGGACTATGGAGAGATTGTGAAACAAACAGATTGTACAAAACATTGCATAAAATAAGAAAAGTACAGAGTTTGGGAAGTAACGTTTCAAACTACAGTAGCCAGCCCCCACCCAGTGTGGCCAAGAAAATAACTTTAGACTGCTCCGGAAATAGGTCTTTCTAAGAGAAAGAGAAGTTTTGGCTAGGTTGAATCAAGAGCCCTATTTGGTCTAGGTAAAAAGTTTTAAAAACTTTTTGGGTAATTCTGGAAAACTTTCCGGAATACCATGAAGGTAACTGTCAAGGACAGAACGCCACAAGATTCAAAGTAACAGAGTTTATTAGTTTACAGAACTCAAAAATGCCCGTAAAACACAAGGGCCAGGCAGTTTTTGCCTTTAGGAGCAAAAAGGGGCAAAAGTAAATGTTCAAAAGATAAACCGGATTAAACCGGAGTTTAATCCGGGTAAAAACAAACTGCTTGCTTCAGCCTGGGTATAAACGAAACGAAAGCCAAGGAACAAAAGATACAAAGAATGCAACTAATTGGCAGCAGATTCCTCTCTGCTGCCAACACTGTGCTTAGAGTAACTTGCGTCGCTCCCCCACACACACAGCAGACAGGATCTCCAACACGAGTAAATCAGCCAAGGATTGTAGCAGTTGAGTAGACCAGTTCCGTTCCGTAGATCAAAGCCAGAAGCAGACGTTTGTAGTTTTTCCAAGTCCAAGAAGGGGGGAAGACAAGCCGTGGTCAGTTCAGTCCGAGTTCTCAAAGCAGGAGATGGCGTCCGTCAAGAAGACGACGGAAGGTCAAGCTAATAAGAGTAAGCACAGGTTTGCACAAACAAATGCCCACACAATCCCTCCCGCCGTCTGACCCTGGATTCCAATCAACTTACGTCACAGCACAGGAAAGCACACAAGTCTTCAGGGAAGCGTCCCACACACACACGGATCCCAAGCGTTTGCCCAGATTACCTTGCCCAACGCAATTTGCAATTGCTCTCAAGCCCCATTTTATGCCAGTTACAAATCTTCATCACTGTCAGCTGTCCTCCTTAACCCGGGCGTTTCCTCATCACTTTCCTCGTCAGAGCTGGAACACCTCTGACTACGCCCAACAGCATCTCCAGCTGTGGATCCCGTCCCATCCCTCCAGCTAAACCATGGGTCTAATCCTGAAGGTCCCCATTCATCTTCTGTCCCATCATGGCCAGTGGCACCCACTTCCTCCCTTACCCGAGTCCAATCCATCTCATCCTCCTCTGAGCTAACCAGCCCCTCCTCCATTCTCTCCGTAAACCCTTCGAAAGACTCCTCGTCAGATGGTGCTGCAAATATGTCTCGCAGTCTTTTTCTCTCTCGCTCCTCGAGAGTATCTGACTCTCGAGGAGTCTTACGCCCACGTCTGTCAGTAACAGAGCCATGAGGCTCAATCATAACAGTAACTGTGCTTCTGCATGGTATTCAAACTTGAGTTCAGACCATAGGGAATAGAATAGAATAATTTTATTGTCATTATTTATTGTACAACAAAATGAAACGTTTTCCCTAGCACATATCACAAAAACAACACCCCCATCCCTCCACATTCCAAGCATCACCACACAGCCTCCCAGTCCACACTGATGCGAAATTACTGAGTTCAGTATAGCCACAGCTTTATGATAAAAGCTATCCTTCAATCTGCTTGTCCTTGTGTTTGTCACCTGTACCCTCTGCCAGATGGTAATACTTTAAAGAATATATTGGGTGAGATGGATCCCCAAGAATGCTCTGAGCTTTCTTAAGTCTGCAGGACTTAAAAGGTTTTTCCAGAGAGGGGAGAGGGCAAACAATGATTCTCTGTGCAGTAGTGGTGACTCATTGGAGTGCCTTCCTATCTGCCACTGTACAGTTACCAAACCATGAGCAGATACAGTAGGTTAGGACACTCTACAGCACAGCGGTGGAAAGTCACCAGCATGGATCTCAGTGCCCTTTTTCCCCCTCACATGCACTGCTTTATCAATTTATAATTTATTCAAATCATTCCTTTGGGAGGGATTATAGGGCAGTAGTAGGACACTTTATTTACATACATAGAGTGACAGCTTCAATACGAGATATTGCCAGTTGAATTTGGCAAAGGCACTTCTGTGCCAGAGACCCTGCCAGTCATCTAAAATAGATGAACAGATTGACGTGGTTTAATACAGATTCCAGTGGCATAGTTTGCTGATTAAGATATAACATATACCTCTTGTGGTATGCTTTAATTTGGTCCCCCAAAGTGTTATACAAGACAGTGTTATGGATAGATTTTTTTTTTGCCTGCTTTTTTTCTTAGCAGTTGATGTGGTGTTTTAATCTTTCATGACCAAAATAAATATTTTGTTTCAGTATTCTTAGAAAAGGGTCTGCTTTGGAATGTGGGGTATAGATTGAAGATTGTGACCAGCAATGTGAGGAGATTATATGGCCAGAGTTGTTTCCTTGTTTATTCCCACACCGACTCAAAGAGACAGGTGAAACTGAAAGACCAACACCAAATTACTTGCAGTGCAGACCTATTTGGGGATAAGCTACTTTGTGCTACCTACCTACACACACAGATAGATACCTACATAAAAACTCCCAATGATCGCCCAAGTCAAAGAAGAAGCACAATTAAAGCCCTGGCAGACTGTGCAAAAAGAATCTGCGAACCCTACCTCCTCCAAAGTGAACTAAACCACCTAAATTGGGCTCTACAGGCCAATGGATACTTCACCACAGAAGAGCTGCAAGGCCAAGAACAAGAAACAAGATTCAAGACAAAGATCCACCCAGAGGAAAAGTGTTCTTACCATACATCAAGAAAACCAATGACTGCATGGGAAAGCTAATAAAGAAACACAACCCACAAACTATCTACAGACCCACTAAGTAAATCCAACAAATGCTATGTTCAGGACAAGAGAGATCCTCTTGCCTCTGCAGGAGTCTACCGGATACCATGCTGCTGTGGACAAGTCTACATAGGGACCACCAAATGCAGCAATGCCCGAACATGAATCAAGGAACATGAAAGGCACTGCAGACTAACTCAACCAGAGAAGTCAGCCATAGCAGAGCACCTGATGAACCAACTTGGACTCAGCATATTATTTGAGAACACAGAAATGCTGGACTACTCGACAGCCACCATGTCAGAATACACAGAGAAGCCATTGAAATCCACAAGCATGTGGACAGTTTCAAAAGAAAGGAGGAAACCATGAAAATGAACAAAATCTGGCTACCAGTATTAAAGCACTCTAAAATCAGGACAGTAAATAAAGAACAACACTCAGAAGACAGGGGAATTCCAGATATGAAACAATCGGGGCAAGCTAACACCTCCCAACAAAGGATTCCCCCACGCAGGGAGCAGCTAGGTCTTGAAGCTGAAAGACCATTCAGTGCTAATCAAGGTGATTAATTGCAACATTCACACCTGCCTCCAACAGAGAAGAGTTCTTTCTCCCACCCTGGACCTTCCACAAATACATAACACCCCCCCCCCCCCATCTAATTTCCAGGATACCTCACAACCTCTGAGAATGCCTGCCATAGATGTGGGCAAAAAGTCAGGAGAGAATGCTTCTGGAACATGGCCATACAGCCTGGAAAACTCGCAATTCCAGCCATGAAAACCATCAACAACACAAGCTACGTTGAGTTCAGTGGGACTTTTTGCCAAGGAAATGTGTTCAGGATTCCAGTTTCAATAAGCCTGAGGTCAAGTGAAAAAATGGATGGATGGATGGAAGGAAGGAAGGAGTTTCCTGCCATATGTCTTCAGGTGTTTTTTTGTTTGTTTGTTTGTTTTTTGTTTTGGCTATTTTTACAACAGGAAATGACCCAGATATCAGTTATAGTTTTACATTCTGTTTTAAGAAAGGCTTTTCTGAACTTAAAATGACCCAGCCCCAAAACTAGTGGAATTTCTCTCAAACATTTGTTTTTTGAGCCAAAAGGGCCAAGAAAGACACAGCCTACACTTTGCCCACCCCTGCTTTAAGCTCTGAAGAAGTAATGCTCTGGAAGATGAAGAGTATCTGCTTTCTAAATCTAAAGTGTTCCTCTTAACTTGCTATTAGTAGCAAAGAGATAAGAAAGGCAATGGTAGCTGCTACTTTTCACACACACACACACACACACACTTCTTCTCCCAGTCCCCTGTTTGTAAAGGATGACCATGGTCTTGTAACATTGCTTCATATGCAAATGGGTGAGGTAGGGTAGGAGTCAGATTTTTTGAGTGTGGAAAGCAAGTAGCATTTCCACAATAAATACCATTAAGTCGTTCCATGTCAATAGGTTTCTGACTAGAAATTGAATCATTTAAGTGGCTTCAAGAAGGTCTCAGCATCTAGAACATTATCTTCTGTTTCATTTGTCTTTCCTTCAGCTCTGAATGCATTGGGAGCAGTGACACTGTGTAACTTATGCTGCACTACCTGATTAATACTTTTGAACAGAGTCAGATTATTTCAGAGGGACGGCAGATTGATGCATCTCTACTAAAGAATGGCTTTATATATCTAGAGCAGAAGTAAAAACTTCAGCATGGTCTAGTGGTGTGAGTATTGGGCTGAGATTCTGGAGATCCTAATCACTAGAGTTGTCGTTCTAATACTCAAACCACTACATATCTGCTTTTTTACAATGGAATATATTCAATTAACAATACTCTTTAAACTAGTTTCTTTCCTGATAGCATAGATGAACTTCCTCAAACTCTTTTAACTATGAAGAAACAAAGAGATCTTTCTTTCCGGTCAGGCTATTCTTATGCTGTGTTGAAACTGAACTTTTCTGGGGCTAAAAACAATGTGAGCGCAAATAATTTTTTGATTGTGAGGAATTAGTCTTCTGACACCCTGTTGGCGTATTTCAAAAAGAAAACAGACCAGTACATGTCTACGGAAGAACAGGTTTATTTAAGATACTGCTTGCGGCTGGACAGAGCACCATACTATTAATACTGCAGTGGACTTTTGCATCATATAGAGTATTAGTGATTGATTATGATAAAAGGAAGCTCTTGCATGTGCCTGTGATCCATAGTCACCCATAGAACAGTAACATGCCACTCAGGTTTGCAGAACAAAAATACAGGTACTTTATTGATTCCAAGAGATCAAAAAACAGCATTTACAATGGTCCCTCTGATCACTTACAGAAGGCCACTGTAATAAACAGTCCTTTCTCAGCCCACAAATCTGCTTCAGAGAAGAATACTGTCCTCGTTCTTCACCCTCTTTTCTCAGCAGCAAACAGGCCTCAAAATAACAAGGCCTCTTTGAGTACACTGCTCATTTCACCAGCAGTACTCAGTCAGCACTGAAAACAGCAGCAGAACAGAAACAGTATCAAATCAATCCCCAGATCTTTGCATGCTCAGCCAATCAGCTACATGTACAGTAGAGTCACTTATCCAACATAAACGGGCCGGCAGAACGTTGGATAAGCAAATATGTTGGATAATAAGGAAGGATTAAGGAAAAGCCTATTAAACATCAAGTTAGGTTATGATTTTACAAATTAAGCACCAAAACATCATGTTACACAACAAATTTGACAGAAAAAGTAGTTCAATATAAAATAATGCTATGTAGTAATTACTGTATTTATGAATTTAGCACCAAAAGATCACAATTTATTAAAAACATTGACTACAAAAATGCGTTGGGTAATCCAGAATGTTGGATAAGAGAGTGTTGGATAAGTGAGACTCTACTGTACTTCATTTTCCAGTTAACACACACATCACAGTGCCTTTGCAAACCATGACATAGAGGAGGTATCAGGAATGGAGTGGGACTGCATTTCCCATAATTCTCCCTCCACTGTACTGGCCTGAGCTGATGGGAGTTATAGCACAACAGGAACTAGAGATTTCCTCACCCTTGGTATAAATAACACTATGTAACAAAAACTGGAACTAGAGATTTCATCATCCTTGGTATAGATAACACTGTAACAAAAACTGGGAAAAATTATGTTCCTAGTTTTAAAGTGTTATTTCCTATTTAATTGTGTACTTTGAAAATACAGTAAAGTCTCACTTATCCAGCCTTCACTCATCTAACTTTCTGTATTATCCAGCGCAGTCTGCCTCGTGTCCGGATCCACAGCTGTTTCTCTAGGCAGGCAAGGATCACAGATTTTTAAAAACCTTCACAGGACTGAACTTTTTACGGATTTAAATTCTGAATGTTTTTACTGTAAGTTCATTTTATGCAATTCTATCTTTATTTCTAGTCAATTCTTTAGTAGTCAATGTTTTCAATACATTGTGATGTTTTAATGCTAAATTCTTAAATACAGTAGTTACTACATAATGTTACCATGTATTGAACTTTTTTTCTGTTGATTTGTTGTAAAACATGATGTTTTGGTGCTTAATTGGTAAAATCATTACGTAATTTTACGTTTAATACGCTTTTCCTTCATCCCTCCTTATTATACAACATTTTCACTTATCCAAGGTTCTGCCAGCCCGTTTATGTTGGATAAGCGAGACTCTACTGTAGTTATACTCCAAAAACTTCATTTTTGTGGCTGCCACAAACTAAGTTGAATTGCTTGAGACTCTGAGATATCCATTGAAAAGCTAGCAAAATGTGTTGCAGGATGTTCTGCCAAAACAAAATTTTTGCAGTTTAATAAATTTTTCTTTTTTTTATGATTGAACCAATTAGGAAATAACATAACAAAAGTCGTGTTACATAGTGCAATAGAATGGGTTCTACAAAATATTTATGCAATCTTTCCTAAACAATAATTACTTCCTTCAATTGGCTCCTTGAGTAGTGAGTCAAAAGAGAACAGAGGTCTCAAAATCTGACACATTTCCGGACATTGAGTAAGTGACTCGATCTGCGTTACAGAATCCAACAAGGAAATGAAACAGTGTGGCTTTTAAGGAGGGGAGTAGGAAAAAGGATTATTGTTACAAGAACAAAACAAGATTTTTAAAGCAGAAGACTAAATTTATCTTTGGTGAAGGGGATTAATCTGGTGCATTCCAAAATGCTGTTGTCTTGAAGTTAGGATCTTTGGGATTAAAAGAGAATGAAAACATGCTTTGTTAGCTGAATTAATTCTTACAGTCAAAAGTTTGTTCCACTACAATAAAAAAAAAGAACCTGAAAAGTAGGCAGATGTTCTTCTTATGGTGTAATAAACTGGGTGCCTTTTGTTTTCTTGATGTTTCTCTCCCTAGCTTGGCAATTGATGAGAATGAGAATTTAAACAACAGATAGAAACTATTTTCTAGATTGAAACTACTAGTTATGAGGAAAAGGTGTCTCCATTGGGGTGTTAGTGCCCATCCTTGTTTCCACAAATAGCCACATTTTTCAAAATCCAATGATCACAGGGATAGAAAGCGAGGTCAAACCTTCTGAACAGGAGCACAGACAGCAAAACAAACAACACAATGTTAACTCTTCCCTATGCTATCCAAAGTTTAAAAATATATGTATTTGGCTGTAGTTACACTTTAATTAAAAATGCACCTTTTCCAACTTACAAACAAATTCAACTTAAGAACAAACCTACAGAACCTATCTTGTTCGTAACTTGGGGAGTGCTTGTAGTTATGTATTGGGAATGTAAATCCACAAAAACTTATCATTTATATAGTAAAATTCATTCCCTGTCCTCCAAAGTTGGGCACAGGAGTTTGTCTAACAATATGTACAAAATTAAATATACTTGGAATCATAGAGTTGGAAGAGACCTCGTGAGCCATCCAGTCCAACCACCTGCCAAAATGCAGGGAAATTACATTCAAAGCATCCTCGACATATGACCATCCAGCTTCTGTTTAAAAGCCTACAAAGAAGGAGCCTCCACCACACTCCGGAGCAGAGAGTTCCACTGCTGAAGAGCTCTCACAGTTAGAAAATTCTTCCTAATGTTCAGGTGGAATCTCCTTCCCTGTAGTGTGAAGCCATTGTACTTGAAGTACTAAAAATAATCTTCATATAATTCAGAACAGTTTTGTTTCAATTAAAAAACCCCAGATGGTTCTCTGTGTTCCTGGATGTTATTTCTTTATCAGAAAATTTGGTACCAGATGTAGAAACAAGATGGAAAAAGTAAGGATGTTGCTACACCACACCAAAGGAAGAGCTGCTAAACACGATTCAGAAAACTTTTTATTCAAAACTAAACAATGTTGACATGTGAAATGAATCTTTGCATAATTAAACAAAAACATTCGGAATCCCCCAGAGACCACTTCAGAGCTGCTTCCAAAAATGCATTCAAGGATGACGTTTTCTTTCATCACTTTTCACTTTTCATGTGATTTCCATTTTGATAGCCATATACATAGATCTATGCACTTTTTTCCAGATCTATTGGTGTACTGCGTGAAACGGCTTATCTGAACCTATCATGAGGTTTTTTTGGCCAGATTTGTTCAGAAGGAGTTTGACCTTGTTCTATTTATTTTATTTGATTTACAGCATTTATATTCTGCCCTTCTCACCCTGAAAGGGACTCAGGGTGGATCACAGAACATATATATGCAGCAAACATTCAATGCTGTTTATATACAGCCAAGCCAGACAATTGTACATAGATAGAGGTATATAGGCTTTCCCCATCTTTGGCATCTTGGAGGCTTGTGCTCGGTTCCAGCTCTCCATCACCTTGCAGAAGAGCTTTGTTAGAAAACTTTCTCCTTTGCTCAAATCGCCGGCATTTTTCTGGCATTCCCTTATGGGGGCTGTAACGGATCTGGCCTACCTTATAAGGTTGGCAAGCGGCCCACTTCGCAGGATTGGTGTGCTGCCATTTTAGTAGGCAGGGCTGACGAGTGGCCATTTTGTAGGCCTGGCTTGCAACAGCTCAGCAGAGCAAGTGGGAGGAGGAGTCAAGCACCCATTACCATAGGTGTGAACTGATTGGTTGAATGCAAAAGAGAAGTTGCTTACCGTGTTTCCCCGAAAATAAGACAGTGTCTTATAATAATTTTTGCTCCCAAAGATGCTCTAGGTCTTATTTTCAGGGGATGTCTTATTTTTCCATGAAGAAGAATTCACATTTATTGCTGAACAAAAAAAATGAACATTTATTATATACAGTACAGGAGTTGTAATCATAAACCAGCATAACCAGACAAACTGTGAATCCTATCAAGAATTTCTTGTTACTACCAATATTCCATGTACAACACTTTATGGTACGTACATTTACCGATCCTGCATGCTCAGGTGTTCTGTTTGGCGGGCATGCTTCCAAACAAAAACTTTGCTAGGTCTTACTTTCGGGGGAGGCCTTATATTTAGTAATTCAGCAAAGCCTCTACTAGGTCTTATTTTCTGGGGATGTCTTATTTTAGGGGAAACGGGGTAGCAACTAGAGATGGGCGGAGCCAAAGTGACAGTTGAGTGAGGGAACATTCTTTTTCAGTTAAGGCTTGGTATCCAGTCTCTGAGCAGTTAGAGTTTGAAAGTCAGTGAGCCTATAGGAGTTAGTTTTTGGAGTTCAGTCAGTTGGGAACTATGTCTTGAGAGGAAAGCCTCTTTGAGGAAATATAGATAAAGCCTTTAAGAAAGAAAGGGCTAAGACCTATATTTGGGAGCTCTAGGGTCTAAAGCATTACTGTTTAAATCCCAGGAGGTGGATTTAAAAGTAAATTGTCCTGTTTGTGTTTCCTTGGTGAAGGAACATATGTACACAGAAACCAAGATATAAGAACATCCTTTGAAGTGAAAGCATAAGCCTTTAATGAAACCACTAAGCATCTGTACTGTTCAATGTTAATAAAACCATCACACATATCTACTGATCAAACTACCAATAAAAAACCATTTCTTATTTCTTCTTACACAAAGTGTCAAGTTGTTCTCTCTCTCTCAACATCCCAATATAGAAAAAGCTCCTGAATAAAGCATTGGTGGCAGCATTTGATTGAAGTAGCGGGTTCGAATCCTATACATAGTTGGTGGCAGCAGAAATAGAAACCCCTGCAACTCTGACAGTTTGAGAAAGTCCTTCCTATAGTATATTGTTGAACCCCGCCCCCCTCCTCCATAGGGGCCTTTAAAATATCTTCCCGCATTTTAAGCAATACCTATTTATCTACTTACATTTGGCTTTCGAACCACTTTTGAAGCTGGGCTAAGGCCTCGAGCTCACCCTGACCCGGGCTTTGAACTGTCAACCTCTTGATAGACAAGATTTACTGCAGGAGCTGATTTAACCTGCTGTGCTAAAGCCCGGCCCTAGTAATAACATATTAATCACACTGATGAAATTTAAACCTGCAGATATGGAGGGCCAACTATAATCTTTGATATTACTGTTTATCTTCAGAACTCAGATTTGGACAACTTGTTTTGATACATGAATGAGTCAAACCTTGCATGAATACAGAGCTCCCATTTTATACTGTTCCCTTGTAGGATACCTCTTTTGTGCATGGGGTTTTTTTGAAAGCTAATAGGGTAGAGCATGGAGAAATTAATTTTTCAAAATGGTTACTCCCTGAATCCTACTTGCCATGTGGTTAAAGGACTCTGGAAACCCTGGAATTATGTCCAGTATATGAGCAGATGACAAACCAATAGAGCAGTTTCATGCCCCTACAGACAAAATTGGCATGCAAATATTGAAAACGATCTGGGCACACTGAATTTGCATTTTTCTCCCAAAGACATGGGAGAATTAACCATTGGATCATTATGCAAATCTTCCTTTTAAGGAAATTATTCCCAAGATTTTGTATCAAAGATGTTTACCAATAACAATGCCAGATATCTATGCTGGGTTCAGAAAAGAAAAAAAGCATTAGAGTTGCAGGCATACATTGGCTAATACAGAATACTAAAGAAATTTAGAAGAAAATAATCCAGTGCTTTATAGTTTATAGCAAAGCCTTTGATTATTTAGAATTGCTCAAAAAGAAACTGGTGTACCACAACATTTAATTGTCCTGACAAGAGGCTGCTGTCAAATTTCAAGATGAAGAAAAAGAGTTATTTCCAATTGTCAAGACTTCATTTTATCACTATTTGTTTTATGTTTTATGCATACACAAATCATATGTAAAGCAGGATATGCATACAAAATCATATTAGTAGCAAAAAATATGAAAGTCTTGGAACAACGCTTCATGATAGTGAGGGAAGACAATAGAAAATCCACTGTTCTTGTTGAATATTATGAAAAGAAAAATGATCACAAATGATTTACACATCTGAAAAGGTGATGAATTATAGAATAATTACAAATTTTCCACATCTTGGCTGAATCTGAAATTGGAGACTGTATTATAGAAATTAGAAGCAGCAGCAACTATAGAGGAGCTAGACAAGATCGCAAAGTGTAAAGACGTTTAAATATGAACCCAGAATCACCCATAATGTAATATTTTCTGTTTCAATGTATGGTTGTGAAGCTAACCGTGAAGAAAGTGATCAAGAATAAAACAAGCTAGTTTGCAATGTACTGGAGTGGGGTTAAAGATACCATAATAAAGGTAAAGGTTTTCCCCTAACATTAAGTTCAGTCGTGTCCGACTCTGGGGTGCTCACATCTCCATTTCTAAACCAAAGAGCCGACATTGTAGACACCTCCAAGGTCATGTGGCTGGCATGACTGAATGGAATGCCATTACCTTCCAATTGGAGCGGTATCTATTGATCAATCACATTTGCATGTTTTTGAACTGCTAGGTTGGCAAAAGTTGGGGCTAACAGTGGGAGCTCACCTCACTCCTCAGATTCAAACTGCCGACCTTTCGGTTAGCAAATTCAGCAGCTCAGCGGCTTAACCCACTGAGCCAACAAGGATAGAATGCCCAAAAGACCCATGAATGGGTCCTGGAGCATATCAAGCTTGAGCACTCACTAAAATTCAAAACAATGCCATATTTTGAACACATCATACCAGTCAGAAAAGATAATGCTCAGGAAAGTGGAAGAGAAGAAGACCAAATTGTAGGGTTGATACAATCTAAGAATCCATAGCTCTGAGTTTGCAAAATCTGAGCAGGACTGTGGATATCAAGGGCTCTTGGAGACCTCTCACATATAGGGTGGCATAAACTGCAGCTGACATTGTTATACAAAACCCAAACCCATGAAATGCCGGAGCTGTGGGATTGTGGCTCAGATAGATGACCTCTCAATATCTCGCTCAGTCCCAGAGGTAGGAAACGCCTCCCACTGGGAAGCCCTGCTTAACTTCCCTTCTTCCCACCACACAAGTTACCAGGAATGTTCTTCTCGGCCAAGCCATGGGTTCAATAATAAGGTCAAAATGTAGATAATCAAACACAGGGCATATTGATCATACAGCCCTATTGTTCTAGCATTATCCCCGGACTCCTCCCCCTCCCAAGAAGCAGCAATCATTTTCCCTCCTGTAAAGGGTTGGGGGTGGACTCCAATTCATAGACAAAATCAAGATTTCTTCCAATGAAAACTATTTAGTCTCCAGCTTTACATCAATCGTAGACTATGAAACATGATAACAATGAATGTACAGTAGAGTCTCATTTATCCAACCTTCGCTTATCCAACATTCTGTATTATCCAACGCAATTTGCCTCCCACCTGAATTCACAGCTGTTTCTCTAGGCAGCAACGTACAGTGGGCCAATACGTCCAACAACAACACAAGTACAGCCACATTCCCAAACAAGTGGCAGACTTGTTGTAAAACATGTTTTGGTGCTTAATTTGTAAAATCATAACATAATTTGACATTTAATAGGCTTTTTTGTTAATCCCTCCTTATTATCCAACATTTTCGCTTATCCAACGTTCTGCCAGCCCGTTTATGTTGGATAAGTGAGACTCTACTGTACTTTGAACCAATAAGACAGTGGGTTGTAATTTGAACTAATCAGAGCTATGTCTATTATGGTCAATAAAATGCCAATATCTGTAAGCAGAGGACATGCCAGATCTGGGAATTTCCCTAGGAAACCTTTGATCAACAAAGCAATAAACACTTGATTCTGCACTCTGCTCTGCGTGTCCTGGTTGGAAACCATTGGAGCTGGCATGTCAGGAATGAACTTGGGATTCCAGACAACAACGTGATAACAAATAACAACATATCAGTTGAACCAACAGTGGTGTTGTTTGGTTTCAGATTGCTTTTGACTCATGGCATCTCTAACATGACCCTATCATGGGATTTTCTGTGCCTGGGCATCTTTGACTTGCCCAAGATCATCATGATTGAGTGAGAGATTGAACTCTGATGTCCAGAGACATATTTCAACACTCAAACCACTCTGCCATCTCTAACTAGGAGTTAAGGGTCTTGCTCCAAAGATACACCACCTTTATTCTATGCCTTTTTCAGTGGTACCAGCTTAAACATGTTCACAAGTATATTGCACACTTTCATCCAAACAAAATGTTTTGCAGAATGTCTGTCTTTCCAAAACATAATAAGTATCCCTAACTATGGTATATTCAAAGAATCTTTATTTAATCTCTGTATTTGTGCAGAATGCATTATTCAATGACGGTTATTTTTGAATTTCGATGAGTAACACCACACTGAGGCGGCCAAGGCACCCTTCCAAGAACAGCTGTGCGCTTAAAACACAGGTGCTTAAAGCGGAGCTCCGGCTGACATGAGTGCTTCTAAAATTAATTGGGGCTTTATTCATGTTATGTTCTGGCAAAGGAGATGTGTGATAGACAGCCGCAGTGACATCCACAGCTCTAATCATCTCCAAAAGTAACTTTGCTCCTCATCTACTGTGCTAAATTTGCAGCTGCTTCTACACTGGCATCTTATAGCTCTAATTCTGATTTGATGCTTAGTGATTTTGAAATTCGAGGAAAGGGAGTCGGCACCATGTTCTTTGAATGTTCTGCCTTATTAAGGAGAAGGCAGGCGGAATGAGATAGCGAGCCATGAGCCTTTTATCTGACTTGATACACTTGAAACATTTGTAGATAAGGCAATTCTCACTGCATAGAGAATTGCCGCTTTTTTTTTTAAAGGCCTACTTACAGGTCATGTGTTCTTTTTTTCAATGAGAAAAAGACAGCATTATACCAATTTTTACAGACTACTGTTGATGAAGAAATATTGTGAAGTATAGCTTCTTAGAGTTGCAAGGACATTTTTAAAAAGTCACCCATATTATATACTTAACAAGGGACTTTTTGAGATCCTGCTTTGTCACATAACAAGTTATTATGTAATTTGTTGGTCTGTTTCTAGGCTAAGGTACAAATGGCAGTTACCCATGTTCCTTTGAAGCAGCCTCAGAAACATCTTGAAGGGACAATGTGCAAATTCTCTTGTCAGATTTTCCCTATATACTGGAATAAGCAGTGCTGTAGAGTTGTGGCCCATTTATGCTTCTACTATATTAATACTGCAAGCCCGTATTCACTTACTCAGAACTATGACCCATGGAAAATTGCGGGCTTATTTCTGAGTAGACTCATACAGCTATCCTCTCTGTTACTGCCAATGGCACTTTTGGCTACAGATGAAAATTTGCACTTTTGTTTTTCCTCTGTTTCCTCTGTTTTCCACAGCTGGAAGTTGGAAGAATACCCCTTCATATAGGAGAACCACAAGACTTAGATTCTTTCCAATTGGTAAGGGCTAAAGCAAATCAAGTCTGAGCTGTCCCTAAAAGCCAAGATCACTAAAGTACATCAGGTAAATTACACTAGGTAACAACATTTGAAACATTTTCTGTTCATGGTTTGAAAGTGTTATTTCCTGTTTAATTGTGTGGTAAGTAGTTGTTATACTCCAGACACTTTGTTTTTGTGGCTGCCACAAACTATGTTGAATTGGTTGAGACTCTATGAGATATTCATGGAAAAACTATAGCAAAATGTGCTGCAGGATGTCCCACTAAAACAAGGTTTTTGCAGTTAAATAAACTTTTCCCCTGTTTTTATGATAGAACCAATTAGGAAATGACATTTATAATTCAGGAACAAAAGTCGTGTTCCCTAGCATTATGAGATGTGTCACTAGGAGACAATATTCAGGATGAGTATAGGGAAGCAACAGCCCCGAGTCTGCAAGGCCTCAATGAGGTCTTGCGGTACATCCACACTGTCGAATTAATGCCGTTTGACATCACTTTGACTGCTACAGATCAATGCTATGGAATCTTTGGATTTATAGTTTGGTAAAACACCAGACTCTTTGTCAGATAAGGCTAAAGATCTTAGATGATTCTATAGCATTGAGCTAAAGAGTTAAAGTGGTGTCAAACTGCATTAATTATATAATGTAGATCAGGCCTGGGCAAACTTCGGTCCTCCACGTGTTTTGGACTTCAGCTCCCACAATTCCTAACAGCCTACTAGCTGTTGAAAGGTTTCATGGCCAGAAAGACTGAGTTGCTGTGAGTTTTCCAGGCTGTATGGCCATGTTCCACAAGCATTCTCTCCTGACATTTTGCCCATATCTATGGCAGGTGTCCTCAGAGGTTGTGAGGTATATTGAAAACTGAGCAAGGGAGGTTTATATATCTGTGGAAGGTCCAGAGTGGGAGAAAGAACTCTTGTCTTTTGGAGGCAAGTGTGAATGTTGCAAATGGCCACCTTGATTAGGATTGAATAGGCTTGCAGCTCCAAAGCCCGGCTGTTTCCTGCCTGGGAGAATCCTTTGTTGGGAGGTGTTAGCTTGTCCTGATTGTTTCATTACTGGAATTCCTGTTTTCAGAGTGTTGTTCTTTATTTATTGTCCTGATTTTAGAGATTTTTTAAATACTGGTAGCCAGATTTTGTTCATTTTCATGGTGTCCTCCTTTCTGTTGAAATTGTCCACATGCTTGTGGATTTCAATGGCTTCTCTATATAGTCTGACATGGTGGTTGACAGATTAGTCCAGCATTTTTCTGTTCTCAAATATTATGCTGTGTCCAGGTTGGTTCATCAGGTGCTCTGCTAAGGCTGACTTCTCTGGTTGAATCAGTCTGCAGTGCCTTTCATGTTCTTTGGTTTGTGTTTGTGCAATGCTGCTGTGTTTGGTAGTCCCTATGTAGATTTGTCCACAGCTGCATGGTATACGGTAGACTCCTGCAGAGGTGAGAGGATCCCTCTTGTCCTTTGCGGAACGTAGCATTTGTTGGATCTTCTTAGTGGGTTTGAAGATAGTTTGTGGGTTGTGTTTCTTCATCAGCTTGCCTATGCGACCAATGGTTCCCTTGATGTATGGCAAGAATACTTTTCCTCTGGGTGAATCTTTGTCTTGACTCTCATGGCTTTTTTTGGCCTTGTAGCTTTTCTGATGTCTGTGGTGGAGTCTCTATTTGCCAGTAGAACCCAGTTTAGGTGGTTCAGTTCACCTTGGAGGAGGTGGGATTTGCAAATGCTATGTGGGGCTCAGAAGATGACTCGGAAACTACAGTTAGTGCAAAGATCGGCAGCTAGATTACTAACTGGGGCAAGCTTTGGAGAGCATATCATGCCGCTCCTAAAGCAGCTCCATTGGCTCCCAACAAGTTTCTGGATCCAATTCAAAGTGCAAGTGATTACCTATAAAGCCCTATACACTTTGGGTCCAACCTATCTTAGATACCGCATCACCTTTTATGAACTGGCGTGGGCATTGAGATCTGCTGGAGAGGCCTGTCTCAAATACGGTTAGTGGGGATGAGAGAGAGGGCCTTCTCGGTGGTGGCGACCCGGCTCTGGAATGCCCTCCGTAGAGAGATCTGGCTAGCCCCTACACTTCAAGCCTTCCATTCCAGATTAAAAACATGGCTCTTTAAGCCAGCCTTTGATGTTACATAGGTTTTTAAGGATTAGTTTGAGGACATACTTTATACTGGAATGTATTTTAATTATGTTTTATGTCTGTTTCAATTCAAATAACTTTATTTCATGTTGTATTTTATGTCCAAGGCACTGCACAAGAACCGTTAGTAAGCTGCCTTGAGTCCCCTTGGGGGTAGAGAAAGTCGGGATATAAATATGGTAAATAAAATAAACAAATTACCGTGGGCATCATGTCGGAACTGGGCTATGTCAGTTGAAGCAACTTGTTTTTATCCACAGCAATGACTGCATTTAATAAATTTTAATGTTTCATATTGTAATTAGGTATGTGTGTGGTTGTAATTCTGTGGTTTTTATCATTTCAGGCTTATGGTATTATCTATATGCAGCACTTCACTCACTGTATTTTGTTGGCCGCCCCGAGTCCCTTCTGTTACATTGTAGATGATAAATGGAAGCTCTTACGTGTGCCCGCGAGCCCAGAGTAAACCTGCAGAATGATGCACGACTCAGCATTGCAGAACAAATAACACTGGAACTTTTACTAAATCCATGAGATCAAAAGAACAATGGTATTTACAGTAGTCCCTCTGCTTACAGAAACCAGCAGTCATATGAAGCAAACCACAGAAAAGGGGGAGGGACTCTGAGAGAGAAGAAGCTCTTCTGCAGGAAGGCGCAAGGCAGGCAGACGCTGCGAGGCGTCCTCTTAGCCGCCAGGGCGGCGCTCCCCACTTTGGGCCACTTCCGGCGCCGGGGAGGAGCGCACCGGCCCTTTTTCCTCTGTTCCGGCGGCTGGTCGGCCATGGCGGAAGCAGGGCTGAGGGCTCTCGCCGGGGGGAAGGCCGCTGCCTCCTCCTCTGCTCCCTCGCCGGCCTCGGAGCCCAGGGCTGAAGACTCGGGCTGGGGACGCCTCCGGGAGCTCTTCCGCCGCGAGTGGGTGAAGAAGGGGAAGGGGATATTTGCACTCTGCAATTAATACAGTTTGACACTTCCGTGGCTTAATGCAGTTATGGAATCCTGGAAGTTAAGGATGGAAGGAAGGAAGGCCAGATCTGAATCAGTTGAATGAAGGATTAGGCATCATCCAGATTTAACATTTATCAGGCAGTGGCCAACTTGGGCCCTCCAGGTATATTGGACTTCAACTCCCACAATTCCTAACAGCCTGCCGACTGCTAGGAATTGTGGGAGTTAAAGTTCAAAACAACTGGAGGGCCCAAGTTGGCTCATGCCTGGGAGGGAAGGATGTGGCTAGAGTTGGAAGAGACCTCGTGGGCCATCCAGTCCAACCCCCTGCCAAGAAGCAGGAAGACCACATTCAAAGCACTCCCAACAGATGGCCATCAAGCCTCCAAAGAAGGAGCCTCCACCACACTCCGCGGAAGAGAGTTCCATTGCTGAACAGCTCTCACAGTTAGAAAGTTCTTCCTAATGTTCAGGTGGAATCTTGTTTCCACAGCCGGGCTGTGGCGCAGGCTGGAGAGCAAGCCAGCTGCAACCAACTGCAATGAATCACTCTGACCAGGAGGTCATGAGTTCGAGGCCCGCTCGGAGCCTATGTTTGTCTTGTCTTTGTTCTATGTTAAAAGGCATTGAATGTTTGCCTATATGTGTAATGTGATCCGCCCTGAGTCCCCTTCGGGGTGAGAAGGGCGGAATATAAATGCTGTAAATAAATAAATAAATAAATTGTAGTTTGAAGCCATTACTCCGCGTCCTAGTCTCCAAGGCAGTAGAAAACAAGTCCTCCCTATGACTTCCCCTCACATATTTACACAAGACCCTCATCATGTCTCCCCTGAGCCTTCTCTTCTGCAGCCTAAACATGCCCAGCGCTTGAAGTCACTCCTCATAGGGCTTGTTCTCCAGACCCTTGATCATTTGAGTTGCCCTCCTCTGGACACATTCCAGCTTGTCAACATCTCCCTTAAATTGCAGTGCCCAGAATTGGACACAGTATTCCAGGTGTGGTCCGACCAAGACAGAATAGAGGGGTAGCATGATTTCCCTGGAGCTAGACCAGTGGTTCTCAACCTGGGATCCCCAGATGTTTTTGGCCTTCAACTCCCAGAAATCTTAACAACTGGTAAACTGGCTGGGTTTCTGGGAGTTGTAGGCCAAAACATTAGAGGATCCCAAGTTGAGAACCACTTATCTAGACACTATACTACTATTTATGCAGGCCAGAATCCCATTGGCTTTTTAAGCTACTGCATGACGTTGTTGTCCACAAGGACTGCAAGATCTTTTTCACACATACTGCTGATGAGCCAGGCGTCCCCCCATTCTTGTTGTAAGTGGCACCATGTGAAAGCACAGTTTAAAACTTATTTTATATTTTTTGTATTTTTTATTGTTATGTTTTTAAACGGCATTGGATTTTGCTGGAGCTGTAAGCCACCTTGAGTCCCCTACAGGGTGAGAAAGGCAAGGTATAAATGAAGTAAATAAATAAATAAATAAACCCACCACTTCCAGTTGCTTTTTCACAGACCTCAGGAAAGCTGGACAAGAAAACACCGTCAATTTGTTAGTATAAAGTTGGCCCATTATCTAGTATTGTATATGAATGCAGCCGCTGAATGCTGAATGAATTTTAATAATTGATTGCATTATGTAACATGTTTTGTGTTCCTGGGTTGTTAATGTCATTTCTTAATTTAATTGGTTCTGTCATGAAAGCATGGAAAATGTTTATTAAACTGCGGAAGCTTTGTTTTTGCGGGACATCCTGCAGCACATTTTGTTATAGTTTTTCCACGAATATCTCATAAATTCTCAACCCATTCAACATAGTTTGTGGCAGCCACAAAAACGAAGTTTCTGGAGTATAACAACTACTTTAAAAGTAAGTACCACACAATTAAACAGGAAATAACACTTTCAAATCAGGAACAGATTTTTTTTCCAATTTTTGTTACATAGTGTTATTGATCAATTTATTATTATTTTCAGCAATGTAAGTATCCTTATACAATCTTGAAAGTCAGTAATTTTCTGATACATGACTTATATCACCAATATATGTATTATAACTAATGGTAACTTGCTCTTCTCTCAAAAACAATAATCATAAAATAAAAATAAAAAGTTGCAATTAACTTCCCATCTTGAGTGGATTTTCCACCTATGGTGAAATTATTATTGTCTTCTCACTTATCTTGAATGATATACTCTCCTTAAGCAACATTGACCAGAATGGTCATCTGGTCACTAAAAACACTTTTTTACTGGGTTTTGCAGGTTTAACAGTTGAGAACTTAACTTTCATAATCATCCGCTGAAGAAAATGTCACATCATTTAATGGTAGGAACTCCTGTATGCTGGACAGTTTGGATTTTCATGAGATATTTTCTTTTGCAGTGAATATAATCGATACCCAGAAGAAACTCTAAATATAATTAAAGCAACAATTTCAGGTGGCATTGTTGGCTTGATTTATGGAGGGATACCTGGTTTTATTTATGCCAAGAAGCGGTATATTGAGCAGAGTGAAGGAGAAGTTTACCATAATCGTCTGGATGCTGTGGTATGTATCAATATCTCACGGTAGAGCACGCGTTCACAATGTTCTCTAGAAATCCCCTCCCCCCCCCCCATTCTTTTTTTAAAGTGTCAGTTTTCAGTTTGGATTTTATGAAGCATTTTCTTTTGCAGTGAACTAAATCAATACATCCCCAAAACAACTATTCTTTTTTGGGGGGTGTGGGGGTCTTAATTCAGTTTATTGCAAAAGAATTATTAATAGGTCAATCATCACAGATCTCACGTTGTTTGAGCTCATTTTTTTTTTACTGGAAGTTGTTTGCATACTTGATGTTTGTGTTTTGACTGTGTTGTGACCTGCCTTGAGCCATGAGGAGAGGCAGGTAAGAAATAAAATTATTATTGATACTATTACTCAGCTCTGAGTCAAGAACTGAACAATCAGTTAACAATAAAAACAAATTGTGTGTGTGTATGTAGGAACTGTTTTTTCTGTCATGGTAACACTTAAGCTGACAGAATTGTTCTAATCCATTTAGTAAAGGCTCAGGTAGAGTATGAATATTGTTACTGCTTTTGAAATATGCACATTTTATGAAAGCTTAGGTTAAGGACATGTTCAAGACAGCTATTTTCTGTTTCTAGGTGAAATATTTAGTGGGAAGGTGAGGATAATATTTTGTTTTATGTGTAATTTTAATTGAATGAGCATTTTTATTGTATCTTGATTGTATTTTAAAATATATCCATAACACAAATATTCAATTGTATTTAGATTGTTTTTAAATTTATTGGGTTGTGTCATGTTATTGTAAGCTGCCTTGAATTCCCATTGAGGAGTGAGGCGGGGTAGAAATAAAGTTAATAAATAAATTAAAATATGTAGGATAGCAGTGGTAATTGCAGACTACCTGGAGATCTGAACCCCAGCGCCCATTGTTCCCATTATTAGCTATGTTGCCTAGGACTTCTGGGAGCACACTTGGAGGCCTGCATGATTCCCACCCCCAATACAAGACATCTTACTAATATACCTGATTTTTTAATTAATGTTTGGTATGGGGCATATAGAATAGCACTGTGAACTTCATAAAAATTGTGTTGTAGCCCAACAAATTTTACTCCCTATTTTTCTCCACAGCAATCTGCACATCGTGCAGGAACCAGGGGCTTCATCCGTTATGGCTGGCGTTGGAGCTGGAGAGTTGCGGCCTTTGTTGCAATATTCAAGTACGTGTGGCTGTTATTAACTATGAAACAGAAACACGGTGTGAATTCTACAGATGTATTAAGGATTGAAAATAATTTTAGAATAATTACTCATATAAGCAGCTACTTGCCAGATGATTAGAAGGGGACTGTCTTTGAGTTCTTTTCTTCTGCCGTCTGTCACATCTCTAGTGGAAGAAAGGCATGGCTTCTGTCCTCCAAAACAGCATGTTCCCTAACATTTTTAATCCTTTAAAAAAGGGAACTGAATTTTGAGAACTGGCTTTTTTGTCTTAGAAATTTTGTAGTCCTTCTGTAACATAGTAGACCAGAAAACGGGGATATTCAAAGGATACGAAGCATAATAATTTATGAACACAAAGTCCAAAATGTCAAACAAATATAGCTTGCTATTTACTTAAAATCTTCAGGTTTAATAAGGAATCATTAATAGTTATCACTGCAGTATATTTTCTTCAATGGGTTGCATTCAATGCCTATAGGTAAACTAATAGGATGCAATCCTTTCCATCTTGATATAGGAATAAGCACCACTGAACACAGCAGGAATTGACTACTGGAGAAATATGTTTAGGATTGTGATATTATTTTGCATCTTTGGACTAAAAAGATCCAGAAGAAGGCTTTTCTGTGTTTCAGTCTCACTGTCAATATTTATAAATACTGCCCTTGCGAGTGAGTATTTTCTTTTCATATCAGGAGCAACTTGAAAAACTGCAAGTTGCTTCTGGTGTGAGAGAATTGGCTGTCTGCAAGGACGTTGCCCAGGGGACACCTGGATGTTTGGTGTTTTACCATCCTGTGGGAGGCTTCTCTCATCCTATGGGAGCTTCCTGGATTCGAATTGGCAACCTTCAGGTCAGCAACCCAACCTTCAGGTCAGCAGTCCTGCTGGCACAGAGACTGCTCTCCTCAGTCTCTGGCAGACACATTTAGAAATTCCAGAGAGTTGAAAGCAGTATGAGAGGCAGACAGAATTCCTCTATTTCAAAGTCAAATTGGGACTTCATGTGAAATAAGGAACTTCTCAGAACAACATCAGCAGTTATTAAAGTATATTTTTTAGTTCTGATACATGAAAACAATCAGGACTTAACACGACATCCTTTGGTTTCTCAGAAATAAAACGAATCCCCAAATTTAGTAGTGTCCTTGCTGATACTTGTCTTTCTCCCTCTCCCACAGCACAGTGAGCACTGGACTCACCGCGTACCGTGATAAAATTAGCCTCAGCCACTTTGCCATTGCAGGAGGTAAGGCTCTACTTCTTTTGAGTTTCCTCTCATTCTCTTTTTTAGTGCTGAAGAGATTTTGATTGAGGAGAATTCGATTCAGAAAGCCAGAGGCTTGCTTCATTGTCATTAGTTAATCAGAATGATGTTTTATTGTGATCAGATGATGTTTTATTGTGCGATATTTGTTCATTGTTTTATTGCTGTTTGTGTCAGGCAAGGCCCCATGTAAGCCGCTCCGAGTCCCTCCGGGGAGATGGGGCAGGGTATAAAAATAAAGTTGTTTATTATTATTATTATTATTATTATTATTATTATTATTATTATTATTATTATTATTATTATCAGAAGATATAAGGCAGTAAATCATTTAGTAACATATATCATTGTTTAAAAGAAATGTTTGGAATACTTGTTACTGCCCTGTTCATTTCAGAAAATTGCCAATCTGTGTGCTTATGATCACAGTATTAACACTGAGCAGTTTTTACTGGTTCTTGGGTGAAATATTGTTAAAGGATTTTGAAATTAGATGATTAGTAAATTATTAAAGCTGTAATATTTCAATTTAATTGACCATGAAGCTCCACTTAGTCATGAATTTACCTCTAAAGAGAAATACATAGATTGACCAGCCTTTTATAGAGTCACAGAGCACTGGAAACTTAGCTAAAGAGATATGCTTTCTGCTGTGACTTAACTGGCAGATTTTGCTTGTTAATGACTTCTATCTTGAGGACAACCAATTATATGCTTGGTGTGAAACATAAGTGGATTTTGATTTGTATTTTTGTGGCTGAAGGAATGAAAAGCTATATTTAAAAATACTTCAAAATTGTTAATATTCCCAATTTTCCGTCTAGACTGGCTGGGGTAAAGTTGCTTCAGTTTTTTGGCACAGAATTGGCCAAGTTCACAAAAGGTCCTCTAGAAAATGCTTAATAGTGGATAATGCAAATGAAACTGTCTATCATATTATTTTAATTCATTTGGGCTTCTAGTTTCAGATGTATCAAAATTAACAGATGTGCTTTGTACTTTGTTCATGGTTGGAAGTGGGGCTTTTGGTTGGTTATTCTTTTGACTTGTTTTTCAAAAGTTACCATTGCAATTTTCAAAAGGATAATCCAAATATCTGATATCTCGGGTAAGAATTTTGGAAAGTAATCTTTCTTTGGTAAGAGACTGGGAAGAACAGGATATTTTTCCTTTGTCAGAATCTCTAAACCAGATCCATTCCTGTACCCTATTAAAGCCTCTTACAGTTTATGATTAGCCAGCATCCATAGCTTGCTTTTGCCTCAAAATCACGAATGAAAGAACAGCTATTTGTCTGTATTGTACTTGATCTTATTTGTAAGCGGCCTTTTATGTTCTGATATTGGTTTTGTTTGATTTCTAGCTTGTACAGGAGGCTTGTTCAGACTGAACTTGGGTTTGAGGGGTTTGCTTGGCGGAAGCATTTTGGGCGCATTGTTGGGGTGAGTTACCCATATGTCCACACGTGCAAAGATGTTCCAGGAAGCAGAATAATCATCTTTTACTAGATGTGATTGTTTTAAGAGCTTAGCCTATGCTAATGTTTGAAACTCAGCAGGATTTTACAGAATACTGTATATTCTTCTCAACTTTAGCCACAATCCTCTTTGTTTGTTTTTGATTGATGATAATTATTTCTCCCTTTCACCTTCTTAGTTTTTCTTCTTTTCACCTTGGTATTTACTTCTTGAATAGATTTACCTTTCTTTGAATAGGGAGACTTGACAGTTTTCTTAAGAAAGAAATACAGTGCTAATTGTTAAGATGCACCAATTACAAAACTTGGAGAAATTATTTTTAAACTCAGAAACCTTTATGACATAGACTAAGCACTATGGAAAATTTGAATAACTTATGATCAGGTCCAATCTGAAATTATAGCATGTTAATTCAGGAGGATAAAATAGGAGAAATTAAAATAAATGAATGACTTATATGGAATGGATAAAAAGCTGTGAAGCCAATATAACTATTGTAGAAAAAATAAGAAAATGTATGCATGGCTAAAGATAAAGATACAGAGAAAATATGAAAGTAAACCAGGATGGTCCCTGCAGTTTCCGGCAGAACCTTGGATAAGCAAATATCTTGGATAATAAGAAGGGATTAAGGAAAAGCCTATTAAACATCAAATTAGGTTATGATTTTACAAATTAAGCACCAAAACATCCTGTTATACAACAAATTTGACAGAAAAAGTAGTTCAATACGCAGTAAAGTTATGTTGTAATTACTGTATTTACAAATTTAGCACCAAAATATCATGATATATTGAAAACATTGACTACAAAAATGCATTTGATAATCTAGAACCTTGGATAAGCGAGTCTTGGATAAGTGAGACTCTACTGTAATATTGAATGTGTCAGCATGGAGTTCAGGGTGCGTGCCGGGTGGGTTTCTTCAAACTCAATCAATCATCTTCTCCAGCACCCTGATGAATTGATTGCAATCGTCTGCCTCACCAATTCCTGTTCAATGTCAGACTCAAACACATCAGTAGTCTGAAGTCCAAAAATTTATTTCAATATCTATAATACATATTTACAAAGCACAGCAAAAGCCATCGATCTGAGCTGGCATTCTCTTCAGCCTCTTCGCTCCGGCAAGCACAGCTCAACACACACAGCGATAAGAAAGCACATTCCTCAGTCTGCAGGAAGTTCTGACCTCCAAAGCCAGAAATCATGCCTGATAGGTCATAGCAGTCACAACAGGCTGTCAGTCAAAACTAGCCTGCTGTTAACTGTTTTATTGCTGAAACACACACTCTTGCAAAACAGCAGAAACACTTGATTTACATTTCATACACATACAACCATAATCCAACAGAATTATGGTACTGGAAGAGTGAATATTTGGTTTAGAGCGGTGGTTCCCAAACTTTGGTTTTCCAGGTGTTTTGGATTTCAATTCTCAGATGACCTTGCAGCTTGTCTAAAGGCCAAGAATTAAGGGAGCTGAGATCCAAAACATCTGGAGGACCAGAATTTGGAAACCACTGGTTTGGAGTATGGAAGTGAGCTCTATTTTGCAACTGTTTTTTTTTTTAAAGAAAAATGGATTGGGAGAGAGGAAGACGATGCAAGGAATAGTGAGGTGTTATGTGACTATCATAATGGTTGACACTTTTAACTGTTCCTGTGACATCTTCCAACAGTGTCCCTGCAGGAGGATTACTGATGGCAGCACAAAATCTTGCTGGCGAATCCTTACATGAGAAAAGAAAACGGAAACAAAGGGAGCTATATGAACAGAAACTAGCAGAATGGTAAGGAACTGGTACAGTTACATTTTGTTGCCTCTGGCATTTAATTATTACTAGCTTGGGAACCCAGCAATGCCTGGGTTATTTGATGAAGGCATTATTTGTCTTTGTTTGTTAGGTATTCTCAGTTTGGAGTGGGTGAACTACAATTCCCAGAATCATGGGTCAATCCTCCCCAAACCCTGCCAGTATTCAAAGTTGGCTGCAGTTCTTTCTGCATGGGGGTGAACTACTACAACTCCCAGATTCCAGGGGCAATTGTCAGTATCCACAGCAGGCTATGTTGAGTCTGTTTGCCAAGTTTGGTCCAGATCCGTCGTTGGCTGGGTTCAGTGCTCTTTGGATGCAGGTGAACTACAGCTCCCAAAATCAAGGCCCATTCTCACAAACCCCTGCAGTATGTTCAATTGGTCATGAGGCTTCTCTGTGCAAAGTTTGGTCCCGGTCCATTGTCGGTGGGGGTCACTGTTTCTCTGGATGCAGGTGAACTATAACTCCCTTTCCCCCAAACGTGTCCAATATGCTCTTTTGGTTATGAGGGCTCTGTGTGCCAAGTTTGGTCCTGGTCCATCATCGGAGGGGTTTGAAGTGCTCATTCATGGCTATAAATCTCAGTACCTACTACTCCCAAATGTCCAGGCCAATTCCACTCCAAACCCACCAGTATTCAAATCTGGGCATATCAGGTATGCATGGCAAGTTTGACCCAGAGCCATCATTGTTTGGGTTCATAGCATTCTAGGTGTAGGTGAACTACAACTCCTCTACATTCCCCAGTAGGAGTCACAGTGCTCTGACTTGATGCAGGGTGAACTACAACTTCCACCATGTGGAGTCAATCCCCCACACTCCTCCAGGAAGTGTAGTTGTGCTGTGTTTGTTCTGCAGACAGATTTGAAAGGAAAGGGCAGTAGGCGGCGTCATGCAAATTTCACACCAATGGGATGCCTGCCTGTAGTGGAGAACAATGCAAAATCTAGGATGAAATGGTCCCCAAATGAATGCATTCCTTGGGTGGTGGGCCGTAGTGTTTGGCAAGTACATTGGCAGGGTTTGGGCTACATGTTCATGGAGCTCGCTGTAACCGCAATGTCAGTGGAAAAGAGTGACTTGCTGGCACCTCAGCACTGGGAACTGTAGCCTGTTTGTGGAGGCCGGAGGCTTTCTGTGTGAACAGACATCCGTGCCACATACACACATGCGGGTTTTCACTTTTATTATGGATATAGTTTTCACTTTTATTATGGATATAGATATAGATATAGATGGATTTATTTAACACAAAAGAAAAGTATATCTTGGTCTCTCCCTAGTTGTTACTCAATTATCTAATGAAACTGTGCTATGCTCTGAATTATTTTGTTTTGAACTAGCATATCTTTGTAATGGCCCATGATATTTGCAAAACTTTTATCCAGCACTACTTTTTGAATGTGTTTACTAGTAGTTCCTTGACCTAAACATTTCAAATACATCAGTCTTTGAATGTCTGGGAGACTGAAATGTTTATCTGCTTGTTTTTAAAATACAGTAGAGTCTGACTTATCCAACACTCGCTTATCCAACGTTCTGGATTATCCAACACATTTTTGTAGTCAATGTTGTCAATATATCATGATCTTTTGGTGCTAAATTCGTAAATACAGTAATTACTACATAGCATTACTGCGTATTGAACTACTTTTTCTGTCAAATTTGTTGTTAAACATGATGTTTTGGTGCTTAATTTGTAAAATCCTAACCTAATTTGATGTGTAATAGGCTTTTCCTTAATGCCTCCTTATTATCCAACATATTTGCTTATCCAACGTTCTGCCGGCCCGTTTATGTTGGATACGTGAGAGTCTACTGTACTGTTATTTTCAGTGTCCAGTTTGTCCATTCAGATTGCAGATTAGTATTATGGGCAGTAGAGTATATGCAGGTGAGTATGTTATTGCCAAAATACATTGTGGGCATAACCTACTTATTGCAAGCCTTGATTTCTACATGGCTACAGTTCTCAAGGGCTACATGCTGATAAGAAAAATAGACTGTTTGAACAAAGAGTGAGCTTCATTTTGAGTATTCTATGAAGGAATGGATTCATAGAATCATAGAATCATAGAATCATAGAATAGTAGAGTTGGAAGAGACCTCAAGGGCCATCTAGTCCAACCCCCCGCTAAGAAGCAGGAAATCGCATTCAAAGCGATTCTTTCTGAGACTGATTGTAAATCACCAGTTATATGTTACAGGGTTGTTTTCACCCTCTGCTAAGCCATATAATGAGCTTGAAATATAGAGTTTACATTATTCTTGTGTTCTAAAAAATTTCAATCCTTTTTATTTCCTTAGGGAGACCAGCCTTAAAATCACTGAGAATATTTCAGGAGATACGAATATTGCCTTTCAAGAAGGAAGTGGGGAGTTGAATGCTGGAAAGATGCAAGAATTACAAATTTTCCATCCCAAATCCTGAATCATGAATAGACCACAAATTGACTTAATTTTGAACATTGAATTCCATCAAATTATATCAAAGAAATATGCGCACTAAGATATTTATTAGAACAGGAAAACGCAGCAGAAAGAGCGGGTGTGTTTGGCCAGCTAAACTAGCAAACTTGGACACTCGTCTTCTGAGATAAATGCCTGAATTTTTGCTGGACAGGAGAGAAGCTTTTGTGGACATGCAAAATGAAGTAAAGGACACAGAAAAGTACAAGATGTTCTTCAACAGGATGAGCTGTGAGAATGGTAGAAGATATCAGAACTCATTCTGTGGACCAGTGAACAGTATTCTGAATGAATAAAAGAGTGTCAGAATAATTATGTGGTATTTCAGACCAAAGTCAGTAAAGTAATGTAACTTATAAGTATCTATTGCTGTGTCTGACTAAACACTGTCCAGAGAAATCCAAGCTTTATGGAACCCTCATTTAGCATAGGTGAGTGGTCAACCTATGCAAATGTGTGTGTTGTCCTTTTTTTCTGAATGTGTATTGCATATAGATGATTTTTTTAAAATTAAAATTTTAAAAACGTGGTTTTTGGTCTAGAGAAGTACAGTAGTACATTTCAGATACTGGAGAAAGTCTAGGCATAAATACTATTGGGAGTCATGTGAAAGTTTTATGTTCATAAGTTATTGGATAGTTAAGTCAAGATGCGTTCAAGATATTAACCATGGCATTAGATGGTTAAATCTCTTCATTTTCCACAGTTCAGTGTCACCACTTGAAAGTGTTCAGATAAACTATCTGATACCAAGATGTATGTAGGACTACCCATTTGTGTAAATGGTTGCTATTATATAACAAAAAGGTCATTAATGGCATTTACACCCCACATAGAGAGTTTCCAGGTGGTCCCCCATCCATGTATTTACCACCCAACCTTGTTTACGTCAAACAAGGGATTGTGTTTTCAAAGGCTTTCATGGCCGGAATCACTGGGTTTCTGTGAGTTTTTCAGGCAGTATGGCCATGTTCCAGTAGCATTCACAGACCTCTGGACAAACCTCTGAGGATGCTTGCTTCCTCATGATAGTTTTTATTAATTGGCCCATAGAACATTCTGTTTATTGAGCTTCTAAGCTTCTCAGGTGCCCCAATTCACTTTTTATGCACATCGAAATGGTAATAGAAGTCAGTGGTTAATACAATTAAGGAAGAAAATGGGAAGTGTCCGACGTGTGATTCAATACAACAGCCAGCAGAGTGTCTGCTGTGGACTCATCTTGTGTTTCAAATAATAATAATAATAATAATAATAATAATAATAATAATAATAATAATAATAATAATAATAACAACAATCATTGATGTTGCCATCCCAGGTGACAGTCACATTGATGAAAAACAACAAGAAAAACTCAGCTGCTGTCAGGACCTCAAGATTGAACTTCAAAGACTCTGGCAGAAACCAGTGCAGGTGGTCCCGGTGGTGATGGGCACACTGGGTGCCGTGCCAAAAGATCTCAGCCAGCATTTGGAAACTAGACATTGACAAAATTACGATCTGTCAACTGCAAAAGGCCACCCTACAGGGATCTGCGCGCATCATCCGAAAATACATCACACAGTCCTAGACACTTGGGAAGTGTTCGACTTGTGATTTTGTGATACGAAATCTAGCATATCTATCTTGTTTGCTGTGTCATACAACAACAACAATAATAATAATAATTATTATTATTATTTATATACCGCTCTATCTCCCCGGAGGGACTCAGGGTGGTTTCCAAAAGTGCAAAACATACAATAACACAACAAATGATACATCAATTAAAACACAGCAATTTCAGTTAAAATGAGAGTCACAATCAGAGCCATTTCTCAGGAACAACCAACTCTTCAGGCATGTCAAACAGCAAAAATGTGTTTTGCTGAGTATGTAGACACTGAGGCACTGATGCAAATCAGTTTTTGTGTTTTTTTCTTCATTCCTCGTAGTCGTGGCTGTAGTGAACATCCAGAGCACTCTCCATCACACTATTACTGCCATCTCCTACCATTTCAATCCACATCTCTATGAGAGAGAACTTTATTCTCATACTGAGGGCACATGCAGAGATGAATCTGTGCTCCCAGCACACCTGCCCACAAAAAGCATATGACAGAATGCTGCTCTCTTTGGTGCAATTTGTGAGTTTCACAGCCATCTTCACCACAGTGATAACGCTTATCTAAACTGCAAGATCAGCCAGTTTGCCAGACTAGTCACATGACACTTTCAGACACTAGCAATTACTACTACTCCCACCCTCACCGTCTTCAATGAAAATATAAAATCATGGGACCTTTTGAAGATCTCTTACATGTTTCTGATAGCACCTAGCAGGTAGAACATGGAAAAGTGGTCTTCCTCTGGACAGTCTTTGCAACAAGGAAGTCAAAGGTCTGATAGATAATAGTGACTGTGTTGTGTCCTTTGGAGTACAGTCTTTGTCGGTTTTGTGAAACCAAGGAGGAATGATCTCATGTTTATGTGATTGCTTAGACACTCTCTGAATCTTCACAATCAAACAAGTGAACTAGAGGAAGAACAGAGTTAAGTTCAGGCTCTGTAATCATAGAATCATAGCGTTGGAAGAGACCTTGAAATGGCAGACAAAGGTTTGAGGCAATGAGACAAAGAGTTCCTGGAAGCTGTAGAAAAAATGACGTCTTTATTCTCAATGGCCAGTGAGAATACAGCAATAAAGAAAAGGAAGACCTTCTCCTGTCATCAGGAAAGCGAAGGTAATTTAGACAAAGAACACAGATCCTTATATACTATTTTGGCTTGCCTCTATCCTACGTCACAGGTATTATCAATCACCAATTAATGTCTAAAAAGTGTTACTGGGCACTTAACTAAAAAGCTTATCTTGGCATTTTCCTAAAATATAAACTACTTTCAAGACCTCTACTCCTCCATTAAGGCGTTATCTTTGGAATCTTCACCTTATCCATTAAGGATTCTCATTAATTAAGGAGAATCCCCTTATCTCAGCTGTCAAAGACCTATTAGCATTGGAATTCTCGTCTCACCCATTAGAGGTGCTCATTAATTAAGGAGAATTCCAGTTATCTCAGCTGTTAGTGACCTATTAGCCTGGAATTCTCACCTCATGCATTAGGGTTCTCATTAATTAAGGAGAATCCCAGTTGTCAGAGACTTAATGGCACTCCCCTCATGGCGCCAGGTCTTATCTTGACATCCCAAAAAGCCTTAATTTGTCTTTTGTCCATTAGCATGGAGCTTTATCTGTTCTTGTTGACACTTTAACAGATGTCTCAGTGAACTTTGGTCTTGCTATGGTTAGGCAGTTATTTTGCTGAGCAGAGTATTTCTAAGGCGATCTATATCTATTTCTTTAACATGATTACATTCAATATATATTTTCTAATACAAGTATTATATTTTCCCAATACACCTTCATCAACCTCACAGGCCATCCAATCCAACCCCTTGCCAAGAAGAAGGAAAATCACATTCAAAGCACCTCCGACACATGGCCATCCAGCCTCTGCTAAAAAGCCTCCAAAGAAGGAGCCTCCACCACATTCTGGGGCAGAGAGTTCTACTGCTGAACAGCTCTCAAAGGTATTCCTAATGTTCAAGTGGAATCTCCTTTCCTGTACTTTGAAGCCATTGTTCCACATCCTAGTCTCCAAGACAGCAGAAAACAAGCTTGCTCCCTCCTCCCAATGACTTCCTCTCACATATTTATACAAGGCCCTCATCATGTCTCCTCTCAGCCTTCTCTTCTGCAGGCTAAACATGCCCAGCTCTTGAAGCCGCTCCTCATAGAGCATGTTCTCAAGGACCTTGATCATTTGAGTCACCCTTCTCTGGACACATTCCAGCTTGTCAACATCTCCCTTCAATTGTGGTGTCCAGAACTGGACACGTTATTAAAGGTGCGGTCTGACCAAGGCAGAATAGAGGGATAGCACGACTTCCCTGGATCTAGACACTATGCTCCTATTTAATGCAGGCCAAAATCCCATTGGCTTATTTTGCCACTGCATCACAATTGGATCAATTGAATATGAAATGACAAAATATATCACAGTGATTTTTTTTAAAAAATGTTTTATTTATTTTATGTCAGATGATGAGAATGGATTATCTATAAACTTTAATCAGCATGGTCATTTCATAATACCTTTAAAACTCTTGATGGCTTACAAATGCAAGTAAATGGCATATAAGGCAGTAAAACACCAGAACCTAAGTACTGATAGTGATGTCCAACAGAAACAGGGAGTCTTGTAAAAGGTATCCTCTAATCACCTTATTGGTGCAGCTGAGAAATTGCTAGGAGCAAAGATACGGTAAATGGCTTAGCTTTAGTCCAAATAAGCATAGACCTATTGAAGCAATTGTGGTTACGTAAATTATGATTTACAAGTGAGTAATTTATTCAATTTGTCCACTCAACTGCATGTTTTAACTGATATGTTATTCCAGTAATGTACCAAAATTCCTATTCTAAATCCTGCCATTCCATCTTTAGTATGCTAGACCAAAATAACATTGATAAAATATAATGATTTTGAATTTTAAACCCATGCTAATGTATCAACATGACTATTGGACAGGGAAATGAAATTGCTTCAGTAATCCTGATCCTAAACAAGTTTATTTTGAAATGAGAAAATGCCGATATTCAGAGTATGCACAGTCTTGCATGGAATTATACCATAGCACCAACATGACAAAGGAATTTGCTTCTACCCAACTCCCTTGAGAGCAAGCATCACTTTGCTATAGAAAAATATGCAATTTAAAAATAAAAGTAATATAGCTTTTGGGAGGTCGGCTTGATCTTCCAAGCCCAGTCTTAGATCAGTGCTGGAGTCTAAAACCATCATAGTACTAAACATGAGTCCAGAATGTGAAGCAATTTCTGTAAAACGTGCATGGGGGGCCGTCCACTGATGGAGCTTCCATTGGCAACACTGGGAGAGAGTGATCTCTCCCAAAGCAGCACTCCCCACATATCTGAAAAAATGGGGGGAAATGGAAAAACCCAACGGGGAGGGGAAAGAAGCTTTAATCTATGTACTTGCCATAGTAATGCCACTGGAGTCAGACTTATGAAAAGAACCACAGACTCTTGGCAGTATTCAGAATGTCCCTTCCTATTTCATCAACTCATTTGTACTGCCTTTCCATTAGTTTTTTTTTCTTAGTAGCCTAAGGTAAAGGTTTCCCCTTGACATTAAGTTAGTCGAGTCTGACTCTGGGGGTGGTGCTCATCTCTATTTCTAAGCCGAAGAGCTGGTGTTGTCCATAGACGCCTCCTAGGTCATGTGGCTGGCAGGACTGCATGGAGCGCCATTATTTTCCCACTGAGGTGGTACCTATTGATCTACTCACATTTGCATGTTTTTGAATTTCTAGGTTGGCAGAAGCTGGGGCTTACAACGGGAGCTTACTCCCATCCACAGATTAGAAACACCAACCTTTTGGTCAGCAAGTTCTGCAGCTCAGTGGTTTAACCTGCTGCTCCACCTCGGCCCTTGGGCCTCTTAGTAGCCTACTCTTCACAAAGTTCTTAAGACTATCATTACATATAAAGTTCTTAAGATTATCAGTTTTCCATTTTATTATCTCTCACATAAATATCTGCTTAATCCAGAGAACACAGTACAACACAATGTTAATAATACTCACTAAAATCCTGACACAAAGACATGCATGTAACCCTGTCATTAAAAATTATAAATACTGTTGCAATTTCTTGGAGTAGGATCAAATGTATGTACAAAATATTAATGTGTGCTACTGTTTCTTTTGAAGGGTCATCGTACAGCTGCTGTAGCAACAAGATTATACAGTTATAAGGTTGATATCTTGTCTTGGTGCTCGGCATAGTATGAGGACTGAGAGGAATTAAAAGTGAAAAGCTGCATTTAAATTGAGTTTCCATAACAAAGCAACTCTTTCCCTACATAGCAGGCAATACATTATTTGGACATGCTTTATCCAATATGAGAACTCATGTTTCAGATGCTGCCCACTGTGTGGAATAATTAATGAAGTCTGAGACCACCTCTTTATTATACTAAATGTATCCCTTACTGCAGTTTTGATTGCAATGTGAATCAAGGTGAGTTCAGTAAAGGCCATTGATGGCTGGAAGTGATCTCTGCAGACAGCAGAATCAAAAGTGCAGTGCTGCATTGTCAGCTTCATTATTTCTTTACATTGGTCCCAGAGTTTTTTTTCATGGCTCACAAACACCATTACATTCTTGGTAGGAGTATTCTTTCTCAACCCTCTTTATCCAGCTGAAAATGAAATTCTGTCAGCAAACAAGTCTGCGGAGCAAAGGCTGAGACTTGGAAAAGAGATCTGTCAATATAAAAGAAAAATAATAACAATTAACAAAATGAGGAATGACTATCCCCACATCATGACTGTGATGAGTCATGGGCCATGTAGTCCCATTCCTGGCACTGTAGTGCCAGATGAAGAGGAAAACTTGGGTTTTTCACCGTCTCAGTCAGATTTGGAACTTTCCCAGCCAGATTTGGGAACCTTGCACCTGCAAGAGATTTGTCTTCCAGAAGTCTGTCAAACAAGCCCTGAGCCTAAATCTCCTGTGTTTTCTCGCCACGAGTTTTGTAAACAACAGAGGGGAGTTCAAGCAGCGTCTCGCAGGAGTGCTAGGATAGCTGCTAAGTATTCAGCTGATTAAGCCTGCTTTCCATGGGAAACTTTAAGGAGTCATGCATCTGGACTCAGAGATTAGCTTTCGTTTCTGGTTCCCCAGAGAACTGCTCTTTGGTGGGAAAACTAGACCCTATTTAGGTGTTTTGCCCACAAAGGGTTCTTGCGGAGTCAATTCGTCAGCAACCGGAGTAGCGTGTGTGGACAGCTACTCCGCTTCCAAGCCTCCGTTCCTGTCGCCAAGCCTTCGTTCCCAGCTTTGTTTACTCCACGAATCCTGCCTTGCTTTCTAAGACTCAGCCTCGTCTTGTTTCCCGGATTTTGCCAAGAAATTACCACGGATCTTGTTCTTGTTCCTTGTTTCCTTGTTGCCTTGAATCAAGCCTCGTTTTTCCAAGAATCAAGTTACTTCCTAGCCTCGCTCAAGTTTCATGGACTAAAAGACCTTGTCATCTCCCCTCACTTTGCCTGGCAAAGTGAGTGTTTCGGTTATTGGATTATAACTTTGGACCTTAATATTTCATATTGGACATTGTTTCTTTGGACTAATTTTGACCTTTCCTGAAAGGTCTAATTCTGGACTATTTTCTACACTTGTTTTTATTAACTTTATATACTCCTTCAATAAAGATATTAGATAGATTCTGGCCTCTGTGTATGGTTATTGGTGCTCTGCAGCCTGGGTCTTGACAGTTTGACTCCGCCACCCTAAGCACCAATTAACCTAGGCCAGTATGTCTACCGGAACCGTGCCGGGTGGCCAGCCACTCAGCTACACCATCGACAAGGACGAAGTGGGCCGCATCCGTGACAAGCTCAATGCGCAGGATGGGGAAATAAGGGGTTTGAAGGAGCGCGGAATCCGTCTCCCGGCCATGGCGTTGCCAACCAAGTTTTCTGGAGAAGCTTCTAAGGTTCATGTTTTCCGTCGCCAATGCCAGGCTTATCTAGAGGCCCGTGCTGCCGAGTTTCCCCAAGAAGACATCAAGGTGGCGTGGATTTACAGTCTCTTGGACGGGCCAGCGGCCAACTGGGCGACGGCACTGTTCGACCAAGTTTCCCCGCATCTAAGGTCAGCGCAACATTTCTTGGACCACCTTAAGGCGACCTGGGGAATCGAGGACAATTTGGAGGCAGCCGGCCACAAACTCCGGCGCCTCTCCCAAGGGGACAGACCCTTGTCTCAGTACATAGCCGAGTTCCGAGTGCTGGCCCACAGCACCGGATGGAATGATATAGCCCTCAGAGGACAATTTCGGGAGGGTCTCAACATTGAGATGCTGGAAGAAATCTCCAAGGTGGATCCTCCCCACTCTCTTGAAGCACTCATTGATCAATGTTTACGAGCTGAAGTCATGCTGGCCAACAGAAAACAATGGGTCCGAGGCCAGAGCGGTAGAGCTGGGGTGAAACCTCCCGCTCCCACCAGCGTCCAGCCGCGTCCAGCATGGAGACCCCCACCACCAGCCCCATACCCCAGAGGGAGCGAGGAGGTGCCGATGCAGTTGGGCAATGTGCGTCCCAGATTAGATGCCGCCGAGAAGGCCCGCCGCCAACGCCTAAATCTCTGTTGGTACTGCGGAAACGGGGGCCACTTCGCCAGAGAGTGCCCAGCCAAAGGGAAGCCCGCCGCCCGTCTGGCGGCGGCGTCCTCCACGGAGACGAAGACGTCTGAGGCGGCTGGCGCACAGCCGGCGGGGGAAGCCAGCGACCGGGCGTAGAGAGGCTCGCCAACCCGGTCAAAAAACCCACTCAAGAGCCGCCAACTGGGGTCCTGTTTCTTCTAGTGGTCACCTTGTGGTCAGCAAAAAAAGGACCCGTCATGGTCCATGCCATGATAGACTCAGGAGCCACAAACAATTTCATTGATAGAGAGTATGCCGACTCTCTGGGATTACAATATCATGACTTCAAGAATGCCCGTGTGGTGCAAGCCATCGATGGCCGCCCCCTCAAGACGGGCCCCGTAAGCCAGTGGTCGGAACCCACCAGAATGTGGATAAGGGAACACATGGAAGAGATTTCCTTCTTTGTTACCGAGGTTCCCCATTTCCCTGTGATTTTGGGTATTCCATGGCTGACACTTCACGACCCAAGCATCTCCTGGTCCAACAGGGAACTGCAGTTTGCTTCAAAATATTGCCAAAACCATTGCCTTGTAGCCAAGGTCTGCCATGCCACAGACACTGAACCCATTATCACCTTGCCCAAGAAGTACTCAGAATATTGGGATGTATTCAATGAAAAAGAGGCCGAGAGATTACCCCCACATAGACCTTATGACTGTGCCATTGACTTGGTGGAGGGGGCCCCGATCCCGCGAGGACATCTCTACTCCCTGACTGAACCGGAGCAAGAAGCTCTCAGGGAGTTCATAGAGTCAAACCTTCGCAAGGGATTCATCAGACCCTCTCAATCCCCAGCCGCTTCCCCAGTGATGTTTGTGAAAAAGAAGTCAGGGGATTTACGCTTGGTGGTGGACTATAGAGCATTGAACAATATCACTAAGCGGAACAGCTATCCCCTGCCCTTAATCTCGGACCTACTAGACCGACTTCGAGGAGCCAAGGTCTACACCAAGCTGGATCTTCGGGGGGCGTATAATCTAGTTCGCATCAGAGAAGGGGACGAGTGGAAGACCGCCTTCCAGACTAAATTCGGATTATTCGAGTCCCGAGTTATGAATTATGGTTTATGTGGAGCTCCCGCAACGTTCCAGCATTTTGTCAATGACATCTTTCAGGATTATCTAGATCGGTTCTTGATCATCTACCTGGACGATTTTTTGGTGTTTTCTAGATCACAATCAGAACATGAGAACCACGTCAGAATGGTGTTACAACGATTGCGGGATCATGGACTTTATGCCAAGCTGGAAAAATGTGCTTTTGATCTACAAGAGGTAGATTTCCTGGGGTACCGCGTCTCGCCACTAGGGCTCTCCATGGACCCGGCAAAGGTTTCAGCAGTATTGGAATGGCGGGCGCCCACCAACAAGAAAGAGGTGCAACGATTCTTGGGGTTCGCGAACTACTACCGCAAGTTCATTCCAGACTTTGCCCGCTGGTCTGACCCAATCACCAGCTGCATCCGTGGGAAACAGCCCTTCCGCTGGACAGATCAAGCAGAGAAAGGGTTCCAGCAACTAAAGAAATTATTCACGTCCCAGCCAATCCTTCAGCATCCAGATCCTGAAACCCTTTTTGTCGTGCAGGCGGACGCCTCCGATGTGGCAATTGGGGCTGTACTCCTACAACCGGTGGGAGATCATCTTCATCCTTGTGCCTTTTATTCCCGTCAATTGACCGCACCAGAGAGAAACTACACCATTTGGGAAAAGGAACTATTGGCCATAAAGGCAGCCTTTGAAACTTGGAGACATTGGTTAGAAGGGGCCAAATTTCCCATTGAAGTCCATACTGATCATCGGAATCTAGAGCATCTAAGAACTGCCCGCAAGCTAAATCAGAGACAACAACGCTGGGCTTTATTCTTTGAACGTTTTAACTTCCAAATTCATTATGTAACCCCAGCCCAGACCAAGCAAGCAGATGCTCTGTCACGGAAACCGGAATACGCTGCAGGGCGCAAGGAGACCTTTGAGTCCCAGCTGCTACAACCCGGGAACTTTGCCACGCTCACAGTGGGAAACACCAAATCCACTCCCATTGAATCAACTCCCTCTACTCCAGGGCCCCTTTGTGCTCAAGAAATCAGGGCTAGTCAGCAAGTAGATGCCTGGGCGCAGGACCAACTTCGCCAAGGACTACATTTTCCCTTTTCGCTTAAGGATGGGCTACTTTGCTATAGAAATCATGTTTACATCCCCCCAGGACCGGGCAGGGAAAAGGCACTTCGTTTGTGTCATGACTGCAAGCCAGCAGGGCATTTCGGGCTATTTAAAACTATGCATTTGATCCTAAGAGATTTCTGGTGGCCCAAGATCCGCAAGGATGTGGAAAAATATGTCAACACCTGCCCAGTATGCCAGCGCTCCAAGACAAGAAGGGAAAAGCCCTCAGGGCTTCTACATCCCCTCCCTACTCCATCCCACCCATGGGAAATAATCTCTGCGGATTTTATCACTGATCTACCACCTTCCTGTGGATTCACCACGATCCTAGTGGTGGTGGACCTTTTCACCAAGTTAGCCCATTTTATTCCCTGTGATGGCCTTCCCACGGCCAAAGAGACTGCAGATCTATTCCTCCAACATATTTTCAGATTGCATGGATTGCCCAAGAGTTTGGTCACAGACCGTGGGTCCCAATTCACCTCTCGTTTCTGGAAAGCACTACAAAAACTATTGGGCATAGACTCTCGTTTATCTTCGGCTCATCATCCCCAAACAGATGGGCAAACTGAGCGCACCAATGCCACTTTGGAACAATACCTTCGCTGTTATGTGAACTACCAGCAGGACAATTGGGCTTCCCTGTTATCGCTGTCAGAGTTTGCCTACAACAATGGGGTCCAGGCTTCTACTAAAGAAACCCCGTTCTTTGCAAACTACGGCTTCCATCCACGTTTCTTTCCTCCTGTCATTGAAACCTCAGAAGTTCCCGCAGCAGAGGACTGGCTGCAGGAACTCGCAGCGGTGCAACAACTCTTGTTCCAGCAACTAGACCAAGCCAAGGAGGACTATAAACGTCACGCGGACAAACATCGCCAGCCGGGCCCCGAAATCAAGGTAGGAGACCGGGTTCTTCTGTCCACTCGCTTTTTGCCCTCCCATCGCCCTTGCCGGAAGTTAGATGCCCGTTTCATTGGTCCCTATCCAGTGGTGGCGCAACTTAACCCCGTGACTTTCAAACTCCAACTTCCACGCTCTATGCGCATTCATCCAGTGTTCCATCGCTCCCTGCTCCTTCCGGCGGATGGTGTGCGCCCTGATACAGACCGGCCGGCCCCCCCCTCCTGTTTGGGTGGATGGGGAGGAGGAGTTTGAGGTTCAGGACATTTTGGATTCTCGCTTTCACCGCCGCCGCCTACAATATCTCATTGACTGGGTGGGTTTTGGCCCCGAGGAACGCTCTTGGGAAGACGCTTCCACAGTCCATGCTCCTGATCTAACCCGCCGCTTCCATCAGACCTATCCCGCCAAGCCGCGGCCTCGCGCCTCGGGGAGAGAGTCCCAGTTTGAGAGGGGGCTTGAGGAGGGGGATAGTGTGATGAGTCATGGGCCATGTAGTCCCATTCCTGGCACTGTAGTGCCAGATGAAGAGGAAAACTTGGGTTTTTCACCGTCTCAGTCAGATTTGGAACTTTCCCAGCCAGATTTGGGAACCTTGCACCTGCAAGAGATTTGTCTTCCAGAAGTCTGTCAAACAAGCCCTGAGCCTAAATCTCCTGTGTTTTCTCGCCACGAGTTTTGTAAACAACAGAGGGGAGTTCAAGCAGCGTCTCGCAGGAGTGCTAGGATAGCTGCTAAGTATTCAGCTGATTAAGCCTGCTTTCCATGGGAAACTTTAAGGAGTCATGCATCTGGACTCAGAGATTAGCTTTCGTTTCTGGTTCCCCAGAGAACTGCTCTTTGGTGGGAAAACTAGACCCTATTTAGGTGTTTTGCCCACAAAGGGTTCTTGCGGAGTCAATTCGTCAGCAACCGGAGTAGCGTGTGTGGACAGCTACTCCGCTTCCAAGCCTCCGTTCCTGTCGCCAAGCCTTCGTTCCCAGCTTTGTTTACTCCACGAATCCTGCCTTGCTTTCTAAGACTCAGCCTCGTCTTGTTTCCCGGATTTTGCCAAGAAATTACCACGGATCTTGTTCTTGTTCCTTGTTTCCTTGTTGCCTTGAATCAAGCCTCGTTTTTCCAAGAATCAAGTTACTTCCTAGCCTCGCTCAAGTTTCATGGACTAAAAGACCTTGTCATCTCCCCTCACTTTGCCTGGCAAAGTGAGTGTTTCGGTTATTGGATTATAACTTTGGACCTTAATATTTCATATTGGACATTGTTTCTTTGGACTAATTTTGACCTTTCCTGAAAGGTCTAATTCTGGACTATTTTCTACACTTGTTTTTATTAACTTTATATACTCCTTCAATAAAGATATTAGATAGATTCTGGCCTCTGTGTATGGTTATTGGTGCTCTGCAGCCTGGGTCTTGACAATGACTCACTTGGGATTTTCCAAAAACATATGACCATCACTGGAGCAAGGATGCTGGATTAAATGGATTTTGTGTTTGATGCAACATGGCAGATCTTAAAAATCTTTATAAGCTGGTGCAGTTTGCTCTTCATCCTAACTGCTGTTCTCTAATTGTTTCTTGGATGTGAATAAGTACTTTATTTTAAGGGGAGTGGTTGCTTCTCTTGTATTATTCATTATGCACTCAGAGACACAGCGGGTCTCTTCCCAGCAGGCCAGTTGTTCTAAATACCTTGCTAGGTGCTCATTAGCAAAGGAAAACTGCTCAGGAAGAAGAACTTGGACTGCTGCTTATCACTTGTTGATCAGAATTGTCCAAGTCAGCAAATATATTCTGCAAGGAATATTCCAGCCAGATCATTGTTTCCCAAACAGAACTACATGCACAGCTTCTGGAGAACTCATTTTTTTCATAATGAGGATATGGAAGAATGCTTCCTTCACTTCTATTTTGACTTAAGTTAATTACATTGGAACACTTCTAGTTTAGAAAATGATTTTTTCCCTCCCAGTTTCCCCATCTTACAATTTGGATAGATAGAACAAGCCATTATAGTCTTTTTGGGTAAACATACACAAGTATTTGTTTTCGTGGTGGTATAACTTCAAGTCATTTCTGATTTATAACACAATTTGACAAATCTTTCATTATTGCTCAGAAGAGTTTAAAATTGTCTTCATCTCAGGTTGAGTATGATTTGCCTAAGGTCATCCAGTGGGTTTCCTTGGCCAAGTGTGGATTCAAATCCTGCATCCTGGAGGACTAATCCACTATATCATATTGAGTTTCTCTCTGTGTGTATATCTTAAATACAACTGCCAATCTCAATGGGATCCACATACATGATAATTTACCATCCAGCAATTAATTCTAATGGATCTGCTCTAATTAGGCTTAGCAACTGGAGTGAGGCAAATGTCTAAACACCTTGAAAACTCTAGATTTCATACGATCTTTAAAGCTAAGTAGGAACAATTCTGGTTAGTACAGTATTTGAATGGGAGACTGCGAACAACCTCCAGATACAGTGGGATATATTTCAAAGGAAGGAACTGGCAAACAATGTATGACCATTATTTGCATTAAAAAAAACCATGAAATCCATGGAGTTGTCATAAGTCCATGACTTCCAGTGTACATATGCATGCATGCACACAAACATACAGAGACACACAGAGGAAGAGCCAGTATTGGTAGAGACCAGACCTACCATCCAAGGTTTGTAGGATCAGAATGATGCCTCCTTGACTGTCTCATTTAGTTGTTGCTGCTGTGGTGCCAAGTCAAATGTTTCCACTGGTTGGAAAGAACTGATAGGGTGAGAGGACCTCGAATTCTTGCAGGCTAGTGTAAGAAGAAACCTCAGTCAGTTCATCAAATCAGGATATACCTTCTGCAATGAAGACTGCAATCCTGTATCATCTTATACTTAATTAAAGACTTAACTAAATCGCTTATTCTAGCCCAACCTCTCAAAACCTGTCGGAAACATCACTGAATCATGCCCTGATTGTGGACAGAATGGATCTCCTTCCCCCCAAGCACTTGATGCTTAGAAAAGTTGGTGGTGGAAGTGGAGTTATCACGTGGCAATAGTGTCAAAATCATGACTAAGAGTGATAGTGAGTGTGAAACAGTTATTGTCACCCACAACCCTTCCTGTAAGCAGTCAGCCCCTCTTTGAATGGACATTTCCATGTTAGAGTGAGGGGATCAATGGTGAATGCATTCAACTTTCTTGTAACTGGATGCACTACAAGGACCTTCCAAGCAGCCAGATATCACCCGGAAGACCTTCAGAGTCCTATAAATGTTGTCACTAACTGCTCTCAGGTTGACCTATGACAGTGGTTCTCAACCTGTGGGTTCCCAGATGTTTTGGCCTTCAATTCCCAGAAATCCTAATAGCTGGTAAATTGGCTAGGATTTCTGGGAGTTATAGGCCAAAACACCTGGGTACCCACAGTTGAGAACCACTGACTTATGGCATGAATGAGAAACCTCCAAGTCATCACCTGCCTTGCTCAGATATTGCAGACTCAGATCTATTGTTTTCTTGGACGATTCCATCCATCTGCAATATGGGCTTCCTCTTTTCCTAATTTATTTTACATTATCAAGCATTATTGTCTTTTCTAGTATGCAATGTCCTCTCATGATATGGCAAAGTACAACTTACTCAGTTTAGCCATCTTGACGTCTAGGGAGAGTTTGGATTTGATTTGCTCTAGAACTCATACATATATATTAGCCAACACTACTGTACTGCATCTATGTAGTCATCCCTCAACCTTTGCAGTTTTGACTATTGTGGATTTGATTATTCACAAATTTGATTTTAAAAGTTCTCTCTGGGAATATCTAGTTACTTCAGTGTGATTCAGTGTATGGTCAACTCCCTCTAAACATACTGAAGAACCTAGAGATTTCTAGCGAGAACAACATCCAATGAGATTCTATGGTCAACCTCAGATGGAAATTGGACGACTTAGAAAATTCTAAAGAGGTGACGTAAGCAAGAAGAACATCTTTCCCTGGTTTGGTTTTACGGTAGCAGTTGTAAGTATTATTTATTCTCTCTCCCCCCCCCCCCCTCTCTGTCCCCAAATTATGAACAAAATAGGTTCTGTAGGCTTGTTCTTAATTTGAATTTGTTTGTCAGAAGAGGCACATTTTAAAGTGTAAAAGCTTTTAAACAGAGGCTGGATAGCCATCTGTCAGGGGTACTTTGATTGTGTTTTGCTGCAAGGCAGGGGGTAGGACTAAATGGACCATGTGGTGTTTTCCAGTTTTCTGATTTTATGTATGTATATGTGTGTATATATATATATATACACACACACACACACAGACACGTGCGCGCGTGCACGCACACACACACACATATGATAGGGAATGATTACCACCCGTGTGGTGCTTGTTTTGCTGTCTGTGCCCTTGTTCAGAAGATTTCACTGTACTTTGTGTCATTGTGATAACTGGATTTTGAAAAAAAAAAAGGCTTGTTCTGGAAACAAGGTGAGAATGCTTCAGTAAAGATACCTTTTCACCATAATAACTCTTTCAAAAGAGAATTTCCCTTCCGAGGGGTAGATTTCTCTCAGTTCTTGTTGTTTCCCCCCTGTTCTTAACAATGAGTCATTTGTAAATTAGATGTTTGCAACTTGGGGGCTGACTCTATCCATCCGTCTGTCTGTCTGTCTGTCTGTCTAAGATGGACACTTTGATGTCACCCTCTCTGATTGTTCCCTTGTGTATTTCACACCACTACAAACCCCCCCCCCCCCCCCATGATGTTGTTAGTGTAATGGTCATGGAACTTGTGGGATTGTGGGAGATGTAGTTCCACAAAAGTGACTTTTCTAAGGTCTGGTTTAGTTCTCAAGTTTGGAACATTCCTAAGTTCTGTATCATCTATATAGAAACAGCCTAGAATATGGGGAATCATAACATACAGCAAAATAAAACAGCTTGACCATTTTCTATGGAAACGCCTTCCAAAGGTGCTAATGGCATCTGAAAATGTGATTATAATGTGTTACATCTAGGAATAAGTAGACTTTTCCTGCTCTACAGAAAAGATTTAGGGGCACCAATAAAATGGAGATGCTGTGTATCTGGGAGATGCAACCTACACATAGTAGCAGCAGCTGGATCTTTCAATAACCATCCACCACACATCTTATTCTCACAACCTGTGAAACAGATTAAGGTGAGAGATTGTGACTTTAAGGAGGCAGAGTATGTGTGAAAGAAACAGTAACTAGCCCAAAGTCAGCTGATGGGGTTGATGAAATGGAAATCTGAAATTAGAGTTTCCCCAAATTAAACTCTGAACACTACACCACAATAGTTCTTTACAGTGCATGGGTTGGTTACAAAAGCAACTATACTTACTGAGCCGCCGAAAGATTACTACTAGCACAGCTACAAGAAAAACGAGAATCACGGAGGAAGCAATAATGATCCCATGTGGTGGAGCAGTCAATAAACACTCCTTTGATATAGCTAAAATGAAAGAGTTGAAAACACAACTGAATCATTCAGGCCCAAAAGCAAAGATCTTAAAAAGCTCCTTAATATCCTGAGTCTATATCTGAAAATTAGCACAACAAAAATCAGTGTGGCATTTTGACATGTCTTTCGGAATCAAAATACTCATACAAGGTAGGCTTCCTTTGAAGCCTGGAACTTGGTTCCTTGTGGAAGATGCAGCCAATCTGCTCTGCAATAAGTAAGGCTCGCCTCTAGTACATCCTTACCCCTGAGCCATTTCTACACAAATGGTCATGGCATTATCATTGCAGTTTTTGCATAAAGCTTTTAATATTTTACCATCTTCCCAATGTGCAATTGGGCTAAAACTGTAATAAAAGAATAAATAGACGCAAAAATGGATAGCACATACCAAGATGTTGTATATCTACACAATGTAGTTCCAGACAACAGCTCAGTTTTGTTTCATTGGTTCAATTAAGTAGGTACAATCCATGGTATATTTTGCTATCATTTTGGTACTACCTCATGTAAGACTCCATGTCTTATTAATACTATCAAATCAATTCTAATTTTATAGGAATTAGGCATTTCTAATAAGAAGTAATTTGAAAGATCTGTTGTTAGTCAGCAGTAACTTAAGTCCCACTAATGTCAGTGGTTAGGATTTTGGAGGACCTGTCTGTTTTGAATACAAGGGGTCTTTTCCAGAAGTCTCTGAATTTTGGGCATCTCTCTGTAGCAAAACCACTGCTCACATTAATCAGAAGGACTCGCTGTGTAGTATTTTCAGGGACTTGAGAGGTTACCATGAGGAAGATGGAAGCAAACCATTTCCCTTTTTGAAAATGCATTAAAATTGTGTCCACAGAGAAGTGAAGGACCTACACCATGTGAAGTTGGCAGAAATCTGGATTCCAGCATACACAACTGAGCATTGGACAACAATATTTTCAGTCACGTTGAGCTGCATGTAGCCAGTAACATTAAGAAGTTCAGTCTGGTTGTCAGTTGTTGAAGAAACAGTCCATTTCTCTGTCTTATTATTGATAGATCCAAGCATCTTAAAATCTTTGTTTAGTCCTCCATGAGAAGAACACCTGAGTGTCAACTGAGTTAGGTCACAGCCATTAGGTATCTCTGCATATATATTAGGCTTACTAAAATCAGCTGGTAAGAGAAAAAGAGAGAGAAAATGTAAGACCAACACAATGTAATCACCCAACATTAATGACACTGAGAACTAAAAGTGTTTCTCCTCCACTGAATGTAATCTCTTTTCTGCAGGAATAACAACATGATCTTTAGCAACTAGGAGCCCCCAGTGGTGTAGTGGATTATAGCCTTGTGACTTGAAGGTTGGGTTGCTGATCTGAAGGCTGACAGGTTCGAATCCAACCCAGAGAGAGCGCAGACGAGCTCCCTCTATCAGCTCCACACGGGGACATGAGAGAAGCCTCCCACAAGGATGGTAAAAACATCAAACATCCGGGCGTTCCCTGGGCAATGTCCTTGCAGACAGCCAATTTTCTCACACCATAAGTGACTTTCAGTTTCTCAAGTTGCTCCTGACACGAAAAAAACCCCAACTAAAATAGTCCTATTAAATAAACTGATTTCAATAAGCACTGAATTAGCATTCAGCATTTTATTCACTGGGTCTGCTCTAGTTGGGGCGAAGCAACTGTATTTAGGCCAATGTCTGTGAATTATTAGCATGAATTAGCTGATTCTGAAGTGAAGTAAGAACACTCTGAATTCACAAAATAGTATCAAAACCAGCACAAACTTTCTTTAGATCAGTGGCTCCCAACCTTTTTTTTTTTTTTTAAACCAGGGACCACATTGACCAGGGACCACTCTCCAACATTAGTACAAACCATATTTAATCATCTAGAGCTGTGGACCTTATTTTATGTCTCGTGGCCCACCAGTGTCCTGTGGCCCACAGGTTGGAAACCACTGCTTTAGATAAATAATTCCTTAAGGCCCTTTTGTAGAAGGGAAATGTTTTCAAGATTAATTGGCAGCATAATATTTTATCAAAAGTGATTTGAGAATCAAATAAAAGTTAACATTTTTTGTAGTCATGTTGAAAAGTTGAAAGGTCTTTGCAATCGTTACTAAGCCTTCTCCAGTCTAGCACCCTTTAGATGTGCTGATCTCTGACTGATGAGAATGGTAGAAGTTGGAATCCAAAACATTTGGAAAGCATTTGGTTGGGAGAGGCTTGCACTGGGGTTTATGAAAACTCTGTACAGCAGATGACTACCATTGTCCCCATGTGATCAGTTGCAGGCATTTGGTTTGCTATAGAAGAGATATTTAACTTGGAGGGCATTGCATTTTTCTTTTATCAAAGCTTCACAAACCAACAGCCCAACCTTCATCCAGGGAGGGAACAATATTTTATTTTGGTTCATCTTTGGTTACATGTATTGTAATTTTAAAAAATTGCTCACAACATTTTTCTTTGATTTTAAACATGCCTCTTAATTCAAGGGAAAAACATGATAGTAATGGAGATCAGATGATAAAGAAATCACAGAACATAACATGTAGAATTGTCAAATAAAGAGACAGCTATGACTAAAGAGAAAGGGGGGATATTAATTCATTTCATTTAAAAATGGAAGCAAATGAATTAGTTGCTGATATTACATGGCTCAAAAGCTCAGGGATTTTTCAATGATCTATTTTGTAAATTAATTTATGAAAGTTATTTAAACATAAGGGACATTTGCAAATATGAACAATTGGAACAAACTATGTTTAAAATAAATTAATAGGATTTCACAACTTAAGTGTTGCTGTTATCATTTAGGCACTTACCCACCACAGAGAAGTTGACGGATTCTTCATCTGTTCCTTCATTCGTTATAATGATGCACTTATATGTGCCCTTATCTGATGCTTGCACTGAGAAAATCGAAAGTGTAAGATTCTGCTCATTCATCTTTGTTCTGTTCTGATAACGTTGGTCTTTTCTATTGGGTTCGTCTTTGCCATCTCTGTGAGCTATCACAACCAGATCTTTTTTCCCATTTCCTACTGGTTTTTGCCAGTAGATTGTGTAAGTCTTCAGTTCATTGACTGTATATTTTTTGTGGCAATTGCAAGGAAGTTTGGCTTCATCTCCTACTTTGGCTGTCACAGTAATCTCCAAGCCTGAGAAGGAAGGAGTGGAAGGAAAGCATAAAGAAAACAAGTATCTGATGACTGAAACACGTACTCTGGAAATTGCTTCTCACATGTGTCCCCTGAAATAATACTTTTGGGAAGCAGGGAGGGAGGCAAAGAAAACCCAAATGTATAGCTTATATTGACCATTACTGACCATCAAGTGGAACAAAACTAGTGGAAGGAACATCCAATCGATGAGGTGTAGAAAGGAGACAAAGTCTTGGGATGTAGAAAGAAAGATTTCATTCTTGAAAACAAGCCATTCCTTTTGGCCTGAAAATATTTTTACTGCCTTTCTTTAGGGGAATTCTAAAAAGCTTGTTCCTGACATTTGAAAGAGTCAGACCTATGATGAATTCTACAGCCATTTCTTACTGATAGTGGCACACTGAATCATAGAATCATACAGATAGAAAGACCCTAAGGAACATCCAGTCCAACCTGCTATGATGAAGCAACACTGATAGTTGGTCTCCACAGCCAAGCAAGGATTCTGGTCTCCAAAGTCATAGTCCAATGCTCTGACCACTAAACCACACTGGCTCAGTCAAATTATTTAATCAAATGTTTAAGTGGGAAATTTTCATTCACTGTTTTCACTCACCTTATGCCCATAGTGTATTCTTATGAATCTAAACTGTCTTTCCCTAACTGCAGGCATGCTTGCCAGGGGTGGTGTAAAAGCTAAAGTCCTGGAGGACAGAGGGCCAGAGAAAGTTCCTCTTTACTGTACTGCTTACAGTCTATGATCTGCCCATGCAGAGGGAGAGGAGGTGCCTTGGCTGTTGGGTCTTGCAGGAATGCTGGCAGGACCCATTCCAGTGAAACAATAGGAATTTTGCTTCTGTGCTTTGTTCTTTCCCTCTCTTTACTTTCTCTGTTGGCTTTACATTCCTTAAAAAAAAACCCAACAACAACCCATTTACTATATAGAAGATATCGGTTGGGAACAACCTCCTCCAAAATCACAGTATTCAACCATTGATTTATTAACTAATTAACAAATCCTTCCATAAGTTACTGTGTATAACAGTACCACTATTATAATGAGAGCAAATAATAAATGCAGTCATATTATACAGAACAGATTCTGGAGTTAGTCCTCACTTTTTCCCATGCAGGTAAGATGGAGGTGAAAGACAATCCTTTTGAAAGAAAAAATAAAAAGATCCGCTTACCCACTCAGACTTCAGATTCTCACAAGGACATTAGAAGAAACAAACTTTTAATATTTGTGTGGAGAAATTTTAGATACATCTACTGAAAACCTCTGCTCGCCACAATTATTAAACTATATGACCTGCTGGTCCTCTTTTTCATGTGGTCATCCATTCCAATTTCTAGGGACCGTTTTTGGCATGTGCGATTGAAGATTTGCCTTCCAGGAGCCCATTCATTTTGTGGAGTTGTAACAGGTACTGAGATGTAACCCTGATGACATAACCAATACACACTCGGCATTGTGAGGCCTCTAAGACAGTAGTTCTCAACCTGGGGTCCCCAGATGTTTTTGGCCTACAATTCCTAGAAATCCCAGCCAGTTTACCAGCTGTTAGGATTTCTGAGAGTTGAAGGCCAAAAATATCTGGGGACTCCAGGTTGAGAAACCCTGCTTTAAGAAATCCTCCAGCTGACTTAACTAATTCAGTAACTGACCAAGGACCGTTTCACACTATGCAGTTAAACACTAAGATTCAACATTAGTTGCCTCATGGAATACAGGGATCTAGTGTTTGCTGAGAACTAATGAAAATCCCAGGTTCCACTTGATTGAAACATGGCAGTTAAAGTGGAATCATGGTGCCATAACTGGATAGTGTGAAAAAACCTCTAATGTCCTGCCTGGAATCCACAAACATTTTTACAAAAACACCTCCCACCTTCCTGGGTAGAATTATTCTACAAAATTCTTATGAGGGTGGTTTCACCCAACTGCAACCAATAAAGGAAACCAGCAAAAGAAGATGGTCGGTGTCATTATGTCATAGAGATAACACTTTTTGTCTTGCCAAAGGTCCTTTGTGATTCAGTCTAATCACTCCTGTATCCATAAAAAGAGAACCAACACCTCTTGGGCAAGACACCTATAGTTGTGTACTCAAATATGGGAAAATTTGCTAAAATAAATGACACCTACATCTATGTGCAACTTGAACATGGGGAATCATGCGGTCAATGTAAATTAATTTAAGCTATTGTAGTTTATGCTGAAGGTATGCTCCAAGCAAAAATGAAAACTGGATTTGGTGCATGTGTGGGAGGCATCTGCCTCTCCAACATTATTCTGATGCAGTCCTGGATATCAACTATGAAACACAGACAATAATCGCCCTGTGCGAGAAACGTACATTCTGGTAGTTAGGAGGATAGAGATTCTTGGTTTCTTTTCCTCATCTCAGTCAGCTTGTGCAGACCATCAGTAGAGAAAGTACTGCATATACTATTGTATAAGTTGATCTCATGTGTAAGTTGATGACATGTTCTAATGCCAAATTAAGGATTTTGATATGACCAGTAGATAAGTTGAGGGTAAAACCTTGGGTCTCAGCACAGCTCTCAGCAAGGCACTAGTCCACAGAGAGATGAAAGTGCTACTGTCACTTTCAGTGTCTATCCTCTCAAAACTTAGTCTGTGCCCAAGGTCTGGATAATGATGAGAAAGCCTGAAACAACCACCCCACTCCTCTACTTTCTCTTTCATAGCCAGGGAGTCCCCCAAAGAGCTGCTGCCATCATTTTTTTCAAGCAGGCATTACAAAAGACCAGAAGTGGTGCTGGGTGGACAGGGGTTGATTTCCATTTAAATTGACTGAGTTTAGAGGGGGTGCCAATTTTTGGTCAATTTCTTTCAACATATACATGAGTATATATGAGTATGAGCCTCCAGTGGTGCAGCAGATTAAACCGCTGAGCTGCTGAACTTGCTGACCAAAAGGTTGGTGGTTTAAACCCAGGGAGGAGGATGAGCTCCTGCTGTTAGCCTCAGATTCTGCCAACTTAGCAGTTCAAAAACATGCAAATGTGAGTAGATTAATAGGTACAGCTCCGTCAGGAAGGCAACAGCACTCCATGCAGTCATGCTGTCCACATGACCTTGGAGGTGTCAATGGACAATGGTGGCTCTATGGCTTAGAAATGGAGATGAACACCAACCTCCAGAGGAAAACCTTTATCTTTTTATAGATGAATGTATATGGTAGGTCTATTAATTATACTTCAAGATAAAGTTTTAAAAGCTTCATTATTAAATTTCAGAAAATACATTTACCACTCAACAGGCATTACAAAAAGTGGAAGAGAAGGATGCTCCCTCTGGTTGTCTCCAGCCAATCATGAACATGATCTCTGGACTGGACTAATAGTCATTGACAGACCAAAGCTCCACCTATTTGGCAGAGTTCCTTTGAAAGTTAAAATTAGTTCATCATGACAAAGATGAGTAGATTTGAAAATTCTATGCAATCAATTTAAAAATGTAAAATGTATATTGAATTTTGTGATGATATTCCTCAAAAGGGTGGGCAATCCAGGTTGAGTGTAAAGCATTAAAACTGTAATCAATTAATCAGCAGAATTAAAGATGGACCCACTCATTGGAGAATATCATTCTGTTCCCCCCTCCTGCTCTAGCCAGTGCACCCCCAATTACTTTAACATGCCATGTCTTTTCTCTCATTTCTCCATAGCACAACATGGAATCGTCAGTTGTGTCTTAGCATCATCTATATTATAATGTTAGAAAATGAAAGGAAAGTGAGTAGCTGACAACATTCCATGTCTTGAAGTATTCTCGGGGGAAGCAATAATATGCCATTACTCATCACGGCTGATGTGTTTCAGTCAGGGAATCCCCTGAGAGCAGCGGGCATGTGATATTTAAAAGCACAAAAGAAGAAAGCGGAAGTCCAGCCTACGCTGAAAGTTGCTTGGTTTTGAATGAACATTCGGTTCCAGATTCAACATTCTTAGTAAAAACATTTATTATACAGAGATATAAGGCCCTGTTCAGCAAGGGTGGGAGGAGGCGGAGCTCTTTTTTAGTGTATTTCATGCCATTCTAAGAAAGTTTTTCCATAATGGCATTCTGCTGCGTGAGCATCAAGCTATATTCAAGTTTATATCCAATGCCACCAAGTTATGTTGGCACCTGAGGCACAAAATCATACAGACAGTTCACCCCATCCTGTAATTAAAACAAGCAAAAAATAACAAAATGACAGCTTTCTCACATTTGGGGAGAAATCACTGGTAACACCCACAACTGTTTTTAACACTTATAGTCCTAAACTAAACTCTGGGTATCTCCTAATGATGTGCATTTGTATGAAATCGCTATCTGTTTTATTTCTGTTTCATTCATTCCACTCTGTTTTTGTTTGCCACTTCTGAAAATGCGACCCTATCCAAATGGGATTTTTGCCTCGCATCCAAAAAAACTGAAAATTTTCGGACCATTGGCAACAATAGGAAGGCTTCCAAGGCTCGCCCTCCCTTCAGTATTAGGACTAGAGGGGTGAAAATCGCAATACATGGAGGGCATATCAACCCCTTTTAGCCCACCAACTTTTAAAAAGTTTTCTAAACAGAGAAGGTAGAAGCCCAACAATTTCTTTTCTTTGAAATATATATTTTTTATATATAAAAAACCCAATACTACCCAGGGGGAGGAAAAGGGGTTTTAAAACAAAGAATTAAGAATAAAAGATTTAAAAATTTAAAAATATTACAGTACAGCAAATAGAAGCCACAGAGATCCCCTTCTTTCCTTCACCCCCAGCTAAACCCACTCCAGCCCTTCAAAAATCCCAGCACCCTTTCCTTAAAAGAAAGAATAAAAATAGAAGCAAAGCAGCCAAGCTTGGGGGGTGGGTAAATAAAATACTAACAAATCTCTTTCCCCTGGCAACAAGGCAAGGAATGAAGGCAAGGCAAGAGGCAAGGCAACAAGGCAGCAAGCAAGCACACTAGCACAGGGAGACTGAGTGAGCTGAGCGAGCAGGAGCAAGCCAGCCAGCCAGCCAGCACCAGCACCAGCTAGGGACGCGCCTGCAATGGGCGCTTTGGGGGCGGTTGCCCCATTAAATATCCTGGTGACATCACAGTTGCCTTGGCCTCTGATTGGCCAAAAGCCCCAAACATCACCTCCTCCTCCTCTGATGCATGCGGAAGAACTCCCTGGGCCGCGTGATGAAAGCCACGCGGCCCAAAAACCAAACAAAGAAACAGAAACCATGCAACTTTCCCTTTCATTTCACTTTTTGTTTCATCCGAAAATGGGCTCTTTCATTTTGTGCCATCCAAATGGATGGTACAAAATGAATACCCAAATGAAACAAATGGAACAGATACCACACACACCACTAGTATCTCCATGCAGAAAAGGGAACATTTCTGTCCTTAAATCATTGCCAGTCAGTGTCAACAATACTGAGTTTAAATGGACCAATTGTTCAATTTGGTATAAAACAATTTGTTTAATACAGTAGAGTCTCACTTATCCAACATAAACGGGCCAGCAGAATATTGGATAAGCGAATATGTTGGATAATAAGGAGGGATTAAGGAAAAGCCTATTAAACATCAAATTAGGTTATGATTTTACAAATTAAGCACCAAAACATCATGTTATACAACAAATTTGACAGAAAAAGTAGTTCAATACGCAGTAATGCTATGTAGTAATTACTGTATTAACAAATTTAGCACCAAAATATCACGATGTATTGAAAACATTGATTACAAAAATGCGTTGGATAATCCAGAACATTGGATAAGCGAGTGTTGGATAAGTGAGACTCTACTGTATTCCCGATTTTATAGAAAAAATAGCATTTTAAAGCATTTTAGTGCAGTTCCCATTAATTATGATGAACCTTGATGGCCCATATAGCCCATTCATAAAGTATATCACAGCAGTAAAACATGAGGGCGTTAGTAATAAACTACAACTCCTATCTCATCAGATATTCTTTTTGGTAAGTACAACAATTGAACCATGCATAAGAGAGACCATAAAGGGAAATTCTAAAAGCATATTCACATTTGTATCACAAATCAAAATAGTTTTCAGATGGATAAAGAAATGGTACTCAGAGAACAGAGTTTGAGATTGCTCTAATTTAGAACTATTTTAGCAGTTCCCAGCCTTAAATACTTTGGATATAAAAGTATAGCAGTATTTATTCCTTCATTAGTAGGCAGTGAAGGCTGGCAATTAGACAAAATTCCTCCCTTTTGTCAGTAGCTGCCAGGCTTGGGGGAAAAAAGAGTTATTCATTTAACCATTGGTAGCCATTGAAGGCTTCATCTTTCCATGGGCTCTACCTAAAGGTATAGTTGGCCCCTATTCTGTGAATAAGTCCATGTGCCATGCCATTGCTCTGAAGAACATATTTTATGTTGATGGATTTGCTGCCCCTACAAATGACTAGAAAATATAATGGGCCATGTTTTTCCCTGTCTGTGTAGAATTCCATATCTCATCAAACCTGAATGGCCCAAATAAGGTTTACAAGGGCCTATTTCATCACATACGTAAATTCTTCCCAAACACAGGGGGTTTTCTCCCACGTATCTCTCTGCTATCTGTAGCTTTTATCTAAGGGCAAGTAGTAGTCATACAGCCTCAATACAAATTAAGATAATTATGGTCTCTCTAACCCAGTTATATTACACTGATTCTACTTGAACAGTCATGACAGCGGCTGATAACTTCCTGGGATTTGTAGTTTTTTACGGTACTAGAGCTCTCTGGCAGAGAACTCAAAAATATCTCATAAACGTACAAGTTACATTTTCTTCTTGTTACTTTGAAAACTGTGTTTATGTGAATGTTTTGGGAGTGAAAATTTCTATTTTTTATGAGTTGCTCAAAGAGGATCTGACACCCATCAAAAGTTAAATGCAACTTTAAAAGAAGAACAGAAATGGCCATGCAGAGATTATTTATAAGAAATTCAATGGTTTCATGTACATTTGGAAAAAGAACAAGGAATGTGATGTCAACTAGCTGGGGATTCCACTGAGGTCGCTGACCTGGTTTTGGGAAATCCACTGTCTTGTTCGTGAGGCCTCAGATATTGCTATTTACTCCTCTCATTCCTCCCCACAGTCCAGGCTAGGAGTAGGTGGCAGGAATCAGAAACCAATTGTGTCTGTAGAAACACAAGTTCCCCAGCCCTGAGTGAAACCAAAGCTGCTGTCTGCTAATGTGGTTAGTTGTTTCCCATGTTTATTGGGATATTTTCAGAAATCTCTCAAGTAGGATATGAAAGCAATAGAGCTTCATGCAGTTTGCCCTTCAGCAAATTGTTTTCAAAGGGCATTGCCTCTAAACATTAAAGGACAGTGCATTTAACCATCGCAGTTAACTTCTATGAATTTGCACAATCTGCATTTAAAGCAACCTATCAACATACCTTATGGCAGAAAAATGACTAGGAGCACCTCTGTGTTGTTTGGATTAATTTTAATTCCAGCATAAATTAATACATTCTTTTGTCAGTTGACAACCACCAGTTTATGCTTTCTTTTCCCAATCTGTATTCTCTTTACTGCCTATCCAGTTGTAACAAAAGTTTGGTGGATGGACAGAGAAAAAACTGGAATAAAGAAGAGGTTGTGGCTGTAGAGGAATAGGTTATTACCCATAAAGCCCTATAAGGTTTGGATCCTGCCTATTTACATGACCGCAACTATGTTTTATTTTATTCTAGAAAAAGTATTTAACTTTATTTTTGTTAGTTTTTTGTTTGTATGTTTAAATGTAAATTTGTATTAATATTTTAAAATAAAAATCAATTATATAAAAAAGAAAAATTGCACTTGGACACTTGAAAAATTGGACATTTAAGACACGAGTGAAAACTGTTGTTGTTGTTGTTGTTGTTGTTGTTATTATTATTATTATTATTATTATTATTATTATTATTATTATTATATTCAAGGGCTTTTTCCATTCTGCAAAATGCTAAAATTAAATATGGATTTCCCATATTTGGAGGCTTTTTCAAAATTCAAAAATCCACTGTAACAAAAGTAATGAACAAAAAGCAGTGTGTTGCAAAGTGATATAGAAACCATAATTTTTTTGAGAAAACTGGGGGAATCCCAAGGGGTCAGAGATCATGTTTTGGGACAATCCCTACATTGGAAGCGAAATAGCAGCTGCAATCTAACATTCTTCTGGCTATTACTTTATAATAGCAATGTGTAATTGTGAGGACAGAGAGGTCTGCATAGTGAGCCTGAGGATCAGAATTAGGAAGTTACAATTTTACAAAAGTTACAAACATTTAGGATATCAGTCTTCATGTGCATGCGCCTGTAAAATATGTAAATCTCTTAAAAGCATAGTTCGAGAAAGTTTGTTTTTGAACTAAAGTGTTCCCTCACTTATCCCGGGGGTCAGGTTCCAGGATCACCCACAATAAGTGAAAATCCGTGAAGTAGGGACACTTTATTTTAATATTTATATATTATTTTAGTAGTTATACACTATTTTAAGTCTTTATCAACCAATCGTGTATTCATAAATCGCTTCCTGTTGCTGCTTGGGCTCCTTTTTTCTCCCTTCAGCTTCTCCTTCCTCCCTTCCTTAGGCTGTAAATTTTAATTTTTTATGATTTATATAATATTCTTTTAGAGTTTATTGAAAAACCACAAAACAGTGAATCCGCGAAAAGTGAACTGCGAAGTAGTGAGGGAACACTGTATAACCCTTTAAGTCCCAAGCTACATGGTGAGGGGGTTCGGGGAATTGAAGCCCACCTTCTTCAAGCTTTTGGTTAGCCACAGAAAGAACGCTCGTCACTTCAGACCTCACTGATTTTGTTCTCTGCTGTTATAAGCTTGAAGCAGAGTCACACCGCAGTCATTATACTAGTAGAACCAAAGTACAAAATAGCGTGTATGGTCGTAGCTGTGAAAACCCCATGACTCCCGGTGATATAATGTCAGCACAGGACTAAGTTATGAATGAGAAAAGCTGTCATCATCACAAACAATCATTTCTAGAATGTAGTTCAAGTCACATCCCATGTCTAGTGTGTTGTAAAGACTATGAGATTGGCTAGAAGGAAGAGTGAGAAATATTTTGTGGTATGTGGTCACTGTAAAGAGTTTGCTTTCAGTATGCAAGAGTTTCAAGTAATAATTACCAGTTGGTATTTTCGTTTTGTTTTAGTTTTTTTTTCTTTTGCATTAATTTGGAATACACAAAAGCTTATACCAAATAAAACCAGTTAAACTTAAGATCTCACAAGACTTTACGTTCTCTTTGCTGCTAGAGACCAATTTGGCTATTTCCTGGAAATTTTATGCATTGCTTCATCATAAAAGGAACAGCACAACTAGGTTTCTATGCAAAGAACCCAGAAACCTCCTCCACTGTTTTCCTAGGGTGTTGACTTATTGCATTATCAAAAAAGCAGAACTGCACCACCCAAAAATGAACAATAGAGAGTACAGATTTACATAAAGTCTGCACATTCCAGATGAAAGTGTAGATTTTGTTTCTACTTAATGGCTGCAATTTAAATAAAAATGTGATTTATCCCTCCCCAAACACACACACACAATGACTTCTTGACTGACGTGCTTGTTCAGTCTGTTGTCCAGGTAGACAGATAAAATTCAGGCCCCCTCCTAACTTCTCCCTTCCTTATCTTTAAACTGGAGTCAAATCAGCTCTTCAAATATATAATGCCTTCAAAGAAATAATTAGTCTCTGACTACCTTTGAAATAGAAGACAGTAATGCACATAGGATCTCTACTTATTCTCTAAGATGTGTCAGCACTTCCAATTTGCTCTGCTACACCAGCAAAAATACTCCAGAGAACTCTGTTTCAAAGTTGTATAAGATACAGCATGGGATCACCCCAAAACCACCTTGTTTTCCAGATGGTCAGTCAAGCAGTCAGTGCATCGGAACCAATGCCTGTCTTCCTCGGAGATGGGGCTGCTCTTTTGTTGGTCAAAAGCAGAGTCTCATTGGCAATGTTGCTTCTGGTGAGTTCACAGTAGCGAGCCCAGCCATATAATCACTAGAAGCCATATTGTCAGCAAGACTCTGCCTGGGGACTGCTTCTGGCTGGTGACATAGCTGTGGATCTTTTTGATTGTGGACACTTGATCGTCCACAAGTCAAAAGCAGGAGGATCACCTGTAGTTTCCTGGAACCTCAGCAGTAATGTGTAGTTCTTCTTGTAACAGATCAAAGACTGGAAGCAGCACTTCTGCTGCAAAACTGGCTGTATGACATGTGGGCTGTTTGCAGTGGGTTTAAGGAGAAGGCCATGAAAGTCTTCGACAACAAATTTTATTTCGTCTATGTTGACATGGCCTAAGTTATAGTCTGAGTGTCAATATGAGCAAAAGTAAAACTCTAAGTCTTACAGGGCCAGATTTCCAGCAGTTCAGGTCAGCGCCAATTATGACCAACCCAGATGGCAACAGTTTGCTAGTGAGGTATTGCTCAGGTGCTTGATAAACATGTCTTCCTTACCTGTACTTTTCTGATATGAGATGTGATTATGTCCTTGGAGAGCTCAAAGCCTCCAGTGTTCTATTTTATCCATTTCATATAGAAAGTCAGAAGTCGGTAAGATTTGGCCATACCACTCCGCAACCCTTTGTTGGGGTATGTTGAGTGGAGTTAATGGAATTGTAGGCCAAAACATTTCGACAGTCTGCTCCTGTTGTAACGTTTCAAACCACCACTAACTTTAGCAGACAGTCCAATGAGATATGCTAAAAGCGACTGCCCGGGAGGATGAATATGAATCAAACATGACTGGAATGAAATGAGCACAGGCATGAACTATGTGAAATATATGAAGTCCAATAATTTAACCAAAACACCCTCCTTCCCTCCCCCTCTCTCTGGCATTTAGAAGATTTTTATTGCACGGACTGTCCATATGAAGCAAAACAAAACAAGTATAAAAAGAATAGATTTCCAAGGGAATGGGAGACCTTTGGAGTTTTTGACATTCCAAATAGAATGCTATAGCAGGAATATATATGATATCCCCTTTTTCATTTGTGAGAGCGCCAGTGGACGTTGTGTGTGCACAGTTTGATTAATTATTAATTACATATTCACATATGTACCCATCTTTTCAATTGCATTTCATTATTTCTTTTCCTCCTACTCATATTGCTTCTTTCTTCTCTGAGTGTACTCTTACTGCTTTTTTATGCATACAAGTGCTTTTTTCCTTACCACATTATCTGGTTTTTTTTGTTAGAGAAGTTTCTGTAAGTCTACCACCTAATGACTAGAGTTGGAAAAACAGATTCAAATTTTAATTAATGAAAGTTAAGCCCATTAGAACCCAGATCCATTTTAATTTCAATATGAAATTTCAGGTGTCTAGATTTCATCTTTACAGGGAGCACATGACTTCTCTGCTGTAAAAGCTCCATTGACTGTTGGTCAGTTTCCAGGCACAGTTCAAAATGCTGGTTTTGACTTAGGGCACTTCTAGACAGGGCAGAAACCTGGGAGGAGGTGGGTTAAAATAACCCGCTTTTTACCAGGTTTCTGTCCCCACCCCCAACCCAAATCCCGGGCTTTCCCTTAAGGGGTGGCTAGATGCCATTCCAGGTAAAACAAAGGTTGAACAGGGATGGCATCCTGCCAGCTACCCATTTCCATCCTTAAAACATACCAGAGAGGACTGCCAGCAGGGCAGGCCCTCCATAGAGTACTCCTGCCACTTGAAAATGATGTGTCAGGAGGTGGGAAGAGGGAAGAGCGTCCCCCACAGCTCCAGATACTGCTGGCAGCCCCCTAGGCAGGTTTTTGGGGGAAATGGGTGGCTGAGGAAGGGGTGGGTGCCCTCCGGGTGGGTGCCCTCCCACTCTATTGGGCTTCAGGACCTGAAGAACTGGAATGGCTATGGGGATTGACCCCCAGGGCTGCAGAAGCATTCATGGGAGTCAATCCCCACAGACTCAGCACCTGGAAAAATCCAGCCCTAGCTTAAGGTCCAGATCTTTCCAGGTGTTTAATTAATCCAGAACAAACTGGGAAAACCCAGTTTTCTCTGGATTAATTTGCTGTTCCCTAAGTCGTTATTTGGACTCCTCAGGTAAAAGCAAGACAAGTCCCGTGTTTTGGGCCTGTCTGAAAGGGCAATTAGAACATCTTATGCATCTTGAGAACAGGTTACCTGTGAGACTATATCTCCCTAAATTAATCTTTTCCACCACTTTCTCAGGACTATTTGGTGGAACAGGGGAGAGGGCCTTCTCAATGACTGCTCCTAGACCTCAGATCTCTCCCTAGAGAAGCCAGGATGATTACATTCTTGCTTCTTCTAATGAGAGAAGGTAAAAAAAATATGTTCCTCCAAGCCTTGAGAATTGGGTTGGTAATTCTGTGTGGTGCTGTTTTGAGGATTTTAAAATAATTTGTAGTTTAAACATGGTTAAATAGTTTTGATGTTCAATGTTTCAATTTGGAAACTGTTTAATTGTATTCGTCTGAACTTAAATTGTTTTTAATATGTTAGCCTCTTTGAGTCCCATTATTGGAAGAAAGGCAGAGTATACTTAGAAATAATAATAATAATAATAATAATAATAATAATAATAATAATAATAATAATGTTATGGACAGACAAATAATTCATTATTATTGATTATCAGTGTAATTAATACACATTTAGAAAAACTAATTATATATATTCATACATAATTTCATACTTGGCCTTAGCATTTAACATTTGATACCTAACAGTATTCATTCTTTACATGTTCATTGCTTAAATGTTTTACTCTTTCCTCTTATATACAGAAATATGCTTCATGGATTTATTTGGTTAACCTTGAAAACTTCCTCTGACGTGTTTAGTGTGTGGTCTATTCTGCTTTTACATTACAATGTTTTCAACAAAGAGGGAAACAGAACTTTTTGAAAACAGACATTTCAGTGTCTCTTTAGAATAACAATATAAAAATCACAACACTGTACAATAACCACTGGTTGAACTGCATATTTGCTATATCACATTAAGTTGTATGGTATTGACAGCATTAGAGGAAGGGCTACTTTTGCTAAATGGTCATGACAAAAACTGTGTATCCTCTTGGAATTAGAAGGACATGACGAAAGTACTTGTAATAACATATACAAGTACAGACTTGTTTCTGTTTGAGAAACAAAGAGAAAGTCTAATATGTGAAGGAAAGGCCTCATTAAGAAACTTATTTGTTTCTTCATTACCTAATAATCTTTTCTGGAGTTATCTCTTTGTTAAGATGATGATGATGATGATGATGATGATGATGATAAGAATAATAAGAATAATAACAATAATAATGATTTATTACGCCATTTTTGATCAGGTGTAGGTAGTAAAGTAAAACAAAAATTCTCATAATCTGGTAAAATGATCCAAATGGCCATATAACAACCAGGGACATAAATAACATCTTAAATTGTGACTTTATATTCCATAATTTTACATGTACATAACTTTAAAGTAGATGATAAAGTCACTGAAAACATTCATGTTTTCCCATACCTTGGTTCAGTCATTAATCAGAACGGAGACTGCACCCAAGGTATTAGATGAAGACAAGATCCTGAGGTGTACAGATATATCACTGAATACTGAAGTTCAGATGGCCCACACCATCATATTCCCATTTCTATGTATGGTTGTGAAAGCTAGATAGTGAAAGAAGTTGCTAGGAAGAAAATCAACCCATTTGAGATCTGGTTATAGAGAAGAGTTCCATAGATGTCATGGACAGCTAAAAAGACAAATAAATGATCCTAGAACAAATCTGGTAAAACTCTCCTTAGAATCCAAGATGACTAAACCAAGGCTGTTGAACATTTGTCATTTGCTAGATATAAACACACACATACAGTATATAGCACCTGCGATTCAAAGATATATCCCGTTTTTTGAGATTTATATATGGCCAAAGTGTGTCTTAGATTTGCAGAAATACAGTATAATAACCAGATTATTTTATCCACATGGTCATATACATTCTCATAGAATCATAGAATAGTAGAGTTGGAAGAGACCTCATGGGCCATCCAGTCCAACCCCCTGCCAAGAAGCAGGAAATTCCACCATGTCAGCAAGGTGGGATTTCCCTTTGTAGAACTCATACTGTTTTTTCCCTCAGCTAGATGACCTTCTAATATACAGTACTCAATAATTTTATCTCCAGTGATCCTTTTTAACAATTTAGCTGGAACAAATGTTAAGTTTACTGGTGTGAAATTTCTTGAATCGTTTTTCAAAAAAAGAGATTATTATGACATGTGCTACTTTTTGAGTCCTCTGGTACCAAGGTTGGTCTTAGTGATAAGCTATATGTTAGAAGATCATCTATTTTAGCCATTGAAACTAATTGGTAATAGGTCATTTCTGAACACCAGTATAAAACATCAAACAACTTGGGATCTGATTAACGAAGATAACACTTTCTTCCTTCCATTTGGCTTTTGAAAAGTCTTTCCATACTACACTCCTGAAGTTAACTCCATATCCATTCAGAGCAAGCCATTTTCATAGCAGTACCCATGAGTAGGAATGCTCTTTTATCAAATAGGCTTTTGACAATACTTTGTTTTAAGTACATGCCTTTCCAATATAGTTTGGTCTACCATATGCTTATAGATAACTAAAAAAACTGAATGACAGTATTTACAATCCCTATGTTTACATAGAGATGGTCCATTCTCTATGGTCCATTCTATGCAAAATGGACCATAACAAGAATTTGGGAGGAGCCAGGTGGGGAAAACAGCCTCTGAATTCAAGGACAGGTTAAAAAACTGACACAGGTATTGGTTGGATCAAGAGAAAAATAATAATTCAGGCTTACAGAGAAGAATAAAAAAAAACAATCAGAACAATGGTTTTATAGTTCCCCTTATCTCTATCAGCTTGCCTCATCACATGACCTTTCTGGTCAATGTGAGGCTACAGCTTTGTTTGTTCTCATCATTTCCAGTTTTCAAAATATGGGCACATGGGGCATTACCTAATAACAATATTAACAAAGGCATGTAGCTAGGGATAACCAGAGCTGTCTCCTGACAGTCCATCCTTTTAGCGTGTGTGGCTTTATAAAACTCCATTTTAGATCTTTGTTTCTCAGATGTTTGCCAGTCTGTCCTGAACTTTCCATGGAGGTGTTCAGAATGTCAGTCCAAGTCAAAATATCAAGCTGGTCAAAACTGGTTCACAAAGATGTATCCTAGAGCACCCCATTCCCATATAAAGTATTGTTTGGGATGTACACATAGTAGCTGATATAACAATTCCAAAACATTACTAGTGTCCTCGTTTGTTCATATGACAAGCCTAGTGATTCTGTAATCAAGCATATTAACTGGGATATTATTATAGATTGGAGCAAAATGCTTTATATTAAAGTATAACTATAGATATTGCATCTAGCGTATAGGCATTGTTTATATTATATGTTTCGTGATTTTTGTGCTTTAGAAGTATCTTGTTTATATAGATTTGTAAATCAACAGAAATTAATATAAAATAAATGTTTTTAAAATACATGCCATTCACACCATTTCACCCCCATATTTCAAACAGAAGACTGTTAGTAAATGGTTAAGTTAATCCTACTCATTAGTTCAAGGTTAGTCATGTTCTCTACCCAATTAATAGAAAATATGATTCAAACAGTAACACCTAGACTATGCAATCCAGTAATGTTTGGACGACCCAAAACATTCAATGCAATAGTATTTGCAGTACTTGCCACTTTTCAAAAAGTGTCAGCTCTTATTGGAAGTAAGCAAAGAAATGGCAAGGAGTGTGCTTTTATTATATTGAACACATATTGAGTTATTGTACTTACCTGAACTATCAGACTGGAGTACACAAAGGAAAAGCCAGAGAAACATCTTTAAACTGGATCTGGAAAACATTTCTTCATTCTTCAATGTGTGCACTATTTCCTTATGCTAACTGGGTAGAAGCAGTAAAAGAACAATAAGTTACAGGAAGCGACAGTAAAAATGATTGATCTAAATAACAATGCAGCCTGACATGTTTCACAACCCTCACCATCTTTATTTATTAATCTTGTAAATGAACATGTTGTGCTTCAATATAAGGCTCACTTGCACTGAAGCACAGGTATGTGAAGCTTCCCGTTGCCATCTGAACATTAAGGAACACTATAACACTAAGGGAATATGTAGTGGAAGAAAGCACAAAACAAAAAATACATAATCAGGCTTGGAAGAAGAATTAAAAAACAGCAGGAGGAGATGGGAGTTCAAGGATGAATTACAGCATTTGCAAATGGATTTTGGTGACAATAACCAAAAATTCCCAAATGGATTTAGGTGCTTTAAAAATGAGCATGAGAGAACAGTGTGATGCTGCATCTGGCAAAAATGTATGTCATAAGAATAGCTTTGAGTACAAGAGAAGAAACAGACTGTCTTGAGGAGAAGAGCTATTTTCAGTTGCCATTTCACCATATCAGATTATCAACCAAGTAGGAAAGGTAAAAGTGGCAGAATAAGGGATTTAAAATTAAGAGCATATGGGGAAAGTTAAAAGACTTAAGGGGAAATAAAGAAACAGGACTTGTCAGTAGCTTCTTCAAGAACAGAAAGGAAGAACAGTACCATATTTAATGAATCCAATTAGAATAAAATATCAGATTTGAGCTAAAGTTTGGGGTGAGGATAAGGACCTCGACGGATCAAGCTCATAAATGGAACAAATTAATATAAGACACTTTAGAATCTGCTGAAGACTTCCAAATACCCCTGCTTCATACCAAGAGGCTAGAACAAGCAATTTGTGTGTGTCCTTCCACATTTAAAATCCTTCAGTGCAATGCTAGCAAACAGAGGAGAGGACAAGCAATCATCTATTTGGACTGAACAGAGTGGCCCCGCCAGATGTTTTTTCTTGCCATGCCAACTTTCCTGATCTACCAGCCTTGTTATCTCATGGCATAACCAAGTTCCTCTCTGGACAAAAGGAGAACAAAAGTGTCCACAGAAAAGAAAAAAAATATTAAAAGGACTGAACCCCTCTTACTTTTCCATGGCATGAGAAACAAACTATCCATTCAACGTGTTGCAGAAGCCAGCAAACTAAGAGAAGGAAGTAAGAAAGATCATTTATAGTCAACTTACGATAAGCAGAAACCTGAGATGAATGACTTGGTTTCCAAAGCGATGTCTCATCCTTCAGTGAGCACTAATCCTCATGGGCCAATGATCACAAAGCTCCACCACTTGATCATTCTTAACCTGTGATTGTACAGAAAGATAATTACGGAGCTTTAAGATGAGCCAAACGTCACCGCCCTCACAACTTCCCTTTTCCATCCTTCAAAAAAGTCACACTTTCACCCTCTTCCCAGCTACAAGGCACTTTCCGTTTCACTTACAAAACAGCAGAGAGGCAGGCTGAGTTGAGGATACAGAGGCAATATCCTTAGGGAACTTTATTGAAATGGTTTTTAAAAAAGAAACAGTGACTATAATGTTGGACTGGCTTACTACATGTAGTCATACCACACTCCAATATTCTCATGTTAGGTATTTAAATTCACAATTGTTGCTGTTTTCCGTTCTTCTTTCCTTCAATGTTGTACAAGTTTACATCACATATAAGTAAGAGCTTCCCTTTCTATATGCTGGCAAAAATCTCATTTGCCAAAAAAGAATAACCTGTCACAAACCAAGCCATTCTATTTAATTATAAAGTCTTTTTTAAAAAGGTAACTTAATTGTAATAATAATAATAATAATAATAATAATAATAATAATAATAATAATAATATACTATATTTATATTCCGCTCTATCTCACCGAGGGGACGCAGAGCAGATTACAGGTACATATATGGAAAACATTAAATGCCGTTATACAATTGACAAAGACAGACAGTACATAAACAGAGGCAAGGCTTCTTTTCATCTCCAGTATCCGGCTGTGCTCGACTCGACCATTGAGAGGTGCTTTTGATTCATTTTTCACGCTGAGGAACCTGTTGTCCATGGACAACTTTCCTGGTCGGATTTTTGCCAGCATATTTTTCAGGGTGCCCTTTCTCTCCTGCCAAAGTGGTACCTATTTGTCTATTTAGTTTTTTCAAACTGCTAGGTGAGCAGAAGCTGGGCTGACAGCAGGAGCTCACTCCAACCCAGGCTTGAACTGCCAAACTTCCAGTCAGCAGGATCTTCTATAGCTGGTGGTTTAGCACGCTGTGCTAGACCAGACCAGCAACAACTAATTAGTTGTTGCTGCTTTTCATCTATTTCAACCGGTGTGAATTATACATCCGTTACAATAGTGAGAGGAATAATTTCATATGCCAAACAGATTTCTTATAGGGATTAACAAGCAGAACTTTATAAATAAATGAATAAAAGACTCCGGCTTCTGCTTTTCTCAGGGCCCTTAAAGGCCTCTTTTACACTGCTATATAAAATCCAGATTATCTGCTTCGAACTGGATTATATGGCAGTGTGGACTCATATAATCCAGTTCAAAGGAGATAATCTGGATATCAATGTAGAAGAGGCCTGAGTGATATCATCTGATCGGTAATATCATCTGATCAAAGGGATACTCTTGTTTCATCCAATACTGACAAACCTGTTTCTTTCGTTATCTTTTGGGGCTGGTAAAGAGCGATTAGATATTACCTGAACATCATTAAGTATGAACTGGATTTGTTTAGCTTTTTCCATTCTTTAAGAACTGTTAAGCACATCCCATGTCTGACCATCTCAGCTGTATTGTTTTCTGTGTGCAGCCCACCTTTAAGTGATGAGGTGTTTTAGGGTATCAGTATTAATTGATCATAATTTAGTTTTCATAGTTGCTGGAGACTTAATAGTGTTTCTGAGGTGTAACCTTTATTTATACATACACACATTTCAAACAAAAAATAAGAATTCGTACTTTGGAGCTTCAAAAGATCATAGATTTTCTGGGGAAAAGGTTTTTTTCTGTATGCAGTCAAATGGGATGGGTAATTCTAGAGATTCAAGAGTGGTGTTAACTTTTTTCAAATAATTTAATTACTCTAAAAAGTCAAAAGGTCTGGGTTGAATTTTTCAGGTTAAGATTTTATTTTAAAAGATGTTTACATGCATTTTAGCCTGAAAGGGGAAGTATATAGTTTAGGTATTGTAGTATGAAAAAAAGGAAGATGTGAAAACGCCAGAAACACTTGGAAGAGGTTTTTGTTTTTAAATCAAATTACAGAAAATAGAAGCTATTCTTAAAACTGCACATTATTCTAAACACTCTTTGTTTACAGCAGTATTTGTGAAAATACTTGGAAAACTTTGGCACAATCTACACTGCTTTTCTCAGGGGCTTTAAAGGCCTCTTTTACACTGTTATATAAAATCCAGATTATCTGCTTCGAATTAGCTTATATGGCAGTGTAGACTCATATAATCCAGTTCAAAGCAATTAATCTGGATTATCAGATTTGACAATCTGGATTATATAGTGTAGATCCAGCCTTAATAATCTGTAGGGTATTCTCACTTTCATATAGGATGTTTTGGTAAGTTTTTTTGGCCAAAGAGTGCTGATACCTCACTAAACTACAACTTTCAAGATTCCATAACACTATGGTAATTTCAAATCACAAATTTTAAATTTACATTATATTAATATTGTATTTTAATCTTTGCACCAGGTATTTTAATATATGCATTTTATAGTAATATATTTAATATATGCATTTCATTGTATGTATTTAATGGTGATTTGTTTAAACTACATTGTGCTTCACCTCAAGCTGTGAGGAGAGGCAGATAAATAAAATTATAATTATAATATATTGTATATATAATTATAATAATGAGGAAGATCATATCTGCTTCTTCTCAGTTAAACACAGAATAATTTTTTTAATCACCAGTTAAAACAATTAATAAATATTAAATACAAAATAAGTGGTAATAGCAGAAAATAAAACTTTTTCCACCACCATCCATAAACAACAATAAAGTACAGTGGCTATACAATCATAATGAGAAAATTTCTAATCAAAAGACCAATTTAAACCTGACAAATAAAGAGTATCATCAACACAAGTCAACAGTGTGATGTGATGGCCAAAAAAATTCAGGGAGATTTTAGGTGGCATCAACAGAAGTATAGTATTGAGACTGAGGGAAGTAAATGTATGACTATTCTGCTTTGTGGTCAGTTGTAGGCACCACAATTGAAAAAAATACTAACAAGTTCAAACATGTCCAGGAGGCAGGGCCGGCCGGAGCTATTTTTTAATGTGAAGCGGGGGTGCTGAAAAGCGCCCCCGCCACCGGCCCCGCCTCCCGCGCCCTGGCCCCGCCCAGCGTGCCCTGGCCCCGCCTCCCACGCTGCGTGGGAGGCGGGGCCAGGGCGAATAGTGAGGGGGCGGGGCCAGAGTTGGCCTCGCCCCCCGCCCAGCGTGCCCTGGCCCCGCCTCCCACGCAGCATGGGAGGCGGGGCCAGGGCACGCTGGGCGGGGGGGGCGGCGCCAGAGTTGGCCCCGCCTCCCACGCTACTCCCGCTCGCCCGTCTGGCCTTTTCTAGCAGGCCAGACTGCAGCGGAGGTCCCTCCAGGCCGCAATCGCGCCAGACGGGCGAGCGGGAGTAGCGTGGGAGGCGGGGCCAGCTCTGCCCCCCCCGCCCAGCATGCCCTGGCCCCGCCTCCCACGCTGCGTGGGAGGCAGGGCCAAGGCACGCTGGGCGGGGGGCGGCGGCGCCAGAGCTGGCTCCACCTCCCACGCTACTCCCGCTCGCCCGTCTGGCCTTTTTTAGCTGGCCAGACTGCAGCGGAGGTCCCTGCAGGCCGCGATTGCGGCCTGGAGGGACCTCCGCTGCAGTCTGGCCAGCTAGAAAAGGCCAGACGGGCGAGCGGGAGTAGCGTGGGAGGCGGGGCCAGCTCTGGCCCCCCCGCCCAGCGTGCCCTGGCCCCGCCTCCCACGGTGCGTGGGAGGCGGGGCCAAGGCACTCTGGGCGGGGGGGGCGGCGCCAGAGCTGGCTCCGCCTCCCACGCTACTCCTGCTCGCCCGTCTGGCCTTTTCTAGCTGGCCAGTCTGCAGCGGAGGTCCCTGCAGGCCGCGATTGCGGCCTGGAGGGACCTCCGCTGCAGTCTGGCCAGCTAGAAAAGGCCAGACGGGCCAGGGCACACTGGGCGGGAGGCGGGGCACCGTCAGGGCGGTGCCCCGCCTCCCGCCCAGCCTGACGGCGCCCCCCCGGGCCTGCGCCCGAGGCGGCGGCGTCAGGTGCCTCTATAGTGGGGCCGGCCCTGCCAGGAGGGCAACCAAAATGGGAAAAGGAAGGAAACAGCCTTATGAGGAACGATGACTTGAAGACCATGTTACGTTTAGCCTGAAGAACAGAAGACGGAGAGGTGGCATGCTACCTCTCTAGATATCTGAAGTGATGTCTTATTTATTTATTTATTTATTTAATTTATATACCGCTCTTCTCCCCCAGGGGGACCCAGAGCGGTCTTGTAGCAGATGGAGCCAGATTGTTTTCTGTCACTCCAGAAACTAGATCATAAAACAGTGATTTGACATTAGAAGAAAAGAAATGTTTACCAAAGCATTAGGAAAAACCCTTTTTTTACAGCAGTGGTTCCCAACCTGTGCTACCCAAGAACTAAAATATGTTATGTGGTCTCACCGTTACTACACCATTGCAACAAGAGCGACTGGTCTTGCGAAACCTTCTTATAGTGCCAATGCAACACAGATGTCAGGAAGGGAGAGGTTGATTACCCATGAAAGGTGCACCAACAGGCCTCCTGACTGCTGCTTCTCCTCTTCTTCCTCAATCCTCTGAGTGGAGCCGTTCCATGTGGTGCCTGGTGTCTTTGTTTTTAGGCCTGATCCTGGGTTGTTTTGGGGTTCTGATTCAGAAAATTGCATTGGATAGGCCACATCAGCTCTAGATTATTCAATATGGTTTTCTGTGGACGAACAGATGGTGACTACTGGATGGCATATGTTTTGTATCGGAAACTAGAGCTGATGTGGTCTATCCAATGCAATTTTCTGATTCAGTACCCCAAAGAAACCAAATCTAAAATTGATCAAAAACTGATTCATAACCGTTTTGGTACTAATGTTGTAGAGTGGTCCTTGGTCGAAGTGGTCCTTGGTAAAAAAAAAAAAAGGTTGGGAGCCACTGTTTTATGGTAAGAGCTATTCAGCAGTGGAATAGGCTCTTCTTAGGAGGTCTCTAAACAGGTTGGCGGAGCTTCTTTAGATGTATCTTCCTGCATAGAAGGGATTTTTGGTTGTTTCTAAGATTCTATAATTATCAAGCTGTCTTCTGAAAGATTTGGCCTCTATAGTTCTATTTATTTACTAATTAGTTATCTTGGTTCTGTGTATAAGGAACCTATGTAGTCAAAACAGCAACACCCACATACAAAAGGGAGCAGATTTCATGGAATTGCATTTACAAAAAGACCCCATCCTTTTATTCTGTGACACAGAGATTCCTTTCTTTTTTCTAGTTTGCTGTTATATACAGTGAGTTACAATTTCTGGTAATCATTAACCAGAAATTGTAATTCTTGGTGTGGTGGACTCTCCTTCTCTTGAGGTTTTTAAGCAGAGGCTACATAGCCATCTGTCAGGGGAGCTTTAATTGTGTGTTCCTGCATGACAGTGGGTTGGACTGAATGGCCCTTGTGATTTCTTTTAACTCTATAATTTTATGATTCTAACAGTATGTCCTTCTATAGTCTTCTGTCCTTGTTCTCTTACATGTTCAGCTCCTACTCCCACTGATTAACACCCTCTCCTTGCTAAACTTGTTGTTGAGAAAATTGACCCCCTAAATAATGAACTTTGAATGACAATAAATGAATTTTTTTTCCCCCAGGCAGTCTCACAATGCCAGCAGACTGTCTTCCCATGTTTCGCAATTCTAATAAGGCCAAGCAGGCAATGCCTCCCTCCTCCCCGATGGTGAATCACCTTTGGAAGACTACCTAGACCCCGGACATAGGTACAGTGGAACCTCTACTTTCAAACGATCTTACATATCAGGCTGTGGCGCAGGCTGATTAGCAGTCAGCTGCAACAAATCATTCTGACCAAGAGGTCATGAGTTCGAGGCCCGTCCGTGCCTGCGTCTGTCTCCGTCTCCGTTCTGTTATGGCATTGAATGTTTGCTTTATATGTGCAATGTGATCCACCCTGAGTCCCCTTCAGTGTGAGAAGGGCGGAATATAAATACTGTAAATAAATAAATAAATAAATAAATAAATATGAACTTTTTGACTTATGAGCCACTATGTGGCTCGGCTTTTGCTTTAAGATACAAACTGAGATCTGAGTTACAAAGCCACCTCCTCCTCCATCTCTCCTCCCACAAGTCCCTCTCAAACCACTCTCGCCCCATCCCTTCTTTTTTTTTCTCCACTTCCTCATGATAGTATAAAAAGAGTATCAGAATATTTTTGGTAGTATTAAATTTGTAAGTCTCAACAGAAGGGCTTCTGGCTCTAGTGATACTTTAATTTTTAAGATGTTTTCAATGTTTGGTTGGCTTTCTAATGGTACTATCACAACATGGACTGTGGATTTTTTACATTATGATCAGTGTGACACCTGAACCTTTGAGAACTGATTGGTAATTTACCCCTTTAGTGGGTGGTAGGAATCATCAGAGGCGGTCCAACCATAAGGCGAAATAGGCACTTGCCTGTGGCGCCATCGTCCCGGGGGCGCCATCGTCCTGGGAGGAGGGCACCACTCTCCACCTCCTTCTCTTTCGGGCCTTCCAGCGGCCGCGCTGGGCCTCCCGGTGCCCATGCTGGGCCTCCCGGCCGGCGCGGACCCACCTTCGCACCATGCGAGCCCACCTTTGGGGCCTTCAGAGATTGTGAGGTCTGTGGGTACTTGGAAGCTAGGTATGTGGAGTTTATATATCTGTAGAAGGTCCAGAGTGGGAGAAAGAACTTTTCTTTGAAGCAGGCATGAATGTTGTAATTAATCACCTTGATTAGCATTTAATGGCCCTGTGGCTTCAAGGCCTGGCTTCTTCTTGCCTGGGAGAATCTTTTTTTGGGAGGAGTTAGCTGTCCCTGATTGTTTACTGTCTGGATTTTTTTCTGTTTTCAGAGTGTTGTTCTTTATTTATTGTCCTGATTTTAGAGGTTTTTTTTTGATACTGAGGGCTATCTGGGTTATCTAAGTGCACACTGCCCTATATCCCTGTTCAATGTTTAGTGCTAAATTCGCAAATATAGTAATTCCTACATAACATTACCATGTATTGAACTGCTTTTTCTATTTATTTGTTGTAAAACATGATGTTTTTGGTGCTTAATTTGTAAAATCATAATGTAATTTGATGTTTTATAGGCTTTTCCTTTATCCTTCCTTATTATCCAACATTTTCGCTTATCCAACACTTTTATTTTTCAGTGATTGGTTTGGGGGGAGGGGGGGGCGCCAAAATTCTGTTCGCCTACACTTGAAAAATACCTAGGGCCGGCTCTGGGAATCATCACTAGAAGACTGTGTGTGATTTGAGACTTCAGACTTCCAACACGTTAATAAGCTTTCACTTGAGCAAAAAAAGGATTTTGGGATACATCATCCAAAAGCTAACATTTCTTGCTGTCTGGGTACATCTATATTCACAGTTATAGCACTTTGATACTACTTTAACTGCCTTGGCTTCCTCTTATGGTAATATAGGAATTGTAATTGGGGAGGGATCACAATTCTGAACTCTAGCATGGTACCATCCTTTCTGGATTGCCAATAACAATGGGGAATAAGTTCAGAAACTGGACCCACTTCCATACATCTCAATATCCCATGTGGCAGCAATGGTTGTCTAGAAATAACATGAATGACACCGCTTTAACCAATGCTTGTCAAGTCATCCTCTGGTAGGTCCTAAGGCAAAGTTTACATTTGTCCTGTTAAAAAGAATAGGATTTTAGAAGTGATTCGTTTCAGTGCTTGTTGAAAACTAACTCGTTAGTAAAAACATCTAACACTTCCTGATTCTTCAAAACGCAAAATATGGACCGTGGTCACAAAAAGAGGAAGAAGCTATTTCATAATCTACTCTGCTGACCTTTTCCTTGCAACCAGGGAATACCAGTGAAAAGAACCAAATTAGTGACTTGATTATGCAACTGTGGTAGTACTGATATATGGTAGTTGTAGGGGATTTTTAGGTACAAAATATTCAGATTTGTGGAATGTTGCTGGAACTTCAAGGAAGGTTGCAGAGAAAACAATTTAATGCACATGTATGTATCTCACTGTGCACAGGAGTAATCAGCAAGAAACAATAGAAAGTTTTCAATTACCAGGGAGATTTTATTATGTATATTCCATGTTGTATCTACAAAGCCCCGTATACTGGCAAAGCTTCTTTCACAGCTATATTTATGTTCTTTTTAAAATTTCTAACACTTTCAAAAAATAATTAATGGTAGCCTCTACAGATTTTTTGTCATATAAGTAGACTCAAAGATATGTTTTCTTTACTATGGTGTATAAGACTTTCAGAGTTTTATTCCTTATGCCAAAGTTCCAGGTGCCCATCACAAGTTGAAAAAAAAGTTGTAAATCAGGCAAACAATAGCCTTTAATCAAACAAATATTAATGCCATAAAAGGGTTTCTTGGAGAATAGCATCCCACGCCAAATAGCTGCCCTTTTAAAAACTGGTAAACACCACTTTGCTCACAGAAGTACTTCTCTAACAGAAGTTGACATGGGCAAGAGCAGTCAGAAGGCATGGAGGCTGTTCCTAGAAAATGAGAACAATAACCCTCAGGAACCTTTTACATCTACTGAATTGGACATGCTCTCAAAAAATGTAAAAGTGGCAATGCAGCTGGCCTGAAAGATCTACAGTTAGAACAAATTAGGAACTTTGGCCCAAAAGCAAGGTGCTTGCTGCTGAAGCTGATGATCATTGCATTGCATCCTGTCAGATCTGGAAGAAAGTAAGAGTCATTGCCATCTTGAAACCAGGTAAAGACCATAATGATCCAAAAATCTATAGACCAGTCTTCTTGTGCCATCTTTACAAAGTTCTGGAGAGACTTACTGTGTATACTCCAGTATAAACTGACCTGAATATAAGCCAAGAAATCTAATTTTACCACAAAAAAACTGGGAAAAATTATTGACTTGAGTATAAGATGAGGATGGGAAATGCAGCAGCTACTGGTAAATTTCAAAATAAAAATAAATACCAATAAAATTACATTAATTGAGGCATCAGTAGGTTAAATGTTTTTGAATACTTACCATATTTCAAAGAAAAGCAGTAAACTAGCTCTGTAAGTCGAAAGGTAGGGTCAACAAAAACAATATGGTACCAACAGTAACATAATAATAATAATAATAATAATAATAATAATAATAATAATAATAATAATGATAATAATAATACTTCATTTGTATCCCGCCCTATCTCCTCATGGGGACTCAGGCCTGCTTCCAACATAGTAACAGACAAACATTCAATGCCAATATAAACAATGCAGAGCTAGATATAGATCTATAATTATATATACTAATTTCACATATGCATTTTGCTCTGAAACATTTGCAAATCCTCTCTATATGTGCATTTCCCTCCTGCAATATTTTCAAGCCCTATATATCTATATTTATATCTATCTAGACATCTCTCTCTCTATGTGTTTGTGTGTATGCATTTCCTCTGTAATATTTGCAAGCCCTATATATCTATATTCATATCTATCTAGACATGTGTGTGTATATAATTATATCTATATAGGATTTGCAGAGACTTGCAAACATGTGAGGGGAAAATTCATATATAAAATTATGTATACATATAGATACAGATGTTTTCAGCTTTCCTTTGCATTGATTTAGATCTCTGAAAATGTTCAAGAGCCCATAAAGAAAGGCAGTTTTTGATCCTTGATTTCCCATTTTTGTTGCTGCTGATACAGCCTTTTGTGAAGAGTTAAACTAATAGTGTATTTTTAAAGGAAGTCATCTTCTGTCTTCGCCCTAGAGAATATATCCAGCATCACTCCACCCCAAAGTTACATAGATACACTTGTTAGCTTTGTTCCTTTTTTCCCTCTCAGAAAAGCATAGAAAGTCTGTTAAGAACCAAGTGTCTTTTCTTCTCGGCATGTGCCTTTCAAAGCTAATTCCTTTTTTAATTGTTCTAATTCCCACAAGGCCTCTGGAAGGCCTAGCCACACTTTCTTCCTAACAGCCTTCTAATCCTAGATGAGAAATTAATCTTCTTTAAAGCTTTTTACAAGCATTAATGACTATGCAATATTGATCTATTGATCAGATTCTGGCTCATTTTCCAGATCATCTGGTGTAGTAGGCGAAGATTAAAAACTTATATTTAGCTTTCAGTAGTAATTTCAAAAGAATAAGAAATATGGGAGCGAGGAAAAGAAGGTGTGAATTTGTCTTCCCCTGGGATGATCACAGAGTACCTGGTTTATAGCAATATTGCTGAATTTTTGGATGTTCATAATTGCTTTTCTAGCAGTCTCTTGTTTTCATTTACTTATACCAGCTATATATTCATTGGGGAATTGTGAACTCCAGCAACTAATGGAAAAATGCAGAAGGACATATATACTGATATACCTCACGGGATTGGCTGAAGATATCTGAGCTATGTCTGTTTTTATTGTTGTTTTTATTGTTGTTTTTATTGTTGTTTTTATTGTTGTTTTAAAGCTAAGTGTATTGTTTTAATCTATTTCTGTAAACCGCTCCGAGCCAAACTGGGAGTAGCGGTATACAAGTCTCGAACAGACAAAGAGTTCTTTCTTCTACCCTGGACATTTCAGATATATAAACCCCACTTGCCCAGTTTCTAACAGACCTCACAACCTGAGAATGCCTGCCATAGATGTGGGTGAAACATCAGGAGAGAATGCTTCTGGAACATGGCCATACAACCTGCAAAACTCACAACAACCTAGTGATTCCGGCTATGAAAGCCTTCAACAACATACAGTAGTCTCACTTATCCAACGTTCTGGATTATCCAACGCATTTTTGTAGACAATGTTTTCAATACATCATGATATTTTGGTACTAAATTCGTAAATACAGTAATTACTACATAGCATTATCATGTATTGAACTACTTTTTCTGTCAAATTTATTGCATAACATGATGTTTTGGTGCTTAATTTGTAAACTCATAACCTAATTTGATGTTTAATAGGCTTTTCCTTAATCCCTCCTTATTATCCAACATATACGCTTATCCAACATTCTGCCGGCCTGTTTATGTTGGATAAGTGAGACTCTACTGTACTAGATAATATTATTTGACAGCGTAGATCAGGCATGGGTAAACTCCATCCCTCCAAGTGTTTTGGACTTCAACTCTCACAATTCCTAATAATAATAATAATAATAAGTTTATTTATATCCCGCCTCCATCTCCGCCAAAGGGGACTTGGGGTGGCTCACAGCAAAATCAAAATATAAGTGATGATAAAATATGAAACATCAAAGGACAACAACAAAAACCAATAATAAAATATATTTTATAATATAATACAATAGGCGAAAAAACACAACACAGAATTAAAACATCAAATTAAAAACAATGAGGTTGCAATAGTGGATAAGCAAGGTGCACATTGTAACAAATTCGTAAATAGATAAAGTGCATTAGAATCATTTAAGGTCACAATAGGTAGGGAGGAGTCCTGAATAATATCAAGCAATTAGGAATCAGGGGAAGAGCGACCAGTACAAAAGGCCGAGGAGCATAATAATTGTGATGGAGAAAGGTGATCTTAACCAAAGGCCTGGGTGAAAAGCCAAGTTTTCAGACTCTTCCGAAATGCCATCAAGGTGGGGGCTTGCCTGATCTCCCCAGGCAGCGAATTCCATAACCGGGGGGCCATTATTATTATTATTATTATTATTATTATTATTATTATTATTATTAAACTTTATTTGTACCCCGCTAGCATCTCCCGAAGGACTCGATGCGGCTTTCAAAGGCCAAGGCCTCAACACACAATATAACAATACAAAACAAAAGGCAAATTAAAAACAATTAAAACAGTATAAACAACAAGCAATAAACAATACGCTAAAACACAATAAAACTGGGCCGGGCCAGAGTAATGGGTACAAGATTAAAAATGCTGATGTGACAGGTGATATATAAGGCTTCTAGGGCAAGTGCAGAGTGCGATATACAATCTTAGTTCTAATAAAGTGCTTATGGGACTTGGTGTTGGAGATTTCCTATTAATCTGGGAAGGCACATTGGAACAGCCAGGTCTTCAAGTTCTTTCTGAAGACTGCCAATGTAGGGGCCTGTCTGAGATCCTTGGGGAGGGTGTTCCAGAGTCGGGGGGCCACCACGGAGAAGGCCCTGTCTCGTGTCCCCACCAACTGCGCTTGCGACGCAGGCGGGATCACGAGCAGGGCCTCTCCAGATGACCGAAGTGAACGCGTAGGTTCGTAGACGGAGATGCGGTCACGGAGGTAGGATGGTCCCAAACCGTTCAGGGCTTTGTAGGTAAGCACCTGCACCTTAAATTGGGCTCGGAAAGTAAATGGCAGCCAGTGGAGCTCCTTGAACAGGAGGGTTGACCTCTCTCTGTAAGGGGCCCCAGTTAACATCCTGGCTGCCGCTCGTTGGACCAGTTGGAACTTCCGAGCCGTTTTCAAGGGCAGCCCCACGTAGAGCGCATTACAGTAGTCCAGTCTGGAGGTGACCAAGGCATGGACCACCCCGGCCAGATCAGCCTTCACGAGGTACGGTCGCAGTTGGCGCACGAGTCTCAATTGTGCGAAGGCCCTCCCAGACACCGCCAACGCCTGAGCCTCGAGCGTAAGCGATGAATCCAGGAGGACTCCCAGACTGCGGACCTGTGGCTTCAGGGGGAGTGTAACCCCGTCCAGCACAGGTTGCCACCCTATACCCCGGTCAGGTTTACGATCGACCAGGAGGACCTCTGTCTTGTCGGGATTGATCTTCAGCTTGCTCCTCCTCATCCAGATAGACACAGCGGCCAGGCACTCGTCCAGCACCCGAGAGGCCTCCTTGGAATTAGGTGGAAAGGAGTAGTAGAGTTGTGCGTCATCTGCATAGAGGTGACACCCAACTCCAAAACTCCGGATGACATCTCCCAGCGGTTTCATGTAGATGTTAAAGAGCATGGGAGACAGAATAGAGCCTTGCGGGACCCCACAGCTCAAAGGCCAGGGGTCCGAGCAGGCGTCTCCCAGCTTCACCATCTGGGATCGACCCTCCAGGAAGGATCGGAGCCACAACAAAACCGTGCCCCCAAGGCCCATCCCAGAGAGCCGCCCCAGAAGGATACCATGATCGATGGTATTGAAAGCCGCTGAGATGTCCAAGACAACCAACAGGGTCACACTCCCCCTGTCCAGCTCTCTACGGAGGTCATCCACTAAGACGACCAAGGCTGTCTCGGTGCCGTGACCAGGCCTGAAACCAGACTGTGACTGATCTAGGTAGTTGATGTCATCTAGAAAGCCCTGGAGCTGGGAGGCAACCACCAGCTTCAGCACCTTACCCAAGAAAGGGAGGTTGGAGATTGGTCTGAAATTGTTCAGCACCGTGGAGTCAAGGGAAACCTTTTTAAGGAGTGGATGAACCATAGCTTGTTTCAGGTAAGATGGAAAAACCCCCTGCTCCAACGATGCATTAATGATCAACACAAACCAATCAACCAGCCCCTCCCTGGCTGATTTAATTAGCCAAGACGGGCAAGGGTCCAGAACCGACGTGGTTGCCCTCACAGCCCCAAGGACCTCCACCACGGTCTCAGGAAGAACAAGCCTAAAAGAATCCCACAAAATCGGACAAGCAGATGCCTCAGTCACCTCCCCTGGCACTGTGGTGGAATTGGAGTCGAGCTCAAGGCGTATCTGAGCGACTTTGTCTGCAAAACGGTGTGCGAAATCGCGACACCGAGTTGCTGGGTCGTCAAAAGTCTCCTCCACCACAGGTGGCTGAAGGAGTTCCCCAACGACCCGAAATAACTCCGATGATCTATTTGCTGCAGACGCTATACGGGTAGTCATATAGGACTCCTTGGCTGCCCGTATAGCCACGGTATACGCCCTAAGAAAGGCTGTAGCCCGTGCTCGGTCGGACACGTCCCGAGAACTCCTCCAAGTGCGCTCTAGCCCCCTCCTTGTATGCTTCATCACAGCCAGCTCCCCGGTGAACTAGGGAGACGGCTTGTCATGACGCAACGTGATGGGGCGTTCGGGAGCGATCGTATCTATTGCCCTGGTCACTTCCCTGTTATAGAGATCGACCAGGACGTCGACAGGATCGCCAGGCTCCATGGCAGGAAGGACCCCAAGATTCCTCAGGAATCCCTCCGGATCCATCAGTCTCCTGGGGCGGACTATCTTAATTTGTCCTTCACCCCTGCGGAGGTTTAGGGTCGCCGAAAGCCTAAAACTGACCAGATAATGATCAGACCATGACAAAGGAAGGGTGTTTTGTTCTTCCACTCTGATCATTCCACTGTCCGCCACAAAAACTAGGTCGAGTGTGTGTCCAGCCTGATGGGTAGGACCAGCTATAATTTGTGATAGCCCCATGGTCGTCATGGCGGCCATGAAATCCTGAGCTGCACCAGTCAAAGGGGTCTCAGCATGAATGTTAAAGTCTCCCAGCACCACCAGGCGCTGGGAGACCAAGGCCGAATTGGAGACCACCTCTGCTAGCTCAGTCAGGGAAACTACTGGGTCGTGGGGTGGGCGGTACACCAGCAGAAACCCCACGCTATCACGGTTCCCCACCCTCAGGTGGACGCACTCAAACCCAGATGCTTGTGGAACAGAGCATCTGACCACGGCGATGGATTGCCGATAGACAACTGCGACCCCTCCTCCGCGCCCCCCCAGCCTGGCCTGCTGATGCACTCCGAAGCCTGGTGGGCACAGCTGAGTGAGATTTACTCCCCCCAGCTCATCCAGCCAGGTCTCGGTGATGCAAGCCAGATCCGCCCCCCCCATCCAGGATCAAGTCCTGAATGGCAGCGGTCTTGCCATTGACGGATCTGGCGTTGATCAGCAAGACCTTAAGGCTAAGGGGAACTGCCATGGGGCCTACCACTTCCTACCTTTTCAAGGGTCGCAAGCACTCTGTTGCGCTTCTCCCTGGGGTGTTGGTGACCCGCAAGTCTCCTCCCCCACACGACCTGAATGGTGTCCCCCTCCTCCGGTCCCCCCTCCCCCCCTACATGGTTGGGATCTGTGGCTAGTCAACTTTCAGAAGAAGTAAGGCTGGAGTATAGTCTCCCTTGGGCTTCAGGTAGGGATGCTTCCGCTGTTAAACTGGAAGGGGAGCCATCGAGGGAACTAAGTGGACTAAACAGGGGAAGTGTTCTTGGGCGGGAAAGTGTGGCTGATTGTGTAGGGACAACTGGGACAGATGGAGTTTCAAATTGGTACAGACCAGGAGGGGGGCCCTAACCGGGGAGCTATCTGTGGATTTATTACAGGGACCTGATGGAAAAAGGCAAGCAGGTACCACTGTGTCAATAAGGGGGCGAATATGAGAGTCCACAACTACCCTTCTGATGGTGATGCCCCATTTCTTTAGGCAAGATCGCATTGCCAGTAGCTCACCAAGCCATAAATTGTCTTCCGGTGTAATTAAAAGACGCGTGGAGCGGTCAAGTGACTGGTAGTCCCTCCGCAGCCAAGTTATGGCTTTCAATCTTATTTCCCAAGGTTTTTTCGATAGGATTTGGGCCAGAGAGTCACAAACCGCCCTCCTAGAGGTCAATCTGCCTCTATTGATCCTTAGGTCAGCAATGTCCACCGCAAAATTGTCTGTCATTAGGAGATGTTGATCCTGAGTAGAAACTGTGGTTGGCTGAGCAATAGGATCTGATATTAAATTAGCAGTTGTCCTCTGAATGTCCATAGGTGTCGTCCGCCAATCCAAAATGTTTTCGTTTCCATCCATACCCAACAACCCTCCCCTTCCCTCAGTCATCTCACCATCCATCCCTCCCTCCAACCCGAGATCCAATGAGCCTTCCTCTCCATTTGAGCACAAGTCCTTGGGCAAATCTGCACATAAGGGGTTGTCTGCCCTTGGGAGATCGGATTGCACTGAAGTTCTGGTAATATGGACAAGTCCACTGAAGATATGATCCATTTTGTTGTTCAGAATCTTAAGTTGAAGCAACAAAAGATTAAACGATTCTCCCAGGAGGTCGTATAAGTGTGATAGGTCATTCTTCACACGTGACTCTGTTTCAGCCATTCCTATGTCTATCATAAATACCACTTAGACTACTAGCACTACTCCACACTTACCAACCCTCACTCAATGGCAACTTACGTCACACTCAGTCACTTCTCCAGACTTATCACAACATCTGACACCCCACACTCTCATCATTCTTCACAATTTCCCTCACCAATCAAAACTAACCTTCACACTCTCTCATCAACATACTCATGGGCTCACTTCATACAGATCACCTCTCTGAGCTCAGTCCTATGCTATCTATCTCCTTTGCATTATACTAACCTATATATTTCCTGTTATAAATCCTGTCACACTCAACAACCAACACATACAGTAACATACAACATACAGCCAACTATATCTACCCAATAGCTAATCAGAAAAGAGAGAGAAAAGAGACAAATAAAATAAAAATTAAAAAAAGAAAGAGGCAAGATGGTGACAAGGGATCCTGGCGTGGGCCAAAAGGCTTCCACCCCTTCCTGACAAGGCAGGCCCGACGTGGCGAAAACCGTCTGTGTCTTCACCCCCCTGCCCAATTGGGGGAAGCGAGGTGTGGATTTCGGCCTGGAGCTCTTCAACCCCTTCCCAACGGGCGAAGGGGCCCGCTGGAGTGGCGATCCACTGGCTCTCCCCTCCCCATGGGCCGATGACGATCCCAGGCCAGCCAGCTCACCCCTCCCGGGCCGGCGAGAGGACAATGGCGGCCTAGAGGCACAGACCGGACCACAAGGCCGCAACCGGATGGCTCTCCCAATTCACCCCCTCCCAAGATGGTGTGGGAGGGAGCAGCAGCAACTCGGCCAGATAGCTCTTCGCCCCGCTTCCCAAGGTGGTAAAGAAAGGGGGGGGGGGCGATGGAATAGCTCCTTTTCTCACCCACTTGCAAGGGAGAAAGGCCAGCTGGTGGCGAAACCTGGCACAATGGGTCACCGCTGGGGACGCACCTTTCGTTCTCTCCCGCGTTGGTCAGGGAGAGAGACAGTGGCAACAGCAGCTCTTCGGCCCCCTCCTAGATGATAAAAGAGGGCCCGATGGATTAGTCCAAGCCGGAATGAACTCCCTCCAGATTGGCGAGGGGGAGTGAGCAAAGGGGCGGCGTAGCTCAACAGAAAGGCCGCAGCTCGGCTTCATCCACAGTGATAGTAAAGTTTTACAGCACGGCTTCTGGTCTTTTTCAATTTGTCAGGTGCCCTGACAGATCAGGAAGATTTTCTTGTCCAATTTGCAGCAGGATGAAGGCTGCAAGCCAAGGATTCCTGCAGATTGTGATTTATCCCCGCTTATGTTAACGGGGTCGCTGTTGCCTTGTCACCATCTTCTCACTACAGAGAAGGCCCTCTCTCTCGTCCCCACCAACCACACTTGTGATGCTGGCGGAAGCGAGAGGAGGGTCTTCCCCGATGACCGAAGAGACCGTACAGGTTCATAGGGGGAGAGACAATTCTGAAGGTAGATGGGCCCCAAACTGTTCCGAGCTTTATAGGTAATTACCAGCACTTTGAATTGGGTTCGGAAAATGAACGGTAGCCAGTGAAGCTCCTTAAACAGGAGGGTTGACCGCTCCCTGTATTGGGCTCCCGTTAGAACCAAGGCTGCCGAGCGTTGAACTAATTGAAGTTTCCGGGCCGTCTTCAAAGGCAGCCCCACATAGAGCGCATTGCAATAATCCAATCTAGAGGTAACTAAGGCGTGAACCACCATGGCCAAGTCTACCAGCTGTTAGGAATTGTGGGAGTTGTAGTCCAAAACTCCTGGAGGGACGAAGTTTGCCCATGCTTGGCATAGATAGACCCAGCTTTAGTTAAAGCCCTCCTACATGCCTTATGATCCAGAATATCAAGGCAGATAATCCACATGAGCTGCTTCGAATGAGTCTACACTGTCAGATACTCCAGTGGAAAGCAGAGAACCTGGATTGTATACCGCTGTGTCGAAGGGGCCATGGGCTCCTTGTGCCTTAGAATTCATCTGAACTGCCTTGAGTGACATGATAGGGCAGTCTAGGCTCATCTAATGAAGTTCAGTGCATGAGACGGGAGTGGAGATGGGGCCTTAGCTCTGCGGGAGAGAAGAGGCCAAGGAAACAGGTGTGTCAAGGGAGTTGCCCCACAGCCCGCATGTCGGGCATTTCTCCGCAGAAGGAGCTGAAGCAGACCCATCTTCTCCCCGGCTAGAGACTCGCCATGGGGCTGGTCTCCTCCAGAGCGGTAAGTCCGTAAGTGCTGGGTTTGGATCCTGTCCGGACTCCTCCTCTTCCTCCTCCCCTTTCGTTCGGGCGAGCTTCCTCTTTCGCTTTCCTTCCCACTCCGAGGGGCTTTCCTTCCTGCGGCGTTTCGGCCTGGCTGGCTTCTCGGCGGAAAGGGCAAGTAGCCTTGGCTCTCGGCCCCTTCCCCTCCGCCCCTGGCTCCCTTCCCACAGATTTCTGCTTTTATCGGGCTGCGGGAGGAGGCCCAACATCACAGCAGAGCCCCAAGGCTACACTTGCTGCTCCTGCTGGGTTTTCTTTACCAGACTTCACGTTCAGAGTGGGTATGTGTATCCACACTGCAATATAATCCAGTTTCCGATCTGCTTTGCACTGTATTGTATAGTAGCGTAGACTCATAGAATCTCTGGGTTGCCGTGAGCTTTCCGGGTTGTATGGCCATGTTCCAGAAGCATTCTTTCCTGACGTTTTGCCCACATCTGTGGCAGGCATCTTCAGAGGTTGTGAGGTCTGTTGGAAACTTGATGTATCTGTGGAATAATGTCCAGGGTGGGAGAAAGAACTCTTGTCTGTTGGAGGCAATAATAATAATAATAATAAAAATAAAACTTTATTTATACCCCGCCACCATCTCCCTGTGGGGACTCGGGGCAGCTTACATGGGGCAGAAGCCCAAACAACTTAAAACAAAACATAGGCAACAAATACAAATAGGCAAGTGCGAATGTTGCCATTAGCCACCTTGATTAGCATTGAATAGCTCAAACATTTTAAGCAGAGGGCTGGCCCACAATCCTTCAGACTGTTGAGGGGCCAAATTATCATTTGGAAAAAACAAAAACAAAAAACACACGAACACTGCTTTGTATGTTGCTTTGTACAGCTCGCTTTAATAACAGTCTACTTCCAAAGAAACACAAGCCTGGACAGTTTTCTAACTTCCTACACTCACATCGAGCCTCCGGTGGCTCAGTGTGTTAAAGCGCTGAGCTGCTGAACTTGCAGACCGAAAGGTCCCAAGTTCAAACCCGGGGAGCGGAGTGAGCGCCCGCTGTTAGCTCCAGCTTCTGCCAACCTAGCAGTTCGAAAACATGCAAATGTGAGTAGATCAATAGGTACCACTCCAGCGGGAAGGTAACGGCATTCCATGAAGTCATGCTGGCCACATGACCTTGGAGGTGTCTACGGACAACGCCGGCTCTTCGGCTTAGACCAACCCCGAAAGTCGGACACAACTGGACTTAACGTCAGGGGAAACCTTTACCTTTACCTTTTACACTTGCATCTGCACTCTAATAGACTCAGGCCTCAACTGACTTCTAGCTGACTCAAGGCTCAACTGACTTCTAACTGTCATCCTTTTAAAATTGAACATTAGCCATCACTGAATCAGTCACATGGTCTGCAGCCCCTCCCACTGCTTTAAGTATATAGAGATAAGAAACTGCAAACCAAAAAGACATACAATTCAGGAAATAAATTGACACATTATAAAATAGACACGGTTGCTATCTCCAACAGAATTAAAAACACTGCCAGGCCCGTAGCCAGGATTTTGATTTTTTTGGGGGGTGGGATTTTGGTTCGGGGTGTGTGAGTGGACTGAATCTGAGTGAGAGAGGATCTACCCTAACAAACCTTTTGTATTGTTATCCCAATACCCCCATGCATATGGGATATACTGAGCATGGTGATCAGATCATGATATGAATAAACATAAGTTTAAATAATAAATGTAAGGCCTTCTCGCGGATCATCCTGAGAATTTCGGGGGGGGGGGGGCTGGAGCCCCTCAAGGCCCTCCCCCCCCCCCCCCGGGGGCTACATGCCTGCACACTGCACATGTCTTATTTGTATTGCAAAAAAAAACCCCAACAACAATGAAAGAACATTGCAATATTTAAAAATAGAAACAATTTCAACCAACATAAACCTATCGGGATTTCAATGGGAAGTATGGTCCTGCTTCTGGCCAGCGAGACAGTCCAGTTAATTAGGATTGTTGTTGTTGCGTGCTTTCAAATCATTTCAGACTTTGGCCGAGGCTAAGTCAAAAACAGAGGGCGGGTGGCTAGGTAAATTACCTTGGAGGGCCTCATCCAGCCCACAGGCCTTAGTTTGGGTACCCTTGGAATAGTCTTTTCTGCTTCTAGGCCTGGCTGCTTCCTGCCTGGGGGAATTCTTCATTGGGAGATGTTAGCTGGCCCTGATTGTTTCTTGTCTGGAATTTCCCCTGTCTTCTGAGGTGATGTCCTTTATTTATTGTCCCAATTTTAGAGTTTTTTTTAATACTGGTAGCCAGATTTTGTTCATTTCCATGGTTTCTTCCTTTCTGTTGAAATTGTCTACATACTTGTAGATTTCAGTGGCTCTCTGTGTCGTCTGACATGGTGGTTGTTAGAGTGGTCCAGCATTTCTGTGCTTTCAAATAATATGCTATGTCCAGGTTGGTTCATGAAGTGCTCATCATATAATCCTGTTCAAAGCAAGGTTTCAGAAACAGGCTGAATCTACACTGCCCTATATCCTACGAGATTGTGAGAATTCTGCAACAGAAAATGCTGGAAGGCTTTGGTGGGCATTGATCTTGCATTTGAAGTTGTAGTTCACCTACACCCGGAAAGCACTGTGGACTCAAATAATGATGGATCTGGGTCGACCCCCAGGTTGAGAAACACTGATCTACATTGTAGAATTAATGCAGTTTGACACTACCTTTATCTGCCATTGTTCAATGCTGTGGGATCATGGGAGTTGTAGTTTGATGAGGCCTTAGTTTGATGAGTCATGTGCAGATACAACTTCCATCATTCCATAGCATTGAACCATGGCATACGAAGTCATTTCAAACTGCATTGATTTTACAGTGTAGTAGATGCACCCTTGGAGCCCCTGGTAGTGCAGCTGAGCTGCTGAACTTGCTAACTGAAAGGTTGGTGGTTCGAATTCAGGGAGCGGGGTGAACTCCTGCTGTTAGCCCCATCTTCTGCCAACCTAGCAGTTCAAAAACATGCAAATGTAAGTAGATCAATAGGTACCGCTCTGGCGGGAAGGTAATAGTGCTCATGCAGTCATGCCAGCCACATGACCTTGGAGGTGTCTACAGACAATGCTGGCTCTTTGGCTTGGAAATGGAGATGAGCACCAACCCTGTAGAGTCGGAGACGACTAGACAATGTCAGGGGAAAACCTTTACCTTTTCGTATATGCACCTTTAGTTGGTTTCCATGGCTGAGAGGCATTTGAATCCTGATTTCTGAAGTGCATCTACACTGTAGAATGAATAGAGTTTCACACGATTTATCTGTCATGGCTTAATGCTATGGAATCATGGGCGTTAATAGTTGTTCATGATATTTAGCCTTTTCTGCCAACGAGTGCTGACTCCTCACTAAAGTACAATTCCACCGATACCCTAACATTGAGCCATGGCAGTCAAAGTGGCTCCAAACTTCATACATTTTAGAGGTATCCAGCAGCTCTTAATTTTGCAAGGCCACATCCTGCGTTCGAGTCTTTTGCTTCATCTAACAGATGAGCCAGTCCTGTTTTTCATATTTTCGCAGCATACTTAAGGAAAGAGCAACCGCTTGGGCGCACCGTGAAATAACAGAAGTGGAATAGTAATTACAACATTTTACGAAAGAATTTTTGTACCGTTATGAAATAACGGCCCATGATTGTGATGAGAATGAATCTGTGTTGCATGAACTCCTGGCTCTAACTGCCTAGTAATTCCAATATCTCAACAAGTCCTAGACAAGATCTCCATTTGTTTTGATCCAAGTAGTTTTACAGGTATCATTGAGAGCAAGCCAACTATTCTCTACTACACTGCAGAATGAATGTACTTAAGACATCACTTTAATTGCCATGGCTTCATGCTATGGAATCATGTAAGTTTTAGTTTTGCGAGGCCTTTTGCTTTCTTAGCCAAAAATATTGGTGTCTCACCAAACTACAACTCCCATGATTCCATAGCATTGACCTATGGCAATTAAAGTGGTGTCTGACTACATTCATTCTACAGTGTAGATGCACCTGTGCATTCCCGGTGGTGCCAAGCCTTTATGCTTTCGTAACTTTTGGACTTAGGTGTCTAGAATTTCAGTCAAGCTGGCTGGAGCTTCTGGGAGTGGAAGTCAAAAACACTGGGAGGAACAAAGTTTGGAAACCTCTTAGGTTGCATCTACACTGCAGAATTAATACAGTTTGACATCATTTTAGCTGCCATGGCTTAATGCTACTTGGGAACATGCTGTCCCTTGTTTAGCTTCCAAGATCAGATAGAATCTGGTGCCTATATATGAGTCTATTGCACTTACCAATTGAGGAACAGCCTTTAGAAATACTCGGCAACCAGGGAACCAGCACTGGGATCTGATTTTTTAATGGGAGTTGAAGTTGGGTGAAGTGGGAATCCATCTTTTTTAATCCACAAGGACAGAGTCCCAAGCAAAGAGGCAACTGTTTCTTTTAATCTTCAGCCTACTCATAAGAAAAACAGCTCCCTGTTATGCTTTGGGAGTTGTCCAGACTCCCACACTCCAGGAATGAATGGGGCCAGCTGGAAGGGATATGTTCCTGCTCGGAATAGAAACGGAAATGGGATGCCCATCAGGGACATTACTCATATATGTATATTGCATGAACTCCTGACACATACATGCCAGACACGTCATTAACCATTTTTAGTCCATCAGCTAACTGGGTAAACCAGCCTGCCCACCATTGCAACACTGGCCAAGTCAAGACCTTGTATTCCAAAGTAGTCCAGGAAAAGCCTCACTGAAGTCAGCAGCACAGCTCTGTAGGAAGCTATGTAATCTTGATGCCCCCACCTTTAAAAAAAATAGCTGTGGCCACCCAATTTTAGATCAATTTATGCACGTTATGTAATCCGTAGAGACTTGGTTGCTGTGCACATGTGTAATAGCTAACCATGATAATAAATTAGTCTGCTTACAATGTGATGGCCATCATCACAAGATGCGTGGCAGATGATGATGATGATGATCTTTATTTATGTTCTCCCGATGGAGACTCAAGGTGGTTAACAATCCCACACTTTAGTTAAGTTTAAAAAGTGCAATAGAAAAGTTTAAAAAATAATTAAATAGTACAGATTACCAAAGATGCATTGCATGTTTACTAGCATATAAAGGCACATCTCACTAAAATAGCAGGATTGGTTCTAGAACACCACTGTAAGCAAATATTGCCTTAAAGAAAACCACAGCCTTTCCCCCCTACTTGTAAGTACATGTTTCTACTGTCATTTATTAAATGAGCAATAATAGAGTTACAAAAGGGGAAAAATACTGGAATACATCATTGACATATGAAATACACAAAAGCTATATAAACAAATAGAGTGGGGTAACAAAATGGTGTTTTACTGTATAATTGAAAAGCACTGTATTAAAAAAGTGCCTTAAAATGAGATTTGATGTTAATTTCTAGACAAATGATATATAAATGGAATATGAACTATTGGAAATAATTGCACCCAGTATCTGGGCACACATCCCTTTGGAAATAAATGGCAATTGTAACCATATTGAAAAGGAAAAATGATGTCAAATCCATTTGGCAAATGAACATGTGAAGACCACCTTTTGAAAACCACTAGTCAAGAAACGTATGACCTTGTTAGAAGTCAACCCTTTGAACAAGTGATATTCATAAGCATTCATGTAAAGGCACACAGGTAACTCAGCTGTTAAACTGAAGAACCATGTCTTTAAACTGCCAAGGATAAAGACATGCCACTACAAAAATGTATTTGGTTAGCAGAGGATGGTTGTTTCTTTGAAGTTGAAATTGCAGTTGTCCAAAAGATATACAATCCCTTGAAAACTCGTAGTATAAATATGTTCCCAGAGATTAAAAAAACACAAAATCTTCTTTAAAAAATAATATATCCTGTTTACTCATAAACATCTTGTATTAATTCACCATACAGGCACATTTCTTATTAAAGTTCAGTTATAGGTAGGAGGATGTAGTTCTCTGTTTGTTGAGTACACAGGGTATCATTCTTAATTGTTCATAGTCTTTATGTATAGTTGTACTTACTGAAGTCCAAAAGTGACACTTGCATCCACGCCCACTGAGGTCTAAAGCAGCAACATGCATCTACCTCCACTGAGGTCTGATTCAAACATACATCCACCTCCACCGAGTTGCAATCACACATACTTCTCTGTTAAAGTTCAAACAGCAACATGCATCCACCTCTACTGAGGTCTAATGCAAACATGCATCCACCCCCACTGAGATGTAAAGCAGATGTGCATCCACCTCCATTGAGGTGTGGTGCAAACTGAATACAAAATGGAGTCCTGAGTCTGAATATACACAGTACAATCACATGTCTATAACCCTTCACTCACCAAAGAGGTACAGTCAAACTGGCAAATCAACATATACATAGAATATAGGTTAGCAAATATATATATATATATATATATATATATATATATATATATATATATATAAACAAGTAGTGAAAGGCTTGGGAGGTTACTATTTCCAACATGAACACTTCAAATAATTTGGAAAATAAAGTTAATCTGCTGCATAAGTGTAGTGTCTGGTTGTTTGGGAGTTACTTTTAAAAATAAGCTATACTATACCATGGTATACGATCAAAAACTCTGTATTGACTTGATATTAATATTGAAATACGGTAACTGAAAGCAAATGAAGACCAATGGAGATAAACATAACCGAATGTAGCACAGTCATATTGTTTTTTTGTATTATAAAACTGTTTTTTAAAATTTAAATATATTATTTCTTCCATTTTGCCTCTTGCTTTAGAGTTCTGGTTATTTGAGTTCCTGTTAACTGAGTGTCTATTGTAAATTGAAATGCAACAGCATCAATTCCACCATGCTACAATTGCAACCTGCTTTTAATTAGATGCTTTTCTGAATTGAATCTATTTTTCTTGTGACGGTTCAGATCATGTGTTCAGGTTTGCTAGAGAACTACATGGCAGCGATGGTGCTGAGTGCAGCTGGAGATGCGATGGGCTTTTGCAATAGCAAATGGGAGTTCCAACGGGATGGTGAGAAGATTCACAATGAGGTGGCCAAACTGGGTGGCGTGAGCAAACTTGACGTGGCCAATTGGAAAGTCAGTGATGATACTGTCATGCATTTGGCTACTGCAGAAGCTTTGTCAGAAGCTGGAAATGACCCGGATCTAACCTACCTGTATAAACTCATTGCAACAAACTACAGAGACTGCATGGATGACATGTGTGGACGATCTCCAGGTAATCTCTTTAACACTGTGCTGGGCAAAATTAGCTTTTTTGGATTGTAACTTCTAGTATACTGGAGCCATAATTATCAGTGACTTTTTTCAGAAGCCTCTCAGTTCTTAATCCCATAAATACTCTATTTGCATGTGTGATCAATGTCTGCTGTGGTCAAGTTCGATATCACTCTTAACTTGAAACCTTTACTAAGTGCTTTCCCCCCAGTTACACCTCAACAAATCATGGGTGGGCAACCTATGGACCTGCAAATGTTTCTCTTGGACTGCAGATGCCATCATCCTTCCCTAGTGTCTGTGGTCATCGGGGCTTATGGTAGTTGGAACCACTGAATTCTTTTCATACAGAGTGGGGTAGACCTATGCTAATAAATAGACCCTCCCATGCGTGCATTCAAACTTACCACTCTGATTCATCTTATCACTTATCTAGGCAGCAGGCAATGTGCAGAATCTTTTCTGTCTTCTGATTCATTTGGCAGCTTCTGTTCCCTCTGTAACAGCCTTTGGTAGAAAACTACCTTTTCCCCAAAGTTTTTCCTAAGTGGAGGAAACATCTGGCTTATCAGCCTTCTCAAATAACAATACTATGTATAAGACTGGTCTTATTTAATCTTATTCCTATCCAGTCAAACAGACTCACCACCCCTTCAATAAGTCCATACAGAATGTATGCCTTATTCTGGGTTTCTGTGAGTTTTCCGGGCTGTATGGCCATGTTCCAGAAGCATTCTCTCCTGACGTTTCACCCACATTTGTGGCAGGCACCCTCAGAGGCTATGAGGTTTGTTGGAAACTAGACAAGATGTGTGAATGTAGCAATTGTCCACTTTGATTAGCATTGAATAGTTCGAAGCTTGGTTGCTTCCTGCATAGGGGAACGTTCACACTTGCCGGAAACAGACAAGAGTTCTTTCTCCCACCCTGGACATTCAACAGATATATAAACCCCACTTGCCTAGTTTCCAACAAACCTCACAACCTCTGAGGATGCCTGCCATAGATTTGGGTGAAATGTTAGGAGAGAATGCTTCTGGAACATGGCCATACAGCCTGGAAAACTTACAGCAACCCAGTGAATCTGGTCATGAAAGCCTTCGAGAACACGTATGCCCAATTCTTTAGGCCCCTCTGTTTGGCCATCTTTTTGATGGAACAAGACTTGTATATCTCTCTCAAAGAGATCTTTTCCCATTACAAGTTTGGACTCCAGTTCTTCTCAGCCCTACTCCGTATAGGCAGTAGTTCCCTTTGGTCAGGGATGATAGAATTCCTCTGGAGGGCCACACTTTACCCACCTTTTGATTTAGAGAAGGATGTCCATGTCTGTATTTCTCATTTCACAGTAATTTATTCTTGGCTCAGAGCAGGGGAGCCTGAAGGTTTTATTTTACTTTATCCCAAGACTGAGTATCCCTTTAAATTAAGATAGGAATGCATTTTCCTGTGCTTTCTTTTCCTATTTCCTCCTTGTGATTATACGTATGACTGGAGAAATCTTTAGTGTCTGAAATGGAAAATCTGGAAAAAAGGATGAATTGATTATGGGTGTGTTTTTTCTAGAGATCTGTGACTGTTAAGCTTTGCAAAAATGTAAGTGCCAGGTGTGCCAAAGATGATAAGCAGCTAAAAATGCCATTTGATACAGGTATTAATTCAAAAATATGTTTGTTGTAAAGTTGTGCCATACATTCTGCAAATGAATATTGTGGTGTGTGAAGAAGATAAATGCTCATTGCATTTGGTTTAGTGGTCTGTCTTGCAAACAGTGGGCTGCTTCCACTTTTACTTAGGCTTGAAATAGACCCATTGAGATAAAAAGGGCTTAGGTTAGTCAGGACTAAATGAAATCTCATTGATTTCAGCGGGTCTCTTCCAAGTGTCAATAAATTTGGATTCAATCCATCGAGCATTCCATGATTCCAGTTGAACCAATAACAGCTGTATCACCAAGCCATGGTTGTGTTTTCACAGTTACTGGTTGCCTGTGGACTTGTCACCTCTGCTCACTTGGATATCATGGGGTATTCTGATGACCTTGTTGCTAAAGCAGAGTATTCCCTTATTCCATCAATACCTATCATTTCAAAGACTGGCCATTTAGACTTGTATCTTCTGGGAATATTAACCTTCCAGAAGTAACTCTTAGACCTACTGCTACTGCAACAGCTGCTCTTTGTTTTTACCTTTTTTGTCCTTCCCCTATGGTATAGTCATACTGTTAGGCATCTTAAAGAAACAAAACTTTTTGCAACATTTGGGAAGGAACATGCTTTAAAATGGTAAATATGCCTAGACCATTGGTGACATTTATGGGTTTTTAAAGGGTTTTTTTTTGAAAGGGGTATTTCCCATCTCTCCTTGGAAACCCTTTCTATTAATCCTTTGGACCTTTGAATAATCTGCATTGGAAGCATATGCTCTAACACTAACATCTAATCCCTCCTTGAAATCTTTCTGATTGTACTGACACACAACTGCCTTAAGGGTTTTCACAGGTGTACTTATTACATGCTGTTTAACAGTGAAAAGGAGCCCCGGTGGCGAAGTGTGTTAAAGCACTGAGCTGCTGAACTTGCAGACCGAAAGGTCCCAGGTTCAAATCCCGGGAGCGGAGTGAGCGCCTGCTGTTGCTCCAAGCTTCTGCCAACCTAGCAGTTTGAAAGCATGCCAATGTGAGTAGATCAATAGGTATCGCTCTGGCGGGAAAGTAACGGCGCTCCATGCAGTCATGCTAGCCACATGACCTTGGAGGTGTCTATGGACAACACCAGCTCTTCGGCTTAGAAATGGGGATGAGCACCAACCCCCAGAGTCAGATATGACTGGACTTAACGTCAGGGGAAATCTTTACCTATACCTTAACAGTGAAAGCTGTATGCCGTATTGGGCTGTTTTGCAAACTCTAAATTCTGAAATGAGGGGGATTTCCCTTTCAGGACAAGGCATAAGATTATCCCTTCACCACCACCCCAAACTCTCAGAACACCTTTAAAATCAAATGACATGTCCCTGCTTTGGCAGTCATTTTGCCATTTAGAAGAATGAGGATCTCTTAATACTTCCACAAAATATGGGGACAGAAGAAGAAGAATCTCACTTGTGGGTGAATCTGTTCCTTTGGCACACAGTAAATAACACTGTATTGGCACTTCAGTGCAACAAGGAAGCTATGGATTAAAAAATGATACAACAAGCTATATTAGAATGTATACATCTTATCTCTGTTTTCTGAAATACCCTCTCAAATACTTTTCCCTGCTGTTTCTTGGAAAACAAAAGGGCACTATGGTAGATCAAACCAAAACTTGCCTAATATAACGTCCTTCGTAATTCCTAATAGTAATTTTAAAATTTGTGAATACAATACACTCGAGTAGATGTGCATTAACTGCTTTTTCCAGCACATGCAGGTCAGTAATACCTGAACTGTGCTAATGGACTCCAGTGCAGAAAGGGCCCTGATGAATGTACTTACACTTCCTGTTATGCTACCCCTTTCTTGGAGTTTTCACTGAAGTGTGGAGATAGGGGTTAGAAAAGACAGCATATGAACACCACTGTTGTCAGCTGAGAAAAAGTTTTAGTTTTAGAAAGAAAGTTGTTTCAGAGAAACTGCAATCAGGTGTCGAGTGGAAAATGTGACATATTGGAGTTTGATGGTTAAGGCTGAGGTTATAATGTGTGTAAAGTTGGGAATCCCCCTTTCCAGTTTCAGTGCAGTAGTTGTTAATTCCATGGAACTAGGTCTCACTTGAATTCAGATTGTTGAACGAACATATGGCATTATGATGCTGCTTTAGCATGTATTATACTTTTCTCAAGTGTCTATTTTTTCAAGAAGAAGAAACAGACTTGCAGTTGTTGTTTGGGTATAGTGTACTTTGTGTTTATGCATGTCTGTATTTGGGTACTCTGGGAATCAGTGCTCTTTACTGGTGGTGGTATATCTTGAAACAGAAACAGGAGCAAATGTAGTGCCCTAGAAAGTAGATGGATTTTGTGCATTCCTTTGATAGCCATTCAAACCTTATCGCATTAAGTAATCTAGCCAGAATGTATGAATCCATTGGTTGTGCTGTTGTGATGAGCATAACATCCAGATGGCTTAGGGATGTTAGGACCTGGAGTTTCACTCTGCATATCCATCTGGGAGGCTTTCTAAATTTGGAACATTAGAGGTTACCAGGTAAAGCCATTGAGCGGTCTCAGTGCTCCCTTCCCAGTGTAATAAACTTCAGATGTTGTGGACTGTAAATCCTGTCATCTGTAAACAGACTGGAGGTGGTGGAAGTTATACTTAATGAAGTAAATGTGTTCAAGGGCATTATTACTTTAACAGAAAATGTGGTACCAGAGCCAGAAATAACATAGAAAAGAATAGGGATTGGTTCCTACACCACAAAAAGCCCTGTTCAACATGTTTCAGGATACTTTTTATTCCAAGCTAAAATATGCACATGTGAAATTAAAAAAAAATCAAGCAGGTGAGTTAAGGTTTGCTTATGTAAGGAAAAACTTTTCTAGAGATCATGCAAGTCCTTGTTCCAAAATGTGCCTAGAGATTACATTTTTCCACATCGATTTTATTTTTCTCATTTCCATTTTAGTGATTATACATCTTGACCTATTTTTAACATGCTAGTGATATCTGGTGATCCAGGCTCATTGGCTCTCCCCTTCTTGTGCAGTTAATACATGCTTAGTAAGGGATTCTAGAGGTAGCTGAAGTTTACCTTGCCTGTTGTAAGCAGGGACACATAGAGGATGGGGAGGAAAAGAGATGGATGATGGGGAGGCACAGAAACCCTCATTTTCTTTAAAAAAAAAATTCATTACTGGAGGCATACTCAACTGATACATACTTGTGTAGTTAATTGTATTTGGAAGGAATCGGGTGAGGGAAGACTTGTCTGTATTAATAGGTGACAATTCTCCAGAATTCCACAATGGAGTCTTTCCCTACCTCACTGGAGAAAGGCAGAAATTGAACCTTTTTGCACATCTGATAGCTTGAGCTACAGATCTTCCTGAAAATATACACATCAGAATTTATTATGGCAACTATTTTCACTTTTTTATGCAGATTAGGCCTGTGAAACAGGATACATAAATGAATCTGGAAAATCCTATAGAGCACAGCTAACGTATTATAGTGTTCTTCCAATGAATACTTTCAAACATTTACATACCGCAACAGCTCTCTCTTGGTGCATTGTGACTACCTTTATTGAAAGGGTCAATAAGCCAACAATGCATAGAAACACTGCATGTGCTATGGCCACTTTAAAGATGGGCATGTGATGATGGAATTTATGGAAACCATGGAGATGTTTTGGCCCCGAGTAGGGACACATCTTGTCATGCCTTCATTTTCCAAAGGTAGCCAGTGAGATTTCTCAAGGAAGCCCTAGCCCAGAGGAACCTTCAAACACAGTAGTCTTCCCGCATAGCCCGCCCCCCAAATACTTGGAGTCATATGTTTAGAGGGCCATTTAGTTAAGCAATTTCCATCTTATTGTTTCCTTATGGTTTCATCAATGAATTCCCAGATTCCTCAATCATTCGCCATGCCGAATGGGATTTCTAGGAGCTGAAATCCAACAACAGCAGGGCACCCAGGTCTTAGAACCAAATAAATTGAGATAGTTAGGAGTGTAGAATTATTTTCCCTGAATCTGCCCATTCCATTAAAAAGAGAATGTGTGATGGGTTTGCAATGGCATGCACATGAATTGTCTGGAAAGTATAAAGGGCAATTGAATTCTCATACTTAAAATAGGCCATGTGCCTGTGGTTTACGTGCTTGTGCTCAGAGAATGTAAAACATGTCACCCACTATTCAGATTGGTCCCGCAAGAACAGCTGGGGAATACTCCACAATATTTGTGATCCAAAGTACTTGCATCAATGGCAGGTACCTCCTGTCACACTGCTCACCCATTCATTGAAATGTACTTCAGAGGTTTTACTCCAGTTTCCCTCACCTTATGCAGTATGGCAAGAGATTATTTATATCATGAACATTTCCATGTTGGCACCAAGGCATCTAGAACTTCCTTGGGGGCCTTCACTATAAATAAAACCAACTTCATTTCTAGGATGTTTGGGACAACTACGGTATTTAATACATTTTATACATGTTGACTGGAGACTTTTGTTGCATTATGTTCAAAGTATGTGTGTTTATTGCTATTTCTTGATATATTTTAAAGGTTTTGCTAGTTACGATAATAGAATACAAGAAAGTTCTAAAAGTTTTATTTGGTCACTGGTTGTCAAGAAAAAGGGAGTTTGGAAAATGATAAGACAGAATTATTTTGTCAGTGGAAAACTGGTTATGACTGTGATAAACATGCTATTGAGAAAATGTCAGCAACAATTTAAGCCTCTTTCACTTATTATAGGAGGTACCTGCATGGCATATGCACAGAATCTGGATCCGGATAACCCGTCTAGTTGGATAGCTAACTTTAGCAAACAAGGAGGAGGATGTGGAGCAGCTATGCGCTCCATGTGCATTGGGCTGAGGTTTCGTCACCCAGAACAGCTGGAAACCTTGATTGCAGTCAGTATAGAAAGTGGTCGAATGACTCACCACCACCCGACTGGATACCTCGGATCACTGGCAGCTGCTCTCTTCACATCTTACGCTGTAAATCGCAAGCCAGCCCATGAGTGGGGGAGAGGGCTGATGGACATATTGCCAAAAGCGAAAGCCTATATCCAGAAGTCAGATTCCTTTGTGGAGGAGAACCTGAAGCATTGGTGAGCATTTGCAGTGACAGCAGGGCCGGCTGGAGATATTTTTGAATGTGAAGCGGGGGTGCTGAAAAGCGCCCCCGCCCCCGGCCCTGCCTCCCGCGCCCTGGCCCCGCCCAGCGTGCCCTGGCCCCGCCTCCCACGCTGCGTGGGAGGCGGGGCCAGGGCACGCTGGGCGGGGGGGCAGAGCTGGCCCCGCCTCCCACGCTACTCCCGCTCGCCCGTCTGGCCTTTTCTAGCTGGCCAGACTGCAGCGGAGGTCCCTCCAGGCTGCAATCGCGGCCTGGAGGGACCTCCGCTGCAGTCTGGCCAGCTAGAAAAGGCCAGACGGGCGAGCAGGAGTAGCGTGGGAGGCGGAGCCAGCTCTGCCCCCCCGCCCAGCGTGCCCTGGCCCCGCCTCCCACGCAGCGTGGGAGGCGGGGCCAGGGCACGCTGGGCGGGGCCAGAGTTGGCCCCGCCTCCCGCGCTACTCCCGCTCCCCCGTCTGGCCTTTTCTAGCTGGCCAGACTGCAGCGGAGGTCCCTGCAGGCCGCGATTGCGGCCTGGAGGGACCTCCGCTGCAGTCTGGCCAGCTAGAAAAGGCCAGACGGGCCAGGGCGCACTGGGCGGGAGGTGGGGCACCGTCAGGGCGGTGCCCCGCCTCCCACCCAGCCTGACGGCGCCCCCCGCCTGACGGCGGCGGCGTCAGGTGCCTCTATAGTGGGGCCGGCCCTGGGTGACAGAGGGACTTTTTATCTACTAGGGGACAAGATCATCTAAAAAAAGAGAATCACTGTTTCGGTGGGACTCCAAAAGTCTCTATTCTTTAAAACAAGGCAAAAGGTCTTGCCCTGTACATGTTTTGGGAGAGAGGGCTATCTAAAAACAATGTTCCCAGTCACTTTCCATTTTCAGAAAACAATTTGGGGAGACCTGTAGGTTAATTGTGGTGCAGAAATTGGGCTGCGGACACTTAAAGCTGCCCATTTTTATTTTGAAGATACTCCGATATTAGAATAGGTACAGACATGAAGTTGAATAATTACAGAGTGTGAAGAGTACTGTTTGAATAGTGGGGAAGTTAGTGGACAATATCTCCTACTCCCAAACACCAGGACCAAGGAATATGGTCTACAACAGAGAGCAGTTGCTGATGTCAGTAGATGTATGTTGATACTAACCAAGGATATCAACATTTCTTATATCTGAGAGCTTGGAATTGCCACCTTTGTTCAAATTAGGTCTGTTTTTCACACTAAGTGTATATTACAATCCATTTTAATGTAAAGTCCTAGATGGGTTCACAAAAGCTTCTTGCCTCTACTTGGTCTGTTGGTTTCTCATTTAGGACCTTAGAAACCTTGATTTTCTTTGTTTTGTTTTCTAGGAGTTACTTTGAAAACCAGTGGAGCAAGTACCTGGAAACCAGAGGCATTTCAGATGGAAAGTCCCCTCCTTCCTTCCCTGAAATGTATGGTGTGAAAGAGAGGGATGAGTTCTATAGGTCCTTGAGTTACTCTGGATGGGGAGGCAGCAGTGGGCACGATGCTCCAATGATTGCTTACGATGCCTTTCTTGGCTCTCCTGACTGGACTGAGTTAGCACTTAGGGGCTTTTTCCATGGAGGGGACAGCGATTCTACTGCAGTCATGGCTGCCTGCTGGTGGGGGGCAATGTATGGCTACAAAGGGGTCAATGCAAGCAACTATAAGAACATTGAATACCGAAACCGATTGGAGAAAGTAGCTAGAGAACTCTATCACCTTAGCTTGATTGCAGAACAATGAAGTGATATTTCGGTATTAATTGATATTGTGTGGGTGGTGTGCTGAAGTTTGCTAGAGACAAACATTGACGTCCCCAAACTATAACAACTTATGGGCTTCAGCTTGAAGTTTTGTCAAAAAGTGAGAGCTTTGGTAAAATTTCTATGCTGCTTAAAACAGTTTTATATTCAGATGTACTCTCACTGATAAGTCTTCCCTTTACAGGCAACAAATGGTGTCTGAGCTCAGTATAAATCCCAGCTACTGTATCCTAGCACTCATTTTTTTACTTTGCATTTCTGTAAACTTTGTTCAGTCTGCAAATGCTTACATTAAGCAAAAAACAGCTAAAGGCAGGGATGCAGAATTCTGTCACATTGAGAATGGCTGTTTATATGTACATGCTTCTCCCATGCAGGATTTGTAACTTAAAATAAAAATGAAATCCAAAGGTTCTTCTTGATGCCACTACTGAGGATTTCTCAGAACATTTAACTGTGGTTTCAGAATGTTAACTTCCAAGAATGACTCTCAGCTCCAAAACATGTAACAAAAAAAGTTAGGAATCTCTTGAGTGTTAGCAGCATTTGAACCTGGTTGGAGTGGAAATACCATTTGTTGATGGCTTTGACTCACAATAACCATTTATTTTTGTTTTATTGATTGCTAACTTGTTGAATTGTCTTAAACCATCAGGGTCAAACTCCTTTTTACCAAGGGTCACATTAACCGGATGGTAATGGTAAGACTGTATAAATGTAGGGGCAACATAAGTTTCATCCACCCTTGGCTTACATGAGGGAATCCAGATATGGGCCTGTAATTCCCAGCAGCCCTCTCCAGTGCAAGTTTCAGTCCAACAATATTTGTAGGGCTGCAGGATTCCCGTCCCTGGTTTAAAGGGGATGTGGTTCTTCCAAATCCTTGCTAGAGCTTCTAATCTGAAGCCTTAAGAGTTCAGCCCAAAGTGGGAAGTGGCCGGTGAAATCTATCTTCTTGAAATACAGGTGGCTCATCTCAGGCCACTTGGCTGTGCTTGGGAACGGGCATTTGTCCAAGTGCTGGCACTGGCAATGCCGGCAACAGCTGTTCATTCACACTTTGAATGTAAGCACTCCCATATGCTGCCTGTGTGCCAAGTGCATGACTAAAGCAAGAGCCGCAGGGTTTGCTACAGTTGCACATGTCATCTGACACCACAACCCTTGCAGGGAGTCATCTGTTGCCGGCTGGGTCACATCAACAGAATTGGGGGGAGGTGAGCCTCAAAGCCAACAACATAGGACAATTTAGTCACAATTTCAACAAGGTTTACTACCGCTCTTGTATCTGTGTCTGTTGTATAAAACATTTAGTGCAACATGGTACACAGTTCTTTTTAATAATAATTATAAAGCCATCTTCTCACATGCAAATGTTGCTTGATCCCATTTTCCTGGGTAAGGAAAAGAGTTGTCCAGAAAGCTTTGTTAAAGCTTCTTACAGGCATTGTGTACCTTTTAAGAAGAAATGCTGGCTCAAAGTGGGCAACACACTAGAACAAGTAATTTGCAAGGTAATCCATACAATCATCAGTGCCGCTTAAGGAACAATCCTTCCATTTTTGTTTACTAGTTTGGGTAGACATCTGGGTGTTTTCCAAGAATCCACAGGCAGCAACTGGAAACATTTGCCACTGGATGTCGCTGTGGGACAGCTTTCCATAGATAGAAGGAACTTGGAAGAATCATTGGTAGTTATGTGGACAAGCACTGAGGGATGCTATTAGGCCAGTTCAACAGATTTCCAATGCAAAAAGAGAGTATGCCCGCTACATCTTTCAGGGTAAGGAATTGTCCTGCTGACTACTTTTTAAGAGCTAGACCAAATTATAGCTCTCACCCCAAAGCAATACATGAACACGCTAGAGATCTTTTTTTCTTCTTCTTTGCTTAGATGTTCACATTTGCTCTCTTAAATACAATGCACAGGCAGGCAGGCGGATGAAAAGTGCATGTGACTCCAAATTTCACAGACAAGTTTTTTAAAATCTAGGAATAACAGCTGGCAGAGGCAGATTTGGTCCAGGGTACATTCTGGATGCTTTATTGGAATGCTACAAAATCATCCTTTATGGGGAAAGGAGATGTTTTTTAAAACCGTAAATACAATGAATTGAGCCCTAGAGTGAGTGAGTTGAACATGCACATCCCTCTCCTGGCAGAGCATATTGATAAACAAAACAAAACAAAACAACTTCTGCATGGACTTTTGCCACTTATAAAGCACCATTGATTAAGGTAATGTGTTTCATCTCCAGAGTGCTCCAAACAGGGGCAAATCTACCTGTAACCATATTTTTACTCTTCGAGAAGAGTGCTGCCACTGGCCTCTTCCACTTGGTGCCCACCCACTCCTGCCCAGGCAGCAGAATACGCTGGCATAGATGGCTGACACCCCCAGTCCCCTTCATAAGAGCCAGCCATTTTATGAAAAAGATAATGACAAGCTGTACCAGGAAGACTTTTAGGAAGACAGCAAGCAGTTATTTTCTAGAAAATATATTCCCTTTGCCAGCAGCTAGGGTCAGGAGTGTAAGAGTCAGTCCATCAGGTTTCACAAGCACTTCCTGTGCGGCAGGAGAAAGCAGTTGGCTTCCTTTGGTGGAAAGTAGGCACTCACTCTGAACTGAGCCCCGATTTTGGTAACTCCTTGTCTTTCACAGAAAGAACAGCCATTTTGGCCCCAACGTGTCCACCTACTGTGGTGCTTGCAGGGCTGTAGTGAATGGGGGCGAAGTGGGTGAAAGTGAAGAGCACTGCACCTGGAAAATTAAACCGGCGAAGTAACAAAATGGCACACGCATGAAACAGGAAGGAAGGGAAACCCATTCAGATGTTCTCTTGCTTGGGATGTCAGTTTCTTTGAACAGATAGAGCAACCAAACATGAAAATGTCGTGAAATCAAAATTAGTACATCCACACATTCTCTGCCCTGTGTTACAACATCCTAGCATCCTTAAAAAGCCATTCACCACCCAACAAGGTGGTCTTCTTCTCCCCACTTCCAAAATCATGGATTTGGTCAATATAAATGTTTTCAGAATCAGGTTTTTGTCCCTGCAGTCTTTCCAAAGGAGGGCAGTATGGTTTAATGAAATGCAAGAGTGCAACCATATGGTGTTCTAGGGAAAGAGAATTGTATAGGCAGCAATGATGGGTTGGGGCTTCAAGGCTAGAATTTCCTGCCTCATTGACCCATACAAGCTTTTGTCAGACTGTCACAGCTCGGACAATTTAGCCATGACGCCAAAGGCAAAGCCAACCTTTTTGAAAGAGAAAAGCCAACCTTTTTGCAACAAAACCAACTAGTCTTCAAAACAGGAAAAAGATGGAAGCTGCAGCAGGGTTGCTATGTAACTTGGCTAAAAATGTCACCACTTCGTGCTTGGCAGGGAGTGGTTCTGGTTCTCTCTCCTTCGAATCAGCAGGCAAGCAGTCTTAATTCTTTCTGACTCTTTTCTAGTACCAACAGCTGTCAAGACGAGCTCAACTAATCAAAAACAAACTTATTCAAACTTATGTGCCCCACCTTGGCACAACTGGAGCCCCATCAAAATCAGTACACTCTGGGGATTGTCCTCGGCATAATACAAGAATACACCTTTGAGCAACAGAATTACAGTCCAAAGGGCAAATGAAGAGAACCCATGGTTCACGAGGGATCCAATAAGAAAACCCAGTATATACAGTGAACAATATGGACCTTACATCCCTCTTAGCAATTTTGATGGGTCTTCACAGGCATTTTGGGGTGCTTAAGTTCCTCTAGTTTCAAAAGGTGAGAGGAACCCCACTGTGGAGCTGAGCTGGGATCCAAAGTACAGATGCTGAATACAAAGGACAACAAAACACACTTCCTTTGGGTTCCAGGTGCATCATCACCTCAATTTCGACATCTCCTGTGCTTAATCTATAGTCCCTGGGTGGATGCTGAGAACAGGAGGCTCCAGGCAAGTGGGCGAGTAGTTTAGGTGCGGTTCTTTGATCCACAGCAAGGGCGCCCCGTTCTTGCCTTCCGAGTTCTTGCTGGAGTTTCTGCTTTTGAAACGTACCAGCAGGATAGTGATGATGAGGATGCCAAAGATAGGGAAGGGATAAAAGAACACGAAGTAGAAGAGGGAGTCATTGGAGCAGATGACAGACTGCAGAGAAGAGCCTGTGGAAAAAAGGTCAGAAAGAAGGTAAATTTTCAGGGCAACAAATTTAATTTGCGGTGTACATTATTAGCCTGGAAACCACAAAACAAGGCAGCTATTGTCCACATCCAGCTAGGGACAATCCTGTGATGGTACAGTGGGCCATGACTGAAGCCAGAAGAAAAAGTTGCCAAGTATTCAATTTATTTTCATAACTTTACAAAGGTAGCACCTCTCCATGGCACTAGTATTTTAAATCTAGAAGTTTCCTCCCCATTTTCTTTAAATTCAACTAATATTTTTGCTTTTTGTTGGTTTGCTGGTTTTGGAGTTGTTTCTTGCTTCTAACCCTGTAACTGGATAGTCAACGCAACCTTTGAACAAGTGTTGTTATCCATCACACCTGGAGTATTATAGCTATATACAAATATGAGTCAAGGGAAAGAACAAGAAAAGTAATGCTTTAGCTGTCATGGCTAAAATGTTTAGGACTATGGCAGGGTATCCAGCGCAATCCAGACAGTGTAGGTTACAAGTCACATAACACCTAACCATTGGCTATACTGAATGGGAATATTGAGAATTAGTCCAGTACACTGGGCAATGGGGATGACTGCATGTGTAGGAATCTTCAGCCTTCACTGCTAACTACTTGGACTGAAGGCTGTACTCTTGTATGAATATAGTAGAAGTAATGATAGCTAAGGGAGCCCCTGATGGTGCAGCGGGTTAAACCACTGAGCTGCTGAACTTGCTGACCAAAAGGTCGGCAGTTCAAATCCAGGGAGTGGGGTGAGTTCCCATGATTAGCCCCAGCTTCTGCCAACCTAGCAGTTTGGAAACTTGCAAATGTGAGTAGATTAATAGGTATTGTTCTGGCAGGAAAGTAACGGTACTCTATATAGTCATACCAGAGACATGACTTTGGAGGTGTCTATGGACAACGGCAGCTCTTCAGCTTAGAAATGGAAATGAGCACCAATCCCCAGAGTCAGTCATGACTAGACCTAATGTCAGGGGAAACCTTTACCCTTACTAATGATGGCTAAATACAAGATATTCAGGCTCTTTCTCTCATCACAACACACACCTTCTTAAAGTGCTTCATAGAAAATCTAAGCCTTGCTTATAGGTTGAGGCTATTATGTGTGTTGCTATACCCTGTAAGAGTAAGTACCACTTGTCAGGTCAGAATGGATCAGATGATTATGGTCCCTAACAAGAATTGATGCAATGGAGAGACAGTGTCTCAATATGTAATAAAGAACATTTTTTTTTTATTTTTCCCCGACCCAGTAAAAACACCTGCCCTCACCCCTTAATACATCCTGAGAATCTGCCTCTCTTTGACAGCAGGTTTTACTGAAACTTCATCATTTCTTCTGTTTCTGTGCCAACTGCACACAACATAACATATGCAACTTATGGTCAATCCTAAACAGACTGGTGGAAGTTGACGATGTTGTTGGGAGGTTGCAGGAGTGGCAGCAACATAGGAAGAGGGATATCTTTTCGTAATGAGAAAGAAGATCTTTGTCAACTCCAGTCTTTTGAATCCTAGTGTTATATCCTAGTATAACAAGGCACTTCCTAACTGTGTGTAAGTGCTTCTTTTACAATAAGTTCTAGTTTGTGACCCATTTCATTAGCTAATAACCTTGGAACAGCTCAGCAATTTAGCACTCAGCTAAATTACAGCTTGGAAAAGTTACTTTTATAGGTGATCTATCAAAATCCCCTGCTCAACTTGCTCTTTTGTTGTATTACCATTGGACTATGATATTGCCTACTCATCTCCCACAAAGGAAAGTCACAATCGACTCACCTGTGTCCTGCACATAAACTGATGTAGGGCCAGAGTCCTCTTGAGCAAGCTTGTACCACATCCCCCGGGGATTAGGCAACCACTCTTCCACCCGGCATGAGTAGTTCCCAGTATCCACAGCACCTGCCTGCAGCACAGTCAGTCGATACAATGTTGCTGAGAGCCTCTGAAAGCGCAACCTGCCTTCCCAGGAGTTGGCTTCTCGGCTGAAGATGGAGTCTTGCCCGATTTTCAACAACGTCTCCCGCTCTTCTCCACTCTTGCGACTGGCCTGCCCACCTCTCTCTTTCGTCTTCATGCTGAACCACGTCACAGCAAAGCGGGACTCCCGACTGGAGAGTGACAGGATGTTGCAATCCAAATGAAAATGTCCCTGCTCTGGCACTGTGATGTTGGCCGTTGTCGTATCTACTTGCAGCGCGACATCTGAGGATTTTTGAAACATGGAAAGAGACTAATTAGCTTCTATCGTGGCACAATCACAAAGCTGTGGCTGAGCTTCCCTTTGGAAGACAGCTCCTTGAAATGTGACTACTGCAAAACCAAGTCTGCTTGCCAGGGTTCTTTCTTGTCCTTGGGTCAGGAGATCCAAAACAAGAATGGAAAAGATCAGGCTGTATGGATATGCTGAAAGCATTTAGAACATCAAGTGAAGAATAACAGAAGAATCCAGTGGCCTGAGAGAAGTCTTAAAGCTATGGGGTAATGTCTCAAAGGCTTTTTTGGTGGCAAAATCTGATGCATCAGCAGACTGGCTTCTGTCTCAATCAAGACATTTACTGTGGAAAGGAATTTAATCATGCTTGTTTGGTACTGTAGTGCTGCTATGTATCTTGGAGGGACCTCAAAGGAAATACAAGATTGCCATTTACCCCAAAAACTTGTGATAGCATTTGGATGAGGGAGGATTGTAACCACGGTTTAGACAAAAGGGCTACTTCCCACACAGGCCCACCCATGTAAGCTTTGGTTTATCATCACTGCTAAAACAATGTTAAACCACAGGAGCAAAAACAGTTCATGTGACATGAACTGTGATCAAAACACAGCTAAAACATGTTCTGGGTCAATAATATTTTACATCTGGTTCTCTTGACATTTTGGAGCTTGACTGACAGAGGTCACAGCCATTATGACCAATGGCCAGGGATTCTGGGAGCTGAAACCTCAAACATCTGAAGGACCAAAATAAAAACTAGTGTGGGTATCACTGATCACATGTTAAATCCTGCCAAACAAACATAATGGCTATAGATTGGGGCCAATAAGCTTTTATGTTTTGGAAAACAATTCCCATGAGCCCCACCCTGCTAAAATTAAATTAATGATCTTTCTACTTATTGCGCCCAGCTGAGAAGTAACTATAAGGTTTCCACCTAGATTAGTTTCATAATTGTTTATCTTGAAGCTCCTAAGAGGCAATCGAAGAAATTTCTGTCCAAAAGGAAAATCTGAAAGTTTAGCAATAACGTGTGCAACATTCTCAATTATTATTGCCTGAAGGCAATCCTCCCCCAGAGATCTTAGATCTTTTTTCCTTCTGTCAGAACAGCCAGAATGAAGTTTCTCCAGCAAAGATGCCAGGGATAAGCTTCTCATATTTTCCTGGGAGTTGGCTTGTTCTTCAGAGAGCAAATTCTGACCACAAGGATTATAGCCCTGCCAAATCCTATTCAGTCTGCTGATATTTGTGAACTGTTTTATGAATGTTTCACGGACATAAATCTTGCTGATGCACACCACATACACGTGAGGCACTTAAGAGCAGCTTCTCTGACTTAAAGGGTATTTCACAGGCCAAATTTCATCCTTTCATTCTTGCTACAAGTCACAAGCCATTGTTGAGATATGTGCAGTCTAAATTTAAGATACTCCAGAAGCCACGTATTTTCCTATCTCTTAAAAAGCACTTTATTTTCATTTTATCTATTTTAAAATGTTTCCACCATGAAGAACACGGTTGTCAGTATTTCACTTGTCAAATTTTCCACACAAAGGTTTCACTCGTCATTTTCTCTTTTTAGAGTTACCTTTTTGCCCTATTTTGCATTTCTACTGCATCCTGAGATGACTTTTTTAACCTGAACATCCAGATTAGAGAATTATCTCCCATAAGACTATATGATCACAACAAATCAATGACAATTTATGAAAAGAAATATATAAGCCTTACTCCCAAATCAAAATGAGATGACTCTCTTCCATTAGTTTAGCTACCTAAGGTATGCTTTGAGGAAACAATGCTGAAAAAATGAAGACAGGATGTTGTAAACCAGAGTTATGAACTGTTCTGAACCAGAGTTATGAACTCTGAACTGTTCAACTTATGTTTTCATGTGCCGGAGTTGTAGAATTCTTAAATTGATAATGATATATGTGTTATATTTATGCTTATTTATATTTATGTTTATATAATGTGTTGATTTTATTGTCTATATGTTGGGTTGTGGGATGAGGGTTTTTGTATTATGTAGTTGTGCTTTTTGTATGCCACTTTGAGTCCCATTCGTGGGAGAAAAGCAAATAAATAAATAAATATTAAACCACCTTCTGTGGGCAATATCAATATTTAAATGTGCAAAAATGGCTTTTAAAATAATTTTTAGCATTGAATATGCTTTAATTGATTTTAACTGTGAATTTAAATACTGTCATGTTTAATTCTGTTGTAATGTTTGCATATTTATGTATTGTTGATTATGTGGTCATACTTCTAATTGTAAGCCACTTTGAGTCTCCTTTGGGAGAAATAAAGCAGAGTATTATTATTATTATTATTATTAATAATAATAATTTAAGATCAATGAGAACCATACAAAATTGAAAAATTTCACTCACAAACCAAGGAAAAGCAATGACTGATATGCAGTCAAAAAAAATGGAAGGGAAGGGAAAAAAAGCAAAGAAAGAGAACTGAGGCACAGCTGTTCCTTCTCAGGTAGAAAGACTTTCCCACCCAAGAAGGCAGTGCTTTGAAGTCCTGAGCTGAGCTGACTTCCACATAACGTAGGTATTTTCCTTCAAAATCTCCCCTCCCCAGCAAAAGTTTGCTGCATATGCACACTTACGAGAATATAATTTCTCTTTCTACTTCAACATGTCAACAATAAACAATCAGTGATCACAAATTAGCAAACTACAGAATCTACTCCTGGAGATATGCTACAGCAGCTACGCTATAGTGCAATGATCTACAGGGAGAGATTTATTTCTTCAAACCCAGAAGCTGATTTGACAGCTAGATGACTAATGGTTTGTCACTTCATGGCAACTGCATTTTTTAGGTGGCAATGCTAACTAAATGTTTTAGTTTACCATCCCAAAAGGTTAACTTGCAGTGAGCAGTAACTGATCCTTTCTCCCTACACCATTCTTCCCGCTCTCCCACTGGTGGTTTAGAGGTACATCAATACATTACCTGGCTGCTTCACTGTAATTGTTGTCAGCCCAGACAGCTCTGCTGCCCGTTTGTACCACTTATTTGTGGGATCCAGTAGCCACTCCTCCACCCGACAATCGTACGTCCCACTGTCCTGCACAGTCATGTTCTGGAGAGTGAGCAGGTATAAGCCTGTAGCGGGGCTTTCAAAGCGCATCCTGCTCTTCAGGTCATTCAGGGCTGCTGGGTCTCCATATAGCAAGGTGGCCTGGCGGGTCAGCTTGACCACGGCTTCTTTCTCCGGGTGGCCAGATTTCCACACATACCACTCCACCGATAACTGGGAAGTGTGGCTGCTCCGGTTGGTGACAAAACACTCTAATGTCACCCATTCATTCTCTAAAATTGTGATGTTCTTCTGGCTCTGGTTCACTTCCAAAAGGTCATCTGAAAAAAAGACAAAAAGCCCAATAATTATTGGCAATAGAACAGGATCAAAATACTAACCTTTTTGTTTCAGAAGTTTCAGGTCTTAAGTATATTACATTTACTTTTCATTTTGATATCTACAGTTCTTTAAAATATCCATCTAATTGTTATTGAAACTATAGTAGATTTACATTGGCGGAGATTAGTAAGTAAACACTTAAGTAAACTCCATTGATTGTATAGGTTTACTGTAGCTGAATTGAAGCCATTAAGTTCTTGGTCTTTTGTTCATTGTTAACTTGGCTCTGGAACCTAAAGGACATACAGGAATTTTCTTGTGTGAATGGAAAAGACACACTAAATATGGTGAAGGTGAGAGAAGGCTGCAGACACAAATCCACTAATCTGATTTAGGGATTGCAAATCTACCAACCAGACTACTTGGGCCAGGGATTATGAACTTCTCTTACAGCGGATCATAACAGGACATAACTTCTCATCCAGAGCAGCTGCAAGGCGATGTGCTATCTTAGTATTATATTAATTTATATTTAAGTAAGTAAGTAAAGTATTGCTTTGGATGTTGTTTAACAAACATATGCAAACATATTTTGCAAACACAGGGCAGAAATTCAAAGTAAAATTAGATAATAGTTCATACTGAATAAATTTTTTCTATAATGCTAACTAGAGACCAGTTCATGACTTTTCTAGTCCACTGCATCTATTCTATTTCTTTAGCAGAAATATTTAAAGTCCTTCCATGTTAAAATGAAGGGATGAAGAATAAAACTTCAGGAAGCTCTCTATGCATGGAATGCCACCAAATGTTATCTGAAACTCTGAATACAGTTTACCACTGCTATTGGCCAGTGCATAGTATGTACAGAAATCCAGACAATATGTCACCTGGCGGTTCATAGCCTGACTTCTGGGAGGTCCTCTATTGTGCTTCAGTTATACTGAGAAAGATAATGCTTTCTCAAAGGTGAAAGAGTAATCAGCCCTTCCCTACTGCCTCTTTTCTTTCTGTGTAAAATTTGTGGATCTTTCTTCTTTCTCAACTGTTCTGGGACAGTCAGGAAAAAATACAATAAAATATGTATATGGCTTAATATTTTTTTTTTGTCAAGGACAAATTGTTTATATGATCAGTCATCCGCCATATCCATGTTTTTTTTAACCCACACATTCCACCATCCATGCCTTGAAAATATTCCTCCTCCCTCAATTTTTTTTCCAAAAGCAAACCTTGATTTTGACATTTTAAGTAAGGGACACCAATTGAGGAGTCATGGGTTTTGGTATTCATGAGTGGGTCCTGGAACCAAACCCCAGTGGATACCAAAGTCTCACACTTTTCCAGAGCTTGGAAACATCCCTTTTTTACAGCAACTCCCAGTATCCCCTGGCTATGTTGATGGCAGAGAAACTCCTAGAGCAATATATGGCTGGGGGAAATTGACAAACTCCATTTATTGTGCTATAATAGACTTTATCTTTATCCTGCCTCTCTACTTGCTGACGGGCAGTTCAATGATTTGTTCAACGCTCCCTTTTTCTTCCTCCTGTCTCGGAAACAAATGGTCTTTTAGCCAGAAGTGTTTTCTGTCATTAAAAGGACTAGGCACATCAGAATAGAAACCAGGGCTCCAAACCATGTCAGGAACTAGGCAGCAAGAAAAGCTGGAATGTGTGAAAGGGGGGAGCAGAAGAAAGAAGAATTTGGTGTAGAACTTTTTCAAATGAACAAGACTGCTTCAAATCCTCAAAGGCCTAACAAGAGGACAGTTTCTCTTTAAGAAAGACTCTTTGAGCACACAGGGAAATGAACACAGCCCCTTGCCCAAGTAGCCCAAAACGTTTGCTATCTAATAAAAGCACCCAAAAATACTTTCCAGAACGTCTGGGCTGTGAAACTCTAGAATCCCATAATTAAAAATAAAAACATCAGAGGTTTTATAGCAGTGGTTCTCAACCTGTGGGTCCCCAGATGTTTTGGCCTTCAACTTCCAGAAATCCTAACTGCTGGTAAACTGGCTGGGATTTCTGGGAGTTGTAGGCCAAAACCCCTGGAAGCCCACAAGTTGAGGACCACGGTTTTATAGGATTTTCCCATAAACCCTAGTCTATCCACTACATAACCTGTTTCTGTGTAACAGAAACATGAAATCCTGGATGTAGCCTGGTTATGGGACTTCAGACGTAATATTAGTGGGAAAATTGTTTGGGAACACCACTGTCTACTTAAGAACACCTGGCGGCATCATAACTAAGTTGTATCTAGTCCAGTATGCTGCTTTTCCAGTGGACAATCCCAGCTGCCCACAAGAAGGACATGAGCTCAGCAGCACTCTTCCATTCATGTTCTCCAGAAGCTTTTATAGAGAAGCACACTGCTGTGACCCTGAAGGTAATACAGTATGTGAACACTGCTTATTTGCTGGATTTCCAGTGGGGACTTAAAATGGGAATGGAGTGAAGTTCCTATACACATGTGGAAGCATCTACTAGATCTAGGATATACAAGTGGAACAGGAATAGAATAATACATTTTGTAGTTTCATAAGGAATGTGAAGTTATAATGTTAAGAGTGTTCATTCAGAACTGGAAAATTAAGATTCTAGGCAGAATGAAGGGCATGAGAAAACATACTCAATTCCAGAGCAGGAATGTGCTGTATGAGAAGAGCTTGGTGAGAACAGAGATTCTTCTATCTATATTGTGCCCACATCAGCCATATCGGAAATATACCTGGCAACTTGACGGTGACTTCAGTCCGACCAGAGACTTCTTCAGCCAGCTTATACCAGGCGTGGTTGGGGTTGAGCAGCCACTCTTCCACGTGGCAGTAATAGCTGCCGCTATCACTGACCTGGGCCCTCTGGACGGTGAGGCTGAAGAGCCCCCCAGACAATGACCTCTCAAACTGTAGCCTCCCTTTCAACCCTTCCTCCTCTGCATAGGTCCCATACTCAAACACAGAGCTGTGAGTGGTCTTCAGGATGAGCCTTCCATCCGTGTCTGTGAGCTTATGGACATACCACAAAACAGCAAAGTGGGAGTCTGGGCTTGTCTGAGATTTCACAGAGCAGTTCAGGGGGATGGGCCCGTTCTCCACAAGGGTGATGCTTCGTTTGGATTTGCTGACCTGCAATTTTGTCACTGGGGAAACATCAGAGAGAAAAAGATGGAAATGTTAAAACAAGAAAGAAAATGAAACAACACAGAAATCAATTAGTTTATTTTCACGGACCAACTTGCTCATTCTATTGTGTACAAAAACACCTTTGTATGTGTCAAATGCCTTTTCTTCAGTTTGTGAACAAACTCATCTACACATGTCTGGGAATATTTTAATTGTGTCTTTGTAGGCGTGGTTTTGTATAAATTGCACGTATGCCTATTTATACATATCTACTTATTTGCTGTGAAACCCTCTCTCTTTCTCTTAGCCCTACTTCCTATTAAGCCTTCCAAGTGCCATATCCTTGAACTCCACTACCACCTTGTGTCTCCATCACATGCATACAGATGAGTCTTCAGACCTATTTCCATCGCCCTATCTGTAACACTTCGTCTGTCAATTCTGGTTTTGGATTCTTGGAAGTCAAACTACCTGGTGCATTTAGACTTATTATTTCTGTGCTGCTTCTCCTAGGATTAGGCTCCAACAAATAGAGGGAAAGCAGATTTGTTTAGATTTATATATTTAAGCAAATAACTGAATTCTGTATTCATCTGAACTCTCTGACTTGCTTTCAATTTCCCTCAGCCTTTGGATAAGCAAATACAAACCTGTTTGATTGATTATTATCACCAGATTACTGATAATGTAAACAAGACACCTTAGTAGGTTTTACAGTGACATACATCTTTCAGAGTTTAATAAAGAAAATTAGAGACCTGGGTATAATTATCACCAAGCAAATACTTAGGCTATACCGATCAATTTTATAAACTGTTTCTCATTACCACTTCCAGTTTCCAAAACTGCAATACCGCTTACTGTAGCAACACAGCAGATAATATACAGCAGCTACCATCTTACTTCTATTCCTAAAATGCTCCCTAGAGTGAGAGCCATTGCAAAAATGGCAACAATTTTCTTTATAATAGCACATCCCCATGGAATTTCAGTCGTGGGATTTCACAATATTGTAACCCGGGGCAAAATACTGATTTAATATTGTGCAAACCCCCTGCCTATCTGGATTCCTAAATATTTTTTGAATACATTTAATGGCTCACCCCCTCCACAGCTTCCAAAGTCCTTAATTTTATTAACCCTTGCATCTCTGGTTGCCAAAAAGAGTATCTTGGAAAGAACAAAAACTTTACAAACAAAAGCCTCTCTCCAACGAAAGAGGCAGCTCTCATGACTATAGGACTTTGCTGTTCTAACACAGCAAACAAGGTTTCTGCATCCTGGCAACACATTAAGAAGTTCCCCTGGAGCCTCTATTGCCACTGGCTTTAATCAGTATGCTAATAAAGACTAGATAGCTGTGCTATGCAATGACATGACATATAGAGGAAAAGAAACCTCATCTCTTCTCTCTGGGGAGCTTGCTTTAATAGGGAGGCTTACACTCGCACTGCTGAGTAGTTACTTTCCACCTTATTAATTTTAGGAGAACAACCTCAGCCACCCAGAGGGGCAAACTGACCCTAGCACACCTTGATGGCTGGTGCCAAGGAGGGAAAAGGTTAGCTCATGTCTTTTCCACCGCCTGGATTACTTGGGTGGAAAAAGCAAGAAGGGGAGGCCGCCGATGCACCGAAAGTCTATTCATCCCACTGATGCCCCCCTCTACTTGCTAAGAGTTTATTTTTAATTGGGACCGGATTATTTTCTGGCACCGTTGCTAAGGAAACCCCAGTTGCTATAGTAACTGTATATGTTAAATGGCTAGCCTATATCTGTTAATAGTGTCTCTTAGACACACACATAGAGACAGGCACATACATATACACAAAGCACAGGAGTTGTGCTTTGTCCACACATGTTTGCATTGGACACATTATCATTTATCTGCCTTTTTGGTTTTTGGTTTTTTTTTTCTTTGCTGAGAATATACAGCAGTTGCACCCTGTGTGGCACAAAATAGTTTTTAACCATTCTGACATATGTATAGAGCCCAGGGGTGAATAACGTAAAACAGACTCTGTGTGTTGTATGCAGTTTATTGTCATCTTGCATTTCTAAATAGATTATCCTTGGGTTAATAGATTAAGTCAGATTTCATTCCTCCTGAGCTGTATGCCATTATAAGATGGAGGGATGGCAAAAACGTTTGTATAAAGTCTTTCGATATGGCCTCCCCTTCCTCCTCTTATTTCTATGCTGGTAAAAGACACAACCTGCAATTCCTCAGTTTGCCCCAAGTCATGATGGCAGTTGATGGCTGAAAGCTAAATCATTTGCTTTGCACCACCATGTGGCCTAAATGAAGGACAGCAACTTAAACAAGTTCATGAGGCCGACACATATTATTCAGGCAACTTAAACAGGCAACTGTATACATCAGTGGTTCCCAACCTTTGGTCCTCCAGTTGTAAGTAAGTAAACCTTTATTATGGTCAATGACCAGCTCATATCAAGGATACCCAGTCCCATACATCCAGCTCTAGTGTTGGCTGGTCCTCCGGTTGTTTTGGACTTCAGCTCCCATAATTCTTAACAGATAGTAAATTAATTGGGATTTCTGGGAGCCGAAGTCCAAAACAACTGGAGGATCAAAGGTTGGGAACCACCGGTATACATGGATGTCACTAGATGACTAATAATATACTGATGAACATTAAGTAAGAAAGTACAAGAGCAATGTCACAGTTGAATATTAAAAAAACCAGCATGGTCATTAACCGAAGGAAGGCAGCTATGATGGAAGTACAGTAGAGTCTCACTTATCCAACGTTCTGGATTATCCAATGCATTTTTGTAGTCAGTGTTTTCAATACATCATGATATTTTGGTGCTAAATTCATAAATACAGTAATTACTACGTAGAATTACTGCATACTGAACTACTTTTTCTGTCAAATTTGTTGTATAACATGATGTTTTGGTGCTTAATTTGTAAAATCATAACCTAATTTGATGTTTAATAGGCTTCTCCTTAATCTCTCCTTATTATCCAACATATTCGCTTATCCAACATTCTGTCAGCCCGTTTATGTTGGATAAGTGAGACTCTACTGTAGATCCACAAGTGCAAAACCCAAAGGTAGGATCAGCCATGCCATAATATTTGCAATTTCCATGTACAATTGTGAAAGCTGCACAGTGAAAAAATTGACAATAAAAATCAATTAATTTGAAATCCAATACCTGAGGAGAGTTTTATAGATACAGTAGTCTCTCACTTATCCAACACTCGCTTATTCAACGTTCTGGATTATCCAACGCATTTTTGTAGTCAATGTTTTAAATACATCGTGATATTTTGGTGCTAAATTCGTAAATACAGTAATTACTACATAGCATTACTGTGTATTGAACTACTTTTTCTGTCAAATTTATTGTACAACATGATGTTTTGGTGCTTAATTTGTAAAATCATAACCTAATTTGATGTTTAATAGGCTTTTCCTTAATCTCTCCTTATTATCCAACATATTCGCTTATCCAACGTTCTGCCGGCCCGTTTACGTTGGATAAGCGAGACTCTACTGTATCATGGATTATAAGATAGCAACCAGTTGGGACTGTAAGAGAAAATACTCAGTAATACAAACATACTGTCTTATGAATATACACATTTAAATCTGTAAGAAAACATATATTTAAGTTTTTTTTTCTATTGATACAATTCTTGTATCATGGATTATGTTAGCAAACAAACAGGGCAAATCAAACCTGTACCCTCATTAGAAACCAACATGACTTAACAGAGGTTATCACAGTTTGGATATGTCATTTGATCACCTAACTCACTGAAAAAGATGATAAAGTCTGACAAGGCACAATGTAACAGGAAACGACCACATTACAAATGTATCGATTTAATCAAAGAAGCCTCAGTATTGTTGATGATTAGGCTTTTGGAGGTATCTAATCCATAGGGTCTCTGTAAATCAGTCAACGTAAAGGTGAATAACAACAGAACTACCAAGGTTACATTTCATATTAGGGGAGGCTTTGCTAGGGTACTGATGCCATTAACTACTGCATAATTTAATTACATCTGGTTCAAAGAGCAAGGTTGCTTAATCCTGACAAAGCACAACAAGCCAAATCGTGGTTTAAGATTAGCCTCTAGTGTCAAAATTCTACCAACCAGTGTTTGCTTGACACTAGGCAAATGCAATCATTAACTTTTAGCATACAAATACAACTAACTTTGTTGGAAAAGGCAAAGAGAAAGATAATTATCTCCTGGAATTTCTCCACAGGGTTTCACACTATCTACTCTTACATCTTTTTGAAGAAATACAGAACAGAAATTTACAGCAGCAGTGGTCAAAGGATGTTTCAAATTTCTCATGAAATTTCTGACAGGAGGCAAAGATCTATTTTAGTGTTGATGGGCTTCATATCATCAGTTGTCATCTGAACAGGGAATGGCAATATTCTGTACAGTCTTTATAGACCAATCTCATAAATATATTGTAATTCAGAAATGTGCAATTATAGTGTCCAAGACAAAAATAACCTTTAAAGATAAGTAGTTGTTATTATGGCTAATTTGAAGATCTATGACATCACTGATTCTATCCCCAGTTGTGCCCAAAATTGCTATTCATCACCTAGGAATGTATGTATCATCTTGTGGCAAAACTTTCTGCTGATGAGTCTCTCTGTACTTAGCAAGATGGGTCACTGGTATGGCAGACAAACAGTTTGGTCTGAAGACTGTATTTGAAAGTCTTGTTCCATTGGTAGAATTTGGCAGAGACTGAACTCTACTGGCACAGCTTTCCAGAATTTAGGGTCACCTCCAGGCCATAATAAAGCAGCTGAGGAACACTGAGAAAGGGCGACTTGCTCAAGTTCACACAGTGGATTTCCATGGCCAAGCAGAGGTGAACCATTAGTAGTACAATACTCAAACCACTGTACCACACTGTACCACACTGGCTCCCTCTGGAAGCCAACAGTGTATCTGTACAAAATATAATAAGTGGCACAAAATGCCTGTCAACTAGGCAGGCAGAGAAGGAACCTTAGATAAACCTCTGCTCAACGGATAGCAATAAGTGAACATCTTTCTTTAATTCTTAAAATAAATTATTGTAGTTGAGCCAGTGTGGTGTGGTAGTTTGAGAGTTGGCCTTTGGCTCTGGAGTATCAGGGTTCAAATGCCCTTTTAGCCATGGAAACCCACTGGGTGACCTTGGGCAAGTCACACTCTCTCAATCTCATAGGAAGGAAAAGGCAAAAAAGCCAAAAACAAAACAAAACAAGTCTTGCTAAGGAATTCCTATGATAGGTTCACTGCAGGGTAGCCTTGAGTTGGAAATGACTTGAAGGCACACGATGATGGCACACACAGTCTCAGCACCCCTCACTACAAAACACAAGTACCATTGCCACTCAGATAAAACAACTGGATTTGAATGGGGTATCATGCATGGAAGCAGCTGATCATTTTTTCTTATTTCAATTTTCTATAATCTCTCCCAAGATGAAAGAGAAAACTATGTGCTGACTGATCTCCCATAATTCAATATAATTAACGTATCTCAAGACTCTCTTGGCAAAATTTAGGAGAGGGGAAAAGTTGTTCAAAAACCATAATAGAGCTGGGAAAGTTAGAATGCTGATGTGTAAACAGAGCAATGCCAAAAACGAGCAGTGCCCCATGAGATCCCACTCATTTGAGCAGGGAAGGAGTCAAAGCCTGCTTTGTCCCACTTTGAAGGCACTCCTCCCCAGAGGCAAGCAATCTTCAAAGACAGACTTCTCCTGGAGAGAACTTATGAAATATTACGAAGTTTCTCAGTGCTTGCCCTAGTTTTTAGAGCCTCTGACAGAATTTGGCCTTTTTGATGTAACAGAAGGAAGGGCAACTGGAAAAGAAACAATAAAAAGCAGAGAGAGGCTCTCACAAATTGGAGGGAATATAATCAAGATGTACTTGCACAAGTGTGCGTATTTGTGTGTTCACATTGGTAGTCCATTTAACTGTGATTATATACAGCTATGAGACTAAGAAGCCAAAGATTACAGGTCTGTAACATTTGATGGGTATTTGAAAATATACAGTAGAAACTATTCAGGTTCCCATGGGCTTTCAGATACTCTATGTTTTCAGACAGAGAAATGCCCTCCAAACACTGACATCACATGCCCTTGTCCTTGTTTTGGTGTAATTCATCAACGTCATTGGCAAAAGACTATGTTTTGCAGCTTCCCAAATGGCCTGGATCCACAGTGATATTCCCACAAGATCAGCTGATTATAGACAAAGAAGGTATTCTCTGAACCAGTTCCGCACATCAAATAAAATGATTGTTATAGCTTTTTTCTGCCTGAAGGGTCATCCCCACACAAGGGAGATATAGATAAAGAAAATTATGCAATGCTCTCCAATGATGTCATACCAAACAATCTATGTCCCCATTCTTACCTTGTAATTTACCTTGAGAAGCCACTAACCTGTTACAAAACTGACACAAAGGTGCTTTGGTTTGCTTTAGGATTTTTTTAAAAAAGAAGTTGACAGGTGCAATTGCAAAGAAAGTACTGTTTGGGAATAATTAAATAGGAAAACAGATACATGTCATATTGAGGGCAAGCCCTTCTACAAAAGGACTGTGGCAAAGAAGGAGGAAGGTGGAGTTCACAATGGGGTTAATTTATTCTCTTGGAGAATGAAGGACAAACAAAGAATAATATAATTACAATCAAAGACAGGAATACAAATCATCTGGCTGCATCCGTGAGGCAGATAACAGGCTGGCTCCTGCTAGCTCTGCTTCCTTTGCACAGAATAGCATTCCTAGTCTAAACTGAATTAAGAATACTGAAAATTGCATTAGGCAACATGGGAGGTGGAATAGTGCAATGCGAGTATGAGCAAGAGAAGCAACATTAGACTCTACCACTATTATTAGTGCTGTTATTAACTTGTCATTTCGCCACAGTATTCCAGTAACAGTGAAGTAGTGCCTGAAAGCAGGCCAACATGATTGAATTATTAGAAAGGAGATGGGAGAGTCATTTCTTGGTAAATATATTAACTTCTTCCTGAGGATCTCAGGAAGTAATGGCTCAGGAATAATGGCTAGCATCCTGTATTGTGGATTTATGGATCTTTAACCTAGCATTGCGGTTGATAATAGTTCTATATTTCCTAACACATGTAGTAACAATCATGGCACTATTACCACAATTGTAACTGCCCACCCAAACCTACGGTAGCAGGTTGCAGCATACATAAGAAACGGGGGGCTACAGTATGTTTCCATTCCCCTCCAACCAATAAGTTAGGCTCCTAGAGTCAGAACCAGAATCCTTGTCTCAATTCTTCGTCACAGACTCACTTGTTGGCAGGTTGAAGTGGAAATGTCATCATGTTGCTCCCTGACTCCCAACTGATCAGATCTACATTTCTCAGTACATCTGCTGCTTGGTAAAGTAGTGGATGGGTTCAGTCCAGCAAATATTAGTTACACATACAATATATAATATGGACCAATGATTATGTGTTTCTCTTCTTTCTACTTATCACTTTCCAACAAGCAGAAATAAGCTATAACCCCAGCTCCCAAATAGAAGATCCCTGATGAAAGAAGGACTTATCTTCTAAACTATTTGGTGTCTTGCCAAATAGCAGCACTATTTCATATGTGGAAAAATATTGAATCATTCTATGCATACTAATTAGCTGTACTCTTGTATTCAATATGTAGTTGTATTTATATGTCAGCTTTTAGTGAAAACCCTTTTCATTGACCCTCTCACAAGACCTAGTTCTGCACGGCTGCGGTACTGTATCTATGCTTCTTTTTCATTGCAGAGCATATAGACTCATAAATCTACTTCAACTTTTGACGGAACAGCTTTTACTGTTCCAACTTAGGATGGAAAAGCTATCAAAAGTTGTAGTAATAAATCTTCTCATTACAGAAATTTCACTTGCTTCTTGAATTTGCTGAACCTTTATAATGACACCACATCAATATGCATTGCATGTGTTCAAATGTTGATTATCAGAAACGGGCAGATCTAGGAAAAATTACTCTTTTGACCACAATTCACAGAATCTCAACTTCTATGAGGGAAAAAACAGCTGGCAGCTAAATAGACAGCTGCACATTCAATGCACATGGCAAGCCCAGATGCTCAGATGCCAGGCCAGATGTCCTCAAAACTTATGGAATGTCTTCCTAGAAAATATTAGCAAGTACTTAACACTGTTGTTTTTGCAAAAATACAAGGCAGCCCCTTCCTATTTGATCAAGTTTTAAAGTAAGGATTACAGTTCTATCATAGGTGTAACTGCCATGATCAACCATAGAATCACAGAATAATAGAGTTGGAAGAGACCATATGGGCCATCTAATCCAACCCTCTGCCATGCAGGAAAAGCACAATCAAAGCACCATTTAAACTGGTAGAAAAGCAGAATACAAATGTCTAAAAAAAATTAATAATCTTGCATCTCTGAGTGCAAGAAAGTTAACTGTTCCAGGGTGTAAGAAATTGCTCATTTACATCTTCAGAGATTGAATCTGTTTATAAATAATAATAAATAATAAATAAAACTTTATTTATATACTGCCCTCTCTCCCCACACAAAAGACAAACATTCACTGCCCTACTAAACATATAGGTAGCCTGCTTGTGCATATGTCCTAGCTTTTGGAACAGTACTGATACTTAAAGCCACCACACAGGTAACATAACCATAACATAACTAGATCTGTTTGAGTGCTCCTAAATCCATCTCTCCAAATGTCAGCCCAGGTAGATGTGACTGTTAAAAGTGTGCTTACTACCAACTTTGGCTGATACACTAGCTGCACCCCTTCCTGGAATCTGGGAGCCTAAAGATGGTAGTGCATATGCTGACAACCTCAAGGTTGGACCTCTTGTAATCAGCTGCACTTTGGGCTACCTGTTTACCATGTTTGGAAACTCCAATTAGTTCAAAATACAGCAGCCAGATTGGTTACAGGAACATCTAGAAATGATAATACAACACTCATATTAAAGTACAATGTGTTGGTTTTGACCTTTATAAACCTACATGGTTTGGATCCAGGTTACCTATAGGATTGCCTTCCTCTGCACATCTGCCCTTTAGGACACTGACGTTATTTTTGGGGCATCTACTCCAGTCTGCCAGAACCCAACTGACAACAGTCACCCATAGGACTTTTTCACTGACTGTCCCATGACTATGGAATGACCTGCCAGAATAGATCCAACAGCTAAACGAACTATCAGAATTTAAGACCCAAATGAAGACTCATCTCTTCCAGCAGGCCTACCCAGTCAACTTTGAATCATGGGTTTTAAATTTGCATTCTATTGTTATTAGTTTGCTTTTGTACCCTGTGTTTGGTGTATACAGTAATAGTGTTTTTTTAATTTATAATAGTGTGTTTTCATCTATGTATTTTATTGTATGTATTTTATGTTCATATGTTTTGACTTTGTTGTATCCCATCTTGAGGCATTAGGAGAGGCGGGTAACAAATAAAATGTATTATTAGTATTATTTCTACTACTACTATAGGCAAGTGAAGAGAAGCCAAGTGGCTAGGAAGATTATTGAGCAGAACCCTGAAGAACATTATTATTAGCAACACAAAACACATAAGCAATTGTTCTTAAAACAGAAAAGTCGTTAATTTTTTTCAGGACTGCTTTACTGGCATTTAGTGGGTGCATAACTTGCTTCATATAACAGCCAGTTAGTAGATGCATATCTTGCTTCATATAACAGCTAGGAAACCACGTATTTCTTAAAACAATAAGCTGATCTAATATCCTGAGTTCAAACCTTACTGAATTTATTTAAAAATAAGTAAGGTGATTTCTTCTTAAGCCATTTTAAAAATAACAGGCTTAATTCTGCATGAGTAAGGCCATTTTAAAGGGCTGCAGCTCTAAAAATGCTAAACTGGAAATAAGAAAGAACACCCACAACAGTTTCTTTTAAAAAACAGGTTAAAAATGGAAGCCTTCACAACATGTCAAATTTGAAGCACACATAAATAAAAAGGCTATGGAAGAAGAATTCCAGTGCAAGATTCATCTGCCGTCAGGAAAACGTGTATGCCTCAGTGATCACTAGTGAATTAGAATATGGAGATGTAAAAAATGGAAAACAGAACTTGCATTAAGGAGTCATTTCAAAAGGGCAAAAATCACAAACTGATCCATTTTCAACAAGGGTTTATCTAAAAACTTTCAAAATAATTGATGCTGGAAGAAAACATTTTTTAAAACTCTATTGGAAGAAGTAATCCTATGAAGAAATCTACTTATTTACTTTGAAGATTAAGGCTCCAGATTTACTAAAATTGTTTAAAATGTAGATGCACCCCAGTTGTTCAAAATTGGTTCTACATAGATGGAGAAAGTAGTCACTTCCTATAAAGCATCTCTATATTATTAAACTTTAAAGTTTGAGGCAGCTGGACCAAAACAGCATTTTTAAGAACTGGTAGTGCTGAAGATTCAAGAACTTTCCCATAAAGAAAGCAAGAATGGTGCACACACAATTTAGATAAGTGAATCACTCATAGATGCAATCCGTAACTTACAATCTCGGAAATATTTCATTTATCTGTTTCCCTAATAAAAGCTTCTGAAATCAGTCCATCAATTTGCACTAAGCTCATTGTTTAGAGGCCCATGTTGTGCAGGCCAAAAGAAATCTCAATGGCGGTAGAAAAAAAAATAAATTTGGAAAAAGTTCTAGGTTTAGTTCATAGTATCTATAAGAGGCTCTTCAGAGTTTATACTGAAATAATACTGAGCTAGATGGACCAATAGGGTGACTTGATATAAGGCAGCTTATGTCTCTGTAAGGTTCTATTATACCAAAGTTGTTTACTGGACTTAAGGATTCCAGCTCTTAAAAATCTTTGTTACACTAGAAATATATCTCTTTGAGACCTCTGGTTTTATTTTTCCAAACTATAATAGGGATAGTGGTTTTCAAGGATGGTTGAACTCACATAGAAGGATTTGTCATGTGATATGAATGTAGTCTTGTTTACTTATCAGATATCTAGCATTTTTGTGAACATTCTGCAGCTTCTCCATAATGACATGATGGCAACGCCTTGGACAGCAATGGCTCCCCAAATGGGATCAGGTGTCAAACAGGGATGTGGCATTGCCCTAACCTTATTTTCTACCTTCAGAGTTATGAATCTACATCTTGTTGACGGGAAGCTTTCCATCGGTGCAGAAATCATGTATCAGACAGATGGCCTTCAATCTCAGCAGACTGAAAGCGAAAAGTAAGGTAACAATAACTTCTGTTATAGAATTCCAATATGCTGATGACAATGTAATCTGCATTCATTCAGTGGAAGACCTACACGCCACCTTAAACACCTCTGTAGAAGCATATAGAAAGCTTGGCTTCTCACTGAAGATCAAGAAAACCAAAGTACTCTACCAGCAGGCACAAACCAACCCTTCTGCAATGCCACAGAAGTTGACAATGACACTGAAATACAACACTGTCTGAGATCTGTGAGCTCAGCATTTTTTCAAATGAAGCAGAGCGTGTTAGAGGATCAGGACACCTGTAGGGATACCATACGTGTGTTTATAAAGCTATTGCCCTTCCAACTCTATTGTATGTTTGCGAAATATGGATCATCCACAAATGTCACCCTCAACTTCTGCCCTCAAAAAATCCTGCAAATCTCTTGGAAAGACTGGTGGACAAGCAGCAGCATTCTGGAAGAAGCAAAGACCACTAGCACTGAAGTGACGATTCTCTGTCATTTACTTCGCTGGACTGGTCACATTGTCTGAATGCCAGATCACCATCTCTCAATGCAGTTACTTTACTCTCAGCTCAATAACAAAAAACTGAATGTCGGTGGATAACAAAATAGGTTTAAAGATGGGTTCAAGCCAACTTAAAAATGTGGTATAAACTAAGGGAATTCCTGGAACTCAAGCGTTGTAACTGGAGATCAGCTGCTATCAATGGTGCTATGGATTTTGAAGAGGCACAAATACAGGGCAAGAGGAAGAAATGTGACGAGGGAAAGGAATGTCAAGCAAATCCTTGTCGTGGCCTCCTTACATCTGGAAATCTACAACTTCAATGTGAAAGACCATGTGTATCCAGAATAGGCTTTCACAGTCACTTACGGAACCACCACTAAGTCTCTACCCTTGAAAGACAATCATACTTGGCGATAAGCGATCACCTATGATATGATAATTTTGATCATTCACACCCTTTAAATGTTTTAATAGATGTTAGAGAGAAAATAGTCATAGCTTGTGAGTAATGTGGTTCTGAATGTCTGGAGCCAGCTTCCACTTGTTTGTCAGCTTTAATTTTTTCTAGACAAGGATGACCCAGTCACAGCAGTCCATAAGATGGTAATCCTGTGATAGACTAGCATGATATAGTCTATATGGGGCTGCCCTTGATGACTCTGAACTTATGGCTAGTCCAAAAGACAGTTACAAAATACCTAATTAAAGTATTATACAGAGCAAGTCAATATATTTGCACTGATTGCCACTACACTTCCAGTCTGAATTCGATATGGTGACATAGAAAGCCTTACACAGCTTGGGATGTTGATACCTGAAGGAATGCCTCATCCTGTATCTGCTTGCTCAAGCATTGAGGTCATGCCGGAGGTGCCCTTCTATGTCTCCCATTATACAGTATGGAAGGACATGGTCAGAGGGCCTTCTCTGCTATGGTGATCCATGCGTGGAATGCTCCCCCCCCCCCCTTTGAGGACCGTTCAGGACCAATTCTGGTTTAATTCCATATTAAAAAGTGGATTCACAGAATACTTAGGAACTTAGTCTATCTTTTAAAATATGAACATGTACATGGTTTTAAACTGTTTTAATCTTTTAAGCTGTTTTAACCTGTGAAATTATTTAGTATGCTTTTTGTCAAGGACAGACGCCAGCCAATGGATGATAATACAGTTTATTGTATAAACAACTCAAAAAAGCTCTTAAAACAAACACAGGAGCTTGCAACACTTAAACTTCAGTGTGAAACAGACATTTAAACTGAAAAAACTCCAAAAAAATCAAACTGGAAAATAATCCGGATTATCCAGAGATATAATCCAGATTAAAACAAAACTGCTTAGATTCAGTACAAAGTTGCAGGACAAAATGGAGAAGGCAAAACAAACTACGGGCCAAGTTCCCAGGGAACCAAAATAAACAGAATCCCAACTGGGTACAAAACAGAGTTCAAAGATTCAAAACAAACAGCGTCCCAAACCAGGATGAACTTTGCCACCGGAAGCAGCACAAACCACCCAGTGCCAAAAACAAGTAACAAAGAGCAAAGAGTTACTGCAGGGTCAGAAGCCAAGTCAAGGACCCATGACAGAGCGTAACTGCAGAACCAGGAGTCAAGCCGGAATTGGGAGCGGAGCGTTACTTCAGGGTCAGGAACAAAGCCAGCGGTCGGTAACGGAGAGTAGTTACAAGATTGAGAACGAAGCCAAGCCAGAATAGGGAGTGAACGATGTCCAGTCCAAGGTCCAAGATGAGGTCGTCACAGCAAAGTCCTCGTCAATGGGTTGACACAAGTAGCCAAAATGACGGAGGCAAACTAATGCAGACAGTAATCACAATGCAGTCTAAAGAAAACCCACACAGTTCCAACCCGCGTCGTAGAAGTAACCCAGAATAAACTTACGTCGGTTGCACAGTGTCAAGCCAGTCTTCAGGAACACGAACACGAAACCCAATGGTACCCAACAACCAACTTGCCACACGCAAGGGCCCAATGGCCAAATGCCCACAATTTATTTACAATTCGTCTTCATAACTTGAGCTGGGCACCGCCCTTCCCACAGGTTGTTCCCATTCCTCATCTGAGCTGAAACCACCCTGCCGACGCCCAGCCCTACCCTCAGCTGTGGAACTATCCCCATTCCTCCAATTAGACCACCTTGGGTCCGATCCTGAAGGACCCCACGTTTCCTCAGCGTCCCCATCACCAGTGAGCCCAGTCTCCCCATCACAATCCTCTGGAGCGCGTGTCCACTCCATGCCATCCTCGTGCCACACCCCCAACATCCATTTCAAGCCCCTCATCCCCTTCAAAACCCTCAAATGAATGAATCCTCATCTGTTGATTCCTCAAATATCTCTTTAAGCCTCTTTCTCTGTAACTCCTCAAATGAGTCTTGCTCCAGAGGAGTCTTTCTTCTCTTCCTGCTACTATCAGTAGTATCACTGACCCCAGAAGGCTCATTCACAACACTTTTGGTTTGTTTAACTTATTTTTATTGCTTTGGTGAAACCTGATTTGTTTTAAATCTAAAAGCCCATGATATACTGCAATGTATTTTTGAAAAAAACCAAATTAAACATATATGTTTAATGAAATGGTGGGTAAATATTAATTAAATGAATCAGATGATGGAGAAAAACCTTTATCCATTGTTTGGTAATACAGTGTTCCCTCATTACTTTGCGGTTCGCTTTTCGTGCCCTCACTGTTTTGCGGTTTTTTAATAAACACTAAAATAATAGTATAAATCATAAAATAATATTATAAATCCCTCTTTCTACTTCCTTCCTAAGGATAAGCCTAAGGAAGGAAGGAAGAAAGGAGAAACCCGAAGGGAGAGAAAAGGAGCTTTGCTTTCACCTCACAAGGCATGCACATGCTTGACAGGCGAGGAGGGGACAGAGACGTTACTTGCCAGTGAGATGGTAAACAACACAAATATAGCATCCCTACTTTGCAGATTTTCACTTTTCGCGGGTGGTCCTAAAACGTAACCCCCATAATAAGTGAGGGAACACTGTACCAGAGAAAGAAGCAACAGGCAATATCATATTTCCTTCAAGAAGCTAAATGGACACTGTGCTTAATAGCCACATTTGCAATTTAAAGCCTTGAGCTATGATGCAAAACTGAATGATAGTCCCTGCTGTGGTGAGTCTTCCTTTTTCTAGCAAGGCTTTAGAAAATGGTAATCAGACAAGAATAGAATTCTGTTGTTGAAGAAGAGAAGACAGTTCCCACCCTTAGGGTTACCTACCCCTTGAAGCTTAATAGGCAGAGCCAGGTGGATCCATCTTGGGAAGGTTTATAGTGTCACCAGAGTAAACAAGATAAGCCTACAAATCCTGCAATTTGCACCACAGGGAAAAATAACTAACATTATTGGGACTAGAAACTAATGTATACATATACTGATCCAGCAAGAAATAAATAATATTTGCAAAGGCAGTTAGAAGGATTGCGTGCCATGAGGCTTTATCTACCTACTTTATCTCCCATAGTTCAGGTATGGGAAAACCCAGGCCCGCGGGCCAGATGCAGGCTCTTGCCTATAGCCCCGCCCCCAGTTCACAACCCCAGCCCTCCCAGTCACATGCATGTCAAGCCTCCCGAAAGTCTTACACAGCTGCATGCCAAGCCTCCTCTTCACAAGAGTACATGGCAGGCCACCATGGCCTCCTGCAAAGAGGAGAGTCCTGCAGGCACATGTGGCACATGAGAGCCCCTCGCAGCAACATGTGAACCTCCCTCCTGCTCCCACTGTCCCCTCGGTCTCCTTTCCTCACCTTGGCTCCCTCCCCCCCCCCCCCCCCCCCGCAATCTGGCCCGCCTGCCCAGGCTCGGCTTGGCATGCGTCCTCCTTTCAAAAATGTTTGCCCTTGCCTGATATAGCTGCTCAGCTAGATTGCAGACCTGTGGTAGGAATTGTGTGGCCCTGAAATACTTTTGGATTGTAATTTTTAGCAGCTCAAGCCAACATAGCCCAAGATGAGGATGCCTTGGACCTACAGTTGGAAGGCTACTCAATTCTCACCCCTGTTCTAGACTATAGAAGAGTGCTTTCCAAAGTGGGAGATATTGCCCCCTTGGCAATATCCAGGGGGTCAGTAGTAGCCTGGGATGCACTGGCGGGGTATTAAATAGAAGTGATGGGGTGGTTGAAGCATAAATAAAGAACAGAATCTTGAAAAACTATTCTTACATGTTTTATCTTTTGTGTAACACAGAGTTAAAGTCACAGTGATTATTTTATTTTCTACATGAACACACAAAATGCAAGTTATAACCTTCAAGTCCACTGACAGATCTTAACAAGCAAGGGTCGGCAGGCAAGCATGTCATGTACTGTCGGTAACCACAGCATGCATCAGCAGGAATATGTGTGTGACTTGTACAATACTATTAAAAGGTGACATGCATGAAATATAATTCAGATTGTTACTGACCTGTATGACAAGCAGTTAATAATAGTCTAAGGGCAATAAGTATTTAATTTTTTTTAATTCATGTTGCTGACAAAAAATAGAGCTGAACATTAATAAACGGATAGGAGAGCACAAGGTTCCTCCTTCTCATTTAGGATTTTAATGTTATTCATAATTTTTATGTTAATATTATCCTTGAATATTATCCATGAATGTAACTATGGTTGATTTTAATAAAGAATTTTAAAATTTCAAGTGTCAAGGTGTCTTATTTACAACAACTTCATGTTGTAGGATGTAGGTAGAAACACAGGCACATACAAGAATGTAAATTTCCCATTATATTTCTGTTTGTTCGCTTGAGAAAGGTAGATTTCCAGGGGGACGCTGAGTAATTTTTTTTCTGAAAAGAAGGTGGTAGGCCAAATAAGTTTGTGAACCTCTGCTCTTGAAGAATGGGCTGAATTTACTGTACATATGTTAATATCCTCCAACATGCTTTTAGAAAAGGAATGTTCATGTATCTGTGGGTAAAAGATACACCAGGAACCTTGAAAAATAACGGAGACATGATAATTCTGTAAGGGGGGGGGGAGGACTAGAATGGTCTGAGGTTACTGTTTTTGGGGAGAATACAGCCTCCCTCCTATGTGAAAGGGGGGGGGGGTCTGCCAGAGCACTACTTATTAGCTCCTGGCTTCTCCCTTACAGCAAGAACCTCCGTTGTTAATGGGAGGCAAAATGGTTGCATGCACACTTGGCACGTGCAGAACAAGGCCACCACTGAGGTCATGGGCTTCTTTCCTCTTTTTCAGGGCTTCCTGTAGAATCAGGAGAAAGGCATCATTGTGAGAGCCCTTTGACCTCAAACTGCTGAGCATTTACTAGGTCTGGAAGGAAGGGCTAGGTGGACTGTGTGTGTGTCCTTAACATTTCCATGATTTTTCACTCTCTGCAGGCTGTAGAGCCAACCCTTTCATGATCCTTTCTACTGATCCTTCTTTGAAAGGGATGATAAAAAGAAAGAAGCCTAACTAACACTGATAAAGAACATGTAAATGTCTGGATGGTTTGAAAAGAAAATGTTCAGCAAGGTCTTATGGAGCTTTGCAAGAGGCTTAGTTAACTGGCTGTAAGGAAGGCTAGAGAGTGGACCTTCCTTCAGAGGAGCCTCATTCAGCAATCTGACCTTTCCTGCTGCGAAAGGGTTAGCTGAAGAGTAAGGACAATATGTACTTCGGTATCCTTCAAAGAAATGTATTCCACCACCAGAAGCCTTTCTCTCATTTATTTGAGTTGAGGCACATGGAACTGCTGGCCTTCATTCATTGCTTACTACAGCCATGCCTTGCGGTTACCTAAATGAAATAGACTGAATTCACAATTTGCTTCTTTTGTAAAGGAAGCCTTTCTGCTCCCTCCAATTCTATTAAATGCTACTATGAAAATTATACGTAACCTCAATCAAACCTACTTTTTGATTAAAAGAAACTTTTCAAACCCTTAGATATCTTTATTTGGAGAAAATAGGTATTCTTATGGCAAACAAACAAAAAACAAAAGCCCATGGACTCAAATGACCCTGCTATTTTAGGCAGCTCCTTCAGATACAACTATTCAAATTCACCCAGCCATAACAAGCACAGAGTTTCTCAATCACGAAGCTTTCCTTGTTTCATGTTTATTCCACTTCTTTGATGTACTGATCCCTTACTGAGCAAAGCAGAGCACTTTTGCATAATATTATGGGTAGAATTTGACTTGTACTCCCAAAGAGAAATGCTCTTGGACAGAAGCGTATCATGCAAGGACACTGGCAAACTGCGCGGGGCTAGGAAATGAGAAAGCTGGCAGAATATATTCAATGTCTAGATGGTGCATTGCGATAGAAATCAAAAGGGATCTTGAAATTATCCCTCACATAATAACCATTATTGGGTCTCTTGGAGATTGAGAAAAGGGTTGTGGTTCTCATCAGCTACCTCTTTCCTCCACTGATGTCATGGCTGTCAATTCGAAGTCTTTGCAGCATCTGGAAACAGAAGTTACTGGTCCCATTATTATGGTTGTTTGTATATACCTACTCATTTCATGTTTCTTTAGTTATTTTGAGCACAGTTATATCAACTTGGCATATATATGGCATATATATTATAGGGCAGCAGGATGTGAATTAAACATCTTCAGGTAAACAGTAATACAGGAAGCAGCCGACCCATAGAAGTTCTTAAATTAACTGATCCAAAAGTTGAATTAGCTTGGAAAATTGTTCTCTGAGACATGAATCTGATGATGGCCTCTCTTGAAAGTATTTGCCCTTCCCTAACCCACAGCATCTAGTCATTTTGCTATTTACTACAGTTCCACTCAACATACCTCTTCACTAACCCATAGTTTTCAGAGCTTTTCAGACTAACATGTCTCTGCCTTAAACACAGTCCATATCCTTCACATAGGGGTTAATTTGAGTGATATATGGAAGACCACGTTTAGCCAATTTTCAATTTGATTTGGCTTGCCAATTTTCCTTCAGTCCCCACATTTTTAGCATTGCAGTAACTGAAAATTTCAGGGAGGGGGAATCTTAACACACACACACACACACACACACACACAATTAAGGCATCCAGAGAAAAGGGGCAGGTGAAGTTACCAAGGGAATGCCAACACAACAATCAGAAAAGTCCTACGTTTGAGCTATTTTCAATATCTGCCTGCCTGCCTGTCTTTCTCTCTCTTTGTAGTGCTGTGAATTTGAGGACTGAAGGAAAATTTAATTTTGGAAAACAGAATTGTTATGTGGAGGCAATTATTACAGACTGAGAGCTAATTCAGTATATGGAAAAGCTACGTTCCTAGAGTCTAGTAAGTATATTTATTCCAAGCAGGGGTTTTCAACTAAGGTTTCCTAGAACACTAGGGTTCTACGAGAGGTTGCTAAAGGCTCTGTTAGAAGTTGACATTGACAGAGACCTGTTATTTTGAGCTGTAGGCATAATAATTTGTATGAAGGGGTTCCTTTAGATCTGAAAATTATTTCAAAAGTTCATCCAGGGTAGAAAGGTTGAGAAAAGCTGATTGAAAGTATAATGTAGGACGTCTGTATGTCGGACAGGATATTAAAAGTATACTCATTAGCTAGCTTCTGGGCATAAAGTCATTCAACTTAAGATAAATAGGTAAGACAGAAAATGGCTAATGCAAAAATAATAAACAAATGATCAACACACAATGAAACAATTAAAGAGGTGCACTGCATTTGTATGAAAAGGTTACATTTATATGATGGCTGATGCAATCTGCTGCTCTCATTTGTTGGCAGGCAGCCAAAATTGGGTGGAGAGACATTCTCGATGGAAGGGAAGATCATTACTGATGTTAATTGAGATTTGTTAGATCTGTCTCTGATTGAACAAATAGAGGTTGGAGCTCCCAACTTCCCAAAGCCAGATTGTTTATATAATTTCTAATTCAAATATTGCAGTCTAATTATCAATACAATGGGCTTATAGCATTATAAACTTTATGTACCATATAATTTATCTATTACATATGTAAGATGACACAATTAATTGCAATGCCTGTTCATTTAAATACAGAAGACATATAAAGATTCAGTTCCTTACAGCTGTTTAGTGAATGCTGCTAAGATACAAAGAAAATATTAATCAAGATGCTCACAGAATGTAAACTATATGATGTCTTACATGTAAAATAATGGATAAGCTATGTGCCTAGATGATAGAAAACCCATGTTTTTTCCCTGAGGGAGTGTACATATCTATACTATGTTTTATATTAATAACACGGTATAAATAAATGATAGAACCTTTTCAGTATCCCATGTTAAATGCCCAAGATTCCATTAATAAGAGTACTTAAGAGGAGTGCTGATGGTAAATTTACTTGTTTGGGTAATATTGATCATGAGTTGGGAGCTCAGGCTAACAGGTGAAGTACAAGCATTTTGAGGTGGTGTTTTGATCTTTCAGTTGTTACACATGGATCCACAAGAATAATCCCTACGGAATTTAACAGCAGTCTTTATCAGTGATCAAAATATTTAACATTGCTACTGTTCGCCTGAAGTGAGTCTACTGTCCTTGTCTGAGACCTTCAAATGTGTCTGGTTTAACATGGAGCACTAGTCATGTCCTGAAATGCTCTGAAAAATGGCAAATTAGGCAACTCACGAAGAATTTAAGTTACTTCAGACAAACCCCATTTCTACAGAGATATGCAAGAAAAAATGGGATGCAGCAAATTACATGATGTTTTGCATTTATTCTATGAAAACTGTTCTCTAGATGGAAAACTTGTATGTTTGAAGCAGATTTCAGGTTTCAAGTTTACAGAAAAAAAAGAGACAGTAACATTTTTAGATGAAGGAAATTGGCCAGGACAAGTATTTCCTTTGAAACAAAACAAAGGAAGCAAAGGTTACAGCATCCTGAGTTGTATTGTTTACACAGCATCTTCCCATCCATGGTTCTTACCAAATCCTAATCTAGTTCACCTATGGAAATTTAAGTGCACTAATACAAGCATGATTTGTAGCAATCTGACACAAGCACAAAACATCCAACTGATTTCCTTGCCAGGGGTCATAGAGTAATATCTCAGCTCAAAAGTCTGTCACACCACCGTTTGTCATGTGCTCAGTCCTTCAAGTTTGTCTACTGTACTTGTCTGAGCTCCTCAGATATGTCTGCTTAAGCATGCAGCACTGACCATGTCCTGAAATATCTTGTAGCAGGATTAGGTTATCAATGAAGAACAAAAAAGAGTGGAAGTGCATCTTTTAACAAAGTCTTTTACCCTAACTCCCACCCCAAATGTATTAGTTGACTAGAAACAATCCATTCTTAACTTCAGTTTCTTCAAAAAATAATGGAGGAGTTCTTCTTGAGGTGGCTGATCCCATACTAAAGGCATCATCATCATAGGCTATCACTCGTGGCCAAGTATGATTATCTTCCAAAGCTTAGGCTCTCACTAAACATTGAGAAAACTAAAGTGCTCCAGCAGCAGGTACCAACCAATCCCACTGCAATGCCAGAAATAGAGCTTAACAGTGTAACTCTCAAAAATATTGACCATGTCCACTACCTAGGCAGTCACCTCTCTACAAAAGTCGACATTGATGCTAAAATACAACACCGTCTGAAATCTGTGAACACAGCATTTTTTCGAATGAAGCAGAGAGTGTTTGAGGATTGGGACATCCATAGGGATAACATATGCATGTTTATAAAGCTATTGTCCTTCCAACTTTATTGTATGTCTGCGAAACATGGACCGTCTACAAGCTTCATTCCCGACTTCTGAAATAATTACAACAACTTTGCCTTTGAAAAATTCTGCCAATCTCTCGAGAAGACAGATGGACAAATGTTAGCGTTCTGGAAGAAGCCAAGACCACCAGTACTGAAGAGATGATTCTTTACCATTGATTTCACTGGACTGATCATGTTGTCCAAATGCCCAATCATGGTCTCCCAGAACAGTTACTTTATTCTAAGCTCAAGAATGGAAAATGGAATGTTGGTGGACAGTAAAAGAAATCTAAGTGTGAGCTTAAAGGTAACCTTTAAAAATGTGAAATAAACCCAGAGAACTGGGAAGCCCTGGCACTTGAGTGTTCTAACTGGAGGTTTGTGGTCTTTGAAAAGGCACACATTGAGGGCTAATGGGAGAAACGTGCCATGGGGAAGGCTCATCAAGTAAACCCTTGCATCTGGATGCAGAATAAGTCTCTGTAGTCACTCTACCCTTGAAAGATCATGATCAAATTACATCATAAGGAATATGCCCAACATGAAAACAAGACATTCTAACTGGAATGAATTCAGTTTCCTTTTCTTTGAGGGAGAAATCTCATTCCAGCATAACGCTGAACTACAGTGACAACAATAAAATAGGGTTGGGCAATTATAAGTCTAGAGCCGTGTTAGCTCCCCAGACACTCTGCACTAGGTTTTTTTTTTTTTAATCAAAACAATACCCTTCAAATTCCCATGAGAGAGTGTGCGGGCTTGCTTACCATGTTTCTGCCTTCCCAATGTCATTTGGGTTTTAGGAGAACAGTTGCAGCAACAGAAATAAATTTTGTGTTCATGATCTGTTTTAGAGAAAGGTCTCCCCTTAAGTCTAAAATTTTCTGAAAAGGATCAAATGTGTGATGAAATTGCTCCCATTACCCCAGAAGACATTTAGGGGCGATTTTTGACCCCTGGAAAAGCCTGCAAGCTGCATGTAGCCCCTGGTTTGCACACTGTGCACCTGAACACCAATTTCTCTATCATCTCTCTTTCAACATGTTTACAAGATCAGAAATGTTCAATTATGTCTTAATAACCTGTTGCTATATATCAGAATCCAGTCATTAATTATGTCAAAAACCAATGAAATCAAGGTCAAGCCTCAACTATACTTCAAAGTAGAAAGTGAGCAACTGTGGCACTTTAGATGTCTTGGGGTATCTCTTCTATCAGGTCCACACAATATACAACGAAGTCCGATGTAACCAAGCTAGGGAAGACATAGATTGCACTCCCCCACCCAAAAGAAAAAAGAAAAAAGAAAAAGAAAGAAAGAAGGCAGCATTGATGCATATTCTTGAGTAAGAAAAATAATACAACATGAAGCTGTATATTATGAAGCTAGTGTATTTCCCAAAACCACAGTTGACACTAAATATTGTAATAACAAGCTAACCAAAAAGGAAGTTACAGACTCCCATCAACTAGAGGATAAACCAAAAGACAAGAGGGAAGACTATGGACCTTTGTTTGTGTACATGACACTAAATCATAATTAAGTATTTCATTCAATCCAGCCACTATGTCTGTGATCCTGGACACTATGCAACTTTAGAATAAATGAATTCTTGATTATTTTTGTCCAATTATTTCTGTTCATTACCAGATGTTGCAGCTGAGATGTGAAGACGCGGCTTCTGCTTGCTTTTTTTAGTCCTTTATAGTTTTTAATGATGAATTTATTTATGTAATGATTTCTCTTTACAGACACTCCTGCATGAATTACATAATAAAAGGTCAGGAAGCAGGAAGAGAATCCATAGTCAAAATATGAAATAAGAAATCATTTTGATAAATAAAACCATAAAAACAACCAAAATACAAAATAACGTAATTTAGATATATGTACAAGTCTAGCTTGAGAGATGTAAATGAACCAGTACATAAATAATATCCTACTGATATCTGATAGAACATGAAATAAACAGAATTACTGACTGATTTTGGAATTTAGTTATAAAATATTGGCTAATTTTTTTAGCTTCTTTAAGCAACATTCTCCTAAACCTTTAATGAACAAGCCACCAAGAATTTGACCGTACAATCTTAAGTGACCATAATATTACAGTGGGGTGTATTTTTGTTAAGGGCTGACTGGGATGCTATTTACAGGTTTGGTTCTTTAACAGAAAGTCCCTCTTAACATATATTTCTAGGATTCAACTAAGTTTGCTCAGTTCACTCTTGTAAATGCTCAGTCATAGTAAAGGGATCAGCTATATGTTCAAAAGGTACTTGCATGCTCCGGCTCTCTTGTGATAGCACTTCTGAATGCAGTCTCACTCTCTATCCCACACATAGAGGTATTTATTTAAAACCTGTATATGACTCTTGAGACCAGGGTTTGGATTCCTGCTTAGTAATGGAAACCCAGTCAGTGACCTTGGGCAAGTCATGTGCTTAGCCTTAGACAAACCGCATCTGGACAACCAACAAACTCCCATGGTAAGGTTAACATAGGGTTGGCATAAATCAAAAACCATTTAAAAGCCCACAACAACTACCAAGAAACTCAAATAGCCTGAAAAAGAAGCTACTTAACTAGTGCCTATATCTTAACAAGTACTTGCAACATAAAACGCAAACAAGGAAACAAAGACTGTGTTCCTTACAGCACCCGATCACAAAAGTCAGTAAATTTGAACATTAAAAAAGAGAGAGACAAGAGAGAGAAAGAGAAAAATAATTTAAAACTCCAAAAATCTCATCAGATAGTGTCTTGCCAATAGTAGACTTACCAGGCCGCAAGACTCTAATCTCCAACAGGTTAGAGGTTCTGTCTGCTAGTCGTGTCCAGCTGCTGTTGTAGTTCTTCCTCCAGAGCTCTGCCACACACTGGTACTTGCCTGCTTCTGTGTCACTGGCCCTACTGATGCTCAGGCGCACGTTATTGCTGGACTCCGATTTCTCAATGGCAGTCCGGGTACGGAACCCAGTGTACCTGTCACCCCACTGAACACCTCCATCCCGAGTGAAGGTAACCAGATCGTGAAACTCAGTGCTGCCAGCTGGTTGAAAACGCCAGGTCACAGACACTGGAACCCATGATGGGTAATGTGGCTTGATGATGCATTGCAAATCAAATGATTCATTGTAAGTCACTCCAGGTGTACGGGAGATGGCTGTAACTGCAAAGCCAGCATCTGCCATTAAAAAAGAAAAGAAACAGACACAGTAAGGGAAGATGTTCACAATTTAAATGAACTTATGTAGTCACCGTAAGAAAGTTGTTTCCTAACTGCAAAATTGAACCATTGGACACAAAATAGGACAAATGACTTTAATGTGTGTTGGATTTTAATGTTTCATAATCTATTGCTGGTATTGTTGTTTTTATGATGACATTATTGCTCTTACTATCATATTCGGGTGTACAGTACCCTGGCTGTTTTTCATAAGGTAACTATAAAATACTAAGGATAAATAGTTGCGTGGTATAGGGAGATCATGTTTCATGTAGTGAACAGCAGTTTGCTCGATTCTTCATGGTCCTCATAATTTTACACTCTAAGAACAAGACAGCACACATTTATAACAAGACTGCAACTGCCTGAGTCAGGGTTTGGGTCTGGGTCATTGAATTCCACTGCTATGAAGACAACAGATGAAATCAGTGCATGCAAGCGCAATGCAAGTCGACTTTGACTTATGACAACTTCATGAATGAGAAACCTCCAAACCATTCTATCACCAATAGCCTTGCTCAGGCAGGTCTTACAGACTCAGAATCATGGTTTAAATTGTGTTTATCCACCTGGAATACAGTTTTCCTATTTTCCTTTTGGAGCCACAGTGTGAAATTGCAAATACTGCAAAAATTACATGATCTCCCTGCTAGAAAACACAACATAAAGCTACTGAGAGAACTACATTGCTGTCCTACCCTTCTATGTACTTAGAGGCCAAGTGACCGTTCAATTTGTCTGACCCTCTTGGCCCACTGTTAAAGTAGTTGCTTGTGTTGTTCAAAAAGACTCTACCTCTTGAACGAAAGAAGATTTTAATTAACAATGCCAGGCAGCTGGGACATTAATTGCAACAAGCAGATTAGCTTTTGCCTTTCCTCAGAGCTGCTACCGCAATCTCGGCACACTTACAGCAAGGGGCTCAGGGCTTCTAATCATCAAAGGACGTCACGATGGCAGAGCTCCGGCCCATGTAATTACAGTAAAAACAGGTCAATCTTTGGGATTAAAGCCTTTTCGAAATGTGTTTAATGATTATGCAGGAGAAGAGGAAGAGACTAAGGGAGGGCAAAGAGTAAGCATTCTCCCTCTACATTGAGAGTTAAATTTCTGTATGATGTAATCTCTGACCTTACCTGCTTTAAACACAACTCTTGGAGGCTTTTGTTTTGGTACCGCAGAATATGGACACAAGTCCCCCCTAGACAGAACTGAATTTGAAAAGTTCATGCCAAAATTACATCCTAAACAATTCTCTCCCTGCATGTAAGCAAACATATACAAAGCTCCACTTGGAAACTGGAAGTCAGATGAATGAATGGTGGCTGCCCAATGGTCTCTGGTAAAGTTTTAGCTGCTTTCAATAAACAAGCTGCTCTTACAATTCTATAATACTCTAAGGCTCTCCCCTCCTTACCAATGGATCTCTACATTGTTCTAAACTAGTTTGCCTTATATTTCATTTAATCCTGCTTTGATATGATAACTTATGTTTTTAGCTGTATCTTTTTAGAAATCAATCATGTTATGAACTAGTAACAGAAAAAGATGAGGAACAAAGTAACATCCCAATTTCTTGTTCTACACTTTTAGTAATACTCAACAGCACAGTGCTTGCTGGCTTCCTTGAGGAATTTTCTAGCAGAACGAGAAAGCTTTTGAAGTTGCTAAGGTTCTTATTTAACTTTTTATATACCCTTCTCTCTGCTCAAGAAGCTCAGAGGAGCTGACACATAGTTTCTCGATAGTCTTACAGAGAGGCAGCTTACAGTACCAGACTTACTTCAAACATGCATTTTAACAGCCCAATTATATCTTTACAGTCTCCTTTACTGTGGGATGCGGCCTTCAGGCATATGAATCGGATCTAAATGCAGGGGAAACCCAATTTCTTCCTTTTCTTTCAAAGAAACTGCAGAGCATAATGTAACAGCATGCAGATCATTAAGTTCTGTCTTCCACTGCCTGATTCTAATACAGTTGTCCCTACACACTGGCAGGTTAAGCATCTATGGATCTGGCTACCCATTAATTACTGCATGTGCTGCTGCCTCCGTTGCTGGAGGGATTTCAACAACACAACTGTTGCTTGGAGGAAATCAAACTGGCGGGGTGTTTAGCTCCAGCCTTGTGCACTTTCCTTTGCTCAGTCACACGGGAGAAAGAGGATAGGATGGGAGGAGGAAAGATGCACACATTTACTCCCTTGCATGGACGGAAGAAAAACATGCATGTTTCTCATCCATGCAGGTGGCGGAGAAGAGAATGGATGTGTGTCTTCTTTCTCCTGTTTCCACATTCCATCCCTTTTCCTCCCACATGAGTGAGTGCATGAGGACATGCAAGGGTGGTCAGCCACAGACACTCTTCCAGTACAGGTACTTTTTAACATGTTAATTACTATTTGGAGAGGGGGCGCACCACTTTTTGCAAATGTCCTGCACTCCTAAGCCCTGCAGAAGTGAAGGTCTTACTGTTCTATTTTGCTATGGATTTTTTGTGTCATACTGCCCTCCTATATTCCATCCAAACTAATGTATACTAGAGACAGACTGCAATTTCTTGGGCAACATGTGCTTTTTATGCAGGATCCTCCCTTCTGGCTCACATGGGATCTTATCTCAAAGGGCCAACATATTTTGCTGTCCTGAGAATGCATAATTTGCTCTAATCCCTGGTGATTCTAATACTTTGGGGAATGAATAGGGTCTTGTCTCAGAAGGGCTTTGCAGCTGCTCTAAACAACTGAGACTTCTTGCTCTTTCCATATTAGTGAAAATGCTAGTCTAAGACCAGAGATATTAATTCCCCCCTTTTGCAGACCACTATGTCTGGGATGTCTATAATAGGCACAAATAAGGGACATTTGAGACAAACAGAGATGTGTGCCACTTGTTTACTTATTCTAGTGGTTGCTTGAGTTCCCAACTACTAACTCTTGACAATTGATCCTCACTTGGAAGGGCCTCCTCTACATCTACACTACAGATATAAAAGAAACATGCATTTAGGAACTAAGTTACTTTCACATGTATAAGAAAAACATGAACTAGAAATATATGCCCATCAGAAAACAATCAATTTTGTTTTGCAATGAATTGGGTTGAGCTTTGGGTGCACTTTTGTGAAAGGTCAGTGAACACAATACATTGATTTCACTGGGATCTAATTTCATCTTGGATTCAACCTCATATTCTTATAAATTCTCTAGCTGGCGATCAAGAAAAACAAAACAAAAAACAATAAGCCTAGTATAAAGATCAGAACAAGCAGTTAATTCTGCAACCCCAATCTAAAACAAATATGCTGATGTCCCTTTTCCAAATCAGACTAGGCAAGGGATGGCAATGCATATTTCAGAAAGATACAGGAGATATAGCCAGAGATATGGAGTAGAATATTGTTTTGGAAAAAAATTGAGATGCTCTATTTTTCCACTCCAATTTTTCCATGACATATACCATATAGCATTTAAGACAAAATATGCTAAATACAATAAATATTTAGGGTACTGGAAATGTACTGTGTATTTTATGGAAAATACACAGTTTTACATTTCCTCAGAATGCCAATACTATTTGTTGTAGCAGGTTTTGCTTCAGAGTTGATTGGCTTAAAATATCTACTTCAGTCAATCTAGAGATAATTATGGAACACATTTAATCCAACAGAACTCCAGATATCACTGATAACTATATATCTTAATGTAGGGGTAAGGCAGGTTGCCAGTATTTCTCAATATCCATTAAAGTGATTTGTGGCAGTTTTGTAAACTCCAAAAATCAAATCAGGATAACGCAATAAAAATGACAAATTCTTAATCTGCAGTTTTATTCCATAAGAGGAGTGTGAAGAATAGGCTAAAATTGTAGCCCAAACAAGTCCTTTGCAAGCAATTCCAAACTTCCAAGTCTCCCACCTCATGTTTTTACATCATTTGCTCAAAAAATGTCCCCAAACTCCACCTGGAGCCCAAAATGTACTGAAGCAGCTGCAAAAAACAGGAAGCAAGAAACAAGAAGTCACTTTTGGGTAGCAGGTTCAGTAAAACAATGCAATCAAGTGGTCCAGAGAAATTGTGTAAATTGACCCCCAATGCAGCTGCCTTCAAAAATACAACACATACAATGGTCAATAAGTTTTTTCTGAACTCATCAAGTAGAGAACTCTTTTCGAGTTCTATCAAAAGCTATGCAATGATAATTGCTATGTCACAGCCAATGTATCAAGTTTTTTCAAGTCTTTTTATCTTCCACTAAAGACAACTTCCAGATAGCTTAGATAACTCGTATCCTCCTTCCAGAACAGGACTACAAGTGTACATTGGTCTGAAGCAAAAATCATAAAGCATCAATAAAAAACTTTCTGGCAAGAACTTAGAAACTTGAGGAAAAACACCTCCTTTAGAAGGTTACAGTGGCTTCACTTTCCAAACAAGATGCAACACTCAGCTTGAAATTTTGTCTCTCCAAATTTACAGTTTTTCAACAAAGAAAGCTATGGTGGGCGTAGCTCTGGAAGGCAATCATGTACCATCTAAGACATTTACACTGAAAGACAGAACAGCCAGAAGAAGAGATAAAGCAACCTGTTGCCCTAGGAAAGGACTAGAAAGTGATTCAGAAAAAAATACTCAGGAGTCATGGTGTGCTTTAGGAATGGGGTCATGGAAAGTGGCACTGCAAAAGCCTCTTGTTGACCAATTCCTTTGGCTAAAATCCAGCAAGGAAAATTATTCTGCATGTCAAAGATAAGCTCTGGCTCTAATATGTTCTGAGTCATGACTCAGTTCTCAAAATGGTCCCAGGTACAGGGACCATCTGCATTATCCTTCATCTTCTCTGCACTAGATGATAAACAATCTCTTTAACTGGAGATGAAAAGGACTTGGGACCATCTGCATGTAAAGAATCCACTGTAATACTAAGCGATAGCTTCTATCTAATCAGTATGTGCTACTATGTCACCAGACTATGATTCGCATTCTCACAATTAACGAGAAAAGTGTGGATGGGTGAAGACAAAGAAGGTAGCATCAGTTCTTTTTTCCTCTTAATTCTGGGTTCATCTTAGGCTTAGTTCCCAAATAGATATGTGCAGATATGAGGAAAGTGCAAGCAAAGCAGTACAAAGGCAACAAGGCTCCTCTATATCCATAGTCAACAACCACTAAACTATATTTAATTACTTCTCCTATCAAGGCAGTGATGTCAAATAAACTGAAGATGGGGAGTATCTACAGGCTATGCAAAAGCACTATGCTTGCCATTATTACATAAATTTAACAGCACTCTGTACACTCACCCAGTGCAGTGATGGATACCGTAGAGCCATTATGCCGCTCCCCAATCATCTGCCACTCCCCATCAAGCCTACGAGTCCACTCTGTGATACGACACTCGTAATGGCCCTCATCTGCCTTGAGGCTGTTGAAGATTTCTAGTGTGAAGGACCCAGGCCGTATCTGCTCCATTTGGATCCCACCGTAGCTACTGCGCTCAGCGTAAGAGGGCCCAGGGCGAAGGGTGCCATCCCGGTCAAGTTGCACAATGTCACTGCGACGGTTCTGCTTGTCCACAAGTTGCCAAGTGACAGAGAGTCTGTTCTGGGGTCTAAACCCTGTGCGGACACTGCAACCAAACCGAAGGCTCTCCCCTTCTAGAACGCTCGTGGCATTGTTGGACACATCCACTGAAATATTGGTCTCTGCAGTAAAGGAGTGAATATGTGATTATAAAAATGGCTGCAGTGGCCAGTTCACACATACATCCTGTTAGTTACTCTTTTTCACATTTTCAATATGCTCAGGCTTGAGGGTTATATGGAGGGAACAGATGATACTAGCTGGCAGTAAATGGATGCACACATTAAATAATTTAACTGATTATTCCAGTTCCAAATAGTGCCACTACAATAGCAAAAATAGTTTTCCAAGAGGACCTCAGAATCCTTGGATAACATATTTTGCTCCCCATCGCTAAGATCTGCCGGGGAGGCCCTCTCCTCGATCCCACCTCCGTCTCAAACGCGGTTGGTGGAGATGAGAGGGAGAATCTTCTGGGTGGTGGCTCCCCAGCTTTGAAATGCCCTCTCCAAAGAGATTAGGGTAGCCCCTACTCTTCAAGTTTTCCAGAAACTCCTTTGACCATGTTTAATGATTATGGCCTTAATCACTACATTCGAGGACTTAGTGATTTGCTTCACTTCTGCACTTTATGAGGTTGATATTGTATACAGTTGCTATTTTCATAGCCTGCTGGGTTTTATAAATCCTTTCAAATTATTAGGGGTTTTATTCCTCTTTTTAGTGAACCAGGTTAATGTTATTGTTAATTTGTATCTTTTTGTATATTGTTGCATTTGTATATTGAGTGCTTTCTGTGAGCTGACCTGAGTCCCTTCGAGGAAATGGTAGCAGGATGCAAATAAAGCTGCATTATTATTATTATTATTATTATTATTATTATTATTATTATTATTATTATTATTACCATCATCATCATCATCATCATCATCTTCTCATCTCCCAGGCTACAGGTCTGTGAAAACCCAGGAAATATCACCTGGAGAACCATGTCAAATGAGGTTTTTAAATTTGTTAATGTTGTATACAGACTGCATTTCACCATAAAAAGATAACAAAATGCTCCACAACATACAGTAAGAGCAGTTAAAATGGACATCAACATTTTAAAACTTCAGTAAAGCTAATTTTAAAAAACCCTTTCCAAAATTGCTTTCCAAAATTGCCTAGGACTAGGCATATTTTTACTATCAAGCAGGAAAAACTGTAGCAGGTGACCATCTCATGGAAAGGTCACTGCACAATGTGAAGGTCACCAGAGAAAAGATCCCCTTCTGAAGTTAAACATTTGTACTAGTTCTGTAGTTTCTACATAGTTGACTGGAGCTGGTTGGTCCAAACTGATTGGACTTTCCTAACAGCCCTTAAACTTCACTGACTGCTTACGTATAATTCAAAACTTTGGTAATTTTATTTTAAGGCCTTAAAACTTGAGATCAGGGATCATGGGTGCTAGTTGCAACATTTTCTGTAATGTATAATACAGTATTTTTTTATAGAAAGCTTTCCACTTTTCCATTTAGCAATGTAAAAAAAAAAGGCTAGTTCAGATGTACTGATTAAGGATAGCATAAAAAATTACAATGAATTATTTTCTGGCAATCACCCATCAGTCCTTGTTCTCTGTAAAAACAGCTACTTGAATTTGACTGTATGCTGAGTTCCTCTTCTGCCGTGGTTCTCAACCTGGGGTCCCCAGACGTTTTTGGCCTTCAACTCCCAGAAATCCTAACAGCTGGTAAACTGGCTGGGATTTCTGGGAATTGTAGGCCAAAAACATCTGGGGACCTCAGGTTGAGACCCACTGCTCTTCTGAGACCATCCTTTGGAGATGTGGGAGAAGGACAGGTTGCTTACCTGTAACCATGTTTCTTCGAGTGTACTCTGGAGCCCGTGCAGGTGCAGTATCTCCATTAGTGTGCATTCACAGAGTACGCGAAGAAAAAAAATAATACAAACCAGGTCTTTTCCATTATGGCACCCCTCCCAAGAGGGGAGGTCGCACTGCACATTTCTTTAGGTATCTGTGTTGCCAGGCAAAGCTTGTTCATTTGCTCAGTTCCTTCTCAATATTATATGAGCTGGACCAGCTCTATATTACTCTGCCATTTTATTCTGGGTTTTGTAATTGTATTCTAATTGTTTTAATTACTATTATACACATGTATTCCCTCACTCCTAAACTGTATTTTAGAAACCATGATGGATCATATTGCTATCAATTAATAGTTTGGCAACAAACTGCCTCTTCTGAAGAGATGAGAACAAGAATGTACATTTTGCATGTACATCTTCAGCTACCTTCGTTTTTATTCAATAAATCTATATTTTATGCCAGTTCAGATAACACTAATGAATAGCTTTTTAAAACATAATGGTGTAGGAAGAGAGCATCGGAAAGTAGAAATGGACTGAAAGGTTAATTCTGATTAATACAAAGCCAAGCCCCATGAATCTGGGAGTGTATGAGATCTAGCAATGAAGAAAGGACAATAGTTCAGAATAGTTCCTTTTTAAACAAAATCAATCATTGGATCCAACCAAGGTGACAGCAATAAAGCTAGAATTATGGGGCAATAATATAAAGCTGATTTGCATAAATCTTTACTTTTGGCAGGCCCATGGGCAAAGACAGGCAGTGTTTTCATAACAGCTTCACTATCTCAATCCATATTGGTAAGTATAGTCTTATCTCACAATGACTGTATTTACTACAAGTAGAAAGCTCTGATCCTCTAGGTGTTTTTGGACTTCAAATCCCAGAAGCCCCAGACAGAACAGCTAATGTGTTAAAGGAGTTACAGTACAAAATATCTGGAGGACCAAAGAATCCTCACTCCTGTCATAAGGATTACTTCCTCTCCCAAGAATTCTCTGTCCCTTTAAGACAAGCTGGAGAGATCTTGTTGAATATCCCTACAACTGGAGAGTTAAGAAGGAGTGACTGGAACCAACTGCTTAAATGACTCAAGTCAGCTGCTGTGAGTCTTAGAATAGTATGGTTTCCAACAAGGAAAGTCTGGAAAGGCTTTTTCTTTTGAGGTGGGGGTCTATAGCTCCCTAACCAGCATGGATACTTAGTTCCTCATAAATCTAAATTGTAGGCAAGGAGACTAATTTTGTGACAGCTCTAGCTCCCAAAAAGGGCATAAATTTACTAGGTTCTTTTGGAAGGATCACTGAACCAAGTCACAGTATCAGAAATCACTTAGTGTTTAACACTGTTTTTGTAAGTTAATTTCCTCTTAGGAGAAATAAATGCTGAAAAGGTGGATATGAGGGAATTAATAGTTGCGCAATTTGCTGGAGCAACTTTTCTTTATTTCAAATGAGATCAAGTTCCATGCTTTGCAACCTGATTTTCTGGTATTCTTGTTATTGTTTGCATTCTTCTGGGAGTTATTTCTCTTCACCCCCGCCTCCACTTCTGGAACTAGTAAGATTTGATTTTGTTTTATTATTATTTTAAGGCCCGTGTTTGTACGAATGTAATATCTGTCTAATTCTATTTCAGCCTCTATGTGTCTGGTGTGCATGGTGAAACAGCGGCACACACACACACACACACACACACACACACTGTTACAGTTTGGATCACTGAGGCATTGCATGAAAAAAGCTTTTGTTGCCTCTAAAGCAGTGGTTCTCAACATGGGGTCCCCAGATGTTTTTGGCTTTCAACATCCAGAAATCGTAATAGCTGGTAAACTGGCTGGAATTTCTGGGTGTTGTAGGCCAAAATAATCTGGAGACGCCAGACTGAGAACTACTGCTCTAAATTGTTTTTGGTAGGACAGTGGAAAGAGGAGTAGAGAGTTCTGTTCCCTCTGAAACAGTCTCAAATCAGCTGGTTTCTAGATAGTTGTGTGTGCCCTCAAGTCATTTTTGATCTATGGTAACCCAGCCTAAGGCAACCATTTCCACAGGTGTTTCTTGGCAATATTTTCCCAGAAGAGCTTTGCTATTGCCTTGTTTTGAGTCAGAGAGAGTGTGACTGGCCCAAGATCATCCAGTAGATTTCATGGTTGAACTGGAATTAAAATCCTAGTCTATGAAATCATAGTCGAATGCTCAAACCACTAGACCAATTTAACAGGATTCCTCTTGTCAGACGGCTCTACCTTTTTGCTTTCATAAGTTATTCAATTAAAAAAAGACTTGTAAAGTTAGAGAAAGTAATTGATACACCATCATAACAGAGCATTAAAAAAACAACTCAGGTGATGTTATGGTTGAGCCTTCTGGCTCCGATACTAGGAGACGGGGTCGTAAGACTCCTCGTGAGTCAGACTCTTTTGAGGAGCGTGAAAGGAAACGGCTCCGGGACTTATTTGCAGAACCAACAGATGAGGACTCTTTTGAGGGTTTTACCGAGGGAATGGAGGAAGAAATGGTCAGCTCGGAGGAGGATGACATGGAGTGGACTCGTGTGAGGGAGGATTTGGGTGTCACCGGCAATGAAAGCATGGGAGGTGATTGGCGGGTTGCAGGATCAGACCCATGGACGGGCTGGAGGGATGGAGCGGGATCCACAGCTGGGGATGCTGTGGGGCGTAGTCAAAGGTGTTTTAGCTCTGATGAGGATGATGATGATGAGGCACCTGGGATTAGGATGGCAGCTGACAGCGATGATGAGCTTGAACTGGGATAAAATGGGGTTTAGGATCAATGTCTAATTGCGTTGGGCAAGGTAATCTGGACGAACGCTTGGGCTCTTGTTGGGGAACTTCCTGAAGACGGGTGTGATTCGTTGCTGGATACGTAAGTTACTAAGGACACTGGGCATAGACGGCGGGAGGTACTGTGTGGGGTTTTTCTGTGCAACTTGTGTTTAATCTTAATAGCTTGGACCTCCGTCGTCTTTTTGACGGACATTAATTACCTACTCTGGATTGACGCTGGACTGACTGACTTCGACCCCGGATTATCCCTTCTGTGGCTATCGGTGGGACTTGTGGAATTCTAGACGTCTGCACTTGGCTTTCGACCTTGGACCGGATTGAGACCCTGCTGACTGCCGTTACCCTGATTGATGTGCCTGGACCCGGATTTCGCTCGTTGCACGGAGGAGTAAACAGCCTGATTTACTCATCTGTAGCTTTTGAGTAGCAGAGAGGAATCTGCTGCCAATTTATTGTGTTCATTCTGACCTTCTGTTAATCCTCTTTTGTTTGCTAAATTTGCAGGCTGAAGTAAGCACTTTTGATTTAATCCGGATTAAACTCCTGTTTAATCCGGTTTATCCTTTTTGAACCGTTTTAGTTCAAACGGAGCTGTTTTTGTTACTTTTCACACTGAAGTCAAGTGTTTGCCTAATCCTTTGTTTCCTACGGGCATTTTCAGTTTTGTAACCTCAATAAACTGAGTTTTACTCTATTTGGTGGCGTTCTGTCTTTGACAGGTGATTTCCTGCTTTGGATTCGGAGCAAAGTCTGATGTTCAGCATATTAAAAAGAAGAAGGATCTGAACTGAATCGAAAAATCTGAACTGAATCCTTTTAGTGATTACCTTTAACTACTAGGCTTTGAAAACAAGCATTGGAATATGTAGTCCTATCCTTAGTTTATCAGATGAATGTTAATATTCATAATGTAGGAGAAGTTCTCCCTGATTTGCTTCCTGGTCAGTGTGCTAAAGATTCTGATCCAAGTCTCCAAATCTTCCCAAAGCAACATAAAGGAATTTTATTATGTAAAAGCCTTAAATAAAATGTACATAATGTAATCAGAAGAGCCCTTTTGAAGTATGGAACACTTTATCTTGCTCTATTAAAATGGTTTGAATTTTGTGAGAATTAAGCATCACTCGTTTGCATGATGTTGACAATCTGATCTAGTAAAAAATTGCTTTGAGCTTTTTCAGAGAAGTGGCATAGACACTTGATCTGCCTGCCACCCTGTGTTTGAAAACAGCCAAGAAGCAGCCAGACCCATATGCTTCTTGTCTTATATTCGCCCCATGCCCCAAGAGCCCAGGGCCTCTCATAAACCCACATAATGTTTAGGAATGCACAAGATCTCTACTTACTCAGAGGCAGGACTGTGATGGGTGTATTCTTTGGCCGTTTGCTTTCTCCATCAATAAATTCGCCGGTTGTTGTCTTCAAGCGCTCTGTCACCCGACAATTGTATTTGCCGCTGTCCTCCAAACGGAGTCGGTAGATTTTTAGGATATAGACACTGTCACTCTCTTTGGCCACTTTCAGCTGTCCCAGAGACTCACGTTGGGCAAACTCGTTGTTAAGGACGGGCACAGCATTGGCTCCAAAGGTAGCAATCAAGGAACTGTTGAAGGCCCAGGAGATGGAAAAGTATCTCTTTGCAACATTTTGTACCTCCAGAATGCACCTAAACTCCACTGGCTCACCCACCGTATATGTCCTCTTCTCTGTCTCTAGCCGGACGTTGATGTCCATATCTAAGAGGAACAGAACATACACACATATATATACACACAAACGCCAAAAGAAACTGAGTCACAGCACTGAACACATAAGAAAATCCTAATGAAAACTTGGGACAAGGAAACAATTCATACTCATAAATTATTTTCCCTCCCACATCTACCTCTCCATTTGTAATGCCCCTGTCTAGCTTATCGGCATTGTCCATAGGGCACCACAAATAGAAATAGTGTTTGGTGCAAGTTAATCTAGCACGGTTGCTTATTAAATATAAAGTTTTCTGCAAGAGAGGTAGAAAGGCAGGAACAGTGTTTCCATGCCAAATACACAGAGTCATTTTGAAAGATCATTCCATTTTAGTTGTACATATTTTAATTCAATATTTGGAAGTGTGTACCAGCTGAGTAACACTGCTTTTTTAAAAAAACAATTCACTCATTCCAGAAGTCTTGACTTGGCACCTGAGTAAAGTGTCCAATTTGATTACATCCATTGATTGCATCAAGAAACAGAAGTATTGAGTTTATATACACATGTTTTTAAAAACATTAAATCCTACCAAAACTGGAGTGAGTACTGACTGAAAGGCCAAAGAGAGGACAGCACCATTCAAAAAAGAGTACAACATAAAACAACAACAAAACAGAATGAAACAATGATTAGATTAAGTCATAAAAATAAAGAACAGAACCTTAATTTTAAGTAAAGGAGAAACAGGGCATGATATTCATGTTAACTGAGCAGAAACATATATAATAAATAATTTATATATCGGAAAATCCAGCTCCAGAAACCATACCCAGAATCTTTGATTTGTTGCAGAGAGAAAAAACCCACACAAATTTGTCCAATTCTTACAGTACATGTTTTCCAAATATGTAGGTACTTTTAATTAATCTAAATTCACCAGGCAGGGGAGTAATCTGCGTAGATCATGTTTATCCAGTGTATTACTAACTAAGCAGAAGCCCTTTGGGAACAAAAAAAATGTAAACCGTATTTTCACTGCTGACAATAACACTCTGTAATAACTTGACAAAAGGCTCCAAGAAGCTTCTAACAAGACTTAGGAAGAAAAATAATGTACATGTGGAGTGTCTCATTATAAATTCCTTTTCAAAGTAAGCATCAGAGAAGAACCTGAGTTCCAAGATAATGGGAGAAGAGAGAAAGCTACTGGCAGGCCAAACACATAGAGAATGAAAAGACAAATAGAAGTGAACAAATGAAAGGATGGAAGAAAAATGAGAAAAGGAAGGGCAAAAAAGGGAATTGCTAAAGACAGGACTGTGGAGAAGAGTATAGCTGAAACAGTACTCCTGAAATAACTGATAAAAACATGTCCCCCAAAAAATCATATTAGGCAAGTTACTCCATTTGTGTCTTTTAACCACAGATATTGGTGGCAATAGCAGTAAATGTGGATTTTTTCACTCTCACCAAGTACACACTTAGGGGAAAAGAAGTGGATTCAATCTCTTAGTAGCCATTGTGACTAGAAGACCTGTAGGTGCTCCAATTGTTTTCTACTTATACAGACAGGCCTTCTTATCAACAGATCTTCAAATACCTTCCCATGGGAGACAGAATAGCCATATAAAGATATTTTCCAAAATAAATATAGCTGTGTAAACTCACCCTAAGTGGCCTAACTTTTCACACGCCACAAACAGTTAAGGCCTCAGAGAAAATTTGAAATGGAAAGAAGGGTTTTAGTGCAGCAAATATTTAGCAAATATTTAGCATATGTTATAGTTTGGTCTTTAAAAAAAATAAACACGACTGATGATGATGGACACTACTAAGAGATTGAATCCCCTTCTTTGCCCCATAAGTGTGTACTTGGTGAGTCACAATGGCTACTGATGATGGTTCAGGCTTCCATTCATATTCCCTGGAGATTTTATGCAACCAAAAATCACCCATCCAAGATATGTGACAGAAGGAAATGCTTTGAAATGTCAAGGTTCCACATTATGAAATGCCCCCTTATAAACAAATATTTTCAAAGACAACACTCACTGTTAGTGATAACCATTTCTTTCCATTGTCCCTCTCCAAAACCACAAACCAAATGAAATCATAGAGAATATTAAAAGCTATGAAAACTAAGAAAAGGAAATCTTGTCACACTAACCAGTTCCTTCCACATAGACCATGGTGCCCTCTGAGCGCTTGCGGGTCATTGCGTACCATGTACCATCAGGGTCCTGAATCCACTCGGCTGCTTCACAATAAAACTCGCCCCCATCAGAAGACTGCAGGTTGTAGATTGTAAGCTTGGAAAGGGTCTCTCCTATTTTATCCAGGCGGATATCTCCACTGGCATGCCGCTGGGTGTAGTCACTTCCTGCACGCAGCACAAAATCACGACTGAGGGAGATCACCTCCAAAGCAGGTTCGTCTCCTTTCTTCCGGTACCAGGCAATGGAAATGTGGCTGTGCTGTGCAGTACTCTTAGATATCTCACACTTCAACTCCAGAGAGTCATGCTGTACTTTGTTCAGAGTCTGAGCTTCTGAGGTCACTCGTAGGGAGTCAGGAATAACTGCAAGAGAGAAGAAAGATGAGCAAAGAAAAAGAGAGTAATGATGGCGCTTGTGTCATTACAGGCAACCTCCAAGTAGAGTACAAAAGATCTAGACTTTAAGAAGCTGTGAGAAGAGGTTTTTATTTTTAGCACTACAGTATACAGAAAAAGCTCTCCTGGGGATTAGGGCTCACTAACAGAGCTCACTAACCATCTTAAAGGAGGACTGGCTACAATTGCTAACAATTCAATTACAAGAATCTGTTCCAGATACAGGAAGGGCCTCTGCCAAAGGAGTTCACATTATTGTACTAGATTTAAGTCACAAATGAGCTTCTCCGGTGAGAAGCTCATCACTCACTTTTATCTACCTCTCCTGATAGTTTATCTCAGTCTTGGACACCTACGGTATATTTGTCCCCTCCTCCTAGTATCCTCTGGATGTATAATACAGCGTCAGATAGTGAGGAAAACAATTATTTGTCATGATGACCAAGGATGAAAATTCAAAACATCTGGGAAGGGGCATCGGGTTAGGTAAGGATGCCTTATACTGTACTGTACATTCTTGTCTTTGGAACTGCACTCCCTATTTCTTCGAGATTTCCTTGAGGCAAGTTAACTTTTTTTTGCACTCTAACCCTGCTCTTATCTGTTCAAACCTTGCTCCAATTTTTTCCTAGCTAGAATTTTTATTTTGTTTCTCATTATCAAAAGACCATAAGACTAAGTCTCCCTTTAAAAAAAAAAAAGTTTAAATCCTTTTGTAATTTAATAATGCCTATAAGCAAAATTAATGTGATGACACTCACAGCAAATGTGTTTATTGCAAAAACAGCAACTAGAGTATCAAATGCATGCTCCTGCAATTTAAGCAATTGCCTTTAGAAGTAATATGTAAGCACCTTTCCAGAGGCTGTGGTTTGCATGCAGGGACTCTGCAGCCTTCACTAATTTCTTATGGACAATTCAGTTGAAATTCCTCACCCAACAAATGTATTAAATAAGAGGGAGTATTTCAACATTTTCAAGCACTTATTTATTTCTACTTATTTTATTATTTTTATGTCCCCCCTCCCTTTCCCCAATAAGAGCACTCAAGGCAGCTTACAATATGGAAAAAATGACGGATTAAAACAATGCAAAGACACCAACAAAACATATAAAAGTTACCTAGAAATTTTATAAAAATTATAAAATTAAAACCATTTAACTATATTAAAAGTGTGTATGTGTGTGTGTATATATATATATTCTCTATCTATCTATCTATCTATCTATCTATCTATCTATCTATATAAAATATTTTGGAGCAATGAATTGTTTCATAAAATTAATTTAAAATGCAATGAGTACTAGGGGTGTGCAATCCAGGAAAACCTTGTGCCGTTTTTGGTGCCTGGTGTCGTCCCCCCCCCCCCCCCCGGATTCTGTCTCCAAATTCAGGAGGGGTTTCTGATTTCGTGCCGGAAAGATTTGGTCCATTGGAGCCAATGGAGAAACTCTAGAGACTTGTTTCTCTGTCATTTTTAAGCCTATCAGCATGAAACCCGCCTCACTTGCAGGCCACATTTACAACTGCAAGCCTGCCAAGTTTCAGAATGTTTCACCAATCCACTAATTTTTGGGAAATTTTAAAAGTTTTTACCATAACACCTAAAAAAACCCACAAGAGGGGGTTCTGGGAATTGAAGTCCCAAGTGCATGCCACAAGAGGGGAGGAGAATAGACACAGTCAACCAGAAGTCTAATTGGCTGAGAAAGAAAGTGAGAAACACACATAAGGAGAAACTTCAATTCCCATCATGCCCCGGGAAGGAATACAGGCTTCTTCAATGTCTGCACCATACAAAGTGCTGCTGGGAAAGTGAGTTCCCATTTGCCTCAAGCAGGAGCTGGGGGAAGGGCTGGAGGATCCTGCTGGAGAAGAAAGCAAAGGAGGTGCTCCAGCTTGACACTGCCCTTGCCTCAGGCAGAGTGCCGCTTAGACCCATTAGTCCCCATTAACCGAAAAGATTTGACTGCTCTGATCCATATTGGCAAAGGCTTTGCCCCCCCCCCCCCCAGCTTGTTTTCATGCATTCTGCTTCCGAATCCTCTGAATTGCCGAAATCTGGGACACAAAACGATATTTTGCACACCTCTAATGAATAGAAATGACTGCAATGAAATGTTAGTTGTAGACTTGCAGTCTTTGCTTCATTCCAAAATATCCATTGCCAATGGCTCATTAGCATGCTAGCTATGTAGCATCTATTTCTCATAATAAGGCTTCCCTCCCGCATTTGCTTTCCTCTAGAGGAGGAAGTAATGATATCACTGGATGTGCCTAACATTAGAAAAGCACTTTGAAATAGAATCAAAGTCTAGACAGATCAATAAATTACATATTAGTGCAGTATAGGGATATAGAATAGGTGATCTTCCAGATGATGTCAGACTGCAAGTCACATCACTTCCCTGCCAATGATATGAAGACCAGGGTTGATGTCAGTGGCAGTCCAACAACTTTGGAAAAGTCACCCATTCTGTACACTACCGAAGTGGGAAAAAACAAAGTCCACAGTCCTTTCAACTTCTAGGGCTGTATCTACACCTACTGAAATAAAGTGGAGTTGTTGTGGATACAGCACAGCAGCACCCTGGTGCCATTTTTGAGGCCAGGTAATGCATTGGGGCTGCGACTATTGATTTGCCAGTCAAAAGCAGATCCACAGCAAAGCTTTTCTGGTGATGTTACAACAGGTCACCCAGCCATGTCATCAGCAGAAGTGACCTTATCAGCAAGGCTCTGCCGGGGAGCCATTTCTAGCTGGAGACATAGTGGTGGGTCTGACATGTGGACTGGATCCAGTCCAATCCAGCTATCCACACCTCAAAAATATTGGGGTTACTCCAGAGCTTCCTAAATGTTCCAGAAAAAGTTGTAGTTCTTTTTATGGTGGATTACCAGCTGGAAGCAGAAATTATACTGTGAAGCTATTTATCAATATGCCAGTCACATTCCAGCCAAATTGATTTTAACTATTTTAAATTATCATTAATACAGCATGTATAAAAACTGGAGGCTGTCAGGCACCTTTTGTGATAAAATAGGCACAACTCTATGAGAGAGAAATAGGGACTTCCTGCTGAAAGATGCCTTCAGCAATAAGCATCCATAAATAAAGGAAACTTCAGGGTACTGTTTTTCTCATACGCAAATGTATGATGACCTAAAGAGACTGAAGTGCACACAACAGCACTACTGAACTAAAATATGTTCATCTTACTAGGCCTCTTCAGCATAATAAAGTGTAATTTTTCAAGTCTTGTTCAATAAAACTATACCTACTCCATGCAGACAATGGGGCTACCATTATGTTAAGTGAAAGGCTTTGGGTCTAAAGAATTCAGCAGCTGTACTATCTCTGGAGCTGTGGAATATACACTTTAGCCTTTAAGGTAGTTTATTCTATCTGTATATTCATAGAGATAATGAGCAAGCTGAGGAAGCCCATACGCTATGGCTGGGGCTTAAACAGAATCAGCTCCAAAGCAAACCCAGAGGCCTTAGGACGAGTTCTGTTAGCAGCATTAAGAAGTGCTTTCGTCTTCTCTTCATAAATTCAAAACCATTTCTAGCTTTTCTGGGACACATATACTCCAAGGTGGGGAGGAATACAATTCCAAGCTGGAGCTATTTCAAAAAAGAAAAAGCTGTGGAATATCAGAGTTACTTGAAAATGTGAAACACTGAGAAAATAATTGGTACAATGTGGTAATTGTATATAGAACATATGAAGAGGTTTGGAAGCTTTGATAGAAAGGATTGAGAGATGTAAAGTGCTCATTGGGAAATACAAGGGTAAAACAAGAGTTTTACTGTGCTGTCTTTGTTACTTTTACAAAATTGCATCAGAAAAAGCAACTCTCCCAAGAACACTGTGCACCTATTTTCTATAACAGCTATCTATTTACAGCACACAACCCCAAAACAGCATAACACACCCCAGTTCTATTTTGTGGAGTAAGTATGGACTAAAAGGAATAAAAAATTCATTAGCAGTTCTCCTGATCTAACACTCTCTGTGCTTTCACGCAGTCAAAAGCAATCCAGGACTTACAAACCATACAACAAACAGTAATAGAGTGTGAAAATATAAATATATGCATTATTTGAAACGGAATACAACACATTTGGTATTTTCTGCTCCTTATAATTCTTTCCTAACAGCACTTTTGATGGATGTGCCATGTGTACCCATTTCCCCCAACTAGTTTATTAATAAATGCAACTAGCAGCAACTCAGTGCTTTACTCGTGATTTTAACATATTTATAAATTCTCATTTAAAACCAACTATGAATAATTTCAAAAGCAGATTAGATTTCGTCTGCCCTGAAGCCATGGGGCTTTCTTCCTACTTAAAGGAGGGGTTGTGGAACAATCAATCAAATCTAGTGCAAGGGCTGTGCAGAATGGTATTACTTTACTGATAGCATATGGTATTACTTTACTGATCTCTCAAATGATATTGTACAGGAACAGAAAATAGTTTTATCAGAACAATAAATGGCTCTCTCTGTACCAAGAGACATTTCCTGACCTAAATAGCTACTTTAGGCACAATAGTTCGCTGTGCCTATACAGATAATATCCTTACCTTACCTTATTTATTTACTTATTTTTTACCACCAAGATATATGCCAACAATAACTAATGTATGTCTGCAACACATATTTAAAATAAAACAGTAAATTACAAATGCTTGTCCTTGACAATGGGACAACACACAGTTCCTCCATACTAGGAACATTATTTCACTGAGCAATGTATTCTCTGCAGAATTGTCAGCATTTCCCACTGAACCTTGATGAAAGGATCAACATTTGCAAGGCTTTGAGTCTCACGTAAAGTGTTACTATAGCAGTGAAGCTATGGGACCCAGAAAGAGCTGGATGTCTTAGGAATGATCCTTCTGGTGTGCCGGCGCCAAAGCAGTGCACTGGTGCACAGTTCTAAAATACTTTTACCACAAAACCCTATGATTGGACTAAATAAATGTGTTGTCGAAGGCTTTCATGGCTGGAATCATAGGGTTGTTGTGTGTTTTCCGGGCTGTAAGGCCATGTTCCAGAAGCATTCTCTCCTGACGTTTCGCCAACATCGATGGCAGCTATCCTCAGAGATTGTGGGTCCAACAACCCTGGACTAAATAAACATTTTAATGAATTAAAATAAAATAGTACCTAGGAAATTAACAGAATGTCAACACCTTCATGGATAACCAGTGTTTGGAGAAGTTGCTCTTTTGGACCACAACTCAAAGAATCCTCCACAGTGAAAGATACATGGCTGAGAATACCTTGGCACAAGACTAATTAATCTAAACACACTTGCACTGGGGACATTCCCACTTGACAGAGCTGAGCTTATGAACCACAAGAGAAGGAGGGGTGTAGGCAGCTTGCAAGCTTTTTACAGAAAGAGAGAAAAGGGAGAGCACAACAGACTGGAAGCCCCCTTTAACCAGGAGCTTCAAAAGAGTTAAACCAGACAGCACTTTAAAACTTGACATATTAAGGAAAGCTGCAAATACAGATGCTGCTGCTATTTTCAGTCTGATTAGGTGAAAGACGGATTAGTAGTTTGGTGGAGACAAGGCAAAGGGAGGGAGATGGGTCATGCTGTTCAAGTAAAACCAGAGTCCACATTAAAGATGTTTTGGCAGTTCCTGCAATGTTAGAGCATACCACTAGGGGGAGTCAAGGAAAGCGGCTCTATAACAAAGAACACTGTTAAGGAGAAAGCAATGACTCTACTGAGAAGAATGCTAAAAATTTACAGATTTTAAAAAAGAGCATCTAATCTTGGAAGGAATCCGCTTTCATTTAGATAAGTCAATGTTTTTTGGTCAGACCTAAATTGTGTTCTTCTGGAATCATGCTGAATCCCAGAGATCAAGAGAAAGTAAGTGTCGCTCTTCAAATGTTTTTTGGCTTCAGCTCTCATGAGCTCAAGCCACTGCTAGTGTGAACTCATGAGAATTGCAATCCAAAAGCATCTGAAGGGTCACACTTGCCATCCTTATGATAGCTCTCTCTAAAAGTAAAGGAAAGTGGGCAGATGTTGTCCTAAATTTAGAGAAAACATGTGCATGTGCACACGCACGCACACAAACACACCCCTATCTGGAATAAGAAGCTATCATTTTTCTTCTTATTCCCTGAAGATTGCTTACTATTTCCACTTTACAGTTTAGTGAGAAGCACTACATTTGCCCTCATGCAAAACCAGATCTAGCGGATATGGAGTTGAGCCATCCTAAACTTGTCTTAGTATTCAGAATGGAAGGGGAGAGACTGTTCAGAAAGCATAACCTGCATGTAGATCTACATTAATGGTGAGTGATTGTAGGTGGCTAAAGTAGCCCTCAAGGAGACCATGGAGGGCTGACCTCCCACTCACATTTTTGCCGTCTCAAATACCTTCTAGGACATATAGGGGATATTTTCATTTTGTTTTGGGCCGAAACTGTTTTAACACCTAAGAAAATGTGACCCGGAGGTCAGTTTCTATTCTGCATAAAGGTCTCTCCTGGTCTTAAATTACCCAAGGAGACCACAAGCATGATGAAAATGGGAACAGAAATGTTTGATCCCTAGGTCCTGGGGTTGCATGCAGTGTGAAGTATACAAACATATATGAAACGTGTTATTGCAGCACTACTTCCACTAACTTACTGGAGAGTAAGAACGTGGATTTAAAGAAATCTTCCAAAGAGCTACTACAGATTAGGAAAACTTGCTAAACATAATTAACACATATGCTCATTAACCTCACATTCTTGGAAGCTCATTCTGGATTTTAGTTACTTAAAATTCTCCTGCAAAATCTTTAACTGTATATATAATTAATTCACTTTTCAAATCATGCATTAAGCATACTTAAAATACCTGGAGAGTCATTGCGGGGAAAAAAACAACATGGGTTGGGCTGAAGGATAAAAGCACTAGTTGTGTTTCCTTCTGGTACAGCTCCCTTAGCGATTACAATGCTTTAATTTTGCTGCTTGCCATTTACTAACAAGGTTTCTCCAATGTAGTTTTCCATTCTAGTGTTTTAGGGGTCCAGAAGGAATCAAGAGAACAATACTCCTATAAATAAAGCAATTGTTCTAAGTCCCAATCAGAATCACAGTTCTACACTGTGGAGTTTAAAAGACAGAACTTCAAAGCGGTATGATACCCTAATTGCAATGCTCTTGAGATAAGAAATCAAAGCCTTGGCATGACTTATAATTTGTTTATTCATCTTAACAGGTTTTATAATCCTTGAAGCTATAATTTAGTTTCAGCCTGATGGATGTTATAGTACTTGAGGCTAATTAATCCTCTGTTGTCTAACTGTGGAAACTGTGTCATGGAGTCTTGTGGAATGCAGTACAGGGAGGTAAGAAGTTACCTTATGAAACTTAACTGTAACTCACTGAGAACAGGTGCTCTGAAGGCCCTTATTCAACAGAAATAATAATAACAACAACAACAACAACAATAACTACTTTATTTTTATACCCCGCCCCATCTCCCCGAAAGGACTCGGGGCGGCTTACATGGGGCCTTGCCCGATAAAACAATCAAATATCAAAACACAGCAATAAAACAGTTATCCAATAAAAACATCAATTACAATAAAAACAATCATTAAAATCAACATAAAACATACAATATTAACACTGGAGACTAATTAATAGAACCCAGGCAAAGTGCAACATGTGCCGAAATGGGCCGAAATGGGGAAGGTAATTTCACAGTTGAAATGGACAAAGTGCAATATAGCATTGGCAACACCTCGAGAATGGGGCTATTATAAAATGGGCAGATAGATCAGTCCGACACCAAATTAAGTATCAAAGGCCTTTTGAAAGAGCCAGGTTTTTAAGCTCCTCCGGAAGGAGAGGAGGGTAGAAAAACAACAAAGTGATGTGAGAAAATGAAGCAACTGCTTCATTGCTTTCGTATTCGGCCAATGTTCCATTTTTAAGCCAATTGATAGTTGAGAAGATAAGGTTCTCAATGGGTATATACATTTTGTTTGTTTGTCACCAAGCATTCACCATCATTTTATTACTGGTGCACCCAACTGTTGAGTTGTTTAGATGGAACTTCCTTGTTCTCAAGTTTTGCTGTCCATTACTCTTTCTCAAACCAAGATTATGACAACCAGACTGATTGACAACTGGCAAATAGAGGGATAAAACGTGGAGGCAGTGACAGACTTTATATTTCTAGGTGCGAAGATCACTGCAGATGCAAACTACAGCCAGGAAATCAGAAGACATCTCTTTTTGGGAGGAGAGCAATGGCCAACCTCAATAAAATAATGAAAAGCAGAGACATCACACTGGTAATGAAGGTCCACATAGTTAAAGCAATGGTATTCCCCATAGTAACCTATGGTTGCAAGAGCTGGACCATAAGGAAGGCTGCGTGAAGGAAGATAGATGCTTTTGAACTTTGGTGCTGGAGGAAAATCCTGAGAATGCCTTGGAAGATCCCACCAGTCCATCCTCCAGGAAATAATGCCTGGCAGCTCAATGGAGGGAAGGATATTATAGGCAAAGATGAAGTATTTTGGCCACATCATGAGAAGACAGGAAAGCTTGGAAAAGATCATGATACTGGGGAAAATGGAAAGAAAAAGGAAGAGAGGCCGACCAAGGGCAAGATGGATGTATGGTATCCTTGAAGTGACTGGCTTGACCTTGAAGGAACTGGGGACAGTGACAGCCGACAGGGAGCTCTGGCGTGGACTGGTCCATGAGGTCACGAAGAGTCGGAAACGACTGTGTGATTGAAGAAGAAGAGACACTTTCTCATGCTAGGAGAGGAACTCCTACGTCACAGTCCCCCAAATTAACGTATGAATGTGGTACGTTCATTTCTTTCACTGCAGTCTCAGTGTGCACATATTTGTATATGTATACATACATACAAAAATACATACAACAGAAGTTCTGGGTTCAGGTTTTTAATAGCCAAAGGGATAACACAGATGAGGAATGCTAAGAGCTTTCCCTCTTGTGTTTGATCCACCTACAGTTAACAGCCTAACTGTATTTTTCTCTTACCAGTTGGTTCTTATCTGATATTACAAGAGAAATAATAGGATGGTGCCAGTATAAGGGAGGGGGCAATGAAAAGAGAGTAGCGGGTTGTGCACCCTGATCCTTGCATCTCTCTTGTTCTTTAAATACACCCACATGTAGAGAGCCTTGTTTTGAATATTGCAGAAGATCACCTGGCTCTAAATAAATGGGTTGCATCTAATTTAAGCATATGCATACCACCATCTGTCTCTAGGATTGCCTTATAAATCCACAGTCAGATAACTGGCTTCTTACATTCCTAGAAATGCTTCAGAAATGAAAATGAGGAAACATGTCTATTCACTGAACACGTTTGGAACAAAATCTATGCCTCCTACTTTTAAATGGCATCATGAAAATTTCTCTTTCTTATCAAGGCTCTTTAAAGCAAACCAGTTGCGAGATGAAAGAGCAGTGACAATGGTGTCTTCTTTTTAGAAAAAGCATAAAACCTTCAGTTCACTTTCTGAATTACTAAGCCGGATTTGTTTAGCACAAATATGTACTAATATGTACTTTAACAGCAGGACAATGTATTTTGCAGTTATTGGTAGCGATTTTAGATCTGGGGTGGAGATACTACAATACCACCCTCGGTCCTTTATCAACTAAGCTATAACTCACAAAAATTTGCAAATAGTTTTAAACTTTATAGCTTTATTACAACTTTCCATCGCCTTTGTGTATGATAGTATGATTCTCTGTTGTTTACTAACTTTCCAATAGGGAATAAAAATGAGAGACTGGTGATGGCTGTAGCAGGAGAGATGTGCTGCTGTAAATCTTCCAATTACGACTGCATTCTTGTTTGCACTTTACTGATTGTGTGAGATGATTAGGTTAAAAGAAATCTGTCAGAGCAACTGGATGTAGTCAAATGACTGAGGGAAAGGGAGGAAGAGTAATTGTCTGAGTATTTTTTTTCCAGAGGGGAAATTAGGTCAGCTTTCTGACTCAAAGCCTTTGCTCCTTCTCATGTACCTGAACCATTTGCTCATTTAATACAATGAAACTCGTCATATCCAACATGTACAAACCTACAAATCCTGAAAAAATGTCAAAGCTCTATGGGACAGCCTCCTTTTTCCCAGAGAAAACCCAGGGCAGCATCACATGTGCCGTAGGAAGCACTGTCATAAGACCGGTGAGCATTGCAAGCTTCACAAGGAAGCCCAGGAAGACAATTCTTTCCAAGTAAAAAGTAGCTTTAATAAGAAGTTGTATGGTGACTACTGAAAAGTCATGGCTACCAAACTAAGCAGTAAACAGGATCACTAAAGAGTGCAACTCAGCCTTGAACACAATTATGAGCCTCAAGCCAACTGTTATGCTCAACTAGAGTAGTCCCACTGAATCAATGGACATTCAGTATATCAATATAATATATTGTATGTATATATACTTGTAAACCGCCCTGAGTCCCCTTCGGGGTGAGAAGGACGGTATATAAATGTCGCAAATAAATAAATAAATAAATAAATAAATAAATAAATAAATAAATAAATAAATATATCAACACTTATGTATGTTACATTCAATTCAGAACTGGTAAAACAGAATATGGATTGCGGGTTTTTCTGAAAAATTAACACATAATATAAGATTAGGGAGAGGAGAAATAAAATATAATTTTTTGAGGTTATATGGAAACCAATTATTAGCTTTATGGGCTAGACCAATAGAAGATTTAAATCTCTGTCAGATTAGATGAGATTTCAGATAAATGACTAGGAGAAGACATGCCTATTATTAATAAATAGATTGAGTAGAGGATAATTTATTAGTAAGAGGATTAACAGGGATGTTCCTTGTAAACATCAATGACTGGTGGAGGGTAGGGAGGGTGGATGAGATAAATGCAAGATTTTAAATTATGATTTATTGTTGTACTGTGATATTGATAAGAAGAATAAAGTTGGTATGTTCCATTGAGTCAATAGGTCTATTCTAGTTGGGAAAAAACTGAAGTAATGGCTTTTGTTACAACTTGAATCATCTTCACATAATTAATTCAGTTTAAAATTAAATCATAAACCTCGTGACAAGAAATCATCATATCCTGTAATCTTCAGAACTATTTGTTATTTAAAAGCAGAAGTTATGACCGACGTTCACAATCTCCACAATGTCCGTGAACACTGTGCATCTGCCTAGACTAGATCCTATAATGGCAGCATTTCCTCTGGAGTCATGACAATTATCTCTGATGGAGACACTCAGTGATCACAGTGGCAAACTGCCAAATGCCCAAGGGCTCCAGCTAAGCATGTTTAATGAGAAAATAAATGCACACAGCTCGAGTTCTGGCTTTTTACCAATACTTACCTTGATACCCAAATAAAAGCCTCTCAGCTTGGAAGTGCAAACAGATTTAGATATAGATACATATATAAATACATACAGTTTATCAGTAAACGTTTTAAATCAGGTAGTTATGTGCTAGATGTACTTGCAAATGCATATAGTCTTACTGCATATGCAATGTGCTGGTAAGGTTTAACACACTGTAAATGTAAAGTTCCTCACTACATCAATATCAGCATCTCAGAGACACATTCAGATTTAGTGCCATCTGTCACGTCTAGGGCCAGCTAGAGACTTCTGATGGTGACAATGTTCATGGGCCAAAGTTTTCCTATTTTCCTGTTTCTGTGCCATATTTATTGTTCACAGGCCTGTTCCATTTCCTAGGTGATGTCTGAAATGGTTATCAGGAAGAGCTAACAATATCAGAAACCATTACCATCTAATTATCGTCTGATGCAAGAAACCACGATTCCATCCTAAACAAGGCTGCCTCTCATCCTTAAATGATGTATTTTGCATATGTTTGGTTGGCCCAATAAAGGTAGCACAGTTTTGTGGATTTGGAATGTTATGTTTTGCTTTGTGGCCAATACTGGATAGGCAACTAAAGAAATTTTATTTGATGTAATACACAAAGGAAGCTCACTTCTCTTCTGCTCTCACAAAGGGTAAAACAAGTCTGCTATATCAGTATCATTTTGGTAACACCAGTGCAAATCTTCAACAAAGAAGCTAAGATGTTGAATATATGGGATGGGTTATTCCAATGGGAAACATGGCAAACTATCTTAAACTATTGGCATACCAAAGATGTGTGTCTTTAAAGATGGCTTTGTGTGGAAAAGCTTTTTTTAGCCTGTGAGTACTGGAGGAAAATGCTAATGACAGTAATCTTAATGTAAACTTGGCAAAATATTTTAGCTTTGCTAATAACTTAGTTTAAAGCTTGAACGTTTTATTGCAACATATAATAATATGAACATATGCTTTCTCAATTACCGTTTTCTGACTCACAAATTCAATGCTTGCAGGGCTCTTCCCTCATACCCACTGCAAATTTTGGCAGCTCAGAAAAAAAACTTTTCTTTCTATAGTGATTAGATAATTCATCATTCTCTCCTTTATGAGGAACTGCTGAACATTATTATTAATTATTATTATTTATGATAGCTACTACTGCTATTACCAGACTGCAAATCACACTGAGAATAAAATGGGATGTAGAAAAAAAAAAAGAAACGGAGCTCTGAAAATGGGTAAATGCAAATGAGTGAAGATATTATTTCAACTGGAAATAAAAACTAAGAGATTCAATCGCAAACCTTGTAGAAGTCAGAGGTGGTAATAAATTGAATGAGCAGAGAAGTGGCAACACCAGAGAAGTGTTGAAGGAGTCCATTCTAAAATAAAGGGCAAAATAGGTAGTGCATCATAAGACAAAAGAGAAGACAAAACCAACTGAGAATGGAGCGCCACCAGCAAAACCTCTCCTTCCATTTTAGACATGAAAAGATACAAAAGAAAGTTTGTTCAGATGGATTTGGTACCATTTGGAAACAAGCTCCACAAATGGATGAGGCGTGCTGTGATTGAAAAGACTGAAGATTACAGGCGAAGTACAGTGTTCCCTCACTTATGGTGGGGGTTATGCTTGCAAGCCCTGCTAGGGAGGGTTTTAAAATGTATGGAAGAGCTTGTCTTGAATGTGGAAGACAATTTAGGGATGTTTCTATGTATGATGACAAGGTTGCAGTTTGGAATATTGCTCCAAAAGGAGCATCTTCAGCAGCCCTATAAATAAAAAGTTAAATTTTCTACTTCCATGGCAAACTGTTTTAAAAGTTCCACTGCCGAACAGCTCTCACAGTGAGAGAGTGAACAGCTCTCTAACTGTGAGAGCTGTTTGGCAGTGGAACTCTCTGCCCCGGACTGTGGTGGAGGCTCCTCTTTTGGAGGCTGTCAGGCATGCTTTGAATGAGATTTTCCTGCTTCTTGCAGGGGGTTGGACTGGATGGCCCGTGAGGTCTCTTCCAACTCTACGATTCTATGATTCTTATGAGGTGTCTTTCCAATTACTGTTATAATCTCTCTATTTTTCAATTTGTAGGGTTCTAAAATGGCACCTTTAAAATTGTATTTTAAAATATTTTAGCCACCTTAAAATTTTTGCAAGGAAAGATAGAATGAAAATGTTTTAGGCATACAAATATAAACCAAGCAAGACAGAAGGTCTGGCGACTAATGGGTAAATACAAATTTGATTCAGAATATTCAGTGAGGAAAGATTTTAGTTCTCTCACACCTATTTTCTCTATCTTAAGTTTGATCACACTTGGTGGACGCACATGAAGAATATTTCCTTCAGGTTTATTTTCAACCCTGGTGGAAACACAAGATTGAGTAGCTTCTACAGTATTTTTAATTTAAAAAAAAAAATCATGATCTTGCAGATAGTAAGAATGCCCCCATATAGATATGAGTGTTTATGGTTTTGCAGACAGTTATGAACAAGATAGGTTCTTTAGGTTTGTTCTTAAGTTGAATTTGTTTGTAAGTCAGAGCAGTTACATTTTTAACTGTAACTCCAGCCATACACACACGCATGCATGCTTTGGATAGCATAGAGAAGGGTCAACATCCCTGTGGTGTGTGTTTTGCTGTCTGTGTGCCTGCTCAGGAGATTTCACCTCACTTTCTGTTCCTGTGACTGTTGGATTTTGGAAAATTTAACTGGTTGTGGAAACAAGGATTGGTGAGAAAGCTTCTGTGGAGACACTTTCCCCCCATGATAACTCTTTCAGATGTGAATTTTCTTTCTGAGGGGTAGATTTTTCACTTCCTGTGGTCCCACTCCTGTTGTAATGACACTTCGTTGTAAGTCAAATATGTGTAACTCAGGGATTGCTTGTACAGTGAAGGGTAGTCCATAATATCAAAAAATCGAGAGTCAAAGTCCCTATGCTCATATTTATTTTACACAGCATATTTATTTTACACAGGCCGCATTTTACGTTAAATGTAACCAAAATTATGTATCCCAAACATATTGCCTTTATTATTTCCAAATGAAAATAAAAATGAAACTTCTTGTAATTCCAAAAAAATCAGATATGCACCTTGAAGGGGGGGTGGGGGAATCAGATGTTCTATGCTAGGAAGACCTAACACTAATGGTATTGTGATTTTTTTTTCTAACCTAACTGCAAAACAGTCTGTTCTTGGATATGGAAGTGGTCCCTGCAATGATATCTCCTACTTGTGCTGCACTATCTGCCAATTTCCTTAAAATCTCCTTCCCCCCATGAGGGTTAAACAAGGAGATGCAATTATTGTGATTAAGAACACAGTTCTGTGAAGAAGAAAAAACACGATAAGCCTTCTCTCCCTTAACTTTATTCAATAATAGCATTTTCCCACTAACATTTCTTGGAAGTTCAAACTTAACAGCCAATTTAGGTGAGTACAATGGGCTCTCCCACCTTCATTATTTTTGCAGATCTGAAGAAATGCACTATGCAGAGCTGGATCAATTCTCCACCTTGTATACATAATCTCAATCAGACATCTTTCTAAAGACTGAGCCTCGAAGCTTTGAGCCACATGTTTCCTGATTTTCATAATGCATTAAAATGTATGCCTTGTTAAATAAAGGAAATGCAGCTCTGGTTTTCTCTCATCCTGTGTAAGACATCTTATCTGTAACTTTTGTATATTTCATTGCAATGACAGGACCCTCACCAGCATCTGCATACCAAGGAAAAAATTTTCTTGAAAAAAATTGATCAAAGACAGTAACATTTTAAAAATTGATTTCTGGAGGTATAGGAAATAATGAAGCCTCTTTTCCAACTTATTTTCCACATTTATTGTTTGAAACAAAGACTTCTGAGGAACCCATACTTAAAGAGCACCTTTTACAATAGCTACTTTTAGCAGCTTTGTTGTCTATCAGAACAATTGTATTATACAGGGTATTTCAAACTGAATTTCAAAGCAGAATATTTCATGATGGCAAAATGTTACAATTACAAAAACGTTACAAACAGTTTAATGAGCTTTCCATTTTTACTAACCATTTTGAGCGAGAAACAAATATTTTAAAAAACCCTGCAAATGAAGACTATTTCATTAAGCTATATGTGGCAGAGTCACCATCTTGCCAGGGGCTGTTTGTGTGATGGGAGAGGCTCCCCCTGTGGCTGGAATCGAGCATACCCTCATGAAACCAGAAGCTGGAAAATGTTAAATTGCCTCTGTGTCATATGTCTAATGGTATTGAACGTTTGCCATGTATATGTGCATTGTGATCTGCCCTGAGTCTCCTTTGGGGTGAGAAGGGCGGAATATAAATACTGTAAACAAAAAATTAATCAAATAGTAAATAGTGGTTTGTCGTTGCAGAGATATAGCAATTTCAAATTTGGTCCATCTTTTTGAAATGCCCTTATTTGGAACAGTAAGATCCCCCCACTTCTAGTCACTCTGTTGGGCCACCAAGATAGGTAAAACATCTATCATATAGCAAGTACAAAAACTGATGCAGTACTCTGGCAAAACTTTGAAATAACCTATGTACCCTAATTTTATTTCTGCTTCTCAGATCTTCAGGAAACTAATACTAATAACTATCTTACTCATTATGTGAATTGCACTTGTCATGATTACTACAGCCAGACCAGCCTAGGCAGTTGAAGAAGATTCCGGTTAATTCAGCTTTTAAAGAAGAAGAGAAGAGAATAAGCCAGTCTCCACAGCATCATGGGTCCTAAGCCATACACTGAATCTTCATTCTGTTACTATAACATGAAGGGGCAAGGAAGGCCAGGAGCTGAACAGAATACAAGTTTTGGCAATATAGCAAAATGGTGGAAATATTTTTGAAAGTTAGCAGCTAAATGATGTAAGATTGAATTGATAGCATTAATTTGATTCATTGGTGGCAGTGCCCAATGTAGTTAGTATGATGGGAATTACAGAATTGAATACTGGGAAGAATCAGGGCTATATGCAGCACACATTCATTATGACACTTGCTCACCACATATATGTATACTAGGAGCACAGATATCTATATAATAGAGTGTACAGGTAGTAGTATGTGATATTGTAAAAACATCAAATATACTGTAATGTAATAGGTTTTTTATGGATAACATAAAAGTACAAATCTTATCTCTATTGCAAGTAAGTATTTACATAAGTTTAAGATGGAAGACAAAAAGCTGGTCTTAGTGAAGGCAATTCAGAAGTCCAATGTCTTGCCAGGATCTGTCTGATGGTTCAAAAAAGTCAATCATACATTTCTTGGAGGACCATTTGTAGCAAAAAGCGTTGTAATAGTATCAGAGAAGAGTTTTAAGAGGTTACTACAAGGTGTCCCTGATAGTATTTCCTTGTTTCGGCTTTTGTTGTAGGTACAACTTCCTCGGGTAATCTGTTCTTCTCTGTTCCTTCCAGTGTTAATTGTCTCCCATCTTAAACTTATGTAAATACAGATACTTACTTGCAATAGAGATAAGATTTGTACTTTTATATTATACAAAAAACCTATTGTATTACAGTATATTTGATGTTTTTACAATATCACTAACATACTACTTCCTATACACTTGCTCACCACATGCCATTAATTCACTCTACAGCTCAGCTGAGGAGCAAAAAATACACCTGATTCCAAATTAGAAATCTTTCTCCCTGCTTCCCTCTCCTATATAAGCCCACCTATAACGTGAGACTTGAGCCAGAGAGAAACACAAAGGGAGTCTGACTCTACCTTTGTAGTAAAGAAGCAGACCGGGGGCAGGCTGGGAACAACGTAAGCATCCACTGATTTGTTCCACGTGTAGTGAGTCCTCAAGGCCCTTTTGCAGTAGTTATTGCGGAAGTAGTTTTGCGGAAGTTATTTCAGAACCACTGGCAATCATCTTCGAGAGTTCTTGGAGAACGGGAGAAGTCCCAGCAGATTGGAGGAGGGCAAATGTGGTCCCTATCTTCAAGAAGGGAAAAAAGAACGACCCAAACAATTACCGTCCGGGCAGCCTCACATCGATACCAGGCAAAATTCTGGAAAAGATCATTAAGGAAGTGGTCTGCAAACACTTAGAAACAGATGCAGTCATTGCTAATAGTCAACACGGATTTACCAAAAACAAGTCATGCCAGACTAATCTGATCTCTTTTTTCGACAGAGTTACAAGTTGGATCGATACAGGGAATGCCGTGGATGTAGCGTACCTGGATTTCAGTAAGGCCTTCGACAAAGTCCCTCACAACCTTCTGGCAAACAAACTAGTAAAATGTGGGCTAGACAAAACTACAGTTAGGTGGATCTGTAATTGGCTAAGCGAACGAACCCAAAGGGTGCTCACCAATGCGTCATCTTCATCATGGAAAGAAGTCACGAGTGGAGTGCCGCAGGGTTCTGTCCTGGGCCCGGTTCTGTTCAACATCTTTATTAACAACTTAGACGAAGGGTTAGAAGGCACGATCATCAAGTTTGCAGACGACACCAAACTGGGAGGGATAGCCAACACTCCAGAAGAAAGGAGCAGAATTCAAAAAGATCTTGACAGACTAGAGAGATGGGCCGAAACTAACAAAATGAAGTTCAACAGGGACAAATGCAAGATACTTCACTTCGGCAGAAAAAATGGAATGCAAAGATACAGAATGGGGGACACCTGGCTAGACAGCAGTACATGTGAAAAAGATCTTGGAGTCCTTGTGGACAACAAGTTAAACATGAGCCAGCAATGTGATGCGGCTGCTAAGAAAGCCAACAGGATTCTGGCCTGCATCAATAGGGAATAGCGTCTAGATCCAGGGAAGTCATGCTCCCCCTCTACTCTGCCTTGGTCAGACCACACCTGGAATACTGTGTCCAATTCTGGGCACCACAGTTGAAGGGAGATGTTGACAAGCTGGAAAGCGTCCAGAGGAGGGCAACTAAAATGATCAAAGGTCTGGAGAACAAGCCCTATGAGGAGCGGCTTAAAGAACTGGGCATGTTTAGCCTGCAGAAGAGAAGGCTGAGAGGAGACATGATAGCCATGTACAAATATGTGAGGGGAAGTCATAGGGAGGAGGGAGCAAGCTTGTTTTCTGCTGCCCTGCAGACTAGGACACGGAACAATGGCTTCAAACTACAGGAAAGGAGATTCCACCTGAACATTAGGAAGAACTTCCTCACAGTGAGGGCTGTTCGGCAGTGGAACTCTCTCCCCCGGACTATGGTGGAGGCTCCTTCTTTGGAGGCTTTTAAACAGAGGCTGGATGGCCATCTGTCGGGGGTGCTATGAATGCGATTTCCTGCTTCTTAGCAGGGGGTTGGACTGGATGGCCCATGAGGTCTCTTCCAACTCTACTATTCTATGATTCTATGATTCTAAGTCCATTAAGGAGGTTTCATCTGTCCTTCAGGTGTGTTACTTGAAGGAGACAAAGTTGAAAGCTCCACTCTAGCTAGGCAATACATAGCAAACAGAGTCACAACTGCCATCTATCAGTGGCTGATAACAAGAATTCAATTACAGATTTTGTTGTTGAATTTGACTTGAACATCTGCATCTATAGATGAACTATTTGTCATGACATAATTTGCCAGTCTTCTAGAATTTGATACACACAACTCTAACCCTTCCTATTCCCTTAGTACTTACATTAATAAAATCTCCAGTAAGTCTTTGTTTGATATAAGCTGTTCACGAGCTACTTCAGTCTGCCACAGAACAGGTGGCTAGGGAAATCATTCACACAGCTATTCATTCCACTGGAATGTCTATGGTTCCCACCATAAAAGGAAATGCAGCAGTAAGTTCACACAAAGTAGGTTGTCACTCTAAGAGATGACACAGGCAAATTCCCAACCAAGTATCCTGTGATGAGTTTCAGCTGCTAGGGATCTTCAATTTTAATCTTTAACACTGATTAAAAACATACCCTCTATCATACCAGATGGCAATTAAATCATGCCAGCAGAAGTTTTCTTAAGAAGGGGTACAAACTAGACAACGGAGGTTCAGAGAATGTAATGCACATATAAACCAAACAACTTGGCATAGTTTCAAGATGGATTTAAGACCATCTGATCAATGTTACAAGTCACAAATGATAGCAATTAAAAGGCCTCCTGTGGATTCTGTGTTTCAAAGGTATTCCTTGTTATAGATTTACTGGGTTATGGTCAAAAATAGTTTTGTATTCCTTTAAAAGAAGCACAATTTCTAAAGAGGCAACTTTAAGAAACTTAAATTTGACCACAATATAGAAAAGCTAACATTATTGAACCCTAAAACCTATTCCAGGAGGATTTCAGACGACCAGAGTAGGGAAAAGGGAGGTGCCAGTTCCAAAATTCCATATTCCTCAAATGCCTGGGTTTGGGGTGTGCAACCCCACAGACCAGAGAGCTGAAAGTAGACAATTATCTATGCCAATAAAAATGAGGAAGTAACAAAAAATGTTAAAGGAAGCTAGGGCATTTCTTAAGACTAAAAAGATTAAAATACTGCATGAACCCCTTATCCGGGGTAAGTGAAATTCTTGGTTTCACTTACCCCGGTTCCAGGAAATATGCCCTCACCCAGCAGTATTTGTGGGCTAGTCTAGGTCATAGTTTTCCAAACGCTTCATGTTGTTTTAGGCATGCATCATTATGTGACACAGTAATTCAGTTTTATTAGGAAACCGGAGGTTAAACCAACACTTTATAAAAACTTTACAATAACAAAATGTATGGAGACACAACAAATCTCACGAAAACCTTTCATTTATATTTCCAAAAATATGATTTGTAAATCCAGTGACACAGCGGGTTAAACCGTTAAGCTGCAGGACTTGCTAATCAGAAGGTCAGCGGTTTGAATCCGTGGATGGGGTGAGCTCCCATTGTTAGCCCCAGCTTCTGCCAACCAAGTAGTTTTCAAGTAGTTTGAAAACATGCAGTAGATCAATAAATACCGCTCTGACAGGAAGGTAACAGAACTCTATGCAACCATGACAGCCACATGGCCTAGGAAGCATCTACAGACAATGCCGGCTCTTTGGCTTAAAAATGGAGATGAGCACCACCTTCAAGAATTGAATGCAAGTAGATTTTATGTTAAGGGGAAACCTTTACCTTTTAACATACATTTCCAAGTTTTTTTGTAATTTCTCGTTACATTCACATGACATGCCTATGCACTGCAGCCAATACACTAACGTATCATTACATATAGTTGGAAAAGGTCTTCTCTAGTCCTTCAGTGCTATTCTAAGGTGTGCTTCTATCTCAAGTACTCATATAGTTAAACTACAGGGTTTGCTATAATTAACAGTTTTAGGTATCTATGGTGGATCTTGGAACACATCCCCATTGAATATGGGGGGGGGGGGGGTCATACCATACAACTCAATGACACCTAACACCACCCTTTGGGGAGGTAGGGTGGTCTACAAATAAAGATTGTTATTATTATTATATGACACAGCAAACAAGATAGACATGCTGGATTTTGTCTTATTTATTATTATCATTATTATTATTATTATTATTACCACCTAACCTTTAAAAAGTTTAAAATGTAGGAGGCACCATGACCTACAAAATAACATTCCTTAAGTGGAATGCCGTAACTAGAAACTCTTCCTTATGATTTAGTGCACATCCAGTAAGAATAGTACTTGGAAAAGAACTTCAGCAGAAGACCTCACAGTACCTGTAGCTGCCCAACTGCCCCCACCTCCCCAAATCTGATCTATCTTGGCACCTGCCTGGTTTGTTGGATGGGCTCCCAGATAGCACAGCTTTGGTTCTGGTTTGTTTACAATCTGCTCTCTTTTCCTTCTGCTAGCTACCTGATGCCTGAAACCCATCTGTTGCCCTTCTACAGACTCTAGTCATGAGTCAGACCAGGACGTGTGCCAAGTATTAGCATGTTTAATGAGTGTCACTCTCCCACCCACTCAATCACCCTTGATTAGGAAAGGCTGGCTGTTCAGAGGAAATCATACTGTGGCCATTTGATTCAAAGAGTCAGTCAAGAGAACATGAAACTCAGACAAAAGAAACACTGTCAGTTTTGTGATTAAAGAACTTGAGTGATTATCTCATTAGAGAGAACAGAGAATGCCAGACTTCCAAAGGTACAACATTAACAAATAGCTTAGGAAGATTAATTACAACACATGGGAAGGATGTGGCACTCCAAGGGGCTTAATAACTGACTATTCACACACAAAACAGCCAATTCAAAATCTACTCTTATCACGTGGAATCCACCAAATAATGTTTCTGCAGAGATAACACAATGCCACTTCTATTTTTCTTGTTTTACATATCTCTTCATGCCTGCTTCTTCCATTATAGATTTAATATCATTACTGTATACCCTATTATCATTAAAACCTTTCTTTGGAGTTAAAAAACACTGCTGCTTAGCATACATCACGCTCCACATACATCCTCAATGCAATGCTCAGAAGTAAAGCAAGTTCCACTGAACATTCTGATTTCAATGGTACTTACTCTCAAGTAACTGAATATGATTGTAGTCTAGTAAATCTCATAACAATAAAGCAGGGGTTCCCAAATTGTGATCCTGCAGATGCTTTGGACTTCAACTCCCCCAACTCCTAACAACTGGTAAGCTGGCTGGGATTTCTGGGAGCTAAAGTCCAAAACACCTGGAGGAGCACCATTTGAGAAACACTGCTCTAAAGCAGGGGTCCTCAGACTGTTGGGGGGGTCGGACTATGAAAAAATAGTCTAAAATTAGGATTGTTGTTGTTGTATGCCTTCAAGTCTTTTCAGACCTAGGTCAACCCTAAGTCTAAAATTTAGGATAGGGCCTAGGTAAATAACCATGGAAGGCCGCATCCAGCTCATGGGCCTTAGTTTGGGGACCTCTGCTCTAAAGTGTAATGTAGGCCAATATTATCATCCCTGTAAGCAACTGTCAGACCGAATATGATTGCTAAGCCTTAAAGTAACATACTTATTGTTTATTTAATTAATTAATGTATATACTGCTTTTGTTCTGAATGGGACCAAGATGGCTCACACATGACTTAAAATAAGATGTATGAATTAGTAGTGCAAAAAGTTAAAACAAAGTTTTAAAATATACATTACCATAACATCAATACTATGTAAAATATAATCCTAGTTGATTCCTAGTCTGACTCTCAGTATCTTAGGAAATTTGCTATAGATTTTGTGGTTCATGGTTCAGTTGTTCAGCTCCAATGCTATGCCAGCTAGCTAAATCCCTCAAGGCTCTCTCTTACACCCAATTGCAATAAAGTTTAAGACAGTGGATTTAACAATTTAATTACATTCATTGGTCCACTCCAGAAAACCATTTCCTTGTTCCCTCTCCAAAGTTGGCTGGCAACTTGCTGGAGGATATAATTCACTTTCTCCTTTATATCAAATATAAAGATGATCATATTATACATAAAGTGTAATGCTTCTGTGTTCAAAGTAATATAGAATCTTTCTGAATAAAAATAAACATTTTTTTAATTTAACAAAATTATGTTCATTACAGATTTATAGTTTGTAGGTTGTGTTTCTTCATCAGCTTCCCTATGCGGTCAGTGGTTCCCTTGATGTATGGTAAGAACACTTTTCCTCTGGGTGGATCTTTGTCTTTACTCTCATGGCTTGTTCTTGGTCTTACAGCTCCATTGGCCTGTAGAGCCCAGTTTAGGTGGTTAAATTCACCTTGGAGGAGGTTCGGTTCGGATTCTTTTTGCACGGTCTGCCAGGGATTTAATTGTGCTTCTTTTTCGACTTGTGTGATGGTTGGATTTTTTATGTTGGTATCTATCTGTGTGTGTAGGGTTTCTGTGAATTGTGTGGCCCAATTGTTGATTGGGTTTGTGGATAACTAGGACATCTAGAAATGGCAATTTTCCTTCATTTTCTTTTTCCATGATTAATTGGATGTTTGGGTGGATGCTGTTGAGATGGTCCAGGAACTTGTTTAGTTCTTCTTCTCTATGGCTCCAAATGGTGAACACAAGTTCATTACAGTTTGGGTGGCCGTAGCGATGGGATGTCTAATTCTACAACTATCTTCCAAATTTCTCCACTTCAAAGGAAGGGACAGAAATCTGCCTACATACTTGCCAGTACACAACACTTCAATATGTCAAATAAAATTGACTATGGATTGTTTGAGGAACCATGTTCATTACATTAAAAACATTTCCCCCTGCCAAAAAAAATGACAATAAAGTTACCCCGCAGGATCTAAAGATTCCTAGAGCAAACGTAGCAATCAAATCCACCACTAGTCAAATGTGTGAGAGTTAAACCTGCTGCAAAAGAAATGGTTATGCTGTGTTAATCTTTTAGATATCTCAATGCATATAGCATACAGATAACGATAATCTGCAGACACTATGCTTAATGAAGCAGACAAAAGTTCTCAAAGTGGGCAGAAGGAAAGAGTGGGAGCTAATGGTTTATAAATAATCAAGTCACAAATGAGGACTGAAAACTCAATGACTGGCTAAGAATTCTGACAAGACTGTTCCCATCAGGCAACGCAATGATGTGGTTTAAAAGCTCCATGTTTTAGTGCAACATGCTATTGAATGCCAGTTGAGGTAATAATGAGGAAGCAGCTGGATCATCACTATTGGGAAAGACAATGGAACCAAACAGACTTTTGCTATGAACCACTACACATACAAGCATTTTCATATTTAAAATACATTTCTCCTGGAATGTTCCTAGATGACTAATCCAATTTTAGTTTACTCACACTCTTAGAATTGGAATTTCTTGAGAATGATGGTACAAATCCAAGCTCAATAGTAAGAGAAGCCAAAGCAAAAACATATTTCTGGCAACTATTCTTCACTGCTGGCTTCTAAAAATGTTAATTTATCACTTCAGTGGATGGAAAGCCATGCTCTCAAATGTGCTACCTATTAGAGCAGGCAAATACTGGGGATCAAGGGCTGCACTGTCCAGGGTTGGCCCACAAATTTCTTTTTTTAAATAGACCCCAATTTTTCCATTCCTGTTCTACAAACACCAATTTAGGAGAAACTGTAGGTTTTAAAAACATGTGACCACCAAGCAATAGCCTCTCCTGTGAGCCTCTACCAGATTCACCAGAAAAGCACTAGTATCCAGAGCAGGGGTCCCCAAACTAAGGCCCGGGGGCCGGATGCGGCCCTCCAAGGCCATTTACCTGGCCCCCGCCCTCAGTTTTAGACTTAGGCTCGCCCAAAGTCTGAAATGACTTAAAGGCACACAACAATAACAATCCTACTTGACATTGGTCAGAAGCAGGCCCACACTTCCCACTGAAATCCTGATAAGTTTACAGTATGTTGGTTAAAATTGTTTTTATTTTTAAATATTGTATTGTTCTTTCATTTACTAATATTAAACTGATAAGAACAGATACTACACTTGATCTTAGCCAAATATTGTAAATGAAATATTGTAAATGAATAATATGGCAATATAATATATTGTGTATATATATAATATTGATAATAATATTATAATGTAATAAAGTATAATACTTATTTTTTTATTTTTTTATTGCAATATTTCTACCCTGCCTTTCTCACCCAATAGGGGACTCAGGGTGGCTAATAATAATAATAAAATATAATAATATTGTATAATATAATAATATTAACTATATATTATATATTAAATGTAATATTACTAATATTACAGTATAATGGTATAGTACAATAGAGTAATATATAATGCTAATATTGTGCTATGCTAATAATATAATATATTGTATGTACATACAACTTGTAAGCCGTTCTGAATCCCCTTCAGGGTGAGAGAGGGTGGGGTATAAATAAATAATTGTTGCTGGGAGGGTTTTTTGCACCACAAATAAGGCATGTGCAGTGTGCATAGGGATTTGGTCGTTTTTGTTTTCAAATGATACTTCGGCCCCTCAACAATCTGAGGAACCATGAAACGGCCCTCCACGTAAAAAGTTTGAGGAACCCTGATCCAGAGTATAGTTTTTGATAGTACTTCCATCTTCTGTGTACGGAGTGCTTAGTTGTACACTTAACCACAGCCAGAAACCCACTTTATAGTAAAGAACATGATACTAAGCAGTGGGATTTTTAAAGTCTGAGTCTACGTTCTTAAGCTACTTCTGATAACTCAGGCACAGGGGGAGAAAAGCTCAACTTACACTGTAATTAAGTGCCTTCTTGTGATCTATATCTAGCTAAAGAGTTTGTCTGTTTCCGCCTCCTCGGTGCACAACACCAAATTTAGCAACACTAAGGAAGACCTGTGACACAGATTTCAACAGAGAGAGCCATCAAAGTTTGAATTGCTGAGAGAATTCTCCATATATGCACAATGTTCTTCTTTTAGAGGCATTCACTGTCCCTCACATGAGAAGTTTAGGAATGATGCTTATTATGGAGACACCATATGCAACGTGTCAAAACAAGTGTCCAAGCTGAAAGGAAGAAAGCCAGAAATAGATTCTCTGATTAAACTAAAAAAGAAATACGGTTACCTATAACTGAAATAAGAATGGCTTCTTGCTTATTTTACTCTGGCTGTGTCTATTTGTTCACACTTGAGGACTAGTCACTGCTCTGGAGTTCAGCAATTCTTATTTTGGAGTTCAGCAATTCTTATGGTTAAACTATAGTTCTTATCATTCCTAATCATTCTGGCCAAGACTAATGGGAGTTAGAATCCAATAATATCTGGAGATCCGTTGCTGGAGACAGACTTATTTTTGTTATAAAGCAGAAACAAAACAACAACAAAAAATCAGAGGGGAAAGATAACAAAGAGCTGGAAAAATACCAGGTATCTGGTTACCAGGGATATGATGTGGGCTTTCAGGATTCTTAAATATTGTTAATCTGAACAGAGATGTTTACATCTGCTTTCAATAAAAACAAACAAGCCCTTTCTCACTAAGAAGATGGATGTATAATTACTAGTATAATTGATATCCATCCAAGGAAAAAGCTGTATATCTGTGCTTTCTTATCCATTTGGACATTTCCTGGAAAGAGATCTATGTTGAATGCTAGCAGGTTGCACAAGGGATCTGTAGTATGTCAACTGGAAAATAGATATTGCTGATCTAATAAGCTTTATATTTGCAGAAAACCGGAGTGACTTGAAAACCAATCTGTTTTATTTGTAATCTGATTTACACTCATTATACTTTCTACAGTATTTGCACCTTGTTAAAGATGTTCTAATAAAGAAGTGTATGAATACACTACCCTTCCCATCTAGCACAGCCTAACACAATCTTAAACCAAATCATCTGTAAAGAAAGGATCACAAATTGATGCAGCTTTATACTGGCTGCTTCAGTGTATTCTTTTCTATTGCTCATGAAAAAGAAAGTTTAAATAGCAGTATTAATTAACATGGTTTACAACATAACTCTACTATTATATGGTAATTCCCATTGTCCTCTAGCCAGTATAGACTATTACACTGCAAATTGAGTTCTGTAGTTCCCAAAGCTCAAGTTTAGCAACTGTCTATCACTACCATACACATCAAGAGGCGGAGAGGCAAAAAGTGAGATTTTTTAGGAAATAAAATTTCACTGTGATTCCCTTATCCATGCATTCAATATCCATGGTTTAACTTGTGCTCTAAAAAATATCTCCTCATCTTGCCCCAGAAATGTTTGAGGACCTCTCTAGATCTTCCAGTGCAATTCTGTCATGTGTTTTCAACATACCATAGGACTCACTATTATCCATAGTTTCAAGTATCCATGGGTGTGTGTGTCTCTTGGAAAGTATACACCACAAATACAGGGGCTGTACTGTGATAGTTTTGACATGTAAAGAACACTAAAGATGTAAACCCAAGATTTAAAATGAGATAAGCTATACTTCAATATATTTAACAGATATACTTCTGCTCAGAATGGCAGAATGGCATACATTAGTTTCAAAACACTGCATAATAATGAAATAACAAAGTAATGCATTTTAAAGCAATATTCTCCGAAATGGCCATGAGTAAAAATTAATTTAAATATAACATCAGAAATTATACACTAAAAGAATACTCATATCTCATGAGCTCAGAAATAAATTCTTAATCTGAAGTTATTCCAGATCTGTGGCACCAACCTGTGGTAGACTGGCACAAAGTATAATCCTTGTAGCATCAAATCCAAGCAGGTCCAAGTCCATTCAGGACTTTAAAGTTCAAGGCAACCACTTTTTTTTTTTTTTGAGGCTGACGCCATCCAATGAATTGATTGCTGGTGATAAAAATATTATTGGAAATTACTGTCATTCAGATTGACAGCACTGAATCCATGAGTGTTCCTTACAAATCAAGGAAAATCCCATCCAGAAGTCATACTACAACCTCTGACAAACATTAACATCCATCTTCTAGTTACTAACCTTGAAATAGAATCTAACACAGAGTTTTGAGGAAATATAGAGCTAGACAACATAAACCATGCAAAATACCCTAAATTTACAGAAGTAAATATTTATTTGGTGAATGAATTACAGATTCTGGGCCACAAAGGCATTGTGGAGCATTTCTATAAGATCTGATGCATCTAACAGCCCATTGGGGAGTCTTTAATGTTCACATAGGACACAGCAGGAAAAGCTCATCTCAACAGGAAAATGAGCTATATGAACAGTGTACAAAATCTGTGTTAATACTACAGTTGCAGTGGGACAACCTTCCAAAAAAATTGCCTACAGCTATATCACATCAGGTTACTATCTTGTCAGATCTGATAAGCTTTTACATTGAGAACTCCATGCTAGGTTTCATTAGACACCTACAATTAATTGGGTGGACCAATGGGTTGTAAATGCTTTACTACATTAGAGTAGGTGCCTGCTGCCTTAAAGGAGGCTGTAATGCATCTCACAGTGGAAAGGACCTCTTTGGACTCGGAAGTATGTGATAACAAATATCTCATATTTAGACAATGGTGTGGTGGCTGGGCAGCTTTAGACGTTCCCAGGGGAAGGAAATGATCAAGAGCCATGGCCGTCTCATTTCAGACCAGGGTACAGTACCATGACAATCTTGGTTGTTTAAACTGCTTTCTTGGATCTCTCATAAGCTTTTAATATCATTTATCATGGTAGATGGAAGTAAGAGGTACCGTTTTATTGTAATTCCACTACTATCTGCAAGGTCAATTCCAGAGAGTAGCACTGGGGGTCTCCTGCTTTTTAACCACTGCACTTTTGTTAGAAGGTTCAAGTCTTGCTTCCTATGCTATTTAACATCTGTATGACACCACTAAGAGAAGTCATTAGTTTTGGGTTTGGATGCCATCTGCATGCTGTTGAGACAGTTCTACTTCTCCTTGTCATTGGAGTCAGCTGTGGAGGTGCTGGAGTACTGCCTGGATGCTGTAATGGACAATCCTCAGAGTATTAATTGTCATTTTGTATCTCAGTCTTCTCTCTGTGAACCTTGACACAGAATTTAACATTCCTGTTTTTTGTCTCAATTTGCCAAACACTACTTGCAAGAAAGCTACCTCAGTTGGGCATGTAGGGGAGGCCCCTCCTATGGAACACTCAAGTGCCTGGCAAACAACAACTAAACATATCGATGTCCCATCCAATGTCTCCTAACAATATACGAGAGTTCTCCTGATGTCTTCATCTTATAATCCAAAACGAATAAATCAAAGTTAATTTAAGCAAATGTATTAAAAATCATGAGAGATTGCAGTAACCACTGGATAATTGTGTTAATTTCCCATGCAAGCAAAGTGATGCCCAGTTTTTTACAACAAAGATTGTAAAGAGCCCGAGCTGTGGCGCAGGCGGGAGAGCAAGCCAGTGCAATTAACTGCAATGAATCACTCTGACCAGGAGGTCATGAGTTCGAGCCCCACTCGGAGCCTATGTTTGTTTGTCTTTGTTCTATGTTAAAAGGCATTGAATGTTTGCCTATATGTGTAATGTGATCCGCCCTGAGTCCCCTTCGGGGTGAGAAGGGCGGAATATAAATGCTGTAAATAAATAAATAAATAACACATTTAGGGTGAGAAATTCCAGATGTCAAAGCTGGGATCAGGAAAGGAAAAAGTGCTAGGGAACATATTGTAAGCATATGTAGAATAATGGAGTACATCGAATAATTTCAAAATAAAATCAGCTGTGCTTTGTAGAATTTAGCAAAGCCTTTGATTATATAGATCATGAAAAACCTTGGATCAATCTGGTTTTGTATATGACTTGTGGGTTTCAGAATATATAGCCAGGATTATTATAACAAGATGCTATTACTTAGTTAAGTACTTTTTACTATTCTTACAAATGTTTTATTAAGTTAAAAATGATAATAATTTGATAGTCTGATAATAAGATATTGTAGGTGCAATGTCAAACAGTTCAAATTAGGAGGAAAAATAAGAGCGGACTAAAAAAATCAGGATGGATGACTAAAGAACTTTCAATTGAGCTCAATTTAAAAGGGGCATGTACAGAAATTTATTTATTTATTTCGTGTCAAAAGCATTGTACAACAAATACATTTCAAATAATGGGAAAAAAGAAAAAAGAAAAAAAAAGAAATCACGAGCAACTAAATAGTTTTGGACCAAAAGCGGGCAACAGCAACCGCATTGTCTGTAGCTTTAAACAACTCCTCCTCCGTACATGAGGCAGGGCATTGTGGGCAAGCATACATGTGCTGAGTTGTTTGTTCAGCTCCACAGTCACACAAGGTGGAGGATTCCTCCAGGTAGTGCCACCTTGCCAAGTTGTCTTTTGATCTGCCCACTCCACTTCTGAGTCTGTTCAGGGACTTCCAAGTTGCCCATTCTTGGTTTGCCCCTGGAGGAAGACCCTCTTGGGGGGCCATCCAGTTAGAATTGCCAGGTTTAGCTGCCCAGAGAGACACCCTTGCTGCTGCTGGAAGAACATCAAGAGGAGTGGTGGTTCTCATGAAGCCCTTCCTTGATTTGAGTCTGGTGGGAGGAGGGTGATAGCCATGCAGTGGGTGGCTTTCACAATGTTCGACCTTTTTTCTCTCACCGTTAGCAGCAACTTCCCGTCGCACGTCAGGAGGGGCAATGCCAGCTAACTTGTAGAGTTTATCAACAGGTGTAGGTTTAAGGCATCCCGTGATGATTCTGCATGTTTCATTCAGTGCTATGTCCACCTGCTTTGCATGGGCAGACTTGTGCCAAACAGGACAGGCATACTCTGCAGTTGAGAAAGACAAGGCCAGGGCTGATGTTCTTATTACTTGTGGGTCTGCACCCCATGCGCTGCCAGTCAGTTTCCGCAGGATGTTATTGCATGCAGCTACTTTGTGCTTGGTGTTCATGCAGTGTTTCCTATATGTTAGTGTTCGGTCTAAGGTGACACCAAGGTATTTAGGATGGAAACAGTGTTTGAGCTCTTGGCCTTCCCAAGTAACTTTCAGTTTCCTGTTGGCTTCGCGGTTACGTAGGTGGAAAGCACACACTTGTGTCTTGGCAGGGTTAGGCTTCAGGTGGTTCTCTTTGTAGTAGCTGGAGAGAAATGAATAAAGGGGAAATTCCCAGAAGACTTCAAATCAATAGCCAGCATGTGTAGGGAGGAAGTCAGAAAAGTTATAGTATAGAAAGAGCTCAAGCTTGTGAGGGAGGCCAAAAATACAAAAAAGGTGTTTTTTTCATTATGTCAATAGCAAAAGGAAAAACAAGGAAATGGTAGGGCAGCTGCATGAAAAAGACGGTAAAATGTTAACTGGAGGCAGTTATTGAAGATGAAGCTGTTCCTTGACTAGAAGAGGGAGCAATGAGTTCAAACTACAGGAAAAGATGGCAGCCATTGAATGAACCCACCTTACGTTCCCAGCTCCCCACTGGCTCTTTGTTTTTGGGTTGTTGTTGTTGTTTGCCTTACACTGCTTAGCACAGTAGTGTCTATACATGTGTGTGCATGTGCTTGAATGGCATAATATTTGTGCACATTCCTAGAAGTTCTCTAGGGACCAGAAGCACATGATTCAAGAATCCCCACCGGTACACAGACCACCAGTTTGAATATCCTTGAACTACAATATCCATCATCCCACCTGGTTGACAGAGTTGGATAGGAAGGAGAGGAACTGGCAGTGCAATGTCTGGAACATGACACTTGGACCAGTTAGAGCAAAATAGGTAAAGTGGATTTGTTCTCACTGGGGGGATTGCTATATAGTACAATTCATATTTTGAACTTCTTATTTCTATGAGAAACGTTTGACTTTTCCAGTCACTAGCACAACTGGAAAACAAAACAACTTTACAAAGTGTTCTTCTGTTCATAGACAAGGCTGTCATTAACCACGTGAACCAATTTGCTGGTACAGATTTTTTTTCTCATACTTTTGTCCAGTGGATTAAGACTGAAAGGGTCTTTGTGTCTTGTTTACAACCAGATTTTCAGATTTCAGGTTTCCACCAATCACAAACAGCTTTTAAACAAAAGTTATTAAGTACAAGAAACAAGTTAACCTTCCTAATTTGCAAAGCAAAAGCAAAACATATTTTATTTACAGTATTTATATTCCGCCCTTCTCACCCCGAAGGGGACTCAGGGCGGATCACATTATAACACACATAGGGCAAACATTCAATGCCCATAAACACATCAAACAGAGACTGAGAGACACACGCAGAGGCAAGTTAACCTTCTTCTGAGGGGATGTTCGATTCTGGCCACAGGGGGGAGCAGCTGCTTCATCATCCACACTGACGGCACTTCCTCATTCCAGGTCGTAAATTAGTTAATCTTGCCTCCCCACTTTATAAGTGGTACCTTATCTCCTACTTGATAGATGCAACTATCTTTCGGGTTGCTAGGTCAGCAACGAGCAGGGGCTATTTTTTATTTTTAATTGACGGGTGCTCACCCCGCCACGGGCTGGCCTCGAACTCATGACCTCATGGTCAGAGTGATTTAAGGCAGCTGCTCAACAGCTGCGCCACAGCCCGGCCCCTATATATACATGAACAAGGACAATGAAACTAATCTTAAGGGCAAGGAAGCAGTTATTACTATCAGATGGGTAGTTAGAAGCCATGTCCTATTGGTTCCCCCCCTTTTTTGTTATTATTTTAATGGTTGTAGCTTGTATGTTTGATTCTTTTTTCGTATTTAGTTTAGTTGGTTTGTAGCAAGATGATGTTTGTTAGTTCAGAGGTTATTAGCTCTTGGGTTTGCAAAGAACAGTCAATGAAACACTCAAGAGTAATTTCTGGTGCTCCAATATTTTTCCTCCCAAATTTATTTTGCCCCTGAATGCCTTCTGGGTGCATGGGCAGATGTGTTCATAAACCTCCATGGCCCATCTTGGGCCCAGAGAAGTCTTTAAAAAAGTGTCTGAAATAACCCAGGATACCAAAAATGTGGCAAAATGTCCCCACATCCCCTTCAGACAGCATTTGGATACAAAGGGATTTGTTGTTATTATTATTTGGAGGGGTGCAGCCCTCCAAAGTCTCCTGGCAGAAAAATGCAACCTCCTAGTCATCAAGTGTTGCTCACCTTGGTATAGGTTCTTGGATCCTGCTTTCTGGTGCAAGTCGTCATGCACCAGAAAGCACAATAATTATGTATGTATTACATCTTTTGCCTTAATGTTTATGTTGTATAAGCTGTAAAATTCTACCATTCCCTACATACTGTTAAATTAATGAAGTAGCTTCTATGCCCCCAAATTTTACCTTGGTTTTAAAGCCCAATATTTCTGAAAGTTGGAGAACCATTCAGGCTCGAAAAAGTATTATGACAAACTTTAATAAAATATATGATTTTAATTTTAATTTCTAATTCCACCAGCCAATCTCTTACTTAGCTTCTCTTAAACAGTAGGGTGCAATCCTATGCATGTTAAAGTGAAAGTAAAAATAGCACACTACTTGGGCTTATCAAAACATTAGACTAGCTGTTTTACTCAGACACATTAGAGAGATAATTCATTTTAAAATGACTTGTTGAAAAAGCCAATCTTATGCATGGTTAATCATAAATGCAAAAGTTGTCTTTTTCTTGCTGAATTGAGTATGGCCTCATGTTGAAATAGAAATATGTCCCATTCTGCTATCAGTTTCCTGACCAGTTATCTTCTAATTACAGTCCAGCCTAGATGTTAAAGAGTACCATATATTTTCATGTATATATTAAACTCATGTGTAAGAAGGTGGGGGCAATATTATGGATTTTTATATGACCCATGGATAAGCTGAGTGGCATTCGCTAATAGGGGGAAGACCGAGGCCGCTTTCTATGGAGTATTCCACTCTAGCTCACTCTGGCAACAAAATGTAGTTATATAAGTCATCCAATAGACATGCATAATATAAAACATTAGTTTGCAATATAAACAATTAATTGATAACCATCGCAGAAAAAAATTAAATACTGATAAGCTCTGTTAAGAATAAGTGGTCTATGAAGCTGTATGTTGCTTGCTGACTTACAGTAATTCTCCATGGGCTTGACAAATCCTCTTAAACCTGTATCAGATAAAGGCTGTAAAACTGTTATCGTCAGCCTAAGCTCAGATTCAGTCGGACTGAAGATGTCTCCCATTGCTTGTCAATACCAAAGGGCAGCTTATTCCTAATAAGTCTGGTCACAGCTTCTGAACATGACTATATCAAAAAGTGTCACAAACCAAAGCAATATACAATATGGCAGGGTATGCTTATGGAAGTCATCTTGAACTATTTGCTTCTCATAAACTCTCCTTCTGCATTTAGCTCCTTTTTCTTGCTGAGTGCAGACTGGGTTACATGGTTTGCTCTCAATAGAAGAATAGGTCTCTTCTATGGTTTTGAAAGGATGGGTTTTTAAGAGGGCAGGTGGGAGGAAGGAAAGTAGAGATAAAACAATACAATGTTTGCAGATTTTTCAGTCTAAACAAAGTGCTGTTCAATATTCTTTGTTTTTATTCTTTTTACATTTCATAGACAAAGAGTGAAGGACTGAAAAGGAAATCATCTGTTACACGAGGTCCCAATAATTCAGTTGCTGTTGTGCAGCATCTCCCTGCCCCACCCCTGCTCAGTGTCTTTTGCTTTTCAGTCCTTCTGATTTCACAAATCTCCACCCTTAAAATTATTTGGCATTAATCTAGATATCACTGTACTCTTTCAAGATAGAATTACTCCACCCCAGGGATCCAAAATAAATACTGAGCTAGTGCCATTTTAGCACACCTCCAAATTATTAAGTTTAACTCTGCAAAATAATAAACCCTCCATGTGGAGTGGAAAGCTCTGAACCAGCAAAAGAGAAAGCAAAATAATCCCTCCATATTTTGCTGTCTATTGTAACTAACAGGGAAGAGAAAAGGGCAGGCTTTTTAACAAGCATGCAAGCGAGCTATAAATGTGTGGGGAGTAAAGATCATATTCAGGTAAGGAAGATTTTGTATACTAGAAAGAGGCCATTTCTCTCCTTTTTCAGAACATGGTCTTCTTCCTGCTGAGCTATAAGTGGCTCCCCATGCAGCTGAGATAACATTTTAGATTTTCCAGGCATATAGGGAGGTGGATGATCTGCTGGGCCTTTCACACACAAAGTGCCAGACAATTTCATTGTCAGAACCTATGTTTGCTGACTTCGATTTATAGGGACCATATCAATGAGAAACCCTTAAGAGCCTCGATGATCAACTACCCCCCTCCTCCACCTGTAATGTAGTCTTCCTCTTTTCTTACTGTCACCCACTTTAGCCAGCATTATCATCTTTTCTAATGAGTCGCATTTCACAATATGTTCGAAATACGACACACTCCGTTTAGTTAATGTGTCTTTTAGTAAAAGTAGAGGTCTCATTTGCTCTAGGACTGGGTTGTCATGCTCACTTTCAGCAAGGGCCACATCAGCCTTATGGTTGCCTTCGAAAGGACATTTGTAATTGTAAGACTGTATAAACGTAATTCTATTGCCCTGGTATTGAAAATTTGCATTGCATTTGTCACATGTGCTCTAGAACCTATTCATCTTTTGATCAGTACATACAAGAGTATGTGTAGGTCATATAAATGTTTTCCACAATATGTGGCAGCCATAAATGCAGAAGCAGCTTTCCTATAATAGGTGATCGACTAACATAAGCATATGAGGGAGGACAGGTGGGCTATTAAACATTTGTGGGCTTGATACTTTTCCAGTCTTATTTACAAAGCTCCAGATCTGGGTGTTAAAATGAAAAGTACAGACATGTTGGCATTTTATCTCTAGTCAGCAATGAACACACTGGAACTTGGCATATCATTGCAAAAACATTACTTTTCATTTGCTTGTAATGACATGCCATAACCTGGTCAGTAATGCTAACAGATGTACATGAAGACCATTTACAGAGCTATCACACATGGAAATGAGGGCACAGACAGGTCTTAAGGCTGTGACAACGTGAAAAATATTTCAAATGCTTTCCGAAATCATTTAGCACTACATGTATTAACATAAATCAAAGTTAATAGATCAAAGGTTGAGGTCTAGTCTATTTGGCTGACCATACCCCCTTGTACAAACCTGCTCGGGCCCTGGGATCTTCAGGTGAGGCCCTTCTCTCGGTCTCACCTCCATCTTTAGCTCAATTGGTGGGAACAAGAGAATGGGCCTTCTTTCTCGGTGGCTGCCCCTCAACTCTGGAACTCCCTGCCCAGGGAAGCCAGAATGGCCCCCTCCCTACTGTCCTCCCAATGGCAGGAAAAAACATTTTCATTCAAACAGGCATTTAAACATTAAGGTGGTTAATATCCAGTCAGGGGATCCTATGGTTTTTAACTTTGAATATGTTGGATTTTAACTGAATTTTTAAATACTGTTTATTGTTCAATTTTGTTTTAATGCTTGTATATTTGTATATTTTTAAATTAGATACAAATGCTTTTATGTCAAAACGCTTTGAGTCCCCTTCGGGAAAATAAAGCGGAGTATAAATAAATAAATATAATAGTAATAATAATAATAGCGCTGAGCAGTGTTTGGTGTTCTGTGGAAAGTGGCAATAAGTTGATTTCATAAGAAAAGGCCACTGTTTGCATCAGAGGAGGAGAACCATTGGGCTTTCTGATGTTTTAACCTACAATTCTGCCTATGGCAGCGGTAGTCTAAAATATCTGGAAGATTGAAGGCAAAGTCTGTAAAACTGAAAATCAAAAGTTTGAAAAAGCGACTATATTTTATTTTTTTATAGCCTCTCCTTTCCCCTGGTTGGAAGCCAATGCAGTTCATACCTAACCTATATATTCATGGATCAGTCTAGATATTTTAGTAAAAAAAATCAACCCAAAAAGTCTGGGTCTACTTATCCATGGTTCAATGTGAATATTATTCATTAAATCTTATCAGATATAGAATCATTGCCAAGCAGAATGCCGAATAACAAGAGCTTTTATCATTATGGGAGAATCTAAAAGCAGAACCAAACCCCTCTACTCTTTCCAGAGTGGCCCCACCTCTGGTTTTTTGGAATGCCTAGGCAGGGAAATAACAGTGCCAACGACATCTGTCCCCATAAGGTAATACTGGTGTTTTCCCCTATTCACAGAAAAACCCTTGACTTATTCACTGGTCATATCAAAATCCTCCAATTTTGGCTCCTAAATATGCCCTCGATTTATACACAAGGTCAAATTACATATGAATATATATAGTAGTAAAAAACAAAGCACGTTAAAATGTATCTTTAATAAAATACATTTTAATATGTGTATTTGTGGTGTTTTACAATGTTTATGTGCTTTAACTATTCTGTAACCCACTTCGAGTCACGAGGAGAGGCAGGTAAGAAATAAAATTGTTGTTGTTGTAGTTGTACATTAAAAGTGTTAAAGAAACGGTTCAAGTAAAATATACTGAATTACAACAATTAAAAAACATTTAAACATAGTAAAAGATAAAAACATTAACATGAAAGATACAATATAATTTTGTCCTTAGAATTCAACAGTAGCTGGAAAATTCTGCAAGTTATATCCCAAAAAGGCAAAGTTAATAGTTCCCACATTCATTTGAAGCGGTTTTTCGAGGCTCTAACCAAGACTATCTCACTTCATGACACGGGCTGGTACACAACAATGATGATTGTCAACAACAAATTTTAAGTTACACTGACCAATGAAAGGTCTCTTAAAGTGTGAACTTGTGTTTATAAAGCTAGATCTTTGTCTTGCCTGCATTCCCTTTGGGAGTAATAGGGAGACTGAACTCATAAACTGCAATTGTCAAAATACAGCTCTGGGTTCACTTGTGCTGACAGCTGCCTCTTGTTCTCAAATGCAACAGGGTGAACGAAAGACAGCGAGCCAGTCCAACAAGGAAAATCAATTTTGAAGAGAGTTACAGAGAGCAGAGGAGCGGGAGAGAGACATGATTGAAAAATAAAGTATACCAAATCTTTCTTGAAAAAACAGACCAAGAATGGCAAGGACGTGATATGGGAAATTTTCACTGGTAATAGAATAATGGCTTCTTTCCATTATAGGGTTTCTCAGCACTGCATCTGGCTGAAGCTACAGGGACCGCATTCTGCTTTCAGAGTTCACTGAGCAATTGCCAAGGCAGGGAATGGGTGCTGTATGTTACCAGCTGCACTTACAGTTATCACTTTCACTACTTAATGCTGAAAGACGGTTCTGAGGCACAGAGGCAGAGAAACCTGCCCAACTCTGCCCTCTTTCTTTGCCCAGGCAACCCATTATTTCTGCATAACTGCCAGGAATGGCAACAGGAGCTGTCAGCAAACTGAAAGAGGTCCCCAGGCAGCTTCAAATACCAGAGGGCTATTTAACCATTGCAACGGTTCATCAAAAGGGAAAAAAAGAGAAGGGAGATGGGATGTTTTGTAGCAGTCGTTCAGCAAAGCTGCTCCAGCTGCAGAAACCAAACTGCTTTAGTACCTCAAACAGTGCTGTGAACGTAGGGATAGAGATGGGAAGGCCTGAAAAATAAAACAGAAAAATTGGGGGGAAAATAAGATTTTTTTTCCAAATCCACTTTTTTCTGGAAAAATTGGAAAAAAAAGTTTGCAGAAATAAAAAGTCTCAGAAATCTTTCATTAATGTTTTAGTGTTATATAGTTTGAATATCATGTCATAGATAGATTGTTTATCATTGGAAAAGAACACATTGTATACACTTTTCAATTTTTCCAGGAAAAATGGCTTTGGAAAAAAATGGCAAAAAGTGTTTTTCCCCAATTTTTCCGGGTTCTTTTTTTCCAGGCCTGCCCATTTCTAGAGGGAGACAAATACAGAAATCCCTCTACTCCTTTATAAATGAGAACTACGTATGTTTGGGTTATAGACATATACAGCACCGTCACATCTAAGAAGTATTTTCACACTCTTAATAGTGCTGCCATCTACATTAGGTGTTCATGTGGGGATAGCGGTGAGCACAATGTGGCCTTCCTTCAGCCCATGGACTGTTTCTGCAGCCTCTAGGCCAGTGGTTCTCAACCTGTGGGTCCCCAGTTGTTTTGTAGAGCAAAGTGTATGTGTATACACACTTACAGATTCCCACAATTTATAGAACTCCACTTCAAACAGAGCCGGTATCATAGATAAGAATCATACTGAGTACAACCTGATTAAAAAACACAACACCCGAGGAAGTGAAAACGAAACAAGGGAAACATCCCGGGGAGACCTTGTTGTGTGTATATCATTTCCTGGTATTGCTATCTACACGAAGAATTCCTTTGAACGTGTATCATTTCTTGGCATTACAAACCAAAAGAAGAATTCCTTTGAACATAATAACTTTATTTTGGAGACTGAAAACCTTACTTCAAGTGATAAAGACCAAAGACTCCACGCAACTCCAGGAAACATATTGACTAGTTGTCTCTTTATGTCCTTCAATAATATATGATGTCAAGATTATAACATGAAATTGTACCATTGTGGATGATATTTTGAAAACTATTATTTTGATGAAAAATACTAGAGCTGTTAGAATATTGATTTGTATTATAAATTGTGGGAATCTGTAAGTGTGTATACACATACACTTTGCTCTACATTATTATAGATATTGTGCATTTTTCGCTCCCCAGTTGTTTTGGCCTACAGCTCCCAGAAATCCCAGCCAGTTTACCAGCTGTTAGGATTTCTGGGTGTTGAAGGCCAAAACATCTGGGGACTCACAGGTTGGGAACCACTGCTCTAGGTTGTTCAGCACAACTAGGTCAATCAAGGGAGCCAGAATACTGTACTGGTTTGAGTGCTGGACTACAACTCTGGAGAGCAGGGTTTGATTCCCCACTTGACCATGGTAACCTACTGAGTTCACATGCTTTTGGCTCTAGAAAACTTCACGGTAGATTCATCTTAGGGTCACCTCAAGTCAGAAATGACTTAAAGGTACACAACAAACAAGGTTAGCAATGAAGAGAAACACCATTCTTGAAAGCTTTGTTTAACTATAAAAAGGTCTTTTCTAATCTTTAAAACTGATTTTCAAGCCGTTTAAGTCTTGTTTTGAGAAGGATGGCATGACCCTTGTCAGATCTCAAAGGTGAAACATTGATCATAAACCTTGGAGTTTGCCTTTGTTGATTGCAACCTACTATTTGTCTTCTTCCGAAGTACTCTGATCTGGTTGTTCTTTTGACTTGGCTTCTGACTTATGCTCAGCTGTTTCCATCCAACTATTTCTATTCTAACTGCAACAAATATCTGACTTCAGACAGGCAGCATGTTACCCTACCTTGCTACAGCATGGAAATGTCTGGAGGAAATGAGATGTTAGAACTACAAGATGCCTGTTCTGGGACTAGTATGGTATATATATATTAAAGCTTTTTTACTTTGGAGGCTGCAAACCTATGTGCATATACTGGGAAATACTAAATACAACGGGATCCTACAATAATAAAATATGTACAACATGGCTCTCAATTTCATAATACAGTATTGCAGATAGGCTGTTAAGGGATAAATGGAATTCAGTTATACAACCTTTATCATTTTTTAAAAAGAGGAAAGAAAAGGATAGTGTCAATCATTCTGAAAAACAAACAGTAAAAATGACCCTGAGTACAAATTCATAAGAGGGAAGGCTATATGTGGCTACTAATCAAGATATTATCCCTGTAATATCAGAGTCAGTATGCAATGAACACCAGACTAGCATGTTAGAGAGGATGCAATGCCCTCACCAAAGACAACAAGTTAGCCACAACACAAAGAGAATGCTAAACTGGACAGTTCTTTGGGGTTATCTGCTTGTATGGCTCCTATGTTCTTACAAGTTAGTGCTGTGCCACTATAACTCTTCACTTAACACAGTGGTTCTCAACTTACGAGTCCCCAGATGTTTTGGCCTTCAGCTCCCAGAAATCCTAACAGCTGGTAAACTGGCTTAACAGCACTACACATTTTGTTTCTAGGACACCCATTGCTGCTTCTTTAAAGTAGGAAAAGTTGAAAATGGATTATATATTTATCAAATATTTATCAAATATATAATTGAGAATCTGATAAACTACCAGATGGAGCTATTTATCAGAAATGTGAATACTTTATCTTGCTTTCTTTAGAAAAACTAAGCAACAAAGTTTTGGAATAAGGCATGCAAACTAATGAGAGGAAGAAAAACTGCAGTCTTAAATCACACTTCCTTTTTAGAACAACAGCAGCAAAACAACCTAATTGAGCAGTACACCATCTAGGAAAAACAATTGCTCTCCACACTTCTAGTCGTCTTATACATAATGTACCATTAACCTGAAAATTCATTGTTAACAAGACAAAAATCAAGACAATAGCTATATTTAAAAGCAAACAAACACAGAAATTTGGCAGGATTACAAAGCATGTTAATTTCAAGGCACAAGATAATATCTAACTGATGGGAATGTAAAATAATCTCCCTCTGTTGTGAAGCAATTTCATGCATTTCTGCTTGGAGAATGTAGCATCAAGCAGTGTCAGTTAAAATGTTAAGCTAAATGCATTACTGTTTGAATCTACTGTGTCAATCCTAAACTCCCAACATAATAATTTATACTGTATGTCCTACCCAGTTTTTAAGAAAAGAGGAAACAAAACCAGAGGACATAGATAAAGTACATCTCCATTTTGTAGGGTTCAATTTAGCTATGGCAACAGTGTATTGTTCTGAGAGCTTCCAGTCTTGTTGCAAAATTTCTATCTCTAAAATCTTATGTCCCTTTAACAATCAGGAAAACAAACGGAGTGGTACACCTACTTTTTGTTTTGATTTACTTTACTAGTCACCATGCCACACCTGAAAATCTGAAGGTTGAAATGCTCAATGCCAGCTATCACCTTTCCCCACAGTAGGCTGACTCCCATCGCTGAAGAAAGCAGACAAGATTTATCACACACCTCTTACTTTTTCTAAAACATTGCCTGAAAGAGGAAAATGAAGTGATAGATTCTGACATGTTCCAGGTGCACAGTCAAGTTTATCAAAACAAAATTAGAGTCAGGATAAAAACAACAACAGTCAGTGGAGTGAAGGGAAGTGGTAAAGACAGTTGGTGTGGTAAAAGAGTCAAGGTGATGAAGCAGTCCGAATGAATGAAAGCAGTCCAGATGCAAAGCACTAGATTTTGTCAATGCTAATGATCTAATTCAGATAGTTTCTGAAACAAGCGGTGAATAATTTCAATGGGTTTCGGGGCAAATTTATATCCTAAGTCTCACAAAACTTCAAGAACTACCAAATATACCAAAAATGAAAGGAAAAACATGAAATGGGCCAGAAAGTCATATTTCTTTCATCTATTCTGGCTACTTTAAACCATTCAGGGAAGGGGCTTTGGGGAGAGAAATAAAATAGATTTTAGACCTCCCAGACATGAACTAGCAATAAAACCCAAAATGCACTTATGCTCATACTTTCCATTTTTTTTTGTGTGTGTGTCAGAAGAAACTTGAGAACATACTGCCAGTCGCTTCTGGTGTGAGAGAATTAGCCGTCTATAGATATGTTGCCCAGGGGGTGCCCCAATGTGTTACCATCTTGCTGGGAGGTTTCTCTCATGTCCCTGCAAGCTAGAGCTGACAGACAGGAGCTCACCCCATCTTGTGGATTCAAACCGGCAACCTTCAGGTCAGCATCTCAACCTTTAGGTCAGCAGTCCAGCCGGCACAAGGGTTTAACCCATTGAGCCAAAGCGGCTCCTTATACTTTCAAGTCACCTATTAACTTAAGGTAGCTCCTTGAATTTCATAGTTTTCTTATATAAGGAATATTCACTCAAGAGATGTTCTTCCTCTGTAATACAGTTCACAGAAGCTGATATTCATTGGCAGTTTCCCATTCAATTATGAATCAGGGCTGATCCTGCTTAATTTCTCAGATGAGATAGGATCTGGATCCTTTAGGATAACCTAATTGTGTGGTGGGAATCATATGGTCACCCCAGATGTTGTTGCCTGCAACTCTCATCACCCCCAGCCCTGGGTCTACAGCATCCCATTTTGTATGTGATATATGTATTCAGCGATTGAAAAATCTGTCCCATGTGGAAGCAATGCATTGTTTTAAAATCTGCTGAAAGCAGGAACAGCAGGCATCAGCTGTGCTCAAATCATACTGACCTCTGAGCATTTGGTTTACAGCAAAATGTTCTCAAATTACATACCAAATGCTGTGAGGGCCCATCTGTTGCAAGCATGGCTGGGGCCCATTCTTTCTACTCTCCAACTATCTAAGTTGAATGGAACTTGAGGTAGTCTTCTGTAAGGTTCACCTCTAGTCTTGTGAAACAAGGATTTCAGGGTCACATGAAATCATCTGGCTAGGCCAGTCTTGAGCTGATCTGGTATCCAGGGGAATTGTCCCATATTGTTATGTTGAAAACCCAACAACACCTAAAGCAAGAGTGTCCCATAGTAAAATATGCTGGGAATTACTGTCCAACATTACCTGAAGGGACACATTTTGTTCACCTCGACCTAAATCATCATCAGATCTGAATGATTATATTTCCAAACACATGTTTTGCAAGACTGTAAAGTAATGTAACTTCTAGGTATCAGGGAACAAAAATATGGCTATTTGCAGGACGGCTCCTGAGAGGTAAACTGCCATCATCATAATTTACTTCAAACTGGATACTCACGACATACTAGCAGTAATATATCTTTCCTCCTACTGTAATTTGTGCAGTTTGTACAGTACTGTTTTCAAAACAGGAATAACATTACTTCTTGTTATTTCAACATCACAATTAAGAAATCAGGATCTAACATATTGATAAAGCCAAAATGCCCATGCCAATCTGTTTGGGTTATGCTATATATACAGTATGTAGCTCCATATACAGCAGCCCTCCACATTCACTGGGGTTAGGAGTTAAGGATAACCACAAAAGTAGAAGAAGTTTAAATTAAAAAATGCTACCGTTTTTACCTAAGGGAATTTCTAGGTCACTGGTTCTCAACCTGTGGGTCCCCAGGTGTTTTGGCCTACAACTCCCAGAAATCCCAGCCAGTTTACCAGCTGTTAGGATTTCTGAGAGTTGAAGGCCAAAACATCTGGGGACGTACAGATGAGAACCACTGCTCTAGGTCGTTCCGCACAATTGCATGGGGAAGTTGACCATAGAACCACACTGAAGGACCTGCAACTGCCTAAAGAAGTGTTTTCTTTAGGGATCTCCAGGTCCTCCAACACAATTCTATGGTCAATTTTTGTCCATATACATCAAATCTGCAAAAGTGAACCCTGCAAATCTGGAAGAATGATTGCAGTTTTTTCGTTTACATCACAGATGTTAAACTTGTGACCCTCATGGCCATTGGACAAGCTGGAGAGGGCTTCTGGAAGTTGGAGGCCCAAACATCTGGAGGGTCACAAGTTTGATCTGTACTTAGTGCAGGAGAAGAGTTTCAATGCTTCCTGCCATATCTGTATTTTTTAAAAAATTTATTTCCCCATCCAATGACAACATATGCCAAATGAGACAGTTAAAAACTTTCACTGATACCACTGATAGAAATCTTTTTTTTCTTTTTTTAACTACGGTAATTCACTATAATAGGTTCAGGGGGCACATTTCTCAGAAACCCATATTTAAGTTTGACTCTGGATGGAAGCAATTAATACATATGCTGGTAATTAGCCTTCACACCAACGACAAGCATCTTTTCCAAGAGAAATGACTGTCTCAAGAACATAGAAGAACCATTATGATGTAAAAAGGAATAATTCAGGGATCTCTTTGAATTATAGTATAATCTTGCTACTAATTTTCCACTGAGTAAAGCCACTTGTGCCCCAGTAGACAAGCAGAATAAAATATGAGCTATTGATGGCCACAGGCTCCATTAGAACAGAGCTCAAGCCCAGAAGGCAGTTTGATGTTAATGAGAAACTAAGAGATATAAAGCCAAGAAGCACAATGCAACATGATTTATTCCTTCTGTTCTAAGTGGCTGCCAAGTGGAAACAGCCCATGGCAAATCATCAGTGCCGGAAGAGGAGAAAGATGTAGGAAATCCAGCAAACAGCTTCTGAGCTTGCTCTGACTTGAAGAAAATGGCATCTTAGATTACAAAGGTTCTCTATCAATATTTTGAACCCTTCAGGGGGGCTTCTTTGGTTGTTTTTGCCATGCATTATTCTAGGGGGCTAAGAAACAAAAGACAACAGATTTCTGTAAAGCTACAGTTCACATTTCCCAACATGCATCCAATCCACTACAACACTTTTCACATAGTGTTCCATTTTAGTGCCCCAGAAGTGGACCTCAGGGCTGATCAGTCCAATAAGCAATGTTTTAGATGTGGTTGATGCTAAACACCTGTCATATACAATGATCATCTCATATAGACAAGTAATAAGTGAAGCCCGTTAAAAGCAGATTGGATTAGCATCTGCCATAAATATCTTCATGTGCTTGACTCATCCCAGATGTAAAAACAATAACAATAAATATTCCCAATTTCTGCAATTAGTACAGCAGCTGGATTGTTTTCGCCACTCTAGGTCTACATGGCTTCACAATCACCTAAATCCATCTTTAGATTTATTTTGTTCTACAGCGTCGGAAGGCATATGGAAATAGCTTGAACCAGGTAAACAGTTCAGATGATAAAGGTCATTTGAAATTTGGCTGTGTGAAAGCACCTCAGGCAGACAGAAATTTCATTACCTTCCTTAGTTTGGATTTTCAACCCTCAGGGGAAGATACTCTCAAGGGCAACTCAAACATGACATTTTTTACTGGAATCTTTAATGTAAGTAGAGGACAGAAAACACAGCACTGATGTGCAAGAGAAGGAGAGAAATAGAATTATTATTATTAACTGTATTTATACCCCGCCTTTCTCTCTGTAGGGACTCAAGGCGGCTAACAATCCCACAAAACTTCCACTTGATCACTGGCACCAAAAATTAAGAAAGGATATCAATATATCCTTTTTTTCTTTTTTTTTCTTTTTGCAAATCTTGAAAGTTTATGTCCTCATCCAGTGGCACAGTGGGTTAAACCCTTGTGCTAACAGGACTGATGACTTGAAGGTTGGGTTGCTGACCTGAAGGTTACCGGTTTGAATCCAACCCAAGGAGAGCACGGATGAGCTCCCTCTATCAGCTCCAGCTCCATGCGGGGACATGAGAGAAGCCTCCCACAAGGATAGTAAGAACATCAAACATCCAGGCATCCCCTGGGCAACGTCCTTGCAGATGGCCAATTCTCTCACACCAGAAGAGACTTTCTCAAATCGTTCCTAACACAAAAAAATCTATTTACACCCAACTACTTCTATTACTAAAGCAACCCAACCTAACCATTTCTCTATGTAGTAGCAGCTGCCATATCCTGGCCAGTCCAAATGTATTAGCAGTTTCACTAGCATTATCTGAAAGTAGCATGATTTCAAGCAGCATTTTTCTGCCAAGCAGAAGAGCTTTTACTTCTGTCTTCTTACAGCTTTACATCAGAATCAGTCCCCAGAAAGTACATCTTTAAATAACAGCAAAGACAAAATGATCAATTAAATGTCTACCACAAGCTACAGAGGCACTAAGTGGCACCATGAACCAGCACATGCAGTTTTAAAATCCTGCATGTGCCCCCTTCCCCCACACACTTCATAGCCCTCAGATAAACTAAAAATCCCATCTCCTACACAGTCCCCTGGGTCAGTCTGCTGCCAAATAAAAGCTGCAGAACCTAATGAGGGAATTAAAAATTTATAATGTGATGAAAGAACAAAGTTTGGTGCCTCTTCTGAGAAAATGAAATGCGGCAACTCGCTTATCTCTCAGAAGCATTTCTTGAGTGTGTATTTCTCGTTATTCATCTACGCTTGATAAAGAAGCTACATCGAACTTGCAACGCTGTTTTAGGTCATGATTGCCAAGCTCAGAATATATATTTTCCCAATTCGTAATGTTTGGATATATTACAAAACAAGCAGCATTTTCTTTGAAATTGTTTCTTCAACTTAAAATGCCAAATATGACTCCGAGAGTGTGTTTGAGCAGGCAAGCTATCCATAGCCAAATAATTATTGAAGATGCACATCCCAAAAGCTTTTAAATGCTATATCTCTTTCATGACAGCAACTTTCACTGTTTCATGTTTAATGTAAGAAGAGATCATCAGACAAAGCGGCCTATTTGGCATCTTCAACATTTGGGTCAATTTTTTTTGGCAGGTTTCTGCTTTTGGTAGTTGCTGTTCCTGTAGCAACTCCATCAGTAAAACAAGAATAAGGTGATTTTTCTCCCTTCCCTCGTTTCCATATATCCTAAAGATATGCTCTATAGGAATGGCATCTCTTCAAAGAAGGTTTTGAGGCAGAATAGAGAGGCGAGGGGAACTGCCACTTACAGTTACACTGATGAGACTACATTCATCAGCAGAAGTACACAGATGACCAAATATGCAGAAAAAAAGAGATATAGTAATTGGAGATTTCAAATATTCTGATATTTGTTGGAAAACAAATGCTGCCAAGAGTAAAAAGTCCAACAAATTCGTCACTTGCTTTCCATACAATTTTGTTGTCCAGAGGTGAGAGAGGTAACAAGGGGATCAGCTATTCTGGATCTGATCCTTAGCAACACTGAGGACCTGGTAAATGGAGTGGAAGTGGCAGGATCCTTAGGTGGGAGTGACCATGTGCTCCTGGAGTTTGTGATACAAAGGGAGGAGAAAACTGACACCTCTTTTACACTGCCATATAATCCAGATTATCAAAGCAGGTAATCCACATTATCTGCTTTGAATTTAATTATATGAGTCTACACTGCCATATAATCCAGTTCAAAGCAAATAATCTAGATTTTATATGGCAGTGTAGAGAAGTCAAACATGAATTCTAGATTTTAGGAGAGTTGACTTCAGGAAACTTAGGGAAATATTGAGTGTGATCCCATGAATAGGAATGCTTAAAGGGGAGTTAATAATGGGTGGGAGTATCTTAAAAGTGAAATACAGAAGGCACAAATGCAAACAGTGCCAACAAGGAGAAAAAAATAAGAGAAGTCTAAAGAAACCAGAATGGATGTCCAAAGAACTTTCAATTGAGCTAAGGTTCAAAGGGGACATGGTACAAAAAATGGAAAGGGGGGATCACCAAAGAGGAATTCAAACAAACATGTAGGGAAAAAGTCCAAAAGACTAAAGCACAAAATGAACATTAGAAGATCGTCCTGACTATAAGAGTTGTCTAACAGTGGAACTCTCTGTCTCAGAGTGCAGTGGAAGCACGCTTCTTTGGAGGCTTTTAAAAACAGGCTGACTGGCAATCTGTCAGGGGTGCTTTGATTTGTGCTTTTCCTGCATGACAGAGGATTGGACTGGATGGCCCATGTGGTCTCTTCCAGCTCTATGATCCTAATGGAATACAACCAAGTGTTCCATGTGTACCACAATTAGCATGCACCAGTTTGACAAAACCTCACTGGTCGGTCTGATCATCATAAATTACCTTCAAAGCAAATAGCATTTTCTTACTTAGATGAACAAACTTGATGCATGGGTGCTTAAAGGTGGATTTTTCACTTCATATCATTCCTTGAAAAAGTAGGAAGAAACACATTTGTTGGTGGCATTTTTCATGCCTCCAGCCTCTGACATGTGCCACTCACCCAAGGCACTGGATCTTTTTTAAAAGCCTTGTTAATATTTTTATAAACAAGTGAGAAGCACCTTTGAAAGTTTCAAAAGGTACAGAATGGATCGGTGTTTCTGCTCTCCCAAAGGCTACAATGGAAATTTCTGATTCTTAGAGGCCCAAAGTGCAAGCTTAAAAACTAATTCAGATGCTATGTTGGCAGTGGGTTTTGAAGAAATACCCTGCCATTCCTGTTAAAAATGTTAAAAACCAATCACAATTAAACATACATTCCTTCAAATCTTAGTCTAAGATGAGAATCTCAGTTCCTTTGATGTCCTTTTGTAATTATTTGGAAGTGGCATTATTAGCTTGGTTTCAGAGATACAAATGATCCTTTCTCTACTTTCAATTTGGGGATACATTTAATGGCCCGAAATGAACATGACATTTTTATCATTATCATTATTATCACTTTCGTGACCTGTTCCTTATTCCAATCCATGGATTAGCATTATTAGTCACTTTAAGATATTCCTCTTAATATGGAGATACGGAATTTAATAAAAATAAAAATAATTAAAATAGGTTAGGTTGAAAGCTGAACACTACCTAGTAATTATACCTCATAGTTTCCAAAGTGCTAATAAATGCAATAGCCTAAGGAGTTTAATATTCAGTGTATAGCTCACTATTGTAGTATTTTTCTGTAGCAACAGCATTTCTTTTAACTACTAATAAGCATCTTCATCTATTTCTGTTTCTATCCTCACTCCATCCTACACTCTATTATTCAACACCTCTCTCCTATCCTAATCTCAGGGGTTTCTTCCTTTTTCTGATTATATACGTCCACTTTTTCTTCCCCACTACCAAGTATTTAATTAGTTTGGTTTTAAACTGAAATATTAAACACATCTAAAAAGCACTTTGCCCCCAAAGTCACATGTGAATGGATGAGAGTATAAACCATTATTTTAACACTATTATCTACATTATCTATATTCTCTTTATTACTTTGAATTTCTGTTTTTTTCATTAAAACTTATTTCCTTGGAAATTCCCATGTTGGTCTCATGTTTGTTCCCACACCGGAAACAATCTGCTTGAAAAATCCTAATGAGCCAAGAGATATCATACAATCCCAAAAACAATTTTAGCTCCAAAAATGAATTTTAGGGTTTGGTTCATAAAATGATACACTGCACTTATAGTAGGCAATAACTTTTTTATTACTATTCCACTAAAAATTCATCAACATGAAAATTGGAATAAACTGAACAAGTTTTTTTCCATATTTCCATCAAAAAATACATCAGTCTATTTTACAAATAGCCTCATTCAGATTCATAAAAACAGTAATAAATAAATTAGGAAACATACACTGTAGCAAACGAAAGGCCAGGTGGAAAAAGAACATCTGTGTTGTAAACAGCAACACAAATCAGTACAAAGACTGTTCCATATTTGTGATGCTCTAGCCAAAAAGGCTCTCTTGCTCATTGCTGTTTACCTAATTTCTCTCAACACTTAAGAGAGGGCACTTCAGCAAGGTTGACCTAAGGCCTATGAAGGCACACTGTCCTTAAGTCCTCAAGTCATTTGGAAGTTGAATTTGAATAGGGCCCAAAACCTAACAAGCAGGCATCTAAACTGTTTTAAAACTAGCAATACACAATCCAAGCAATCTGCTCTAGTTAATTTCTTGCAGCTGTATTTATCTTTAGTATAGGGATTTATACTCCTACCTTGAAAAGAATTCCCAAAATGACTAAGATAATTGTTTACCCAACCTTAAGTGAACCAGTAGTACAACTGCTGTAAGGCAAACAGGAAAACTGCTGTAAGGCAAACAGGAAATGTTCTTGGAGAGGCCCTTCAGTTTATCCCACAAGAAACCTCTACCGTCTCCCCAGTGCATTAGGAGATATTTGGCTTGAGGCTTATTTATCTATTAACTTGTACAAAGTATTTATAAGCTGCTTTATGGAGCAACCGTTACAAAGCACCATAAAATACTGAAGATTAAACTGTCAGGTGTGCAGTCACAAGAAATGAAAATGCTATGAACCTTACCAGCTGTCCACAATCTTAAGGAAAGCCTAAAGTGATGGCCTTCTTAAAGTTTTGTAGGACTATTCTAGCTTTTTCAGATACTTAAGAGTTTAATAACATTCCTAAGCTATATAGCATTAACTAAAAAAAGCTGTAATACTATCCATGACTAGGGGTTACACACTGGCCAGCTTTCAAAGCCGTGCTATTTTGCTTTCCCTCATCTACTCTAATGCTGTTTCGTCTTCTTCACCAACTCCAATACTACAGCTTAATCTGCACCTTCTGATGTTACCCAATAACTGGTTCGTTGTTGACCTCATTGTCAGTTTACTCTGCTTGCTACCTTGATCTACACAGGAAAGTAACTCCATCCCAGGATAATAAAGAGCTGAAAAATAAGGCAGCTTACCCACTAGCTTCATCTTGGCACTGTAGCTCCCGAAGTATCTTTCATCGGTGGTGGGTGTGTGACATTCATATTCGCCAGCATCCCTGTCTTGGAGCTCTGTGATGTGCAGTAGCGCTGAATCCCCTTGGACCTTCTCTACATAGATTTCTCCACTCCTGACACGCTGAGTGTAGATAGCATAAGGGAAGGATTGGTCCATGGTGCTGACTATTTGTACCTCACGTTCTGGGGCCGATGGGAGATATATGGACCATTGAAAATTCTGTTCTGATGGTCCTTGGTAGCCACTAACTTTACACCAGATGGTGATGTGCGAATTTTCAGTGCGGTACAGAGGGCCGTCTTGAACAGTAACTTGACGTTGTGCAAATATAACTCCTGTTGAAGAAATGAAAATAAATGCATTTAGATATAGTTCCTTAATCTGAAAAAAAAAATCTAATATGTTAGTATTTCATATCCAAGTAGGGCCCTTAATTATATCTGCCTCTCACATTTTTCAAAAGGAAAATGCATGCTCTGTAAGTTATGTGAAATACATCTACTTAAAGGGCAGGGGTTGCTAGATTTCTGATGTGATGTGCAGATCTGTGACAAAACAGAAAACATGTGGCTTCCTTCTAATACTCAAATTATTAAATTACTGTTTACCCAACAGAACATAATCTTTTGCAGAAATAAAATAATTCAAAGTATGTCCAAGTATAAAGTGAGCCATGACATTTACTCTTTTTTAAACCCCATCTATCTAACAAAGGTGTTGTTAGTATAAACTGGGGAAAGAAACATGGCACACTGTCTTGAGCTCAATGTAGGGTAACTTCTATGCAGCCCTGAATTTGCTTCATGAGTAGTCTTTGACATCACAATATCCTTATCCTCAAAATCCCAAAGCTAAAGGGAAGAGGAGTCTGAAGAAGGCAATTTCACAACAGGGAATTCTGATAAAGCAGAAACACCTACTTGTGTTCTACCCCTTTGTTTGTGTCCATTTAGATGGTTTTGGATTGTAATCTCCAGCATTCCTAATAATTGACTATGTTGGTAAAGGTTAGGAGTGGCAGTCCAATAACATTAGGAGGGATGTGGATTCCTATTCCTGCTTTAAATCTTAATTCTCAGTACTGGGAGACTGGGGAAAGAGTAGAGGAGAAAAGCCCTAACTTATGTAGAACTAGGTTGAAGAAAACCGTTTGCTGAGATACAGAGAATCTCCTAGTGATTTTAAGTTAAATCAAACACATACAAAACATTCTGAGCTATGTTTAAAAACATCTAGACATGTTCTGCTCATATGATAACATAAAGAATGCAGAAATAAGAAACAAATAGCAAGTGTGATATACATAGTTTTGAAATAGCGTTTGGTCTTTACTGGTAAGGCATGCCATTGCCTTCTGTTGCTCAACTGTTGCCACTGTATGTTTTTGTAAAACATCTATAAAATATACAGGCAGTCTCCCAAGTTACAAATTTCAACTTACAAATGACTCATAGTTACAATGGGAGCGCGACAACAAAAAGTGAAATAAATCTATCTCCTGAATAGAAATTCATTCCTCAAAGAGTTATCATGGGGAAAAAGTGTCTCCACTGATGCTTTCTCACCAATCCTTGTTTCCACAGAAAGCCATTTTTTTAATCCAATTATCACAGGGACATAAAGTGAAGTAAAATCTTCTGAACAGGGGGCACAGACAGCAAAACAAACACCACAAGGGTATTGACCCTTCCATGTGCTATCCAAAGCTTACTTGCAGGTAGATAGATAGATGTATACACACACACGCACACACACACACACATATACTTGAGTCACACTTTAAAATGTACCTATTATGACAGATTAAACAGATTAAACTTAAGAACACTCCTATAAACCTGCTCATAACATGGGGGCTGCTTGTATATATAAAACTGGTCTAATTGCTTGTCAGGTTAGACCATGTGCTATCAAGTCAGAGTCCACCAAGCATTGCATCATAAAATCTGCAACTAGATCCTATTTATTAATCTTTAAAAGCTTTTTAAATCTCCTTTGAGAGTCCATGGAGATGTTGAAAGTGGGATTTGTCCACATCATCTTCAACTGACTTCAGTGGTACAGGCTAGTTTCATCTGGATCTGTTCAACATAAGCTACTAACATCCACATGTAAAATTCAGCTTTAAGCAAAACATTATTGGTTTGAACCTCTGTACTGGAGGAATCATATTCCATGGCCATAGAAATTCACACATTCCTCAACTGAGAGAACATTCCCCAAGGCTATGAGAACACACAAGGGACAGGCATGTCAGTTTCATTTCTAGCAAATTGTTTAGGCAGCTCTTAATCTCCGTAGGACACTTGTACAACCATGCAAAAGTGAAGGGTTCTGATGAAGATTACACATGAAAGTTCAGCTAATCAAGCAGATGAGCAGCTAGGCTTTTTATCCAAATAACCACTCCCAGATTTTTCTGTATTGGAGACAATCCAGATTCTTGGCAGACATACAATCTCATTCATGTCGCCATTTTTCTAACAGGCTAATCTTGAAAGAGGATCTCTCTGCACTTTGAAAACATAACATGGAGAGAAATATATCTGTTAACAAAGGGCATAAGATGCTTAAAATGATGACTGCATATCCAAGTTTAAAGGTTAAGTTCATATATCTTAAAACATTTGCTATACCAAAGGTGAAGTACACATCGTTGTTGAGTTTTTTAGTTACAGAACAGCTTAGACAATTTTAAGTGTTTTTTTTTAAAAAAAATCCATCTGACTAAGTTATATTTATTTCAGTCAGTGGAAGTAAAGTTGACTAATTTAAGTCTAACTGATTTTGGATCCAACCCATTCTTTATTTGCTTGACTTGCATCTCATGACTCTCCCGCCAACTGTGTTAGTCTCCACAGTGAAACAAAAGGCTCAAACAAACAAACAAATGTAAAGCAGAACAAAACCAATTAAAAGGCACTAAGCCCCATGATCCATTGCTGTCTGCATCAGGTATGAGCAGTGTGCCCTGGGATACGAGTTTTAAAGGAAAACTACAAAGCTGGCAGACAAGAAAAGAGACAACTTATTGTCTGCTTCACTACAGTTCATGTCACACTGGTGGAGCCCCCGGTGGAGTAGTGGGTTAAAGTCTTGTGACTTGAAGGTTGGGCTGCTGATCTGCAAGCTGCCAGGTTCGAATCCCACCCTGGGAGAGAATGGATGAGCTCCCTCTATCAGCTCCAGCTCCATGCGGGGACATGAGAGAAGCCTCCCACAAGGATGGTAAAAACATCAAAAAACATCCGGGCGTCCCCTGGGCAATATCCTTGCAGACAGCCAATTCTCTCACTCCAGAAGCGACTTGCAGTTTCTCAAGTCGCTCCTAACATGAAAAAAAATGTCACACTGGTAGTAAAGGCAGCATTTTAAGCCACCCAGCTTTTTTTTCTCTAGCAACAAAGGGTCAGCGATTTAGACTATAATTTTTTACTTTAGCTGTTGAGTTAGTTCCAGCATACTATCAGTTTGGACATATTATTTTTGGGAAGTTCAACTACCAAGATCCCTAAGACAGAGATTAAATAACTTTTCCAAGCTCTGATCATAGGTTTCTGGCAAAGTCACCAGTCAACCTTATACTTATTTGTTGTCATAACAAACACACACAGCTTTTAAAATGCAAATCTAGAATTTCAGCTTTCTTGCGGACATTTTTAAACAAAACGAAATTGAAGTGCTGAAAATGAGTTGTTTGCCATCAATGGATTATTAACTCAGTCACTCACTCCTGCTGGACAAGGGACTCCCGATATGATATTTTCCCACTAGAAGCCTTGGAATAAGTCCAGGAGAGAGTGTTCTTACCAGCTCTAAAATAAATGGTGAAAAATTGCTCAGCTTATCCATCAGACCATGCAGCTAAACAGACGGAGTGCGGTTCAACCTATTAGACTGCACAGAATACACTGCTCCAAATTATATTTCCCTTCATTATAAAATAATATGGTTCAAGAGGAAGACAAGAGACAAAAAAGTTAATAAATTTTTAGCTAATGGGTACTGGAAGGGGAGACTAAAAGGCTACTTTGCTGCCTATTATGCTAGATTGGCTAATACTCCAAGTCTCCATTTACTAGAAATAAAACCAATTTAATGCACACTGAATTTGAATCTTTGCACTCAGGATTAATAGTGCAATATAATAGGTCACAATAAAGAATGTCTGATATGGGTATAGCAACAGGGAAATATATGAAATATGTGTTTCAAAAGCAGAACATGCATCCCACTGAGCTAAATACATTGTTAAGGATAGCGATTCAAGACATTTTCCATATCAAATCACTCCAAAGGCTGTTGTTTTTGTGCATGTATGCTCCTTTAAACAAGCCCCTTTTAAGCAGATGCTCTTCATCTCCACTGGAGAGAGGGAGAGGGAGAGAAAGAATTATTTTGAAAAGGCTGGGTTACAATTAAGGTGGCATCTGGCTAATATGTCAGTGACACAGCTGGCATCCAATTGCAAACCCTTAAACAACACAACAACAATATCAAAACCGCTGTAAAAATGGATCAGGCTGCCAAGCAGTAGTATAATGGATTGGGGAGAAAAAAGAAACAGACTTCTGTAAGAGATAATCAACAACAAAAGAGCAAACTCTAGAAACAGAAAAGCTAATAAAAACATACACAAGCCAGTTTTACTGCAATAAGTATTTCAGTCATCTTGTTTCTTTATTACAAGAATGGGTAAACCAAACCCTCCTGATGCTTTTAGACCTCAGCTTCAATTATGCTTAGTATTTATTGGCTACACTGCCTAGGGCCAATGGAAACTGTGAGCCAAACAGTATGTTGCAGGCTATACTGTGAGCCCCTCTTTTGGTCAACAGATACAAATAAAGTTGGTCCTCCACAATTTGTGGGCTTTTCTTTTGCGGATTGGATGATGTCCTCGCCACTCTCCTTTTCTGTCTTTCAACAGAGCCATCAGGACTTAAACCAGTTTCCTCCCTACTACATCAACCTCCCCACCTTCCCTCAACCTTTTGTCTTGCCATCAGCAGCATGCAGGTTTTAAACCTCTTTCCAGACTATCAACCTGCTCACCCCACTCTTTTTCCTCCTATTTCTCCCCCGTCAATCTCAGCACCATCCAGATATTAAATCCCTTTCCAGACCATCAGCCTGCTTTCTCAATAATGCTCTAAGAAAATGGAGATAAGGAACCAGAGCTTTCTAATCCAAGTCTAACACTTCCATTCAATGAGCCACTATTTGTATATACTGTAGCAATTATCAATCAGAACTTAAAAATACAGTAGAGTCTCACTAATCCAAGCCTCGCTTATCCAAGCCTCTGGATAATCCAAGCCATTTTTGTAGTCAATGTTTTCAATATATCGTGATATTTTGGTGCTAAATTTGTAAATACAGTAATTACAACATAACATTACTGCGTATTGAACGACTTTTTCTGCCAAATTTGTTGTCTAACATGATGTTTTGGTGCTTCATTTGTAAAATCATAACCTAATTTGATGTTTAATAGGCTTTTCCTTAACGCCTCCTTATTATCCAAGATATTCGCTTATCCAAGCTTCTGCCGGCCCGTTTAGCTTGGATAAGTGAGACTCTACTGTATATAGCAAGAGCAACATGCTTTGGCTTCTGTCTCCTTAAAGAACTAGAGTTGTGTAGTAGATGGCAATTTGGAACACTATGTTATCAGCCTACTTAGTACATGACAGCATCATCCTCTAAGACAGTGGTTCTCAACCTGTGAGTCCCCAGGGGATTTAGCCTATGACTCCCAGAAATCCCAGCAGCTAGGATTTCTGAAAGTTGAAGGCCAAAACATCTGGGGATCCACAGGTTGAGAACCACTGCTCTAAGATGAGGTCATGAGAGTTTTTAGTCTATAAATTCAAAAAATCTGCCTTTTGTCCAAAATGTTTGAAAGAGATTGCAGTGCAATGCATACAAAGGAACAAACCGGGAAGCTGTGATGTACAAAGCTGAAATGCCTGGCCACTGGCCACTCCAGGTTAGAAGAGATGTTCACACATACAAAGAAGTTCCTTTTTACAAAATCTTTCTGCATCTCCTTGTCCTCTATCTATCTGGAGAGCCCTGGCATTGGGAGGATGGTGAGGAAGAGTCGGGTTTGCAGTCGGGTTGAAACAGTGTGTCTGCAATAAACAATGCAATAACACTTAAGATAGGAAAGAATGTAATTCTACTCCAGCTGATGCCACTACAGCTGTGCATGTGTCGGTGTACAACAGCCAAGATAAGCAGTATCTGCCTACAGAATCCATTACTGAGTATGCATGAAAAGCAAAATGGAAAGGAAAAGGTAGTGATTAACTTCTCTCAAAAGAATGCAAAAAACATAGATCTTTCTATCTGGCCATAAAAGTGGAAATCACCAGAAAGGTGAAAGTGGATGAAGGGGGGAAAAAAAACAAAAACATTTGTAGACACATTTGGGAGAATCTTTGTGGTGATGCTTAGAGGATTGAAATATTTTTGTTTACTTATAGAAGATGTATCTGGACTGATAATTCAGTTCATATATGGATACTGTTAGGTCAGAATAAAACCTTGCGAAAAAAACATAAAATTGCTTCATCTTTTTGTGGTGTAAGACTTTATTCCTAGTATTTCCATTTCATTTCTATCTCTGTGACAAAAGTTTCTGTTAACATAATGCCACTTTTTAAACTCAGATATACCTGTGTGTATGTCAACAATCATGTTGGAATCAGTTTCTGTTGTAATAATAGTAATAAAACTTTATTTATATCCCACCCCATCTTGTCTGCCTGTTAACATGGCAGACACTGGCTACCATGATTCTGCCCCTTCCTTCTGGCTTGGCTGCTGCTTGGAGGAAGAAAAGGCTTTTCTAAAGAAGCCCATCCACCTTCATCCTCTCTTGCAGGACCAGCCAATAGCATGCAGGACCATATAAGAATCTGCACCCAGACACCCAGCCAAGTAGCTGCTGGAGTTGGAGTGAAGACTAGTTATTCAGGATCAGCCCAGGATATGTATACTTGCCATGGCAAGCAGAAAGATCAAGGTCTATTCTGTTCATTTACCTTTTTTAAAAAAAAATCAAAACTCTTTGGTTATTAAAACTCTTTGAACTATTACAAAGTAAAACCTTTCCAAACTAAACATGAAAGGATTACAGCAGAGGGTTTTTTGGTAGCCTTCCTTGAGAACAGCATTATACAGAATACTTTATTTTATTTCAGGTGTACATTTAATCAGACATACACTCATTTTATTCCTAGTCTATGAAAAGGTCCTTGTCCCTATTAAAAATGACCACTGCAGTCTTTCTGCAGAGAAGCTAATGCAAGAAAAGTCATAAGTTGATCCAGATTTTCTGGGGTGTTTTTATTTCAACATTTTTTTACTTATACTTGAGTATTTATCTATCGTGTCAGAAGCGAACTGAGGGTACAATTGTAATATATTTAGAAATACAAAGTTAAAAACTTGGCATTATACTAAATGTCCTTTGACCAGTAGCTGACCACATGGAGTACCTCTGGTGTTGCTACAACAAGGTCCTCCATTGTGCATGTGGCAGGGCTCAGACTGCATTGTAATAAGTGATCTGTGGTTTGCTCTTCTCCACACTCGCACGTTGTGGACTCCACTTTGTGGCCCCATTTCTTAAGGTTAGCTCTGCATCTCATGGTGCCAGAACGCAATCTATTCAGTACATATACTTGAGTATATATATATATATATATATAGTAATTGCATTTCAGTTCATATATTGGGTAATTTAAAGCAATTACATACTTGACATTATAAAGTGAAGCAAACACATCTATCCTCCATGCCAAATGAAACAAAAACATTGGGGGATGGGGAATAGCGAGACCAACCAATGGAAGGAAGAATATAACCCCAGGAATGCATTGACCTGATTTGACAGTAGGCTTTGAACAAATCCTTTACAAGAACATCAGAGTAACATTGCCTTTGTATTTTCAAGTCATAGCCATAGTTTTCATACCCCAGATTTTGTACAGTGCAGCTTAATGGTTGACATTAAAGCTAAAGAGAGCTCTTCAGTTGCAGGAGTTTTCCCCATGAATGCCCAAACTTATCTTATTAAAAATAATTTGCATAAAGCCGCTTTGTTGGTATATTTAAAACATAATGTATCTTTCTTTTGAACCTACTTCAAGTCATCCTTGTTGTTGTTAGTTGATGTCAAGTTCACATTTATGTCAACCCTAAAAATGAGAGACCCCGAAGTCACTCAATCATCAACAGTCCTACTCAGGTCTCACAAACTCAGGGATGTGACTTCATTGATTGAGTCTGTCTTCCTCTTTTACTATTGCGTTCTACCTTACTAAGCATTATTACGAGTATCTTCTCTACTGAATAGTATCTTCTCATGATGCGTCCAAAGTGCAACAGTCTTTAGCCATTTTGGCCTGATTTCTTCTAGGACCTATTTATTTGCCTTTTTAGTAAACCCTTTTTTCCAGTTCCTCAAATGAGTTGCTTTCCTTTCTGCTCTTTTTAGCCCATGAAGAAAGTTTGAAAAGGTCATGATTACTCTGTCTACTAGTTGTCAGAAGAGATAGCAACTATAATATGTGATTGAGAATACTGTAACAAAAATGGCTCTGGGTAACCAACCAGATTCCAGAGAGGCACCATATGTATAGTGTTTAGCAGATTATGTGAAAGGCAGTCAAGAACCAACATTGAGGGAAGTCAATGGTAGTAAACTGCTTCAAGTGCAAAAGACAAAGAGTGAATACCTTAAAAACACAATCCAGAGCAGAAGAGAAAACTGGTGAAAGAAGGCTATCCACAGACAGTTCCTGGGAAAAATTGAGAACCAAATTGACAAAGAAAAAACATGGATGTGGCTCACAAATGGAACTTTGAAAAAGGAGACAGAGAGCCCAAGAACAAGCCATTAGATCCAATGCCATCAAAGACAAAATTGAAAAGTCGACAACAGATCCCAAATGTAGACTCTGCAAGGAAGCAGATGAAACAATCTTCAGCTACTGTAAGAAGATTGCACAGACAGACTACAAGCAGAGGCGTAACACCATTGCTCAGATGATTCATTGGAACTTGTGCCACAAATACCATCTGCCTGCGACAAAGAACTGGTGGGATCAGAAGCTGGAAAAACAGAATGAACATGTCAAGCTACTCTGGGACTTCCGAATTCAGACAGACAGAGTTTTGGAGCACAATACTCCTGACCTCATGATCGTGTTAAAAAACAAAGTGTGGATTGTCGATGTAGGAAACCCAGGTGACAGCAGGATTGAGGAGAAACAACTGGAAAAGCTGACACAATATGAGGATTTAAAGATCAAATTATAAAGATTCTGGCACAAGTCACTCAAGGTGGTCCCAGTGGTGATCGCCACACTGGGTGCAGTGCCTAAAGACCTTGGCCTGCACTTAAACACAATCGGTGCTGACAAAATTACCACCTGCCAGCTGCAGAAGGCCAACTTACAGAAGGGATCTGCACACATTATTCACAGATACATCATACAGTCCTAGATACTTGGGAAGTGTCCGATGTGTGATTCAATACAACATCCAGCAGAGTGTCTGCTGTGGACTCATCTTGTGTTTCAAATAATAATAATAATAATAATAATAATCATCATCATCATCATCATCATCATCATCATCATCATCATCATCATCATCATCATCATCGATGTTGCCATCCCAGGTGACAGTCGCATTGATGAAAAACAGGAAAAACTCAGCCGCTATCAGGACCTCAAGATTGAACTTCAAAGACTCTGGCAGAAACCAGTGCAGGTGGTCCTGGTGGTGATGGGCACACTGAGTGCCGTGCCAAAAGATCTCAGCCAGTATTTGGAAACAATAGACATTGACAAAATTACGATCTGCCAACTGCAAAAGGCCACCCTGCTGGGATCTGTGCGTATCATCCGAAAATACATCACACAGTCCTAGACACTTGGAAGTGTTCGACCTGAGATTTTGTGATACGAAATCCAGCATATCTATCTTGCTTACTGTGTCATAATAAAATAATAATAATAATAATATATTTAGTACCTGCTTCTCCTTGTGGCTCAAGACGGGGTACATCACAATGCAATCTCCATTTGCCACTTGAAAATATATGCCTAACACTTAATTAGAAATGGTCCAACTCAATTCTTTCATGGTTGACTTACTGTTAATTATACAATGTTACTGATGCATATGGGATATTACAGAGTACAAGAAAATAATTCCCTTCTCCAAGAAGCTTATGATCCAAAATAAAAAGTACAGTTCCTAACCCAGCTGCTCCCTCTACAATCTTTATCTGGCAGTCTGTCAAATCTTCCTATTATATCAGCTGAAATGACATTTTGCTACAAGGAGAATCTCTTAGGCACAACTGTCTATCGCAAGCCTGTTTTCTGACTACATAGGTTCTAATTCACATGATTTGTTCGTCTTTGTTCTTGTTCATCTCATAGTTTGGACATAACTCACACCTTTTCAAATTAAACTTGCCTGTAGCTGCTTCACAACAACACACAAACACTCCCACTCTCACATATATTGCCATTTCCGTTTCACAATAGATGACATTGCTTTACATGAAATAACCATACCCTTATTCATCCTTCTAGAAACTTAAACACTGGCCAAGTAACGTCAGGGTGTGGTGGCAAAAAGTTATTGAAGAGGAAGAATACATAAAGACTAGGAGAGGCTGCAGCAGTTTGCTTTGGCTTGAGTCTCATAAGAAGAGAAAGATTTCACTTCCTCTCCTCTCGAGCTAATGTGAACCTGGTTTACAGCAATTGAAATAAGTGAAGTTCAAAGGGCAAAAGTGGGAGGACAAAAAAACCCTGGAAAAATGTAAACATATCTGAAAACATATCTGAGACAATAGAGCAGTGGTTCTCAAACTGTGGGTCCCCAGGTGTTTTGGCCACAACTCCCAGAAATCCCAGCCAGTTAACCAGCTGTTAGGATTTCTGGGAGTTGAAGGCCAAAAACATCTGGGGACCCCAGATTGAAAACCACTGCAATAGAGGATTAACTAGAGAGTTGGGGAGGATACACTTTTTTGTTTCCTAATGAGGCAGAATTGTTGGAAATAACCACCTCACAAGCCTACACTATTTATTTGTTAATGTATATATTTGCTAACCTGTATTCTATGTGTATGTTGATTTGCCAGTTAGACTGTACCTCTTTTGGTGTGGGAGGGGTTATAGACATGTGATTGTACTGAGCATGTTCAGAGTCAGGACTCCATTTTGTATTCAGTGTGCGTTTGACCCTCAATGAAAGCAGATATATGTGTTAGGACATCAATAGAAAAGTCTGTTTTACACCTCAGTGGAGGTGGATGTATATGCATCTGTTTGGACTTCAATGTAGAAGTATGCTTATGGACTTCAGTGAGTACAATTATATTAAAGACTGTGGACAATTGATAAAGAATGATACCCTGTGTACTCAACACAGAGAAGCTATATCCTATCTGTAACTGAACTTCAATAAGAAATGTGCCTGTATAGTGAATTAATACAGTATGTTTATAAGTAAACAAAATATGTTATTTTTCAAAGAATCCTTTGTTTTTTTTATCACCGAGTGCATATTTTAAACTAAAGGGTTTTTAAAAGGAGTGTATACATTTTGGGCAAATGAAACTACAATTTGAACTTTAAAGAAACAACCATCTTCTGCTAATCTATATATATAAAAGAGTGATGGCATCACGGCAATTCACAAAACAACAAAAGTACAGGCCCCCCAACCTCAAAATTTGACAACACAACCCATCATCCACGCCTCAAGGTTGATACAACAAAAAGAAAAGAAAAATAAAGTCCTAATTAGAGGGAGAGCAATAATTTTTTTTATCCAATTGCTGCCAGTTTAGAGGGCTAATCTCTGCCCACTTGGTTGCCTAGCAACCAAGGGACAGCCAGGTTTCAGTTAGGGGACAGGCAGATTTAGGCCTCACTTAGACTTCTTCCACAGATTATCTAATTTGCACTGGATTATATGGCAGTGTAGACTCAAGGCCCTTCCACACAGCTATATAACCCATTTATAATCTTATATTATCTGCTTTGCACTGGATTATCTTGACTCCACACTGCCATATAATCCACTTCAGTGTGCATTTTATACAGCTGTGAAGAAGGGGCCTCATATAATCCAGTTCTAAGCAGATAATTTAAGATTATCAATATACAGTAGTCTCACTTATCCAACGTAAACAGGCCGGCAGGATAAGTGAATATGTTGGATAATAAGAAGGGATTCAGGAAAAGCCGATTAAACATCAAATTAGGTAATCGTTATACAAATTAAGCACCAAAACATCATATTATACAACAAATTTGACAGAAAAAGTAGTTCCATGCGCAGTAATGCTATGTAGTATTTACAGTAGAGTCTCACTTATCCAACACTCGCTTATCCAACGTTCTGGATTATCCAACGCATTTTTGTAGTCAATGCTTTCAATATATCGTGATATTTTGGTGCTAAATTCATAAATACAGTAATTACTATATAGCATTACTGTGTACTGAACTACTTTTTCTGACAAATTTGTTGTCTAACATGATGTTTTGGTGCTTAATTTGTAAAATCATAACTTAATTTGATGTTTAATAGGGTTATCCTTAATTCCTCATTATCCAACATATTCGCTTATCCAACGTTCTGCCGGCCCGTTTATGTTGGATAAGTGAGACTCTACTGTACTGTATTTACAAATTTACCACTAAAATATCACAATGAATTTAAAACACTGACTACAAAAACATTGATTATGAAAAGGCAGACTGCGTTGGATAATCCAAAACATTGTATAAGCGAATGTTGGATAAGTGAGATTCTTCTTTAATATGAAATAATTACTGGGATAGAATAATGCAGAACAATATAATCTCTAAAACCAGGACAGTAAATAAACAGGGGAATTCCAGACAGGAAACAATCGGGGCCAGCTAACACCTCCCAACAAAGTATTCCCATCATCAAAGTCTGGCAAATCCTGTTTTCTCAGGGCCACAGACAGTAGAAGCACATAAAATATCGCAAACAACACCACTCTGAAAACAAGGGAATTCCAGACAGGAAACAATCAGGGCCAGCTAACACCTCCCAACAAAAAAATTCACTCAGGGAGGAAACAGCCAGGCTTTAAAGCTGCAAGGCCATTACATCCTAATCATTTTTCCTAATTGCAGCATTCATACTTGCCTCCAACAAACAAAAAAAAACCAATTAGAAATATTGTATATTCACAACCTTTAGGAAATAATATCCCCTGATGGCGCAGCGTGTTAAAGCGCTGAGCTGCTGAACTTCTGGACCGAAAGGCCACAGGTTTGAATTGGGGGAGCGGAGAGAGCCCCCACTGTTAGCCCCAGCTTCTGCCAACCCAGAAGTTCGAAAACATGCAAATGTGAGTGCATCAATAGGTACTGCTCCGGCGGGAAGGTAACGCCGCTCCATGTAGTCATCCCACATGACCTTGGAGGAGTCTACAGACAACGCCGGCTCTTCGGCTTAGAAATGGAGATGAGCACCAACCTCCAGAGTCAGACACGACTGGACTTAATGTCTGGGGAAAACCTTTACCCTTGACCTTAACTACCACCAATTCCTCAATACTTTATTTCCCATACCACCAGACTTCGCCACAGCAACGCGTGGCCGGGCACAGCTAGTCAAATATATTTTTGTAGTGACAGGTCTTTGTCTTTGGCAGTTCAAAGACATGGTTCTTCAGTTTAACAGCTGAGTTACCTGTGTGCCATTGCATGAATGCTTGTGAATATTGACTTCTAACAAGGTCATGCTTTTCTTGACTAGTGGAGATTCACATTTGCCAAAAGGATATGTGCCCAGACACTGGGGGCAGTTATTTTCCAATAAAAATAGACTTGTTTACTTATATATTTTACACCCCACTTTTCTCCCATATGGAACTTTCATGTCAGAGAAACAAAGGCATTTCTATAATGGGAAGGATGGTTTGTGTACATGAGATGTTTGTTCTGTGGCACTGTTACATAATTACAATACACAAATATTACAGGAGTGGCCCATGGGTCATCTAGCAGGATTGGACAAGAGATGATATTCAAAGTCTGACATGGGCTGATATTGAACAAGGATTTCAACCTTGCAGACTAGGAAAACTATACATGCCCTAAAACAGTTGCAGTAGGGCAAAATGGCAGAATTTATATCTGGTTCCTCCAAGCTGGCTTTGATCACATCTTGTGCCATTAGCTCTACCCATGAAATGCAGACCGAAACATTTACATAATTGGAATTTCGCCCCTCTGACAATAAGGATTCCCATGGTAAGGACAAGCTGTCATGTTAGAATTGTTTCTATAAACATAAAACAGTTTTATCTAAATTTCAGTTCTAATTCATGCATCCCTCCAGGTTAGGTTTATTAAACTTTTAAAATATAGTTTTTGAATATACACTTGACAGTGAGGATGAGCACTTTTAATTGATTTGAAAAGCAAACACACAAAAAGGGGAGATGGTGGGAACTATCCGCAACAGGATAACTGTTCCAGACTAGAATCCCTAGTTAAATCAAGAACCCAGAAGCTTTGATCTTCATCTATTCCTTTTTGGCCCTATCTGATTAAGAACTGCAGGCAAGGCTTACATAGCTAACAAGGAAAGGGAAATTTTATTTATCTGATTTCAGCATATCACTCAAGAGGGATTCATAATGAATAAAACTCTGAGAGGAATCAAAGCAGAAACGTTATTTCGTGTAAATATCTGTACCCTAAAGACTTTAAGCTGATTGCAAGCCTTTATTAACAATGCAAATTATAACTAAGACGACTGCTAGATATAGAAGTTTTAAGCCACCAATGATATAACATAAAGAAACATGAATTAATATTTGAGTAAAAACCCGCTCACAGACAACATGATGTGGTGCTTTGTGTGCTGCACTTTTTTTGGAAACCCAGTAGGTGACCTTGACAGTCATACTCTTTCAGCCTCCGAAGAAGGCAGTGGCAGACCTGTTCATAACAAATCCTGCTCTGAACAAATAGGATGACAGGTCTGTCATAGTGGCATCATAATTGAAAAATGACCTGAAGGCACACAACAACAAAAGCATGTTAACTGAAGTGTTTCTCAAACTCTGCTTCTCTAGTTGTTTTGGACTCCCAGATATCTCAGCCAGCTTACCAGATTTTATGAATTGTGAAAGTTGAAGTCCAAAACATCTGGAAGAGCTGAGTTTGAGATACTGCTCTAATCTAATTAGTGCAGGTCTATGCTGTTCAGAACCTAACCATCAGAACTGTCACTGCATAGACTTTTTCTCTCTTTAACAGAAATGGGCACTGAAAAGCTACCCTACAGTCATTCAATCATTCTGAAGTCTTTGAGAATCTTCAGATCTTTTGGTTTGGTGCCTACAGGCTGCATAAACATGCACTGAGGCATATTTGCCACCATAAAGCATAATCATTTGATCCAACAAGGCTGACTTGAGATTTAACTTTTTCTAAGAACAGTTCATTTTCAAGTTTAATGAAAGAACAACCTGATCAATTATATCCTCACCTTAATTTTTGTCTACGATAGACTTCCATTTGTTAAAGTTACCTTAAAGAGCATGCAGTTGTCAAGCTCTAGTCTTAATTATGCAATTTGTTCGCTGCATGTTCTGCTGAACAATTTGTAATTGTGGGAGTTATCAAGATTTTGAACATCACAGATTATCTGAGAAATTATAAAATCTGTCTTGTCAGCTGGGAAGGCTTTGTGAAACCAACTGTCTACCTATAATTTCTCTCTCCTCCCTCTCTTTTGAACATGTCGGTTTACCACATCTTCATTCTCAATATCACTTTCCTCATGCAGATCAGAATGAATGGATTTACTTCTTATTGGTAAGGAGATTTCTTATTCCTAAGCACAAAGCAAGGAAGGTGTTAGGCGAGATGCCACCTCATTAGAATATAATCCTTAGATTCCACCAGCTCTGACGTTCCAGTATTCTGTATTTTTTAGTAATACTTTGGGGGTGAGCATATCCATATAATGTCAACAGGGTGATAAAAGCAATTTCAAAACTGAAGAAAAGACAATCCAGCAATGTAGTGTAAATGTCAAGACATCATACCAGCATCAAACTCCCTAATTATAAGGACTTCATTAAAAAAAATATCTTGGTAGTGTGTGGATTTATCTTTTTCTCTCCTCGAAGTACCTTTAGTGGGCATCCAGAGAATACTTTTTCACTTTGAATATAAACATAATATTTATATTCAGTTCAGCAGTTTCTCTTTGACATCTTCTATAAATGGAAAAACATCTCTAAATATTCCTTGCCTAAGAAACGGTATGAAATCCATGGAGTCACCATAACCTGACAGGTGACTTGAAGGCATGTATAGACATGCATACAATGTCTTCACAGCACCCAATTCTAGGACAACTCTTTGTAAACCTGGCCTAATAAATCAAGAAGCTAAATGAATTTTAAGCACATGTGACAGAGCTGAACTCAAAATCTGTAACCCTACCCCACCCTTCATCTTTCGTGGAGAGGTAACTGATTTTATGGCATTAGATAAATAAATAGGATAGGACAACTTATGGAAGGAAAAAATCTATCTATGTCTCCTAGTTATGACATCTACGTAAAACCCTGTTTTCAGAGATGGTGAGCCATGTGTGATAAACAAAGGCCTTTTAAAAAGAAAGGTGAAACATTTACTCAGGACTCCCTTTCTGTTTTAATTTTGCCATGCTTTTGAATTTAATGGAAGGATTAACTGACTGAAAGGGTTAAGAACCATGAGCTCTCAATCTACCCATACTCCACCCCAAGACAATTAATAATGTAAATAGTGCTGAATAGCTCTTCCTTGCATTCAGTTGAAAATAAGAGAAAACAGAGGTCTTCAGCTGTCTCTTTGGGCATTTAAAAGGGAGAAAGGGGAGGAGGAATCCACAAGCTACATCTGAAGCGTGAACTGCAGACTACATAAACCCAATCTGTTTTGAAATACTGCAATAGGACATCTTGTTCCTTGGAGATTTCCAATGTCAGATTGAGGAACATCTGTTAGGTACGTTTGAGGTATAGAGTATCACATCTTAGCATAAGCCATCTGGCCCAGACAGGGAATTGAATCATTTGGGAAATGTACAGCTCCTTGGAACTGCAGACTACTGGATACCTTCTTCCACCAAAACTACTGGGCATGGGCTTGCATTAATATTGTGTATGACTGTGTAGGATATAAACAAGTTGGAGGTGGGAGTAGAAACACAGTGAAATCATGACAGTAGGGGGGAACAGGAGGAAGATCTGCAGGAATGAACAGAATTATGATCCTTCTCTACCCACACAGTGCTCTACTACAAGACAGCATCCTTATGCAGAAAAAGAGCACAACAAAAAGGACTAAATCATCATAACAGTTCACAGCCTGTTAGTATCCTAGCACCATCCAAACTTAAATTGTTATCTATAGCAGGCAGATTTCCTACCTGATAATCTAAAGTGATGGTCTCACCAACAGGTGTGTCAAACCATTCACCCTTCCCTGTAACATTACTATATCCGACACATTAAAAATCCATCTATGTAAGATCAGGGCAATTCTAATGTTTAACTGGGGAAAATATTATTTATTCGAAGTGTTTATTGCCTCTTGACCCACCAGAGCCCCAAGACAAAAATTCCTATTTATACATGTTCAGTAGAAAAACTTCCCAAACATATGCTGTCTCACTGAATGTATGTTGTTCACGATGGAAGCTAAATATTTTCCTGTTTCAAGATAGTTGAAAGTGTGAGTTACCTTTTTTCCCAAATAAAAAGGAAAATAGACATTAGGCTACGCTTACATTTACCTGTGTTGCACCAAGCTCAGGAGAGAAACTACTTCTTTTCAGTGTGAAGTACAGTAGTCCTCAGAAACCCTCCCACAGTTTTTCCCTTTGTGCAGAGATATTATACATTACTAAGCGTTTAACTGATTTTATGCCCCTGCTGTGCACAAGAACAGATGCATACAAAAGCAAGGTAAAGGCTTGTTAACACAAAAGCCACAAGTGTGAACAAACCTATACAAAAGCCTGTTATCTTTGATGCAGCTGCAAGCAATTTGCCAACAGCTGTGGAATTGGTAGTGCCTCAGCTGTATAGTTGAATTAATGGCACCAGATAACAATATCAGGTTTGAGATAGATATGTGTACTTTAATCTTTTACACTGCACTCTCCTCATTAATAGACAAGGTCTGCAAATCTTTTCCATAGCAGCCTAGCTTTACCTGTTGTTCCATTTCTCGATTACTTTGCTAACACCACTTTCTGTCTCTCACACGAGAAAGAGCACCAGTTGTCCTTGTATGCCTTCAAGTCATTTCTAATTTATAGCAACCCTGAGGAGAACCTATCATAGGGTTATCTTGACAGATTTGTTCAGAAGGGGGTTGCCATTGCTTTCCTCTGAGGCTGAAAAAGTGTGTCTTGCCCAAAGTCACCCAGTCTCTTTTCATAGCCATTGGCTTAAGATTCACTTCAAACTCTCAGAGCTACCTCTCTGATGTCCAACAGTGCAAATCCATGCAAAAGTAAGTCCAACTGAGTTCAACAGTGCTTAGTCCCAGCTAAAGATGTGAAGGATTGAAGATTTTATTCTCGATCACAAGATATACCATCCATATTACCTTGGACCGATTATTTTGGGTGTCTGAATTAGTTTCTTACAATGCAATGAAGGCATTCATGCCAGATTATGTGTGTATGTGCCTTCAAATTTATAGTGATCCTAAAATGAGTTTATTTGGGAGGGAGGGGACTTAAGAGGATTTATTTCAGTGGGTGTTGTCATTGCCTTTTCCTGAGAGAACGTGACTTGACCAAGGTCACCTAAAACGGTTGCATGGCTAAGCAGAGATTAAACCCCCAGTCTCACAGAGTTCTAGTCTAACACTCCAACTACTAAACCATGCTATCTCTCATGAAGAGAACCCCCCCTTCCAAATATACAGTTCAGCAATGCCTCAAATGGCAAAATTTTGACTTCTCCAGGTTTCTTACTCAGACAAGATGATGGGGGGAAAACTTGGTGAAGAAAATTAGTTTCTGTTTACGTTGATGCAGTTAAGCTCAGTTTGTTGCAACCACCATCCACTCATGTCCAGATTCTAAGTAAGATCTGGGACAACAGGGCTATAATACGCTGAATAATAAAGCTTTAGGACATGTGCCGTTGATACTCAGCATCTTATTGTAATCCACCCCATAAATGTGATTTCATATACATGGGGAGGGAGAGCAATTAGAGGGACAAGACACCAGACCTCCTTTAGAAGTAAGGTTACTGGGTTATATAACAGGGAACTTGTATGAGTAGCAGGCAGAAAAATCTGTTCCACAGACTCTTTACAAATCCTCCTTATAGATCTGAAATGCCCTTATTATTGTATTGATGAAAGCATGCTGTTTGCCAAAAGTAAGAACAGGCACGGTTAGCAGCATTACAAAGAAGATCCATGGATATCTATTCTCCTCCTGAACAACTATAATGTCAGATTTTCTGGAAAAAATCTATTCTGCTCTCCTATCTCTGATAGTGAACACTACTGTGGTGTAATAGTTTGAGTGGGAGACCAAGATTCAAATCCTCAATCAACCATGGAAACTCCTGGTGATGATGACCAAGTCTCTGTCTTAAAAGAAGGCAAAAGCAGAACCCCTATGTATAAATCTTGCCAAGAAATCCCCTGTGATAAGCTTGTCTTAGGGTTTCCACAAGTCAAAAATGACTTTAAGGCACACAACAACAAAAAATCTGATTGTCAACACCTGACACAACCAAAGCACTTAACCAACAAGTATACAAGGAGTATGGAGACACAAGGGGAACAGATGCCAAGACAAACATTACACACCCAACAAATTTAACGAAGAATAGTGTACTACGCAATTTAAAAGGAAATGGTAGTCAAACTTTTGCAATTCTTGTCAGGCAATTGCTTGAGGGCCTATATACCCTTGATGCATTGCAAGCAGGCAAGTCAATCATGACAAAGCAGTGGTGTCTGGGAACCCTATCCTCCTCCAAGAAAATGCAGACCGTCTGGCACAAGAAAGGAGAGGGAAGTCTACAGCATAGAGGTTGGGCAACTTCAGAGTTTTCATTGCATCATGGAAAGCATGTCAGAATGAGTTATGCTTCATCATTTTGCTGTTAGGCTGAGTAGCCTTCTGGTTTTCCCTTCCCAGCCACAACTGTTTGTATAGAGATACTATGGTTCAATTTGCAGACACAAGCAACAGCAGTGAAAAGAAAAGCTTCTGCACGACAAACTTCCTAGGATTGATCATTCACCAAATGATCAGACACAGAAAAGAATACATTTTCTAAACTAATGTCCAACCGCTTCTGCATAGCACTTTTGCTCCAAATGACGAGGTTTTCAAATAGCAGCAATTAGAATGTATGGATTGAAATCTCCATAATTAATCCATGTGGTTATCTCTCAAAATAATAGGGAAAGAACCTAATAACTACTTTATCTCATGGAGAGCAAAGTGTCTTTCAGAATACTTTCTATTGCTCTATCATTGTTTATTTTACTGTCCCCTCCCTCTCCATGTGCAGGACTTACGGCATAAATTAAACACTGTACAGCTAAAATAAATCATAACAGTAAAATTAAAAAATAAATATAGTACTATAGAGTTAAAAGAGCAGAGGGTTCAAAACAGCTTAAAAGCATAAAACCATTAAAAATAAGACAGAAAAAACAAATACAGCACATACCACATGTAAGAAAGAAACCATTATATCACTATCCAATTAATGTCTCAAAACATGTTTAAATGCAAAGGCCTTTGCCTATTAGCTCAGGGAGAGAATGAGCTATCTTGACTTCCCCTGAAGAGACTCCCACAGTTTAGAAACAGCCACCAAGACAATTCAAAGTGTTTCTACCAAAAGTGCCTGTGATGATGGTCAAACCAACAGAATGTCTTCCCACAACAATCTCAGAATTTGGGCAGATTAATATGGGAAGACAGAGGTTTCCAGTTCATTGGGAACCAAGCCATGTATGGCTTTATGAGTCACAACCAGCACTTTGAATTGGTAGCAAGTAAAGCTGCTGAAACAACTGAGTGATATGTTCTCTCCAATCAGTCCTAGTCGACAGTCTGACTGTAGTGTTTTGAATCCACTGATGTCTTTGAACATTTTCCTAAAGCAGCCCACTTACAATCCATTACTGTAATCCAAATGGGAAGTACTCAAGCCATAAGATCTGATAACTCCTGAACAGAGTGCAGCTGGCACCATAGTGTTAACTGTGCAAATGCACTCCTGGCTATGAGTAAGACCTGGCTTTCAGGCTGAGGGTTGAGTCTTGGAATACAGCCATGCTATGGACCTGAGATTTCAGTAGTAATGCCATTCAGCACAGGCTGAATCCCCATTTCCTTATCTATGCTTAGTTTGATCAAGAATACTCATGTTTGTCTGGATTAATTTTTTGTTTTGTTCATCAAGTTCAGTATTGAGACAACACGCTCATGTCGTCCCAAAACAGTTTCTTTGGAATTAGATGGAGAGATAGAGTTGGATGTTTTAAGCAGACTAGCGCTGTTTCTAAACTTCAAGTTCTCTGTTGTTTTATGGCAATCCCAACAATCAAATCGCCAGTTCCTTCCTCTGAAATATAGTCTACAGAACCTGGTATTTCTTAGGCCTCTTCTACACTGCCATATAAAATCCAGATTATTTGCTTTGATAATCTGGATTATATGGCAGTGTAGAAGGGGCCTTAGTGGTCTGTCATCCAAGTAATAACCAGGCTTAATCCCATTTAGCTTCCACAATCAGAATATTTGCCACATCTCCTTTAAGCAAGATGAAACTCCACTTTTCTGAAACAAGGCACTCAATTCAAAGTACAGCTCAAGCTATGGTTTCTGTAATGAAAAAAAATGTGGAACTGAGTTAAGAATTTTTTTATCTCAATACTAAACTGTTTTGGCAACAGCAGCCAAATCAGCAAGAAAACTTTGTTAGTGCAATTTTCACAAAAATGGTAAAAACTATTATTTAGCTTCTATTTACATTCTAAAATAAGTTTCTGACTTACAGAGACAATAACAGAACAGGGTTTTCATGTCAAGATTTATTTAGAGGAGGTTTGTCTTTGCTGTCCTCTGACACTGACATAATGTGACTTCCCAATGTCACCAAGTGGGTTTCCATGGCTGAACAAAGATTTGAAACCTGATCTCCAGAGTTACTCACACCATTATACCACATTGGCTTTCCTTTTGTACTGTGATGGTAACTTAATCACACCCCCTCTGCTTTCTATTTGCCAAAATTTAAAGAAACATTTAAAGTGGAGTTAGAAAAATGATTAAGAGATGGAACAACTGGTATAGATAAGCTGCTATGGAAAAGATTTTCAGACCTTGTCTATTAATTTGTGTTTAATTCTGTTTTAATGTTTGTATATTAGTATATTTTAAATTGTATATTAATGCTTTTATGTCAAGTAGGGTTGTGCATTCAGGATAAACCTTGACCTGCTTCATATCCTCACTTTCAGTGGGGGATCTGATCTGTTCTCTGGTAGCCTCCTGAAATCAGAAGGGCAGATATCTGTTTTCACTCTGGGGTGCCGAAAGATCTGTTTTCTATTGGCCCATTATTGGGGGGGGGGGCTTCCCATGCTCCCCTTCCTGCACGCTTTAAGGCTTTTTCTTACCTGCTGTTTCTTTCTACTCTAGAGGAGGCGCTTGGCTGCAGGCACTGGCAGGAGTGCGTGCTTTCTGGGCCTCCATGCTACACACAGAAAGGGAGTGCAAGTGTGGTGTGCAAGCCCAGAAAGCGAGGGCACCTGCCAGTGGCTGCAGTCAAGCACCTCCTCTAGAGTAAGAAATTCTTACTCTAGAGGAGTCGCTCAGCTGCAGGCGGAATTGGCAGGAGCCCATGCTTTCTCTCCTGGGCTACACTACACCGGCCAGTCATGTACGCTTTCCATTCTAAGGCATTTTAAGGACGATTCCCACTTTCATATAAGGAAGAGTGATAACCTCTTGGAAGAGGAGAGTAGTTTTCAGGGAATGGGGGTTTACTTTTTTTGGCAGGGGGATTAATAAAAAAGATTAAACTGTGCTGTCGAAAAGAAGCCTTGGAGCCGGGATCAGCTCCCACTTGCTCTCGTGGAAGGGGGGGTTCCTGTTTCGTGCTCCCGAAGTAACGAAAGAAACAAAGGAAGCAGGAGAAACTGATTCCACACACAACTTAATGTCAAGCCACTTTGAGTCCCCTTTGGGGAGATAAAGTGGGATATAAATAAATATAATAATAATGAGTGTTTCACTTTTCCATCTACTTTAGTAAGCTACAGCAATTCAAACAAACAGTTTCCCCTACAACTCCCACAGTCCACCACCACTTGCTATGCTGGTTCTGGTGGAAGCTTTAGGATTAAAATCCTGGAAGGGTTCCAGATGCACAAGATCCACAGGTGAAATTGTGAAAATGGTGGCCCCTGAATTCTAAATCCAGCAGCTTCCCAAGGGCCACAATATCTATCCAGAGACAACAAAGGAGCCCCCCAATCTATGCCTATCCAAAGATTTCAAAAGCAAGTCAATCTTTTAAGATGCAGGGGAATAAGAGATGAAAAAAGAAGTGACATAACATAGATTTTGAAAGAATCTCTTTAGCTTATAATACAATTTATAATCCTTCAGTGTTCAGTCACTGGTGGGAGCCTAAGCTATTATAAAAGAAATAGGAAAACTATTCATAAACCAGCCAGGGGGAAATGAGTTCCATAACTTTTCCCTAAGCCTATTGTTCTTTGTTTCCTATATATTATGCTACAGATATTAGTATCAGACTTTGCATCTTTGAAGGAAGCAAGTAAATCTTAGAAGTACATAGGCCTAGCAGCGCCTGACAGAGGCATTAGCAGTCTCATTACTGCGCAAGGGTTATTTACAACACTTTACCCTATTTTGCCTTATTATATACTCAGCATGATGAAGTACCACTTGCTTAAAGCCTTGGAAATGGAGCACTGCTGTGCCAGGGAAAGAAACGCAGCAGTACCCTCCGTATGACACCCACACGCCAGATGAGACTTTTCAATCCACCGCTCTGTGGGTTCTTCACTCCCCCTTTTCTCTCATGATTACAGTAAAGTTGCTTTTCATTCTCTGTTGCTTGCAGAATTCCCACTTCTGCGATTCTAACATGTTTATGAAACGGTAACAAAATGCAAATTCTAATTGGACCTAAAGTTACTTGCCCTTGGTTTGTATGTTGTATCATGAGCACCTTGAATAAAATGGACTTTCCAAACCATTCACTCAGAAAATTCAGCTTACAGAACATGAGAAAGCTTTTGACCTCACCTTACTCTCTCTGGTTAAACAAAGCCAGTTTAGCCGGGAGAACTACTACCCAGAGCAACATTCAAGTAGCCTGAGGCCTCCAACATAACAAAACCTTCAAGGCATTGTTAGATCTGCCTCTGAGGTGCAACATCAGCTTTGCATGCTTTGCCAAAGTGGCTGGAAAAAACAAGCAACTTTGAGAAGGAGAAAAAACAAGCAAACCCTCAAATCTATCCTACACAGATCACCAGTGCATTCATTGTTTTGGCTGAGGAGGATAATCTGACATTAAAACAAAAGCACTTGATACAACTACACAGTTCGACGTCAGATTAAAGACTAAGAATCTGTGCAGGAGGGGATGGCGTTTGCAGAATCAGTCAGAGAAAAGACAGTTAGAAAATTGACATCTTGCCAGGAGATTGAAGTTAATGTTTATATATTTTTTAAAAATTGTCAGATCCTTACTACCATTAGCAAAACAGAAGGAGCACCTCTGGTTACACAGAGCCCTCTACCGTTGTCCTGTGGTATGGGCATTAAGGGGAAGAATTGGGAAGCGTTCGCACCATATTAGGAATACTGTACGTTACTTACAATAATATTGACCTTAAGCCGAGAGGATTTAGTGCTCAAGCTTGTTGTGCTGACTGAATAAGCAATTCCAGTTCATCCATGTCAGCTACCAGAATACAATAGATTTGTTTGAAAGATTATGCCTGAGGCTCCAATACTATACATACTTACATGCGAGCAAGTCCCACTACAGTCAGTGGGACTTCCTTCCAAGCAAATGCACCAAGTGCTGGAATATAGTGAATTTTAATGTTTGTTTGCTTTTTAAAAAAGATCTTCCTTTTAGAAAATAAAGTCATGAGTGCTATGAATCAAACAAAGTACCTTTTCCAAGAAAATCATTTATTTAAACAGTATTGCAAACAAAGCACAGATTCTTACTTTTTCATAACACAATTGATCTACCTGTGTGTGTCAACATGTTTTAAGGCTGGCTTGAGGGTAGCTTTGTGGATGACATTTACTAGCTAAGAGCACACAAACAGCAGACTGCAAGGCGTTCTTAAAGCCAATGGGCTAAATCCAATTTTAATCCCATGAAGTATAAACCCATTGAAATGAATGGGGCTTGTTAGTCAACACTAAAATGAGTAGCATTTATTTCACTGGATTCATTCTAGTTGGAGCTAAAATTAGATAAATCCTACAATGATAAAAGTGCCAGCTGTCAGTCTCTTTCTTCCCTAAGTACACAGAAGGGTTTTTTTAAGTTATTAGTTTCCATTTTAGGTTCCCGACAGAAGAAAATATCTCATGATCCCCTCCCCACCCATCCATATGTTATGCTGTATTTCCTGAAACATCCATTTTATTCAACAAGGCAGTCATATAATTTTCAGGCTAACCATGTGAATCCTACCAGAGGCACATGCAATGATTTTGCTGCCTTGTATTCCATCCCGATTAAGCATGTATAAGGACAATTACACTCTGTAGCATCCAGGAAAATCCCAATACATTCCACAGAACTGCATACACTGAGTTTTAACAATATCCACTGATAGTCACTTTAGGGATATGAACAACAGCTGCTTAAAACATAGGCAAGCAACACTACAAATCACTTGACGACAAGCAGTGAAGAATACTGTACCAAGCGTGTCCAAAATATTCCCCAAAGATTATCGTGCTTTAAAGACTTAGACTTTAATCTTATACATACTTACCTGGAAGTAAACTTCACTATGCATAATGGATCGTGCTTCCTGTAATTTTTTTCTTGCTGACTGGATTTAAGTCTGATTGTCCTAGACTTGTCACAGTATTTTCACAGTAATTTGATGCCATTAGTCATTGCATGTGTATAGGTGCCTTCGAGTCACTTGTCAACTTATGGTGACCCCACGAATTTCATAGGCATCTTTGTTGTTGTGTAAAATACCCTAAAGATACCAGATCCCATATGATCTTGGAAGCTAAGCAGGGACAGCTACGGTAAGTACTTAAATGGGAAACCCCCGATGAATGCCAGTTGCTGCAGGCTATATTTCAGCGGGAGGTTAAGAAAACCTCAAAATGCTCATGAGGGCACCAAAAGTCGACAGGCAACCTGAAGGCGTGCACACACACACAGTTTCTCAAAGCTAGATTCACAGCCAGACACAATTATATTTGAGATATAAAAAAACAAGTCATAGATGTTCTCTTCAATACCCCGAGCCCAGCTTCACAAGTCTGCTCAGGATGACTGATAGGACATTGCCTGAGGCAACATCTATAATATAATTAAATTGGTTAATGACAAAAATCACGTTGCTTTCTTTTCTTCCTTCCTCCAATCTCAGCATTGATAGAGGCCTCACATTATTATATACCAGCTAGAAGTCTGCTGGGGGAAAGGGAGGGGGATACTAATGATAAGTTAAAACTAGCAAGGGATTGTTGATAGAGATAGGCAGCTCTTACCCAGTAGTAGAAGAGATGTCAGCTCCAGCAAAAGGCACCTCATTTTTGTAAAATAAGGAAGATAAAAGGACATCACTCTTTCCCACTTTCTCTCTTGCTTCTTCTTTTATCTTCAGCTGTCAAACAGCCATGGGTTTTATATTTCCAGAAAAGAATATTTTGATAGGAGTAAAAACTCAAGGGGAAAAGTGCTGGAAAATAACCAAAAAATAAGAACAGTTGTAGTTGTTGTGAAGGACAGGCATGAAAGTGCCCCTCAGATGTTAAATGATTCTTCCAAACTGACACCGTTGCCTTTCCAAAGCCCGACACATCATGTTCAGCAGCATCTACTTTGATTCCTCGGTACTCTGGCTTCTACAGCACAGTCGGGAATGTAAAGACTCTTTCTTGATCAACCCTCCTAGGCAGTAAAAAGGTGCAGGGAAATCCGTTCGTTGGCTCGATCTCATACAATCACTTCAAGATTTGGAAAAAAATAACCTTGATAAAGTTGGGTCCAAGACTGTTCATATGCTACTCTGGGGAAAGAAAAGCCTTCCTTGAAAAAATTTTAAGTCCAGAGGATCATAGCCTTTCCTGGACAAATCAGCTTTGTATGATTTTCTGGCAAAGCAGAACTCTGAGATCACTCCTAGCCTGAAGCAACTACAGATAGGGCTCTGGAGGGGCAGGTCTGTTTCCTCTATTATCTTCACGCAAGGATGGGGGACAAATATGCAAGCCAAACTGGGGGGCCCCTTCAGCAGCTGGTTCTGTTCAGCCAGGGCTCCATGCTCAGGTGCTTACAAATCAGGTCTGCCTCTCCCTAAAAGAACGAGAGAAAGGACATGAAAACTTCTGAGGTTGGGAACAAAATTCATTGTTATGGGTGTGAACAGTTTTCCCCATTCTGGGACAGCCAAACACAAAAAAAAAAAACAGAAGAAGTGAGACATTTAAAGCTGTGGTGATCCAGAGACTAATGCCAGTCTGGTCCCTGCAGAGTTTCCAGGAAAGACAGAATTGTAGCCAATGGGCACAAAGATGACACCGGTCTCTGGCACATTGGAAAGGGAGAGGGGGGAAAAACCTGCCACTCCACTATATCAAGACCTATTCTGCAGTAGAAATGAATCAGAAGGGGGCTCTGGTCTGCCTCTCCTTAAGAGAAGAGAGAGAGGATATACAAACTTAAGCGGGGAACAAAATGCATTGTTATTGGTGTCAATGCTCTTCCCCGCTCTAGAAAAGCAAGACATGAAATACAGAAAAAAGGGGGCGGCACTTAAAGCAGTCCAGGGATTTATGCCAGTCCTGTCCTTGGAGAGTTTCCAGGAAAAAACTGTAGCCAACGGGAACAAAGATGGCACCAGTCTCTGGAACACTGGAAAGCGGGGGATGACAGCCAGTCCTCTAGATCCAAGAGGTTGGGAAGCCCTGATCTGGAGGAGATGGTGAGCCAGAGGTGGAGTCAGGATTACCTCTCTCTCTAAGAGAGAAAACACAAACACCTAAGAAGCGGGGAACAAAATTCCTTGTTGTGTGAGTGATCTTCCCCAATTTGAGACAGCTAAATGTCAAATAGAACAGAAGAGGGACATTTAAAGCAGTGGCAGTCCATGGACTGAATCCACTCTGGTCCCTGGAGGCTTTTCAGGAAAGAGAGAGAGAAAGAAAGAAAGCCAATGGGTGTGAAGATGGCACCGGTCTCTGGCACACTGGAAAGGGGAAAACAAGCCATGATTGGGAAGCCCTGATCTGGCAAAGACAGTGGAGCAGAAGCAAGGTCAAGTCTGCCTCTCCCTAAAAGATAGTGAGAGTATAAATATGTTGTCACAGGCTTTCATGGCTGGAATCACTGGATTGCTATGAGTTTTCTGGGCTGTATGACCATGTTCCAGAAGCATTCTCTCAAGACATTTTGCCCAAATCTATGGCAGGCATCCTCAGAGATTGTAAGGTCTGTTGGAAACTAGACAAGCGGAGTTTTTCTATCTGTGGAATGTTCAGGGTGGGAGAAAGAACTCTTGTCTATTTGAGGCAGGTGTGAATGTTGCAACTGGCCACCTTGATTAGCACTGAATAGCTTTCAGCTTCAAGGTTTGGCTGCTTACTACCTGGGGGGAATCCTCTGTTGGGAGGTGTAAGGGGGACTGTTTCCTGTCTGGAATTCCCCTGCCTTATGAGTGTTGTTTTTTATTTACTGTGCTGATTTTAGAGTTTTTTTCATACTGGTAGCCAGATTTGGTTCATTTTCATGGTTTCCTCCTTTCTGTTGAAATTGTCCACATGCTTGTGGATTTCTGTGGCTTCTCTGTGTAGTCTGACATAGTGGTTGTTAGAGTGGTCTAGCATTTCTGCTGTGTCCAGGTTGGTTCATCAAGTGCTCTGCTATGGCTGACTTCTCTGGTTGAATTAAAAGTCTGCAGTGCCTTTCACACCTGCTTCAAACAGACAAGAGTTCCTTCTCCCACCCTGGACCTTCCACAGATACATAAACCCCACTTGCCTAATTCCCAACAGACCTGATAACCTCTAGGGATGCCTGCCATAGATGTGGGTGAAACCTTAGGAAAGAATGCTTCTGGAATATGGCCATAAAGCCCGGAAAACTCACAGCAACCCAGGAAGTATAAACTTCCAAAGTGGGGAACCAAATTCATTGTTCTTACTATGAGTGCTCTCCCCACTCTGGGATACAAAATACAGAAGTAGGACATTGAGAGCAGTGGCAGTCTAGGCTGGTGGCAGTCTAGTCCCTGGAGAGTTTCTAGGAAATAATATATTGTAATCAAATGGCATTGGTCTATTGCACGGGGAAATTGACAAAACAGCTGATCCTATAGATCAGAGAGGCTGGGAAGCCTGGAGGAGTCCAGGCGGAAAATGTGGGGTCAGGTCTGCTTCCCACCAAGAAAGAGGAAAAGCGAAGGAGGATATACACATTTAAGAAGTGGAGAAACACAATTAATTACTGCTATGTGAGCGCTCTTCCCACTGCAGGTTAAGATATACAGAAGTGGGACATTGAAAGCAGTGGCAGTGCAGAGACTGAGTGAGGAAGGTCCAATTCCTGGAGAAAGTGCAGAAAGACGGGTGCAAAGATGGCACCAGTCTTTGCACACCGGGAAAAAGGGGGAGAAAACAGCACATCATGTTGCCAAAAGTGTTCATGGCTGGAATCACTGGGTTGCTGTGAGTTTTCCGGGCTGTCTGGCCATGTTGCAGAAGCATTCTCTCCTGGCGTTTCACCCATATCTATGGCAGGCATCCTCAGAGGTTTGTTGGAAACGAAACAAGTGAGATTTATATATCTGTGGAAGGTCCACAGACTCGTGTCTCTGGAGGCAAGGGTGAATGCTGCAATTAATCACCTTGATTAGCACTGAAAAGCCTTACAGTTTCAAAGCCTGGATGATTTCTGCCTGGGGGAATCTTTTGTTGGGAGGTGTTAACTAGATCTGATTATTTCTTGTTCGGAATTCTAGTTTTCAGAGTGTTGTTCTTTATTTATTGTCCTGATTTTAGAGGCTTTTAAATACTGGTTGCCAGATTTTGTCCATTTTCTGTTGAAACTCAAATCAAACTGGACACAGCATATTATTGGAGAACACGGAAATGCTGGACCACTCTAATAACCAGCATAACAGACTACACAGAGAAGCCATGGAAATCCACAATTTCAATTTCAACAGAAAGGAGGAAATCATGAAAGTGAACAAAATCTGGCTACCAGTATTACTAAAAAAACTCTAAAATCAGAACTGTAAATAAAGAACAAAACAGAGGAATTCCAATCCGGGCCAGTGAACACCTCCCAACAAAAGATTACCCTAGGCAGAAAGCAGCCAGGCTTTGAAGCTGCAAGGCTTTTCAAAGCTAATCAAGGTGATTTATTGCAACATTCCCCCTTGCCTCCAACAGACAAGAGTTCCTTCTCCCACCCTGGACCTTCCAGATACATAAACCCCACTTGACTAGTTTCCAACAAACCTCACAATCTCTAAGGATGCCTGCCATAGATGTGGGCAAAACGTCAGGAGAGAATGCTTCTGGAACATAGCCGATACCAATGCCATACAGCCCGGAAAACTCACAGCAAAACAACCCATCTTTTAGATCAAGAGATCTTGGGAAGAAGATTTGGCGCAGAAGATTTTTTTTAAAAAAGCATCCAAACTTGAGAGGAGAGGGAACAAAAGGCATTGCTTTATTTTTTTTTTTTTTGCTGAGGATGCTTTTCATTCAATGCTTTGGGACACAGAAGTCGTTTTAAGGGGGAGACTAGTAACAATCCGGTCCTTGGAGACTTTCAGGGCGAGACAAGAAAGACTTGCAAGCGGTGGAAAGGAAAGCACAACTAGGAAAGCGGGGAAAGAAGACAAAAACCTGGCGGTTGCTTCGATGAGGAAGCAGAAGTGGGAGCAAAGCCAGGGAGAAGGCGCCCAGTCTGCAAGAAGGGGAAGGGAGCAGCCCGCTATTGTTTGCCTCCTCCTCCCCTTTCGCCCTCTGCAAGGAGCAGCTGAGTTGGATGGAGTCTATTCCAACCCAGCCCCGGGTCTCCCCTTTTTCCTGGGGAAAATCAAAAGAAGAACGGGCGCGGCAAAGGAGGGAGCTTCCTCGCCCTTTACAAGCTCAGTGTGTTGCCTCACGGCCCGCGCCTTCCCTCTCACCTACCTGGCCGCTCCTGCCTGCCTCTCCGGCGCCTCCGCCCGGGCTTCATTCTCCGTCCAAAAGCGGCAACTGCTTGCAAAGGGAGCGCGCAACCTCCCTCTCCCTCTCTCTCAATCTCCTCGTCGCCGGGAAGCTCCGCCTTCCTCCCCCTCCTCCTGCTTTGGCGGCTTCTCTCTCTCTCTCTCTCTGTCTCTCTCTCTCTCTCTGTCTCCTTTGGCTGCTTTCCTCCACTTTGGCCACACTTTGGGAAGGAAGCCTTAGGGTCTTCTCTCTGTCCAAGGAGGGAACGAACTGAGCCGATATAGTTCCGCTCTGGCTGCTTTCTGTGCGGGGAAAGGGACAGGGAGGGAGGGAAGCTCCAGTGTGGGCCTTTGCTTTCAATCATTAATCAAGCTTATCTTCCTGTCCAGCAAGGGAGAGCTGGATTTCTATGCACGCGTGTATGTGTTTAAGACCATTACTTTTACTTCACTTTGTTTTATATGTTGTCCAAGGCTTTCATGGCCGGAATCACTGGGTTGCTGTGAGTTTTCCGGGCTGTATGGCCACGTTCCCGAAGCATTCGCTCATTTCAGTACCTTTCCTATTACGAATTTTCAATCCTCAGGTGAAGATACTCTCAAGGGAAACTCAAACACGACTTTTTTTTTTTACTTGGATCTTTGAGGGAAGTAGAGGACAGAAAACGGCATGGATGTGTAAGAGAAAAAGAAGAAGGAAACAGAATTATTATTTGGTTGCTGTGAGATTTCCGAGCTGTATGGCCATGTTCCAGAAGCATTCTCCCCTGATGTTTCGCCCACATTTATGGCAGGCATCCTCAGAGGTTGTGAGGTCTGTTGGAAACTGGGGGTTTATATATCTGTGGAAGGTCCAGGGTGGGAGAAGGAACTCTTGTCTGTTGGAGGCAAGGGGGAATGTTGCAATAAATCACCTTGATTAGCTTTGAAAAGCCTTGCAGCTTCAAAGCCTGGCTGCTTTCTGCCTAGGGTAATCTTTTGTTCACTGGCCCGGATTGGAATTCCTCTGTTTTCTGAGTGTTGTTCTTTATTTACAGTTCTGATTTTGGAACAGTTCTGTGGAATGTCCAGGGTGGGAGAAAGAACTCTTGTCTGCTTGAGACAAGTGCGAATGGTTTTTGTTTTTGCTTTTTTCATGTCAGGAGTGACTTGGGAAACTGCAAGTCCCTTCAGGCGTGAAAGAATTTGCTGTCTGTAAGGACATTACCCAGGGGCTGCCCGGATGTTTTACTTTTAACCATCCTTGTGGGAGGCTTCTCTCATGTCTGGAACATGGCCATACAGCCTGAAAAACTCATAGCAACCCAGTGATTCCAGCCATGAAAGCCTTCGACAACACACTGTAGTTGCAGTTTGACACCACTTTATCTGCCATGGCTCATGGAAGTTGTGGTTTTACAAGGTCATTAGTCACCTCTGCCAAAGAGGGTTCATTCAAAGCTGTGGAAACATGGAAGTTATAATTTGGCACCAGCCTACACTCTTTGATACAAATGTCTAAAAACGGTAAAACTACAACTCTCGTTGAGCCATGGCACTCAAACTGCATTCGTTCGACAGTGTAGATGTGCCCTTTTGTTTTTCAGCCAGGTTGTACATTTTTTTTTAAGTACTGCTTCTTAGAACTGGGGGTCTCAACCACAAGTTGGGGTCATGAAAAATTTGTCAACAGTAAAAGGTTTCTGAATCCATTTGCACAAATATGTTATATTCAGAAACCTTTTACTGTTGCCAAATTTTTCGTGACCCCCGAATATCACCCATTTACACAAATCTGTTTTCTGCCAACCTAACAGTTTGAAAACATGGAAATGTGAGTAGATCAATAGGTACTGCTTTGGCTGGGAGGCAACGGCGCTCCAGGCAGTCATACCAGCCTCTGCATGGCTCTTTGGCTTAGATATGGAGATGAGTGCCACCCCCCAGAGTTGGACTCAACTAGACTTAATGTCAGGGGAAAACCTTTACCTTTTACACAAATTTGATAGTATCAACATGCAGTGTTTACAGTGGACTCTGCAGGAAATGCTTCATCTGTACTCCATAAAACGCAAAATCAGCCCTATTTAGCAAGCCTTGTAAATACTGATTTATTATCACTAAATGATTGATTTTTTAATTCCTATTTTATACACCAATATATCCGGATACAAGTAAACATTTCTTTGGCAAAAGGGGTTATGAGCAAAGTTTCAGAAGCCCCTTCTAGAGCAATTCTGAAATGGTAACAATTGAACCTTGGACCCCAGGTGCCTCTTCGTTTGACATATCAAAATGTGGCACAACTTTTGATATGTAGCCAAGAGAATCACGATAGCAATCCAAGCAAATGTTTCTCTGTATGTCTGACAAGCAGAAAATGCCATTGTTTCAGTTCCCAAACTGGCTTATCTAGTGTCACTTCTATGAGAGAGCTGCTCAGGGCTAAAGATTTCAAAGATTTAACCACCAGAAGTTTCACTCTCTCCCTTCATAACCATAAAGCCCCTAAGTCCTTGGTAAATGCTTTGAAGTATAGGTGGAAAACCATAAAAACCAACCTGGGCAACACAAGTAACACCCTTGAAAGTGGAACATTTTGAGTGGCAACTGTGGGACAAATTCAATTTCTCTCCAGTTTTCCCAGCAATGTCAGCATGAAGCAAAAGCAACCGTGACTGTGCAGCTATAAGCTATGTGTATCAAAGGCAAGTTGCAGCAGGATCTGGCACTGTGCGAAAGCCTAGTTCTCTGTTTCTGCTTGTGGGACCAACTATGCTAAGAAGGGCAAATGAGTGCTCCAGAGTAACAGGGATGAGTAAACCGTGTTGTAATTCAATACGCTGACTCTGCAGTTTTGCAACTAAAGGTCTTTTGAGTCATTTTGAATCATGATGCCAGAACAGAGAACCCATAAGATGTGGGAATGATTAAACAGTGGCTTCATTACAGGGTGATGCAAACAAAACCCAGCCTTTTGTTGACCAAGTAAGGAGAAACACAGAATAAACACAATCAGTAAGTCCATACACTGGCTTTGTTTGTGTTTCTAAATACATTACAACTGTACCCTCGGTTTCGCTTCTGTTACGGCAAATAAATAAATACACTGGCTTAGAGTGTATCTATAATGTAGAATTAATGCAGTGTGACATCACTTCAAATGCCATGGCTCAATGCTATGGAATCCTGGCAGTTGTAGTTTGGCTCTAAAGAAGGGGAAAGACCTTGTAAAACTACAACTCCCAGGATCCCATAGCATTCAGTGTGTGATGCAGTGGTTTCAGGACTGACAGGATGGGCTGGAAGCCATAGAAATGTATGTACTTCTATAATCCAGCCTGGCTCTGAATTAAGTTAGTTTCAGGATTCAACCAGTACATTCTAATCATAGATTTGTTCAAATGAAAGAACTTCCTAAAGGAGACAAAACAGATTACAACACTAGAAAAAACAGGAGTGCTCCCCGCTGGTCCCACTTGTAGTTTTGAGACTGTTGGTTTTGGTCTCTTCTGAATATGATCTCTTTGATGGATGTTATTTCCACTGGTAGGTGATTCTGAAAAGGTTACAAACCCACTTAGTGGATTAAAACAAACAAACAAAGTAAATTATGAACCAAATAGAATCTGAACACCTATTGTTGCTGCCGCTTATTGTTCCCAGTTAGACATGCTATGTCTGCCCACAGTGGAAATCTGGATTTTTCGTATTCCCTAGATGTGGAAATAATAGTCTATGAAGATAGATGTTTTTAAGGTGCAGGAAGTCCTTAGAGACTTTACACTTGTCTTTGGCAAGCTGCTTCCCAAATGTGCCTTCATTTACTAAAGAAACCAATGAAAAGATTAATTTATCAGAAAATAAATAGATATGATTGCTCCTAGACATTTTGGCACGAATGTGATACAGATATATCTCAAAACAAAAAACTCACAGTGGACTTTATTTTTTAGTAGACAGATAAAGAATTTTACTTTAGTCTTGGATCTTTCTTAAGTACTATAAAGGCTAAAGATTGGCTTGTTTTTCTTTCTTTGAAATCTAGGAATTTGGGCTAGTTTATGGGCCTGCTGAAATAGCAGGCTGGAGGCTGCCTTCCTTTAGCCTGTGGGCTAATCCAACCATAAACCCACCAAACAATCCCCTGCTTAAATTTTCCCAATCTGCTTCACCCACTCACATGTCTCCAAAGGTATGTTTGTGCAGGAGCTTTTCGGGCAGGGAAAAAGCTGCTCGGGGGTGGGATTTCTGAGCAGAGAAGTGTGGAGCTGGAATATGTTTAATGCATATTTTAGTTATTTCCTATTTTATTCTCAATCATTCCTTTACCAAAGAAATGTTCCTGCTAAAAACTACTTGTGGAGCAATTGCTACATATTTTTGCGACTGTAGTGTGGTCCGAAAGCATGGAGATGCTGTGGATTTCATCTTCAGTATAACCTCAGTCAGTGTAACCTTTCTGTCAGAGAGAGAATCTGCTGTCTCTGCTCACAGCTTCTTCTGAATATCAATGTATAACTTGAGTTATTATAGGCCAGCTCTTTCACCACCCATTGACAGCTATTTAAACTGTTTGATAACACGCTATGCTCAGGAAAGAGAAAAAGGGAAAAATGTTTGAGTCAGTGATCAAGAACAAGCAAATAAAAAAGCCAGGAAGGCACAAGAATTATATATTTTGTTGTCTTGTTAATAATTCAAGGCAACCCTATAAAAAACCTTCCAGGGAACTCTATGATCAATCGTTCTGGTAGGGTCTTGCCAACTCAGGGCTATAACTTCCTTGGAACCCCCGGTGGTGCAGTGGGTTAAACCTTTGTGCCGGCAGGACTGGTGACTTGAAGGTTGGGTTGCTAACCTGAAGGTTGCCAATTCAAATTCAACTTGGGGAGAGCTCCCTCTGTCAGCTCCAGCTCCATGCGGGGACATGAAAGAAAACTCCCACAAGGATGGTAAAAACATCAAAACATCCGGGCGTCCCCTGGGCAACGTCCTTGCAGATGGCCAATTCTCTCACACCAGAAGTGACTTACAGTTTCTCAAGTCACTCCTGACACGAAAAAAACTTCCTTGATTTAAATCTATCCATTTGGAATGCAGTCTTCCTGTTTTCCTGCTCTTTTCTACCTTTCCAAGCATAAGTGTATTTTCTAGTGAGTTATCTTTTCTCATGCTATGGCCAAAATATGACAATCTCAGTAAAGTCATCTTGGTTTCCAAGGAAAGTTCAAGTTTGATTTGTTGTTTTTTTAGCAGTCCATGGTATCCATACAACTCTTTTCCAGAACCTCATTTCAAATGAATTGATTTTTTTTCTTTTCAGCTTTCTTCACTCTACACCTTTCACAACAATGCATGGAAATTGGAAATATGATGTCATGGACAATAAGAACTTTTCTAATCTATAATACATCTTTATATTTCAGGATTTTTTTTCTAGCTTGTTTGTAACTGCTCTTCAAAATTCCAGACTTCTGTTTCTTGACTGCTGTTTCCATCCTGATGAATGCCTGAGACAAAGTATGGAAAAATCTCGAACTATTTCCATGTCTGAATCATCTACACATTAAAATTATGTAAATCACCTGTGGTCATTAATTTTTATTTCATTATGTTCAGCTGCAAATGTGCTTTGCACTTTCTTCCTTAACTTTCTTTCAGTGGATCTACCCCAGGATGAGAAGCATTAGTGTTCTTGCCATACATCAAGGGAACCACTGACTGCATACGGAAGATGATGAAGAAACACAACCTACAAACTATCTACAGACCCTCTAAGAAAATCCATCAAATGCTACATTCAGCAAAGGACAAGAGGGGTCCTCTCACCTCTGCAGGAGTTTACCGTATACCATGCAGCTGTGGACAAGTCTACATAGGGACCACCAAATGCATCAGCGTTGCACAAACACGAACCAAGGAACATGAAAGGCACTGCAGACTGATTCAACCAGAGAAGTCAGCCATAAAAGAGCACCTAATGAACGAACCAGGAAACAGTATATTATTTGAGAACACAGAAATGCTGGACTACTCTAACAACGACCATGACAGACTACACAGGGAAGTCACTGAAATCCACAAGCATGTCAACAATTTCAACGTAAAGGAGAAAACTATGAAAATGAACAAACTCTGGCTACCAGTATTAAAAACTCTAAAATCAGGACATTACGTAAAGAGCAACACCCAAAAAGCATGGGAAATCCAAACAAGAATCACCCAGGGCCAGCTAACACCTCCCAACAAAAGATTCCCCCAGGCAGCAACCAACTAGGTTTTGAAACTGCAAGGCCATTAAATTCTAATCAAGGTGACAAATTGCAACATTCACACTTGTCACAAGCAGACAAGAATTCTTTCTCCTACCCTGGACAATTCCACAGATATATGAACATCACTTATTTAGTTTCCAACAGATTCCTCAACTTCTGAGGATGCCTGTCATAGATGTGGGTGAAATGTCAGGAGAGAATGCTTCTGGAACATGGCCATACAGCCTGGAAAACTCACAGCAACCCAGTATTCACCTTTTCAGATATTATTGTATGTCCACTCTGCATTCCTCACTCTTGCCTATTCTAGCTTAGGGTACTGGGAATTGTTGCCACAAACCTAATTTCCATCTCTTTGTCTACAGATGAAATCCTGCAGTGAAACTAACAAATTGACAGCACAATATTCTGAAATTTTAGCCACTTGCCATAGTTTTTTTATAAGAAAGCAAACAAAACAGTTGGAATAAAATCATAGCAATGAATCTTCTGATTTTTACCTTTGGGATATTATGTTGTCTCAGCCAATGTGGTATATATTGGGATAAAAAATGTACCATCTTGTTATTCTGTGAACCATGATGCAGTGAAGGAAAAATTATGCTCCCCTGGTTATCAATAGATTGGCCCCATTTGAAGGAAACAACTTTCTTCTGTGAGAGAACACTGAAATTAATTGAGGTAGGGGAATATCCCACCATATAAGAAGTGTGTGGTTTATGTATTTTATCTAATCCAGTAGTATTTTTATTTGGTGTGTTTCCAGACTCTGGATGTTTGGGGCAACATATTTAATTCTGAATATTTAAACATCCCTTTGAACATGAAACAATTTTACACCCTGCAATGCACTGGAATTCTTATTTGAGTCAGAAAATACCCCACAATTCATATAATTCAGGAATCTCTTTTTATTGCAATGCACAAGGGTTAAGTGAGCATTCGATATTTTTAGCAGAGAGTAACCATAGAAATAGATATTACAGGATCTCTGGAAGGAGCCGAAAATTAACAAGTGCTGCTTAATACTGTCGAAGGCTCACTTAGTTTTTATATCCTCTTCAGTCTTCTTTCTGAATATTGAATATTAATACATAGTAACAATAGTATACATAAAAAGACCATGGAAATGATTTTATAGCATTATAATATTAATCCCATTTCAGTTAAATTAGATTATTATAATAAGCATAGTCTGCTAGAGACTGTTAATAGGCACCTGTGTGTTCTCTCTGGATCCTCTTAATCGCTCTTCTTGCTCTTTCTCCTGACCTTACTAATAACATAAAAATAGCTGAGATCTTTTTATTCTTTTTCGATTTACCTACAAGCCATTTACCTATAAGCCATTTAAAAAATCTGATTTTCAAAACTTCTTTTAGGTATTCATATTGCACAGACAGGATAATAAGCACAAATGCCGATCTTTCCACAGTGGAAACATGGCCTGATTTAAGGATGAAGCATGAGGATCTCGGACGAATGGAATTAATTATATATACGTTTTAAAGGTTTTTATAATGTGTTTTAACAATGTTATTAATGGATCTGTTTATATTGTTTTGTTTTTATTATTGCATTTTGGGAATTAAATTTTGCCAATTTTTGTAAACCGCCCTGAGTCCCCTCGGGTGAGAAGGGCGGGGTATAAATGTTGTAAATAAATAAATAAATAAATACTGCATAAGAAAGCTCTGCTATAATCCCAGTATCCCCCCTCTTCTTCTTGGCAATCTCCTCTTCCAGCATTAAAGATATTTATTGTTCTATATCTCATCCATCAGCTGCATCAGGGCATCTCACCCAAAATGGTTGTTATCCTGAACACAAGCATAAAGTTTGTATGTTTTCATAATCAGTGTTTGGAATAATTTGCCATTGTAATGCAATTCTGAGTTCTGCGTTTTTTATTAACAGCAATGTGGGAAAGCTATGAAAATTAGCATATCAAGTCCTACATGAAGGAGATCTCTTTCTCATAACAACAAGGGCAGGAATGCCAGCAGAGAACCAGTAGTCTTGTCTTGGCATTGGCCAAATGAGAAGCCAATAGAGGTAGCAATTGCAGACCAGGAGGAGGATGCAGAGCCATTTCACTCTTCAGAGCATCATAAATTAAAATGCTGGAGCAAAGGGCCAGGAAATACTCTGCTGCAGTTTAAATACAGAATGCTGGACTAATGAAGCCAGCTGTGCTAATTAAATGCTTTAAAATTGGTGTAGTGGTTTGAGTGTTGGACTATAACCCCTGCTGGCCAGGGTTCAAATCCCCACTCAGCCATGGAAACCCAGTTAATGACATTGGGCAAACTACACTCTCTCAGCCTCATAGGAAGGCAAATGCAAACTCCTGTAAACAAATCTTGCTAGGAAAACCCTATGATAAGATTGTCATCAGTAGTAAATGACTTGAAAGCAGAACACAACACAACAATTAATTGGCTTAGCTCTGACCATTCTACTGCTTCAGACAAACAGCTCCAACACTTCCTTCCATGCATTTTAATAATAATAATAATAATAATAATAATAATAATAATAATAATAATAATAATAATAGCAATAATAATAATTGTATTTATTACCTGCCTCTCCGTGCGGCTTGAGATGGGGTACAATATAGTTAAAACAGTGAAATAAAACAATGCGCTATTAAAATACATGTACGGTGGCGCAACGGGTTAAACCACTGAGCAGCTGAACTTGCTGACTGAAAGTTAGGTAGTTTGAATCCGGGGAGTGGGGTGAGCTCCCACTATTAGCCCCTGCTTCTGCCAACCTAGCAGTTTGAAAACATGCAAGTGTGAGTAGATAAATAGGTACCGCTCCGGCGGGAAGGTAACGGCGCTCCATGCAGTCATGCCGGCCACATGACCGTGGAGGTGTCTACGGATAATGCCAGCTCTTGGGCTTAGAGCACCAACCCCCAGAGTCAGACACGACTAGACTTAATGTCAGGGAAAAACATTTACTTTTACCTTTACCTAACATGCACACAGGTAAAATGCAGGTTAAAATTTATCGATTTGGTATATACCTTTGACTGGTCTTTTCAACTCACTTTTCAATGTTGGACTCAGGATTCCATTTCCCATTTAGAGCTCTGGCTGGCTGGACCCATTTCCAGCTACAATCCTGTAGAAGCATTTGGGACTGGTTTGTTAGTTCTTCCAAACTGTAGGTGCATTCACCATAGTGCTTGCCAGCCTTAAGCAAGACATAGTTATGCACACCCAAACTCAACTGCTTTTATCATTATCTTCTTACCTACCACTACAATGGAAGCCAGCTTCATTATGTGGTAAGTAAAAATAGTAATAGCATATTGCTGTTTCATACTTTAGCCCAGTTGTTCCCAACCTTTGGTACGCCAGATGTTTGGGACTTCAACTCCCAGAAGCCTCCACAAGCTTGGTCAAATGTCAGGAATTCTGAGAGCTGAAGCCCAGAACATCTGGAGGATCAGAAGTTAGGAACCACTGCTCTAGAGGATTAACCCTTATCCAATGATATCAGGCTATAACAGTTATGACCAGAAGATTTTTCCACATATACAGATGTATCTCAGTTTACAAAGCAGATGGTATGAGAGGTCGAAAGAACATAGAAAGAATAGAGATATGTTCTTATACCACAAAAAAGAGGAGCAGTATAATCTATTTCAGTAAACCTTTTATATTAAACTTCTATACAGATGTGAAAAGAGGTAACCATGTCAGATTAACCTTGCATAAGTAAACATATAGAACCTTCTAAAGTCCACCTGAATGTTTTTTCAGAAATGTACCCAGGAATTTTTCTTTAATCAGCCTCTACTTTTATTTTTATTCTGGTGGCCAAACTTATAGATGTGTATGCTAAGATTGAAGTAGCTGGTCAGGCAAGCTAATCTTCTTACTTCTCTATATTTTCCAGTTCATGCATGCTCAATAAGTGATTGTGGAGATAAATGCTGTTTACTCTGTCAGTTATAGGCAGGCACACTCAGCAACAGTAGGGTTACCTGATACAGAATCTCATTCTTTCAAGCTCAAGCTTTATTGCCTTGTTTACTGCAGACACCCTGACAGCTATTAGTCCAACTAGATCATTGAATCGATGAGACTTATATCAGTGTTCATGTTAAAAGCTTTCAGTGAGATAGGGAAAAGGCAACTGGGCAGGTGTAAAATGATTTTGTTGAAACAGAGTTAGAGTATTTAAATTACTTGGGCTGCTGCTAGAATGTAGATTGATTCAGGATAATACTCAATGAAAACTGGTGAAGATATCCCAGTCAGAACAAGCAAGTTTGTTACATGCTAGCATATGAGGAAGACATCCTTAAGTTCCTTTTAAAGTGAGATAAATCAGTGCAAATGGAGAATAATCTTATCAAGAATAATTATACTGTGTAACCAAACTTAAAATAAAACAGCTGTGGCAGTAATTGAAATGTGATTACCACAGGAGAAAAAGTATGGGCTGAACACACATTTGATTAATAAGAACATCATCCAAAGAGGAAAGCCGGTGATTATATGACTTTTCCATAAAGGGCTAACTAACCAGCCTGTGTGAAATGCAGCTTACGTTTAGTACTTTTTTTTGTGGGGCCATTGTGTGCATACTCGTCCAAAGGCAAATCATTTTCTTCAAGGCTGCACTTTGGAAGTAAATGACTTTGTCTGCCAAACCGTAATTTTACATTTGAATCCTGATAGTGGACCTTGGGGTTGGTTCTAGAAAAAAAAAAACCTAGAGTGCATGCTGCAAATATGAAGGCTGACTATATTTGATATCCAGTTCATGGTTGGTGAACAAAAGGTGTACAGACTGATTGCATGTATATGTGCCTTCAAGTCGCCTCTCGACTTATGGGGACTCCATACATTTCATAGGATTCTCAGCTGGGTATGCTGCCAATATTTAGCCATCTCTAAGCAGCTAAATTCAGATCTTTTTGTGCTAGTGATCATCTATTTGTTTTTATAATAGTCACACTTGATATTCTTAGAAAGAAAGGCAGCTAAGGACTGCACTTTAAAATACAGCAATTACTGTCACTGTGTTATGTGGTACAACTACGGCTGGAGAAAGGTTGGCACCTGTAATCAGTCAGAGTGTCTAAGTTATTTATGCCTCTGATGCATTGATAGGTTGGGAAATCGGCTTGTGGTAGCAGGCACAAAATGAGTCCCTATGGCACAGTTGATGCCAGGGGAGTTCTTTGTACAAAGCACCATATCAACCAGAGGAGGGGGTGGTGGAACTATTTTAAGATAAATCAACATGTTTTCAGATTTCCAGGGCATCTGTCACCAGGCACTACAGTGCATGGTGGCTAATCCTGCAACAGATTTTCTTTTAACCATTGCATGACAAGAAAGGCTGTTGCTGTATGTGTGTACCCCAAATGATTATGCATGCATGAACGAGTGCCCTCCTTGAGCTATGAACTATAATCTGTTTGGAAGGAATGATGTCATCTCAGTGGGCTAGCACTAGCAACCTAGTTATGACATCCTATCGGGCAGGGCAGGGCAGGGCAGGAGTTTATTCTTCATTATAGCAATATTCTATCGTAGATGTGGGCAGCTTGTCTAGACCTGTGAGTCACATTGGAAATGCATCATGACAGGACTCAGGACCATGGCTAATTTATTTATTTTACTTCATGTCAGAAAAAAGTATCTTCAGGAATTTGAGAAATGTCAAGTCACAGAGGTTGAAATCAGAGGTTGAGACAAGTTACTTTGAGGGGGGCAGGCAGACAATTCCCAGAAGCAGCCAGCAGATTTTTTGTTTACGTCTTCTGTCTTGACTGAATAACAGTTATATATCCTAAACCTATATATAACCTAGGATCATCTGATCCCATGAAGGGCTGGTGGCAGCTACTATATTTGGCAGTCTCAATGTGCATTTATCTTTATTATATACTAGCTTGAGTACCTGGCGGTGCCCAGGTTATTTGAAAAATGTATTGTTTGTTTTGGGATGTTAGGTAATATAATTTAATTAATTAGTAACACTATTTATTAGAAAAATGCCTTTATGAATGCTCCCATTAGAAAATGCAAAACGATGTGGGTGATCTACAATTCCCAGAATCGTGGGTCAATCCTCCCCAAATCCCGCCTGTAGACACAGTGGGCCATGTTGGGTCTGTGTGCCACACTTGGTCCAGATCCGTTATTGGTGGGGTTCAGAGGGCTCACAGAATACAGGTGAACTATAACTCCCAGAGTTAAAGGTCAATCACCCCCCAAGTCCACCAGTGTTCCCAGTTGGCCATGTTGAATTTGTGTGCCAAGTTTGGTCCAGATTCGTCATCAGATGGATTCAGTGTTCTGTGAATACAGGCAGAGGCGGTCCAACAATGAGGCGAATTAGGCAGTCGCCTGTGGCACAAAACATGCGGGGGCACAGTCGAGATGCCCCCGCATGCACATGATCTCGCCAGGGTTTCCAACAGGCAATGGGTCTGTGTCTGCATTTCCCGGGCTTCCTTCTACTCACCTGCGCAGCCAGTTGGCTGGCGTGCCTTCTGTGTCTGCGTGGGCGAATGGAAGCCCTGCACATGTGTATAGCCCCATCGCCCTAAATGGCCAATGGGCCTGCGTGCATGCGCAGGGCTTCGATCGCCCATGCAGACACGGATGGCACGCCAGCCAACCAGCTGCGCAGGCGAATGAAAGCCCTGCACGGGCGCACAGGACCATCGGCCATTTTGGGCCTTCAACCGGCTGGAGACTGTGCCCGCAGAAGGCGGGCCTGTGCCGGCGTGTGCTCGCCCGCCCTGTGTGCCGGCATGCACCGCCACCGCAGCCGCCGAAGTCTGTAGCAAGGCAAGTGGGGTTTATTTTTCAGTGATTGGTTTGTGGGAGGGGGTGCCAAAATTCGGGGGGGGGGGGGTTTCCAAAATTCTGTTTGCCTACTACTAAAAATTACCTAGGGCCAGTTCTGAATACAGGTGAACTATAACTCCTGGATGTCAAGGTCAATTACCCCCAAACCCCGTCAGGATGCACATTTGGCCATGTTGGGTTTGTGTGCAAAGTTAGTTCTAGGTCTATTGTTGGTGCAGTTCAGAGTACTCTTAGATTGCAGGTGAACTATACATCCCAGACCCTACAACTCCTATAAATCATGGTGAATTGCCCCCAGACCTCTCCAGTATGTTCAGTTGCTGATCAATTCCTCTATTTGCTTTGTGCCCTAGGAAAGGGTAGGAAAGGGTTATGGGAGAGGCAGTGAGTGGAGTCTTGCAAATGGAGAGAGAAAGGAACACTGGGATGTGCTCGCTGTAACCTACAGTGTCCTTGGAGAGAGTGACTTGGTAGCTCTTCAGCACCAAGAACTATAGCCTGTTTGTGGAGGCCGGAGTTTGTCTATGTGCACGGACACCCGTGCCACATACACACATACAGATTTTCACTTTTATTATGTGTATAGATAGGTTATTGGGTGCTGTTCTGAGTTCAAATTGTTGCTTTATATACTAGTAGTTTTATTTTGTATTGTACTCTGTGTTTAGTACAATAGTTTGGTACAATTTTGTAGTATGTGTCTTTGTCACATTTCCCCGGGTTTGAATGTTTTGTAAACTCCTGTATGTTATCCACTTAACAGCTGCGGGTCCATGGACTGTAATAAAGTTTATACAAATATACTGTGTGTTTATTTTACGCATTGTGTTACGCACCTGTTGCTATATGTAAGCCACCCTGAGTCCCTTCGAGGAGATGGAGATGGGATACAAAAATAAAATTATTATTATTATTATTATTATTATTATTATTATTATTATTATTATTATTATTATCAGCTTACATCAAATATCAACAGATAAGGTGAAAATGATAACAATAGGTGGAATAGCATCTTAGTCATAGCCAAAGGAACAAGGGTCTTTGTTGTTTTTAAATTGCAGCAAGAGGCGGAATCTGTACCCGCTAACATAAATAATAGAGCCATGTGTATAGGGAACATATTTCCTTTGATCAATATTATGTTCTTCTTCTCAAACAGCATGCTCCTTATGAGGTCAGAAAGTGTTTGGCTAGAGATTTTCCCTCTCTACTGTTTCATCTTCCCATTCTGTCTTTCCGTCAAAAGAGGAAAAAGAGTCAAGTGAAATTGAAACAGGCACTTCCTTGACATTGAGCTTTTATGTTCTTCCCTCGATAGAGATGATCAGTGCATAGTGAAAACATCCCATCATCTGCCCATGACCTAGGCTGGCATCTTCTCTTCTGTCTCCACAGTATGGAACTTTCAATAAAGTATGGTACATCTCAAAACAGAATTGCAAAGGTGTGACAAGAGTAACTGTGTGTCATGTGATGTAAAACTCAAAATGATTGTTTCAGTTTCCTGAAGGGTAGGATCAGGTGACACCATAGTTGCTGCTATTCCATGCTTCTCTTTTGTCTAAATGTTACATCTAGCTCAAGGATCAGAAATCTATGGCATTCCAGAAGTTCACAGTCATAGAGTTGGAAGAGACTGAGAGGATCGTCTAGTCCAACCACCTACTATGTAGAAATAAATGTTAAAATACTCCTGAAAGACAGCCATCCAACCTCACAAAAGAAAAAAAGAAGAATACATAAACATCATCATCATCATCATCATCATCATCATCATCATCATCATCATCATCATCATCATCATCATCATCCCACTTTAGCTCCCCAAAGGGGACTCAAAGTGACTTGACATAAAAACATTAGCATATAATTTAAAATATGCAAATATGCAAATAGTTAAAATCCATCAAAAGGCAGTGTATTGTACTCTATAACAACTCTCTAAAGCAGTCTATTGTACTCTAGAGCAAATCTTACTATGAAGCTCTTAATGTTTATTATTATTATATTTATATTTATTTATAGCCCACTTTATCTCTCCCAAAGGGGACTCAAAGCAGCTTGACATAAAAGCATTAGTATACAATTTACAACGTACAAATGTGCAAACATAAAAACAGAATTAAACACAATCAGAACTAAAAAAACAGTTAAAATCCATCAAAACACATTCAAAGTTAAAAACCACAGCATCCCCTGACTAGATCTTAAATACCTTCATCTTCGAAAGACTAGCTGAATAAAAGGGTTTTAGCCTCTCACTGGAAGGACAACAGAGAGAGGGCCATTCTAGCTTCCCTGGGCAGGGAGTACCAGAATCATGGGGCAGCCACTGAAAAGGAAGGCCTGCTCTCTCGTTCCCACCAATTGGGCTTGAGAGGGAGGTGGGACCAAGAGAAAATCCTTTCCTGAAGATCTCAGGGCCCAGGCAGGTTTCATACAAGCGGTTGTGGTCAGCCAAATAGCTTGGACCTGAACCGTCAAGGGCCTTAAAGGTCATAACGGGCATATTGAATTGTACCTGGAAACAGACTGGCAGCCAGTGGAGCTTTGGTTTGGGATGAATTTCTTATCATTTGAACATATTGGTTCATGTGCTAGTCTCTGAAGCAGCAAAAAAGCCTACTCCATCTCTTATGCAACATTTCTTCAGATATTTAAATATAGGAGTCCTATCACCTTATCTGTTTAACATGTATGCTGGATGTATCAAACATAAAACTGGATTAGACTTGGAAAAAAGAGGTGTGAAATTTGGAAGAAGGAAAATCAACAATTTAAGAGGTGACAAGGAAGTCCTACTACTTGTAGGAAATAACAAAGACTTGGAACAATGACTGAAGGAAGTCAAGGAAGAAAGAGAAAAGTTAACTATAGTTGAACACTAAAAAAGAAAAATATTAACCATAGTTGATTGACATAAATTTTAAAAAAGACATTGAAGTCATAGAAATATTTCCTGATTGTCCAAATTTCGGCTCAGTCATTAATCAGAATGGAGACTGAAGTCAAGAAATCAAAAGAAGACTAGCAACTTTGTCACACAACCACCGGACTTGCTCCGCTTCATCGGGAACCCAGCTCCCCCTGCCCTGCATTGCCCGGCTCCAGCTGAAGGTGATCCCATAGGGGCAAGTGTGGAGCATGCGGCTTCTCCTCATGGTTTCCAATGGTAACATGGGAAGCCTCCCGTGTTGTCGTGATGGCGGCATGCACTGGCTCTGCCCCCCTTTACCCACGGAGCCCCTCCATAATTTGATGGGAGCTGGCGGGCTCCGTGGGTAACCTGGACTAAACCACCACATGCTGTCAATTTTAGCCCTGTGTGAAGAGGTCCTAGGACTTGGAATAGCAGCTGTGAAGGAACTAGAAAAGATCTTTTAAGTGCAATGATATAATATTAAATACTAAAGTTAGGATGGTCCATGCCATTGTATTTCCAATTTCTATATAGTGTTGTGAAATTTAGAAACTGACAAGAGTCAATAGGAAGAAAATAAAATTTCAGATGTGGTGCTGGAGGAGAGTTCAATTAATACCATGGATTACTAAAAAGACAAATAAATGGGTGCTAGTGAAAATGAAGACTGAACTCCCATTTGAAGTCTTGATGACTGAATTGACACAACGTATTATGAGAAGATAAAGAAACTATAGCTTGGTAAAGTGAAAGAGGAAAACAATATTGTAAGGTGAATTGATTCAATCTAGAAAGCCATAGCCTCAAGTTTATAAGACCTGAGCAGGGCTGTTCATAAGAGAGTGACTTGGATGTCTCTCATTCTTAAGGCTACCATAACTCAAAGTAGATTTGAAAGCAGTTTACAACAACAAACCATCTCATCTCTTCTCCAAGCTAAACATAACCAATTTCCAATCTCTTCCCCATTAGGTATGGTTTCTAGAACCAAACATAGAGGTTATATTCCTCTAGACACATTCCAACTTGTCAATATCCTTCTTGGACTATAATGCCCAGAATTGGACACAGATTTCCAAGTACTGAATAACCAAAGTAAAATAGCGTAGTATCATCTTTTCCCTTCAATTTGTCTTATATCGAGTTAGTGGAGTATAGCTCCAATCAGTCCTATTGATTGTCTAGCCTGGTGTGGTTATGAAATAGAAATATCGGGAGAGCTATAGATTTCCTATATCTGGTTTGATTTAAAATATTCTATTATATATCACCATCAGTTCTATCGCCATCTGTTCATAACAGGGTAGGCAATATACACACATCACAAGGGATAAGAGATAATATCATGCATGATCACATCACAAGAAACAAGATGTAACATCATATATGAACACATTATAAGGGATGAGATGTAACATCATACATAAGGAAACAGTTGCTGGGGGAACTGGGACACAGAGCAGCTCAGCCTCCGTGCCTCACTTCTAGTTCCTCTCGGAGTAGATATGAGTGGAATCCCACACCTTCAGTTCTTTGCATATTTCTGCTCATTTGCTTTAAAATTTGTAATGTTGCACTTCTTTTTGGATGCCATGAATTGTGCCAGTTATCTTAATATGCTTCCGAAATATAAATTCTGCAACAGCTAAACATTGATTCCTTCAATCTGGATTTGTGCTTAAGCAAAATTATGCCGTGTTGTCAAAGGCTTTCATGCTTGGAATCACAGGGTTGTTGTGTGTTTTCTGGGCTGTATGGCCATATTCCAGAAGTATTTTCTCCTGACGTTTCACCCACCTCTAACCTCTAAGGATGCTGCCATAGATTTGGGCGAAACATCAGGAGAAAATACTTCTGGAACATGGCCATACAGCCCAGAAAACACACAACAACCCTGTTACATCTCATCCCTTATGATGTGTTCATGTATTACGCCATTGTTCCTGTCTTTTTGTAACTTATTCTGATTCTGCTACTTATGTTGTGAACTGAGAAGTTATAGGGTATGCCTAATTTTAGGAGTCTCATTTAACAACACCTATAGCTCCCATAGATTTCATGATAAATTCTGAAATTTCCAGTAAATCAGAATCAAACTATTTTTGTATGTACTTTTGCAATCATAAAGGTGATAAATCTGCCATTCTTTTCCCTTTTTAAACTAAAGCTGAAATTCTTAGGAAACCATATTCTGTGGCTTTCTACTTATCTGTGAAACAGCAATATACAAACAGTTGTTTCTGAAGCCTACATCTTTCATTCCTCTCATTGCCAGATCAACATTAGCACTGTGGTTAGGCTTAATGGAAGGAGTTCAGGCACACATCTTGTTTTCTGTGAACATGCTGAGAATTCAAATGAACATGGATGAAAGCATGTCACTTCCATTTCTTGACTTCATGCTTCACAAAAATGGTGTGGGTTGTTACAGTGGCTGCAATAACAATAACAAACTTCAATGACAAAAAGTAATGAATTTCTTAGGCCCATTTTTGCCCCTGACAGTTTGAAATTTGGCAATGCTGCTTACACCCATTCAGGTGATTATTTCATAAAATGCCTATTCTGTAAGTGTCTTGATTTTGCAACAGGTCATCATTCTAGGGCAGGCATGGGCAAACTTTAGCCCTCCCGGCGTTTTGGACATCAATTTCCATAATCCCTAACAGCCAGTAGGCCTGTTCTAGGGGATCAAAATATCCATCCTAACATGTTAAGGTTAAAGCAGTAGCTAGCTTGGAACTTAGCATTAAAGCTAAATGTGACTTTTCTGGTATTCCAGCATTCTTTAGCTACTATGACCAATAAGAGTACAAAGAATTAACAGCTTAAAGTTTTGATCATTCCCCTATTGTTCTTTCTAAGTAACTGATAAGGCTGATTTTTATAAAATGCCAGTTCCTTATGAAACCCATTGTTTTGGTGCTCTTAGCAATCATTTAATAAACTAATATTCTTTGGGTGGGAACTTCTGCTGTTTGTAGCTATGGCTTTGAAGGGGCAGTAAAGAGAAGGGAAATGTGTTTCTTTATATTGTTAATTGTCTATTCATATATACATCTCAATGCCTGTGGGAACTATGAGTATTAGAAGCATGTGCATAAATTAAAAAAAATTGAGCAGTGAAATTGTTCAAGCAAAACTAAGAGTTCTCATCCCCTATTTTTATTTATTAACAGAAACGATGTAAAATAATGTAATTGTCAATTGCAATGCTTCTGAGTTGGACTTGTTGAAATTGGATCAGGTAAAAAACACTTTTGTAAATGTGAGAGTGGGAAGCATAAAAAGCAGAGGTGGGCAATGAGTGAGCCATCAGATGTTATTGAACTGCAAATTCCATCATTCATCACTACTGGCCAAACGTGGGGCTGATGAGAGCTCAGACCAACATCTGGAAAGGCACACATTCTCTAGCCATTTCATTGAATACCCCAGGCTCAGTTCTAGGAGCCCTTTAAACTACATAGTCAGAACACAAAAATTCTACTTTAACTGCCATGGTTCTATCCTGTGAAATCCTGAGATTTGCCGGTCTTTCATGTCTCACTGGACTACAAAATCACAAGACTATATCAGATTTAGCTATGGTGGTTAAAGTGGAATCAAAGTTCTATAGCCATGTAGTGTGAAAGGATTTATACTGCCTTCTGTTGTTATTTTTTATCATTATATAGTCAGACTTCAAAATGTTTTTGCTTAAAAATCTGGAGAGGTCCTGCCACTGAGGGAAGACTGTACAGGGCAAGATGTGTCAAAGGTTTGACATAGCATAATGTAGCACTGAATGGATATGGCTGCCACCAGCATGTGGCATAGCTTTTTACTTCTCTGAAAGATGAACGAAGCTTTCCCAGATTGCGTTTCATTAATCTCAGTCACACCTGTTGTGAAGAGTGTGCACAGACTGTCCAGACTGGTCTGTTATTCTGTTTACCTTTGACAAGATTTCTTTTGAGAACAATTTGAAATACAATGCCTTTAAGTTGAATTCATGAGAATGACAAAATTATGAGAAAACAAAACTAGAGAAAAATGCTTAAGGAGCTGGAAAAACCGAACTGAACCCAAAGATGATAAAAGCAGAATATCTGAAAGATAATTTAACAAAGACATTGATTGCTATTAGAATATTATAACTGCTTTTCAAGGACTACAATCAGTTGTAAACGGAGAATAACTTCCCATAAAATATGGTCTGAAATGGCAACCTGCAAACTCCAGTTCTAGATAGATTTTATTGTATTTGCCCCAGTAGTGTTTCCACTTTCTCGGGATCTTATGAAACTTTGGGGGATAGAATTGAACTATAGTGGTGCTTTTTTTTTTTTTTGGCTCCACTCAACATCTTTCATCCCAGTCTTATATCTGTACAATTTGAGCTTTTCATAGTGCTGGTTTAATATAGTATAAAGTTGCATTACATGGCTTACATTCACAAGTAAAAACTAGATTAGTGCCAGATGTACATTCCATTTCTGGTTCATGCAATATTCCTGTTCTACAGAGTTTTATTACTGGAGGGAGTGATGCAAGAGTTGAAGGTGACATATAAGTCTTCCAAGACACAGGAGCAGCAGCAAGTTCTGAAAAGCTGTCAGTGCACCTGTGCAATATGAATTACTTTTATTTCTATCAACAAATCACTGAAACGAAACGTAATATTCCACACTGCAGACAACAAAGTTTATAATGGAAATGAAAGGACAAACAAGATGAGTCAAAGAAGATCTGTAATGAGATCATCCGTCTCTTACATTTCTTTGTAAAATGTAGCTGCATAGAATCCCATATTTTGACCAGAATCAGTTCAATCTCAGATCTAATCACATCAAATATTTTGTTCTAATCCATCTCAAAAAATCTGGAGTAAGGTTCACCCAATTACTATGCAAGAAGGTGGATGTATATGAGCTTCTCCACACAATCACTAAGTGAAAGGTATGATGTTTTCTTTCCTCCCATGTCAAAACTTGGTAACACATGGATAATATTTTCTTATATTTGGTCACAAGATGTTTGTTGGGGAAGGGATAGAGTGCACATAGGTGCGGCAATGAATGGGGCTAGCTCCTCTGTGTGGAGGTCAGGTCCTAATGGCTAAATGAATGTATACTTAGCATAAAGATTGGTGAAGACATACAGCTAATATAAAGGTCAGCACTGATATATGTTGCTAGTATTGTTCATATTGTTTCACCTTTTCCCCATTTGAGACTCAAAGCAACTTCCAGTAATTAAAACAAACATAATTTCAATACTGGCCATTCAAAATAAAACTATTTTTGACAAGTTCTAAATTAAAATGTCAAAATAAAAGATATCAAATACAAATCCATCACATCATATATGACCCATGGCCTCTTAAAAAAGGCAATTTTCCAGAGTTTTCTGGAATAAAAAGGACTTCACGGGTGTGGAAAGACAGTAAAGAGGGTGCCAGGATAACTCTTTTGGGAAGGGAAGGGAGATCTAGAACCTGGGACTTTCCAAAAAGGTCCTGTCCTATGTTCTCATCATGTGTGTCTTGTGAAAGTAATGGGACAGAAAGTATGAGTCCCTGTGGGGAGATAGGGCAGGATATAAATAAAGTTTTATTGTTATATTTATTATTATGGCTCATCAGCAGCACTTTGATTTGTGTCCAGAAATGGATCAGCAGCCAGAGGAACTGTTGCAACAGGTAAGTTGTGTGATTCCTGTATCCTACTTGACAATCTGGCTGCACTTCTTTAGGCAGCTGAAGTTTTCAAACACTCTTTAAAGGGCAGACCCATATAGAGTGCATTGCAGCAACCCAAACAGACTATAACCAAAGCATGAATTATCATGGCTAAGTCTGACTTCTCAAGGCAGTATTCGATGGAATCCTAGGATTTGGTGAACACTAGAGATCTCTGCCCAAGAATTCTAAGTACTCTCTCATTTACATGTCAAATCCTAGGAGTTCATAGGATGTTGCAATGACCTTTACTGTGGAACCATAGTCCTATAATTGTGTAATGTAAAAAGCCTCCAAGTTGAGGGGGGAAAAACTCTGAAAAAACTCAACGAAGTACTTTGGAAGCTCAGGAGAATTTCAAAGCCCTATAATACATAAGCAGTTGATATCAGTTCAAAACAAAGTCAGTCACCCAAGCACAAAGTGATGGGCTCCAATCTATCTGTATTCAAGTCAGGATGATTAGGATGAATATGTGGCCATCTATCAGCATACCTAAAACGCCACCAAGTCCCAAGAAATGAAATCAAAAGTTACTTTACGCTATGTATTGTCGTATCCCATGCATCGGAAGACATTTACATCTTTCATATATCCCTGCAGGGCCTGACCTGCTGGTCGTTGCTGTGGATACAGCTCAAAGCCATCCTGTTAGCAGCAGAAAGTCAGCTACTTTTATGAGCAGAAAACAGCATTACTGGCTCCAATATTCTTTCCACCACACTAACACTTTTTGTGCATAAAATAATATTCGAAAGATTTTAGATGGAGGTGGATAGGTGGTTGGAGGGGAGCTATATTCATATGTATAAGACAGAGTTTTAGTTGTACGAATAAACCCCTTAACACATTTCTAGGCCACCAAGGTTATATATTTCATAGCTTTCCTGATAGCATTTGAAAGTGGATTTCTCTCCATGGAATGGTGCCTGATTTGCTTTTCTCCTGGCATAGTCATCAGTTCCTTTCATCTATGGCTTTGGGGGTGGGAGAGAATGTAATGCATCATTTTTCAGTGTGCTGTAAAGGAAACAGATTTTCTTCCTTCTTGCAGATCTTAGTGCCACTGTGTTCTCATTGGCCCATCATCTCCTGCTGCTTCATAATGGGATTTCTCTTTGGTTGCCATCCTTTCATGTTCTCCTACTAACAGCAAATTGAGCTGGTGAATGTCCAAAGAGTTGTAGCAAAAATGAACAAATCTAACCGTGAGCTAGGAGAACTGAGAAAAGGAAGTGAGAGGGAAGCACCAGTATAAGGGACTGCCAAATCTCAAGTCCCTCTTCTCCAGTCTTTGTGTATAAGTTTGCATGCCACATGTTAGCCTTAGTTTTTTATTTGGATGGTGTACTTTGTGCATGCTTTGCGCAACTCTATTGATTCTTAAACTATCATACATAATGGCATCACTGGAGGCTGGACCTCACAACATCACCAAAGGCAGCTCCCTGCAATATTAGCAGGGGTTGCACCTAAGTCTCTTGTTTTCTCTCCAAAATCTCACTCTGGGAACCTTTTTGGCTAACATACAAAGTAGGCTCCATTATTTTTTATTTACTGTATTTACATCATTTATATACCACCTTCCTCCCCTAGGGGACCCAAACTCATTGGGGGGTGGGGGCTGTTCCGGAACAAAACTCCATTGCATTTTTAAGAGAGAATTTTGTTACAAGTGGTGTTGCTACTAAATAAGTGCATGGGTATATGTGCCTTCAAGTAACCTGTCAACTTACGTTGACCATGTGAATTTCGCTGTGTTTTCTTTGCCAGTTTCTTTCTCTGAAATATAGTCTACAGCACTTGATATTCATTATCAGTCTTTCATCCAAGAACTAACCAGCGTTGACCTTCCATAGTGTCAAGGTGAGCCAGAATCGCAGGACAACAACAAAAAGACAGTAGAGCCATGTCAGGGAATTTTTATTAGCTGTTAAGCAATAGTCAAGATCAATTTCATGAAGGCTAGTTCACTGCCTCTACCTAATGAAAGAGGAAAAGAGCCATCCTTACAATTGCAATCTTCTCTCCGGTCAGCTTACCCACCTCCCCCACACCTTATTTCCTTGTCTGTGTTTTGTAGTAGCAACAACAGTACCATTGCCTTTGCTTTTCTGCTAACCTATCCTTTGTTTAAATTTGTGCAGCCAATGCTTCTTTACAGGGCAACACATGGGTGCTAGAGAGGAAGGTGCAGCATAAAATCATAGAGTTGGAAGAGATCACGTGGACGATCCAGTCCAGTCCTCTCTATCTTGAACTTCTTCTGCAAGGCTCACTCAAGGGATGTGTGCACTCATCCTGCCACAAGCACACATCAGTTAGCAAAGCTTCTGACAAAGAAGGTTTTTTACATTGCACTTTTACTCCCATCTAGCCCATTTTTTCCTCCTCGTCTTTTTTTTTTAAAGGGGGGCAACATCAACACTGGAAATATTAATGAAGGAACACACATTGCAACAGCATGTCTGAGTAAACACTACAATAAAGCTGGGAAAGTGAGATCCTAGTCTACTTGACCCTACGGTAGCTGTGTGTGCTTACCCACAACTGGCAAAGTAAACAGCAGCTGCCTCCAGAATCCATTACTGGGAATGCATGAACCACAAAAAATGATTGTGATTTTTTAAAAATTCAAAATGTTTTTTGTTTAGTTACGAAAGGTTTACTTCATCTGGCTGCTTCGTTTCACATTGAATTTTCTTTCTTCCAGGGTGAGAGAAAGAACTCTTGTCTGTTGAAGGCAGGTGTTGATGTTGTAATTAACCACTTTGATTAGCATTTGATGGCCCTGTGGCCTTAAGGCCTGGCTTCTTCCTGTCTGGGAGAATCCATTGTTTGGAGGTGTCAGTTGTCCCTGATTGCTTCATGTCTGGAATTTCTCTGTTATCAGAGTGTTGTTTTTTATTTACTGTTCTGATTTTAGAGTTCTTTTAATACTGGTTGCCAGATTTTGTTCACTTCCATGGTTTCTTCCTTTCTGTTGAAATTGTCCACATGCTTGTGGATTTCAATGGCTTCTCTGTGTAGTCTGACATAGTGGTTGTTAGAGTGGTCCAGCATTTCTGTAGTCTCAAATAATATGCTGTTGATTCATCAAGTATCTACTATATGGTTGACTTCTCTGGTTGAAGTAGTCTGCAGTGCTTTTCGTTTTCCTTGATTCATGTCTGGGCGATGCTGCGTTTGGTGGTCCCTATGCATCAGCTTCCCTATGCGGTCAGTGGTTCCCTAGATGATGTATGGTAAGAACATTTTTCCTCTGGGTGGATCTTTGTCTTTACTCTCGTGGCTTGTTCTTGGTCTTGCAGCTCTTCTGATGTCTGTGGTGGAGTATCCATTGGTCTGTAGAGCCCAGTTTAGGTGGTTGAGTTCACTTTGGAGAAAGTGAGGTATGCATATTCCTTTTGCACAGTCTGACAGGGCTTTAATTGTGCTTTTTTTTTTTTACTTGGGTGATGGAGTTTTTAATTACAACATCCACACCTGCCTCCAACAGACAAGAGCTACTTCTCCCACCTTGGACCTTACACAGATATATAAACCTCCCTTGCATAGTTTCCAACATACCTCACAACTTCTGAGGGTGCCTGCCACAGATGTGGGCGAAACATTAGTAGAGAAAACTTCTGGAACATGGCCATACAGCTCGAAACACTCACAGCAACCCAACTTCTATATTTGTTCACATTAAACCACCACAGTTTTTGGCTTGTTGTGTTCTTTTCAGCATTGCTCACAGAGTAGTCTGGCTCTTCAGCTTTAAATTATGACAAAAATAGGATACTTTCCTCATTCTGCTGTTCCTTTTTTATTTGCCTGTCTATTCTCTATTAAGCAGGGTCCTGTTAGTCTCCAGGTTTCTCTCTCTTTCTCTGCAGTCTGGCTATGTACATTTCTCCCTGCTTTTCCTTTTGTAGTTATTTAGAGAACAAATACTGAAAAGCTTTCTAAAATAAAAAATGCCCATACTCCATTTTGCAGAATACTGTATGAAAGAAAGAAGTCTCTTTGTGGTACATTTGGAAAGAAATCTCTTTGTGGTGCATTGACCTCTTGATCTGTTTTTGGTTTTGCTTTGTTTCTCTCTTTTATTTCTTTAAAGCTTTGTGCAGATTGTGCAACAGTTCCTACAGGCCTCGTGGGTGTCTTCTTTACAAGAAGCACTAAGTAAGCAGCACCTTCCAGGAGAAAGCAATTTCCTGCAATTTTCTTCCTGTTTCTTTAGCTTTTACAGCTATATATGGAAATGGAAAATACAATGATATGGACAATCCTAATTGTAGTATTCAATGATATATTTTTATACTTTAGAATCTTTTCTAGTTCTTTCATAGCTGCCCTTCCATGTCCTAGTCTTCTTCTGATTTCTTCACTGCAGTCTCCATTCTAATTCATGACTGAACCAAAGTATGAAAAACCTTGAACTATTTCAACGTCTACTCAAAAAAGGCAGGCCTGACATAGAAGACCATACCAGCAGCACTCCTGCCAGCAGCATAACCTTTTACCTCACAGAAGACTGGGCGACTTGGAAGGTGCTGAACAGACTGCGCTTTGGCACCACGAGATGCAGAGCCAACCTTAAGAAATGGGGTCATAAAGTGAAGTCCACAATATGCGAGTATGGAGAAGAGCAAACCACAGACCACATATTACAATGCAGTCTGAGCCCTGCCACATGCACAATGGAGGACCTTCTTATAGCAACACCAGAGGCACTCCAAGTGGCCAGATACTGGTCAAAGGACATTCAGTATAGTGCCAAGTTTTTAACTTTGTTTGTATTTTTAAATACATTACAACGGTACCCTCGGTTGGCTTCTGATACGATAAATAAACTTCACTGGAGGACACAATCCAACCCCACAGAAAGAGTAGTGCAATTGGCAATTTTGCTAGACTATATGGGGCCAAATGCTATTGTTTGTCCCAATTGGAATAGATCCAGCCATGGAATCCATTTGATTTATCTATATATAACTCACCATTCAGCATTTCATTCAATGAGTATGCTTGAGTTGAGTTCAACCAACAAGTTTCCAGACTTAATTCTTCTTATTTATTAATCTAACACATTTTCTCTGCTATTTAGCTAAAATGTTCTTGCAAAAGCTTACAAATAGTTCATTGGACTACCCCTGTTATCAGGATTGTAAACTAAATAAAACAGTCAAGGAGGTGGAGTTGCTCTTGGCTGCTTTTCTTCTCCTTCCATTGCCAGAGCAGTGACAGGAGAAAAGAGATCTCTGCAGCAAAATTTTAGTAACAAAACTGTTGCTTAGCTATTTTATTTTTATCAGATCTATTCCTTTTGCCAGTGCACCAGGAGCAAAAGTTTCATTTTGCTCCTTTATTTTCTTTAGCAGATAATAGAGCATATTTCAGATCTTTCACTCAGGCTACTTCTCAGTTGGAAAGAAAGAAAGAACTGAATTATATTCATGTCATTTTAATCTTCATTGGTTCTTGAGAGTAATGACATGTGTGACTTCTTTTCTCCACTGGAAACAAATGTCTTCTGTCTAACTCCCACTTTTATCTACATGAGTTGAACTGGAGAAAAAGGCAGAAAGAGTCTGTTAAGTGGTCGACTGTAAAGCGGAATGTTGCCATTAAATAGAAATTCTGCTCAAACGTTAAGCAGCTTAGTACTGCACATAAAGAATGGACTTGACAATGTGTGGAGCCACCTACAATGGCTAAAGCTCAGGAAGCTGACCTGAAAGTCCCATTCTCTTATTCTAGATATGACAAAATCAGCTGTACATTCAAAGGTTCAAGCAATATATTTTCAAATTTTGTTATCAGCATTAAACACAGAGTTATTTGGCACAGGCTGTTTGAAAGACTGCCTTACAAATCTTCCTGAGTTTAAGGTCTTTAGAAGTGCATTTGTCAAGAACTCAAAAGTAGCTGATCTTGGTGGCTATTCCTGGGCTCTGGAACTCTCTGCCAAGCAAGTCCATACTAATCCCATCTCTGTCTTTCTTCTGCCAGCAAGGAAAGACATGATTTTTTTTAAATGAGAGAATAAAGGCATCTAAACTGATTCCTGCAAAAGTCAATTTTTCATCTGATGTGTGTTATAATTTCTTCCAAATAGATGTAATTTTAATTGATGTAATTCTATTATGTGTTTTTGTGTGTAATATTTAATATCATTATCATTAGATATTAACAGATGAAAGCAAGATTTAAGTTTATTCATCTTTTATCATGGGATAAAACATTAACCAAGTAAATTCATTAAAGTAAACAAGATCCAAATTTTACTGGAAGAAGTGCAGTCTTGTGAACCAGATGTGCATATAATGCCTACAATGTGCTACAGTGCCTGAACTCGTTGTGATTATTGGAATGACTATAGATGTCTATACTTGTGAATTGACCAACACACTATAGCTGGCATTCTGTTAGTGATGTACACAGGTATAAGGCCACCTTACACTTGTTCTGATCATTGTGAAGGTTGATATTCTCTTCTATCTGCTGCAATGACCAAAGGTCCTCCTCCAGATTTACTGTTGTGTTGCAATAGCGCTCCCCCCCCCCCCCAACCCTGCCATCCACATTCCACTGGATGAATTGGATAAGCCATACAGAAACCAATGACATGAGACCATGAGAAAACATAATCAGATGTCATTCTGACACCCATCTATACAAACACTTTAAACCAGCAATGGATTAGCCATGTGGGATGGTGGGGGAAGGGCTTTCACAGCACAACAGTGAGTTCTGTGGTTGGTGAGATATTCTAGGGCCATATACAAAGCACCTAAAACATTGAAGTTACTGGGTTAAAAGGGGGTGGGGTTGGCTACATGACACTAGCTGTAAATCCGCACTGATTTGCTGCAACGGAAAATACATTAGTTTAATCCTGTTTTCAGCTAGCAAATGCACATATTTGCATCACTGTATATCCCTGTACTCAAGGAAAACATGAGATTTATTTTCCTCGCGCCTGTGGAGATTGCTTCATTACATGTCCTCTTTTAAAAATCATGGCAGTTGGATGGTATGTTATTATGTGAAGTGGAACTTGACATTAAAGCAGAGAGACTTGACAGCTAAAAAATTGCACAACATGACAAACCAGGCACATTGATTTTGGTGTAAGCAAGCATCATGCTAGTCCAAGTGACTTGATTGATTCTGCTTGAATGTGTTGTTGCATGCCTTCCAGTGGAAACAGTTAAAGAAACAATGAAGAGCATGGAGCTTTCCTTCATAATTTGTTTATCACAGAGGTTGGAATCATGTGCTCCTCTAGATGTTGGACAGACCTCCCTCTCCCATCCTGATCAGCACTGCCAACATTGAGAAAGGCTGTTGGTTCCATTCCACCAACATTTGGGAGCTACATGATTGTAATCCCTGGTTTCTTGTGTTTATTTAACAGGTGGAGCATCCCTTTATCCAAAATTCCAATTTCTAAAATACTTCAAAATCCAAAAGTGTCCACATGGGTGGCTGAGATAGTGACACCTTTGCTTTCTGATGATTCAGGATACATCAACTTTGTTTTATGCACAACATTGTTACAAATATTGTATAAAAGTATGAAACATAAATGAATTTAATACTTAGACTTTGGCCTACCTGCAAGACATATATGTAAATACAGGTTTCCAAAATCCAAATAAAATAAAAATAAAATCTGAAATATACAACATTTCTGGTTTAAAGCATTTTGGATTAAGGATACTCAACCTTTATTTCCCACCCTGGGATTATTTACCATGTTCTCTTGCTATGGATAGCTTTCCTCTTTGGTTTGTTCTCTCTCCAGATACCACAGAAAGAAGCAGTGAACAAATCTAAGATTTCCCCTGGTTCTTCAAAACAAAGAAATCAGAGAAGAGAAACTCATCTGTGCTACGTAACACAGTAAACAACACAGTAGCTGATTTCCATGCAACACGTATATTCTCTTTACTTATGGCATATAATTTCTGAATAATTTCTAGCTATTATTTATGCAGTCAGCATTTTCACAGATGCCCTTTACAGAGAAGACATCCCTGACCTCTATAGATGCCCTCTATGGAGAAAAATAAAGTCCAGTCTGGACTGGTGGGGCAGCCCTTGCTTTTTTCACATGCAGGAAAGCTTCCATAAAATGAATCACACTTTGGAAGGAGAAGCAAACAATGGGGGTAAATATTCAATCTGTCATGTTGAAGAGGCACTTGGAAATCAAGCTAACCTTTTACTTCTTTTAAAATCCCATCCAACTGATATCACCATGCTGACTCAAAAGGAAGAGCTTCACACAGTCTGGACATATAGAGGCCCTTTCATTCACCAGGTGACTAAATCTACTTCTAATGTTTGTGGAATCAGTCGAATTCACCCAGGAAGCAGGGTGATCATTCACAAAGAATTCTAGTTATGATCAAGAAGTTCAACTCCTACTGTTTTCACAGCAGGATTCGATGCATTCTTGTCTTACATACATAAGGTATGTTGGAGATGGGACCTAAATCTAAATATGAAATGTATTTATGATTTATATAGTTTAGCTTACACTCACCGGGCACAGATCCTTTAACTGTGGTCCTAACTGAAATCACTACAGACATAACCTGAAGGTAATTTTATAAGAGATATTTTCTAATAATTTTGGGCATCTAACAAGTCTGGGTACACTGAACCAGCAGAAAGCATCCATATCTCAGCCACCCGTTTAGACATTTACAAATTTAGGAACATTTTGGAGTTTGGGATACGGGATGCTAACTTCGTCTTTAAACTAGTAGAGCTCAGTGTTAGAGGCGTTTCCAGATTGGCATGTGTGATGGAAAATATGGGTATGTCTTTGTTCTTAAAAAGAATTCTAGTTCAGCTGTTATTTGAAGCTATACATAAATCAATGAACCTCTCCAGATGAGGGGGGGGGGGGGGAAATCACTGAAAAGACTGAGATTTTATTCTTTTACAAACTGATTACTTGAACCTTTCATTCCAACTTCCCAGATCTGTTAAATTAATCCAGTATTTCCCAAAATGAAATGTATTATACCTATAATCTAACACATTTCGGTCTGTATTATTCAGGAACTTGCAAAAATGCCCTCAGCCAATAAAATATAACTATTGTTTTCAGGACACAGATTCTACAGAGATCAAGCAAGGAAAAGAAAAATGTCAGCACTAAAACAAAATGCTGCTCATGTTAATATTACAAAAGTACTTTAGCACTTTGGCTATAACTCCTGTGAAAATTGCTGAAAATCAATTTCTGAAAATTTGCCCGAGTTCAGATGTGACAGATGATCAGTGGGAGGGGTAGGAAGAAGAAAACAAGGGGAGGTTGAAAGAAGGAAACTTGGAATATTTTTTTTTAAAAAAAGAATTTGGATGCAAATCAGAGAATAGGCAAATAAAATCAAAACAAAAAGAACTGGAAAATGTTGATACTTATAGAAACTTTCACCATTCTGAGTAAGCCATATATCACTCTTGACATGGACCCTAAAATTGTACCTTGTAGGTACTGCAATTCTGACAAACAATGTTCCTGACAATTCACTTGCAATGTGGCTCTCTGAGTGTTAATCAATTTCAAAAAGTATTGCTCCTTGAGGTTTTACAGAAAATATGAACTTTTAGGCATGTAGCCGGCCCTCCAGGTTGTAGTGGTGAGTGGAATTGGTTAGTGAGAGGTGAGCATTCCGAGGCTGAATTTCTTTTCATTTTTTTAAAAAAGTGTTGGTGTGTGCAAAACTTACATAGAAGTGCATCTCCATTTAACAGAAGATATGTTTCTTTACATACATGACTTGAGGGGTGGTGATGGTGCATTTACAGCCGTGTGGCCAAAAATAGTCAGAAGGATTAGAAATGTGCACACCTCCCTGAAAGCAAGGTGATGGCTGGGAAAAATGTGGGACTGGTTATGGCAATCTCACTATGAAATGTATACTGTGTATGGCTCTAACAGAATCACTGGGAAAATGCAGTGCCAAAGAAAACATTTTTCATCAGTGGGGAAGCCCTACATTATCCCTAAGTGGATAGTATCACAAGTTGATTCAATGCAATTGTCTATTTCCTGTAACCAGTCCTTGCTAATCCAGCAAAAGAGATGAAGACGATGAGTCCTGACCACCAGTTTGATCTCTTTAAAACTCCATCTGAAAATGTGCATGACAGGACATTCTATAAAACCCCACAAAAAGTATCTAGTTTTTTTGTTGTTGCTAATACTAGACAATCATGGTTAACAGAACATAATGGATGCACCTCCCCCTACCCTCTTTAGGAGCAGGAAATACCAAAATCCATGCACATTCTTAGGAAGAGAAGGTCATGACATACACTATTAAAAAGGCAAATTCTGCTGAGTTTGGAATAGTGGTTCATAATAGACACTGTGATATCAATGTCATAAGTTATTCATGAGCTCCATTCAAGTAGCATATTCAATGTAGAAGCAAATATATGACATATATTTATTGCTCATGAGTATATTCATTTGTCACGATAACGGCAATTTTAAATGTTATCTGAGTATAACAGTTAGCCTTCTGAAGGGGGCTTAATAAGCCAAGGCACTTTAAAATTCCCTGGACCTACAGTCTTGCCCTTGGTTCCTCCCTTCTTCCCTCCTGTGAAAAATCTGGACATTTTTTCAATGGCTTAAAAGTTAAAATACGATTTTTTGAAGGAAAAAAAATTAAGATGACATGATGTATTAAATTAGAGTTGGAAGGTATTAAAGGGATTGACATTTTTAAAAGCACAATTGAGCTCTTATGTTATTAGCTTTTTCAATATAGTTACCCCTCCATATTTGTAGTTTTGAATTTTACAGATTTGATTATTCATGAATGTCTAGGCCCTCCAGAATGACTCTAGGGTCAATTTCCTTCACTCATGATGGTTGATTTGGAGCTTTCTAGAGAGAACAACTCTTTAAAAAGGTAAAGGTTTCCCCTGACGTTACGTTCAGTCATGTCTGCCTCTGGGGCTTGGTGCTCATCTTCATTTCTAAGCTGAAGAGCCGGCGTTGTCCGTAGACACCTCCAAGGTCATGTGACCAGCATGACTGCATGGAGCGCCGTTACCTTCCCGCCGGAGCGGTACCTATTGATCTACTCACATTGGCATGTTTTCGAACTGCTAGGTTGGCAGAAGCTGAAGCTAACTGCGGGTGCTCACTCTGCTCCTGAGATTTTAACCTGCGACCTTTCAGTCTGCGAGTTCAGCAGCTCAGTGCTTTAACACACTTCGCCACCGGGGCTCCATGAACAACTCTTTAGGAATCTCTAATTTCACCAAATGCAATACTCTGATCAGATCCCAGAGGAAGTTTACCATAGAGTCATGCTGAAAGATCTAAAAACATCAAGAAAATCTTTATTTGCATTTTTTTTTACTTTCATGTGAAAAATCTGTGCTCCTAACCCCAGTGAATATGAAGTGCTGACTGTTTCCTTAGCATGTCATTCTGGATGTACACATCCCACACTTTTGAGACTCTAGTTGCAAGGGGAACAATGTGTGTTTTATTCCAAGGATCTGAGTAAATAATGTTTTTGCCCATTGTAGCCATGGTTGTCAATTAGTCTGTTTTGAGGAAATCATGGACACATTGCCACCATGCTCCAGATTCAATCTGGTCTTGAAAGTTGCTTTTGCAATGATGGATCAAGAACCATTCAGCACATAGCAGCAGATTAAACATAGTGCTGTCATTGTAAAGATAAATTGAAAGATTGTGTCACGCTATCTTAATCTCCAACAGTACAGGTGTCACAGCAACATACAAGCTAACTAACTATGGTTGTTAATGTTCCTCTTGTTGCTGCTGCTATGACTGACCAGAATCATGTTGAGCAAAATGTGTAACTTAGAGTTACACACATGTGATTGTTTCATATATTGTGACATTGTAATCAATAGGGGGCTGTTCCCCTTTAGTTTAGGAAGCAGCTGGCTGCTGGTCTCACCCATCCCTTGTACGAATGGCTTCTGGCATGAGCAAGAATTTTGCCTGTTGCAACTGATATCATTCACAGGAGATCTGTTAGTTAGCTCAGAGTTTCTCAAACTGTGCTCCGCCAGATGTTTTGGACTTCAGTTCCCACAATTCCTAGCTGGCTGGGATTTCTGGGAGCTGAAGTCAAAATGTAATGGCACACAGGTAACTCAGCTGTTAAACTGAAGAACCCTGTCTTTAAATGGCCAAGGATAAAGACATGCCACTACAAAAATATATCTGGTTAGCAGAGCTTTAAAAATGTTTATTTGCAGTTGCAGTTGCCCAAAAAATATAGACTCCCTTGAAACTTCTTAGCTTAAAATATGCACTCAGAGATAAAAAGCAAAGTCTTCTTTGAAAAATAACGTATCTTCTTTACTCATAAACACCTTGTATTAATTCACCATAAAGGCACATTTCTTATTGAAGTTCAGTTATAGATAGGATATAGCTTTTCTTTGTGTTGAGTACACAGGGTATCATTCTTAATAAATAGTCCATAGTTTTTAGTTATAGTTGTACTCACTGAAGTCCAAAATCATGCTTCTACATTGAAGTCTCTAAAGCATACTTCTCTACTCTAGAAGTCCAAATAGCACATACATGCAACCACCTCCACTGAGGTCTGGACACATACAACTGCTTTCATTGAAGATCAAATACATACTGAATACAAAATGGAGTCTGAACATGCTCAGTACAATCACATGTCTATAGCCCCTCCCACACCAAAGAGGTACAAGCTGGCAAATCAACATACACATAGAATACAGGTTAGTAAATACAGTACATACATTAACAAATAAATAGAGGCTTGGGAGGTTGCTATTTAGTTGGGAATAACTACATATGGTGTTTATGCATTTATAGCTCCCCGAAAGGATTCTGCCATTATTATTTTTTCCTGTCTTCCTCCTAGTCTGGGACGTAAGTAATCTGGGACTTAAGCAAGCTTACAACAATTACCAGAGATACAATAAAAATTATATTATACAAAAATTAAAAATAGACTTAAACTAACAATAGTTAGTTATGAAAACATGCAAGCTTTTGAAGCATCACCTTCCAGAACCTCTAGTCAGCTGGCTTTTCTGTCTGGAAAATTTTGTCACCCCAAAAATTAACTTTTCCAACCCCTAGTTGCTAGGCAGTGGGATCACCAAGAGCATGGCATTTCCTATTATTTTATTGTTTATGTTTTTTGTCTTTTTTATTTTGACATATGACAGATTTTTGGCAGATTTCAGGGGATACTAGACATATCAAATATTTTTCCTACAATATTCAAAAACCAATACAGACCTTTTAAAAATATGGAAGCAATTAAACAAAATCTTCAACACTCTGAAAAAGAGATTTAGGTCACAGTTTATTTGCAAATCTGTAATGGCAGCATGTAAGCCATCCCAGAATGTATTTCAGCCTTAAAGCTGGAGGGTGGTTATTGGCCTATGACAGCCCCATTCAAGCTGCTTCTAGTCCAAACAGCAGACCAGGGACAAGCATGATGTGTCACTATGGTGTAGTGGAAAAGAATGGCTCTTTCATAAAACCTCGACTCAAATTAGTTTTTCTCCCCTGGTACTTTCTGTCCTGCTTCTGATTTAACACAACTGTACTAAAGCAGCAGGGAGAAAGCAGCTATTTGGGCAGCCTCACTATACAGTTCAACACAAGAAAGGTAATTTGTAGATTTGCTATTAAAGGCCATAGGAACTCTGTAATTATTTTACAGAATGAAGAAGAAACTAGCACCACATAAGTTCATTAGTTCACACGACTGCATTATATTTTAATTAATTGCAAGTGTTCTGTCCCTACACTTGATTAGATCCTTCACTTCAACAATAAGTATTCTCTGAAAGAAGCCACCTTGTGACAAACCTGACTTAAATATAGAAAAGTAAACATGTGTTCTTAACGTGCTCTCATTGCTGTTTCCCTGCTCCTAGGAAAAAACACACACACACATACTTTTTCTATCAGTAATGATATCCGCACATTGTTATGATAAATTGCAGGCTTTAATGTTGTTTGAAAGAACTCCATACATCCACAATGGCACATTCTTGAAAATGACTGAATACGTGGCAAACTGGAAACCAAAAACAACACTAAACAAAACTAAATTAAACAAATTAAACAATAGGTTATCATTAAAAACTAATTTCAAATGTGATGGTATATAACCTCACGACCTCTGAGGATGCCTGCCATAGATGTGGGTGAAATGTCAGGAAAGAATGCTTCTGGGACATGGCCATACAGCCCGGAAAATGCACAACAACCCAAATTTCAAATGGTTTTTAAAGGTTCTGGGTTTACGAAAAGTACAGAAGATTGAAAATTGTGGGCAAATCATGGAAAGTGAGAGGATGATAGCACACTAAGGAACTGGCTATGAGTGTACTTATGTCACCAAAGGACTGTGATAGAATTTTGCTATATGTATATTATATATATTTAGCTGGGAAAATTTACACAGGTCCCTATAACCCAGCAGTAAGAACCATATTCAAAATTCCCATGTAGCTTTGATGGAATTTCCCAGTGATTATTCCTCAAAAAGTTCCCCTGCTAAAGAATTTTGGGCATTCTCTTTCAAAAAAGGAATGTTTTCAAGTTCTTATTGAAATATAATTTTGTGAGCACTGAGAAATGCCCAATATTGTCCAGTATGTTCTTTCTTTCTGATATGTTAAGATTTCCTTCATTTGTTCTCCTATTGTTGTGGCCAAATGAAAGAATATTTCTCTCCAAAAAAGGGAAAAAAATTGAGGCATCAAACTTTCTGAGTATCTCACATAACATAAAGCCAAATGAGGGCAAATGATTTTGCTCTGATTCCATAGATGGATATTATTCATGATAGGCACATTTTGCCAGTTTCAAACTAAAGATCACAGAAGACATATACAGAATTTATTATAGACAATAAAAAGGATTCTCAAAAGCATGCAACATCATGGAGAAAGCTTTCTCATGTTCTGACTGTACTGTACCATGCAGAGACTAACTCTGCTCCCAACTAAGTATTTGAAAGGAAGAGGTTTGTTATTTAACAAAGTTATGAAATAAATTTCTGAGATATTAAGGGAAAACTAACATGATCTATTGTTTTAAGCAGTGGACTATGATTCTGGAGCCCAGGGTCTGATTTTCTGGCCAGCTATGGAAACCCATTGTGTGACCTTGGATGGGTAACACATCTTCAGCCCCAGAAAAGCCTCAATAGGATCACCTTAGGGTTGCCATTAGTCAGAAATGACTTAAAGGTACACAAAAACAACACAAAGAGGTAAAAATCCACCAAACAAGTAGGGTTGAATCCTGTGAATTTCAGTGAGAGCTATTTTCTATTTAAATGAATACCGATTAAACATTCTCTCCCTTTGGTTGGACCTTGTCCTAGATAATTACTTCGTACTGGTCACAAAAACTGTGTTCACTGCAAGTCACATAAAGCGAGCACAGTTTAGATCTATTAAGTGAACACATGATATGAGCACATGATGCCCTTGGTACTAATTAATTCTAAATATGCAGTTCAAGAAGTTCTAGCCTTATAATGCAAGGTTCTATGTGTACCATTAATGGTTGATTATCAAAGCTACAAAATTATTTTGGGGTTTTTGGTTATTATAATCTGGGTCAGGACTGGTGAGAAAACGTGGTTGGAAACATCTCTGCCTCTCAGCCAAGCTTCATTGGGACAATAAATGGAAAAGAAACATGTTTATATGCACATGTGTGAGTGTATTTCCCTGTCCAAATACAGCAACTGGTCACAAGTCTGTTTCAGTCCAGTATGCAGATCGATGGGAGACCACTTGGGTTCCTTGTTTAAAGGTAAATGTTTTCCCCTGACATTAAGTCTAGTCATGCCCGACTTTTCTCCATTTTCTCCAAGCCTAAGAGCCAGCATTGTCTGTGGACATCTCCAAGGTCATGTGGCTGGCACAAATGAATGAAGCACTGTTACCTTCTCGTCGGAGCATTGATCTACTCACATTTGCATGTTTTCGAACTTCGAGGTTGGCAGAAGCTGGGGCTAACAGTGGGAGCTCACCCCGCTCCCTGGATTCAAACTGCTGACCTTTCAGTCAGCAAGTTCAGCAGCTCAGCAGTTTGATCCGCTGCACCATTGGGGGATCCTATCCTTGTGTATGCTGCTTTAAATCCCCGAAGAAGATGGACCATAATTGAAGTTAGGATTTTGTTGCCTCAGTTCAGAACAGAAACAATGGACTGCGTAGATCTGAAGGACTGCGTAGATCTGATGTGAAACAGGAAGTTCCCTCAGTGGGTTGGAAACTGGTATTATCCAGAATTCTAGCATTATCAACACTACAGTTTGACCATGAGCACAAGCAATATTATCTGATTTCAGGAGCTAAGGAAAATTCAGGAACTCTGAAAGGGGAAAGAGGAAAACAGGAGAAGAGGAGGAAATCTGCGGTGATCAGCAATTGAAAAATTGGCTGAAAATGTGGCTAGAAGAATGAACGAAGACACAATTTTGCTAATTAGACCACAGTGCCACTAATATCGAAAAGAGTCAAAAGCAGTGTGTGTTTACAGTAGAATTTTTAAAAAGCAACATTCCTCTCACCCTCCACAAAGTGACTGCAGTCAGAAACAAAACTAAAATGTTGATTTCTGTTATGGAAAAAGTACTACTCATTATATTTGAATGGAAATAGTTACTGTTTAGTTTGTATGTACAGTCATCCCTCTATATTTGCAATGTTGTTTATTTCTTCGTTTTTAACTATATGAGCAATTCTACAAGAATCTTGTAAGTTCTGCATGCATACTCAATGGTATTTCTTGACAAAGGTCTAATAGCTCTCTTACTGTTTTTGACAGGTAAATCTGTGGATGAACTAAAGTCTTGGAATGAATTAAGAACTAATGCTGAATGAACCAAAATTGTTAAGTTTCTAGATTTCCATCTATTAATACCATAAAAGTATGCGAAGAATGTTAAGAGGCTATATGCTCAACCCTTAACACTGTTTTCTTTAAAAAGAATGAGTTTTCTAGATGGATTACTAGAAATTGAGATAGGGAAGGGGATCTGCATATCCCACAACCAGTGTAAACATGACTAATAAAGATTTCATTCTTGACTCAAGACATTTATAATTAAGCTTATCTAAAATATATAATATTCTGTATCTATTGGATGCCAATATAATAAAGATGCAAACTCAGTCTAGCTTATTCATATTACTATACAACTCAGGCTGTGATTCTACACAAGAGTGAATCCTATTGCATTTAGTGGGCCTGACTGCAAAGAAAACAAGTGTAGGATTAGGCATTCTCCAGTAACACATTGACTAAAATTCATTAACACATATGCTTTGGAACTGTTGTGTTGTGATATAATTTTGACAAGAAATATTCAAGTTTTCCAACCTGTCTTTGAGTACTGCATGTTCTTTTTCCTTTGTACAAACTAGATCATGGTGTTGTTTCCTCTATCTTTGCAGCCTGTGAAGAATCGTATAGTGGCTGAATCAAATTTTTTTTTGCTAGCAGTTATACTTATTTAAAGAACTCAGAAAAGCTTCTTAAAGCAAGTTTGTTAGCGTTATGTCCTTTCTCCAGTGATAAACTATTACTGCCAAATTAAGGGTGGGGGTGGAGAGTAAAGATAACAACACTCCAGAATAAGATGGCTATTAAATCCCTATTTAAAAAGTGAGTGTTTTGATACCAACCATGAAAGTCTCTACTAGATCCAAATAACTTCACATAACAACAAAAACTTTATTTTTATACCCTGTCACCATCTCCCCAAAGGGACTCAGCCAGCTTACAAACACATAAACATTGTAAAAATTCTATACATACAAATAGAGTTCTCCCAAATATAGCATAGGTAGCATATAACATTTAAATCTCTCTGTCTTACTATCTATCTGTCTTACTATCTCTATCTATCTATCTATCTATCTATCTATCTATCTATCTATCTATCTATCTATCTATCTCCATCTATCTAATCAGCTCATCCAGACAGACAATAGTCCCAGTAAATATTGGTCTAGTGTGTTTATGCCTTCTAGTATTTTTTCCTACACTAGCATCCAGTCATGCCTAAAATATAACAGAATGGTGTTCCCCTCACCCAACCAGAAGTGTGGTGTGGTGTGGCCAGAGTTTCCTCCCACCACAGAAATGTTTATAGGAAATCTCACACCTCCATATGTTATCAGTGGAACTGCCCAGGAATTACAATAGAAGGACTTGGGGCTTGACTCCTTTCTGCATCAAAAAGTCCAGGACAGGGGGAGGTTGGGTTTAAAATGCCACAATTTTTCCTAGAAATTCACAACAAATACATTGGGACAGAAGGTACATTGCTTGGATATTGAAGGGGGGGAAATCCTGATACCTTCAAGTAGAATTCTTGCCAAATCCTGAGATTTTCACCCTATCTGGGCAAACCTTGGGGCTCAAGGGGTGGTATCTTGGTAGAGACTTACGTAGTTGTAAGTTGCACTGGGCATTTGGAGCAATTTTGGGAGGCAATGCACAAGAATCATAACAAGCAGATGGTTTTGTGTGTGTGTGTCAGGAGCAACCTGAGTCGCTTCTGGTGTGAGAGAATTGGCTGTCTGCAAGAACGTTGCACAGGGGATGCCCAGATGTTTTGATGTTTTTACCATCCTTGTGGGAGGCTTCTCTCATGTCCCCACATGGAGCTGGAGCTGATAAAGGGAGCTCATCCGCACTCTCCCCAGGTAAGATTCGAACCTGGCAGCCTTCAGGTCAGCAACCCAACCTTCAAGTTACAAGGCTTTAATCCTCTACGCCTCCGGAGGCTCCTTTTTAAGCAGATGGTGGTGCAAACAGAATTGTACATATTGGGATCTTGCACGTGTGGCAGTACATTAAATACACAGAGTAGCATGTAAATAGTTATTGCTTTTGTACATTGTTCATTGCCGATGCATAACTTATTCTCAGCCATTTGCAGTGACCATTGATCTACATTACACTATGTTGCTATTCAGTGATTGCGTAATGCCACTCCATCCATGGGTATTTACAGTGTGTTGTAGGATATTAGCCCAGGTGGCTTTGCAAAACTGAAAGAAACACAGACAAAAGCACAAATCAGTACAAACATACAAGTAGTATTAAATTATCAATACAATTAAAAATAATTAAAAATAAATCCATTACAAAGCAAGAAAGAACAGGATAACACAGCCCTGAAACATCTTTCCCCCTTCCCCAAAGCTTTCTTGCAATAAAAAAAAGTCTTTATCTACCCCCAGAAGGACCCTATGCTGAGAGACTGTCTAGCACAGTGGTTCTCAACCTGTGGGTTCCCAGATGTTTTATTCTTCAACTCTCAGAAATCTTAACAGCTGGTACACTGGCTGGGATTTCTGGGAGTTGTAGATCAAAACACCTGGCTGCCCACAGGTAGAGAACTACTGGTCTAAGACCTCTAGGAAAGAACTTCAATTTCAAAGTAAGCGGAACAATAACACATTGTTCTACCTCAAATAAAACTTACTCATCTTTTAGATTCCTTGAACATTTTGGTTATGCATTAGAAATTTCTGTAAAATGGTGTCCAATGAGTTTGGTATGTAAGACTTTTCAGTTCACGGCTATCTAATTGCATTACGAAGTGGATGGATGGGAGAACATAGGCTATTTATAAAGAAATAAAGGAAATTGTTGAAATCTTTGTCCTATCTGCATTTCTCACACAATTCCTTCTCCCCAGATACTTTCTCTTAAGTGAGACATTGAACTCAGAGGTGCAGTCAACGCTCTGTATCCACAGATTCAGAATCCATATTCAACCATAATGATTTTTAAAAGACTGTGCTTTATGTTGTCTCATCTCCACCCCAAATTATATTAATGTGGCATGACCTATGTGGGATACAGCCTAGCCTTTAAATGATCATTCAGAATGAAAGACCTAAATCATCTTTCAAAATGATTTTAAAGATTATTTATCATGCATTGATAAACTTCTGAGAGTTCCCAACTGTACAGAGAAAGCTGTGTAAACATTGTACATTTATTAGCATTTTTTTAAAAAAAGTTGTTTGACAGGTTGTACAGCCCATTCATATTCACACCTTCATGGAAACAAGATCAGGAACAAAATATACCGGCAAGAGTGCTAAATTCATTTTTGATCTCAGCTTTCTGGGCTTTTCAAATGTTACTTGTATGCTTCTGAATGCTCTTGCTCATCTACATTTATTACATTTTTCATCACTCTGACACAAGCTGAAAAGCAATGTAGATAAATGATGGAAAATCTTAAATATATTATCAAAGATCAAAAAAGGCATTGTATTTTTGTAACCACAAGGCATTCCATTCCTCCCTCTGTCTCTCTTTTTTTGGGTGGCTTATATCATATAAAGAAATGCAGTGCACCATCATATTTTATGCTGGTGTGTGAATGTAATGTAATAAGTTCAGCAAGGTTGCCAGGCACTGGATCTGTTCCATGAAATGACAACCCCAAATATTACCTTTCTTTGTAAAAAAAAGAAAAAAAGAAAGATATATGCCAGAGGAAACTTTATTGTCTCTTTGCAGGAAGAAATCAAAGAACATTGTTATAACAAATCGCAGTGAAGGAGTGTGTATGATTGTGTAACTCTAGCAGTAAGGCAATGGGTATGCAAAATAAATACGTACATGCATACATACATACATATATACATGAAGTCTGAATTTTCAAATGATCCACATATTATAAATTCAAACTGAAAAATAGATGGCTGTCTATTGAAGGAGGCGAGGGGCTGTCTGCCTGTTGACTAGGCATGCTAAAGAGATATCTAGAAATAATACTAGTTTACCTTTTGCGTTGGGCATGAACATGACATTAACCTATCAGTTCTGAATTTGAAATAGAATTAATGTTCATTGCAACCTATTGTGAGAATATAATGGTCCACAAATAATATTGACGTGGTAGCCTCAACAATATTTTAAAAGTGCTATAACTAAATATTGTTTCTGTTTTTGTGTGCCTTCAAGTAATTTCCAACTATTGGAATTTCTCAGCAGGATTTGTTCAAAGAGCTTTCTCTGCCACTGAGAGAATGTGATTTGCCCAGAGTCATCCAGTGGATTTCCATGGCTGAGAGAGAATTCAAATCCTGGTGTTCAGCATCATAGCCAAGCGATCAAGCCATTATACCACATGGGGTTTTCTTGGCAAGACCTTTTCAAAATGAGCTTGCCATTGCCTTCCTCTGAGGCTGACAGTTTGACTTGTCTAAAATCACCCAGTGACTTTCTATGGGTGAGCAGCAATTTGAACCCTGGTTTCCAGGGTTATAATCCAACATCCACTACACCAAGTTGACTCTACCATTATATATATATATTGGACACAGTCTAGCAAGAATCAGCCCACTATAACTAAGTCACAATTATGATTTATTTCCATGAGATGACACTCCTGTTTTTCTCCAATGTAATTAGTTACAGGCAAAGCAGAATAATCAGTTTTTGTCATACTGTTTGGGCCTCTGTTATAAAAGGAAGTCAGCTAGTAAAGACATAATGGACTTTATTGCACAAGGCAGGCAAGATGGCATTGTAGCTGTGTGCATTCTAAGGCCAGCCTGTTTCTCCCCCACCCCTGCCACCTGTGATTTTACTCTCCCTAGCTATAAACAGATAAAATCAACCAAGAGTCTCAATCCTCCAATTTTCCTGTGACTTAGCATGGTTCAATGGGGATCTTTTCTGTTTCTATGGTGGCATGCGAGCAATAAAGTGATATCAGGTGGCACTACTCTTTTCCTCTGCCTTTCTCCTCCTTTCGTTCACGATTCCTCACATTTTTATAATTTATTTCCTATTTTACATGTATATTTGTCCATTTTAAATGCTGAAATTGTCCTAAAATTAAAAAATAAGGAACAAAGGCAGGTTTATAGGAATGTGCAGACTATGGATTGGTGAATCAGTGCAGCTATTGTGCTAATGAAAAAACACACAATATCAAAGTTTCTCAACATGGTGTGGATCCACTAAAAGTAATAATCTGACTATAGTTAAATGTGAGTTCATGTGATAAAGTCTTCAGATACTATAAAATCATGCACTGTACTGTATACAGCTAAGTTTTGGGTGGGCTGCCATGATAATATTCTCAAGTGTAAAGATACATCATTGAATACCAAAGTTAAGATAATTTACATCATAGTATTTCCAGTTTCTTTGTATTGCTGTAAAAGCTGAACAGTGAAGAAAACCAACAGGAAGAAGATCAACTACTTTGAAATGTGCTAAGGGATATATATCATGGTCCATCAAAAATCACAAATGAATGGGTCAGAGAGCAAATAAGGGCTGGATCCTCACTAGAAGCCATGATGACTAAACTAAGGCCATTATGCATTGGATGTATCATGAGATACCGTAACATGACTCATTAGAAAAGATAATGCTTGTTCAAGGAGAAGGCAGTATGAAAAGGGGAAGATAGCATTTCAAATTGATTGAGTCAATAAAGGAAGCCACAGCCCAGAATTTGAAGGACCCGAGAAAAGTGGTTAATAACTTGGAGGTCTCTTAAAGCTGTCATAATTGTCAAAGCTGATAACAACAATTCTGTATGTGTCTATTCAGTCTCATTTCATTCAGCAGGGCTTGCTCCTGGGTGAATCTGCACAGTAGAATTAATGCAGTTTGACACCACTTCAACTGCCATGGCTCAGTGATATGGAATCACAGGAGTTGTAGTTTTACAAGGATTTTAGCCTTCCCTGTCAAAGAGTGCTGGTGCTTTATCAAACTGAGGTCAAATTTAGACTAGGGCCACAGGGTGGGTCCATGCCTGGCGAGCATTTATGCTAAAGCCTGGGATTCTAGGTTGAAGAACACACTCACTGGGTGAAGACAGCCACAGAGGTTTATTAGCAATCCAGCCAGAAAGGATGCAAGTACAACTGATGTACAAGTATAGTGTAATGGAATGGGCCTACCTTGCCAGGCCAATGTGTAGAAAAAGTTCTATGCCCTGGGAGAATAGGCCAATCCAAGCAAAAGGAGGAGGGAATAATGTCAAGGTAAAGATCCTTTGCATTGGTGGCAGCGAAGTTATAACTTGATGTAACCGGTGGTCGGCTGCTAGGGTCCGACCATTGTATATAGCATGAAATGCAGAGACATGATGTTTTATAGAGTTGACAGCTATTCAGACCTTTCTGCTCCACCCACTTCCCTCCCTCATTGGCCAGCAGAGAGGCTGGCCTGAAGCAGTGCCCTGATTGGCTGGTGATTTGGTGATGCTGCTGCCTCCAGGTGGGAATTCTCTGGCCAAGGGAGGGCGATGGAAGAGGATTGGCCTAAGAAGAGCCAATCAGCTGTTGAGGGGCAGCTCTCCTGGAGCAAAGTCCATGTCCATATTGGGAAATGCATCTTTGATTGATTCAGCAGTTTCAGTATACTGAGGTCACCCTTTAATAATGGTAATGTTTTTCCTGTGATCAGCCATGAATGTGACCTTACCTGTGCCTAATCCTATGACTATCTACTTGGGAATAAATGCAATCATGCTCAATTGGGCTTGCTCTCAAAAGTGAAAAGGAGTGCAGCTGGAGAGGCCCTTTGACAGATAGTAACAGTCAATTCTTGAACAGAGAATAAAATAAAATATTTTATTCCCTGTTCAAGAATTGATGGTTACTATATAAAATATGTTATTCCCTGTTCAGATGTTTACAGGTTGCTTTATTACTACGACACTCTACAGTTTCTAATAAGTATGCATTTTCCTGCATATGTATTCACCTGCATTGTGCCTGTGATGTTAAGGAACTGTTGATGCCCATAGTGTGCCGAATAGAGATATGCCTCTGGTTATTTTAGTAGTTTGTGGGAGTGAATTCCATCATCTAATTCCCAGAACCAATAAGGTTCCCAACCCTTACATTTTCTTTTACTTCTGTTGAATGACAGCTCTGATATTTCTGTTGTCATGTCATTTTCACAGTCGACTCTGATGCTGGAATTAAAATGGATTTGCCAAGTGGTTTGGGCTAATCCCATAAAAGAAGACCGTGGCTTATGTCTGTTTATGGGGCACACACCAATGCAAAAAACAGGGAAAAGTGGGTGTGACATTTGGTGATACAAAGCCGCTTCACAACTACAGAGTGCACCAGATGGGACTTCTGATGGAGGACAGACTTTAATCTCACCAGGTGTCAGCATGTGGAGGATATGCTTTCAGATGTCTATAGGGATTTTCAAAAAGTTCGAGTGCAATTTTTTTAAAAAAGAAAGTGTTCATTTCTAGCATTATTACAGCGGTAATGGTATACTTTATTACAGCATACCATATAATTATGAGATTGTATCAGCTCAATGTAGACTTGTCTCAGGATAATTGTCTCCTACGGCTTTAGACGGGGCAAGTATTAATGGTTATTTTCACAACAGAAGCCTCTGTTCTTGAGACACATTCTTGAACTGACAAATTGGTTGGGTACAATAACTATAATTAATAAGGCTGCTATAATTTTTCATCAGATGGTTACAGGAGGCAGTGTTGGTTACACATAGTGGGCCCGCCCAGACAGTACCTTTATCCCAGGAGCTCCTGCAGCAAGTAGGAGGGTGGCCAGATGCCGTTCCCTCAAAACATGGGAGGAGGCGCTACAAATGGCAAAAAACATGAGATTTTCAGGTGCGGGAATATCCTGGTTCTGAGACAAAAATGCGGATCTCCACATGTCTGCATGTTCTTGCAATCCGAAAGCATGGGATTTTTTTTATCTGGGTTTTTTCCTGGGTTTTTAGATGCCTGTTTCTGATTAGTTGGTTCCTAAAAAGAAGGTGACAGTTGAGTAGAAGGCGGAAACTTTGTCCTGGGAATAAAAACTTTGTCCTTCAGCAGTTTAATGAACTTTGTGGCAGAAAAATAAGTTATTGGGGTGCAAGAAGTACTTTCACAGTAAGTAGTACACAATTAAACAGAATCAGACACATTTAACCCAGGAACATCACCCTAGTGTTCCATGCCACAAGTACACCATGATATCCATCTGCACAGATGGCTGGGCAGCCTGTAAAAAGTGACAATAATGACAAAGTTCTGTTCCTGGCTTGAAATTGTGTGTTCCTGTTTGGTTGTGTAGTGCTGACATGAGCAGAAGTGGTCCTACCATGCAAACTTTGTGTGGCAGAAATTTCATTAAACACGTGGAGGGCAAAGTTTCTCTAACGAGGACAAAGTTGTTGCTATCCAGTCAATGTTGTACATCTTTTCACAATAGCAGCAATGAGGGACAGACATTTATAACCCAGGAACAGCACCCTGTTGTTCCATGCCACAAGTACATAACCAAATCTGTCTGCATAGATGGCCAGGCAGTCTCTATAATTCAGGAATGGAATGTATATAATAATTCGGATAGTCGCATATTTGCACCTCAAGTTTCTTTCTTGTTTGTTAAAACTGAAGTCTCTGGTGGACTTCCTGGGGCAGCCATCTTGGGGGCTGCAAATCCTGCAACAAAGCATCAAGTGTGGATGACGGAGGCAGAAATCCTGGGACTAACAGGTCTGTATGTGGACCTCTTCTGAAGTCCCAGGATTTTTGCCTCTCACTAAAACCTGCAATTTGGTGCTTCCTAGAAGCTCTCAATGTCATTCTATATCTGTCCTGAGTTAAAAACTCAAACTCATGTTGTATGTCTACACCAGTCTAGGGAGGGCGGGTGAAATGCAATTCATTCTTGGGGCTGAGCTGCTCAAGGTGCCATCCACATTAAATAGTACTACTGCTACTACTATTAATACATTTTATTTACCCACGTCTCCTCATAACTTGAGATGAGACAAAGCATAGTTAAAATAAATATATAAAACATAAGACAATTAAAAGACAAATATTAAAAGACATAGAATAAAGATTAAAATCTACATTTAGAATTCATCATTTAAAATTGACTAACAAATGCATACATTTAAAGTAATAATTAGCTGGCATAGAAAGCCTGATCCAGTTTTGGATCTTAGGATAGTAAGTAACGGGCTTTACCTCTTTTGTACTAGTTGCTACAGTCCAGGTTCATATCATGTCCCTTATATCTGCTGTGTTCATTGTAAGAAATGTTTTTAGTACTAAAGCAATTACAGGCATAGAAGTTTTAGATCACAAGAGAGGAAGAGGAAGATGGCAAAGGTTAAAGTTCTCTTTCCCATGCCCAGTTTCCAATTTGAATCACACAAGGTGCTTAGTTGTAAAAAGTGACTGATACCACTGTGGATTGCCAATTGTGCAAGCTATCTTATCAGCATTGATCCTAAACCACCTACTGGTTACTTAACTTGGTGCATAGCAAAACTGATCTTGCAGAAGAACAGAACACATACATAACCACATACGTAACTACTTTATATTTCTTTTCCGTTGCTCCCTTCTAATATTTATCCTCTAGACTGCACCACTTTCTTATGACCCTGTTCTCTGTGGTTTTATTCTTATGTCTTTCTCACCCCGAGTTTTAACTTAATGTTCATGTGGCCCGCCCTTGTTTTTATTGTTTCCTGGATTTTGCACTGTAATGGATATTATTATTTATTTTATTGTTTACTGTGTTGTGATGTGTTGTTCTTTTATATGCTGTTTATATTGTATTGTTCTGGGCATGGCCCCATGTAAGCCGGCCCGAGTCCCCATTGGGGAGATGGTGGTGGGGTATAAATAAAGTTTTATTATTATTATTATTATTATTATTATTATTATTATTATTATTACCACATGATTGCTAAAATTATTCACATATTTTCTATCTCTTAGAACAATTATTTTGTGAAACATGATGAATTATGGTTTTCTCTAAAAGATATGGGAATGTCAATATCTGGTTTTCATGATGTGTATATATTGTGGACAGGGAGGCACTGTCAGGATTGAACCAAGAAGCCAGAGTGTGGAGTTTGCAAAACTTGAGCGCGGCAGCTAGTGAGGTCTACCATTCATAGGAAGGACATAAATTGAACTCAACTTCATGACAAATAGAAACAGCAAAAAGAACACTGATTTTGCTAAACATTCAGCATTATTTGTCACATACATAATTTTTGTCCTGATTTGCCCTGCTCTGAGGGTTGGTGTGGGTGGGTGACTGCAGTTTTCATCTGCCTTAGCCAGCATAGCTGGTGTTGAAGGATTGTGGAACATGCAGTAAAATAATAATAGGAGGTCCATGATTAGCCTTTGCATGAGTGTACCTTTCCTGACAACAGCATTATTTCTCTGTGAAGAAGAAAACAGTCCTATCCCTTACTTTCTCTGAGAGAATTGAGGCATATGGAAAGGTAATATTTTGCTGATGTGTTGGACTACAATCTACATCATTCCCAGTGAATGACAGGGATTACAGGAACTGCAGTTTGACACATCTAGAGGAAATTGAATTAGAGAAGATTGCCCTCTGATTAGTTTTACCACATTACTCTGTTGGCTGGATTTTAAACAACTTCTAGGCACATAGTAGGTCCTCTGTATCCATGGATTTAGCATCCCATGATTCAACCATCCATAGCTTGAAAATATTCCCAAAAATTCCAAAAAACAAACCTTAATTTTGCCATTGCTTGTTTTTTTTTTAAAACTAGCCTTTCTGGAACTCAAATTGTGAGGCCTTTTTTGTGAGGAATCAGCCCACTACTGCCTAATAGTTTTCATGTGATGAGTGAAGTTTCAGAGACACTGTCTGCTAAATAAAGATTTAAATTGCTGAAGTGAGCCTTTTCTGGTTCCCAGATAAATGTCATAATGTAGGGGAAATCATAATATACTTGTAGAAACTTCATGATTGTTTTTATATATCTGCCTGAAAATAGTGTATAGAAAGCCAAACCATAGGAATTGATGGGAGATACAGAGAGAAATCCTCTCAGAGCCCTTCTTCACAGGCCCAAAACCCGTAATGGGCTGCAGGTTAACCTGAGGCATCAACATGATTAATCTGGAGTAAACTGGGATTTCCTAGTTTACTCCAATTTAATAAAACACCTGGAAATATCCTGACCTTGCTTTCCAGGTCCTGAGCCTGTGGGGATTGACTCCTGGGACCACCTTCTGTAATCCTGGATGTCAATCCCTATTGCTCTCCCTTCTAGCCTTCCTCCAAACTTACTGGAGGGGTCTGGCTGCATCTTCATCCCCTTAAAAGAAAGCTTCAGATGTGTCAAAATGACATGTTGGGAGCTTTGGACTCTCCTCTCCAAAGCTCCTGACACATTATTTTGATGTGTCAGAAGCTTTCTCTGAGAGGCCTAAAGATGCAGCCAGGTCCCTCCCCTAAGTTTTTTTTTGTGGGGAGGGAATGACGGGCTGGCTAGATGGCATGTAGCTAGCACCCCAGCAAAATACGGGGATTTGAAGCTGTTATGGGACCGCAGTCCCAAGAGGAACTGAGATATAAAATCCCAGTTCCTCTTAGGATTTGACCCTGTGTGGAAGGACCTTCAGCCATGGGGCTTCACTGGGTGACCTTATGTGAGTCATGTTCTTTCAGCCCCAGAAAATCCCATGATCATTTCACCGTAGAGTTGCCATGACTCCATAATAACTGTAAGGCTCACAACAACAAGGGAGAACACAAAACAAAGTAATTGAAGCTGACTCTCTCAGATCAATGCTTATTATACAAATGGAGTAAAGACTGAAACACAGCAGTAGAAAAGTAACTGAGAAATTAATATGCTTAATTTGCATAAGATGAAATGTGCATAATGTGCTAAATTTGCATCTTATGCTAATTAGACGACTTTCTCCATAACATGAAGAAGCAAAATATGAGAACTCCACTTAATATATTTGTAAGCTTTTTGAACTTATGTAATTATTTATTGTTTAAATTGATTTTACTGTAAGTTGCTCTGAGATCTTTGAATAAAGGGTGGGATATAAAAATATTTATTTATTTAGTTAAATAAATATAAAATCCTTTGCGGAGTCTATGATATCCTAAGCAAATTGTTAGATTATTATCAGGACCTAGTTACATGTAATGAATGATAAATGTATGTAGCAGAAATCCAACACAAGTTTCAGGAAATATATTTTCAAACAGAAACATGGAGGAACAAGATGCAATGGGGTGAATTGCTCATACCTTGGGAAGCCAGACTTGGCCACGGTGGTCCACGCCCTTGTTACATCCCGTTTAGACTACTGCAACGCACTCTACGTGGGGCTGCCTTTGAAGACTGTTCGGAAGCTTTCGTTAGTCCAACGGGAGTCTGCCAGGTTAATAACTGGAGCGGCGTACAGGGAGCGTACCACTCCTCTGTTACGTCAGCTCCACTGGCTGCCGATTAGCTACCGAGCACAATTCAAGGTGCTGGCTTTAGCCTATAAAGCTCTAAACGGTTCCGGCCCAGCTTATCTGTCCGAACGTGTCTCCCGCTATGACCCACCTCGAAGCTTAAGATCGTTGGATGAGGCCCTGCTCGTGGTCCCGTCAGCCTCACAGGTGCGGCTGGTGGGGACGAGAGACAGGGCCTTTTCAGCAGTGGCTCCCCGCCTATGGAACGCCCTCCCCATTGAAATCAGGCAGGCTCCCTCCCTCCTATCCTTCCGTAGGAAGGTAAAAACTTGGTTGTGGGGCCAGGCTTTCGAATAAGAATCAGCAGCATTAATTACTATTATGTATGCTGGAACTCAATTGACAGACCCAGTCTTTTTAAACTTGTACATGCCTATCTATATTTTATAAATGCATTTTATGAATGTTATATGTAAGTTAATTTTTTAACTGATTTATAGTGTATTGTACTGTTTTTATATGTCTGTTTTATTGTAAGCCGCCCTGAGTCCCCTGTTGGGTGAGAAGGGCGGGATATAAATATTGTAATAAATAAATAAATAAATAAAATACCCTGTCATTGTGTTGTTTTCTGTTTTAAATTGCCTTCCATTCACCTTCTGCGGAATACCAAATGCACACTTGTGTACTGAAATAAAGAACAACCCACTTATCCACAGATTTGATAGCCATTATTTCACATCCACATGCCAAAAATATATTCTCCAGAAGTGTTTGATGACTGCTAGGTCCTCAAGTACTATTCTATGGTATGCCTCCATCCCAAGTATAGTCAAAATCTAGCCTTTACTATTACCCTCAATTTCAGATATCCAAGGGGGTCTTGTAATGTCTTCCCTGTTGACGTGGAGGTCACACTGTACCTTTATGACTGCATAAAGGGAGGAAGCAAGAGGTGTGCACATGTATGTCTATGAGACCAGGCTAGATTGAGAGAGGTTGTAGCATAAATGTGGTAAAAGTGGGGAGAAAAGGTTAAATATCCCTTGCCCCCTCTTTCCTGTGCTTCATATCTTCTCTTGACCCCAATGAAGTATAACTTGTCATGTTTGCAATGTGTCTTGCAGGAACACTATATAAATGTCTACTCATTTAATTCAAAATATAGTACTTCTAAGTCCGTGAATATAGAATTGGGCAGGTGTGTGTGTGTGTGTGTGTGTGTGTGTGTGTGTGTGTGTGAGAGAGAGAGAGAGAGAGAGAGAGAGAGAGAGAGAGAGAGAGAGAGAAGCTAGTAAAGAAGGAGATATGGATGTCTGGACTAGAAGGATGCACAAGCAGGGAGCAGCTTGGGGATATGGGAGATTTTTGAAGGTCAAACAATCTTTCTCCACGAAAGGTGTTATTATCTCAGTAGGCTCTTTGAGAAGACATGCCATTTTGAGTTTTTCCACTGGTGACACGAACATTTTTCTCTGTGCCAGTCCACCCAGATCTGCACTCCATGGAGAACTAGTTTCAAAGATGTGTTGCCAAATGCGTAACTGGGGAATCCGGAGCCTACCACAGCCAGCATGATCTGCAAAGTAATATGGCAACAAAGGATATAAAGTGCACCACACTGTTTGAGACTGGGGATTTATCTACCAGCAAAATTGCTGTGTCATAAAGAAAAAGATAATTTGCTTTGTTTTCTGCTACCAAATAGAGTAGATCCTTTCCATCTATAAAAGAGAGGAGCCATAACTTTGTGTTAAAATATATGTTTTGTATGCAGAAAATTCTACTTCACTGCCTTGCCATTGCCAGTTTAAAAGCATCTAGTAATAGGTAGCAAGTGAAGGGAAAGCTATCAGTTATAAATAATGACTTACCATATATAATCAAGTATAAACTGAGTTTTTCAGTGTTTCTTAGGGCTGAAAAAGACCCCCCCCCCCTCAGCTTATTTTTCGAGTGAGAGTCCTGGTCGGCTTATACTCGAGTATATAGATAATCAGAGTTATTAAAGTCTTATTATTGTCTTAAATTACAGTTTTATCTAAATATTCAAAAACATTTAACCTATTGATGCCTCAATTAATGTAATTTTATTGGTATCTATTTTGATTTTGATTTTTGAAATTTACCAATAGTTGCTGAATTTCCCACCCTTGTCGTATAATACTCGAGTCAATATGTTTTCCCAGTTTTTTGTGGCAAAATTGCCTCAACTTATATTCGGGTTGGCTTATATTCGAGTATATACGGTATTATGACTAACTGGCCCTGGTATCCAGGATTCGAGTCCGGGGAAAGCCACTGGGTGACCAGGTCACACTCTTTCAAACTCTGAGGAAAGCAAAGGCAAACCTGTTTTGAAGAAATCTTGCCAATAAACCTCCTTGGGAAGGCACCCAACAATAACAACAATAGGAAAAACAGTCAGTCCTTCATATTTTTGGGTTTATCTTTTGCAAATTTGATTATTCAGTGACTTGATTGATGTATTTTCTCTAGAAATCTCAAGATTTTCCAGGGTGATTCTATGGTCAACTTCTCAGCAGCATCTTCAGTACTGATTCAGTATTCCATGATATTAGCTATTAGGGCTGTGAAAAATTTCATTTGTACCTCGTTTGTCATATATATTTTGTAAGATTCGTACATACAACTTAATATTAAGAAACAGGGTGGGCACCCACGCAAAAAACTTACCTATGACTTTCAGAAGAAATATGTTAGGCTTGTAAATAGCTCCAAGTCTCCTTCACAAGTGCCACTTCTCCCCCAAAAGGGCTGGGTTTGGTTCCTCCAAAGAGCCCTGAGGATGATGGCGAGGCCGGAGTGGAGGGAGAAGCCTTGCTCTTTCCCCAAACAGGGCAGCGAGGGGCCCCAGGGCAGGTGGATGGGCAGGAGGGAAAGATGCCTGGCTGGATGGCCAGGCAAGGAAGAAGCCCTTCTGGTACATGGCCGGCCCAGAGAGAGACAGGCAGAAACCACACGTTGAGGCTTTAACTCAGGAAGCGAGGAAATTCTGGGAAATGTAGTTTAGTATAGAGTCATTTTGAATTTTCTGGCACAGGGGTCTTCACCTTTCCAAACTACATTTCCCAGAATTCTGCTTACCACCTTGTTCCCCCTCCTCCACCTCCTTGTTTGCAAGAATATAGTAGAAAATCTTGTTGAAAACCTTACTGAAACCAGCATGTGCTACATCTACAGTATTCCACTGATCTACTAACCATGTAAGGATGTAATCATAGTGATCAGTCTGAAAAAGAGTCTTGTAACACTAAAGTTATACTGATATTGCATACTGGTATTCCAAACTATCTTAGCTATGTCTTTGAACTATCAGTGGTCATGCTGGTTACAAGTGGTTCTAGGAGCTGTAAGAGAAAATCTTTTGTAAGCTCCAAAGCAGGTTCATAAGTGTTATTTCAAATTTGGCTTCTCTTCAGGGCAAGACAGAATACATCCATCACCAAATCTGACTTAAAAGATTAAAAGGTTAATTGCTAGTCCACCTGATCCTTCCATTACCATCCCTATTATAATCCTCTGTGAAACAGAACTAGAAACATTGCCACAAACCAGTATTGTTTCATGCAGGGACTGGCCCTCAGGGGTAATGAAAGCACACACATTGTTTTCTTGTGCTGGGTTCTACAGATCTTGCATGCATAAAGTTCCTTTGCAATGTGATTGAAATATGTATTGATGTGCTGCACCTGGACAGTACAGGAGAGACAATGTGATTTAATTACTGAGCTACTGTGCGTATGCAGTTATTTTTCTGAATAGTATTTCCCATCCTTTGTCTTTGGGATTAGAGAACAGTTGGGGGAGTTGCTTGCTGTTTGATGCATTATATGCCCCATATAAGAAGCTGTCAGTGACTGAAATATTACCAGAATGATGAGCTTATAGAAAGAACTTAAGTAGATTACAAGGAGAGGAGGGGCATTAAACACATAAGAAAGCCCACTTAACCGATCACTGTTAAAGGGATAGATCTGATGCTAGAATTGCCATTAGTTTGCTAAATGAGCTACAGTGTGTGTACTTGTCTTTCTAAAGGAATAGGAGGGGATTTTCTTTATGTATGAAAATATCAGCTACTTTAAGGATCATATCAGCACTGATTCTAGGATGATTAGTGTGCTTTGTCTTGTTTTCCAATGTTTTAGTACTGGGGTCCCCTACAGCTAACATGTTGTACTTGTTTGAGCATTGGAAACCAGAGTATAAATCCTCATTCAGTTATGGAACCCCTTGGATGACCTAGGTCAAGCCGCACTCTCCCAGCCTCAAAGGAAGACAAAGGCACCCCCCCTTAGTAATCCCCCTTAAAAATATCTTGACAAGAAAGCCCTGTAATAGGTTGTTTTATGATCGCCTAAGTCTGAAATGATTGGAGGAAACACAACAACAATGTCACTATGGTCCCTTATTTATGAAGTCAGAGTGATAAATTAACACCAGAATCACAAAAGGTTATAAAATCACAGGAATTCCCAGTTACATGGGGAGCTAATAACTTTTTTAGCTCTTATCAGTATAGGATCAGACCTCTCATTTCAACGAGGCTGATAGAGCTGCTGTCTTAAGGACCTCATCACATTGAGAGAGGGATTCACCATGGTGTGGTGCATGGGGAAAACATCGCCCTGCTCCCTGAATTGCCACCTTGCCCCTCACCTCATCACATGGAGGGAAGCATTACAAGCTGACCCCCCCCCCCGCTGTTTCCTATGTAACACGGGAAGCCCCACGTATAGCTCCCTCTCAGTGACATTTTCCCCACCACATGTGGAAAGTGTCACCCTTCTGGGGAGGATCTGTGCTGGCTTCATTGGATCCTCCCATGTTGTGAGGGAAGTATCTGAGGACGCTTCCACCCAGGTTGGGGCAGGGCCTTCACCAGAAGCCACACAGCGCTGTGTGATGGCTGGCATGGGGCTCTGTCCCCAAAGGAGGCTGAAAGCATCTTAGGGAGTGTGAATTCAGGGAGTGTGATGATGTCACCAGAGATATGGTTGAACATTTGTGTATTCATATGTAACAAATATATTGATCTACACTACAACTGGAGGAATTACAACAAAATATTGCAATATGGAACAGAATGCTTCAGGATGTTTCCCCAGAATATTCCAGTCCATTTACCCCTTACCACATGCTCAGAATTTTCTACACACATCTCACAATAGTCTATACTACAAGCCTAAGGGGAGTGGTGATAGTGGTACTAGGGGAGAACCAGGATCCAACTCCACAGGCATGAACATGCTGAGCTGAAATCCTATTTGATGTCCTACAGGGAAATGAGGCCACCTGTGGGAGCTGGGCATAGTGATCTGAAAGAAGGGGGGGGGGTGAAGCCTAGCAAAACATTTTAAGGAAGGCAGCACCCATTCCCTTTCTCACCTGTCTCTTCTATCTTAGTGTTGACCCACCCACCTTTCTGTAGCAGTGTGGTTCTGAATAGTCACCTAGGGGGCAGGTAGGAATTTACCCCGCTGTTGAAGAGTTTTGTTTTTTTTTTGCCTACCTCACACTGGCTTTGGGTGTGGTCTGTGATTAGTTTTTGGTCACTGGCAGTTTTTTGTTAATATGGAAGTTGGTGGACACTATGATGCCCCTTTAGGGTGGAAGGGAGTCCTCTGGCATCATCTCTTTAGGTCTTGGGACTGGGGAAGCAAGGATAGAGACTCTTCTTTGGGGTGATCCTAAGGCTTACTCCCTCGACCTTGAGATTTGGGAGTTGGGAAGGGGAGACCTTGGGAAAGCCTTCCAAGTGCAAGTGGTTTGGGGAACAACCCAAGTTTGGGATTACCTTGGAGCTCTGTGTCTTCATCTGAGTTAGGCAACAGGGAGGTTTAAGAGGATACCTGCTGCTGAAGTTGAATTAAGATTATGGACTGCAGTTAAGAAAAGTCCTACCTGGCGAGCATTTACACTAACACCCAAAGCTCCAGATTAAACAATGCACTCACCAGAGATGAAGACAGGCGACAGAGGCTTTAATGCAATTTGCAGAAAGGATGCATGTAAGGTTAGCGACAAAAATACAAGCATAAGCATACAGAGAAATACGGAATAACTTATACATTTCTGATAGTTATTCAGACTTCGCGAGCTCTCCTCTGGTTGGCTAGAAGGCAGGCTAGCTAGGATCCATGCCAGGATTGGTTGGCAGAGGAGAAGGGCAGCTGGGGATTGGTCAGAGGGAAGGACCAGTCAGCTGCAGAGCTGCCCCCCTGGGAGGACACGATCTGGGAGACATAAAGCAAAGAAATGTGGATGGCTTTTGATGGGCTCAAGCATCCAGTTCCATGTCAAACAAAGGTGTAAGACAGGGATGTTGATCTGGTCTGTTGATCTGTTTTCCTGCTCTTCACCTAAAAGGCTGTAAATATATCTTTCTTTTTAGTTATGCTATTTTTCTCTTTCCAAAGGATCCTTTGTTTTCTTCCAAAAGTTGTTGATAGAAGCCAGGGCGGAGAATGATTTATCCCTTGGATGTGTGCATCTCCAAATCCCCCTTTTAAAGAGTTAGGAACCTTTGCATACCTATATTAATTGCTGGATGGCATGTTTAGTAACTTCTTGTTGTTTGCTTTTCCATAACCATTCTCTCATTGCATCACTCCAACCTGCAGCTGTTTCTCTCTCCTCCCAAAACCCCGTTTTTGACTATCTACAGGCTACTTTTATATGCCCCCCCCAAACTGACTATGCTGATTTCTTTCTCTGCTAGTTCCTGTGTGTGTATGTGTGGATAAGTGTGGGACCAATTGTTGTTCATTTTCTGCTTTGTCTATTGACTATCTGCTAGAGAGATCCAATACTATAGTCCATGTTTCTCATCCTTTTTTCAGAAACTAGAAGTGACTGGCAAGAAGTATTGAATGAATTAATGAATTACTTTCTACAGCACTGTTTTCCTGGGTTGGGAGGTGTGAACAATAGTATGCCACTATAAAAATGGCTCTTGGGTTTTTAAAAGTTGACTACCACTTGCACACTTAGTGGAGAATGAAGAACAAGAATGATAATGAAAACAGAGGGAGGGAGGATTCTACACTATGAACTGCAAAAACACAAATCTCTTTATGCCTCTAAACAATAACATTAGTCAGCCTTGTGCTGAAATTCTTCAGGTAGGTGGAACAAAAGGAAAGAAAGAAAATAATGAACAAGCACTTGCAAAATACAGATTGACAATAAGAGAAACACAAGTAGTTTGCAATAATGTCTGAATTCTTTGGAATAAATGAATGAGTGAATGGTATGGAAAAGGCTAACATGGCAACAGCCATATTTGGGGAACATTGCTCAGACTGATTTGGAAAATATCTGAAAGTAATAAAACTAAATAAAAATGACAAAGCTGTGTTCTGCAGTTTTAAAAATGGAAGTGCCATGATTGTTAACCAGGACTGACATCAAATCAACTACCCGCCCCTCCCTCTTCAAGAACTAAATCTTATATTTATCAGCAGCTGCAGTGGAGAGGCAAAATGAGCGTGGCTGCAGAATGGCCCTCCCGAGTGCCCTTGCTTGTAGAAAGTTGCCATTTTTGACACCTCCTACACACCATCAAAGTTTAAAAGCTAATAGTGTGCATTGGTCACTGGAGAGTCTCAGAATAAAAAATGTCATCTCCCTCCCCGCCTCTGTCATTATGGTGAAGACTGTGCTCTGATGCTAGTTGAATGCTTCATTACTGAGCTAAAAGTGAGAGAGGCTGAGTCCAGGGTGAAAAATAAAGATGGGACCATGGGATTGCACCAATATTCCACAACAATATTTTGCAGAGTATTTTACAATTGTGCATTTTGCACCAGAACATAGTAATGTTCCTTTATGGACTACAATCCCCATGGTGGCCAGTGATTCTGGTAGCTACATTCAAAAAATATTATATTTCTGGGCTCTGATTTGGATTTAAGGAAAAGCCTAATCTGGATTCTTTGCTAATTTTCAAGCACAAAAATAGTTAATAATGGGAACAGGGTCATCCTTTTCTCCATGGTAATGGAAGAAACCTATCCTGGTAATGTAGCTGATAGCATTGCTATGGGCTGATGTTGATCTCTACCGACAATTCAAGGCCAGGGTTATTGTATAAAGGACAATTCCTAACCATCTTCCTGGAATCAGAGGGGCAACTTCCTTTATGAGTGTGAAGTTTCCAAATACAACGTTTCAGGCAATTGTGGGAATAAACCCCTGAATCTAGTACTGTATGGCTTGTGTCTAAGGAGCACAGTCAGTAAGCATAGGTGGAACCAGTCTACGGTTTTCAAGAGCTCAAGAGACATCAAATCTGTTCTGTAGAGTATTCATATAAGATGAATTTACTAGATGAGAAGCAGAAGCAGAGAAGTTGTGAAATCCTCACTATGAAGATGGTGTTTTGGTAGGGTTACCATATTTTGAAAAGTAAAAAAGACACCTGTAAATTGTTATGATGACTTGAAATACCCTATATGTTGTAAGAGAAGCTGTTGTTTCTAAGTTGAGTCAACTCAACAGGTAAGACAGATCTTCCTTGTAGCTGGCATCCTTCTCCTGTCTGCCATCTTCCTCCCTGACAGGGCTTCAGCTCAGGATGGAGGAATATGATGGTCCCAGCAACAGTAGCAACCTTGACTGAGCTGGAAGCTGGTGAACCACTTGGTTACTCTCATGGGTTTGAGACAGGCTGCTCTGGAGCTTCCCTTGTCCTGCTTTGACCTAGTATGCCCCTCTTTCTCCCCTTTTCAGAGCTCTACTACCTGATACTCCACAATCTCTAGTTCATATATTATTACAAGATCTGGATATTTTAAGAATCCACCTGGACAAAAAATTAGCACTAAACAAAAAAAATCATGTCTTGGAAAATAAGAATGCATGGTCACCCTATGCTTTGGTGGTTTTTGCATACTCGCTATGGTCACAAAGTTTTCTACAGTTTTCTACATTTCTAAGAAATATCCTCCCCATTATATTGCAGGAGACATCGGGAGAAAAAGTTTAATTTTGTCTGGCAATTTTGAGACACATCTATCTTTAGAAGCTAGTGATGGTGACAAGAGAATCAGGTGTTAGCAATGAATGGACTGGATCAATGAAATGCAAAGATTCTGCAAGATGGTAGTTGTTTTACCTACATTTCAGGAGGCTAGAATTGTGTCCCTACCCCCTCCCATTCACAGAGAATTGCCTGAATAACTCAGCACCCCTGTGATAAAACTAGACAGTGTGAATTGCAGTTTAGCAGATGGTTGCCATGGGATACCTTAGTGCTTCCACAGATATTCCCTTCAAAAATAGTAACATGAATTTCAAAGGAGGCCCCAGGACCATCACTGCTGGGCTTGCAAGTAGCTGATTACTCTTACAGGAAGGGCAATTTAGACTACAGCAGCCAACTTGGTACAGTTATGCAAATCATTTTTAATCTTATCCTCAGCAGGAGTAGCTCTTTCAGGCATACAACCATTTAAAAGAACAAGATGGGAACTGATCTTTTAACAGGGGGTACAACCAATCTTATCAAAGGCTGAAAATGGCACAGGGAAGCATCCTGTGAATGCAGCAAGGCAACAAAATAATGAAACAAAATCCTGAAGGGTATCCACAAGTCTACTGCTGGACACTTATGCCAGTAAAGAGGTCATAAAGTCTAAAGATAGGATTTTCTGATATTCACAGTTTCAGGTATCCACAGATAATCTTGGAATGTATTGTTTGTGAATACAGGGGTTTTACTGTACATACACATTTATTTATTTATTTATTTATTTATTTATTTATTTATTAAACTTATATACCACTACTCCCAGTTTGGCTCGGAGCGGTTTACAAAAATAGATTAAAACAATACACTTGGCTTTAAAATAACAATAAAAACAATAAAAACAACAATAAAAGCAACAATAAAAACAGACATAGCCCCGGGTTTTTCACCCATTGAAAGCTTGTCGGAAGAGCAAAGTTTTGCAGACTTGCCTTGCCTCCACCCCAGACTGTGGTGGAGGCTCCTTCTTTGGAAGCTTTTAAGCAGAGGCTGGATGGCCATCTGTCGGGGGTGCTTTGAATGCGATTTCCTGCTTCTTAGCGGGGGTTGGACTAGATGGCCCATGAGGTCTCTTCCAACTCTACTATTCTATGATTCTATGATCTGTCAACCTATGGTGACCCTATTAATTTCATAGTGGTTTTTTTTGCTCCAAAATATGAACTGATAACAAAAATCTTCTCACTAGAAGCCAAGAGGACTAAATTGAGACTAATGTACTTTGGACATACTATGAGGCAGTGTGACTTCCTGGAAAAGAAGATGATGTTCAGTAAAATGGAAAGCAGTAAGAAAAGAAGACCACATACGAATTTACTTAAGAAAGCCATAGCTTTGAGCTTGTAAAACTAGAGCAGAATGGCTCTTGAGTCTTTGAGATACAGTGTTCCCTCACTTATCGCGGGGGTTAGGTTCCAGGACCACCCACAATAAGTGAAAATCCACGACGTAGGGATGCTATATTTATTTTAATATTTATACATTATTTTAGTAGTAATACACTATTTGTGTATTTGTTCGCCCCGGTGGCGAAGTGCGTTAAAGCACAGAGCTGGAGACCGAAAGGTCCCAGGTTCAAACCCCGGGAGCGGCGTAGCGGCCACTGTTAGCTCCAGCTCCTGCCAACCTAGCAGTTCGAAAACATGCCAATGTGAGTAGATCAATAGGTACCGCTCCGGCGGGAAGGTAACGGCGCTCCATGCAGTCATGCCGGCCACATGACCTTGGAGGTGTCTACGGACAAAAGCCGGCTCTTCAGCTTAGAAATGGAGATGAGCACCAACCCCCAGAGTCAGACATGACTGGACTTAACGTCAGGGGAAACCTTTACCTTTTTTACACTATTTCAAGTCTTTATCAACCAACTGTGTGTTAATAAATCGCCACCTTCTCTTCCTGTTGCTGCTTGGGCTCCTTTTCTCTCCCTTTGGCTTCTCCTTCATCTCTTCCTTAGGCTGTAAATTGTAATTTTTTTATGATTTATAATAGTCTTTTAGAGTTCATTGAAAAACCGTGAAACAGCGAATCCGCAAAAAGTGAACTGCGAAGTAGTGAGGGAACACTGTATTACATTTCATAGAGCCATTATAGGTTGACTTGACAACAAGTAACAGCAACAACAGACTAGCTCAATGACAATGTGAAGTACTTGTGATCTGTTGTCATGGAGGGGCTGTCCATAGTGATGGAATCATAGATCTTCAAGGTATACGCACGCACCAATAATATTATTGTCATGTGCAAAATGGGAAGGCAGATGGTATGATCGGAGATGGCTTCATGGGATTATGACGTAGGCATGGGATTGTGAAAGACATTCAGAGCACTAATTAGTTGGGAAAGGGAGAATTTCCAAGAAATACAAAGTACCGGACAATTTTTTAATCCGTAAAAAAGTCAAAATACAAAATTTAACTATTTCCCACAGTTGAATGTTGCAGACAAACTGCCTCAAATCTCATACTAAATACCCAATCTAATGCTTCAGCCAATTCTTTAGTTCCTTTTCCAGTTCTACAATTGGGCCTCATTTTTTTTTCAAAGTGAAACATTCAGTGCACCATGTTTACTCTTCTCTAAATCACAATCCCCAAAATTTTAAGATTTCAAATGTTACTTCTTTGGATTAAACACCCTTCTGGCCAGGCTGGGTGATACTGAGGACTGTAGTTCAAAAAGTAACTTTGTGCACTTCTACAATACTTTTTATTACAAAAGATTGCCTTGAAGACAGGGAAGTGGCTTTGTGTTATCAGAGGGATCTGGTCTGTCACTGCAGAGTCTGATTCAGCTGCAAGCAGGAAGAATGACTTTCCGTATGATAAGATTGTACATCTCAGAAAAACACCGTGACTGTGCTGCCACAGCAGGTCCACTGCTTACAGCCGAACACAAGGCAAACTCCAGCTGGGTTACAGGCAAAACAATGTATCTAAAAAGTACATAACTTTAAGCAGATTGGCCCAATTGCAGATGACACATTGAGGCACATGAAGGCACACACACAAGTGTGGAATATTCCTAAGGAAATAAACATGTAGAAGGAATTTTGTAACATAGTGTACGTAGAAAACACCAGGGCTGAGAGCTCTTGCCCACATAAAATCTACAGAAAAGAACTGTGTATGTATGTATAAGAACTGTTGCTGCTCAGATGCCTGTAGTAGCTAAAAGTTCATTTATTTATTATTATTTATTTTATTTAAAACATTTACATTCTGCCCTTCTCACCCCAAAAGGGGACTCAGGGCGGAGCACAACATATATACGACAAACATTCAATGCCGGAATATAAAATAAACCATAAATATACATAAACACTAAAATCAGTTATCTTCACATTAAAAACATTATTTAAAACCATCACAAGTCAGCTATGAAATTTCCTATTGCTGCCATTATTGCACTGCCCCAAAGACTTGGTCCCACAGCCAGGTCTTTACCATTTTTCTGGAGGACAGGAGGGAGGGGGCTGAACTAACCTCGCCAGGGAGGGAGTGCCATAGCCGAGGGGCAATCACTGAGAAGGCCCTGTCTCTTGTCCCCTCCAATCACGCCTGTGACGGTGGTGGGACCGAGAGCAGGGCCTCCTCAGAAGATCTTAATCTCCGAGGTGGTTCATAGAGGGAGATGAGTTCAGAATGTGCACTTTTAAAGCTGGTGTCCCAGTTGTACCATTCCATGGGACCTCTGATTTGGCCATGGAGCCACATTTTTAATTACATCCCAATTGGACTACTGGAATGAACTATACATTACAACAGGGTCTATCTTTGAAGAGTGCTTTGAACTTTGGTTTATCCAAAGAACAGCAGCCAGTTTGCTGATGGGTCCTGGTTACAGGAAGTATATTCTGGTGCTGGTTATGACTTATAAAGTCCTATACGGCCCAGATCAAGATTGGCAGGGGAGGTATTTCTCTCTCTTTGCTACTGGGATTAAGGGATGATATCCTTTCTGTGACTACTCCCATCGGGGTCTCTCTCCAGGGAAGTTAGGATGACACATTCTTTGATATCTTTTTTATCTTCGGTGCTGGTGAAGTCTTTCCTTTTCCAACAAGCATTAGGAAAATGAATTTTAACCAAAGAAAGGATTTTTGTGTGGCTGTACATTTTTAAATATTTGTTTTATACTCAGATTTTAAATGGTTTTAATTCTGTTGCTGTTTAATACAGTTTTAATTTCAGTATTTAATCTTAGACATAATAGTACTGCTCTCTTCTACTTTGGGCAACACCATTCAAGAAAGAACATGTCCAGAAGAAGGCAACCAAAACGGTAAAAGGTCTGGAAACCATACTCCAATGGGAGAGGCATAAGGAGATGTGTATATTTAGCCTGGAGAAGAGAAGGTCAAGAGGAGACATGGTAGGCATGTTTAAATATTTGGAATCATGTCATATGGAAGGTGGAATCAGCTTGTTTTCTGCTGTTCCAGAAATTACGACATGGCATGATTCAAACTACAGGAGTAGAGTTTCCACCTATACATTAGGAAGAACTTCCTGACAGTAAGTGTTGCTTTACAGTGGCATACACTGTCTCCAAGTGTGGTGAAATCTCCTTCTCTGGAGGATTTCAAATAGATGCTGAATGGTCATCAGGTGTGAGTGCTTTGATTGTGTATTCCTGTATGGCATGGGCTGGACTGGATAGTCTGTGTAGCCTCTTCTAACCCTATCATTCTATTTTATTTCAGTTTTCTGCCTTTTCTCCCCATCTGGGAGAGAGGCAGGATATAAATGAAGTGATGAATGGATAGATGGAAATGGAAGTTCTGCAGAGTAGAAGTTCCAAGCAAGTCAGCAAGTCAGCAAAGTGAATCCATGGCAAAGAAAATACCATCATATCCTCCTGAGTCATAGCAGAGAACACAAAAACCATACTGTCACCCTGACACCTTTAATAATGGCAGGTTGCTCTTGGTATCACTTTCATGTGAACCTGTGGGTGTTGGGTGGAAGCAAATTGTTTTGCTGAATGAAGAGAAACAGAAAAGGACAGCTTACTAGATTCCTGGAACAATCCATCAACACAATCCATCTATAGTATCGCTCTCTATGCATCTCATCCAGTAAAACCAAAGGTTGAAACGCCCAAGGCAGATAAGATGAAGTACTTCTTTATCCAAAGCATGTCTAATCTAAAGAATTTCCTGCAACAAGGAGTAATGGTGACCATAAACTTAAACACTCTCCAAAGAGATGAGATAAATTCATCTATGATAAGGCTATCTGGAAGGACCAGTGTGATACATGGGGTTGAGTTCTGGAGAGCAGGGTTGAAATCACCACTCTGCTGTTGACACCTACTGGGTGACACTTTCTCCGCATCAGAGGAAGAAAGCTTGCCAAGAAAACCTTTGACAGGACTGCCATAACTCTAAGTAAACTTTAAAGCACATAAAAGAAGGAGCAGCAACAACAACAAAACTAGGAGTAGCTACTAGACATATTATCTCTGGCAAAACAAACAAACAAAACAAAACAGTATGCCTATGAATTTTGGTTACTCAGGACCATGAGCTGCTTGAAGGGGGTGGAGTTTTCTGTTTGGACTTTACAGAAACCGAATGAGTTTTGATCAGTGACAGCATAGGTCTCCTTACATAGAAATGATACTAGTTAAATCTTCATTCAAACTGTTTATTCAATCTGGCAAGTAAAATCAGAGGTCAAGGAAATTATAACCAGGAAGGTGTCATGTGTTGATTGTTGTGACAGCAGGCATCATCTCATTTAATTGCTTCATTAACTATTCCAAGAAGAAGAATACACGACAAACTAGCCACAAATTGATGAGCTATTTTATTGAGGGCAGTACAGTCAGTCCTCTGTATCCTTGGATTTAACCATCCACGGGTTCAATAAAAATAAAAATAAAAAAACAAACTTTGGTTTTGCCTTTTGATGTAAAGAACACCATTTTCACGATGGTATTGTACATAATGGGATTTGAATATCCATGGATTTTGATGTTCAAATGGGAATCCTGGAGGCTGAAACCAAACCTTAACAGATACAAAGGGCCCACTGTATTTCCTCTTCCTAGTTCACACATTTCTGCAAACAACAGAAAGTTTATCATTGATACATACGTTGTTAATTTTGGAGCTTGGGTCCAGGAAACTTAATATCTAGATAACTTTTATTTGTATGTTTATTCTTTATATCTAATACTCATGTGTCACCCATCAGTAGGCAATTAGCATTCCCAGGACAGCTAACAAAAGAGTAAAAACAATACTATCAAATATTGCAAAGTGGCAAAATAATGGTAAAACAAAGTACAGCACAGAATAAAACCTCAGTCAACAAAAGAATCACAGCATGTTGAGAGGATTAAACGGTTAAGCCTAAATCCCATTAGACCCATTGAACCAATGGAAGTTGCACAAGAAGTGACTTGCCAAATTCAAATTGATTCAGTAGGGGCCCATCCATACAGCCCTATATCCCAGAATATCAAGGCAGAAAATCCCATAATATCTGTTTTGAACTGGGTTATCTGAGTCCACTGCCATATATTCCAGTTCAAAGCAGATAATGTAGGATTTTCTGCCTTGATATTCTGGGATATAGGTCTGTGTGGAAGGACGCTGGGTCTCTTCTATTTGGGACTAACAGTAGCATATCCAGACCTGAAAAGGCAGAACTGTTTAAAAAATATATCCTTAAAGTGATGTTGAAGGCATGGCTACTATGTACCAAGCAGATACCCTCCCAATGCTTTGGCAGAGACCGCCCTGATTAATCTTTTGTTATCCCACTTTTTCAGCTGCTTTTAAAATGTCCCAGTTTTTCCTCTTCTAATCCCACTTTCCTTCTTTGTGTTCAGTTCACTTCAGTTGCCGCAAACTGAATTTGATGTGCAAAGGTAGTTTTCACTCAGTTGATTTAGCAGATGGTAAAGGTAAAGGTTTTCCCCTGACATTAAATCCAGTCATGTCCAGCTCTGGGGGTTGATGCTCATCTCCATTTCTAAGCTGAAGAGCCAGCGTTGTCCGTAGACACCAAGGTTATGCAGCCGGCATGACTGCATGGAGCGCTGTTACCTTCCTGCTGGAGAAGTACCTATTGATCTACTCATGTTTGCATGTTTTCGAACTGCTAGGTTGGCAGAAGCTGGAACTAACAGCAGGAGCTCACCCCGTTCCCCGGATTCGAACCGCCAACCTGTCAGTCAGCAAGTTCAGCAAGTGTTTAACCCACTACGCCACCGGGGGCTCTGATTTAGCAGAAGGAGAAGGCAAAAAGAGGTTGAAATTTGCCCTTCCCAATAAATTCAGGCAAAAGAAAACTGCTTCAGCCTTTCCCAGTTTGTGTGCTCTTCCTTAATAATAGGTTTGCCCATCTTGACCACACTCTGAAAATGCCTGGCTATGCACCCCAGATTTCATTTGTGAAATGTTAGAGTGTAGAATTTAGATAGATGGATAGATAGATAAATTAGTTTAGGCTTTAGTTGATGTGTGTCTTACTGAGAAATTATTAACAGATTTTAGGAAACAGGACAACCTTAGTGATTATATACATCAAACATGAAAATCAATGGTGCTTGGATGCAGTTTACAGTTGAAAGCAAAAGAGGCATTTGCTGTGCTATTTTGTGCTGTGCTGCTTTGCCTGCTGGCTGAGTGTGTGAAAGAGCTAGCCTTATTAACAAGGATTCATCAGGGATGCATTTAAATAATGCAGGAAGCATTTGTCTCCGGGGATGATCCTCAGCAAAAATGTACACTGCTTTTGTACTTCAAATATAGGCTTGACATGATATATGAATTTCCACTGATGGTGACTTGGATATTACACACACAGCAAGTGCATCTTCTATCTCAGTCTCTGCTGAAAACGCTCTTTGTGAGGAGGGGGAGAAAACACCTTTTGACAGCCCAAGACACAGTAATCTGCATATGCAAATCATTTACATTGCTACAAAGTTTTAATTAGCACATTGCTAGCTTGGGGCCTAGACATTTAAAGAAGAGAAAGTCTGTGAAGCTCTTTTATGTAATTGAGACTCACAGTTCCCCCTTCCACTAAAGGAATGTCTGGGGGATGCGTAATTCTCCAGGGGTTGTTGGACTCTAAATTGCATAGCCTTCCCCAGCATAAGCAATGGTAAGAGTGGGGATCCAACAACATCTGCCACAATAGGATTTGTAAATCAAAAACATCTGGAGGGCCACATGTTCCCCACTGTCCCCAGCAGGCATGGGCAAATTTGTGCCCTCCAGGTGTTAGGAATGTTAGGAATTGTGGGAGTTGCAGTCCAAAACACCTGGAGAGCCCAGGTTTGCTCATGCCTGCTATTCACTCAGTGGGTCAGAAATGGAGTGCATCATGAAGACTATGTGCCCATGGGAGAAGAAGCAGTAGAGTCAGATAGCTAGAGCCATCTAATATATTCCCTCACCCTTTGTCTTGCCTAAACTTGTCTCCAGCTGTCTTCTGATATGTTTAGGTTAATCCCACAGACAGGATTGGAACCAATGGGACATTGTACCTTCTACTCCCACATTGCTGCCCAGATATAACAGGATTCTCTGGTTAATGGTATCATAGGCAATTGAGTGATTTAAGAGGAACAACAAAGTAATATTCCTCCATCTCTCTTTTCAAGCATGTCATGGATCAAGGGACCAAGCATGTTTACTACCAGAAACCTGCCTCAAAAACAGATTGATATAGTTCCAGAGTATCTGTTTCTTCTAAGAATGTCTAAAACTGCCCAACACCACAAAGCAATGGGAGAGTAATCACATATCTCTGAGTCCAGGAAGGCCAACTGATAGACACCCATACTTGGATATAATGAGGAATTGACCAACTCTCAGACCCACTTGGGCCTTTGTTGGATCAGCCAATGAGAAAAGGGTTTTATAGCTTACATTTGATCAGGCAAACGGACCCAAGCATCTTATATATCTTATCCGACATCAGCCACATAAACTGATTCCAAATTGCCCAATTAGATGATATTCTGGACAACTTCTCAGAGTTCTGATTGAATACAAACAACATTCTTCTTGATGAGCTTTCTACTAACAGAGCCCCACTCCTGCCTTCTCTAAGCTTGATCCCCAAAAGAGCTTCATTGCTCAGAAAAAGTCTGCTAGACAACAAATTGAAATTGAATCAATGTCAGCAAAATAAGAACTTTTAGGTCACCTCATTGCCATATGGCTGGAATGATGAGCCTTGTCATTCTTTTTTCTCATTTTTTCCAAGATATACATTCTCTGTGTACTAACTCATCTGGCATGTTCCATCACAAATAAGCCTTCTATAAACCAATTAACACTATATGTTTGAGGGTGTCAGAACTGACTTTTGAGTGCAACTACCCTGTTTCCCTGAAAATAAGACATCCCCAGAAAATAAGACCTAGTACAGGTTTTGCTGAATTGCTGAATATAAGGCCTCCCCCGAAAGTAAGACCTAGTAAAGTTTTTGTTTGGAAGCATGCAGGATCAGTAAATGTACATACCATAGATTGTTGTACATGGAAATAAAGGTAGTAACAAGAAATAATAATAATATAATAATAACTTTATTCTTGTATCCCACCTCCATCTCCCAGAAGGGACTCAGGGCAGCTTACACAGGGACAAGCTCAACAACATAAATTTACATACGAACAGAAATTTAAAACAGTAATTTAAAAACAGTATAGCAATAAAATATAATATAGAAATTCTTGAAAGGATTCACAGTTTGGTTATGCTGGTTTGTGATGACAACTACTGTACAGTAGATAATAAATTTCCATTTTTAAAAAATTCAACCATAAATGTGAATTCTTCTTTGTGGAAAAATAAGACATCCCCTGAAAATAAGACCTAGTGCATCTTTGGGAGCAAAAATTAATATAAGACACTGTCTTATTTTCAGGGAAACAGGGTATGTCAATAGCTCTTCCTATCTTGTAATTCTATAGCGAGATCAAGAGTTTCCCAAAGTGTTTAGAAAGTTTTCAGATTCTATATGCTTCTGAGTATAGACCATCAATAATGTCAGTACGAATACCAACCCAGATCATTGTCTGCCATTGTCTTTTTCTTCCCCTTCCAGCCATGCAATCTTTTTCTTCTTCCTAACTTGCAAGGGCTTCTCTTACTCTACTTTCCCTTTTCAAAACATTCCCTTCTCTCCCCCTTTCTCTTTCTTAAAAAATAACTCCAGCCTGGGAGTAGAAGTGGAAGAGGGAAGCTTTGGAAAAGAAAACACACGGTGGCCTCCAGGCTCCACTGCCTGGCTTGACCTTGACCCCATTATAAGCTGAAGGAGGCTTTTTCAGCCTAAAACAGAGCTAAAAACTCGGCTTCTCTTTGAGTATATATGGTAGATTAGCAACAGAGCTGGGCATTGCCAATCTATCCAATCCACTGCCAGTCTATCAATGCTCTATGTACTCCTGTCTTTGCCACAGGGACAGGCAATGTAGGAATACAGTAGGAAATGTGGCACAATGCTGAGTGCTTGTAAAATCTCAGTTATCATGCTACTTCCAATTGCAAGAGGAAGAGTGGGATAGAACCATCTATGCCATCCTGTCATCAAAGGGAAAAAGATGAGATAAACATGTTACTAATAATGCAAGTAAATCTACTTTTATATCAAGAAGCATAAGCATTGATCCTACATTAGATTCTAAAATAGCATCTTTTCCCACCTCCTCCAAACCTGCATTCTAGTTTCAGACCAAGCCAGCAAAAAACATTCAGGAATATTTATCCTTTTGGTTACATCACCCAAAAAGCAATTCTCTAAAACCACAGTGAGAGGCCCATCATTCCAAAATAATTGACAGCTGGGCTCATAATGCTATTTGCACAAGATCAACCTGTGGACAGTGACGGCTGGAACGATGTCTGGGAACTGCACTGTGCTGTCCTGAATGATAGATGCTGCCAAGAGCTGGCTGAGCAGCTTACCTTTATTTGCTGCAGCAGAGGTTGCAAAGTTAAGAAGGTTTCCCTCCCAAGGATGGTCCAAAACAGTTTGCTGCTTGAAGCAAAGGGCAAGATTGTATTTCACCAACAATCAAGAATTTAGGTATGGAGTGAGGGAGGAGAGCAACATGAGAATATAACCCCCCCCCCCCCAAAGTAGGAATTCTGCTCCTGCAGTGAAATTTCCTTCATTCCTCAATTTTCTAGCATTGCACAAAACGAGACAATGAAAATCACTCACATCTGGAGCACTTATATTTACTGGTTGTTGTTGTTTGTTTTTTTTTTTTTGCATTTATTTGGTAACATTGCTCTCCTCTCTTCTTTGGATGCCTAAACTTTATTTCTAAATCTTTTATTTTAATGCAATGTTAGAAATGTGAGGACTGAAAGAAATTTTATTTGGGAACAGAGTTTTTATTTGAGGAGCTGTACCAACCTATCCTCCCACAGCTACAGCCCTGGTGGCTTGCTCCTGTAATGTCCATAGCCTACTCTGATGCGTTGCTTTCAGGCAGAACTATTACCAAACCAGAACTACAAACCACAAACCCAAATTAGAAGAGTAAAGGGGAATTGTCTCCTTAACTGGAACCAGAATTCAGTATGAGATGTTTTGGGAAGAGGGGGAATTTCATTCGGAAGGAAATGAAAATGGGGAGAGAGCTTGTCCTAAAAAGAAATTTCATAAGATATTCTTATTTGGAGGCAAAACCTTACCGCTGAGCTACTGAACTTGCTGACCGAAAGGTTGGCGGTTCGCATCTGGGAAGCGGGGTGAGCTGCTGCTATTAGTGCCAGCTTCTGCCAATTTATCAGTTCAAAATATGCAAATGTGAATAGATCAATAGGTACCACTCTGGTGGGAAGGTAACAGCGCTCCATGCATTCATGCTGGCCATATGACCTTGGAGATGTCTTCGGACAAAACCAGCTCTTCGGCTTAGAAATGGAGATGAGCACCAACTCCAGAGTCAGAAACAACTAGACTTAATGTCAGGGCAAAACCTTTACCTTTACCTACCTTCCTTTTGCCACTCCTGCCAACATTTACACTCCCAACTGATTCTATTCAAAAAAAGATAACCAGAATAGTGGTTGAATTTGATTTCAATACTGGCAATAGGATTGTAAGGAAAACCTTTGTGGGGGGGGGGGGGGGGCACAGTGAAACTCATGTGGAAGGAACAATTCCATCCAGTTCTAGAATTTGGAGAGGTTACTTCTTTGAATCACCAAATCACCGAGCAACCATGACCACTAGACTTAATGGCACTGGAAGACGTAATACAAATATTATTATTTTTTCAAATGTTGTCTATTCCACTTGATTTAGTGTCTTTCCCATGAGGCTAATGCTTTACTCTGTTTATGGAAGGACCAACTCTGATTCTATGCTTATTTTAATTTTAACTGTATTAAAACTGGAAAGAAAATGTGCCACTGGTGAAAAGCATATGCTTTGATGCAAGTGAGATTAACCAGTGGGTCACCTAACATTCTGGTCTTGCAATGGGAAAGTGGTAAGATAATTACTTCTGGAGAATTTTCTAGGTCACTGTGTGTTTGATACTGTACCAATTCTATGCCATCCAAGTAGTTCCTGCACTCTTAGGGGTGAGCCAATTGCCCCATTACATTGATCCTTACAACTTTGTTCCCAGCTGCTGCCACAATACTTCCAAAACAGGATTGCCTGGACAGGGAGCAGAGTTCCCTTATTTTGCAGCTTTAGGGACAATTTGCCAAAAGATTACATGTGGCAGGCCTGAGTTTGTAATCTGTTATAATTAATCCTGGGACCTCCACCTCCTGAAATCTATTCTCTTGGCTCCAGTTCAGAACACTCAATCATTGTGATTGCAGCAGGTGATTTAATATCTTTCCACCGCAGAAAACTAATTGCCCCTGGCTAGATTTTTGCTATAAAGCCCTGCTATAAAGTCCAAATGCAACCTTATTGTAGGGTGAATTTTCCCAGTGCCAACCTTTACTCAGTAGCAGCAGGGGGTTTGTAGCAAGCTTCGGTTACTATCATAACTCTGCATAGTGTTATAAATAATTCTGGATGTCATGTCTCAGCAAAGGGGGAGAACTTGCTTTCTAAGACAATGTTTTTGGCTGCCTCCTTGTCGTGGGAGTAATGCCTGATTTGTCTACTAAAAACAGAAAGCAAATGAAGTCTTTGCGTGCATTAAAAGAACTTGGCTTCCAGAAAATTAGAAATATTAAGCCCCATTCAGTTGTTATAATCCAGGTATGATAGACATGTGAGAAGGGGGTCACATAAAGGTCTTGCACCAATTTCTAGTTTCCCATGACACCCCTGATGGGCCATGTTGTTTTTTGTATATCTTGATTCCCTTTGAAAATTTAGTTTGTGGAAGAAAAAAGGTGCTATACTCAGGATGAAAGAGAATTTGTTGCCTTTTCATCCATGGAATTTACTCTTTTTAGAGGAGGTTTGTTTAACCATCAGCAACCAATGGGCTTTAGAATGCAGTCTTTTGACAAGACGGTTTACTTTGCCCTTCTGTTCACTTTTGTATTACATGGAGCTAATTCATAACTCTTCCTTCCAGAAATGTGTGTAGGCTTGATTAATGAACGTATTAAGTGAGACACTTTATAAATCTAGCATATCATGACTGTCTTTTGAGTTTTCATATCTCTCAGGGGTGTTAATTAGCTATCTCTTGAGACACCATCTATATTGCAGAGAAATTTTATGCAGGGCACCACTGTGTGGCAGCAAGATGACTGTGGAGGCAAATCAATTCTGACAAGACATTGATCAAAGGCAAGCAAAATACTTCTCTAAGGAGAAGAGCACTGTGGTGGGTGTAGCAGCAGCCTGTGTTTAAGCTTTCTTTTCTTTCCTTTTAAAAAAGCATTTGTCTTTTTTGACTGCATCTGAGTTGACATTTGAATCAGGGCAAAGACTGCCAGAAAGCTAATTACAGTTCCTGGTTTTCTGCCACCGGAAAATAGACATAATGCCACAACATGCTTCCAGTCTCCCTTCACTATAGTATTTCCACCAGAAAAGGCAGGTGAAGGTGCCACAAAAGTACTCCTCTTGAGCAAACGCCAGCACCTGTGCCTGTAGAAAGAACTAATGATCATTTCTAGGCAGTCTTTAGCCCTCTGGGAGTATTCAGTGGCATAGTTTAATCATCAAACCTGGCACAACATTTTGACAAACATCAATACAGATCATGCGTCATTCTCATTCTTACATATTGTTTGTAGTTACCCTTCTCCCCCTACAAAGGAGGCAGAGGAAAACAAAAGATGTGCTGATAATAGTTCACTCTTTTGTTGACTGGTAATGAAAATAACATAATCCAGAATCCCTGTGTTAGTTGCATCAGACACAAACCTTCTCATGTGACACAAGGTTCACAACCAACAATCTGGGTGGAAGGATCACTCAGTGGTACTTGAATGTTGTGCATCCATTAGTGCCCAGAATTCATAAAGTGAAATGGAATTTGAGTTTGGCAGCCCAACTGACAACATGCTTCTTTGAAGATGTAGAATTAAGCAAAATGATACAAGTGCACAATGATGAAGGGATGTTGTGCTTATATATCTCAAATTAATCAGCATCTGTTATAAAATCCCAGTTGTTTCCAGGAAATTGGTTCAAGGGTTTTTTTTTCATGATGGCATTTCAGAAAGTACTAAGTAGGGCCCACGGTTTCAGCCGCTTGCCTTAACTGCATTGGGGCTTGTGAATATTTATGTGTGTTTATTAGCTCAGTTTTACAAGATAGTTTCTCTGAGATTAAAATGAGCAGCACAGATCATAACAAGTGGTCCCTCCTGCAGGGAACAGACACCACTGAAATATGCAATATATTGTACCAAAAGTACTCACAATCATGCAACTATGGGAAGATAAACTCTGGGTTATAAAAGGAGAGGGCAAATGAACATATCTCCATAGTTGCTGGGTATTCCCCACACATAATTAGTGTGAAAGGGAAAGGCGATGTCACATCCCTGGCATCTCATACAACTATGTATTTGGGATGGTATTATGTAATCAACAACAACAACAACAACAACAAAACTTTATTTATACCCTACCACCATCTCCCCCCGGGGACTCGGGGCGGCTTACATGGGACGAAGCCCAACCAACATAATTAAGCAGAGAAACAACAACATAAATACAATTCACAATATAAAAGATAAAAACAACAATACAATATAAAACATGAGTATTATAACAGTTAATAATATCAGTCAACAACCAGGTAAAATTCTGTCGACTACATAGGTGGAGAGGCTGAAGCAGCTATGCAAGAATAAAATGATAAGTTAATGTGCATAGATAATAAGGACCTAACAAAATACAGGGTAGAGGTATAATACCATCTAGGGCAGATTATCCGATAGTTGTCTCAACAAAGGCCCTTCTCTGTAAATGGGATCCTCCTATTGGCCAGCTTATGTGCATAACAAAATTGGCCCTACTGTTGGACAGGTGATAGTGATGTGGTAGATACTGAGAGGCAGCAGCACGTTATTAAAGTTGGGTGAGCAACTTGGATGGACAAAGGGGGCAATTTTCTACCAGAGACCACATGAACCACCTTGCTCTTAAATAATGCCAGGTCAGTGAAAAATAAGACACATGCCATCTATAATCTCCTCAAAGATGAAAAGGCTGACGTGGCATGCTGCACCAAAACTTGGCTGGGGGATGATAGTGGGCCAACCTGAGCTCAGGCTCTCCCAGCTGGGCACTGTGTGCAGGTGATTGAAAGTGTGTGTGGGTGTGGGGGTAGCTGTGGTCTATAAAGACCATCTTAAACCATCTTAAATGATTAATTTTCCCATGAGAACTCTGTGGGTCCTGTACTCCCTAATTCTTGCAGACTTGGGATTCTGTTCTCCTCACTCTATTCTCATTGCGGTGTCAACTTTGCCTTTCCTCAGAAGAGATTCCAGTTTCCAGCTCCTTGTCTTGTCTCCTGGATCCATGTCGGGTTCTCAGTTCTAGGCGAGCCGTGTAGACCTTGTCTTGTTACCGCTACTTCCTTAAAGCTGAATCGAGGTTGACTTTGCCATGTTTACCTTGCTTCCTTGATTTTGCTATGGGACTTTTCAAGTGGATTTGCAGCGCTTTGTTCTTGCTATTGTCTCATGGACAAATTTTGATTTCTTAAAGGAAGCTATCGAGCTTCACTTGTGGATTACAAATTGGACATTGATGAACTCTTTCTGAATTGCAATAGACTATATATTATGGACTATTTCTTACTCTGACTTTCCACCTTAAATGTGCATAGACATATATACTCTGCTTCAATAAACAGCTTGTGTGTTATATTGGCTCTTGCTTGGTTTTCGGGTGCTCGTGCTGTCTTGGGGTGCAACAATGTGTATCTATAGAATTTTTACAATGTTTATATGTTTCAATTATGCTGTAACCTGCCTCGAGTCACAAGGAGAGGCAGGTAAGAAATAAAATAATAATAATTCCAGTAGTGGGGCTTATACAGGTTGTTATGATGGGAAGGGCAATTTGCTTTTCCTATATATTCTCACTCAAAATCATGTCTACACTTAAATATGAACACTCATACAAGCATGGAGCCCCTGATGGCGCAGTGTGTTAAACCGCTGAGCTGCTGAACTTGTTGACTGAAAACTTGGCGGTTCGAAACCGGGAAGTGGAATGAGCTCCTGCTATTAGCCCCAGTTTCTGCCAACCTAGCAGTTAGAAAACATGCACATGTGAGTAGATCAATAAGTACCACTTCTGCGGGAAGGTAACGGCGCTCCATGCAGTCTTGCTGGCGACATGACCTAGGAGTTGTCTATGGACAATGCTGGCTCTTTGGCTTAGAAATGGAGATGAGCACCAACCCCCTGAGTCAGACACGACTAGACTTAATGTCAGGGGAAACATTTACCTTTACTTTACAAGTATAGTGTGTGCTTAGAGGTGCTCTCCATCCATCAGTGTAAACGGGATAGATTTCAGGCAGTCTTTATTATTATCAGTGGGCTAGATAACAACCACTGTCTTGATATTTCTTGTGATTTGATCAATAAGAATAGTTCTGATGGATAATTTCTCAGGAGGCTGAACTCCATAGGGTGATCTAATTTTGCTAGATAGTAAAGGGGGGGGGGGCTCAGACCCTCTCAGCCAAATTTTAGATGGTCTATTGTTCCAGTATTCATAATAATGAACTAAGAAATATACTTAAAAAAAACAAATGCAAGAAACATAAGGGACCTTATATAAGAGGTAAAGTTTTGCTTCTGGAGCCCTCCAGCAATACAGTGGGCCAGGGATTCTGTGAAGGTTAAGGGCAAAAAAGCTTGTGGGGCAGCCTATAGGCATTTGACTCTCTCCTGTGTAAGGAAAGGACTGTGTAAGGAAAGTCCACCCAATCTGACAGGGACAGTCCTGATTAGTCATTCCATTTTTTAGAAAATATCCTATTTTCTCTCTCCTCTGCTCCTTTCCCCTCAGCATGCTTCAATCCCTGAAAGTTAATTTCAACGTGCAAAATTAATTTGCCCATATAACTCAACAACAGAGAAAAGAGAAGGGAGCGAAAAGCTGTGTTTCCCAATAGACTCAGGCAAACACAAGCAGCCTCTTCTAATGTATCTATTTTTCATCATCAGTAACTCTTTCCATCTTGACCACACTGATGTTGATTGGCTACTTGTCCTGATTTTCACTTGTTCAGATTGTGAAGAATGTACTGCTGTGTCTCAACCACCCCACACCCCCACCTCCCAAGATGGTGGGCCACCAGTAAGAGATGTGGGTGCTTCAGCTGGCAATCTAGTCCTCTTTAACTCAAGGAATGGTTAGGAGTGACATCTGATTTTCTCCCGAGGCAGCAAAAGTTCTTGGTCTGGTTTTGCTGCATATGATAAGCTGAATGGTGCCAAGAATAGACAAGCTGGAAGAGAGCAGGCCAAGGTAATGCAAATGCCCAAAGTCCAAGAGTCAAAACATATAGAATGATGCAAATTGACCTCCTGCCTTCCTTAGCAAAAGTATGGGTTTACTGAGGATGGCTAGAATTGCAGCCTTAAACCTTCTGTTAAGATCCAGAAACCAAGCCACCAAGTAAGAATATACCTTCAGGCATGATCTACAATTGAAAATCTTAATATTTTCATCGTGGCAATTGGCCTACATCCCCTCAAATGCCCAGTGCCAATAAAATGTCATTTTCCCTCTTTCCTCCCCAGGCCACATTTGGATTCCTTCTACACTGGATTAAAGCTTTCTTAAGGCTGCATAAAAATTAACATAGCCTGTTCTCCAGGGTTCAATTTATATGAAGGTTTTTTTCTTTCACTGCCTAGCTCATGCATGAAAAAAAATGATGCATGTAGCAAACCATTCTGCTCACACTGTTTCTGTACTTATATATTTTTCAGAGTTTTGTTTTTACTTTTAACAGTTCACATGCAATAGAAATGTGGTATGTGTTAGAGTAGGCATGGGCAAACTTTGGCCCTCCAGATGTTTTGGACTTAAAGTCCAATAATTTCTAACAGCTGGTAGACTGTTAGGAATTATGGGAGTTGAAGTCCAAAACACTTGGAGGGCTGAAGTTTGCCCATGCCTGTGCTAGAGGATGCATCCAGACTGCAAAATTAATGCAGTTTGACACAGCGTTCAACTTATGGAATAATGGGAGTGGTAGTTTAACAAGATTTTTAACCTTCTCTGTCAAAGAGTGGTGCTGACACAGTAAGCTCCAAATTCCAGATTCCCTAGTACTGTATTAAGCCATGACAGTTAAAATAGTACCAATCTGCTTTAATTCTGTAAAGTAGATGTATATGTCACACAACTATAATTTATTATGATGGGAGTCTCTTCTACTTGAAGTGTTGGAATATGTGAAGGATAGTACTTTATCTATCAATTACATTTATCAAAATGGCAAGGCAGAAGCTGAACAAGTTGTTCCATTCTCACATCCTACATGATTGAGCAGAGAAAAGAAAACAATAAAATTGTGCATATTAAAATGCATGATCCAGCAGAGGAGAGAAAGTCTGATTGTAGAGGTTATGCATAAAGTGAGCATTGTGGAAAACAAAGAAATAGGAAATCTGCAAACTAGCAAACTAGCATGAGTAGATAAATACACAAAAGTCTTCCAATTCTAATATAAGGAAGGATTCCAATGACTTTCCTGGCAGTAATTGGAAAGGTGCTTTGGACACGAAGTAGTAGTAGTAGTAATAATATACTTTATTTATATTCCCGCCTTCTCCCCCAGGGGACTCAGAGCAGATTACAGCATTTACATATACAGGCAAACATTCAATGCCTTTACAGTCATATATAATGAAGACACACAAACACAAACAAAGGCAGAGGTTTCTCCTTTCATTTCCAGCTTCTGAAGGCGGTGCTCATCTCTGGCTCTGGGGAGGTGCTTTTCTACATTTTCAGCCAAGGAGCTTGTGTTGTCACCTCCTGGTTGTGTAGCTGGCAAGATTGCTTGGAATGTCTCTTTCCCACTGAAGTGGTACCTATTTATCTACTCACATTTGCATGTTTTTGAACTGCTAGGTTGGCAGGAGCAGGAGCTGACAGATGGGAGCTCACCCCGTCTCATGGATTTGAACTGCCAACTTTTAGGTCAGCAGCTTCGGGAGCTTCAGCGACTCCCTCAGTTGCTGACAATTGTTGATAAACATGCACCACCAAGTCTTTATTAGATATCTTTATACAAATGCCTGCAGCTATGAAAAACTTTGTTTCCTCTTAAGTTATTCATTCACCACTGTTGAACTCTGTAGATAAATAGAGTTATTTATTTATTTTTTTCGGGGGTGAAAATGCATCCTATGCAGTCTCATTGGTAAAATGACAGCATCTTTGAGGGAGAAAGTGGCAGCAATCAGCCTTCCTCTACAGGCTTTTGGCTTCCCTCTGAAAGGCACATTTGCCCTCCTTCTCTCCTTCTTTCAGTCTTACAAAATGAAATGGAGAGTGAAATTGGTGTTGCTTCTCTCCCACTCTCTGCTGCTTTGAGAACATAAAGTCTGGAATATCTTTTCTAGCCCTCCAATTATCACCCCTTCCTTTTCATTTCTTTGCCTGAAAAACCTACTAGCTGACAACATGATGACATATATGTCTATTCACGTTCACTTCAATAGTGTTTTCTAGTTCCAGGTAAGTTTATATGGAGAGATCCAGCTGTGCTTGAGACAGAACAATTAGGGATAGTGTAGGGCAAGGACACGTTGACATTTCTGCTGGTTTGCAGGCAGGGCCGGCCGGAGATATTTTTTAATGGGAAGCGGGGGTGCTGAAAAGCGCCCCCGCCACCGGCCCCGCCTCCCGCGCCCTGGCCCCGCCCAGCGTGCCCTGGCCCCGCCTCCCACGCAGCGTGGGAGGCGGGGCCACGGCACGCTGGGCGGGGGGGGGGGGGCGGCGCCAGAGCTGGCCCCGCCTCCCACGCTACTCCCGCTCGCCCGTCTGGCCTTTTCTAGCAGGCCAGAAAGCAGCGGAGGTCCCTGTAGGCCGCGATTGCGGCCTGGAGGGACCTCCGCTGCTTTCTGGCCAGCTAGAAAAGGCCAGACGGGCCAGGGCGCACTGGGCGGGAGGCGGGGCACCGTCAGGGCGGTGCCCCGCCTCCCGCCCAGCCTGACGGCGCCCCCCCGGGCCTGCGCCCGAGGCGGCGGCGTCAGGTGCCTCAATAGTGGGGCCGGCCCTGTTTGCAGGTGTGGGTTGTAAAGTGCTTTCTGGAAGGAAGAAGGAAACTTATGTTCTCTGCAGTCTCTACAAACATATATTTTGAAACATTCTTACAAAATACAAAATTTTAACTAATTTCTTGTTGTGCATCTTCAAGTTGCGACCCTAAGGCAAACCTTAAGGCTTTTCTTGACAAGAATTATTTAGAAGAGGTTTGCCTTCCCTGTGGCTGAGCCATGTGACTTGTCACTTGGTGGATTTCCATGTCCCTGGTCTTCAGACTCATAATCCAGCATGCAAACCACTATACTATGATGGCTAATTGCCAGCCTTCCATTTCAGTGACTCAATCCAAATCTGAAAAGATTTCAGAAGAATATGAGAAATATGGATAAATTAACCATGTTTCTGACAAGACATCAAGGTTTGGCAAGAGGAGAAACAGATTGGAGCCCAGTGAGAGTATTTAATAAGGAAGTGTAAAAAAATGATAACTTAGAGGGAACAGTTAAGTAAAGAAATACCATCTGAGGACTAGAACAAAGAAAAGGAGAAGCAAGCTTGGAAGAAGTATGATAAAGACTGAATGGAAGGAATATAAACACGAGGAAGACGATCGGAAGTCACATTGTGGGACTCTCAGTAGACCCCTACCCCCCATTTTCCCCTCATTTTCTCCCTCCCCCTTCTTATTCCCAAAGCCATTCCATTTTTCCCCATACCTTCATTTACCCATTATTTTTCTTCCCCCTTCCCATATCCCCTATAGATAATGCAATTTTATTCTATGTATAAAGGAAAACCCTAATAAATATTATTGAAAAAAGAAGAAGAATATGATCCCATTTGCTCTTCTCTCCAGCATCCAAGCATTATTATCTTCTTCCTCTTCCTCTTCCCCTTCCTCTTCCTCTTCCTCTTCCTATTCCTATTCCTCCTCCTCCTCCTCCTCTTCTTCTTCTTCTTCCTCCTCCTCCTCCCCCTCCCCCTCCCCCTCCCCCTCCCCCTCCCCTTCCCCTTCCCCTTCCCCTTCCTCTTCCTCTTCTTCTTCCTCTTCTTCTTCTTCTTCTTCTTCTTCTTCTTCTTCTTCTTCTTCTTCTTCTTCTTCTTCCAGAGCAAGGTTATCTGTGACATTCTTCCTTTATTTGATTCCTCTCACCCTATGCTTTTATTGCACATTAATGGCCATGATTGTATCCTACAGAATCCTGATCATTGTAGTTCTGAAAAGTATTGAGAATTCTTCCTAGTGCCTTACCAAACTACAAATCCCAGGATTCCATGGCATCTAAAATAATAATAATAATAATAATAATAATAATAATAATAATAAGGTATCAACATGCTATAAGAAGTGTGAAAGAGACCTCTTGGCTTCTATTTGGCTATGTTGGCTGTGATTTATAGGAGCTGTAGTTTGAAATCTCTATAAAGCATTACTTTAGAAAAGGCTGCTCTGTTTTTTTTTTTAACCAGTAATAGACTTCAGATAGAAAGGTCTTTCATCCTCATATTCATCCTGTTCACAGTAAAAAGTAATGGGAAATCTAGATTATTTTTGGGAAGAAAGGATTAATTGAAATCCAGGGAAGTCTAGTGCTTCGACCAATTATTATTTATTATTATGTATATTTATACCCTGCTTTATCTCTCCCGAAGGACACTCAGAGTGGCTTATATTAAAAGTATAACTGCACAATTCAAAATATACAAATATGCAAACATTGAAACAGAATTAAACATAAAAGGTAACAGTAAAAGTTTTTCCCTTGACATTAAATCTAGTCGTGTCCGACTCTGGGGGGTTGGTGCTCATCTCCATTTCTAAGCCAAAGAGCTGGCATTGTCCATAGACACCTCCAAGGTCATGCGGCTGGCATGACTGTATGGAGCGCTGTTATCTTCCCACCAAAGTGGTACCTACTCACATTTGCATGTTTTCGAATTGCTAGGTTGGTAGAAGCTGGAGCCAAAAGCGAGAGCTCACCCTAATCCCCGATTAAACGTAACCGTTTTTAAAAATCACAGTTAAAATCTATTAAAATATATTCAAAGCTAAAAACTACAGCACCCTTTACTGATCTTAAAAATGATCTGTGGGTAGAGTGTGAACCCCTGCTTAGCCATGGACACCCACTGGGGGATCTTGGGCAAGTCACACACTCTCTGTCTTAATAGAAGGCAATGACAAACTTCCTCTGAATAAATCTTGTCAAGTAATTTCTATGATAGAGTCACCAGTAGTCAGAGTTGTCTTGAAGGCAAATAACAAAAAAGGATAAATTGCTTTAAAAGAGACAGTATCTTCTTTTCTAATTTTTCATCAAAGATAACTTACCTCATGGGATATCAAAATGACTGCCATCTCTGGTCATTTATTGAATGCTTGTTGGCAGTAAAAGAACTGAGTACATTTTGGGATAGAATCTTCCATCGCTGACTGCTAGAAGTATTGCATTTAAACGTGCAATAGTATTATTATTTTATGAGGTGGTTATTTGTTTTTTCAAACTATGTATCAGTAAGTTAGACAGCTGTATTTTGTCCTTAGAAATACAGCTTGTCAATGCAGGTCCTTTCTAAATCATAAAGAACATGGATTTAATTTTGCTTCCCAGCCTTTCCCTAACCAATCAGATTACAGACCTTAGTAGTGCTATAACATACTTGATTTTTGCTGCCTTCCATGAGATTACATCAACTATCTGATTGCATTAGCTGATGTCTCTTTAATGCCACATCCTTCTTGGGCCATCATATGTAGGTTAATTGACTGTTCATGTTTTTGCTTTAGCATGTCTTTTTGTTTTTGTTAGGTTGGCCTTATGCCTGGAACTAGCTAGTGCTTATGCACAACACACATACACATTGCACAATACACAAAGCTCCCTGCTTTAAACATAACTGAAATCAACACAAACCTTGTATCAAGGTGACCATTGTATTTTGTCCCACCTCCTTCCCCCCAGACATCACGCTAACATTCTATATATACAGAGTATCTTAAACCAGCATAGGTCACTAATTTCCAGCCAAAGTTCTCTCTAAGGAAAACATCATGTGGGGAGACGATAGGTGTAGGTTTTTTTTGTTTTTTGTTTTTTACTGACAGCACTTTTGGTGCCACCTTTTCTTTGGAATACCATATTCAAACAGCTTACAGTGATGTAATAAAACAAATCAACATCTACAATTATTCAATAAAAACTGCAACTCAAGACACACAATAAGCTAAACTCTACGCAGTAATAAATATACAAGATGATTATTCAATCCATTATTAATTAATACTAATGCTTACAGCTTGGAATTTAAAGGTAGTTTGTTAATATTTATAGTTAGAAAGAGGAAAATAATTGTTTTAAATGCTGGGAAGAAAGAAATCTAATTTGATGCATTAATCATTAATTAATTAATTAAATCAATCAATTTATTTTTTTTAAAAACCTATGGAATTTACAGAAAATGCCATACTTGATTTTTGCTGTCAACTCCATCTTTTTAAAGTTTTCTTTTTGCAGTTTTCATGTTGTGTTATCCAATTGTATATGAGAAGCCGGTCTCTAGTGTATTCAAACTAAAGAATTTTTGGAGGGAGAGAGAGGGAGGTAAATAGACTAGCCAGTTCGAGACAAGGCAAAAAGGCAAATCTGAAAGATCTTTTTTCATTTTCAGTTTTTCTCTCGGAGACTCTAGGCTAGTCTTCTGTAGTTTCTGTCATCATTTTCTGCACTTTTTCAAGAGGCAGCGTTACAGAGCCCTTCTTCCAGAACTGAACCATCTTCCTCCTCTGATCTCTTTGAAATCTCTTATGTCTTATACCACTAGAGGTTTAACTAGTACTGTTAGTTAAACCTCTAAGGAAGGGGGAAAACAAATTAGCTCAGAAGTAAATATAACTAATTTTAACTGATAAATGAAACTAATTTTTACAAGCTCCAATAATAAGTGCTTTCAACAAATATACACACTAAGCTTCATTTTCTGGAGTGTTTTAGTTGTGTGTTTCTGCATGGCAGGAGTTTAAAATGGATGGGTCTCAATGTCTTTTCCAATTGTGTGATTCTGTGATAATTAGCATATAAGTAGTTAAATTGAATTACTGTGTGCTCCAAGCTCTGCTAATGCAAATAAAAGAGAGGCGCACTAAACAAATAAGCAACTCTCCTTTCTCTATTGTACTTCATCTAGATTTGGTTTGACTGAACAGACAATAGTGGGAAATGTCTTACATTGTTTTAAACTTTCTTACCTTCTGAACACCCACCGTTTACAATTGTAAACTCTTTGCTAGGAGAGTGTAAGAGGAACTAAATTAGTTCAGTTCCAGTCCTCTCCACAATATGCGGATATAAATACTGAATTGTAATGTGGAGTTATCCCAAACTGTGTACAGAATTGGTTTCCTATACTTCCCCAAGCAACAAAAGAATAACACTACTTGACTACTCTTTGGCATTGTTCTAAGTGACATTTTTAGCTATACGGTAGAGTCTCACTTATCCAACATAAACAGGCCGGCAGAACGTTGGATAAGCAAATATATTGGATAATAAGGAGAGATTAAGGAGAAGCCTATCAAACATCAAATTAGGTTATGATTTTACAAATTAACACCAAAAACATCATGTTATATAACAAATTTGACAGAAAAAGTAGTTCAATGCGCAGTAATGCTACGTAGTAATTACTGTATTTACGAATTTAGCACCAAAATATCACGATGTATTGAAAACATTGACTACAAAAATGTGTTGGATAATCCAGAATGTTGGATAAGCGAATGTTGGATAATTGAGACTCTACTGTATTTCTACAACTTGCAATATAAGACTGTGATGATGATGATGTAAGACAAAATATTTTCCCCCTTATAGTACAGGAAGGATTTGTAAGGCAACTTGTAAATATTAAGAAACACATCAACATACATGAAAACACCTCTCGGTCTCACACACGTACACCAAAGAGATCTGAATCTGACAAAATGCGAATTTTGCTTTTGTTTTGGACACTTGGAGCAAACAATAATATTGTTCTATTGTAAAATTATTTCTCAGATAAAAGTACAGGTTTTGTACATTGTTTCCCATAAGTAGCTGTCTTTATTGCTACTCTGATAAGGGATAGAGAAAGCCTGAAAAATAACCAGGAAATCTAGTCTGCAGACAAAATAAACAAAGGCAAAACTTTAAAACCCCTGTCAGTCGAAAACTTCCTTGTGTCTACCCACAGGACTAACAATAGACAATTGTGTCCTTCACCTCCTCCTTCCTTCACTATAGAATTACAAAATGGCTGAACATTGTAGTAATTAGAGACAGCCTCTGAGGGACCTATACAAATGCAAATGCAGATGCAGACTACATTTAGATGATGCATTGTAATATTTTACAGCTCAGCTATCTGAATGCGTCATTCTCTCAGCAGGTTTTATTCCCACTGCTTCTCATTTCTGGGGCATCCAACGACACTTTACTGCCCTGAGATGGAAAACAAAATGCTTTCCCCGCTTTGGTTAGGGTCACCAGTATCCAAAACGTGTTCAAACTAGTTTGGTATTTGAGGCAGAAAATATCTCAAGCACCTCTTCTCATAGAAATGTATAATCACAGAGTAATAGAGTTGGAAGAGACCACATGGGCCATCTAGTGCAGCCCCCTGCCATGCAGCCTCTGTTTAAAAGTTTCCAAAGAAGGAGCTTCCACCACACTCTGAGAAGTAAAATTCCAAAAATAATACATTAAGATTGCATTCCTATACACATTTGCCTGGGGGGGGGGGGGGGGGGGCTGCAGTAAACCCTATGAGACCTGGTGCAAAGTAGACCTTTATAGAATCATATAACTGTACATTTATATCCCTGGGTTCTGCGTCGGTGGTCTATTGCCATAGTGCAAAGATTTTTTTTGGGGGGGGGGGGAGAGATCAAAAAAAGCAAGTCCCACTGTCATTTCATCAATCCTCAGCTCTCTCCATCACCTGTTTGTCAGATAAATGATAAAACATGGAACATCCATGGATTTTGATATCCACAGCAGGGACTGGAACCAAATCCCAGCAGACAGCAAGGGCCCACTGTGTTGTTGTAATCATTCCACTTCTAGGTTTAGATGAAGGTTATTCACAAAAGCGGACAATAACCCTATTAGTCATTCCGAAACCACAGGGCATCTCTGGCCCATCTTTAAGTATATTTACTCAGGCTTAAGCCCACCCAGGTTTACTAACACCCTGCACCTCAACATGTAAAAATGCAGCATTTATCTTGAGGGCCCTATGACATGATTTGCACACATCTGGCACACACACGCAGTGGCATGATTGAATGCTCTGGATCCTGAAAATACTTCCCAAAATATAACTTCATGAGTGACCTAAAGTCCTAAACAATCCACATTTAACCATGCCAAGTAGCAGGATGACACCAATCTGCTTCAGGAGCACCATGGAAGTGGTAGGCGTGTGTGTCTGAGTGCTTTCAAGTTGCATGTCATGGTGACCCCATGGATTTCATAATGTTTTCTTAGGCAAGGAATACTCAGAGGTGGATTTTGCCATTTTCTTTCTTTGAAATATAGCCTCATCTTATGTCTCACCTGATATTCAATTCATTCAGCTCAACGCTTTCATTCAAGTACTGAGCAGGGTTGACCCTGCTTAGCTTCCAATATCAGTTAGGATCTGGTGGTTTTAGGAAAGAGGTGGGATAGATAAAGCAGGAACTGGAGTCAGAATACTACATAACATGCTTTGGAAGGGGCAGAGAAAACAATAGGTATTTGGACTTTGATTTCGGTAGCAAAAATGGCATTGGGATCAACACTGCCACTAGGCAGAGTGAGATGGCTGCCTCTTGACATTCAGTTATATGTCTATTATTTTACTCCTAGCTTAAAAAGGAGAGGTTGTTATGCAATTTTTGTCACCTTTGCCAAAACTGTGAAATGTACATGTTGACTTGGGAAGGTAGAGGGGGTACTATTTGGTGCTCTGGCTCAGGCAGCAAAAGTACTTGGGCCAGTCCCATTCATTGACCATGCATCTGGGGCTAGTCAGCACAACAACATCAGGGTTTGTCTGAGAAAAGGAGCATCAGTTATGCCCATAAGAGATTAATATGTGAGGTCTAACTAGAAACAAAGATAGATCATAATGTGGAGACTCTGTGGCAAAATATATGTATATTTTTGAGGTACTCTGACAAGTAATCTGTTATATAGATCCACTTTTGCATGTTATGAATTTCCCCATAAATGGCACAAGGTAGTAATGTTCACATGTCTGTTTGTCTATCTGTCTGTCTATGAGAGAGCAAACACACACAAGATACAATCTGTAGGCCATTTTCAGGCTTTCCTTCGGCTTTACTGGGGAGTCCTCAGACAGTAGGAGTCATTTTCTTAGCCCTGCTCCAGCTTGGAACAGGCAAGCATTTGTACGCAAACCAGCTGCTGTAAGGCAAACAAAAGGCTTGTAACATTTATTTTAAAGCTTGAGAAACCTCTTGGGATAAACAGTCTAAATTAAAGATCAAAACCATGGCATGTATGCCAGCAGCATCCCGCTCACTGCGGATAAGCTTTGGTACGCGATGTGCAGATGCCTTGCTCTTGAATTCTAAGCATCCTTCCTGTCGCCTGTTGTTTGTGTGCATGTGTGTCTGTCCTGCACAAGATGATTAAAAAACCCCAACCTAACCCTGACCTCTCCCTCTCAAAGGAGAGAGCATCTTGACACCTCCAAATGTGATTCCCTCTCCTATGCAGTTTCACCTGGCGACGTGTTTCCAAATGCCCCACTTTCCATTTTTAGGGTCTCTGGGGAGAATGCTAAATCCAGGCCACTCCTGGATGTATTTAAAGTGATTGTAATTCACATGGATTGGGCCTTAGTTATAAGCTGAATTACATTCTGATTTAGCAGCAGGGATTAAGTCTTTGCATTTTAACTTATTAACCCAACCCCAAGTTAGAAGAATTCTCTTATCGCCACACTAAGCTGCAGAGGATGCAGGCAACACCCAGGGAGGGGCAAGGAGAGCCAGCCAGGTTCTGCACTCTCTGACAATTGCTGCTGTTCATACAATCATTTGAACATAAAATCAGATTTGGGATTACTCTCTTTCAATGGTGTTGAGGTCCTTAGCTAGGGCAATAATACATTGCAGTAACCAAGATGTGAAGCCAGGTGTTTTTTTATTAGAACTATACAATGCCTATGCTACTAAGGAATTCTGGGAACTATAATCCAAGAAAAGCAATTTCTTCCTTAATTTCTGATTTTTCCAATCTAATCTTTGATGTTCATTGGGCATTGTATGAAGACAAAGATGGTTTATATAGAGGATCTGAGGAAAACACTGTAATTTGAAGCAGGTTTGATAAAGGCACTGTTGTAGTTCAGCCTGTGATAGTGTCTGATGTCAATGGGAATGCTGGGGTTTCTGGGCCTGTGTTTGATGACAGTGGGGGTGATGGTTTTCTTCACAGGCCTGGCTTTGAGCTGGAGGTTTCTTGTGAACAGAGTGAGGATGTTCAAGGCCAAATTCTGAGAGGGGTCCTCAGCAGGTTATCTCTGAGAATTAGTCTTCTGAGGACTTCTTCACAACTTCTAAGGATGCCTGCCATAGATGTGGGTGAAACGTCAGGAGAGAATACTTCTAGAACATGGTCCTATAGCCCGGAAAACATACAACAAACCCTGTGATCCTGGCCATGAAAGCCTTCGACAACACTTCTGAGGATGATTTGTCAGGTGCAGAACTTAATGAGCCAGAAGATAGGTGACAAGACTTTTGTAAACAAAGGTAGAGTTCATAGGTCTGTTGAAGGTCAGTTTGTCACCGGGAAAAAAGGGAAAGTAAATCCTTTTCTGGTGGGAAAGTAAAATGGAATGTATTCTTTTCATTGCATGAGACAGGAAAAGCTTTATAAGAGACAAGGGAAAGCTTTTTACCTCAGTGTAGTCAATGTTGATTTTTCATGTCAGTCTCACTTCCAAGTGGATTTCTAGTTTCATGGTTCCAGTCTTGCTAAGTTCCTGTTTAGAGAATTCAAGTGGATTTCTGGTTTCATGGTTCCAGTATTGCTAAATTGCTGTTCAGGATATTGGGATTTTATGCTACCTTGTTCTTGTGAATTTTGCAAACTGTACCTTGTATTTTATCTTTGTACGTTGAGATTCATGGACTAATTGTTACATTTTGAAGATTCCTTTTTGGATTATACTTTTTACATCATTTTTATTACTTGGCTTTCATATATTCTTCAATAAACTGCTTGCTGATAATATTCAACTGGTGTGGTGTCTAAGGTCAGAGGGGTCCAGCGCTGGGGTACAATCATGATGTCCACATGCACACACATACTCTGCAATGCTAGAGATTTGGGGACTGAAGGGGAGTTGCATTTAGGGAAGAAAATTATTATTTAGGGAAGAGCAGTAGCCTAGCTTTTATCACCCTCTTCACTGTAGCTAAACTCCTGAGGGTCACCCATCCAAGATGTTTCACCAGAAAGGCATTTTCTGAGAAAAATCCTTTGTTCCATTATGAGGCATCCAGGCTTGATGCTCTAGGATTCTTGGAAGTGCCAATATGCTTTCTGCTGCTTTATTTATTTTATTTCATGTGGTTCCAATTCAACAGCATCAGAAATGAGCTTTTAACCTACTGGCATCCTTTTGCTGGAATTTGACAGCCCACAGAATGAAGCTTTGCCACACTCTGGGGGAAAAATATCACAGTTGTTAATATTTTATTTAAAAAAGGTTGATGTAACTGTCATGTCCTTTCTTGTTTTCTTTGCCTTGTATTGCTGACTGCCAGAACAGTTGTGTTTAAACAGAGCTTGTTTCTTTTCCAGTTATCTGCACCCACCAGTTTAAGGGCCAGATTCTAATACCTATATAATAAGAAACACATTTGTTAAGTAAGTTGTTTAAAATGACTAGTGATATAGTAGAAATGACTAGGGATATATTTCTGTCTTTATCTCTATACCTGCACATGCATACATATACATGCTAATGTGTAATCCATAGCCTCCAACATTTCACAGGATGTGAGCCAATCAATATCAAAGTGTGGTGAAGATATCAAAAGCTTTTAAAGAGGAAGGACAAACAAGCTAGGAAAGGTTTCACATTTTCCTTTTGCTTGAATCTACTGGGAAATCCACATCCTCCTCTTACTTAAGGGAAATGAGAACAAACTACTTTGCAATTTAAATTAGTTTGGAGCAGAGGACAAAGGGGAAAAGTGGGAGGAAGAACATGAAACTAGGACATTTAAAAAACAGCTGAAAGAGTGGGGTGGCAGAGGATTAATTGGGACTGTCTATGCCAATGGTTATCATCCTGTAGGTCCCCAGGTGTTTTGGCCTACAACACCCAGAAATCCCAGCCAGTTTACCAGCTGTTTGAATTTCTGGGAGTTGGAGGCCAAAAACATCTGGGGACCCCAGGTTGAGAACCACTGATCTATGCTAATATATTTTGACTACCAATATATTGTTCCTGGATAACATGTGGCCCCCAAACTGTTTTTCCAGAGGCCCTTCAGCCTTACTCATCCCATTTGTTGCTGTTATATGAGGAGTACCATAGCAAAAATACCACTGGTTTGCTTCTTCTCTTTTGGAAAGAAAATAGACACTCCACGCTGCATAGTAGCAGATTTCTATTAGTATTCCCCTGCACCATATCAGTATTCCCCTGCACCATAGGAAGCAGCTGAAATTTCACTGAATTTCATTTTAGTAGCTGAAATGGGGTAGAGAAAAATTGGCAGCACCATCAAATAGCAGTGGCAATAGTGTGATCCCATGTGGCCTCTGGGTGGTCCAAGTCAATTGCCCCCTGCTAATAATAAGGAACAAAAATATTTTAAAAAGCAAAGCACCTACATGCAAACATAAAAGTATAGTTTCTTGAGCTTGTATTTGGTAAATAGAGGAATTTTGTTTTGATAATTTTTACACCATTATTTATGTCTTTCAGTAGCAAGCAATACAGATTCAACAACACCTCGCAACAAAGGATTCCCCCAGACAAGAAGCAGACAGGCTTTGAAGCTGCAAGGCCATTCAATGCTAATCAAGGTGACCAATTACAACATTCACACTTGCCTCCACCAAACAAGAGTTTTTTTTCCTACTCTGGACATTGCACAGATATATAAACCTCACTTGCCTAGTTTCCAACAGACCTCACAACCTCAGAGGATGCCCACCATAGATGTGGGTGAAATGTCAGGAGAGAATGCTTCTGGAACATGGCCAGACAGCCCAGAAAACCCATGAAAGCCTTCAACAATACAGATTCAAGTCGCCATTAACAAATGCAGGGGTCAGAGACACAGGAGTTCACTGGGAATGTTTCCATCAGACCTGAAATCATAGAAGAAAGAAGATAAGAGGAAGAAAAGAAGGAAAGGGTCTTCCTTCAAACTGTTCACCCCACTTCTCAAATACTATCACAAGAAGCATGTTCCATCATTAGTCTTTAAGGGACTAAAAGATTTTTGTTATTTTGACTGCAACATGCACCGGGAAGTCTAGAATATTTTGCAATGGTTCTGCCTCATTCACATAATTTCACTGGTGTCCAGACGACATTGTCATCCCCTTGTAATCCTCTCATGCTTTTTCAGCCTGCCTTCCATTTCTTTCTCCCTAGAGGGAAAGACAAAATAGCTAAACAATGTCATTTGACTTTCAGCTCTGGGGTCATCTGTCTGCAGCTTTACATTGCTATCTGGCTGGAGAAGAAAAATGTTTCTGTCACTGTTAAATGCCTTAAAGTTAACTCTGATTTTTCATCACAGGACTATTTTGGCAAGATTTCTTCAGAGGGTATTTGCCACTACCTTCATCTAAGGCAGAGACTTTGCCCAAGGTGGGCTCGCATTGCAAAGCAGGGATTCAAACTTTGGTCTCTTGGAGTCTGAGTTCAGCATTCAAACCTGGCTGGGGCCAAAAATCTTAAAGTACAGTGTTCCCTCACGTTCCAGGACCACCTGCAATAAGTGAAAATCCGTGAAGTAGGGACACTATATTTTTTCTATGTATGGCGGAGAGCAAACCACAGACCACTTACTACAATGCAGTCTGTACTTTATTTTAGCAGTTAAAATATACAGTACACCAGCAGAGAAGAAGAATGGAAGCTAAAGAACCCTTTTTTATTTCCAACCCTCCCCTCCCCTCCCCCTCCCTTTATTTCTCCCTTTTCCCCCTTCCAGAACCCTTTGCACAATGCAAAAACCCACAAAACAGCGCAAAAACTGCGATAAATGGTTACATTAATATTGATTGAAAACCCGCGAAACAGCGAGGGAGCAAAAAGTGAACTGCGAAGTAGTGAGAGAACACTGTATATGTTTTGAGCTCCTTAGACTCATTGAAAGACAAAGTGTGAAATTGTCTTTGTAGAATAGACATGGGCATCTGAACAGTTGCAAAATTTGTTGTATTTTAAAGAATTTTTGTTGTGTCAGAGGCGAATTGGAGCTGCTTCTGGTGTGAAAGATTTGGCTGTCTGCAAGGACGTTGCCTAGGGGACACTTGGATGTGTTACCATCCTGTGGGAGGCTTCTCTTATGTCCCCGGATGGGAAGCTGGAGCTGACAGAGGGAGCTCACCCCATCTTGTGGTTTCAAACCACTGACTTTCACAAGGGTTTAACCCATTCTGCCACAGCAATGTTAAAGAAATAAAGTACTGTATGTATAAAAACTACAATATAAAAATGCTGATATCTCAACTTATATATAACTGAAAAATGCAAACATGCTATAGGCAACGGGGAAAATGCATTAAAAAATGTGAACTAGTTCAGAAAAAAAATCCTGGAAGGAAAAAAAGATGAGATCAGAATACTGGTGGATTCACAGAAAAGCAACAATAAAGGTTTTTCCACATCCTCAGGATACAATGTGATTGCACAAAACGGAGGCATTTGTTTAACAAGAGATCATGTCCAAAGAACAAAAATTATCCCTTTCCACCATAAGGCATATAGTGAGTCATTAAGCTCAAGCTGCACACTAGCTGTTGCTAGCAGAGTAAGGTCGAGTAACTGTAATAAGAAGGCCTTTCTTTGTAACTTGCAAAGGCTATTTTAAAAGAAAGAGAAGCAAAATGAATGTGACGGAAGAGCAGCAATGAACCCAGCATCTTCTAAGTGCTTGCAAGCATCTGATGCCTCCCTGCCGCTTCTGTTCTCTTGAATTCTTTGATGGAAAGGCTCCACGTGCGGTTCTCACTTAACTCAGCCACAGAATCCTATTAAAGAAATGGAGGCTTGGCACAGGAGGGTCCTTGCCTTCTCCCGAGCAAATATACCTGAGAAGAGGAGTATCTCTCATACAGAAATGGAATATTGCCTACTGCTGAAATAATTTGATACAAGGAACTGAATTGTAAAGAGCAATAGAAGGAGTAGCAGATAGAGGCTTCCAATTTTGTGATAAAGTTTGAAATTTAGTTTGAACTTTGAAGAAATGTTGAATCAATGTAGGGGAAAGAGTTCAGCATCTTGGGCAGATCCTCTGATGAAAACCTGAAATGGCTTTAATGCCCCAATGAAATTGAACCCACCAGATGTCAAAGGGTGTAAGACTGTTTTCAACATGAGGTCACTTCTGAATGCACCAAGTGGAAACTGCAACAAATCACAACACATCAAGGTCTTACACAAAGAAAATGCTTTTTCACATAACAAATACTTTGTGGAATGCACTTCAACAGAAGGTAGTGATGGCTGCTTCAGGATATGAAGGGTCTTCAAACATGCACTCTCCAAATGCAAGGAAACGAATTTCTGTTAAAACAATACATTTTTTGACTACTAATGCTATGGGGCCTCTTAAACTTGACTTATCTCAGTTATAGCAATGTGATACTATTTTAATTGTTATGGCTCCATCCTATGGAATCCTGCCATGAGCAATTAGGTAAGGTACTTAGAATTCTCTGCTAAGGTGTTCCAGTGCTATAATTCAGGCAAAAGGATTACAGCAGTGCTATCTGATGTCATTTTGCTCCACTAACATGCCAGGGGCTGGCAGCGTTTTTGTACCATTGGCTACAACTATTTTCTACCTCTCCTGTAAGCCTGCCAAGGACCAGTATTGACTGACAGGATGCTACTTAGAGCAACACTAAGTTAAACCTGTCTACCAGGTGATTCTAAACACCTCACCAAATAACACAATCCAGAACTCTGTAGAATGCAGCCATGGTTGTTGATGTGCTATGAAATGGTTGTAGTCATGCGCTGCAGATCCAATCTTACTTCAGATAAGTGATTCTCAAATTCTAGTCCTCCAAGTTAATTGGACTTCAATTCAGAAATTCCAGGTGCCTTGGCCAATGATCAGGGATTCTTGAAGCTATAGTCCACAACACCTGGAAGACCAGAGTTTGGAAACTACTGTTTTAGAGCCTCAACCCAGTCTGGACCCCGCTTTTCAGAAAGGCCCTCCAATAATTTGAGTAACATTTTGGGAAGGCTGGAGATCTGTCATGGGGAAGATCTTCCTCCTGGTCCCCCCCCCCCCCCCCGCTTCTCTTGGCGAATCATTTCTACATGCCAGGAAAGGGCCGGCAGCAAGTAATGGCAGCCGGGCAAGTAATTTTTAGTTTTAAGGCTTTTCTGGGTGTTTTTTCTTTCTGTCTGGGTGATCCGTACACACCCGCCCCCCCGGAAAGCACGTGTTTTCTGCTGGTGTGGGGACAGAAGTCCAGCCATACCCAGTTTTTTAAACCCAGTCCAGACCAGACTTTTCTCCTGTGTGGAATCAGCCATGGTTGGAGTTAATTTCTTTTCATGTAGTTAAACAGAGCAACAAAGACTCCCCTACATCCAATCTGGAATGCTTCTCTGGCACAAAATTTCCTTAAAGAAGAAAAGAAATTCCTTAACTAATCTTTGGTCACTCAGCTTAACTTCATGCACCGAAGCAGCAGAAGGCAGACACAAGCTCCGTCATGTTATTTATTTAAGTGTATTGATCTTAGCCTAGATTGGAAGGAAACAAGCTGATAAACAGAAAATTTCCCAGCTGTGAGAAGCACATGAACTATTCGGCATCAGATCTAAGCTAACAGATGAAAATACATTTGGTAAAATCAGGTAATGAAACATTCCGTATTAGCAGAGATCTGGCTGAAAGCCAAGCCCTACCTCTTCTCTGAAAAGAACAACGAGGGAGCATGACTTCCAGTCACATTACTGCTAATGGAGCAGTAGTCCAGGCTAAAAGTATCTTACAATGTTTTCAAACACAAACACATAAGAAACACGTGAGATGAAATCCTGGTTTTCATGAAGTAAAAGGGATGTTTGCCAAAGACTTCAGCATAACCAAGACAGCAACTATAATATTTCATTATGCAGATGTTGGAATCTGCCTAATTTTAAAAAGGACAAGGAAAGGCAAGGATTACAGCAGAAGCTATTCCTGTATATAGCCTGATGCTGATGAATAAGCACCAGACAGTGACATTTTAAAATTCACAGATGACTTCATACTGTGAGCAGAAAATAGCTTGATTGCAGGTGAAGGTTGAGGAAGAAAGTGCAAAAAGCAAGGTATATAGCGGAACTTGAAGAAAATAAAAATAATGACCCCAGACTATTTCTATAACTTTAATGTTGATGATGAAAGTTATCAAAGCTGTCAAATACTTTCACAACCTTAGTTAAATAATAAATTAGGATGGATAGTGTTGTCAAGAAATCAGAAGACTAGGACTTGGATGGGCAGCTATGAAGAAATTTGATTCTCAAATGTAAAGATATGTACAGTCAACCCTCCATATCTACAGATTCTGCACCCACAGATTCAATAATCCATGGCTTGAAAAAAAATTAATCCCAAAAGCAAACCCTGATTTTGCCATTCCATACAAGGGACACCATTTTATATGCCATTTAGTTAAATCATAAATTCAAATGGAGGTTGTTGTCAAGAAATCAGAAGAAATTGTGATGGCCCAAACGTTTGGGAAAACTATGGTGTCTGGCTTTACTCAGGGGCTATCTGTATACCTTCTAATAAGATCAAGACCCTTAACATACAGGGACATTTTAGGCAAGATGAAAGTTAACCAAAACGAGTTTACTGAAAACAAGATGAATAAAGGGTTAACTCCATCTGGGGCTATTGAAAGATAGCTTAAAACAATACATTACAAAAGGAGATTTTGCTGGTCACAGCCATCTCTCTGGAATCCTTGAAAGTATTTTGTCTCTGATGTAAAGCGATGGACTTGGTCTTCTACTTTGAGAAACTTGGGCTGACCACAAGCTTCTGTTGTCACCAGGACTGATGGTATATGAAGAGTTTATTAGTGCTAAGGGTGCCAGTTTTGGATTGCTAGGACCTAGGATTTCCAGACAATATCCAGGCCTCTAAACTCTGTAGCTCTATTGCAGAAAGAAAAAGGGCCTAGCAAGAAAGCTCTGTGCAGACAAATGGACTACACCAGCTAAAGCTGGCCTCTAGCGGGCTTTTTTAAGCTCCGCCCAAAAACTAATACAAATGGAGGCATCTGCACTATTGGGGAACCTAAACAGAGGGAACTGAAGCAAAGGAGAGGAAAACCAAGACTTCACACCATTACAGCATATATAATGGGGCTTCAGCATCCACAAATGTTAGTATCCATGTGGGGACCTGGAACCAAAAGTGAATACTAAGCATCCGCTGCAATTGAATGCAAAAATCAGGAGGATCCATGTCATAATATTTCTACCTATATATAATAAATATAAATATTGTAATAAATAATAAATAAATAATATTTCTATGTGTGGCCATGAAAACCAGACCTTGAAGAAAGTTGACAGGAAGATAATCAATTTACTATATATACTCTAGTATAAGCCAAGTTTTTCAGCCCTTTTTAGGCCTAAAATGCCCCCTTCAGCTTATACTTGAGTGAGAGTCCTGGCCGTCTTATATTTGGGTTGGCTTATACTCAAGTATATAGGTAATCAAAGTTGGACAGTCTTATCTTATTAAAGTCTTATTATTATCTTAAATTGCAGTTTGTCAATATATAAAAACATTTACCCTACTGATGCCTCAATATAATTTTATTGGTATCTAATTTTATTTTTGAAATTTACCAGTAACTGCTGCATTTCTCAGCCTCATCTTATACTCGACTCAAAAGTTTTCCCAGTTTTTTGTGGTAAAATTAGGTGCCTTGGCTTATATTTGGGCCGGCTTATACTCAAGTTTAAATTGCGAAGTGGGCAGAAGGTGAGCTGTGTTTTGATCTCATTCTGTTTTTTAATGTTTGTGTGTGGGATTTTATTTGATTTGGCTGTCTGCTCCCCCTGAGCTCATGATCTAAGGGGGTCGGGATTCTGCTGCATAATTGACTTCCTCGAGGATGGAAAGAAATAACAGTAATGTCATTGTGGGAGCCTACCCTTAAACTCTACCAAGAATATCAGGTCCAACATTTCCTGACATGCCTTTCAAATGATTTCATTGTTCAGAAGAATCAACAAAGGGACTAGCTATTTCAGATCTGATCATAACCAACAGTGATGACCTGGTCAATGAAGTGGAAGTGGTGGGGTCCTTAAGTGGAGTGACCTTGTTCTTCTAGAGTTTGTTATACAGTAGAAAGAGGAAGCTAAATGTAGACAGACACACATTCTGAACTGAAAGTAACATTCAGTAAATGTAATATTCCTGATCCTGTGGCAAGGAAATGTAAAAGAGATGGGAGTTCATGATAGATGGAAGTTTATGCAAAGTAAGATACTGAAGGCACAATTTCAAACAGTTCCAATGAGGATGAAAATCGATTGGGATGATTAAAGAACTTTCAACTGAACTAAGATTTAAAAAGAGCATGCATAATAAATGGAAAAAGAGAGACCACAATAGAGGAATTCAAACAAATAGCCATCATATTAAGGAGAATATCAGAAAAACTAGTGCAGAAAAAGCTTAGGTTTTCTAGAGAGGTTAAAAGCAATAGAAAGGCTTGTTTGGGTTATATCTGTAGCAAATGGAAGAACAAGGAAATAGCAGGCCCGGTGTATGGAAAAGATGGCAAAATGCTAACAGGTGACAGAGAAAAAGTAGAACTACTCAACACCTTCTTTGCTTTGATCTTCTTCCAAAAGGCACAGAAAATGTAAAGAGGTACAGGCAGGCCTGTAGCGAGGGGTGGTGGTGGTTAGGGGTTCAACCCCCCCTCCGAAATTTTTCAGGTTAAAAAAAAACTGGTTTACTCATGAATTTTAACTGGTTAACCAAATCCCCATGCTAAGTCTATGAGACGTAAAACATTAAGAGTCCCTCCAGGCACTATCTCAAGCAGATATTGACAGGTCTGAACCCGGGGGGCGGGTGGGTCTGGGGTTCAACCCCCCCTCCCCAAAATTTTCAAAACCCCTCCAGAATTTTTTTTCTGGCTATGGCCCTGGGTACAGGAATACCTGGATACTCTAAAGGAATTCATTGCATGGTATCAATAACCCCAAAACCCACTATAGAAGTCAGGTAGATGCACAAATGAAAGAAATTTCAAAGCACTAGAGAGCAGGACACTGAACAATGAAGCATCTAGCCCAGGCATGGGCAAACTTTGACCCTCCAGGTATTTTGGACTTCAACTCTTATAATTCCGAACAGTTACAACAGGATCCAGCAGAGGTCACTGCCACGGTTTTTCATCCCATACAGTACTGTTTTTCATCCATGATGATGGATCATCATTCAGCACCCCAGGCATCCTTCTGTTGGTGAACCCACCTGATTTCTAAGCATCTTAAAGAGCTGGATATGTTTAGCCTGCAGAAAAGAAGGTTCAGAGGAGAATGATAGCCATGTATAGGTATGTGAAAGGATGTCAAGGGAAGGGAGAGCAGGTTTGTTTTCTGCTGCCCTGGAAACTAGGAGTCAATGCAATGGGTTCACAGGCCCGTAGCCAGGATTTTAATTTGGGGGGGGGGGGGCTGAGTCTGAGAGAGGGGGGATCTACCCTAGCTAACATTTTGTATCGTTATCCCAATACCCCCATGCATATAGGATATATTGAGCATGGTGATTAGATCATGCTATGAATAAACATAACAGTTTAAATAATAAATGTAAGGCCTTCTTGCGGACCACCCTGAGAATTTTTTTGGGGGGTGGGGGCTGAAGTCCCTCAAGCCCCCCCCCAGGCTACATGCCTGGGTTCAAATTACAGGAAAGGAGATTCCACCTGGAGATTTGGAAGAACTTCCTGACTGTAAGAGCTGTTCAGCAATGGGACTCCCTTCCTCAGAGTGTGATAGAATTTATTTATTTATTATAACATTTATATCCCGCCCTTCTCACCCCCAAGGGGGGGACTCAGGGTGGCTTACAATTATATATAAAACAGAATATATAAAAACAATCACAATTCAACAATAATATTAATTAAAACATCCATATAAGTATAAAAATACATTCAAAGGCGCGTTCTGGGTCATATTCAAGGTCTGTCAGTTCTTTGCAATGAATCCATTATAGTTAATGCTGCATCTATCACTCGAAAGCCTGGTCCCATAGCTAAGTTTTCAGTTTTTTTCAAAAAGACAAGACCGAGGGGGCCTGCCTGATCTCATTAGGGAGGGCATTCCACAGACGAGGGGCCACCACTGAAAAGGCCCTGTCTCTTTTCCCCTTAGAGGCTTTAAAAAAAAGGCTGTATGGCCATCTGTCATGGGTACTTTGTACTTTTCCTGTATGGCAGGGGGTTGGACTGGATAGCCCATGTGGTCTCTTCCAACTCTATTATTATATTATTCTAAGGCGGGCTTTCAGAGGGTTGAATCAGGAGGTATAGCATCTGATAATATATGATCTCAGCCACTGTTTCTAAATAGAACAGTAATACATATAAATAATGGAGAAAATAGCTCATATTTTTATGTGACGGGATTCCCCCCCCCCCTTTGGTCTGTTGGGTTCATTCTGTGATTAAGGGCCCTTAGTACCCCATCCCTGCCTTGAGTGTAGACCCTTCTGCTTTGGTCCATTTTGAAGGCAGCACCATGGAACTCTACTAGTATCGTGATAATTAGCAAACCACAAGAACCAGGAAATTATGACAATGTGTGCAAATATGCTGCCAACCAATCGAATATGCCAATAATGACAAATCCATATATGAAGTCAATGATCTATAATAAAAAAACATAAAGCATACAGTTTTGCAATACTACTAAAGGCATGACATTATATACATAAAGGTCATTAGAAGAGAAATAAATGAATGTATGCTAATGTAGGTGTGAGGCATTACTGTTTTACATAAACAAGAAGCAAAGCCAAACAAAAACAACACAAGACAATTCCCTTGGACAAGGTCAGCCAGATCATTATCAGCTTTAACTTGTCCATAAATATTTTTACCTGAAACCCATTTCTAAATGTGAGGCTTGCTTGCATCAGTGAAAACACAGAAACAGCCTTTAACTTGTTCTTTGGTGATGAGAACCCCAATGGCCAAACTGAAGCCTGAGGCAAACACTCAAGCTTACAAAATAAATTTAGGAAGGTCATAACTGATATGGGAAGCCACCTAATTGCTACAGGTATAGAGATTCAGATATCTCCCATTTGCTTTATTTTGAATGAGTCCCAATGAATTCCATGTGTCCTACTTTTGAGTAGGCTTCTACTACTAATATGGACCAAAACCATTAGGACTTTAAAGGTAATGACCAGCATTTTGAATTTCACCTGGAAGCATGTTGGTAGCCAGTGGAGCAGCTGTAACATGGGAGTGGTTCGCTCCCTGTATGGAGCCCCAGTTAGTAATCTGGCTGCTGATCTCTGGACCAGCTGAAGCTTCCGGATGGTCTTCAAAGGCAACCAGGATGACAGCCCCTACCTCTACTAGTCCAAAGGCACCTAGCAGCTCTTCTGTTCTTCCTCATGTAATGGGTTTTTGTAGTAAAATGAAAATGGAAGGAACATGGAAGAAACACACAGATAGTTATACCTAGGAGGCAGTGACTTTGCCTTATTTCACATTTGAGGCAGGGCAATTGTAACCCTTGCTAAATTAGAAATACCTTTCATAATAAAATATCAAACCTGCAAATGTAATTAAATTTGAAATGAGTTGCTTTTGCCTATTTTAATTCATAAGCTTGCCTTGAATGAAATAAATGGCAAATGGGTAATCCATTACCACATTCAGCTGAGCTCAATGGAATTATGAGAGGTTGGGGCTGTAGTTCCTAAATAGATCTTGGTGGACTACATTCCCACTTTATTTATTTCATGTCAAAAGCATTGCATGAATGAATGAATGAATGAATAAATAAATAAATAAATAAAAACTGATAGTATAAAGGGAGCACAAGCAACTAAATAATTTTAGACTTTAAATCTATTGGAGGAGGCTGTGTGTTCAACCTTATTTCTCTCGCAATTGGCAGCAACTTCCCATCACAATCGGGGGGGGGGGGGGGGGGAGGGGGGGCAATGGCAGCTAGCTTATGAAGTCTATCAGCAGGTTTAGGTTTAAGACGTCCTGTGATTACATTCTCACTACATCTATGCAAATAAACTATTAAAGTCACATCTCTTTAAAAGAGAATTCTTGGACCAAAATTTACCTAACAAGGCAAAAACACTACCTAAATACTTATCGGAGCCTCTAGAACAATGGGTCCCAACCTGTGGTCCCCAAGAACTAAAATATGGTCTGCGGCCTCATCATTACTACACCGTTGCAACGAAAGCGACTGGTTTCGCAAATTCCTCTTATACTGCCGAGGCAACAGGATGTTGGGAGTGGAGAGGCTGACTACCCACAAAAGGCGTGACAACAAGCCTCCAGACTGCTGCCTCTCCTCCTGCTCCCTCCCTCTGAGTGGAGCCGTTACATGTGGCACCTGGAAGTGGGGACACTTTGGTGTTTTCCTTTTTAGGCCTGTTCTTGGGGTTATTTCGGGTGCTGATTCAGAAAATTGCATTGGATAGACCACATCAGCTCTAGATGATAAAATATGGTTTTCTGTGGGTGAACGAATGGCGACTACTGGATGGCGTATGTTCTGTATCTGACAGAAACTAGAGTGGATGTGGTCTATCCAGTGCAATTTTCTCAATCAGTACCCCAAATAACCAAATCGAATCTAAAGTTGACCAAAAACTGATTCGTAACCCTTTTAGTACTAATGTTGGAGAGTGTTCCCTGGTCAAGTAGTTCCTGCTCAAGTGGTTCCTGGTCAAAAAAGGTTGGTAACTATGGCTCTAGAAGGCATTGGGAGCATCTTGTGTTCCTGCCCCAGTCTGTGAAACAAACATTTGTTCTAATCCCTGGATCACTTTGCCTGCTGCTGGGATTAAAGATTGAGTAAGCAAAGTGTAATAAAGAGCCTGAGCCTGTTTTCAATAATTTTATTTTCTGCCTCATGGAAAGTACAATGAAAGGACTGAGCTTGTGTGTGTGTATGGGGGGGGGGGGGTTATGTCGTGAGGTTGTTAAAAAGAAAAGAATAAAAGAGTAGTCTCTCATATAAATGAATACTTATGCATGTTTTCAGCAGTGTAGAGGAGAGTTAAATAAAGATAGATTGTTTCAGCTACTTGAAAGTGTTTTCTATTCTGAGTGGAGCTGGGGAAAGAATAATAATCAATCAGGCTTACGGAATGAAAGTAAAACAGACACAGTTTTTATGGTGATGATCAGGTCAGGATAGGAAAAACAGGAATGTAATGGAAATCACACAAAGAAAATATCAACAAAAATGTTTACCCAACTACTTTACAACAAATTGAAAAAAGCTTAGATGGTATATTCAGATAAAACATAATTTATGTCTAATAACAAGACCCAATAGTCTTAGGGTTCACCTACACCTGTTAAATATACCAGGACCAGTTGGAAGCAAGATATTCTTACTCTTACATGTTCTTGTGGATTCTAACTGTAGTAGGTTGACCTTTTTTTCATATTTTCATATTTCATATGAGGGGAAAGTGAGAACTGAAATAGCCAGTTACAAACAATTTAGAAAAAATTACCTGTAACTTGTTTGTCAACTAACTTGATATTTACCAGTGTGAGTGTGGGTGACCAAGATAATTCCAGCAGACTTCAAAGATCACCCTTTTCATCATCACCCTTTTCAAAATAAGGCGAAAGAACAGACTGTGGAAACATATCCATCTCACATCGGGGGGGGGGGGGGGGCAGGGGGGCAATGGCAGCTAGCTTTTAAACTCTACTGGGAAAAGCCTATTCTGACTATTTTAGAGGACATCCTCCTGAAATCCCAGAACATCTTCTGCCCCTTCAGAGAAACAGCGGGGATGACTTTAACTACACAACCGTTTCACGATAAATGCAGAGAACAAAATCAATCTCTGTACATGGCATTCATCAACCTTGCAAAGACCTTCGATAGCCCTTAAGGTGACCCACTTAAGGTGGGATCAGGTGTCAAACAGGGCTGCATTATTGTCCCAACCTTGTTTTCAGTCTTCATACCAATGATTATGTATCTTGTTGACAAGCAGTTTTCCACCAATGTGGAAATCACCTATCAGACAGATGGCAAATCCTTTAACTTCAGCAGGCTGAAAGTCAAAAGTAAGGTCACAATAACTTGTTAGATGCTGATTATAATTCATTCTGTGTTCATTCAGAGGAAGATCTATAAGCCACTTTAAACACCTTTGCAGAAGTATATGAAAAGGCTGAACATCAAAAATGCTCTACCAGGCAGGCACCAATACATCACTCTGCAATGCCAGAAATAAAGCTTAATGGTGCAAAGCTAGAAAATGTTGACAATTTCCACTACTTATGCAGTCACCTCTCCACAAAAAAAATGACACCGAAATACAACACTGTCTGAGCTCTGCGAGTGCAGCATTTTTTTTTAATGAAACAGAGTGTTTGAAGATTGGGACATCTGTACGAATACCAAGATGCTAGTTTATAAAGCTATTGTTCTTCCAACTCTATTGTATGCCTGCAAAACATGGATCATCTACAAACGTCACTCTCAACTTCTGGAAAAATTCCATCAGTGTTGCTTCCAAAAAATCTTGCAAATCTCTTAGGAAGACAGATGGACAAGCTTCAGTGTTCTGGAAGAAGCAAAGACGATCAGCATTGAAGCGATGATTCTCTGTTATCCCCTTTGCTGGACTGGCCACATTGTCTGTGTCAGGACCAGGGGGCAAGATGAGGATAATGGGAAAGAAGGTTTCCTTCCATCAGCAGTTTCTGAGCCCCAGGAAGAGAAATAGCCTGATACTACTAAGGCTGAGCAGGAGCAGGACCTTTCAGGAATGGAAGCAACTGAGTTAGTGCAGGAGAAGGAGAAAGAGCAAGTGTTGACCTGCCCTGCCCTGCCCAGCTCCAGCTCAGGGTCGATGCCATCCAGCTGTGAAGGTCCAATCGGCTGATTCAAATGAGAAACACATAGCTGTAAAGACTTGTCAAGAGCAGCATAAAGGACAGGTGTTTGAAACAGTTTACTGCTGGAAGCAAACATCGACTTGGTGCTACAGCCACGAATCATTGGTGACCTTTTGCCTTGAACCTTGGACTATGCTTTTGGACTGGGACTTGTTGGTGAAACTGTGTATTTTGATTTCTTGGAACAGACACTGGAATTTGCTTGCTCACTTCTGTTTATTTGATTGACTACGTCTTTAAATCCTGGATTGCCTCTAACTGTAGAGGCAGCCCACGTTTTAGAAGGAAGACTGTAGATCATGACAGTCTGAATGCCTGATCATCTCCCAAAGTTGTTACTTTATTCTCAGCTCAAAGATGGAAACCATTGGTCTTGTGGTAATGCAGATTGATGGAGCGTTTTCAAAGGATAAATGGCAGAAGAGGGCATAATCCTTTTCCAACCTGCTGGAGATTCTCAAAAAATTCCTCTACTACTCCTTTTAAATTTTTCCCAGCTAAGCTAGGAGATGAATGCAGAATTAAACATCTGGCAGTGGGAGTGTGTATATCTGAGGCAGAGGTTTTCAATAGAATGTTGGTAGATGCATGAAGGGATAAGCACCCCATCCTACTTCTTTTCTGGAAATCCTTTGATTCTGCATTTGCATCAGTCAGCAGACAGATTTGCTTAAAGACCTAAATTTCCATCTTGAGAATGTTGAGAAACTACCCCATGAACCGACTGGAGAAAGCCAAAGAAGTATAGCATTTTGTATCGTATTTCTGAAAGCCTGAAAGAATCATGGAACGGAGAAGGAAGATGATGCTGAGGCTAGAGGGATTTTATCAACGCTCAGAGGAAAATTCCTAATCTGGAGCAATCCACCTTCTCTCATATCCTCCCATCAGCGAGACTACTTTGACCAGGACCCTAGGGCTTGAAGGACCCTTGGGAGTCTGGAAAAGTCTAGTTTAGACCACTGAAACAAGAGAGAGGAAGATCAAAATAGAGAGAAGATTTTGGCTGAGCGCCTTTACCTCCATGGCACCATTATTTTCTGAGACCTACCTCTGAGATCTATCTCTCTAACACCCGGCATTTAATAGCTAAAACCAATGTAGCCAATATCAACCTCAGATTCATATTCTGTCTCCATACAAATCACATTTTAAAATCCCTACCACTTTTTCTCCAGTGCTACATCATCTTTCATCCCTAGGGCTGCCTCAGCTCTCTTTCTTTGCAGTCCACATATCTGTGGATTACATGGTGTTTATGTTTTCTTGGCAAAGGGAACTGAGCACAAACATAATTTATGAGATACAGGTGCCCGGCTTGGCAAGACTAATGTAATCAAGGGATGGTTACATTACAAAAAAGTAAACAGTACTTAAATTAGCCAGTGTGGTGAAATTGGTTGAATGTTGGAACAGGAGGGTTGAGGGAGACCAGGCATGACTCTGCTTAGACACAGAAAACCACTCAGCAACCTTGGGAGAGTTACACTCTTTTAGACTAAAAGGGAAAGACAATTCCAAACTTCTGAAAAAATCTTACAAAGAAAACCCTGTGATAGGACTGCCATATGTTACTGTCAGCTTAAAAGTCTCATAACAAACACAAACAATACTTGCAAGGGTGTCTCAAACCCTTTCCTACATGCATATCTTTGACATTCTTGTTACTGTGGCAGAGCTATGACACACTGCTATATTCTGCTGTAGCTTGACAGCACTCTGAGAATGTCTGGTAAGTTAGCATCCTGCCAAGAAGCCTGAATCATAATTTGTCTTTGAATAAATGTCCCAAACCCAGGCTCTTTCACACAATGCTTTGTCCAGTTAGAAGTGTATAATTATTAGAAAGATGGGTTCTGCTGCTAACAATTTTATGATTTGATTAGGCAACTGATGTTGAAATATCACACTCTTGGGCAAAACAACCAGTGGTGTCTTCTAAGTAGATGGTTTTACATAAATATATGACACTAGCTGTGCCCGACCACGCGTTGCTGTGGTGAAGTATGGTGGTATGGGAATTGGTGGTAGTTAAGGTAAAGGGTAAAGGTTTTCCCCTGACATTAAGTCCAGTCGTGTCTGACTCTGGGGGTTGGTGATCATCTCCATTTCTAAGCCGAAGAGCCGGCATTGTCCATAGACTCCTCCAAGGTCATGTAGGATGACTGCATGGAGTGCTGTTACCTTCCCGCCGGAGCGGTACCTATTGATGTACTCACATTTGCATGTTTTCAAACTTCTGGGTTGGCAAAAGCTGGGGCTAACAGTGGGGGCTCTCTCTGCTCCCCCAATTCAAACCTGTGGCCTTTCAGTCCAGAAGTTCAGCAGCTCAGCGCTTTAACACGCTGCACTATCAGGGGATATTATTTCCTAAAGGTTGTGAATATACAATATTTCTGATTGGTTTTTTTTTGGTCTGTTGGAGGCAAGTATGAATGCTGCAATTAGGGAAAATGATTAGCATGTAATGGCATTGCAGCTTTAAAGCCTGGCTGTTTCCTCCCTGAGTGATTTTTTTGTTGGGAGGTGTTAGCTGGCCCTGATTGTTTTCTGTCTGGAATTCCCTTGTTTTCAGAGTGGTGTTGTTTGAGATATTTTATGTGCTTCTACTGTCTGTGGCCCTGAGCAAACAGAGGATTTGCCAGACTTTGATGATGGGAATACTTTGTTGGGTGGTGTTAGCTGGCCCTGATTGTTTCTTGTGTAGAATTCCCCTGTTTTCAGAGTGTTGTTCTTTATTTACTGTTCTGATTTTAGAGATTGTATTGTTCTGTTTTACTATACCACAGTAATTTTTATATATTCTGATTTTAGTGTTTTTGAATACTTGGAGCCAGATTGTATTCATTTTTCACGGTTCACAGCAACACAATAATAATAATAATAATAATAATAATAATAATAATAATAATAATAGTAATGATAGTAATAATAATGACTTTGGTAATACACACTGCTTCACTCCCTTCTCAGCTTCCTTTCTGGAAGAATCCTTTCTTGGGAGGTGTTAGCTGGCCCTGATTGTTTCCTTTGTGGAATTTCCAATTTCCCTGCTTTCAGAGTGTTGCTCTTTATTTACTGTCCTGGTTTTAGCGATTATATTGTTCTGTATTATTCTATCACAGTAATTATTTCATATTAAAGTAGAATCTCACTTATCCAACATTTACTAATCCAATGTTCTGGATTATCCAATGCAGTCTGCCTTTTACTAATCAATGTTTTTGTAGCCAGTGTTTTAAATTAATTGTGATATTTTGATGGTAAATTTGTAAATACAGTAATTACTACATAGGATTACTGCGCATGGAACTACTTTTTCTGACAAATTTGTTGTATAACATGATGTTTTGGTGCTTAATTTGTATAATGATTACCTAATTTGATGTTTAATCGGCTTTTCCTGAATCCCTTATTATTATCCAACATATTCACTTAGCCAATGTTCTGCTGGCCTGTTTATGTTGGATAAGTGAGACTCTACTGTATATTGATAATCTTATATTATCTGCTTAAAACTGGATTATATGAGGCCCCTTCTACACAGCTGTATAAAATGCACACTGAAGTGGATTATATGGCAGTGTGGAGTCAAGATAATCCAGTGCCAAGCAGATAATATAAGATTATAAATGGGTTATATAGCTGTGTGGAAGGGCCTTGAGTCTACACTGCCATATAATCCAGTGCAAATTAGATAATCTGTGGAAGAGGCCTAAATGAGGCCTAAATCTGCCTGTCCCTTGGCTGAGTGGGTTGCTAGGAGACCAAGTGGGTGGAGCTTAGCCTTCTAACAGGCAGCAATTGGATAAAAACAATTATTCCTCTCCCTCTAATTAGGACTTTATTTTTCTTTTCTTTTTGTTGTCTTGTCCTTGAGGCGTGGATGAGGGGTTGTGCTGTCAATTTTTGAGGTTGTGGGGTGTTTAGTTGTTTTGTCCGGTGCTGTGATTTTATCACTCTTTTATATATATAGAAGATTGCTCTCTGTCTTTCCAACAACATGGTCTGAAACCCAAGATTCTGCTAACTTAGATATTCCATAACTATTTAAGTTTGGGTGAATTCTTTTCTTTGAGGTCCTGTGTTTGCCATTGTTAGCTTTCTTTATTCTTCCTGTTTCTCTCTTTCCCCATATAAGCTACCTTAAAAATGTAATAGCCTTCCCTCTTGAATACTGGAGTTCAGGGTGAATATTGGAGTTCAAGGTGGCTTCAACATAATAATAATAATAATAATAATAATAATAATAATAATAATAATAATAATAATAATAATGCCTCTTATGCCTCAAGTACCACCTCCCAGCAGCAAAGAACTGGTGGGATCACAAACCTGCAAAAGTATTGGAAAATGAACATGCAAAGATACTGTGGGACTTCCGAATCCAGACTGACAAAGTTCTGGAACACAACACACCAGACATCACAGTTGTGGAAAAGAACAAGGTTTGGATCATTGATGTTGCCATCCCAGGTGACAGTCGCATAGATGAAAAACAACAGGAAAAACTCAGCCGCTATCAGGACCTCAAGATTGAACTTCAAAGACTCTGGCAGAAACCAGTACAGGTGGTCCCGGTGGTGATGGGCACACTGGGTGCTGTGCCAAAAGATCTCAGCCGGCATTTGGAAACAATAGACATTGACAAAATCACCATCTGCCAACTGCAAAAGGCCACCCTACTGGGATCTGCACACATCATCAGAAAATACATCACACAGTCCTAGACACTTGGGAAGTGTTCGACTTGTGGTTTTGCGAAACGAAATCCAGCATATCTATCTTGTTTGCTGTGCCATACAACGTCGTTGTGTTGATAATAATAATAATAATAATAATAATAATAATAATAATATTTTATTTATACCCCGCCACCATCTCCCCATGGGGACTCGGGGTGGCTTACATGGGGCAGAGGCCCAAACAACATAGGACAAAATATAGGCAACATAATACAAATCACAGTATAAAAAGATAAAACAGTAATACAATATATCAATTAAAACAAAAATACAGGATAAAAAATTGCATTTAAAACACATAAATGGTAAAATTGCAATAAATACTGGATAGATTATTACAAACCCTCTGGGGCTGATTAATTAATGACTGTATCTCCAAAGGCCTGCTGAAACATCCAAGTCTTCAATTGTTTCCTGAAGGAATGTAGAGAGGGAGCCAACCTAATTTCCCTGGGAAGGGAGTTCCAGAGTCGGGGGCCACGGCCGAGAAGGCCCTCTCTCTCATCCCCACCAAATGCAGTTGTGAGGGGGGTGGAAGTGAGAGAAGGGCCTCCCTGGAAGATCTCAGCGATCAGGTGGGTTCGTAGGGGACGACGCGGTCACGAAGATAGGCAGGTCCCGAAACGTTTAGAGCTTTATAGGTAATAACCTGCACCTTAAATTGGGCCCGGAATATAATTGGCAGCCAGTGGAGCTGCTTGAACAGGGGGGTTGACCGCTCCCTATAAGCAGCTCCAGTTAGTAACCTGGCTGCCGACTGCAATTTCCGGACCATCTTCAAGGGCAGCCCCACGTAGAGTGCGTTACAGTAATCCATCCTTGAGGTAACCAGAGCATGGACCACCATGGTCAAGTCAGACTTCTCGAGGTACGGTTGCAGTTGGCGCACTAGCTTTAGCTGTGCAAAGGCCCTCCCAGCCACCGCCGACACCTGAGCATCAAGTGACAGCGATGAGTCCAGGAGGACCCCCAAGCTGCGGAACTGTGCTTTCAGGGGGAGTGCAACCCTATCAAGCACAGGTAGCCACCCTATGCCCCGATCGGCCTTACGACTGACCTGGAGGACCTCTGTCTTGTCAGGATTGAGCTTCAGCTTGTTGGCCCTCATCCAACCCATTACAGCGGCCAGGCATTGGTCTAGGATCCGAGGGGCTTCCTTGGGATTAGGTGGAAAGAGTAGTGGAGTTGAGTGTCATCTGCATAGAGATGGCACCGAACTCCAAAACCCCGGATTACCTCACCCAGCAGTTTCATCTAGATGCTAAAAAGCATGGATTCTACCATCCTTAGATTCTACCGTGTAGTGCACTGAAGGACAGCTCTTTTGAAGAATTACAGCCGACAGCTGTCGATGGCTTTCTCTAATAGCCAAACAGTGCTTTATCTGATGGAAAGCCATGGCCCCAAAGCCTGTTGGAATAAAGAGATCTGCACTGAGTCTGATTTGCAAATTTGAAAAACACTGTTTGTTCAATCTCTTGTTGTTATGGGATGAAAGAGACAACTCGGCACTTACATTTGCCTCCCTGGGGTTGAACAGGGGCAATGCAAAGCACTGCCTTCCTTCTGCCACAGCAGAACAAATCTCTGATTCTTCTCATCAAGCGTGAGTGGGAAATCAGTAACAGATGCTGTGCGTTGGCTCCTTATTTGGTTTTTACACCAGTTTGTATTTCAAGCACATAAGAAAATACTCACTGCAAAAGTAAAAAGGAAGGTCCCATTGAACCCATTCAGACAACAAAAGGCAATAGTTTATGATACAGGTTAAATGTCCTTTATCTGAAATTACTGAGATTGGAAGTGCTTTGGATTTCTGATTGGAATACCTGTATTTGCATATATATACACATAATTAAATACATTGGAGATGAGTTCCAACTCTAAACACAAAATCATTTATGTTTTTTATATCTCTCTATATATAAATGTACTGTCCACTTGTAAGACTGAACTAACAACAAAACCACTAGAGCAAATAGCACAAAATTTGGCAACAAAACACCTCACTACTCAAAAACTGACCACCACAAAGAAAAAAAGCATACACACACAGAGAAAAGGACTTACAACCCCCAAAAATAAACTACATATAGCGCATGCGCAAGATATTCTACCCCAAGCCCTGCACCCCTCCAGCATGCAGGAAAAAAACCCCACTGAGGACAACTGGAGAATGGAGTCCAACCGGCTATGCAGATGCACTCCTCCCAAACTTGGAGCCACATGCTCCTGAGAAGAAAGCGGGTAGGTGGGTGGGGTGTGGTGGTGGTGGAGCAAAATGGCTCCGCAAACACCCCCCACCCAACCTGGAGCCACGCAGGCTCAAAGATCTCACCCTGGAGAGCAGCAGATGAGAAGGGGGAATGGAGCCCCAATGGCTCCACTCAACCAGGAGCCATGCAGCTTGAAACGGCCTCCAACCCCCTCCCCCTCTCCGCCCAAGACCAGGGCCCAAATGGGGGGGAGGCAGTGGATCTCATGCAGCCTCACCTCGTGACCTCCCCTGCCCCAAGACCAAGAAAAACTTCCCGCTGCCCCCAGGATGATGGTAACGGAGGGAGAAACCTCCTAAAAGGGCGGGGGATGCAGGCCACCAGCCCTGCCGGGTCTGCACCTCCCTACTTACAGAACGGTGATTGACAACCCATACAGGACTAAATTCCACACAGAAGTGGGTTAAAATGCATTTCCTTTCCTGTCATTTCAACCCATGGCTCCATTGAGTCCCGGTCTCCAGGGCAGCAGAAAGAAAGCCTGCTCCATCTTCCTTAGGGCATTCTTTCACATATTTATGCATGGTTCTCATGTCTCCTTTCAACCTTCTCTTGTGCAGGTAAACACACCCAGCTCTTTAAGATGCTCCTTATAGGGATTGTTCATCCTTTTAGTTGCCCTCTTCCTCTGTACATCTTCCAGCTTAGAGTAGTAGTAGTTGTTGTAATTGGGTTGCTGTGAACTATGAAAATGAACAAAACCTGGCTTACGGCATTTAAAAAACTCTAAAATCAGGACAGTAAATAAATTTAAAAAAAAAAACAACACTCTGAAAACAGGGGAATTCCAGACAGGAAATAACCAGAGCCAGCTAACACCTCTCAACAAAGGATTCTCCCAGGCTTTAAAGCTTCAAGGCCATTAAATGCTAATCAAGGTGACTAATTGCAGCATTCATACTTGCCTCCAACAGACAAGAGTTCTTTCTCCCATTCTGGACATTTTTCTAAAGGTATATAAACCCTGTCACAGCAACGCGTGGCTGGGCATGGCTAGTACTTTATACACATGGCCTGAAAGTAATTTTATGCAATATTTGAAAACAGTTTTGTTTGTGAATCAAAGCTTGTGTACAATGTCCTATCAGAAAACAAAAATGTCACTATCTCAACCACCCTTGTGCACAATTTCAAATTTGAAGTATTTCAGATTTCAGAATTCTGGATATGGGATGTGTGTCATCGAGAACTCAGCAGACCCCTGCCTTCAAATTGATCTGACCTACAGCAGGGAGTTCCACAGGTCCCAAGACCCACAATTGGATGGAATGGGGTGGGAACGTGATTCAGTCTGCAGCCACTCATCTCAAATGCTTCTTCTGATCTCTTTCCTAACCCCAACCTTGTAACAAATCCCCTAATAAAATGTTTCCTAACTTGCAACTTTATTCCTGCCTTTTGATACTTTGTGTCCTTTTCCTTCCAAAAATAACAATAAAAAACCTTATAAACTACCTTTTGGGGCCGTGGGAAGCCACTGGCCAACCCAGGGGACCTCCATAGGCAACCTGGGGAGAACAGAACCACGTTTCTCCAAACCGATACGGAAACCTCACTAACCCCCGTGACCGCGGATCCGCCAAAATGCGCCGTTTCGGTGGCATATTCTTCCTGACTAAATCCTAACACTAACTGCTATCTCACTTTTTGCGCCAAGGGCTCCTGTGCTCGGAAAATAACCTTTTTGTTTTAAGAGCCAAATTTAAAGGGACAGAAACAGCTGAACGGTGGAAGCCCATTGCCGCCGTCGTCCCCCTCGCCAAGCAGGGAGCCTCGGTGGCCGTTCCTCTGGATCTCCCTGGAATGACACCACGACTGAGCCACGACTTGGGAGGAAAGCTATAGTCTCCCAAGGACCAAGGGCCAGCTCCGGGCCCCCCGCAGAACAGGTCTTTGCCTGGGATTCACCCTCCTTCTAACCCCATGTAGACTGCCAGCCTGCTGCCAAGAGATCCGGATTTTCCACTATGTCTTAATGCTCTAATTTCTCTCATTTCCCCCTTTATATGAACTGTATGCTTATATGTTTAAGCATTTACATTACCAGTTTAATCATGTACATTAAGCAGTCGAGCAATTTGTAAACATTCAAAAGCGGCAGCATCCAAGTTATGAAATATTGGAATCAATTCTTTATTAACTGTTTAGCCAAATGTAACTTGGCCTATGGGTTCCCTGGAAGACCCCCAAACTCATCAATTTCCCCTTTACATATATTTTATTACAGAGAAACCCGGGTTTTCCCTTCCCTTCCCTTTAAAACCGGAGGGAATCTGAATTCCCTCTCCTCTGTCCTCAGACGAACCGCGATACTGCCCGATTGCCTACCCCAGCATACACTTTCATTCATAACTCACTCAATTTTGCACCGAGAATCACCCCTTTTCATATTTATGGCTAGAATCGCCTAATCTTTAAAATACAATCATCGGAGATCATTTTGGACCGTTTTTTCTCTCCACGTCAGCTGATTGTCAAACTGCATTCTTTGCGTAAACAGCTTTCCGCCTTGCGCTATTAGCGTAGGAATGGAAAATAAGCTATAAATGTTAATATTTAGTACTTTTTTCGGTAATTTTGGGGTGAAATGGCTAGAATATGATTCTCTATATTTCTAAATTCCACTATCTCTTTTCCTTGTGCCTGACCTCGCCCTGACCTTCTACCCAGCTTTTTTTTTCTCTTCCTGGAAGGAAGCGTCCTGCCGATTGAAAGGGAGCAATCAGTTTATCATACAAAGTTAATCCCAAAGTACATTTGCATGGGACAGGACAAAGGAAATCCTCCTGGTCTCGGAGCTGGTCCATCAGCGAGGATCTCCACATGGAAGACTTAGTCATTTTGCTTTGGGGACCCAAAAGAGCCGTAGGAAAGCTTTTTAATCCCCACAACAATAAAACTTCTTTTCCATATTGCATGTCCACCCCAGTCTCACACTGTAGATATTCAAGGAACCGTTGAAGACAGGAAAGCTGGACATAATCCTATCAATGTCTCATCCGAAAAGACAATAACTCTAGACTCCCCTTGTAGGCAAAAGCCTCGGGGGGTCGATTGGCAGCCCGATTACACATGAATCATTCATCAGTACATTGTCTCTCCCTGTCCCGCCTCCCTGCCTCCTGATTCGCTGCCACGGAGATGAAGAAAGCCCGTGATTGGTTCCTGGAGCGAGGCAGGAGACCAAGCCTCCTTCCAGCTTGGATGCGTCAGCCAATCAGTGGCCAGTGGGCGGGAGGAAGAGGGCGGGAAAATTGAAGAGGCTTCACTTTGAAAATTGTATAAAAATGGCATTTTTCTCTGTACCCACATGCTTTGCCTGACGAACTATCGCGGCATCGCATCCGCTTCAGCTGAATCGCAATAAAGATCACCTCGGTGGCATTTCCTTCAACTTTGGCTGAGTCTTTCATTTCATCTCAGGAAAAAATAATAGATCTATAGATTGGGCTTCCCCGGCTCGCCAAAGTAGCGATCCCTCCTTGTTGGGATCATATTGTCTCCCCTCACTGGGGCAGACTTCCCAAAGTTCGCGGTCGATCTCATGTGCTTAGCCTATACTTACAATCAGAATCCCAGACTGGCATAATCTGCTTACTGGGACCACAGCTCGGAAAGTTATTTCTTTAAAGCAGTTAATTACTATTGTAACTGCAAATAGAAACACTTCTCTGGTGCTTTTCTGAAACACAACTAATGAATGCTACTTTTTAAACACAACTAGGGCCCTTTCACATGACACAGAATGTTATGATTCTACTGTACTTGGACCTCCCTGCATGCATCTCAAGGTTTTCAGGTTGGGCAGACATTAGAGTTCTTTGAATAAACTAAACTGAAAATCCCAGGAACCCATACAATATTGTCATGGCAGTTGGACTGGAATCATTTTGCTATAATTATGTAGCGTGAAAAGGTTCATCGTGGTATAATTGTGTAAAGTTACTCATCATTAAACTACAGTTATAATGTAATGTGGTTATATGTTTATTGTGCAATTAACTATTTAGTACTAATTAGTTTTTAACTTTGGATGAGTACTCATACTCACAAAATTATGGAGCATGGAGATGATTTTTGGGCAGCTACAGATGCACATGATTTCAGTAGTGACCTCACTGTGAAAGTGTACTCATTCCATTTTAGCAGCAGAATTTTGTCATGGTGAAAGAACCTTTTTGAACAGAAATCAGACTTGCACTGTGGGTTTCAGCATTGATCTTGTATCAATCACAAAACTGCTTGTCTCTCCAATTTCCTTGGAACAGCATGAAAACAAAGTGAAGGCAATGAAATGATAGTATAATATCAGATGAAGTTATCAAAGTCACAGAATGATACTGTTGGATGGGCCTTGCGGGCTATTTGATCTAACAGTTTTATGTCAAAGAAGGAAATGCTGGTTTAGGTTGGTTTATAGCTTGTGTCTTTTACAATTTGTTATCAATTTAACTACAAACATACCAATTTTTAATTCTTAATTTTTCATTCTTACATGCAGTTTTTTTAGTAATGCCTCATTATCACTATGACTTATGTAGATTACAGATTTCTAGCACTGTAAGAACTTAAGTATGGGATTGATGGGGAAGGTGGTGAGTGTGCAAACTGCTAGTTGATCAGCCATGTACATCTGCTTGAGCATGTGTAGTAGCAGATATACACTAGATAGATAGATAGATAGATAGATAGATAGATAGATAGATAGATAGATAGCTCCCTTTGGGGAGCTAAAGTGGGATAATGATGATGATTGTTATTATTGTTGTTGTTATATGTATATGCATATGCTGTGAAAAGAGTTGGTTTGCATGCACTTTTGGGGAAGGGCTATTGCATGTAAATATACATGGGCGATCTGTAATTACTAATACACACAGTGAATTTTGCCAATTGTTTGACTGTGGGCTGATGCTCAGTAATATTTGTTTGCAAGTTAATGTTAAATAGAAGTCTAAAAACAGACAATACCGAGGACACACATATATGTGTAGAAAGATACTAATGGGATTGTGGTATGTGTGTGTGTGTATTTGAGAGATGTTTATTCCAATAAACCATGCATCCAAGTCCTCTTTTCTGTGTCATATCCTCCGTCTGCTGGTTTCTGCTTATCTATGTTGCAGTCAGAGAAAATATCCAAAGATTCCTTGGATGCAGCCCAGAGAAAGATGTTAATTCAGTCTGTGCAATGCAGCATATAACATTGAGACAGAGTCCCCTTATGTCTTATTACAAATCCTTTTGCATGGATTCTAGCTTTCTTCCAAATCTTTTTACCTTTCTAGATCCATATTTTAAAATAAGACAAAGAATCATTGACTCATAGAATTGGATAAGACCACAAGAGCCATCCATTCCAACCCTCTGACATGCAGGGGAATACAAAGCATACTTCATCTTCCGCATAACTTGTTCATTCCTCCCTGCAAAATACCTACTTCTTGACTCCTTTTCCTCAAACTAAATTTCAGGGTTTTTTTGGTCTTTAAGCCAGATTTGGAAAGTACTTTTAGAAAATCTTGAGCAGCATTTTCAGAGAAGGATACATGTTTGAGGGAAAAGATCTTCTTTAATTCATTTGGTTCACTGCAAATTTATAAATCTACCCATGCAGTCCCCACATTAGTATTATAATTTCAATGTGAAGTTGAAAAAAAACATATAGGTCAGCATATATGGCTTGGCATTATCAATGTCTCTAAAAAAATTACAAAAGAATGGTTGTAAGGACAATAAAGTTGTATATATATTTCATGCAGCTTAGAAGCAAGATAGGGATGAGCTTTGCATTGTGTTTCTTGTATTGTTGTTGTCCCTGTCCTTGGGCAGGGCCTCTTAAACGTTGTCACCTGGGACCTCTCTTGGGGCTGAGAAAATTTTCCTGACCCCAGGTATATTGGTATATAAAATTTGTATAAAAATCAAACATTTGCTGATAACAAACCAGCATTTGCAAGGCTTGTTAAACAGGCGGATGTTTCTTTTTATGGAGTACAGCTGAAGCATCTGTGCAGAGACCACTGTAAAAATTGCACAACAGATTTGTGTAAATGTCTAAAACAGCCACTGGGTGAAATTTAGAAACATTTTACTGTTGCCAAATTTTTCAGGATCCCAACATTGAGCTAAGAGGACCCCATTTTGGGTTGGGAAGATTTGTTTAGAGAGGGTTCATAATTGTTTTTCTTTGAGGCTAAGAGTGTGATCTGCCCAAATCTGCCCAGTGGATTTCAATGGCTGAACAGGGATATGAACTCTTTATTCCAACACCAGTTCTAAATCACACTAGATCTCCTTTCCTGAATCAGTGTGTTTTCTTTTCAAAGATCTAGGACCTCTTCACATGGCCTGTTTTGCCGCTTTCATGCACGGCTTTGACGGGGCCTGCTGTGCGCCTTCAAACAATGCATGACAGGCCCCACTCACTTTCCTCCCAAAGTGGAGGCGAAGCTCTGAAAGACACTTTGCCCTCCACTATGGGGAGGAAAGCATTGTGTGGGGAGCTACCCACACTTTTTGCCCTCAAAGTCTGTGTGATGTCAGAAAGGGTGGCAGGGTAACGTGAGTTATTGCACATTGCCACTCTTTCTGCCATGTGTGAGTCGGAAAGGATGCCAACACACCCTTTCCTGCCCTCCATGTGTGATGAAGTGAGGAGGGAGGGCATGCAGGCACCAAGAGTCACCCTATGTGTATTCCCTTTTTGCAGGTGAAAGCTGGTGAGGCGCAATGGCCCAGCTAGGCTATGTGACAAGGTCAATAGTGTCAACCCTGACCAGTACATGGATGGAAGACAGATAATGAATTGCAGGTACTGTAGGCTATATTTCAGATAAAGGAATAGACAGAATCACCTTTGAGTAATTCTTGTCTAAAAAAAACCTTGAGTTAACAAGGAAATTGAAGGCGCACACACACACACTTTCAAAGATAAATAAGCTTGGCTGAATGTACAGATAACTATTAAGATTACAATAAGAATAAAAGAAATAACTCAACCCATTTCTCACATGTCATGTTTGATTTAGAGCAGTGGTTCCCAACCTTTGATCCTTCAGGTGTTTTGGACTCCAGCTTCATAATTCCTAAGAGATGGTAAGGTGGCTGGGATTTCTAGGTGTTGAAATCCAAAAAAACCCAGAGAACCAAAAGTTGGGAACCACTGCTTTCCTTGCCTGAATGTGTTTATTGACATTGGAAGGAAGGGCTTTCTTATTTTCCTATAGTTTTTCCCAACTTGGCATCCCCATGGTAAGCTGGAGAATTACAATTATCACCAACAAATGGGACCACACCAGGTGAGTGATGGGAATTATGATCACACACATCAGAAATGCATTGGCTTGGGGAAATCTACTTTGCAGACATCATTTCCCAATTGATACTTTATTGGAACATTCCAGATCCCACCTAAACATATGGCAGCTGCATTAGATCTGCCTTGCGAGTGGTAGAAATGCAATGATAGGATATTAAAAGTCTTTGCTTTCTGTTTTCTTGACCTAGTATGAAAAGTCCCTTTAGAATTCCTTCTAGCATTTTGTCACATCTGTTCCCATTTGAGTGAACAGATGTGACTTTAGAACTCACCTGGAACAGCTATGTTGAATAAAAGCATATTACATTTGAACAAGGCAGGCTTAACTACTAGTCAGTCATCACTGCAGTTTTGGAAAAGATAATGGTTTGATCTGGCATTTTCTTCAGTGGCTATTAATGCTGCAGAATACCAACTCGCCCCATATCCAGAATATATTCATTCAATACGAATGGCTCTGTGTACAGGCAGCAACTGAGAGAGGAGAAGAAGGGAAGAATTTTGCTCATCGCAGTAGTCTCAGGCAAAAGCAAAGTGCTTCAGACTCTCTTGGCCTGTGGGTTTTCTACTAATAGCATTTTCCATTTTGATCAAAATATTACTTGGCCCCACAGTTTTGATTTGTGAAGTGTTAGAGGATATGGAATTGTAGAGTTGTCCTGTATCATGATATTCTGATGGCGTGACATTCTCAATAAGATCTCAAAAAATGAGGAATCTGTGTTAATATTTCTTCCAATTTTTGCTTTCTACCAGGAACAGGATTTTTCCCTTTAAAATACCTACTCAGCATTCAAATGTCATCTCCACTACAGAATTAATGCAGTTTGACACTGCTATTAACGCAGTTTGACATTGCCATGGTTCTATGCTATGGAATCCTAGGAGTTGCATTTTGGTGAGGCACCAGCACTATTTTGCAGAGAAAGTGAACAAACCTGAATAACTACTGTTCCCATGATTTCATAACACTAAACCATGGCAGTTAAAGACAAACGGCACTAATTCTACAGTGTAAATGCATCTTAAATAATCCCAAAATATTTTATTACAATAGCAATAGCTCACAACAGCTGAGGAAAACTCTTCTAGCTACAGTGAGAATTGCAGCTAAAATCAGAGGGAACATGGCAGTCCTAAGTCTGTGGTAATGATATTATGGTCGCTGCTAAGTAAACCTTCCTGAGTCTTTCACCCTGTGAGACCTGGCTCCACTATACCACTGCCTGTACATTTATAAAACCCAAAAGGCCATTTAATGACTGACCTAGTTTCCAAAAGGATTGCCCACACTTTGGAGTGTTTATAAGGCTCTTAACAGGCTCCAAACCCAGGTTTCACAAGATATCTTCTTGACTGCAGAGATATCGGAGTGTGCTTCATTGATGCTAAAAATGCTGTAGAACAGGAAGCACAAGGTATTCATGATCATGTCAAAAGCCTCTTCTTCTGTGGTACTTCTATATGACCTTTTCCTGATCACAGAGTATAGGGTATTTGTTTTCCTAATTATTTTGGATATAATTTTACATGTAAATATTGAGAAGATGGGTTCTTGGTTTCCACTGGGACTTGGTTCCAGGACCCTCAGAAGATATCAAAATCCATGGATGCTCAACTCCTGTTATATTCAATGGTGTAATAAAGAGGTGTTCTTAATCTTTATATAGAGACAGACTTCCAGCAGGAGTTGCTTGTCTCCCAACCAGATAAAAAGCTACACCTACTGGAATTCTCTCTTCTGCACAGTGAGTCTTCTTAAGTTTGCAGTCTGGCAACCCTATGTCTCCCTTTGGGAATCATCTTCCTACAGTGCTGGGGAGTGCTTCAAAGATACTCTCAAACTTACTGATGTGGAATAGATATTTCTAGGGCTCTGCTATAAAATAAGAAGCAGTTTCAGCCTTTCATTTCTGCAGGCCATGGGTCCCTGCATCTGTTTTTAGATACTGGAAGCAGACCTTGAAAACTGGGCCTCCCCTAGCATGTATTTGTTGATGCTGTTTTTCTTTGTACCTGCAGGCTTTATGGAGCAGAGAAGGGCTCAGAACATCTGCAAGCACATTTCCCTCACAAATGAGGAATCTTGTGTGTCTGGGATTAGGGGACAGCATCTGTTAATTAGCAATATTAGCAGGAAATGTAATGGCCGGGATTTGTGTTTCATTTCAGAATGAAATTTCTGATTACAAGGATGTTGAGAAGTCTGATCACTAGCTAATGTATCTTTAAATACATGTAAGAGGCAATTGATTAAATTAGCTGCAGTAGAAGCCCCATTTCCTATGGTGAGTCCAAGATGTGCAATTCAAAAACTGCAAGATTAAGGGATGAGTCTAAGATTAAGGGAACATTTTTATATGTCCTTTGATAAGGAGCTAGATTGGCTTTCTTTCTCATGATAAGCATGTTTACTCAGACAGACCTTTGAGTGTTAACTGTCTGATGCAAGTCGGTTAATTGGGGGGGGGGGGTCATTTTAATGATCTCTTATCATTGTTTTAGGTCAGTATTATACTCTATAATCTTATCAGATGCATTGCTGCCTTAAATTTGATGATGCCTGAGATGTGACACTGTATTCACACTAGAGTTAACTCTTTATTGCTGTAATACTTAGAAAGCAAGAGATTTGATGGCAAGTTGATTACATCTCTAGGATCCTACAAACCCAAATTTCAGTGGCTTTCAGCCTCCTGGACTTGGAGGTGTGCAATGTATGGAGATGGCAATGTATGGCAGTGCAAAAGCAGATGATGAATCCAGGCAGAGTATCTGCCTTACAGGATGGGGGGTGGGCAGTAGGGGGAGAGCAGCTGTTGAGAATAACATTTAGACCAGTTCCATTGTGATAATTAGGCACATTGTGGTAATGAGTTTTGTGGATACTGCCAAGCCCCCAAAATGTAGGACGTGCTAGCAAATCCCCCAGCTCAGTTGCCTTCAAGCATGAGCCAGCTGACATCAAGCAGATGTGTTTAGGAAGTAGATAAATGGAATCTAGTCCCAACTGCCAGCTTTGCTTGGTAAACTTAGAGGATTTTCATACAAGAATTCAATGCTGATGGGGAAAAAATGGTACCTGCCAGCATCAAATTATTTTGGTCTTATACAGTCTCCCATGAGCTAGTGCACTCCAGATGATTTAGGCTACAGTTTATATCACCCCATCTACTACTATACCAGTGGGGGTGATGTGAGACAATGTCCAACGCATCTGAGGACCATCAGGTTGGAAAAGATGGTTCCAAACAATATTATATGGAATGATTATAGCATAGTATACCCTGTGAACACTTAGAACAGCATTTCTCAACCTGGGGGTCGGGACCCCTGGGGGGGTCACGAGGGGGTGCCAGAGGGGTCGCCAAATTGGTAGGTAGTGTGCTAAGTTTGGTGCAGATCCATTGTGGGCTGGGTTCAAAGTGCTCTTTGATTGTAGGTTAACTATAAATCCCAGCAACTACAACTCCCAAATGTCAAGGTCTATTTTCCCCAAACTCCATCAGTGTTCACATTTGGGCATATTGCCTATCCATGCCAAGTTTGGTCCAGATCCATCATTCTTTGAGTCCACATTGCTCTCTGGATGTAGATGAACTACAACTCCAAACCTCAAGGTCAGTGCCCACTAAACCCTTCCAGTATTTTCTGTTGGTCATGGAAGTTCTGTGTGCCAAATTTGATTCAATTCCATCATTGATGGAGTTCAGAATGCTCTTTGATTGTAGGGGAACTATAAATTCAAGCAACTACAACTCCCAAATAACAAAATCAATCCCCTTGTGACCCTACCAGTATTCAAATTTGGGCATTTTGGGTATTTGTGCCAAATTTGGTCAAGTGAATAAAAATACATCCTGCATATCAAATATTTACATTACAATTCATAACAGTAGCAAAATGACAGTTATGAAGTAGGAACAAAAATAATGTTATGGTTGGGGGTCACCACAACATCAGGAACTGTATTAAGGGGTCACGGCATTAGGAAGGTTGAGAACCACTGAATTAGAATATTCCTGATTTTATGTTTACACACAACCAATACTATATAATACTATCAATATGCTGTTCTATATAACACTATAAAACTAATGAACAAACCCAACAGATTCTGGGTATAAGACATTTTCAGCCAGGATGTTTATTAAATGTTTCCAAGTGCTTTCAGATTCATTTGGCTTTTAAAGAATCTGAGCGCTCTTGGCGGCTCTGTGCTGTATGTACTTTCATTGCCAGAAAATGAATTTTTCATCCATGCAACCTGCAGATTGGTTGGGACATTGTTATAGTGACCCAGTTGCATGGGCTGAAGGAGAACAACAATTCAGCCAAGATTGCTTTAGGGCCTGAGTTAGGATTCTTTGTCCCATTCTCTTTTTCTAAGAATGTAGCAAATTGGTGTTATAGCTGCTTCACCAAGTGACCCAAATACCTTGTTTTACTTTGATGACATAAAAACTCTGAATACAAGTTGTGTGTGGTGGAAGCTCCTTCCTAGGAAACATTGAAACAGAGGCTGGATGGCCATCTGTCAGGGATACTTAGATTGTGCTTTTCCTGCATGGCAGGGGGTTGGATTAGATGGCCCATGTGATCTCTTCCAACTTTATTATTCTATGATTCTAAGTTGAGAGGTAATATAGTAAAAATGTGACAACACTGTGAACAAAAAACACAGCAGTTACAATCATGAGACACCCTTTTCATTAGCATAGGTTTATGCAAGCTTGTCTGTGTAACAAGCTTATCTGTCTAACCATCTACCAATGACAGTGACAGGACTAACCATTTAACCATGCCCAACCTCCTCCATTTTCCTTGAACACTAAATGTTACTTATGATTGAATAACTTGTATAGTGAGTATTCAACCAGGTGCGTACCTTTTTCCAGAGACTAGGTAGAATCATGATAAACTGGGTGAGGTTTTGGTCAATCCTTCCTGTGCCAAACTTCGGCCTGCTTAGAAACATTTGGCCAAGCAAAATATGAATGTGGTCAAGATGACAAAAATGATTAATGGGGAAAAACAAACAGATTAGGAGAGGCTGCAGCAGTTTTTGGATGATGAATTAAGTTTGCAGCAATGGAGGAAATCTAATAAAGGGAAAGAGGAGTGAGAAGGACAGGCTGCAAGCGGTTTCTTCGAGTGGCCCTCTGTGAAGTCACACAACTGGGTTTACTGCACTTGCGCATGCTTGAATGGAAACTTTCTTCAAGCTCTAGTGTTCGACATTGTAATGTTAAGGGAAATAGGATTAGAGTGAAAGTCCCTGATGACCTGCTGCACCGGGTGATGAAAAGAAACTGGGGAGTCACTGGTGCAGGGCGCTTTTGTTCCCTAGGAGGAGGGAGCTGGGTTACCGCCAAAATTCAAAGGCTGGAGCTTGGAAAAAGTTTCCATTTGAGCCTGCGCAGGTGTAGTAAAAAACACAATTGTGTGATTCGCAGAGACTACAAAGAAGACACTGGGGTATGTTAAGAGCAACTGAAAAAGTGAGACAATAGGTACTTTATTTATTTATTTATTTATTTACTGTTTTTACTCTTTACTCTTTAAGATGGCAGCCACATGCCAGAGTTTTGGAAGTTGTTCAAAATAGTATACCTGCAAGTTCTGGGTAGGAGAAGGTAATGGTGCGGCCTTTCTCCAGGTCCCAGGGGACATTTTGCATATCCAGGGACAGTAGTCTCCTCTTGTAAGGAGAAAAAGAACACTCTGCCAGGGCCTAGGGATTACCTATGGCTCCCCCTTCCTCTGTCCTCTTATATTGTTCCCCAAGAGCATCTTTTACAAATTTAACTCTGATCCAAACTCCTGCCACAATAGTTGAAACACTTCGCTTCAGCCTGATTTGCTGGTTTCAGTAAACAGAAAGGCAATTTGTAAGTGGCCCAGAATGCATACTCATCTGCTTGGGTGCAAGGCTAAATGTTTCAAAATATGTTCAGGCTCTTGTTTTACCACAGACTTCTCTCTGACATGAAAATGATGGGCTTTAATGTAGGCAATTTCAAATCCATTTATGCACTTAGTGCAGTACTGGCAATCAGTAATGGGTTTTTATTCTGAAGATACATCTGGGAGGCATTGAAGTATAAAGGGTGTCAGTTCTCACATTACTAATTGTAGTGTGTGTGGGAGGGCACATACCTGAATACAAAATACATGGTTGTCCCATCAAATAGAAAGAGCCTATGTGGGTGTGGAAGTGAGTGTGTACCTCTTTCTGATAATCAGAAGTAGAAAGAAACCCCCAGGAGAACAAGGGGATTCATATAAGATTATTAAAGCACACATACATACACAGAATTAGATGCTACCTCATCTATAATTTTTTCGAGGCTTGTTCTGAAGTTGAATTTGTATGTAAGTTGGATAATTGGATTTAGAAAAATTAGACTTGTTGTGGAACCATGAACTGGTGAGAAAGCTTCAGTTGAAACATTGTTCCCTCATGATATTGCCCCCTAGCCTTGAGACACCTTTTCACCCAGCATCACACCAGAGTCCAAAAGTACTAGCTACAGCAGTTTATTAAAAAAAAGCATGTATAAAGGGGAAAGGGCATTTTCAAAAAAGAGCAGTAGAAAAGCAGTAGTCCATATACAAAAGCACAATAGTCAAAAAATGGCATGGTACATGAAATCAAGGAAGTCAGGATCACAGGCATAAATCCATAAGCATGAAAGCAGAACTTTTCCCAAGGCAAAACTCTTCCAGGAACATAGGAAAACACAGGAAACGTGAATAATAAACTTGAGAGCTGAGACAGGAACTTGAAGCTTTTGGCAACATTGTCTGCTCTGAGAGACACCCAGTAAGCATTATTTAATTTAAGCCCAAGCCCGACCAAAAAGCCATGAGATCAGTCCTCACACACGCGGATTTCAAGGACTTCTCACAGAGTCTTTCTGAACACCTAATTCATCTATCCGTCACTCTCTCCATGTGGAGACCTAATCTGATATTGTGGGAAAACCCCCATCAGCTGAAGGCTGATTCCCAAGAGAAATAGACTTTCCCCCAATGAAGATTGGAATCCAAAACATCCTCTGTCTCATCTTCAACTGCCTGCACTTCTCTCTGATCTAAGGCCTGTAATTCACCTTGATCACACACAGACTCCCCAGTTATAAACTCACAATTCCCCTCATCCTTCTTGCTGAGCCCCAACACATGATAACTTTCAGGACTTAATTTCCCTTTTGAGGGGTAGTTTTCTTTTATTTCCTGTTGTCTCACCTCCATTCTTAACTATGAGTCATTTTTGTTTTATTGTTTACCTGTGCAACATTGAATTTTTGCCAGATTTGTAAACCGCCTTGAGTCCCCTCCAGGGTTGAGAAAAGCAGGCTAAACATGAAGTAAATAAATAATAAATTTGTAAGTTAGATGTTTGTAACTCGGGGACTGCCTGTACACATTCCCAGTGGCTCTCAATGGCTGGAACATCTTGCCATAAGTCAGGAAACCAGCGGAAGGATGTCTCCAAATGTATATATAATTAACTATCAACAGGTTTATATGGAAACTAGCTGTGCCCGGCCACGCTTTGCTGTGGTGTTGTCTGGTGGTGTTGGTGAGAAATTGTTGAGGTAGTGGTGGTATTGAATGTCTGTTGTATGGTTGTCTTTATGTTTAGTATGCACACTGAAGTGGATTATATGGCAGTGTGTAGTCAAGATAATCCAGTTCAAAGCAGATAATGTAAGATTCTAAATGGGTTATATAGCTGTGTGGAAGGGCCTTGAGTCTACATTGCCATATAATCCAGTTCAAATCTGATAATCTGTGGAAGAGGCCTAAGTGAGGCCTAACTGTGCCTGTCCCCTGGGCTGAGGAGGTTGCTAGGAGACCAAGTGGGCGGAGCTTAGCCTTCAAACTGGCAGCAATTGGGTAAAAACTACTATTCCTCTCCCTGTAATTGGGACTTTATTTTTCTTTTCTTTTTGTTGTATCAGCCGTGGATGATGGGTTGTGTTGTCAAATTTCGAGGTTGGGGGGCCTGTAGTTTTGTTGTTTTGTCCGCTGCCCTGATGCCATCACTCTTTTATATATATAGATATTAGAGATATCTGTTCGGTGACATTGAGATCTCTAGAAGCTAATACCAGCACTTTGAAGTGTACCTGTCTAGTATTACAGGGTAAAGCAGTGTGATTTGTTCCACATAACTGTCACGACCCAGGCTACAGAGCACCAATAACCATACGCAGAGGCCAGATTCTATCTAATATCTTTATTAAGGAAATATATAAAGTTAGTAAAAGCAAATGTAAAAGTTAGTCCAGAAGTAGACCTTTCAGGGAAGGTCAAAATTAGTCCAAAGAAACAATGTCCAATATGAAATATTAAGGTCCAAAGTTGTAATCCAATAACCGAAACACTCACTTTGCCAGGCAAAGTGAGGGGAGATGACAAGGTCCTTTAGTCCATGAACTTGAGCAAGGCTAGGAAATAACTTGATACTTGAAACAAGGCTTGAAACGTGGAACTAGGTAACGAGGAACAAGAACAAGGTCCGTGGAATAACTTGGTAAAATCCGTGAAACAAGGCAAGGTTTAGTCCTGGGAAACAAGGCAAGGTCCGTAGGTAAACAAAGGCTGGGAAGCAGGAGCGAAGGCAGGAAACAAGGACAAGGCTTGAGCAGGAACGAGGCTTGAACGGAGCGCGCTGTCCAGACACAACTCGCTCCGGAGGCTGACGAATTGACTCCGCAAAGTTGCTCCGCGGGTAAAACACCTATATAGAGTCTAACTTTCCCGCCGAGAGCAGTTCTCTGGGAACCAGAAACGAAAGCTAATCTCTGAGACCAGATGTTTGACTCCTTAAAGATTCTCATGGAAAGCAGGCTTAATTGGCAAATTCTTAGCAATTATTCTCGCACTCCTGCGCGAGGCTGCTTCCAAACCTCTCTGTTGTTTACAAAACTCATGGCGAGAAAACACTGGAGATGTAGCCTCAGTATTTGTTTGACATACTTCTGGAACATAATCCTCTTGCAGGTGCAAGGTTCCCAGATCTGGCTGGGAAGAATCTGTCTGGGAAGAATCCAGTTCTGACTGGGAAGGTAAAAAACCCAAGTTTTCTTCTTCATCAGGCATCACAATGTCATGAGCAGGACTACAAGGCCCATGGGTCATCACACTATCCCCCTCCTCAAGCCCCCTCCCAAACTGGGACTCTCTCCCCGAGGCGCGAGGTCGTGGCTTGGCGGGATAGGTCTGATGGAAGCGACGGGTTAGATCAGGAGCGTGAACTGTGGAAGCGTCTTCCCAAGAGCGTTCCTCAGGGCCAAAACCCACCCAGTCAATGAGATATTGCAGGCGGCGGCGGTGAAAGCGAGAATCCAAAATGTCCTGAACCTCGAACTCGTCCTCCCCATCCACCAAAATAGGGACGGGGGCCGGCCGGTCTACATCTGGCCGCACACCATCCGCCGGAAGGAGCAGGGAGCGGTGAAACACTGGGTGAATGCGCATTGAGCGCGGAAGTTGGAGTTTGAAAGTCACGGGGTTAAGTTGCGCCACCACTGGATAGGGGCCAATGAAACGGGCATCTAACTTCCGGCAAGGGCGATGGGAGGGCAAAAAGCGAGTGGACAGAAAAACCCGATCTCCTACCTTGATTTCGGGGCCCGGCTGGCGATGTTTGTCCGCGTGACGTTTATAGTCCTCCTTGGCTTGTTCCAGTTGCTGGAGCAAAAGTTGTTGCACCGCTGTGAGTTCCTGCAGCCAATCTTCTGCTGCGGGAACTTCAGAAGTTTCAATGACAGGGGGAAAGAAACGTGGATGGAAGCCGTAGTTTGCAAAGAACGGCGTTTCTTTTGTAGAAGCCTGGACTCCATTGTTGTAGGCAAATTCCGACAGTGGTAACAGAGAAGCCCAATTGTCCTGTTGGTAGTTTACATAGCAGCGAAGGTACTGTTCCAAAGTGGCATTGGTGCGCTCCGTTTGCCCATCCGTTTGGGGATGGTGAGCCGAAGATAAACGAGAGTCTATGCCCAATAGTTTTTGTAGTGCCTTCCAGAAACGAGAGGTGAATTGGGATCCACGGTCTGTGACCAAACTCTTGGGCAATCCATGTAGTCTGAAAACATGTTGGAGGAATAAATCTGCAGTCTCTTGGGCCGTGGGAAGACCTTCACAGGGAATGAAATGGGCTAACTTGGTGAAAAGGTCCACCACCACTAGGATCGTGGTGAATCCACAGGAAGGTGGTAAGTCAGTGATAAAATCCGCAGAAATTATTTCCCATGGGCGAGATGGGTTAGGAAGGGGGTGTAGAAGCCCTGAGGGCTTCTCCCTTCTTATCTTGGAGCGCTGGCATACTGGGCAGGTGTTAACATATTTTTCCACATCCTTGCGGATCTTGGGCCACCAGAAATCTCTTAGGATCAAATGCATGGTTTTAAATAGTCCGAAATGCCCTGCTGGTTTGCAGTCATGACACAGACGAAGTGCTTTTTCCCTGCCCGGTCCGGGTGGAATATAAACATGATTTCTATAGCAAAGCAGTCCATCTTTAAGCGAAAAGGGAAAATGCAGACCTTGACGAAGTTGGTCCTGCGCCCAGGCATCTGCTTGCTGACTAGCCCTGATTTCTTGAGCACAGATGGGCCCTGGAGTAGAGGGAGTTGAATCAATGGAAGTGGATTTGGTGTTCCCCACTGTGAGCGTGGCAAAGTTCTCGGGTTGTAGTAGTTGGGATTCAAAGGTCTCCTTGCGTCCTGCAGCGTATTCCGGTTTACGTGACAGGGCGTCTGCTTGCTTGGTTTGGGCTGGGGTCACATAATGAATCTGGAAGTTGAAACGTTCAAAGAATAAAGCCCAACGTTGCTGCCTCTGATTTAGCTTGCGGGCAGTTCTTAGATGTTCTAGATTCCGATGATCAGTGTGGACTTCAATGGGAAATTTGGCCCCTTCTAGCCAATGTCTCCAAGTTTCAAAAGCTGCCTTTATGGCTAATAGTTCTTTTTCCCAAATGGTATAGTTCCTCTCTGGTGCGGTTAGTTGACGAGAATAATAGGCACAAGGATGAAGGTGATCTCCCACCGGTTGTAGGAGCACAGCCCCAATTGCCACATCAGAGGCGTCCGCTTGCACCACAAAAAGGGTTTCAGGATCTGGATGCTGAAGGATTGGCTGGGATGTGAATAATTTCTTTAGTTGCTGGAACCCTTTCTCTGCTTGATCAGTCCAGCGGAAAGGCTGTTTTCCACGGATGCAGCTAGTGATTGGGTCAGACCAGCGGGCAAAATCTGGAATGAACTTACGGTAATAGTTCGCGAACCCCAAGAATCGCTGCACCTCCTTCTTGTTAGTCGGCGCCCGCCATTCCAATACTGCTGAAACCTTGGCTGGATCCATGGAGAGCCCTAGAGGCGAGATACGATATCCAAGGAAATCTACCTCTTGTAGATCAAAAGCGCATTTTTCTAGCTTGGCATAAAGTCCATGATCCCGCAATCGTTGCAACACCATTTTGACGTGGTTCTCATGTTCTGATTGTGATCTAGAAAACACCAAAAAATCGTCCAGGTAGATTATCAAGAACCTATCTAGATAGTCCTGGAAAATGTCATTGACAAAATGCTGGAACGTTGCGGGAGCTCCGCATAATCCATAATTCATAACTCGGGACTCGAATAATCCGAATTTAGTCTGGAAGGCGGTCTTCCACTCGTCCCCTTCTCTGATGCGAACTAAGTTGTAAGCTCCCCGAAGATCCAGCTTGGTGTAAACCTTGGCTCCTCGAAGTCGGTCTAGTAGATCCGAGATTAAGGGCAGGGGATAGCTGTTCCGCTTGGTGATATTATTCAATGCTCTGTAGTCCACCACCAAGCGTAATTCCCCTGACTTCTTCTTCACAAACATCACTGGGGAGGCGGCTGGGGATTGAGAGGGTCTGATGAATCCCTTGCGAAGGTTTGTCTCTATGAATTCCCTGAGAGCTTCTTGCTCTGGTTCAGTCAGGGAGTAGAGATGCCCTCGCGGGATCGGGGCCCCCTCCACCAAGTCAATGGCACAGTCATAAGGTCTATGTGGGGGTAATTTTTCGGCTTCTTTCTCATTGAATACATCCCAATACTCGGAGTACTTCTTTGGCAAGGTGATGATGGGCTCGGTGTCTGTGGCATGGCAGACCTTGGCTACGAGGCAATGGTTTTGGCAGTACTTTGAAGCAAACTGCAGTTCTCTGTTGGACCAGGAGATGCTTGGGTCGTGAAGTGTCAGCCATGGAATCCCCAAAATCACAGGGAAATGGGGAACCTCAGTAACAAAGAAGGAAATCTCTTCCATATGTTCCCTTATCCACATCCTGGTGGGTTCCGACCACTGGCTTACGGGGCCCGTCTTGAGAGGGCGGCCATCGATGGCTTGCACCACACGGGCATTCTTGAAGTCATGATATTGTAATCCCAGAGAGTCGGCATACTCTCTATCAATGAAATTGTTGGTAGCTCCTGAGTCTATCATGGCGTGGATCATGACGGGTCCCTTTTTTGCTGACCATAAGGTGACCACTAGAAGGAACAGGACCCCGGTTGGCGGCTCTTGAATGGGTTTCTTGACCGGGTTGGCGAGCCTCTCTACGCCCGGTCGTTGGCTTCCCCCGCCGGCTGTGTGCCAGCCGCCTCAGACGTCTTCGTCTCCGTGGAGGACGCCGCTGCAAGACGGGCGGCGGGCTTCCCTTTGGCTGGGCACTCTCTGGCGAAGTGGCCCCCATTCCCGCAATACCAACAGAGATTTAGGCGTTGGCGGCGGGCCTTCTCGGCGGCATCTAATCTGGGACGCACATTGCCCAACTGCATCGGCACCTCCTCGCTCCCTCTGGGGTATGGGGATGGTGGCGGGGGTCTCCACACTGGACGTGGCTGAACGCTGGCGGGAGCGGGGGGTTTTGCCCCAGCTCTACCGCTCTGGCCTCGTACCCACTGCTTCCTGTTGGCAATCATGACTTCAGCCCGTAAACATTGATCAATGAGTGCTTCCAGCGTTTGGGGAGGATCCACCTTGGAGATTTCCTCCAGCATTTCAATGTTGAGACCCTCCCGAAATTGTCCTCTGAGGGCAACATCGTTCCAGCCGGTGTTGTGGGCCAGCACTCGGAACTCGGCTATGTACTGAGACATGGGTCTGTCTCCTTGGAAGAGGCGGCGGAGTTTGTGCCCGGCTGCCTCCAAATTGTCCTCGATTCCCCAGGTCGCCTTAAGGTGGTCCAAGAAATGTTGCGCTGACCTTAGATGTGGGGAGGCTTGGTCGAACAGAGCCGTCGCCCAGTTAGCCGCTGGCCCGTCTAGGAGACTGTAAATCCACGCCACCTTGATGTCTTCCTGGGGAAACTCGGCATCACGGGCCTCTAGATAAGCTTGGCATTGGCGACGGAAAACATGAACCTTAGAAGCTTCTCCAGTAAACTTGGTTGGCAACGCCATGGCCGGAAGACGGATTCCGCGTTCCTTCAAACCCTTTATTTCTCCATCCTGCGCATTGAGCTTATCACGGATTCGGTCCACCTCATCCTTGTCGATGGTGTAGGTAATCGGCTGGCCGCTCGGCCCAGGTACGACTCCGGTAGACATTCTGGCCGAGGTTAATTGGTGCTTAGGGTGGTGGAGTCAAACTGTCACGACCCAGGCTACAGAGCACCAATAACCATACGCAGAGGCCAGATTCTATCTAATATCTTTATTAAGGAAATATATAAAGTTAGTAAAAGCAAATGTAAAAGTTAGTCCAGAAGTAGACCTTTCAGGGAAGGTCAAAATTAGTCCAAAGAAACAATGTCCAATATGAAATATTAAGGTCCAAAGTTGTAATCCAATAACCGAAACACTCACTTTGCCAGGCAAAGTGAGGGGAGATGACAAGGTCCTTTAGTCCATGAACTTGAGCAAGGCTAGGAAATAACTTGATACTTGAAACAAGGCTTGAAACGTGGAACTAGGTAACGAGGAACAAGAACAAGGTCCGTGGAATAACTTGGTAAAATCCGTGAAACAAGGCAAGGTTTAGTCCTGGGAAACAAGGCAAGGTCCGTAGGTAAACAAAGGCTGGGAAGCAGGAGCGAAGGCAGGAAACAAGGACAAGGCTTGAGCAGGAACGAGGCTTGAACGGAGCGCGCTGTCCAGACACAACTCGCTCCGGAGGCTGACGAATTGACTCCGCAAAGTTGCTCCGCGGGTAAAACACCTATATAGAGTCTAACTTTCCCGCCGAGAGCAGTTCTCTGGGAACCAGAAACGAAAGCTAATCTCTGAGACCAGATGTTTGACTCCTTAAAGATTCTCATGGAAAGCAGGCTTAATTGGCAAATTCTTAGCAATTATTCTCGCACTCCTGCGCGAGGCTGCTTCCAAACCTCTCTGTTGTTTACAAAACTCATGGCGAGAAAACACTGGAGATGTAGCCTCAGTATTTGTTTGACATACTTCTGGAACATAATCCTCTTGCAGGTGCAAGGTTCCCAGATCTGGCTGGGAAGAATCTGTCTGGGAAGAATCCAGTTCTGACTGGGAAAGTAAAAAACCCAAGTTTTCTTCTTCATCAGGCATCACAATGTCATGAGCAGGACTACAAGGCCCATGGGTCATCACACTATCCCCCTCCTCAAGCCCCCTCCCAAACTGGGACTCTCTCCCCGAGGCGCGAGGTCGTGGCTTGGCGGGATAGGTCTGATGGAAGCGACGGGTTAGATCAGGAGCGTGAACTGTGGAAGCGTCTTCCCAAGAGCGTTCCTCAGGGCCAAAACCCACCCAGTCAATGAGATATTGCAGGCGGCGGCGGTGAAAGCGAGAATCCAAAATGTCCTGAACCTCGAACTCGTCCTCCCCATCCACCAAAATAGGGACGGGGGCCGGCCGGTCTACATCTGGCCGCACACCATCCGCCGGAAGGAGCAGGGAGCGGTGAAACACTGGGTGAATGCGCATTGAGCGCGGAAGTTGGAGTTTGAAAGTCACGGGGTTAAGTTGCGCCACCACTGGATAGGGGCCAATGAAACGGGCATCTAACTTCCGGCAAGGGCGATGGGAGGGCAAAAAGCGAGTGGACAGAAAAACCCGATCTCCTACCTTGATTTCGGGGCCCGGCTGGCGATGTTTGTCCGCGTGACGTTTATAGTCCTCCTTGGCTTGTTCCAGTTGCTGGAGCAAAAGTTGTTGCACCGCTGTGAGTTCCTGCAGCCAATCTTCTGCTGCGGGAACTTCAGAAGTTTCAATGACAGGGGGAAAGAAACGTGGATGGAAGCCGTAGTTTGCAAAGAACGGCGTTTCTTTTGTAGAAGCCTGGACTCCATTGTTGTAGGCAAATTCCGACAGTGGTAACAGAGAAGCCCAATTGTCCTGTTGGTAGTTTACATAGCAGCGAAGGTACTGTTCCAAAGTGGCATTGGTGCGCTCCGTTTGCCCATCCGTTTGGGGATGGTGAGCCGAAGATAAACGAGAGTCTATGCCCAATAGTTTTTGTAGTGCCTTCCAGAAACGAGAGGTGAATTGGGATCCACGGTCTGTGACCAAACTCTTGGGCAATCCATGTAGTCTGAAAACATGTTGGAGGAATAAATCTGCAGTCTCTTGGGCCGTGGGAAGACCTTCACAGGGAATGAAATGGGCTAACTTGGTGAAAAGGTCCACCACCACTAGGATCGTGGTGAATCCACAGGAAGGTGGTAAGTCAGTGATAAAATCCGCAGAAATTATTTCCCATGGGCGAGATGGGTTAGGAAGGGGGTGTAGAAGCCCTGAGGGCTTCTCCCTTCTTATCTTGGAGCGCTGGCATACTGGGCAGGTGTTAACATATTTTTCCACATCCTTGCGGATCTTGGGCCACCAGAAATCTCTTAGGATCAAATGCATGGTTTTAAATAGTCCGAAATGCCCTGCTGGTTTGCAGTCATGACACAGACGAAGTGCTTTTTCCCTGCCCGGTCCGGGTGGAATATAAACATGATTTCTATAGCAAAGCAGTCCATCTTTAAGCGAAAAGGGAAAATGCAGACCTTGACGAAGTTGGTCCTGCGCCCAGGCATCTGCTTGCTGACTAGCCCTGATTTCTTGAGCACAGATGGGCCCTGGAGTAGAGGGAGTTGAATCAATGGAAGTGGATTTGGTGTTCCCCACTGTGAGCGTGGCAAAGTTCTCGGGTTGTAGTAGTTGGGATTCAAAGGTCTCCTTGCGTCCTGCAGCGTATTCCGGTTTACGTGACAGGGCGTCTGCTTGCTTGGTTTGGGCTGGGGTCACATAATGAATCTGGAAGTTGAAACGTTCAAAGAATAAAGCCCAACGTTGCTGCCTCTGATTTAGCTTGCGGGCAGTTCTTAGATGTTCTAGATTCCGATGATCAGTGTGGACTTCAATGGGAAATTTGGCCCCTTCTAGCCAATGTCTCCAAGTTTCAAAAGCTGCCTTTATGGCTAATAGTTCTTTTTCCCAAATGGTATAGTTCCTCTCTGGTGCGGTTAGTTGACGAGAATAATAGGCACAAGGATGAAGGTGATCTCCCACCGGTTGTAGGAGCACAGCCCCAATTGCCACATCAGAGGCGTCCGCTTGCACCACAAAAAGGGTTTCAGGATCTGGATGCTGAAGGATTGGCTGGGATGTGAATAATTTCTTTAGTTGCTGGAACCCTTTCTCTGCTTGATCAGTCCAGCGGAAAGGCTGTTTTCCACGGATGCAGCTAGTGATTGGGTCAGACCAGCGGGCAAAATCTGGAATGAACTTACGGTAATAGTTCGCGAACCCCAAGAATCGCTGCACCTCCTTCTTGTTAGTCGGCGCCCGCCATTCCAATACTGCTGAAACCTTGGCTGGATCCATGGAGAGCCCTAGAGGCGAGATACGATATCCAAGGAAATCTACCTCTTGTAGATCAAAAGCGCATTTTTCTAGCTTGGCATAAAGTCCATGATCCCGCAATCGTTGCAACACCATTTTGACGTGGTTCTCATGTTCTGATTGTGATCTAGAAAACACCAAAAAATCGTCCAGGTAGATTATCAAGAACCTATCTAGATAGTCCTGGAAAATGTCATTGACAAAATGCTGGAACGTTGCGGGAGCTCCGCATAATCCATAATTCATAACTCGGGACTCGAATAATCCGAATTTAGTCTGGAAGGCGGTCTTCCACTCGTCCCCTTCTCTGATGCGAACTAAGTTGTAAGCTCCCCGAAGATCCAGCTTGGTGTAAACCTTGGCTCCTCGAAGTCGGTCTAGTAGATCCGAGATTAAGGGCAGGGGATAGCTGTTCCGCTTGGTGATATTATTCAATGCTCTGTAGTCCACCACCAAGCGTAATTCCCCTGACTTCTTCTTCACAAACATCACTGGGGAGGCGGCTGGGGATTGAGAGGGTCTGATGAATCCCTTGCGAAGGTTTGTCTCTATGAATTCCCTGAGAGCTTCTTGCTCTGGTTCAGTCAGGGAGTAGAGATGCCCTCGCGGGATCGGGGCCCCCTCCACCAAGTCAATGGCACAGTCATAAGGTCTATGTGGGGGTAATTTTTCGGCTTCTTTCTCATTGAATACATCCCAATACTCGGAGTACTTCTTTGGCAAGGTGATGATGGGCTCGGTGTCTGTGGCATGGCAGACCTTGGCTACGAGGCAATGGTTTTGGCAGTACTTTGAAGCAAACTGCAGTTCTCTGTTGGACCAGGAGATGCTTGGGTCGTGAAGTGTCAGCCATGGAATCCCCAAAATCACAGGGAAATGGGGAACCTCAGTAACAAAGAAGGAAATCTCTTCCATATGTTCCCTTATCCACATCCTGGTGGGTTCCGACCACTGGCTTACGGGGCCCGTCTTGAGAGGGCGGCCATCGATGGCTTGCACCACACGGGCATTCTTGAAGTCATGATATTGTAATCCCAGAGAGTCGGCATACTCTCTATCAATGAAATTGTTGGTAGCTCCTGAGTCTATCATGGCGTGGATCATGACGGGTCCCTTTTTTGCTGACCATAAGGTGACCACTAGAAGGAACAGGACCCCGGTTGGCGGCTCTTGAATGGGTTTCTTGACCGGGTTGGCGAGCCTCTCTACGCCCGGTCGTTGGCTTCCCCCGCCGGCTGTGTGCCAGCCGCCTCAGACGTCTTCGTCTCCGTGGAGGACGCCGCTGCAAGACGGGCGGCGGGCTTCCCTTTGGCTGGGCACTCTCTGGCGAAGTGGCCCCCATTCCCGCAATACCAACAGAGATTTAGGCGTTGGCGGCGGGCCTTCTCGGCGGCATCTAATCTGGGACGCACATTGCCCAACTGCATCGGCACCTCCTCGCTCCCTCTGGGGTATGGGGATGGTGGCGGGGGTCTCCACACTGGACGTGGCTGAACGCTGGCGGGAGCGGGGGGTTTTGCCCCAGCTCTACCGCTCTGGCCTCGTACCCACTGCTTCCTGTTGGCAATCATGACTTCAGCCCGTAAACATTGATCAATGAGTGCTTCCAGCGTTTGGGGAGGATCCACCTTGGAGATTTCCTCCAGCATTTCAATGTTGAGACCCTCCCGAAATTGTCCTCTGAGGGCAACATCGTTCCAGCCGGTGTTGTGGGCCAGCACTCGGAACTCGGCTATGTACTGAGACATGGGTCTGTCTCCTTGGAAGAGGCGGCGGAGTTTGTGCCCGGCTGCCTCCAAATTGTCCTCGATTCCCCAGGTCGCCTTAAGGTGGTCCAAGAAATGTTGCGCTGACCTTAGATGTGGGGAGGCTTGGTCGAACAGAGCCGTCGCCCAGTTAGCCGCTGGCCCGTCTAGGAGACTGTAAATCCACGCCACCTTGATGTCTTCCTGGGGAAACTCGGCATCACGGGCCTCTAGATAAGCTTGGCATTGGCGACGGAAAACATGAACCTTAGAAGCTTCTCCAGTAAACTTGGTTGGCAACGCCATGGCCGGAAGACGGATTCCGCGTTCCTTCAAACCCTTTATTTCTCCATCCTGCGCATTGAGCTTATCACGGATTCGGTCCACCTCATCCTTGTCGATGGTGTAGGTAATCGGCTGGCCGCTCGGCCCAGGTACGACTCCGGTAGACATTCTGGCCGAGGTTAATTGGTGCTTAGGGTGGTGGAGTCAAACTGTCACGACCCAGGCTACAGAGCACCAATAACCATACGCAGAGGCCAGATTCTATCTAATATCTTTATTAAGGAAATATATAAAGTTAGTAAAAGCAAATGTAAAAGTTAGTCCAGAAGTAGACCTTTCAGGGAAGGTCAAAATTAGTCCAAAGAAACAATGTCCAATATGAAATATTAAGGTCCAAAGTTGTAATCCAATAACCGAAACACTCACTTTGCCAGGCAAAGTGAGGGGAGATGACAAGGTCCTTTAGTCCATGAACTTGAGCAAGGCTAGGAAATAACTTGATACTTGAAACAAGGCTTGAAACGTGGAACTAGGTAACGAGGAACAAGAACAAGGTCCGTGGAATAACTTGGTAAAATCCGTGAAACAAGGCAAGGTTTAGTCCTGGGAAACAAGGCAAGGTCCGTAGGTAAACAAAGGCTGGGAAGCAGGAGCGAAGGCAGGAAACAAGGACAAGGCTTGAGCAGGAACGAGGCTTGAACGGAGCGCGCTGTCCAGACACAACTCGCTCCGGAGGCTGACGAATTGACTCCGCAAAGTTGCTCCGCGGGTAAAACACCTATATAGAGTCTAACTTTCCCGCCGAGAGCAGTTCTCTGGGAACCAGAAACGAAAGCTAATCTCTGAGACCAGATGTTTGACTCCTTAAAGATTCTCATGGAAAGCAGGCTTAATTGGCAAATTCTTAGCAATTATTCTCGCACTCCTGCGCGAGGCTGCTTCCAAACCTCTCTGTTGTTTACAAAACTCATGGCGAGAAAACACTGGAGATGTAGCCTCAGTATTTGTTTGACATACTTCTGGAACATAATCCTCTTGCAGGTGCAAGGTTCCCAGATCTGGCTGGGAAGAATCTGTCTGGGAAGAATCCAGTTCTGACTGGGAAGGTAAAAAACCCAAGTTTTCTTCTTCATCAGGCATCACAATGTCATGAGCAGGACTACAAGGCCCATGGGTCATCACACTATCCCCCTCCTCAAGCCCCCTCCCAAACTGGGACTCTCTCCCCGAGGCGCGAGGTCGTGGCTTGGCGGGATAGGTCTGATGGAAGCGACGGGTTAGATCAGGAGCGTGAACTGTGGAAGCGTCTTCCCAAGAGCGTTCCTCAGGGCCAAAACCCACCCAGTCAATGAGATATTGCAGGCGGCGGCGGTGAAAGCGAGAATCCAAAATGTCCTGAACCTCGAACTCGTCCTCCCCATCCACCAAAATAGGGACGGGGGCCGGCCGGTCTACATCTGGCCGCACACCATCCGCCGGAAGGAGCAGGGAGCGGTGAAACACTGGGTGAATGCGCATTGAGCGCGGAAGTTGGAGTTTGAAAGTCACGGGGTTAAGTTGCGCCACCACTGGATAGGGGCCAATGAAACGGGCATCTAACTTCCGGCAAGGGCGATGGGAGGGCAAAAAGCGAGTGGACAGAAAAACCCGATCTCCTACCTTGATTTCGGGGCCCGGCTGGCGATGTTTGTCCGCGTGACGTTTATAGTCCTCCTTGGCTTGTTCCAGTTGCTGGAGCAAAAGTTGTTGCACCGCTGTGAGTTCCTGCAGCCAATCTTCTGCTGCGGGAACTTCAGAAGTTTCAATGACAGGGGGAAAGAAACGTGGATGGAAGCCGTAGTTTGCAAAGAACGGCGTTTCTTTTGTAGAAGCCTGGACTCCATTGTTGTAGGCAAATTCCGACAGTGGTAACAGAGAAGCCCAATTGTCCTGTTGGTAGTTTACATAGCAGCGAAGGTACTGTTCCAAAGTGGCATTGGTGCGCTCCGTTTGCCCATCCGTTTGGGGATGGTGAGCCGAAGATAAACGAGAGTCTATGCCCAATAGTTTTTGTAGTGCCTTCCAGAAACGAGAGGTGAATTGGGATCCACGGTCTGTGACCAAACTCTTGGGCAATCCATGTAGTCTGAAAACATGTTGGAGGAATAAATCTGCAGTCTCTTGGGCCGTGGGAAGACCTTCACAGGGAATGAAATGGGCTAACTTGGTGAAAAGGTCCACCACCACTAGGATCGTGGTGAATCCACAGGAAGGTGGTAAGTCAGTGATAAAATCCGCAGAAATTATTTCCCATGGGCGAGATGGGTTAGGAAGGGGGTGTAGAAGCCCTGAGGGCTTCTCCCTTCTTATCTTGGAGCGCTGGCATACTGGGCAGGTGTTAACATATTTTTCCACATCCTTGCGGATCTTGGGCCACCAGAAATCTCTTAGGATCAAATGCATGGTTTTAAATAGTCCGAAATGCCCTGCTGGTTTGCAGTCATGACACAGACGAAGTGCTTTTTCCCTGCCCGGTCCGGGTGGAATATAAACATGATTTCTATAGCAAAGCAGTCCATCTTTAAGCGAAAAGGGAAAATGCAGACCTTGACGAAGTTGGTCCTGCGCCCAGGCATCTGCTTGCTGACTAGCCCTGATTTCTTGAGCACAGATGGGCCCTGGAGTAGAGGGAGTTGAATCAATGGAAGTGGATTTGGTGTTCCCCACTGTGAGCGTGGCAAAGTTCTCGGGTTGTAGTAGTTGGGATTCAAAGGTCTCCTTGCGTCCTGCAGCGTATTCCGGTTTACGTGACAGGGCGTCTGCTTGCTTGGTTTGGGCTGGGGTCACATAATGAATCTGGAAGTTGAAACGTTCAAAGAATAAAGCCCAACGTTGCTGCCTCTGATTTAGCTTGCGGGCAGTTCTTAGATGTTCTAGATTCCGATGATCAGTGTGGACTTCAATGGGAAATTTGGCCCCTTCTAGCCAATGTCTCCAAGTTTCAAAAGCTGCCTTTATGGCTAATAGTTCTTTTTCCCAAATGGTATAGTTCCTCTCTGGTGCGGTTAGTTGACGAGAATAATAGGCACAAGGATGAAGGTGATCTCCCACCGGTTGTAGGAGCACAGCCCCAATTGCCACATCAGAGGCGTCCGCTTGCACCACAAAAAGGGTTTCAGGATCTGGATGCTGAAGGATTGGCTGGGATGTGAATAATTTCTTTAGTTGCTGGAACCCTTTCTCTGCTTGATCAGTCCAGCGGAAAGGCTGTTTTCCACGGATGCAGCTAGTGATTGGGTCAGACCAGCGGGCAAAATCTGGAATGAACTTACGGTAATAGTTCGCGAACCCCAAGAATCGCTGCACCTCCTTCTTGTTAGTCGGCGCCCGCCATTCCAATACTGCTGAAACCTTGGCTGGATCCATGGAGAGCCCTAGAGGCGAGATACGATATCCAAGGAAATCTACCTCTTGTAGATCAAAAGCGCATTTTTCTAGCTTGGCATAAAGTCCATGATCCCGCAATCGTTGCAACACCATTTTGACGTGGTTCTCATGTTCTGATTGTGATCTAGAAAACACCAAAAAATCGTCCAGGTAGATTATCAAGAACCTATCTAGATAGTCCTGGAAAATGTCATTGACAAAATGCTGGAACGTTGCGGGAGCTCCGCATAATCCATAATTCATAACTCGGGACTCGAATAATCCGAATTTAGTCTGGAAGGCGGTCTTCCACTCGTCCCCTTCTCTGATGCGAACTAAGTTGTAAGCTCCCCGAAGATCCAGCTTGGTGTAAACCTTGGCTCCTCGAAGTCGGTCTAGTAGATCCGAGATTAAGGGCAGGGGATAGCTGTTCCGCTTGGTGATATTATTCAATGCTCTGTAGTCCACCACCAAGCGTAATTCCCCTGACTTCTTCTTCACAAACATCACTGGGGAGGCGGCTGGGGATTGAGAGGGTCTGATGAATCCCTTGCGAAGGTTTGTCTCTATGAATTCCCTGAGAGCTTCTTGCTCTGGTTCAGTCAGGGAGTAGAGATGCCCTCGCGGGATCGGGGCCCCCTCCACCAAGTCAATGGCACAGTCATAAGGTCTATGTGGGGGTAATTTTTCGGCTTCTTTCTCATTGAATACATCCCAATACTCGGAGTACTTCTTTGGCAAGGTGATGATGGGCTCGGTGTCTGTGGCATGGCAGACCTTGGCTACGAGGCAATGGTTTTGGCAGTACTTTGAAGCAAACTGCAGTTCTCTGTTGGACCAGGAGATGCTTGGGTCGTGAAGTGTCAGCCATGGAATCCCCAAAATCACAGGGAAATGGGGAACCTCAGTAACAAAGAAGGAAATCTCTTCCATATGTTCCCTTATCCACATCCTGGTGGGTTCCGACCACTGGCTTACGGGGCCCGTCTTGAGAGGGCGGCCATCGATGGCTTGCACCACACGGGCATTCTTGAAGTCATGATATTGTAATCCCAGAGAGTCGGCATACTCTCTATCAATGAAATTGTTGGTAGCTCCTGAGTCTATCATGGCGTGGATCATGACGGGTCCCTTTTTTGCTGACCATAAGGTGACCACTAGAAGGAACAGGACCCCGGTTGGCGGCTCTTGAATGGGTTTCTTGACCGGGTTGGCGAGCCTCTCTACGCCCGGTCGTTGGCTTCCCCCGCCGGCTGTGTGCCAGCCGCCTCAGACGTCTTCGTCTCCGTGGAGGACGCCGCTGCAAGACGGGCGGCGGGCTTCCCTTTGGCTGGGCACTCTCTGGCGAAGTGGCCCCCATTCCCGCAATACCAACAGAGATTTAGGCGTTGGCGGCGGGCCTTCTCGGCGGCATCTAATCTGGGACGCACATTGCCCAACTGCATCGGCACCTCCTCGCTCCCTCTGGGGTATGGGGATGGTGGCGGGGGTCTCCACACTGGACGTGGCTGAACGCTGGCGGGAGCGGGGGGTTTTGCCCCAGCTCTACCGCTCTGGCCTCGTACCCACTGCTTCCTGTTGGCAATCATGACTTCAGCCCGTAAACATTGATCAATGAGTGCTTCCAGCGTTTGGGGAGGATCCACCTTGGAGATTTCCTCCAGCATTTCAATGTTGAGACCCTCCCGAAATTGTCCTCTGAGGGCAACATCGTTCCAGCCGGTGTTGTGGGCCAGCACTCGGAACTCGGCTATGTACTGAGACATGGGTCTGTCTCCTTGGAAGAGGCGGCGGAGTTTGTGCCCGGCTGCCTCCAAATTGTCCTCGATTCCCCAGGTCGCCTTAAGGTGGTCCAAGAAATGTTGCGCTGACCTTAGATGTGGGGAGGCTTGGTCGAACAGAGCCGTCGCCCAGTTAGCCGCTGGCCCGTCTAGGAGACTGTAAATCCACGCCACCTTGATGTCTTCCTGGGGAAACTCGGCATCACGGGCCTCTAGATAAGCTTGGCATTGGCGACGGAAAACATGAACCTTAGAAGCTTCTCCAGTAAACTTGGTTGGCAACGCCATGGCCGGAAGACGGATTCCGCGTTCCTTCAAACCCTTTATTTCTCCATCCTGCGCATTGAGCTTATCACGGATTCGGTCCACCTCATCCTTGTCGATGGTGTAGGTAATCGGCTGGCCGCTCGGCCCAGGTACGACTCCGGTAGACATTCTGGCCGAGGTTAATTGGTGCTTAGGGTGGTGGAGTCAAACTGTCACGACCCAGGCTACAGAGCACCAATAACCATACGCAGAGGCCAGATTCTATCTAATATCTTTATTAAGGAAATATATAAAGTTAGTAAAAGCAAATGTAAAAGTTAGTCCAGAAGTAGACCTTTCAGGGAAGGTCAAAATTAGTCCAAAGAAACAATGTCCAATATGAAATATTAAGGTCCAAAGTTGTAATCCAATAACCGAAACACTCACTTTGCCAGGCAAAGTGAGGGGAGATGACAAGGTCCTTTAGTCCATGAACTTGAGCAAGGCTAGGAAATAACTTGATACTTGAAACAAGGCTTGAAACGTGGAACTAGGTAACGAGGAACAAGAACAAGGTCCGTGGAATAACTTGGTAAAATCCGTGAAACAAGGCAAGGTTTAGTCCTGGGAAACAAGGCAAGGTCCGTAGGTAAACAAAGGCTGGGAAGCAGGAGCGAAGGCAGGAAACAAGGACAAGGCTTGAGCAGGAACGAGGCTTGAACGGAGCGCGCTGTCCAGACACAACTCGCTCCGGAGGCTGACGAATTGACTCCGCAAAGTTGCTCCGCGGGTAAAACACCTATATAGAGTCTAACTTTCCCGCCGAGAGCAGTTCTCTGGGAACCAGAAACGAAAGCTAATCTCTGAGACCAGATGTTTGACTCCTTAAAGATTCTCATGGAAAGCAGGCTTAATTGGCAAATTCTTAGCAATTATTCTCGCACTCCTGCGCGAGGCTGCTTCCAAACCTCTCTGTTGTTTACAAAACTCATGGCGAGAAAACACTGGAGATGTAGCCTCAGTATTTGTTTGACATACTTCTGGAACATAATCCTCTTGCAGGTGCAAGGTTCCCAGATCTGGCTGGGAAGAATCTGTCTGGGAAGAATCCAGTTCTGACTGGGAAGGTAAAAAACCCAAGTTTTCTTCTTCATCAGGCATCACAATGTCATGAGCAGGACTACAAGGCCCATGGGTCATCACAATAACCTGCACTAGTTAACAGCCTTTCTGTAGAAATGGGAAAGAACCAATGTTTACATGATGCCTGCACAAGTAGTCACAGCTGAATATCATTAATATTACTGTTGTGTGCTTCCAAGTAAATTCCAGCTCATGCTGACGCTATTGCAGGGTTTTCCTGGCAAGATTTGTTCAGAGGGAGTTAAATAAATTTACTGTGGTTACCCAATCCAGTATTCATTCATCCATTTTCCTTTTTAAAAACATACAAAAGGTAACAGGGTCATCAACCCAGCATTTTGGTCTCACAGTGGGTTCATCCATTTGCTCAAAGGGATGCTGCCTCTAGCAGAAGTAATATATATCTCTCCTTACTGGTAGCCACTGATGGATCTATTGTCAATTAACCCAATCTATCAAATCTCTTTATATAGCTAACCTAGTCAACAACCACCATTACATTTGTGGCAGTGGTTCCCAGAGTTTAAGTGTGTATGTATGTATGTGTGTGAAAAAGTATTTAATTTTATCTGTCCAGAATATCCCATTATTCAGCCCCACTCACTCTTAGTTCTATACTTGTGACATATCCACAATTTCCATTATACATTCCAGTACTGTATTACATTTTATTTTTCAGCCAGAACCGATCTTCTTGATGATTTTACTCTAAACAGTACTTTTGACCAATGTAGCTGGAATATACACTAAGCTAACTGGGGCCAATTGTTTCCTGAATCTCTCTTGGATCCCTTTGTAAAATTAATGTTACATTTGAAACTTCAGTTTTATATGCTATATATTTTGTTTAGAAGATCATCCATTTCATTTTAACTTGAGAACTCTTGGATAGATACCATCTGGACTCTATGATTTGTTTGTTTACTATTCTTCAATGAAGTCATGAATTTCCACTCTTCAGATTGATGTTTGCCTTCCATCTTCACTCTCCCTTCCTGGAAACATTGCATCTGGCATGGATATTTCCCCTATATCTAGGGCCACGAAAACAAATGAAAACAATTCATTCAGCTTCTCTGCAATCTCCTCCTATTTCAGACCTTTGATATCATTGTTATCCTATGGTCCAACTACCTCCCATCTGTCCTCCTGCTCTTCATGTACAAGGTTTTTTCAAAAAAATTAAGCTCTTTTAAAAAAACTATCAAGAATTTCAAAAACAAATGACATCACTTTTCCACCTTCCTCTACGATGCATTTTTCCAGTGTCATACCAACTTTTGAATGCCATTTAACCATGCTGGGGATGATTTCTCTTTCTCACCTATGGACCTCTTCTAGAATGCCAAGTATAAAAAATCTGGTTCTCTCATTTTTTTACAGAGAGTGTTCCACACCATTGAGCATCAGGCCAAACGACTTTCTGTCTGTCTAGTGGAATAACTTGTCACAGGACAGGTCCAACGCATTCTCTATACAACACCTCCCCAGCATTCTATTGTGGTATATACTAACCTCTTAGGACATGTCCTAATGTATGGAGCAGTGCATGTCCTAAGAGGTTAGCACACTGCATACAGTCCTGTTCCTTTTGCCTTTCTTGTCAGGACTCGGCTCCTTCCTTCTCGTCAGTGGAAACACTGCTCTTGGCAAGCCCTTGTTATTTCAGCTAAGGCTCATCAACCATCCCTCTGTCACTAAATGCCTCATTATGTGCAATTAATGGACTGACTGAGAGCAGCTACAAAGTCGCTCTCCCTATGAACTCACTTTGAGGCTGCCGAGTTACTTCTAGTGACTTTTTAATGCTGTCAGGTTCATTACCAAGTGCAGCTGGGTAAATGGGAAGGGGAAGCAGGGAGAGAGGGAAGGGAAATCTCAAAGCAAATGAGTGAGAGAAAATCCAGAATTTATGCAAATATGGCTTTCAAACAGCTCCAGGCAGTGTGAAGTAAGGAGCTCTCTGATTCCCTATGATTGGCCTCATTTGCATGACTTAAAGCAGCCACCTCATTCCCAACCTGGCACTTTCCTGAAGTGTACAATATCCAGTTGGCTGCAGGATTTCTGGAGTTGCAGTTAATCCATCTGGAGGGCATCACATTGAGGAAAGGTGCCTTATAGGACACATAAAGAGCATCACAAAATGTTGTCAATGATGTGCATATACATGAATCTAACTTTGGCACTACCTTTCCATGATGGTGGACTGCATGCTTCTGTGAGTCAAAAGACTTTGCTGCAGGTTGCAGTGCTCTTGATAGGGTCTCCCATGTCAGACAGGCTTTTGCTGAAAAGTCAAACATCTATTGGGCAGCAGCAGTAGTGAGGATGACACTGGCAGAAAATCCCTCAGATTCAATGACAGTGGCACTATAGTTAACACATTTTCACTTTGCATCAGTGTGAGTAGACACAAAGAAATAACTTCTAAATGTCTTTTATCATGAAAACACTATGATGAGATCTGGTGAGATTGGGTATTTTTTAAAGGACCTCGTCACATTTTTGAGGACCTCAGCACATTGATGAGGTTCCCTGGATCGATTTGCCATCCTCCGTGGTAAATCAGTGGGACAGCAGGGCAATGCCAGCACCCTGAACCCCACCTCACCAACAGCCACACAACGCTTCCCCATCACATGTGGGGAAGCGCTGCTGCATGGCTTCTCCCTGCACTGGCCCTGTAATTCCTTATAGAACACAAGACACCTCCCGTGTTCTGTGCCAAGTGTCCTAGGATGCTTGCATCCCAGTTCACCGATGGAGCCCTACAAGAAGTCAGCCTGTGTCGTATGATGAGCGGTGTGGGGCTCCGTCAATCAGCTGAGGTCATAAGTATTCAATGTGACATAACCTGAGGTCCAGCACTCTCCTCTACATGTCTAAGTACCACTGAGGTTTTTGTCTCATAGAAGTATTTATTTATCTAAAAGAAATCTATCAATGCATGACAGATGAAATTCTTCAAGTAGTTAAGAATAAACGAGAGACAAAAGTAAAATGCAATTCTGAAAACTACATAATACACAACATAAACGTCGGGAAAGAATGCTTCTGGAACATGGCCATACAGCCCGGAAAGCTCACAACAGCCCTGTGATTCCAGCCATGAAAGCCTTCAACAGCACAATACACAAAATTTGTCAGCTTCCCTAATTAGGGAAGCCAGCATGGAACTACAAGATAAATTTGTGCAAGAAGTTTTATTTAGAATTTTAGTGAACTATAGTTTATATGATAGGAAGATTAACAAAGGTAAAAAAGGCAGATTAAACTGTTTTTGTGCAAAATACATATGAGAGATAGGCTGAAGCTTTGAGAAATATGGAGAAGCTGGCTGATTGAGGCATGGCTCACAATGATAGGCTGCATTTCTCATGCATGACCTAAATTAGAGGTTTTTCTCTTTCTATCCACGTCTATAAAAGCTTGGCTGTGATCCTCCATGCATTGAACTCCACTGAGGGATTGACACAAGGAGGCACAGATGCTTCTAACCCTGACCTCACAAAGCTCTTAAGCATGTGCCTAACTTTAACCACCAAACAGTAATCCCATTGTGATTATTAATTTGCTTGAAGTTAAGCATGTGCTTGAATGTGTTTGCAAGATGAAAGCACGGATATTCAGACCCAAAGCCATCTACAATTCCACAGTAATCAAATTTGCCTCTCATGAAAAGAAATCAGTGTTTATGACATTTCTGGCTTTCAGTGGTGAGCAGAAATAAGTGGCATTGTTTCTGCATAAATCTAGCATCCCAAATTTTGACTGTGCAAAGTTAAGATACATTTACTATGTGTTGCTCTGTCCGTACAGCTCTGTAAATGTCCTCAACCCTAATAGCTGTGTAGCGGAAAAGGAGACTGATCAATGAATACTGCCTCCCATCCTCACTGCTTTTCTGCAAAAATGGAGAAGAGAAACATTATTATTTCTCTTCTTTTCCTCATGTAGATCTTCAGAAGGTATTAGGGTTGGGCGAAATTCTCAAATCCATCGTTAATCGTATTACATTCAGTTTAATTCATACTTGCGAACGTGGTTCCGACACGGGTTATCGCAACAGATCTAACCTGCGATTTTGAACCATTATAGACAACTTTTGTAATTTTTTCGTAATTTTATCAGTAATAAATAAAGCAATTTTTTAATGCAAGCAAACTTGTTTTGGAGGGGAGCGTAACCTAGCTTGGGCTTGCCTCCTCGACCCTGACCAATCGCAGTGCATGTTCATGTAAGGGGAGGGGTTTGTACATCCGCACGTCCCTCCATACGTGCCTCCTTGAGAAGCACCTGTGGAGCGCCACGAGGCTGCATTTGTGTTGGGGCGTCGGAGAGGGAGGTTGGGCCCAGCTGGTTGGCTGTGCTGTGTGGGTGCAGCGGGTGGCTATTTCTGCTGCGACATAGCCTTGCAGAGCCTTTCAGCATGGCGCCATTGCTGCCTGAGTGCCTGCCTGGCCATTGAAGAAAAGGGGGTGGTGGAATGGGAAAGGGGTGAGGGGGTCCTTTATTTTCTTTTAAAATTTAAAAAATAAATAATTAGGAGAAGTTAACTAAAGACAAGTTTCATTTTTGATAAGAAAGGTGTGGGTTAGGACTGGGAGGGAGAAGAGTGTGACACATTTTTAAAATATTCAATAGCATAGGCTATAGCCATAAGCAGGGGCCAGGGCATTCAAAGTGTGCCCTCCACATTTTCCATGTGTTTGGGTGGGTCTGGGTAAAGCAAAGAATCTGCCAAGTTACATTCTCTGCCTGGGTGTTTGCTTGCATGAGGTTGTGTAGTCCTACAAGACCCATCATCACTCCAGAATCCCAGTCATCGGTGGCCCACTGTAAAGCCAGGAGTGGGCTCCAAGTTACATTCTCTGCCCAGGTTCAAAAAACACATCCCTTTCGTGGTTTGTGTGTGTTTGCTTACCAAATTTGATCAGGATAGCTCAAAAAATGAGGGCGGGAGAGTCCTGTAAAGTCCCCCCCCCCCCCCGTGCTGTTTTTCGCGATTGTGCATGCGTGTCTGCCATTAACAAATTAATTATAAATATTCTGAATTTTCGTAAAGTTTTGAATTTTTTGGTTTAAAAATTGGAAATGACTTTAGAAATGAAGTGCCAGCACTCATACTTTTGGAGCGAGTATTGGACCATTTTTTTCATGGATCACACATGCCTAGAAGGCATGGAAGGCAGCCCCCTACGGCTCATTTTCCTCCCCTTCCATGGCTGTTGAACAGCCATAGCAGCCCCTTAGATGCTCGACATCTGCTGGAGTGGAGGTTTTGGGTGGAGTGCTAGAAACTAGTGGATAGCTTTTGTGTCTCATCTGAAACAATATATACACATTTACAAGTATGTATGTATCATCAAGAGTTTACACCTCCTGCTCCATAGAATTGTATATCATCTTTTTCTTCTGCTTGCAAACCTTCAATATTTCCCCCTACTTTATTTATTTTTACAGGTGGCTAGACAATGTTGCTTTATGCTTGGAATACTTTTGCATTTTCCCAATGCTTCAGTCTTTTAATTAATTAATTAGGAAGAAGGGAGTACTGCTAACACTGGAAAGTAATAGCGCTTGTATTTAGGCAGAGGCCTGGCAGGATCTGAGAATGTAGCCAACCCCATCTAGTTTTGGTAAGTCCAGGAGCAAGGACTACTGCAAAAAAAAAAAAAAAAATGGAGAAAAGTGTAACTTGTACATGGACAAGGTTGAGTACATAACATAGGATGACTTGCTTAGGTATTCCTTTAATAAGTAACTTGTTGTAAAGACAGAGATGCACCTGGTCAGTCAAAAGGTAGGACAGGGAATTGGGATTCAGCACTTGTTAGATGGGAATACACTCCCCTGAAAATACAGGCTGGGTGTACTGTTGGACTTGAGAATGGAGACTCAGGTTTCTGCAGTGGAAGTAGTAGTAAAGGTAAAGGTTTCCCTTGACATTAAGTCTAGTTGAGTCTGACTCTGGGGATTGGTGCACATCTCCATTTCTAAGCCGAAGAGCCGGCGTTGTCTGTAGATGCCTCCAAGGTCACGTGGCTGGCATGACTGCATGGAGCGCTTTTATCTTCCCACAGAAGCACTACCTATTGAATCTACTCACATTTGCATGTTTTCAAACTGCTAGGTTGGCAGAAGCTGGGGCTAACAGCGGGAGCTCACCCAACTCCCCAGATTTGAACTGCCAACCTTTCGGTCAGCAAGTTCAGCAGCTCGGCAGTTTAATCTGCTGTGCCACTGGGGGCTGAACTTGAGTATGGAGGCTTAGGTTTCTGCAGTGGAATGAGTGCTTTTGCACATTTAAAGCTTGTGTTGCCTTGAGACATAGGATCTGGCTAGAGTGGATCTTACCACTTCATCACATAGGGCTTTTTTTAGCATCCTAGGACACTTTCCTGCCAGTCCAGTGATGGATGGGCATGCTGCCCATCACACAACATTGCTGGACATCCAGTGGAGGCCTCGCCCACAACCAGAGTGAAAATGTCGTAGGAAGCTTTCCTCCAAATGCAGGAGCCTACCTGTGTTGTGCTGGCTCCAATGGAACTAGCACAGATCTGTGCCACTTTGGCAATGCTTACCTTGTATGAAGCGTCACCATGACAAAGTGGAATGCGGGGTGACAGAGTTGCTTCTCATCCTTGCCGTTTCACCAAAACAGCTGTTTCTGCAAAACAGCATGGGGGAGGAGTCCCCCATGTGATGAAGTCCTTCGTTACATTCTGTTTGGACTCCTTTAAAGTACTCTAAACAGGAATGCCTTTGATGAGTGTTTGGAAACTTCAGCCATGGGGATAATACTACTTGCCTGGTATAATAGATCCACTGGCTTCCAGTTTGTTTCTGAAAACAATCTAAAGTGCTGGCTATGGCCTTTAAAACTTTATATAGTTCATGTCCATGCTATTTGGCAGGAAGTACCTTTCTTTATAATTTGGCCTTGGGATCATAGAAGAGGGTCTTCTTTCAGGCCCAATACCATTACAAGTATGGTTGGTGAAGACATGACAAGGCCTTCTTGATAGCTGTCCCTGGCTTCTGGAACACTTTATCTAGGGAGACCAGAATTGCTCTCTCCTTGTTGTCATTGGCACAAACTTTTAAATTTTGAAAATGTTTTTAAAATAGAAAGTTTTATAAGAATGAGCTGTATTCTTTTAAATGGAACTGTTTTGTTTGTTTTTATTATTTATTTGCACTGTTATCCTTTAACATGTGGATTTGCATTATTTTAATATGTGACTAGTTTAACTATATTTTAGTTTTCTGTTTTGTATATTTATATTCACCATCATGAAGTTAAAATTTGAGCTGCAGGTACTTATTATCACAGCCATGACCCCCAATGAGAAACCAATAATGGACAACTGTGCTGATGCATATCAACAGATCAGTTCTAGCATGTTTATCAGAAGAAAATGTTTGCAAAATTGACGGAAATTAATTTTCAGCTCAAGATCAACTATGTCATGGTTGTTTTAGAGGTCGTTCACAAGGATATTTTGTTACTTGAAACACATATGTGCAGTCATACTGCTTCTACTGAAAGGATGCCATGTATAAGCTCAAAGTAGGCAGTGAAGCTTGAAGTGAGCGGGAAGGAGAGAAGGAAGGAAGGAAGATAAGCCAGGAAGATAGGCCAGGAAGATAGGAATTTTGAGTTGTTGTTCAGGTCTTCTACTGCATTTATATACCGCTTTTGTTGCCCCTGGGGGGACTCAAAGTGGTTTACAACATAATAATGGTAAAATTCAATGTCAGTGTGTGAGTTTACTGTCCTTAAGAGAACTTGCTACTAGTTTTGCTATGTAAGGCTTATGGGAATTGTAGTCCCAGGACATCTGGAGGGCTATTAGTTCCCCATTTCTGCTGCATTGGGAGAAGCCGATGCTCTGTTGCAGCTGACTGCTTGCTTCCCCTTTTATTGTTATGTGCCTTCAAGTGATCTCCAACATATGGCAAACTGTTATAAAGAGTTTAGAGCAAAGTTTTATTCAGGGAAGGTTTGTCTTCTTCTCAGGCCAAGAGAATGTAACTTGCCCAAGATCACCCAATGGGTTTCCATGCCTGAGGGGGTATTTGATCTTTGCTTCCCAGACTCCTGACCTCATCGGATGGACCAAATTGCCCATTGTATGCCTGTTCCTCTTCACTTTTGCCATGGAGCCCATTGGCTCCAATCCCAGAACATTCAGCTACTTCTGGTGGGGCTCCATGGCAAAAGTGAAGAGGAACAGTGGCAACACGGGAGGCTTCCCATGTTGCATTGGCAGCAATGGGAGGGTGGCAGACACTTCCCTGCTTGGGATGGGGTAAGGGGGAAGCCAGGTGATGCGGGCATGCCTCATGCCCCTTGTGGGCCCCTACAGATTTACCACAATCTGTGGTGAATCATTTGCTTAATGTGATAAGGTCCTTAGTCCAGCACTTAAGCCACTACACCACACTGGCTGTCTTGTATCCTCCTACCTCTGGTAAGAAGGCAGGTAACTGTTTAAAAGTACTTAGCTTCATTTGCATATTATCTGGGCCCTCACCCCTCCCATTTCCTGAGAACAAAGAGAAAAAGAGATTCCCAAAAGGTAAAGCCGAGGTCAAGAATTTCCCAGGGACAAGGGCAGGAAAACAGTAACGAAACCTATCTTCAAAGAGTTCTACAGCCTGATCAGATATGGCAGATAAGCTTCTCTGACAGGCAAGTTTCATGTCACGTCTTCCCTCCAAAGGCTGGTATCACCAGCCTTATTCCAGGCAGGTCAGCAATAAATGAGGCCTGGCTGGTATCCAAAACAGGCTCATTATATTGGTCCTTTAAAGTTCAGATTAAAACCTAGAATGGATTCACTGCCTCTGAGATAGAAAGCATCAGGTAACATACTGTAGCTAGTACCCTTTGTAAGTTTCATGTGTAACCAGAACACTCTGCACAACTCTTTTTATGGCATGCAGGGCTTTGTGAGCAAGCAAGCAAAGGCAAGAAAGCATTTCCCAAATGCTAAAGTTTTTTAGAATCACTCATTGTGATAGAACTTCCCCAACTTGGAAGCCTCTTAGATGTATTCTACCAGTACACCCATCATCCCCACCCCATGGACTGATTGGGGATGCCAATGGTTATAATCCAGCACATCTGGTGGGTGCCAATTTGAAAAAGGCTGCTCTAGATTTAATGTGAGTGATATAGGTACAGTTCTACAGTAGATTTCTGTACAACTGCAATGCAAAACTTTCCTCAAGAAAAGCAGGTCTTTTTTTTTTTTGCTTGGCGTAAGTTTCTGAGGTTAAAATTTGAAGGAAGGGGAATGAAATCCAACTAAGGCTAGAGTACGCCTTTGTCACACTGATGTAAATTAAGAACTACTTCCTTGAAACAAAGAGCCCGAAATTGAACTGCAGATGAAGGCCTATGCAGCCGAATCTGGCCCCTGAGTCTACAGAAGAGGTAAACTATAGTTTGATCTCTGCTTTCCCGCATACAATTTGTTTTTTTCCTGCTAAAAGCATTCTCATCTTCCTTCACTGCACCATATATAAAAGAGAAGGGAGGAAAAGGAGGGAAAATTCAGCAACTTTCTTCACATTAACCCAAAGGAAAACATAAGACAGAATTCTTCCCTTCACTCTTCGTGTCCTCATAATAGTATTCAAGCTAGAAGCATCTCTGGGCCGTTGTTGTCTCTTAGTCAAGAGACGGGAGCTCTTGAGGTTGAGTTTTTAATGTTTTTTTAAAGAAATGTTCTTTGAAGGTGGTTTTTTTGGGGGGGGGAACGTGTTCACGCTGCTCCTGATATAGATACTCATTTGAAGAGGAAGAATAAAAGCCCCCTCTGTTCCCTCTTGGTTTGTGTCACTGTTTGATTCTGCTGCAATGCAGTTTTATGAAGGAAATTATCAAGGGAAGGGGAAGCAGGCAGCCCTCTTCTGACAGTGACTTGTCAACTTTCTGCTTTTGAGTTGGGGAAAGTGATGCACTGGATGCCTGTCACATGCCAGTCTGAAACCCCAAAGAAAACAGCCATACCCACACCCAAAACCCCCCTTTCCTTCCATGGTTGGAACTGAGTAATCACATTTGAACAGGGAATGGGGCCACATACATAGAATCATAGAATCATAGAGTTGGAAGAGACCTCACGGGCCATCCAGTCCAACCCCCTGCCAAGAAGCAGGAAAATCAAATTCAAAGCACCCCTGACAGATGGCCATCCAGCCTCTGCTTAAAAGCCTCCAAAGAAGGAGCCTCCACCACAGTCCGGGGCAGAGAGTTCCACTGCTGAGCAGCGCTCACAGTAAGGAAGTTTTTCCTAATGTTCAGGTGGAACATACTACTTAAGAAAACTAGGGTATTGCATCAAACAATGGGTGTATTTGTCGTCTATACCTAGAACAGAGAAGAGTTGGACATCAAGATGTTTTGGCTGAAGCTTCTATCCATCCATGCCAGCCATTATGAGCAGTGATAAGGGATTGTGGACAATGTAATTTAAAATACTCAGGGGACCAAAGTTTTTGTAGACCCTGCCTAGTGCCTACTCCTCCAGTTATCTATGAAGAAGGAACTCTTGTTGTTGTTTTCCTTCAAGTTGTTGGCAGCCCTAAGGAAAACCTATCACTGAGTTTTCTGGGTTGAAAACGTGTGATTCACCTAAAGTCACAGTGTTTTTCAGGGCTGAGCGGAGAATTGGATTATGACTCTGGTCTTCAGAGTCATAGCCAAATGTTCAAACAGCTACACCATGCTGGCTCTCTGAAAAAGGGACTAGACAGATGTAAACATGTATTTTAAGAGGACTGCCATGTGAGTTGAAGGGTCTGTCCTCCAAGCACTTTTCTTCTGGCTAAGCTTACTTATGATGTCAGAACTCAGTTTAGATGAAAGTGTTTGAGGAAACCAGAATGAGCAGAGGTAAGCCAGTTGGTTCCCTCAACTGCATGGACTTTACATCCTTCTGCCCTGCACTCCCCGTTTTGTGTATGAATGGGGCAGAATGATATCTAAAAGAAAAACTTTTTCAAATTAGATGATACATTAATTGCTTCTTTTACAGACATTTCCCCAAGGGATGAAGGATATCTTTTTGTCATGACATATGGTTTCTGTCATTTACATATCTTGCATTTAGTGTGTTTTGCATTTACTGTCATTGATAGGTAAATATGGGCTTAATTTGCAAGCCTGATAAGCAACACACACATTCCTGGTGCAATCCCTTTGTTGTATGGAAAATGGGATCATTTCGGGAATACACTTTCCCTTTAATTTCCAGTTTGTTCCCTGTTGTGGTGAAATATTCATAACTTTAGATGGTATAGTTCAATTCTAGGCATTCACCATTCTCCATGCAGTCATGCTGGCCACATGATCTGGGAGGTGTCTATGGACAATGCCAGCTATTTGGCTTAGAAATGGAGATGAGCACCAATCCCCAGAGTCGGACAAGACTAGACTTAATGTCAGGGGAAACCTTTACCTTTACCATTCTCTGATCATTTTAGACTCCAGTCCTATAATCTAGAAGAAAGTCTCCTAGACCACATTGCCACTTATCTCTGAGTAGCATTGTATCACATGAGAGCAGAAGTAGTACAGTATTCAGAAGCAAAATTACAACCCTAATCAAAAGGATATGCAAAAGCTTCACTTAATTTAGTTTTGACCTGTCTTCTTTTCTACAAATAGTTAACAAACTTCACAGAAATTATTTTGTTCTTATCCAAAAATGGAGACTTGCTCCTCTGAATGACAGATCAGCATCAGCAACACTGTTGGTATTTTTATTAGGATTCCATGGCAACCCTGGTACATGGTGTGGTGGTTCCCAAGGAGCTGGATTTTAGCATAAGAATCATCCCATAAAATGACAGTTGATGGGCCTTCTTTACATCTCATTAAAAATCTGAAGTTATTAACTGGTTGCTACCTCCAGATTCAAGCAGGACTCCTGTGAAGTATCAAGACCTATATCTAGACCATGGAAAACAATCTTTTTGGGTATGCACCATAGTTATGCTGACAAAGGGAATCTGAGAGTTTCAAAAGTTAATATTGCCCAAACTTTGTTTTCTCTCTCTCTTAGGTTTGATGCTGAAAGCTTACATTTAAGCCAGTATTTTGTTCTGTTTTCCAGATTTCTGAGGGTACCTCGGACAGCAATAAGTCCATACTCCAGGAAACAATGCCGGATTTCTCACTGGAGGAAATGATATTAGAGGCAAAGATGAAGTTCTTTGGCCACATAATGAGAAGACATGACAGCTTGGAGAAGACAATGATGCTGGGGTAAATAGAAAGAAAAAGGAAGAGGGGCCAACCAAGGGCTTGACCTTGAAGGAGCTGGGGGTGGCAACGGCCGATAGGGAGCTCTGGCGTAGGCTGGTCCATGAGGTCACAAAGAGTTGGAAGCGAATGAATGAATAAATAACAACAGCCAGAAACTGGAACACTTCACTGAAAATTATAATGTTATGTTTCTTGGGCATAACTCTAATTGTTCACCTATTGAATTAATTAATTGTTGCTATCTGCTATCATGTTAATCTCAATTTATAGCAATCCTGTGAATGAGAGACCTCTGAGTAACCTTGTTACAATTGCCCTGCTCCGGTCTTCCAGAGTCAGAGTAGTGACTTCTTTCATTGAGTCTATGCATCTATTAAACGGTCTTCCTCTTTTCCTGTTTCTCTGTCCAAGAATCATTGTCTTTTCCAATGAGTTGTTTCTTCTCATAATATGGCCAGAATATAACTATCAGTTTAGTTTAGTTGTCTTGACTTCTATGGAGAGTTCAGGCATAATTTGTTCAAGTACCTTATTCATTTGTCTTTTGAGCAGTAGCCATAAAACTCTTCTCCAACACCACATTCCAAAATAATTGATTTTCCTTATATCAGCTTTCTTCATTCTCCAGCTTTCACAACGATACATAGAAATCAGAAATACAATGGCATAGACAATTCTTCCTTTAGTAGTCAATTAGTATATATATCTGATCTTGCCCAGCTGTTGGGGGGGTTGATGTCCACCTACATTCATTCATTCTTTCTCTTTCCTATCTTCCTACTTTCTCTCCTTTTCTTTCTTATCTTCTCCCTTCCTTTCTTTCCCTCCCTCCCTCCCTCCCTCTCTCCCTCCCTCCCTCTCCTTTCCCCCCTTCTCCAGCTCTGAGAGGGCCTACTTCACAATTTCTCCATAGCAACATGGCTCTATTTGCAGCTCTTTCCTTCCTTCCTCCTTTCCCCTTGTCATATTTCCTTCCCAATGACATCACAGAGGGCCACTTCACACAGAAACAGTCAAGCCAGTGGCATCACAGGGGGTTCCTTCATCTAGCAATAGACTTTGTGGTACAAACAGACAAACAGATAGAAAGACAGATAGACAAACAGACATTGACTTTTATAGAGAGCGATAATAATATATGTTACCTTTCAGGATCCTGTCCAGTTCCTTCATGTCTTGGAGATTGCAATAATCTTCAATTTTTGGGTGTATCAATTCACCTACCACTTTAAACAGCACTGAATGTCTATTTTTAGCTGCCACCAGGATTTAGTAGCCAGGATTTTGTTTTGGGAGGGGCTGGGATTTTAGTTTGGGGGGGGGCTGAGTCTGAGTGGGAGAGGGTCTACCCTAGCAAACTTTTTTATATTGTTATCCCAATACCCTCGTGCATATGGGATATATTGAGCATGGTGATCAGATCATGATATGAATAAACATAACAGTTTAAATCATAAATGTAAGGCCTTCTCAGGGACCACCCTGAGAATTTCGGGGGGGGGGGGGGGGCTGAAGCCCCTCAAGCCCCCCCGGCTACATGCCTGGCTGCCACTATGGTATTAGAATACATAGGGCATTTTTGCTGTTTCAATTGCCAACCTATATTTTTTCTTAACAGAGGTGGTTTTCTTATAATTGGATTCATTCTGATTTTTCTGCCACATGCTTTCTAGACATCTCCCCGATTGCTTCATTGCCCTTTAGCTCTGCATTGGGGGAGAGGACGCTTCAGCGCAATCGTATTGATCGTAGTTGCAATCGTAGTTGCCTCCATTTCCAGAGGTCAACTAGGACGTCAATTGGATCACCTATCCTAGCTGCTGGAAAATCCTCAAGAGACTTCAGGAATCTATCTGGATCCATTTGTCTCCTGGGGTTGAGCATCTTAATGGGTCCTTCATCTCTGTGGAGGGTAGGGATCTCCGTGACCAAGAAATGATCTGACCATGACAAAGGAACCATATTTAGGTCCTCCACTACCAAATCCTGCCACCCTTCACCTCTTGGAATAAAAGCCAAATCTAAAGTGTGTCCTGCTCTGTGAGTGGGGCCAGATATCATTTGAACCAGCCCCATAGTTGTCATAGCGACCATGCAGTTTTGAGCTGCCCTTGCTAAGGGAACCTCAGCATGTGTGTTAAAGTCCCCCGGAATGATAAGTCTCGGTAACTCCAACACCACCTCTGATATTACCCTTGACAGCTCAGGTAGGGAAGTTGTTGGGCAACAGGGTGGCCGGTATACCAAGAAGATCCCTAGTCTGTCCCATACTCCCACCCTGAGGTAGACACATTCAAACCCATCTGATGGGGGCAAAGGTATCTTGGTCAGGGGGATGTTACTCTGATAGACCACTGCTACCCCTCTTAACCTTGCCTTGCCTGCTGCTATGCCATGAAACTTGGTGGGCAGAACTAGGAGAGATTAACCCCTCCCCTCCCCCACTCTCATCCAATCAGATCTCTGTGATACATGCCAGATCTATATAGTTATCCAGGATACGGTCCTGGATGAGTGCAGTTTTTCCATTAATCAATCTGGCATCAGATTGTTGACTGCTAGATTTATCCAGGTACCCCAGAGAGGGTGTCTAGGGGGCACATTTAATGTCTTAACTATGGTGTCTATCGACATTCTGAGATCCTGCCACCATCTTTGACCCTTGATCTCTGTGGTTAAAGTGACAGAACCGGTCCAGACCAGATTGCCATATTCAGAGATGAGGAACTTTTATAAACATCTGTAAACCATTTATGAATGGTCAAACTTTCAAACTGTGGATGGGAAAATTGAGGTGCGGTTTCTCCTGCTCCATGCACTCCATGCAGTAATCCCGGCCACATGACCTTGGAGGTGTCTACGGACAACGCCGGCTCTTCGGCTTGGAAATGGAGATGAGCACCAACCCCCAGAGTCAGACATGACTGGATTTAACGTCGGGGAAAACCTTTACCTTTTACTTCTCCTGCTATTTCTTTTTTAAGACCCCCCTCCCTCAATTCTACCATGCTCTTGGAGCCTTCCTTAGTTACAGGAAGGGACACCTTTAATCATTCCTACAGAGAGAGACATTTTTTTCTTACATCCTTGATATTACTCAGTCTTGATGTTCCTAGTTTCATTGAAGATTTTGAGAAGAGGACGTGTCTTTTTACTGAAACAGTATTTTTTCATCTATTTCTACAGAGCTTCCTGTGCATCTAGATCCACCCTCAAACTGATGCTACCCACGCACTGATATGTGGCTTACTCATTTCATTTTCACACAGTTGCTGACACTGCCAAACAAAGCTCTATAATTGATAAAGGTTTGCATAGCAAACCTCCGATGGTGGAAACAGGGAAGGGAAAGGAAGAGGTCAAAAGCGTCATCATTGTTAGTGCTGAAGTGGGCAAGTTATAACAGATTTGGGAATGAAGCTTTCCATATATCTCACCCCTCCTAACTTCTGTTTCCTTGGTACGTGCTGCAATGTCCTGTTATTTCATACATATAGAAGAGCATCTTCAACTTCTTTTCCTTCTTCATAGCTCTCACTTATTCATTGATTTCTAAACCACTTCTGATGTCATTGTACTTAACTGTCAGTGGTAGGTGATAGTTTTTTTGTTGGGGGACAATGAAAATGCCCTGGGTTTACTGTAAGTTTCAAAGGAGCTATCTAAGGTGCTAAACTAATCTCCTGTTTTGTCAAATTGCAAATTATTTTTGTGTAAATCCAGAAACAATAAGTATACCAGTGGTTGATGAATAAAGAAAGGAATGTATTTACAGCAAAACAGATATAGATGTAAATAGAAAGCAATAAACAAATAGCAATACATAGGTGATTACATTTATCTCAGGGTACTAGAAGGAGAGCTTGGAAAATATCTTTTTTTTACACCACAACTTCCATAATACTTCAGCTGACATGGACACTGACATGGTTGAGGGCCTTACTCATGCTCACAAGTGATTCTGGAGTTATAGTGCAAATATAAAGTTTTCTAAGCTATAAGTTAGGTTCACACTGATTGTCCACACATTGAGGCCAAATGAAAGGAAATGCTTTGGTACAGAAAATGTAATTACTGAGTGGGAAAGGAATGCACAGTCACGAAGAAAGCCCTGTCTTGTGACCACAGACTGTACCTGAGAATGTGGTGGGACTGAAAGGCCTCATCTGAGGATTTCAGGTCTCAGGCAGCTCCATTTTATTTTAAAGGAAAAATAGATTGCGCCATAGAGAGTGTTAGGATTATGAAAGTCAAATCAACCATAAAAGCTAAGTGAAGAACCACAGACCTCTTCAGGAACAGCTGGAGCAGAAGTAGTTAGGAGTCAGTGCAGAACTGATACATAATGCAGTGCAGATCCAGCTGGCTGGATGCATGTAATTGTTGTTTCCAATTAGTACAGCCATATTGTGAACAAACCCACAGTCGTTTTTGTCTCTTTTATGGATTGAGTCTCAGGATGCTGTGAGTTAGAGCAACTTTTGTTGATAAATGAGGGAGGAGGGGAATGCGTAAATGGTAAAAATTGATAACATATGTAGAAGAGGAGGGTTTTTAAAAAAAATAAAGCATGCCACTGCACACACCAAGCACTGCATCATTAACAATAGTACAGTGTGAAAAGCTTCTGAGATGGAAGTTATATTTTTAAATATATATTTAGTACAGTATTATGAAGCCTTCAATGGCACAGCAAGTTAAACTGCTGAGCTACTGAATTGCTGACTGAAAAGTTGGTGGTTAGAATCTGGGGAGCAGGGTGAGCTCTCGCTGTTAGCCCCAGCTTCTGCCAAACTAGCAGTTTGAAAACATGCAAATGTGAGTAGATCAATAGGTACTGCTCTGGCGGGAAGGTAACGGCGCTCCATGCAGTCATGCTGGCCACATGACCTTGGAGGTGTCTACGTACAACGCCGGCTCTTCGGCTTAGAAATGGAGATGGGCACCAGCCCCCAGAGTTGGATATGACTGGACTTAATGTCAGGGGAAAACCTTTACCTTTACTTAGTGCAATATTGCTTTTCTTACTGGCACATCATTTCTGTTTACACTACCCAACTGGTCATGATTGTGAAAACATGGCTATGTGCCCAAGCTTTTGATGAGTAAATGACAAAGTTGACATGGCCTGATTTAAGGATGAAGCATGAGGATCTTGGACAAATTGAATTAATTATATATACGTTTTTAAGGTTTTTATAATGTGTTTTAACAATGTTATTAATGGATCTGTTTATATTGTTTTGCATTTTGGGCATTAAATTTTGCCAATTTTTGTAAGCCGCCCTGAGTCCCCTCGGGTGAGAAGGGCGGGGTATAAATGTTGTAAATAAATAAATAAATAAATAATGATACATCTATACTGTATTACTTGAAGATAATTTGAAAGATAAAGAACATAAAGAAAACTGAAAAGTATTACATGGGATTATAAAGAAGTCTGTTTGCAAGTATCTACATGACAATGTGATGATAAGTGGCCAGCATAGGTTTGTCAAGAGCATGGGGATGTTGTAGATGTTTTTCTAGATTTCAGCAAAGTATTTGATAAGGTTCTCCATGATATATTGGTTAGCTAACCTATTTAAAATGTAATAGATTGTTTGGAAAACTGTACTCGAAGAGTCATTATCAATGGTTCTGCTTCAAACTGGAGGGAGGACTTGATCAGTGTGCTGTGTGTAGTATTCTGCTCTTGGAGCTTACATTCTTCAATACTTTTATCAATGACTTTGATATTGGATTACATGGCATCCTCATCAAGTTTGTGGATGATACAAACTGGAGAGGTAGCTAAAACATTCAAACTGAATTTAAAGAGAACCTCAGTAAATTAGAAAATAGGACTGAAACTAATAGAATAAAATTCAACAAAGACAAATGCAAAATCTACATTTTGGCACAAAACCCAAATGTACACTTATAGCAGGCTAGCACAAGTTACGGCCCTCCAGTTTTTTTGGACTTCAGCTCCCAGAATTCCTAATCATTGGAACAACTGGCTAGAGCTTCTGAGAGAAGTAAGTCCAAACACTTGCAGGGGTGCAACCTGTGGAGGCCTAACTTGACTTAGCAGCAATACATGGGAAATGGACTTTGATCATAAATTGAATATGCCCAGCAGTGTGATGCTGCAACAAAGAAGGCAAGTAACATTAAAATGGCCTAGAACAATAGTTTCCAATAAGGTAAAGGTTTCCCCTAACGTTAAGTCTAGTCGTGACCGACTCTGGGAGTTGGTACTCATCTCCATTTCAAAGCCGAAGAGCCGGCGTTGTCCATAGACACCGCCAAGGTCATGTGGCTGGCATGACTGCATGGAGCGCTGTTACCTTCCTGCCGGAGCGGTACCTATTGATTTACTCACATTTGTATGTTTTTGAACTGCTAGGTTGGCAGAGGCTGGGGCTAACAGCGGGCTCTCATTCCGCTCCGGGGTTTAATAGTCCCACTATAATCTGCACTAGTCAGACCTCATATGGCTAGTGAAGTTATGGGAACTTCATTTTAAGAAGGATATAGATAAGTTGGAGCAGGTTCATAGAACATTAACAAGGAGGGCATGAGGTATAGAGAACAAAACATAGGAGGAAAAACGTGTAGCAGCTGGACATGTTCACTTTGGTGAAGAGAAGACTGAAGATTGACATGATTGTATTCTTTGAATATCTCAAAGGCTGTCACAGAAAAGAGGGGACAGGCCTGTTCTCTACCGCCCCAGAGGGTAGGACCAGGTCTACTAGTATAAATTTACAGAAGGATAGATTTCAACTGAACGTTCAAAGGAACTTCTTGACAGTAAGAACAGTTCGGCAATGGAACCAGTTACCTGGAAAGGTGATGGGGTCTCTTTCTCTGACGTCTTCAGAAAGAGGCTGAACCGCTCCTTTTGGTATGTCCTAGCAGGATTTCTCACACTAAGCAGGAGGAGAGGGCTGGATGGACACAATGGTCTATAAGGGTCCTTCAACTATGATTTTATGAAAGACTAGGCAACTAAAGAAGCCAACTATCAGCTAATTCTAGCATCATTATTTAGGGGTCTGTGTATGTTTTAAGGAAAGGTGAGGGATATGGTTTCCTATTGTGTCAAACTGGGTTCATGACTTAACATTTAAAATGTGCTGGAAAGTGTTAATCCTATAAACAGTACATCTCCCCAGCACTGGGAACATGGCTATATATATATGAATGAGATTGGAAATCTACAGATTAAGTAGGAAGAAGCTAATTTTAGGACACTGGTTGAATGAAGTCAATCAGTCTTTTTCTCTTTCCTCTTAAAAGCGTTGTCAGTCAAACTGAAATATAGTCGCCCTGCAACCACTTCTCACAGATAAGGGTTTGCTCTCACAAGGCGCCACCATGTTAAAAGGTTTTTTCCCCCTTAAATACGAGCCAGCAAAAGCATTCATGCAAGAACTTCTGTATGGTTATGAAAATGCCATCTTCAGTCCCCATCTGTGTATCTTGTCAATAGATGTTGATGACATCGAAACTGGGGAAGAACGTGCACATCATATCCAAGAACTGAGTGAAAACAAAATGAAGGGTTTTAAAACAGTCTGTCAATGAGATGATAAGAAGAACTCTGAATCAGACCTAATGGCTGATCTATCAATGGCGTGCAGGAAGATGTGTTAGTGACTTGCTTTTTAATCATATATTTGTGCTGCAAAGGATGGAGATGCTTGTGGAGCTTTCTAGCTCATGTGCCAAAATCACTTTAGCCACTTTGGGTTCTTGACTTGGAAGGGGGGAGGGCACCATTTCCTGCTCCACTTCAAACAACAAAATATTTCAGACCAGTTGCAGGGAGACCAAATGGCCAACCACATGCTTGTCAGGAACCCGGGAGAAAATGGCAGCAATGACCCTTTTCCATCATTGCTTCCCACCAACTGGTTTTCAGTGATGTACTGGCTTTAACTGGAAAGTTTCCACACAGCCATCATGACTTGACCTTGAAAATTTTACTTGCCTAGCCAAAAACTTCTAGAATTACCCAGAAAGTATGGCAATAGTATGCACTGACCTTCCACTTTTTCTTTATTCACAAGCAACCGTATGGACCCACAGATATGGATTGCCATGCACAGGGTCATGAGGTTTAAATTCCCTCAGGGCTGAATTAACCATCAAGCAAAATAAGCACATATTTGTTTAGAGCATCAAGGGAGGGGGACACCACATATTTTTTCAATTGCCCAATTTACCGTGGAACATAGGGCATAAAATTGCAAATGGTGTAGCTGAACCAGGTTCCACAAAAAGGAGTACTCACAATAAAAGGCTTTACAATTTGAAAAAGTAGGCAGAACACTTTTCATATATAAATAAAGTGGAAGTATACAAAATTAAACATCATTTTGCTATCTTACTGTAAGTTTGGTTTCATTTTTAAAATATTTAAAATATTTTATGGTTATTGTTGATTACATTTTGAATTATATGTATATGGGGACACTATATTTTAAATGATTAGGACCTCTAAGAGTTTTAATCTGACTCTAAACTCCCTTCTCCTCTTCTAATATTCTCACCTGCACAATAACTTCCACATATGAATTGCAAAGAAGTTAATGAACATGCTGAAATCTGTCTCCAAAATGGGTTCAGCAGATATATCCTTCAACATTCCAACTAAAATGTGGAGCAGATTAACTACTCACACTGATATGAAAAACATAGATCCCAATGTGCTCATATGTGAAGGTGCTTTTTTTAACCACTTTCTCTTGTATCTAGTAAATTTTTTGAAAAATCTGGGAGAGATTAATATTGGAAGAGGAATGAGGAGGAATTTAAAGCACAACTCCAGCAGGCATAAGTTCCAATTCAGATCAAGACATCACATGGTTATGTGGGATTAAATTGAAAGTGGGGGGACAGCCACATGTTCTGTATTTAAAGTAATATGTCCTTTGTCCCACAGTCTCTATTTATACCAATGATATTGTATATTGAAACAATATCATATAAAAGCTGACACAATCTGGGGATCACAACCAGATACAGTGAAAACTTCTGCCCTTGCGCTTTGCTACTCTGCTGCTGAGTACATATGCCCAGTGTGGAATACATTTCACTGTGTTAAAACAGTGGATGTGGCTCTTAATGAGACACATAATCACAGGATATTTACGCCCTATACCACTGGAGAAATTATACTGTTTAGCCAGTATTGCACCACCTGGCATCCGCCAGGAAGTAGCAGCCTGTAATGAAAGGATCAGGGCATGGACATCTCCAGCCCATCCCCTGTTCAGATATCAGCCAGCATGCCAATGCCTTAAATTGAGAAATAGTTTTCTAAGATCTACAGAAATACTCACAGGAACGCCTCAGCACGCAAGAGTCAAAAGTGGCAGGCTAAAACCCAGAACCTCAATCCATGGCCAATACCAAATGAGAGACTCCCTCCTGGACACACAGAAGACTGGGCAACTTGAAAGGCGCTGAACAGGCTGCACTCTGGCACCACAAGATGTAGAGCCAATCTTAAGAAATGAGGCCTCAAAGTGGAGTCCATGACATGCAAACCACAGACCCCCTGTTACAATGCAGTCTGAGCCCTGCCACATACACTATGGAGGACCTTCTTATAGCAACACCAGAGGCACTCCAAGTGGCCAGCTACTGGTCAAAGGACATTTAGTATAGTGCCAAGTTTTTAACTTTGTTTGTATTTTTAAATACATTACAACAGTACCCTCGGTTCACTTTTGATATGATAAATAAATATTTCTACCAATCAAGAATATTCCTTTGTTAAATATATACCCTGTTTCCCCTAAAATAAGACATCTTCAGAAAATAAGACCTAGTAGAGGTTTTGCTGAATTGCTAAATATAAGGCCTCCCCCGAAAGTAAGACCTAGCACAGTTTTTGTTTGGAAGCATGCAGGATTGTTGTACATGGAAATAAAGGTAGTAACAAGAAATAATAATAATAATAATAATAATAATAATAATAATAATAATAATAATAATAATGCTGGCATCATAAACTGGACACAGATGGAACTGGACAATTTGGACAGAAAAACAAGAAAACTCATGACCATCCATCATTCCCTGCACCCCCGCAGCGATGTTGACCGGCTCTATCTGCCTAGAAGATCAGGGGGCAGAGGACTCTTACAAGTCAAACAAGCAGTCAAAGAAAAAGAACATGCCCTGGCAGAATATGTAAAGCAAAGTGAAGAACCTGCTTTGATTGAAGTCAAAAATCAGAAACTCCTCAAAGCACAGCAGACAAAAAACCAGTACAAGAAAACCACACTACAAACTAGAGCTGACAACTGGCACAACAAAACATTGCATGGAAAGTTCCTTGACAAAATTGAAGGAAAAGCTGATAAGGAGAAGACCTGGCTCTGGCTCACAAATGGGACCCTGAAGAAGGAGACAGAAGGCCTGATCCTTGCAGCCCAGGAGCAAGCCATCAGGACAAATGCAATTAAGGCCAAGATCGAAAAATCAGCTGATGACCCAAAATGCAGACTGTGCAAGGAAACCGATGAAACCATTGATCATATCCTCAGCTGCTGTAAGAAAATTGCACAGACAGACTACAAACAGAGGCACAACTATGTGGCCCAAATGATTCATTGGAACTTATGTCTCAAGTACCACCTGCCAGCAGCAAAGAACTGGTGGGATCACAAACCTGCAAAAGTATTGGAATATGAGCACGCAAAGATACTGTGGGACTTCCGAATCCAGACTGACAAAGTTCTGGAACACAATACACCAGACATCACAGTTGTGGAAAAGAACAAGGTTTGGATCATTGATGTTGCCATCCCAGGTGACAGTCGCATTGACGAAAAACAACAGGAAAAACTCAGCCGCTATCAGGACCTCAAGATTGAACTGCAAAGACTCTGGCAGAAACCAGTGCAGGTGGTCCCGGTGGTGATGGGCACACTGGGTGCCGTGCCGAAAGATCTCAGCCGGCATTTGGAAACAATAGTCATTGACAAAATTACGATCTGCCAACTGCAGAAAGCCACCCTGCTGGGATCTGCACGCATCATCCGAAAATACATCACACAGTCCTAGACACTTGGGAGGTGTTCGACTTGTGATTTTGTGAGACGAAACCCGGCATGTCTATCTTGTTTGCTGTGTCATACAACGTCGTTGTGTCAATAATAATAATAATAATAATAATAATAATAATAATAATAATATAACTTTATTCTTGTATCCCACCTTCATCTCCCAGAAAGGACTCAGGGCAGCTTACACAGGGACAAGCCCAACAACAACATAAATTTACATATGAACAGAAATTTAAAACAGTAATTTAAAAACAGTATAGCAATAAAATATAATATAGAAATTCTTGAAAGGATTCACAGTTTGGCTATGCTGGTTTGTGATGACAACTACTGTACAGTAGATAATAAATTTTCATTTTTTAAAAATTCAACCATAAATATGAATTCTTCTTTGTGGAAAAATAAGACATCCCCTGAAAATAAGACCTAGCGCCTCTTTGGGAGCAAAAATTAATATAAGACACTGTCTTATTTTCGGGGAAACAGGGTACAAGGGAAATACAGGACACTATTGTCTATATACAGCACCATGTCTTAGGGAGAAAGCTTAGTAGCAAATCTCTTTCAACCTCCTCATTTAACTTTGTCACATTTGGGCCCATGTCACCCACAATGCAGGAAAAAGCACAAACTGTTATTCGGTATCATTTGTGAAAGGCATCCTTCGCTAGACCAGCACTTCACTGAGAAGCTGCAATTGCCCGTTATTTCCCTCCTCAGAGATAATGAGCTAGACACCAAGGTTAGACTCTATGCCATGGTCAAAGAAATGTGCAGGGAAAAACAAGTGTGGGAGGAAAAAGGGTTTGTGTTGATGACAATCCTTGACAATATAAATGTGAATTGCAGATTTTGGTGATAGCCCATCTTCTTTATCTGTCTGTCAGCCATGTCACCTAGTTCAAGGACTCTTCCTCCCTTTCTTGTTTAGTCTACTTCTTCCAGCCTGCAGTTTCCTCACTATTCACATTTTGGTGCCTGATGTGCCCAGTTGCTAGGAAACCTAGTCTCTCCCCCGCCCCCCGCCCCCCAAACACAATTCCCCTCCTTGCTATGGTTGCATCTTTTCTTTCAGCCTTGGGCAGCTTGTTGCCATGGAAGCAACACACCTTCCTTCCTGTGCAATTTTTGAACATTTGCTGCAACCTCTAAGACCTGCGTCCATTGAGTGAGAGTTGCCTTGTTGCCTTCTCCCTTCCTAGCTCCTGACTCTTATCCCTGCCCTCTCTTTGCTATTCTCTTCTTACTTGCTTGCAAAAAGATCAAAATATTGAGACTCCCTATGGAGAAAGAGGAATGCTTTCCATGCGTCTTGGTTTTCAATTCAAGGTTAAATGCCTAAGACCCCTTGCCCCCAATCCAATTAATGCCTAAGAAAACCAGGAACATCTCATTTCTAAAGCTGCAAAGCAGACTTGGCTCCGTGTACTCTGGCACAGCGTAGCACAAAGCTATGACATGGAGTTCTCTCATTGCTAGCAGCAGGGCAGATCAGCTCAGCTAAACTGGCATCAACTCAATGGAATCAGCAAGATAGCTTGGATGCTCTAAGACAAGGGGATTCACCCTGGCCCACTGCTACCATTTCAAACCAAAACAAGAAATAAGAAGGGTTTTTTTTTTGTTTCACCCCCTATAGCTGTGCATCTGTTTGGAGTCATCTGATAATCTCCATATCAGGTGCAGCCTCTGCAAATATGCTTACTGAGACAAAACACAAAGGCAAGTGTGGTGCAGAATTTGTTCATGTGACTGACAGCCATGGTTTCTAGATGTTAAATTTTTGAATATGCTGGAATTATACTCCCTTATGTGAAATAATGCAGCCCCTGGTGGCACAGTGTGTTGCTGAACTTGCGGACCGAAAGGTGCTAGGTTCAAATACCGGGAGCAGAATGAGCGCCCGCTGTTAGCCCCAGCTCCTACCAACCTAGCAGTTCGAAAACATGCAAATGTGAGTAGATCAATAGGTACCGCTGTGGCGGGAAGATAACAGCGCTCCATGCAGTCATGCCAGCTACATGACCTTGGAGGTGTCTACAGACAACGCCGGCTCTTCGGCTTAGAAATGGAGATGAGCACCAACCCCCAGAGCTGCATGCAATCAATCAATCTGTCTATCTATCTATCTACACACACACACACACACACACACACACACACACACACACACACACACACAGTGTGTGCGCGTGCGTGCGTGTGTGTGTGTGTGTGTGTGTATAAAAACCATAAGGATCATTCAAACCCATTTAACAGAGATAACTCTCTGGGATGTTGACTGACTTCACTAGAAACAGAAATCATATTCATTTCTTGATTGAAAAATTGTTTTCTTGACACCCAGGAAACTAGGCTAGGAAGAGGAACACAATAGTGGGAACTTTGCACATACTTGCCTGATATTTGAAAAATCTGTTGTTTTCAAAAATAATTTTGCTTAGAAATTGTTCTGTGTAGTATGGTTGTGGAGTTTTATGTGTGGGTGTATATATATTTGTGTGTGTGTGTGTGTGTGTGTGTGTGTGTGTGTGTGTGTGTGTGTGTATAAAGGTAGTTTCTTCCAACAAGGCCTCCACTGTTTCCAAATAGCCATGAAGTGGACAGAACAAATCTTTTCCAAAGATATTTTGGCCACAATCATACTGATTATTCTTAACTGGAGCAGAAATATTGAATCAATTTCATAAGTAAATTGCATAAATGTAGTAGGTCTATTTAATATTATACAATATTTTGTGGTTGAAAACTGACATGTCATGTGACCATTAGAGTGTGGTCAAGATGGCCAAAGTTATAATGACCAAAACACATGTTAGGAAAGGCTAGAATACTTTGCTTTTGCCTGGCCCTGATGGGAAGGACAAGAATCCCTCACCACTGCCACCACTGCCACTGCCCAAGTCTTACTATTTTTGCACTTTATCCCAGTTTGCAGCAAAATGGAATGAGATGAGAATTAATGGGAAAACTGAGAGATGGGAGAGAGACTGGGACATTCTAATGTGTCTGAAAGCGTGTGATAGCAAAGGATTAATTGGCACTGTCCCTGCCACATTGGGAGGTTTGCAGCAATTGGATCAAATCCTCAGGATGAATTTATGCATACACTCTCAAAATTATTATTTTTTTACCATTCTCTTGCACTATCCATGCCCTGTCCAATACTGATGGGTTGTTAGCCCTTCTTTTCTGCTCTACACCAAATAACATATGGAATCCTTTAAATGGGTAGTCAAATTCTATCTGATTGTGATGCATTCCACAATTTTCCTTCTGCTTTTTGGGGGATCGGAAGTGGGAAGAACATGAGGTATCAATGTCCTTCTGTGATGGGGGCATCCCAAGCTTGAGAAGGCTTGGGGGTACCATTTGAGCTTAAAATGATTTGGAAGGGAAGGCCTTTCTTCACTTAGACAGGCAGACTACCAAGAGACAAAGTGTCAGAAAGTAATACAGAATTCCATGAAAAGTCTACTTTGATTCTGAAAAATGCAGATTACTATCATTGTTAATATTCCCTGTGATAAGATACAACAGCTCTGGAAACAGTACAAAAGAAGAAAGGCAAAAGACAGTATGGGAGGGAGAAGAGATGATCAATGCAACCCTCTGATCCCTGGGAGATTGTATTAGAACATAGGACAGATAAGAAATATCACCCACAGACATCGATTCTCACAAGAGACAAGGGACAACCCCTCCCTGCCCTGGTAGAAAAATTAGCATCCTTCACCATCCCAGATAGGAAACAAGGACAATCAAGGGCATGATGTAGGCAAAACAGAGGCATGAAGGGGGCTCTGGGTCGGGCGGGATCCAAAGCCCTCCTGGCCTTTGAGCATGCCCCAGCCCTGGGGAAATATTTAGACCAGGCTGGGAGCACATCTAAATGATTTCTTTCTCATTGCTGGAAACAGTTTAAAAGATCCTGCTGGCAGTGCTCTGACACAGGACAGGAATTTAAAAGACCCTGCTGTTAATGCTCTGACATGAGGACAAGACTGCAGTTTCTGATATGAATTAATTCTCAATGATGAATTAGGTGGTTCTGTTGTCCAGAGATTTGAAAGATTTAATGGAAAACAATGAAATTGATGTAATATTGAATGTAATATTGGCTGGAACATATGTAGGAAAATATTTTCTAAAATACAGAACTATGGTACAAAAACATCAAATCAATCCTTCTTATAAAGGAATGCCAAAGGAAAGTATGTGGTAATAGATTTCAGATTGTAGTAATAGATTTGCTATGTAATGGACTCCATCTCTGTTCTATTAATTTCTGCAAGGGTTTTCTTCTTTATGTACTCAGTCGTATTATTGTTTCATGAAATTTAAATGCAATGTTGCATTAATTTGAATGATAAAGCAAGGAGAAAGTATGAATAATACCCTGTTTGTTTTCCATTGTTCATGGAATAATGAGCAGCAGCAGGAATGACAACATAATACAGGCTGAGCAGATATCAGACAAGGGATGCTCAATCCCTTACCAAAGTCCACTGATTATGTATCCTTGTCAGCAATATAGTTAAGACTTCTTGATTATAAATCATGTGATGGTTCTGGTTTTGAATTAGATTTTCAGTTGTCCACTTTCAATTTTTACTGTATGCGTTCTTGGATTTCATGTTGTAAAACAGTAGTTATGAGAAATTCAAAGCTTAATGTCCATTAGTTCGGACTTATCCATCACACTAGCGTTTGGATCCACTTTAAATCCATTTTGAATCCATTTTAGGGAGGGGCCTTTAAACAGCTTAGGCACACAGGTCCTGGGCCTCACCAAACTACAAACCTCAGAATTCTGCAGGAGGCAGAAACAGGATTTAAAGGGGATTCATGTTCTGGTGTGATGAGGCTGTTGTGATATCATCAGTCTCAAGGAACCTGTCATTCAATGCATGCAAGAACATACTCATTAAGATCTACCTTGCAGATGTTTTTGATCTCAACTGTTATCAGCACTATGGCCAACAAAAAGGGAGTATGGGAACGGATGTCTCAAACATCTGGAGAGCCGGAGGTACTCCCCTCCCTTATGTTAGAAAGATTTTAAGTTAGCTTTTTAACTTGAGAATCTTTCTGATTTTTAAGCTTCTATGAGGATGTGTTTTTCTGGATCCCCCTTGTTTGACTTTGGAGAAATTGTGGTTAACAAAATGAATTAAACCCATTTTCAATAAGTTCTATTACATTCCGTCACCAAGTAACATATCATGGCTGGCATGAGCAATAAGGGACCAGTCTGAAAGCTGGAGTATTATAAATGATTTATTGGTCTAATAAACAGACTGAAATTATCCAGCTCCTTCCCTTCCCCCTTGCCCGAAGGACCAATACAGCTACTGTACAAACATTTTCTACTTCCCATTATGTAATGTTAGAGAGAAGAAAAACAAGTATACGAGCCCCATGAGATTGTCAGTGGCTGACAAATCAACCCCCCTCCCCGCTTGACTATTAAACAACAGCCTTTGAAACTGAGGCAAAGGTGGTTGATTCAGGCAGATTGGAGCAGGAACAGATTGCTGTGTTCTCTGTCATGGAAACATTTTGTAGCTAGTCAAGCTCCAAGGAAGCTCTTATTTTCCTGAGTCACCCCAGAGGTGCCATTGAGTCTGTCATTTTTTCTCACCTGACATACTTTTCTTTGGAGACAGGTCTGCCCTGAGTCTCTCTTCTTTTGTATTAAAGGAGGAGGTTTGCCAGAAAGAAGCCTCAACACAAGTTTGCAAGCTACGAAAATAATCTCATACTACACTGCAGATTGTTCTTCACTGGTGCACAGCTGTGGAACTTCATTGTAGTTCATAATTGGCTTCTTTATAATTATATGACAAAATGCCTCATTTTGATATGGGATTGGACTGTTCCAGTCCTGATGTAGCTAAGTGGGTAGTGGTGGACCAGCCTGGACATGTGTGTGGCTTTTCTTCTGTTGGCTGACCTTTTTTTAACCCAACTGCTCTTCCTTCTTGGTGCCATGTTCCTCCTTTTCTTTGTCCTTTTCTCTTCCTGTCATCATCTTTTTTTGCAACACTGCTATTTCATTTAATTGATCATAGTCTTCTCCCATGGGGAGAAAGGTGGGGTATAAATACAGTAAATAAATAAACAGTAGACCATATGATTCTTTTCACATCACAGAACTTGTAAGAGTTGGGATAAATCTTGTAGGCATTCTACTGAGTCTTCATGGACAAGAAAAACCATACTCACCCTGAAGTCACTTTTGGCTGTTCACCTGACATTTGCCTACTTCTGATTATTATTATGGATTTTACAGGGTTAAACAGCCTTTCCCCCACTTTGAACAAAGTTGGGGGATACTCCAGAGTTTGCTGGAAACTCTCGAGTATCCTACAACCACAGGGCAGTCTAGACAATAGGACTGGGTCCAATGTGGAGCAGGTAGCAGAAGCAATGATATGTAGGTTGAGGTGACAGTCTGGTAGGGACAATGCAGTCTCAGCCCAGCTGGACCATGCAAACGCTAACACAGCACTATAGCAGATTTATCTTGGTGTGTCTGACTGCTTTGGGGGTCAGTCCAGAGCATTTAGGGACTGGCTGCAGATATAACAGCAAGTGTACACTCCCCCAAACAGTAAAGAATGGACCTCACCATAAACTGAAATAAGAAGGACAATTTATGTAATTATTAAACTTAATTTCCATTGATTTCATTGGGAAGATGATGGTTAACTCAGTCTAGATTCCACTGGTTTGTGTTTGAAATACAAACATTTTCTGACATCCTACTGGTGAATTACTTATCCCATTACAGCTCCAATTTTTGCTAGTTTTGAAACATGTTCCAACCAAACACATAAAATGTCAGGAAATGAAAATGAAAGCAAGGATACCTCTAGCTTTCAGCCTGTTTGCACCTCAACAGAAGGATTTCCAAGGCACTGTATATCAGGATGTTGTGCAAAGATATCTGCAGCACTCTCCAAGTAGTGTGGTGTGTCAAGAACAGGCAGTTGGACAGATTCCTTGGAATCACACCACAATTGTTTGTCTTGAAACAACCTGCAAGGAGAATGCTTCAGCCACAATTTCCAAGGGCTCCAATCTGCAGTGACTGGTTGTGGTAGAGTCAGGCTGAAAGGGTAGAGGGTTAGGGGTTACCTGTGGTCAGTAACAACCCTAAACATGAATTCCCAGTAAATATGAGCTCCTAAGTTGAGCTGTAACTACTGAACAGGATGCCAGGCATTGTTTTAGTGCTTGTCTTTCTTCTTGTATCAAAAACATTATAATCAATAGTGAGTAGTTGCCTAACTAGGCTGTTAAGTTTTTATAGCATAAGTGATTGGATATCCCTCCAAATTTCAGATCTGATTAATATAGGCATTTTAAATTGGGAGGAGGATATTGTGGGGGTTGGGTTATCTGTTCTGAAATTCATCCAGATCCACAGTGTTTGATATGAGACACACTTTTTGGCTTTGGGTTACATGACTTTTTCAGGCACACATTATGTTAAGAGTCAGAGATTTCTTGCAGTGTCTAACATGCTTATGTTGCTAATAATAATAAAAAAGAACGATAACGTTTTCAGATCTTTAGTGACTAATGAACTCAATCCGATGAAGCCTTAAACCACTTAAACTATTGTGAATTAGGAATTACACACATTATATGAGATTTGCTTTTAGCATTTAAGTCTTTGATGATATGTCCTTGGAGAAGGTTGCTTTGTTCAATCAGACGGCTAATGGGAAGGTCACCTAATGGCCCTTAAGAATTTTTTTACTATGAAGTTGTAAAATCTAAAGGTGATGGTGTGTTACTAAGTATGTGCTTAATGTTCAATCAAATGTTCAGTCAACATAATCTCAGGAAAGATTACCACTGTTTGCTAACTATTATTTCATAGCCATGTGGTATTATTTCACTTTTTTTAGCTGAGCGTGGCTGAATTCTCCAGACTACAGGATGGGTATCTTCCACAATTTATAATCATTAGAATAATGATTAGAAAGGAGAGAGTTGTATGGCTTTTGATTTGCTCTTAATTCTTCTTTAATAGATGAAGGTTAATGAATATAGACCACTGTCATAGATTTACTTCAGTGCCCATAATCTATGAAAAGTACATAGAGAGCAGCTTGGCAAATACTGATCCTTACTCATCTTGAACAACAGAAAAAGAGATTAACATGAATGGCGATCTATGCATTGTATAAGTACACATGGCCCTTTGTTCTAATAGATTTCAAGGAATCTATAGCAGCAGTGGACATTCTGGAACCCTAAGGCTAAAAGCAGCTCTTGCTGTAATATAAAAGCCCTCTGCTAACTACCTGTCCAGACTACTTTTCCAGCAGACACTGTAGATGATGAAGAGAACGGATGTCAAAAAGAGAGGGAGAAATCGTGCTCTCAAGAGAGAGGAAAGAAGTGTGCTTGCCCATTTTGGGCTCGGATATGTGTTATATGAGCCCCCGCTGGCGCAGTGGGACCTTGCTGACTGAAAGGTCAGCAGTTTGAATATGGGGATCAGGATGAGCTCCCACTGTTAGCCCCAGCTTCTGCCAACCTAGCAGTTCAAAAGCATGCAAATGTGAGTAAATCAATAGGTACCATGATGGTGGGAAGGTAACGGCACTCCATGCAGTCATGCCAGCCACATGACTTTGGAGGCATCTACGGCTTAGAAATGGAGATGAGCACCAACTTCCAGAGTCATACATGACTAGACTTAATGTCAGGGGAAAACCTTTACCTTTACTATGTGTTGGCTTCTAACAAACCACTCTAAAATTTGCTCATAAACCTCTCCCCAAGGAATGTGATGTGTTGTGTCCAACTGAAGATTAGATGTTCTATGTATACACAGAACCTTCTCTGTTTTTTTAAAAAATTTTATTACATTCCAACAATTAACAAAAATTTTGCGATACATGTCTTATTTCAATATACATAATACCAAAAGTAAGTAATGCTTAAATGACATTTTAAACGATCCTTTGGAATGTAACACCCACCCCCCTCCCCTCCCCCATTCCCCCTCCCCCCTGGAACAGCAATTCAATATATTATCATTGTATCATTTTAACTGTGTGGAACGCCTGGTTCAAGGTGGTGTATCTTTCGTCTCCATCTATTTTGTTAATTAGGACTGACCATTTCCTGAACCAGTCAGGTTCTTTTAGACAATTTGTATATTTTCTTTTCCTTTGATTAATGAAATCATTGATGATATATTCTGATATATAAGACCACCAAATTTCTACGTTCCATTTTGTCTCATCCCTCCATCCTCGGGCTATTGTGGCTTGTATTGCGGCTGTCATATATTTTAGAATCTCGGTCCAATTATTGTTATCTTCCCTTACCTTTATTGTGAGGGACATAAATCTGGCTTTGTCCCATATTAATTCTTTCCCTATTATTTCTTCCATTTCTTTTCTTTTTTTGCTATAAAAGATTTGAATTTTTCTACAGTCCCACCACATGTGGGAGAATGAACCTATTCCCCCACATTTATGCCAACATTTGTTCGAGGTACTTCCCGTTATATGAGCCAATTGTAGGGGGGTTCTATACCATTTTGTGATTATTTTCCTTTGTGTTTCTTTGATCCTTATATGATTAATTTTATGAATATTATTGATCCATGACCCAATTAGTTTCTCAGTAAAGTTTTTTTCCTGTTTCCAGATCTCTGTAAGCGTTTCTTTCGTATTATAAATTAAGGTAATTAGTACATCATACCATAGCCCAATCATTCCTTTGTCTGTTTCTAATTTCCTTCTAATTATTCTATCCAGGGGGGTTTCACCTGCTTCTCTTCTTTTCATGGCCTGGGCTTTACTGGACAAACCTAACCATGCTATCCAGTTCCCTTGGCCACATTTATCTTTTATTTTAGCCCACTTTAATATTTCTCCTTTGGGGTCCATAAGGTCCCCAATCCTTTTAATACCATTTTCCTTCAGTGCCTTAATTATATTCCTAAATGTCTTATCCTTATTTTCCAATGTTTCTAATGGGAAAGGGTCAATTTTATTTATTTGTAATTTAGTTTGCCATTTTTTCCAGATTGACAACATTGTTAAGCAAGGGCCTGCTTTTATGTTCTTTAGGTCTTTTATATCTATTCTCTCTCCCATTGACGTTCCCTTTAGCCAATTATTTGCTTCCTTTTCTATTTGCACCCATTTTTTTGATCCTTCCAATTCGAATTCTAGTAATCTCACTAGTTGACTTGCCTCATAGTATAATCCCAATGAGGGAGCCCCCCATCCACCCAATTCTTGTTTACTATAATACAAGAAGTTAGCAATTCTGTTTTTGTTTCCTCCCACTACCCATTTTTTGAGAGAGTTATCCCATTTCTTCAACAAATTGATAGGGATATTCACCGGGAGGGTTTGGAACAAGAATAAAAACTTGGGCAAGATCTTCATCTTGTAAATTTTTAGCCTTGAGGAGATATCTCGAAATTTCTTTCCCCATGAAATGATTTGTTTGCTCATATTTTTCCATAAATGATTGTAGTTCATTGGTTTTATTCCCATGATGTTTTGAACCTTCTTAAGTTCTTCCCATGTTAGATTTTTATGTAGAATCTCTGATTTCCCTAAATTAATTGTGAGGCCCGAAGTTTTACCAAAATCCTTAACTGCTCTGACTATTGATTGTAGTGACTCCTCCACCTCCCCTAAAATTATCATAATATCGTCAGCGTATAGATTAATCTTGATGACTTCCTTGCCCACCTTATAACCTTTAATAGCTGGGTTGTTCCTTACTGAATTTGCTAAGGGTTCAATGGCCAATGAGAATAGGGCTGGGGAGAGGGGACATCCCTGTTTAGTTCCCCTGTTAATGTTTATTTGTCTAGTTTGTTCCCTGTTAACTAAGATAGTAGCTTTGTTTTCAGTATAAATTTCTTTTATTGCCTTCTCTGTTGTAGTGCCCTTTATTTGGAATATCTTCTCTTCAGAGGCTCAGTTTGAAACCAACATGAATAGGGTTTTGAAAAAGCAAGATTGAGAGGGATAAATCTTGTCTATGAGTCCTGTGGATGCTAGAAAAGATGCAGAAAGGAAACAGATTCTAAGACATGGGCAAAAGGTAGACTTATTAACCAGTTCAATAGTCTCTTTGGACTACTCTGTGGGCACAAGGGTGCTCAAAGGCATCACAATGCTTGAGTCAGAGGCATCTGCTCTTCTGTGCATCTTGCTCCAACCTTTTAAAATGTTGTTGCATTAGGAGCAGCAAAGCAGACACCTTCCAGTTCTCAATAGTTACAAAAGCATAGAATTGGATAAGACTGCAATGAATATGTAGTCCAACCCACTGCCGTGGAATATCTAATCCAGTGATTCTCAAACTGGGGTCCCAAGATGTTTTTGGCCTACAACTCCCAGAAATCCCAGCCAGTTTACCAGCTGTTAGGATTTCTGGGAGTCGAAGGCCAAAAACATCTAGGGACCCCAGGTTGAGAACCACTGCTCTAGTCCAACCCACTGTCGTTGATAGGCACACTTGAAAGATGGTCATCCAAACTCTGCTTGACAATCTCCAAGCAAGGAGCACCAAACTGTATACACTCTAAACTACAATCTGAAGTTCTTCCTGGCATTTAAGAGGCATCTCCTTTATTGCAATTTGAATCCATTGGTTAGCATGGAGGAAGATACATATGCACACTTCTTTCAAGGCAGCACTCTCACCCTGAGATTCCCCCCCCCCCCTCACTCTGATAAATGGAAAAGAATGACCAAGTCCAGAAATCAGGACTCCTCTTTGTCTTTTTCCAGTCCTCTAGCATCCTGTCACCCCTTCACCACAATTTCCTAAAGGTGTGATTAGAGAGGAAGGCATTTCCATTTTCCCACTAGACATTCCTTACTTTCATACTGATTCATTGTTTTCCGATTACTTAAGAGTACGAGAGGAATTCTGTCATCTTATTTTGCATGGGGAATAACAAGCAAACACAATGTATCACAAACACTAAAAAAGCACACATGGTCTCCTGGATGCCTAGATGGATTTGTTGTTCACAAGAGACTGATACTACAGCTAATTGGACTATTTTGTGACAGCTGGAATCTTAATGCTCACCACTCTTCTACATAACCTGTGCAATTTGAAACCCAGAATGACTAGTCTGGGAAGACTACAAAGCTTGTGTGCATTGATTGTTATATTTTATGGTTGTTTATTACCTGTATTACAGCACACCACAAAGGGATGCTTTTTTTCTGGGTGACGTCTGTTCAGGTGCTGAGCATTTCAAACATTTGTTTGACAAACAAGAGATGAATACTTGTTAATTCTAATGGCAAGGATATCACTAAGTCACCAGTGGCTGCTAAAAATTTAAAGGTACACAATAAAGATTGATCCTACCCCAGAGAGGTTGGAATATATGCTTCTGAAAGAAACCGACCAGACTGAGGGCCATCTATATTTTCAGCTAGCTAAACCTCTGATACTTTTATATCCCTATTGCAATACAGAAATGCAGTCTAGAAATTTCAGGCTTGCTTAAAGAAATCCCATTGCTACCTCCTCAGCTAAAAATGCATACTAATATTAAATAGGGCAGACATTAATATAGATTATCCATGGTTGTGAAAGACAATGCTGAAATGAAATCCGGGTTTATTGAATTTCCATGGTAGATCTTTAGATATCTGTTTTGAATAATATCAGGATTTACCTGAGCCTACAGAAAGACTTCTCAAATATCTGCCCTGTCCAAAGATGGACCATGTGTCATCAGACAAAGCAAGTGCTGGGAACCAGCGTCTTTCCATAAAGCCCTGGCATTAAGCAGGAAGATCCAATCGCTAGCATTTAGAGCCATTTCCCACATGGTACCGGAAAATCTAGAAATTCCTAGAGAGGAGTTTTCTCAGGCAAAAAATTAACAACTTCTTTATTTACATTGTTTCACTTTCATGCAGGCCCATAGCCAGGATTTTGATTCGGGTGGTGCTGGGATTTTGCTTCGGGGGGGGGGGGATCTGAGTTTGAGTGGGGGAGGATCTACCCTAGCAAACCTTTTGTATCGTTATCCCAATACCCTCATGCATATGGGATATATTGAGCATGGTGATCAGATCATGATATGAATAAACATAACAGTTTAAATAATAAATGTAAGCCCTTCTTGTGGACGACTCTGAGAATTTCGGGGGGGGGGGGATGAAGCCCCTCAAGCCCCCCCCCCCCGGATACATGCCTGCTTGCATGGGAGCCCTGTGACCTAACCCAGCAAATGACCTGTTATTGAACCCAAGCTTATTGCACAACAAGCAGGTTTCAGACCAGGGAAAAACTGTACAGGTCAAATTCTTCATCTGACTGAACATATCGAGGAAGGCTACGAGAAAGGCTGCATCACGGGAACAGTTTTTGTGGACCTTACGGCAGCCTATGACACGGTGCAACATAGAAAAATGCTGCATAAAGTCTACCATACCACCCGGGACTTTGACTTTACAAAAACTGTCCAGACCCTCTTAGAAAACCGCAGCTTCTATGTGGAGTTTCAGGGCCAGAAAAGCAGATGGAGGAGGCAAAAGAATGGTTTACCCCAAGGCAGCGTTCTTGCACCAACCTTATTTAATATCTTCACGAACGATCAGCCACAACCTCCACTCACAAAGAGCTTTATATATGCTGATGACCTTGGCCTTACAACACAAGCAAAAGATTTTGAAACAGTTGAAAAGCAACTCACCAATGCCTTGAAAGATCTCTCCAGCTACTACAAAGAGAACCACCTGAAGCCTAACCCTGCCAAAACACAAGTGTGTGCTTTCCACCTACGTAACCGCGAAGCCAACAAGAAACTGAAAGTTACTTGGGAAGGCCAAGAGCTCGAACACTGTTTCCATCCTAAATACCTTGGTGTCACCTTAGACCGAACACTAACATATAGGAAACACTGCATGAACACCAAGCACAAAGTAGCTGCACGCAATACCATCCTGCGGAAACTGACTGGCAGCGCATGGGGAGCAGACCCACAAGTAATAAGAACATCAGCCCTGGCCTTGTCTTTCTCAACTGCAGAGTATGCCTGTCCTGTTTGGCACAAGTCTGCCCATGCAAAGCAGGTGGACATAGCACTGAATGAAACATGCAGAATCATCACGGGATGCCTTAAACCTACACCTGTTGATAAACTCTACAAGTTAGCTGGCATTGCCCCTCCTGACGTGCGACGGGAAGTTGCTGCTAACGGTGAGAGAAAAAAGGTCGAACATTGTGAAAGCCACCCACTGCATGGCTATCACCCTCCTCCCACCAGACTCAAATCAAGGAAGGGCTTCATGAGAACCACCACTCCTCTTGATGTTCCTCCAGCAACAGCAAGGGTGTCCCTCTGGGCAGCTAAACCTGGCAATTCTAACTGGATGCCCCCCCATGAGGGTCTTCCTCCAGGGGCAAACCAAGAATGGGCAACTTGGAAGTCCCTGAACAGACTCAGAAGTGGAGTGGGCAGATCAAAAGACAACTTGGCAAGGTGGCACTACCTGGAGGAATCCTCCACCTTGTGTGACTGTGGAGCTGAACAAACAACTCAGCATATGTATGCTTGCCCACAATGCCCTGTCTCATGTACGGAGGAGGAGTTGTTTAAAGCTACAGACAATGCGGTTGCTGTTGCCCGCTTTTGGTCCAAAACTATTTAGTTGCTTGTGATTTCTTTTCTTTTTTATTTTATTTCCATTATTTGAAATGTATTTGCTGTACCAATGCTTTTGACACGAAATAAATAAATAACATCTATAGCCTCTGGATACAGTCTAAACTAATTTTTCATAAATATGATAATTACATACCCTTCAGCTGTCCCAATTTGGCAGGAACAGTCATGATCAATCCCCTGTAACTCAAATTTTCCACCTTTTTAAAAAGTGCCCCAGGTTCTCTTCCCCCATTTCACTGTCCCTATTCATCCTCAGTTTATTCAGTTAAACAACAACAACAACAACTTTATTCTTGTATCCCGCCCTATCTCCCCGAAGGGACTCGGGGTGGCTCACATGGGGACCCAGCAATACACGATGAAATACAATCACATAAATACATTTAAAACATATAAACATAAAATCATAAAACATATAATACATTCAAACATACTCAAGCAATAGCTAATAGTCAGGCTCAGTGAACATATTCCACTGGGGGCAAGGCAAATGTTGTCTGTGTACAATACCTCTACTGCAGTGGTTCCCAAACTTATTTGGCCTACCGCCCCCTTTCCAGAAAAAATATTACTCAGTGCCCTGGAAATTAATTTTTAAAATTTTTAATAGCAATTAAACAGAAAGATATATGTATCTGTGGCCATCACCGCTCCCTTGGATTGCTGCAGCGCCCACCAGGGGGCGGTAGTGCCCACTTTGGGAATCACTGCTTTACTGAATGGACCAGAAAAAGTGCAGTAACTGGGTCTAGGTGGACATAAGAGACAGTCATCAATTTATGTCAATTTAATCAAATGCACATTTTAACAACCAGGTTTTCAGATGTTTACGGAATGTGGCTATGGTGGGTACTAGTATAATTTCTCATAGGAGGGAGTTCCAGAGCTGGGAGGCCACCGCCGAGTAGGTCCTCTCCCTCGTCCCCACCAACCATATTTAAGGTGGTGGCGGAAGCAAGGGGAAGGCTTCCCCAGCAGATCTCAGAGACCGCGCAGGCTTGTAATAGGAAATGCAATCACAAAGATAACCAGCACCTTGAATTGGGACTGGAAACTTATCAGCAGCCAGTGAAGCTGTTTTAATAGGAGGGTTGTCCACTCTCTATAATTCGCTCCTGTTAACAACCTGGCCACCGACAGTTGCACAAGTTGAAATTTCCAGGCTGTCTTCAAGGGCAGCCCCATGTAGAGTTCATTGCAGTAATCCAATCTGGAGGTAAATAAGGTGTGGACCACCATGGCCAAATCAGACTTCTTGAGGTATGGTCGTACGTAGTTGGTGCACAAGCTTTAACTGTGCAAAGGCTCTTCCTGCCACCACTGACACCTGAGTTTCAAGTGTCAATGCTGAGTCCAGGAGGACTCCCAGACTGTGGACCTGTGACTTCAGGTGGTGTGTAACCCCATCAAGCACAGGTTGCCACCCTATACCTCAATCAGCCGCGCGACTGACTAGGAGGACCTCTGCCTTGTCTAGATTAAGTTTCAGCTTGTTAGCCCTCATCCAGTCCAACACACTGGCCAGGCACTAGTCCAGAACATGAGGGGCTTCCTCATGAGGTAGGTGGAAAGGAGTAGCAGAGTTGAGTGTCACCTGCGTACAAGTGGCACTCAACTCCAAAACTCTGGATGACCTCACCCAGCAGTTTCATGTAGATATTAAAAAGCATGGGAGATAGAATGGAACCTTGTGGGACTTCACAGGACAAAGGCCAGGGGTCCAAGAAGGTGTCTCCCAGCTTCACCATTTGAGATCAACCCTCCAAGAAGGAGCAGAGCGACTGCAAAGCAGTGCCCCAATGCCCATTCTGGAGAGCCACCCCAGAAGGATACCATGGTCGATGGTATCAAAAGCCACTGAGATATCCAGGAGGACCAACAGGGACAGACTCCCCCCGTCCAGTTCTCTGTGGAGATCATCCACCAAGGTGACCAAAGCTGTCTCCATGCCGTTACCAGGCCTGAAACTAGACTGCATAGTTTCCATCAGGAACCCCTGGAGCTGAGAGGCAACCACTTGCTCTAGAACATTGCCCAGAAGAGGGAGGTTGGCGATCTGCTGATAATTTGTGCAAACGTAATTCAAAATGCTGAAGTTGGAGGAAGAAAAGACAGGTGAGGCAGAATCTTTCCCTTCCCAATAGGCTCAGCCAAAACCAGCCTCTCCTAGTTTGTGTGCTCCTCATAATAACTTTTCCCATCTTGATGACACTACAATGTTGCTTGGCCACATAAATCCTGGGTTTCATCTGTTAAATGTTGGAGTGTATGTAATTAATAATTAAAAATAACCACAAAGCCAAAACTGATTTAATTAAATCCTTCAATTGGTAAATTTTTATTTCTGCAGCTTTTTCTGTATAGAGACAATATCTTCATCTCAGTAGAAGATATGGGATACATCTCCTATAGGCAGAGGTTGTAGACCTCTATGACATGTAGACATCTATGCAATCAGCAAAAAAAAAAAAAAAAAAAGCAAATGGAAGTACATGGTGCCTCATTGCAAAGGTAAAGGTGACTTGATACTCATCTCAAAAGCTGTGAACATTTGAATTGGAACAACCAGGTTAACAGATATAGATTTCTGTATCAATTACTTTTCCCTTCTCACCACAACATCAGGCAGTTGAGTTTTGTAAAAGTAAAAAATTTCAAACTATTTTTGAAGGAAGCTCTTAGGCTTGCTCAAATAATTCGATTTCCCCGTTACCCGTTATTAATTCGTTACTTTCGTTACTTTTGAAGCAATATACGGCCTTGATTGTCCACACGTCTGGATATCGCGGTTTCGAACCGCGAGAGGCCGTTTTTTGTTATGTCGTTGTTTTTTTCGTTAGGAAAAAAAGCTTTTGCAAATCACCCAAACTCCCACCATTCCTAACAGCCTCAGGCCCTTTCCTTTTGCCCCTCAGCAAAAGGGGCGTCACGGGCTCAGCCAATGGGAGGGGGCGAGGGGGAAGGAGGCCGAGGAGGAGGAGGAAGACGGAGGGGGGAAATGGCCGCCGCCGCCGCCGCCGCCTCGCCTCAGCTCAGGCCTGGTGTCTCTCGGTGAGGTGGGAAGGCGGCGGATGGAACCAGGAATGGAGAGACCAAGAGAGACAGAGACACGCAGAGATGGAGGCTGGCGCGGGGCCCGGCGGTGAGGAGGAAGAGGCCCGGGATGTGAGGGGGTGTGGGCCAGGCCCGTCCTCGGCTGCTCCCGGGGAGGGAGGGAGGGAGGACTACGACTCCCAGGGGCCCAGATTCGCACCCTCCCTCCCCCCAATACAGGTCTCCATACGACGCTACATGAACTTGAATGGATACTGTGGTTGTGTTGTCGAAAGCTTTCATGGCCGGGATCACACTGTTGTGGTATGTATTCCGGGCTCTATGGCCATGTGCCAGAAGCATTCTCTCCTGACGTTTCACCCACATCTGTGGCAGACATACTCAGAGGTTTTGACGTCTGTGCGAAGCTAGGCAAGTGGGGTTTATATATCTGTGGAAGGTCCAGGGTGGGAGAAAGAACTCTTGTCTGTGGGAGGCAAGTGTGAATGTTGCAATTGGTCACCTTGATTAGCATTGAATAGCCTTGCAGCTTCAAAGCCTGGCTGCTTCCTACCTGGGGGAATCCTTTGTTGGGAGGTATTAGCTGGCCCTGATTGTTTCCTGTCTGGAATTCCCATTTTCTGGGTGTTGTTCTTTTACTGTCCTGATTTTAGCTTTTCTGTAGCTAAAAATGCATATAAAATTGATTCTATAGGGAGGATAAATGATTGGATTTCAACTCCTACAGCTTAGCTTTCTCTGCCAATAATGGTACCATACCAAACTAAAACCTCCCAAGATTCTGTAGCAGTGAGCCATCTTGGATATTGTAAGTGATTTATTATTATTATTATTATTATTATTATTATTATTATTATTATTAGACCTTGCTCCCAGGAAGGTGCCTTCGCTGTGACTCCCAACTTATCTATCTACCTTTCCACATATTCTCCACATTGTGTGTATGTGTATGTATATTATATATACATGAGCCCCGATGGCGAAGTGTGTTAAAGCACTGAGCTGCTGAACTTGCGGACCGAAAGGTCCCAGGTTCAAATCCCGGGAGCAGAGTGAGTGCCCGCTGTTAGCTCCAGCTTCTGCCAACCTAGCAGCTTGAAAACATGCCAATGTGAGTAGATTAATAGGTACCGCTCTGGCGGGAAGGTAATGGCACTCCATGTAGTCATGCCGGCCACATGACCTTGGAGGTGTCTATGGACAACACTGGCTCTTGGGCTTAGAAATGGAGATGAGCACCAACCCCCAGAGTCAGACATGACTGAACTTAACGTCAAGGGATACCTTTACCTTTACCTATACACACACACACACACACACACACACACACATGCAGGGACTATATATATATATATATATATATATATATATATATATATATATACAGTATATATCACACACACACCAATTTAACAAAGTTTCAGCCACAAAAACAAAGTTTCTGAAGTAGAACAATGATTTTCACAGTAAAGACAAACCAATTTAACAGGAAATAAGACTTTCAAACCAGGAACAGATTTCTGCAATTATTAAAAAATGGTTTATTATAAAAGCTATGAAAATTTGCCAAAAATCAGAGGATAAGGGAAACGTTCCAAGTTTTGGTGAGCTATCAGTGTTAAATGTGTTCTACCACTGTACCAAGTTTGAAGAAGATCACTCAAAAAATGAGGGCAGGAGAGTCCTGTAAAATCTCCCCTCGTGCTGTTTTTTTTGGCCACTGCGCATGCGCGTCCGCCATTAACGAATTAATTTAGAAAATAACGAATTTTCATTAATTTTGAATTTTTGGGGGGCAAAATTCGGAAATGACATCAGAAACGAAACGCTGGCGCCCCCTACTTTTGAAACGAGTTTAGAATCAATTTTTTCATGGATCGCTCAAGCCTAGAAGCTCTAGATAGAGAACCTTACAGTATTCTAACCAGAGCATGGTTATTTCAAAATCCAGTCTCTTAATATAATGTCATAACTAATATATTCAAATAAATAGTTGAAGGTATTAAACTCTGACATAACACAGTTCCAAAATGGGGCTGAGTTTAGAAAAATCTTAATGGAGAACTCAAGACATTTCATGACTGAGCATATATCTTTCTCCATACATTCAACCAAATATCCAATCCCTTCCATTTTGCATGGACTACATTTCAGCTTGTTTGCCCTCACCCATAAATCTAAATCCTTTAGAAATTAAAACACTTTGTAAATATACACAATTTTCAAGATTTTGAGATAATCTAGAACAAGGGTAGAAAACCTTTTATCTTCCAGAAGTTTGGGGCTCTTATAACACCATTAACATTGGCAATGATTAATGGGTATGATGGAAGTTGAAGGCCAAAATGCTGGACAGCCAAAGGCCTCCTTCCCTGGCTCTCAGTTGTGTTCCCTGCATTTAAGTTTATTTTTGACAGGCTTCCATATCTCTTCTCTTTCCTTAAGAGTCTACAGACATTGTTGGTCTATCCCCAAGGTCTTACTCCTTCTGGTCAGCACCCCTGCCCGAGCCAATGTTTCTCCAACAAGGCTTGAAATTGAAACACAGTCGTGATTTTCCTTCCTTCTGAGCCTCTCAGCTCTGGGAGTAAGGATTTTCTGGTTAGTTTATTTCTTCTCACCCTGTTCCAAAGCTGTGTCTATGTAGGTTACAAGAGAGGTCAGTAGCAGTTCGTGCTCTTTTCGGGCTGCTTCTCATCCCTGTGGTAGTAAAGTATGGCTTAAGGTCAAAATGCCGAAAGTCATCCTGAATGAAATCCCCTAGTACAATTGAACAACAGAGAGGATCTGAATACAAAAAGGCATCCCTATTCTTTACATTCCCAAGTGGTTTTCAAGGTGGCAGATATTCTCAGCTAATTGGTTTAAAGATGGAGTCTTGACAGCTATAGACCTGACACTTTCTCAGTTTTGCATCCTCAGTGGAATAAACAAAGTTAGGTTGTGATTTTTTTCCAGTAAATGCACTCCTTTCTAAAGCACCTTGGAAAGGCTTAGGAAGTGCATCTATGTTGCTTGCAAACACACTACAGGCCTTGCTGGCTCAGGTTCCTGGAATTTGGAGAGCCATATAGTTCTCATCCAATCTTCCATGAAGACCAAGTGGATCATTTTTAAACCATAATAAATAGAAGATATTAACTGCTAGAATAGGTATCATAGGATCTCATGTCACAACATAATTGCTCAGTCAGATATGACTGCCATCTAGAAAGAAGAAATGAATTCATGAGAGAATATTGTCCAGCAAAACTTTCCTTACCTTAAATACAATTCTTAATCACAATTAAAGCAGACTTGCTGAAACAGTGGAATTTTGGGCTTATTCAAATTAGGCAAAAGTTCCCTAGTTTGGCTTGATTAATCAATCAATCAATCAATCTACTGACCACAGATTTTTGAAAATCTAAACAACATTTCCTGTCTGGGTCCTTTTATGGGTCCAACAGCAACTTTTTGGGCCCCGAATAGAAGCAGGTTATTTCGAAACCCACAGGAGCTTCTAAGACAGTCAGGTGTAAAGTAATTACACCTGTGCCACAGCTGCCACAGGGCCGGGCTGTGGCACAGCTGGTTAATAGCCAGCCACAATAAATCACTACTGACCGAGAGGTCATAAGAACGAAGCCCGGATTGGATTGAGCTCCTGACCATTTAGTAACCTAGCTCACTGTTGACCTAAGCAGCTCGAAAGTGAGTTGCATCTGTCGAGTTGAAAATTTAGGTACTGCTTTATGCAGGGAGGCTAATTTAACTAATTTACAACATCATAAAAACTGTGTGGAAAGGAATGAGGAAGTACTCCATCAAGGGCTCGGTGTCACAAGTGGTCGATGAAGTGGCAGTTCCCCTGTGGCCAGAATAGAGCATACCCTCATGAAGCCGGAAGCTGGAAAATGTTAAATTGCCTCTGTGACTGTCTATATGTAGTATGTCTAATGGCATTGAATGTTTGCCATGTCTAAGTGCATTGTGAGCCGCCCTGAGTCCCCTTCGGGGTGAGAAGAGCAGAATATAAATACTGTAAATAAATAAATATATTGTAATGTCTTGGTTCCTTTCATCTTCCTAAACAGCCCTCGTCTGGGCGGGGGCAGAATATAACTGTCAGTTTCTGCCTTAATGCTTTTACTATTGGACACAGGTATAATACTTTTGGTGGTTCATTTCCATACATCTCAATCTTGTTATAAATATGTTTATTTTAAAAACTCATTTTAAATTTAGCAAAGCATGTTAACCTTTGAAGGTGCATCAGGGTTATCCTGTTGAGAAGTGCTTGATAATTTTATTTCCTGGGCAAAATGTTACATGTGCTAGCAATATACATTTGAAACTGGCATTAAATCAGCATCCTGTTGAACTTTTTTGCTGTTGAAAATACAGAATAACCAACAGAAGTTTAAATACTCTGATGTAGAGCAAGAACAAGAATTTTTCAGAGTTCACAACAAAACTTATGATTGTCAGGCACTGATTATTTAGTTTTGAATCATGTTTTTATATGCCCTGGGCTTCCTTTGAGGGAAAAATGGGGGTACAAATAAATTGTGATGATTCATTCATTCTACTCTCAGATGTTTTTCACTTGCCAGAATGCATTCTAATGAATGCATCAATATTATTTATTCAATTATTCCTATGTTACATAATCTGTGAGTGCACTTCCTTCATTCACCTTTGTGGTGCTTCTGTTTTGATGCAATATGTACTTGCGACAGAGCCAGTTTCTCCTTTTGGTAAGCCATGACAACATGCCACCTATTCCAATAATACAGAATAGGCTTTTTTGGGTATCTAAAGCTTAGGCAAGAAGACCTGGCATACTAGAAACAGAAATAAGACACAAAAGAAAGGATTGGTCAGGGTACAATGGTTGATCTGCTAGATTGCTAGATTCACTGTGAAAAGGGGGTCAGTTTTTGTCCTGACAGTTTCACCATACCCTTTTTGGCACTATGAAAGGAGAAGTTGCACTTGTCAGAAATGCTAGTTTCTATCCAATAAAGCTTCAGGGGTCACTACTCGTTTGAATTGGGCAACCAATGCATATAGTATTTTTTAATGAAAGTACATGTGACTTCTTCTTTCTCTTCCCCCTCCCCCACCCCCCTGCAATTCCTGTCTTCTTTTCTAATTTATCCCAGCCCTATTCCTGACAGGCCTGCTGCCTGCAGATTTCTTCATGATGCTTACCTTCATGTTAATTATCTCCCCTTTCCCCTTTCTCCTTGGTATAGACAGCATATGTAGAGCTCAGCAGGCTAACAATTCCATTATGCTGAAAGGGATTCATTCTCACTTCCATTGTCTTCTCATCTCCAATCCCTTCATCCCTTCATTAAGAACCAAAGACAGATCCTTACACAGTGTCACACCCAGCTCTATTAAGTTTTGATCCCCTTCCCCCTTACCTGTTCATTTGATCCATGTAGACAGATTTCACGAAATTATTCCTCTGCATCTGTCAGTATCACACCTAGTGTTTTTGGGTTCAGGAGAATTTCCACAAATTGAAACATTTTTGACTATTCAGTGCAACAAAATCTCCCACACATTTCCTAACTTTTTCCCCATGAAGGCTAGAAACTTGTTTTTCTTTCTTTCTGGGGGGAATATGAGGTTCAGGCAGTGACATATGAACCATTCACACATCATCTTAAATATTTCATTCTACACTGATCAAGATCGGCTGCCAGATTTGGATCTTTGCTATTTGTTTTTAGTCTCTGAATTCCTTTAGCTTTTAATTTTTGGTCTCAAAATAATGTTCCTTCCCTGATGCCTCCCCACATTGTCCACCATTTGATACACTTTTTTCCTGCCTTAACTTCATTCTTTTCTTGAATGTTGACTGTCTCTCTCCCCATCATATTCTAGTTTTACACACTCTCTTGAGAGTTGCTTTTCTTCCCCAAGACATAATATTTTCACTGATTACTTGATTTCTCAATTTGCATTTTAAACATTGAGTATATTTCTAGAAAGTTTTTCAAGATGCCAAGTTCATTCTCCCTCCTGCATATTATCCTCATCTGCTTTGCTTTGAATAATGTCTGATTTTCACGCCCACCACTACCAATCTAATTCACAACTCCACCCAAAATCTTGCTCCCATCAAGATGTGGGTTTTTACACCAATCCAACCTTCTGTCTGTTTAATAGGTCTGTAACAACCCACATTGTAGCATGCATTGGTAGATTAGTGGTACATTGTATCAATGGAACAAACATTTGTGATGATAGTAATATACATATTTATTGATATTGTACACCTACATAAATAGTTATTTATGTCTAGATTGTCTATTTAAAAAACATGGAGCTAGTATCCTGAATGCTATTCAAAAGTTCAATAGGAAAAGATTATCAGAGCGCAGTGTTTACTGAGTAGTTGAACTGTTGAGGGAAAAAGTAAAAAATTGGGGTGATAGAATGGATTTGCTGAGATCCTGAATGACAGCAACCATAATGCAAGATTTTCTTTCAGGTTCCACTAAGGGTGCACCTACACTGTAGAATTGACGCAGTATGATACCACCTTAACTGCCATGGCTCAATTGGATGGAATTCTAAGACTTGTAGTTTGGTGAGGCACAGCAGTCTTTGGCAGTGAAGGCTAAAGATCTTGTAAACCCACAATTCCCATGATTCCATAGCATGAGCTGTCAAACTGCATTAAAATGCTGTCAAACTGCATTAACTCTAAAATGTAAATGCACCCCACATTTCTAGGGAGGATACATTATTGGATTTTATAAATCAGAACCTGTGTGTTAATGTTAATTATGTTAAATTACATTTGAGGCATGGGAGTTTAAACCAGAACAGAAAATATCTTTTCTCCTGATGAAGTCTAAGTGTAATTTTGAGGGATTTCTTGAAGAGTAGTATTACAAGAAGTATTTTCATCTGTTATGTTGTTTCCTCTCCTGCTTGATACATCCTTCACCCTCCTTGCTAGTGGGCGCGGAAGCTGTGAGGGCGAACATACTGAAAAGTAAAGAAGAGAAAGGGAGTAGGGAGAAGCAGGAAGAGCAAGCTTTTAACGCTTACAGAAGCATATGCAGATAAAGAAGGCCTGTCGGTGCTCAAAAGATGGAAGAAAATGACAAAATGAAGAACAAGGCTCTTTCTTTGGAGGCTTTTAAGCAGAGGCTGGATGGTCATTTGTCGGGGGTGCTGTGAATGCGATTTTCCTGCTTCTTGGCAGGGGGTTGGACTGGATGGCCCATGAGGTCTGCTCCAAGTCTATGATTCTATGAGAGAAACTGATGTGGAGGAAGGCAGACATGCAGAGGAAAAGCAGACAAAATTGCACAAGATTACAGATGTGGAGTGGAATGGAATGGAGAGGACATATGGAAGATAGAACAGAGTAGTCAGACACAAAGACATGTGAAGATGCAAGGATCTAAGGGGCAGGGAATTGAGAAACAAAATGAAAAGAGCATAAGACAGTGGTGCAGGACAGTGACTAAAGAAACACAGGGATAATAGAAGAAACAACAGAGAATGTAAAGAATTAGTAGAATGTATTATTATTATTATCATTATCATTATTATTATATCATTTTTATTTATACTCTGCTTTATCTCCCCCAAAGGGGACTCAAAGAGCCTTAACATAAAAATGTTATCACAGCATTTAAAATATACAAATATTAAAACAGAATTAAATATAAACAGTATAGATTGACAGTTAAAACCATTCAAACATATTTGATGCATATTCAAAGCTAAAACTACAACACCCCTGGAATGGATCTTAAAAACCTTCATCTTTAGCAGCCTGCCTGAATAGAAAGATTTTAGCCTGCCGCTGGAAGGACAACAGGGAGGAAGCCATTCTGGCTTCCCTGGGTAGGGAGTTCCAGTCGAGGGGCAGCCACAGAGAAGGCCCTCTCTCTCGTTCCCACTAACCAAGCTTGGGATGGAGGTGGGAGCGAGAGAAGGGCCTCTCCTGAAGATCTCAGGGCCCAGGGAGGTTCGTACAAGGAGATGTGGTTGGCTAAATAGCCTGGGCCTGAATCATCTAGGGCTTTAAAGGTCATAACCAGCACTTTGAATTGTGCCTGGTAACAGACTGGCAACCAGTGGAGCTGCTTCAACAGAGGGGGTTGTCCGTTTTCTGTAGCCAGCCCCAGTTAGCAACCTGGTTGCAGCTCTTTGGACCAGCTGAAGTTTCCAATCACTCTCCAGAGGAAGCCCCACATAGAATGCATTACAATAATCCAGATGGGATGTAACTAGGGCATGGACCACTGTGGCCAGATCTAACTTCTCAAGGAATGAGCACAGTTGGTGTGCAAGTTTTAATTGGGCAAAGGCCCTCATGGCCACTGCAGATACCCGGGCCTCACAGTTCAATGCTGAGTCCAGGAGGACCACCAAACTGCGAACCTGTGTCTTCAGGGTGAGTGTGACCCCATCCAGCACAGACTGGATTCCTAATCCCTGATTTGCCTTCCGACTGACCAGGAATACCTCTGTCTTTTCTGGATTAAGTTTCAATTTGTTTGCCACCATTACTGATTATAGGCACCATTTTAAGGTCAGGAGAGCTTCCTTGGCTTTAGGTGGACAGGAGTAGTAGAGTTGGACATCATCTGCATATAGGTGCTGCACTTCAAAACTCCAGATGATCTCAGGGGAGTCTGAATTGCAGTCCTAACCACAACAAAACTGTTATCATTCTGCAGTGTGAATATAGCCTTACTGAATACAGATCAGTTATAGGTTTGTAAAACTAGTGCAATACTGGATGCCAACTTCTTCCCCTGTTTAACAGAAGGATTTCCAAGACATTGGAGAGCGTGTTACTGAGTGACACATCCATCCCCCTCCTGGCTGTGAAAAATAAGGTAACTAAAAGCAACAGCAATCCCCTGAATTCTCTACCCATGTATATTCTAGCATCCAATATACAGAATGAGAAATTGTGAGTCTGTGTGCTTTAACTACCATGCCTCTATCTCAGAGCCTTTCAAGTTAATTGATTTAGGAAGTAGTTAGACATTTCCTCCATTAGCACAAAAACTATACTTCCACACAGCTCAACCAAAGAGACTTAAGTGCATTGTTTATTGCTGAAGACATATCATCAATAAACAAACATTATTGGAGCTACTTGATGAAAAATAAATTTCTTCTGGTGTTTATGCAGTGTTGTTTCTTTACTACATGGAAGACTGCTAGTTGGTCAGATAATTATAATTGATTTTTCATTATGGTGATAGTCATTTCTTATACTCAAACTCAACAAAATAGTGTACTGCAGCCTGCCGTTCTCAAAAGTGGCAAAGTCTTTGTTATTAGGACACAAACACAGATATTAAATAGACAAACAAATAAAGCAGAAGACCATAAACAGCTTTTGGTTAAAGGTGTGAGGCAGGTGATAACCAACTTTACAGACACAATTATCTGGGAGCTGAAGGTTGTGAACTTGTCCAATTTCTCCTGATGCCTTGAGTTTTTCCAGAGGCTTATTATCATCCTATTAATACTGTATGATACATGTGCAGCAGTAATTCATGGTTTCGGGAGAATTTGCTTCACCCAATATGCTACTCCTGTTGCAAGGTTATTACATTTATTCATGATGGTAAAAATCTCGTTCAGATTGTCACAATCCACATGGGGTGATGATAGGCAACAGAATACCAAATGAGGTTTAGGATATAGAAGCGACAGAACAAAAGCTCCTAGTCTGACATAATAAAGGTGGCCAATAAATTTATTACAATCAACTGCACATTCATGGCATATGCAACCTTTCAAGTTCTCCAGAATTCAGTCTGAATGATAAAAAATAATGGAAAACAGGAAAATATGACAGCCCTTTCAAATTGTTTGGGTTACATGTTTTAAGCTACTAAGTCTGTGACTAAGCTCAGTCCCTAATGTAGTTTGCAGAGACAATTGATATACAAACCTAAAACCTCCTGGTATAAAGACAATGTGGTGGACCCCTTTCTCTCCGAGTCAAGGGTTTTAATTACTCAAATGTCTGTCACTAGTGTTAGGTTGAAAATTCAGATATTGTAGGTGAAATTAATCAGAAGTATTGAGAAATCACAGCCTTCAAAGATAAAGATTGAATTTTTGCTGTTGTTCTTGTTACATTTATTTCTGTTCCATCTTTTCCCCTATTCAGGACAATTGCCCCCTTTGAACAAATCTTGCCAAAAAACACACACACTCTCTTAGACTCACCATAAGTCTAAAATGACTTGAAGGTGCACAATAGCAAAAACAATACAAAGAATTTTTAATTCTGTGCAGTTTTTCTTAGATGGTCAAGAGTGTCCTTTTCCTTTGGTAGATGCTGTTTTCAACAGCCAAATATGATATTTTCCAAAGCAATCTATGTTATCTATTAGAATGAAACCAAGTATAATTGGCATTCCACTTTTCGTGGACTTCACTTTATAGCCCCATAAGTTACCATAAGGTAACTTAACCTATATACTCATGTATAAGTCTAGAAATTGTTGTCCAAAAATCAATCCAAAAATCCTAGACTGAATTATCCATGGGTCAATGTAAGTATTATACCTTAACTTATCCCTTTCGCTGAGTAGAATGATGAAAGGCTAGAGTTAATTCATCCTGGGAGAACCTAAAAGAAGTGCTAGCCTCTTCTGCTCTCTCTATCAAGGTGCCACTTATCCTCTGAGGCGGCATTAATGGTTTTCCCTCCCTGTGAATATCCTACAACTTATCCATGGGTCATATCAAAATCCATAATTTGGTCCCAGAATCTGCCCTCAACTTATACTGCCCTCAACTTATATATGATATACAATACGTTGTAATTATTGGAAAATGAAACAAAAACGAATTCCACAAGATTGTAAACTAGTTGCTTCCAAACTCTGATCTAAATATAGGAAAGGGGAATATTAAATAAACCTAAGGCTGCAGCACTCTCTCTCCAAGCCTGAGGAAAGTCTTTAAGTAATTGAAATTGTGCTGTCGAGAAATTAAAAAGACAGCTGAGAAGTAGACATAACTGAGTTTTATACAATGGTGAACAACATCATGAAGGGAGTGTGTCAGAGACAAATTACTACATCATATTCAAAGCACGGGTATGAAAGGGTAATTTAGCACACATGATTGGGAAGAGGTTCATGTCAACAAAAAGAAACATTTCTTTACTGAACATCTAATTAACTTGCATTGCTGTAAGAGGTAGTGATTGCCACTAATTTACCCAGGTTATTGCAAGTCAGTAGACCTAAAAAGGAGAAGCTGTTGCTTATAACTACACAATTATAGCAGTTTGGTGCCTCTTTAACTGTCATAGCTCCATCCTAAAGAAAACTGGGATTTATAGTGCTCACAATTGTCTGCCTGAGAGTTTCTAAGCACTCCAACAAACTAAAAATGCCAGGATTCTATTGGATGGAACAAAAACAGTTAAAATAGTATCAGAATGCTCTAATTGCATAACGTGGATAAACTCATGGCTTAAGCTCCTTATTAGGGGGTATTTCTATTCTTCCATTTTAGCTGATTAGTGTATACTTAAAATGCTTCATTCCGTTTTATGGAACATTTTGGGTGTCTATTTGCCTATATGCATGCAATTTCCTATAGCAAAATAGTGGTGGAAACCATCAATGTTCAGGGGCATCTATAAAATAGTATGGAGAGAAGAGAAAGAGATGGATGAGCATGTAAGTGGCTAAGGCAAGATGTGCTCCTGCAGCTTACTCCTTTAACAATACTAGGCAAAATATTGGAAAGGAAGTGTGAGGCTGGCTTTACCATTACAGAAAGTGAGATAGATGCCTTAGATGGCAGTGCCTGAATGATGTTATTTTGTATTTTATTTTGTGGTCTGATCTGTCTGTGCAGCCTAGCTGGGCTCCTGCTCTGCCCCAGTCCCAGGACAGCTGAAGGCACAATCTTCTCTCCTGTGCTAGAATAATATTTAATTGGTTGGCTTTTGTAGAAGGACTGGGGTGAGATGCCATTGCAGCTAGAAAAGGTTTTAGACTTCTCAGGACTAGAGAGTATATGTGTATATGTTGGCATTTTCCAGCTAAGCTACACACTGTGGGCAGCTAGTGTGATTGGAGAAAACGTTTGCAGCACAGGTCAAATGATTCAGCATGTCACTACCATTCTGTGATGGTTGGATTGAGTACTCTTGTGAGATAGAAGGCTATGTTGATAGTAGCAGTGCTATGAGTAAGGTCTCCCATGGCAGATTAGCTTTTGCTAACAACAAAGATTAAACATACCAAACAGTTACTGGGCAGCAGCAGCAGCAGCAGGAGGAGGAGGAGGTGTATGTGTGTATGAGACTGGCAGAATATCTGTTGGACAGATACTATGGCAGTGGCATCAGAGCTAACACTTTTCTCACTGCACAGAATAAAGACACAGCAGTCTTATACCTTGGAAAACCTATGATGAGACAGTCCAAAATTAAATGATAGTGCCAGAAAATGGGACTCCCAGGCCAGAATGCATTCAGTTACCAAATATGAATAATGATGGAACTAGACGCAATCTGAAAGGAAGTCAGCTGTTGATGTGAAAGGAAAGTCCAAAACTCTACAGCACGTATTATAGGAACTTGGAATGTGAGAAGTGTGAATCAGGGGAAGCTAGATATTGAAAGATAAGAATCCAAACCTATAAACATTGCAACACTTGGGATGAATGAGCTAAAGTGGACAGAAATGGGACATTTTAAATCAGATAATTACACAGTGTTTTACTCAATCAATAAAACTCTAAGGAGAATTTGGGGGCTTTAATAGTGAAAAAAAGATGTAACAAAAGCAGTCATGGAATATAATGCTAAGTATATGAATAATATCAATAAGACTTCAGTGAAAATCCATCAATAAATCATAATCTAAGTTTATGCTCTAACTATGGAAGCAGAAGAAGAAATGGTCAAATTCAGGATGAAACTAATTGCATACCAAAACAGGATTTGTTGATAATCATAGGCAATTGGAAAACAAAAGTAGAAAACAGAACAGAATCACAGATTGTACAAGTTTTAAAGCTGAATAGCAAGAAAACAAAAATAGAGACCACAGATGAATTCTATAACTTTAATGTAGATGATAAAACATTGAAAGAGTTTAATATTTTCCACTCAGCTCAGACATTAATCAGAATGGAAACTGCCGTCAAGGAATCAGAAGAAAACTAAGACTTGAAAGGGACTCAAAGTTGTGAAGTTTAAAGGTATATCATTGTTTACTACAGTTTGCACTGTCCATGCCTTCAACCTGATAGAAATAAAAGCAGCTCATTTGATGTGTAGTGTTGAAGAAAAGTTCTAAATAATAATAATTAAAGATACCATGGAGTGCTAAAATTCCAATAAATTTTTAGAGCAAATCAATCCTGAGTGGTCCCTAGAAGATGAGTTAATTAAATTGAGGCTATCACATGTAAGACATATCATGAGAAGACATAACTTACCAGAAAAAACAATGTTTGGTACTTATCAAGAAAAGACAAAGATCACATGAAAGAGACTCTATCAAGGAAATCATGGCCCTGAATCTATAGCACCTAAATTATTGATTTTAGCATGATAGTCTCTCATTCGTAGAGTCACCATAAGTTGAAGTTGACATGATGGCAGTGAACAACAGCAAGTTCAAATGACTGGAGAAACAGTACAATAGGAATATTGTATTGATCAGCTACTTCTCCAAGAGAGTTAAATGAGATTACTGGACATATTCTATGAAATGTGCTCATAAAGAAGACATATCTACTACATCAGTAATTACTGCACTGCCAAAGCAGTAACAACACTATAGCAAGGCCTTTTTATTGCTACTGAAATGCTGTCTGCCATGGTAAAACAAAAAAGTAATGACTCAGAGATGCAAAATCTGAAACACAGGCAACCATATTAAATCTCATCAGAAAAAAAATCCTAATTTGTGCCTTACAGACATAGATTTGAAATTTTATTCCTGTTTGGGATCCAATTATGTTATCCAAGAATTTCCTGGCTTTAACACAAAGTAAACCAGATGAACCCATTTGGGATGAGTGTTGACAGTCTGAACCAATCTACCATCCACATGTGCTTGTGCTGCCATCCCCTTTTTACTACACTCAGTGGTGTAAGGGAAAGGGGAGGGATCGGGCCAGTGTTGCTCCCCCTCCCTGTTACTGCAGCAGATGGCTATGGAGCTTAAGAGAGCTCCTGAGCATCACCAGGCACCTTTGCTGACATAGGCAAAGGAATTGCACAAGGACGAAGAAGGAATGCCCACACACCCTTCCTGATTAGGTCTAGCAATTGCCAAGAGCACTCCTGGAGTTCCATGACTGTCCAGCAGTGACAATGAGGACTGCAATGCTAAGGTCATGGTCCAGTGAGGCTGAACCGGTTTCAGCCCCACTGGACAATCTGGACTCTGCCCTGCTTCTGGAGCAACACAGTGTAGCTGCCACCAGGGCCAGTCCAGAGTATTGCCACTGGCTGTGGAATATGTGGTACATGAAGATCCGCTCAGAGTGCAAGGACATTTTGAGGAATAGCGCCATACCTGCAGGTAGTGCAGTTTAGAGTATTAGAATGGGATCTGAGAGAGCCATGTTTCTAATCCCCACTGAACTAAGAAACCCACTATTTTTCTACTCTTTCTGTCATCTGCATGACAGTTATTTTGATTATCTAGTGAGGAGAAGGAGATTCATGTTCTCTTTGAGCTCAAAAAAATCTCCTATGCATACCAGGCTTTGAACATCATATTTTGACCCTGGAGAACAGGCCTCAAATCCCTGCTTATCCATGAAAACCCATTGAGTGACCTTGTATAAGTTAGATACTTTTAGTCTAAATCCAGTGATAAGCTTGCCTTAGGGTTGCCATAAATCAGAAATATCTTGGAAGTATACAGTAGCAAGAGGAGGAGAAACACAGTAGGAAGTAGAAATGATGAATAAAAAACAGAATGGGAAAGGGAGAGTGTTGTGGAGAAGTCAAGAGACAAAGGTATAGAGCAGGCATGGGCAAACTTCGGCCCTCCAAGTGTTTTGGACTTCAACTCCCAGAAATCCTATCCATCTTATCAGCTGTTAGGAATTGTGGGAGTTGAAGCCCAAAACACCTGGAGGTCTGAAGTTTGCCCATGCCTAGTATAGAGAATAGGTTGGAAGAAAACTTGTCAATTATCCAAGTCCCTTTTGAAAAGATTTTCATGGGACAACAAATAGTACTATTATTTTTTCAAACCTCAAGTACTATTGTTTATAGTTTCGGGAAGTAATTTACAGAGGTTTCTGTATTTTAAAGCATATCTTAGATATGATGGTGATCATAGTGTTAAGTTATTTCAGCTCTGCAATTTCATGGAGTCCTGGTGTGCTTAGGCACTGAAGAATTGAACGAGACACAAACGGATTGAAGGCAGAGAACAGAGGCTATTTTAATTTGGCTGTCAGAAGAGTTTGCACTATCAAATCAAACATAAAGGCAATAGATACATGCAAGGGCATTTATTGGAGTTTGACAGCTATTCAAAACAATGGAGTTTTGCCACCCCGAGCACTGCTTGTTGCAGGTTGGTGCTGGCTAGGCTCTATGCATTGATTGGTTAGAGCGCACCGTTTGCCACTGCTGTTGATTGGACTCTGGTTTATTAAAGTTTTGGGAGGAACTTTAATAAACGGTCATTGCTCAGATTGAAGTTTGTGGCTGTTTCTTAGGTCTGCCTTGTCAGGGGTTTCCAAGGCACATGAAATTCTGCCGACCCCTAAATTAATTTGAAAGCCTCAAAATGAATGCACACTTTCATTCGGACCGCTTGTTAGCTGCTGCACCTTGTCTGCATGCTGCTTATCTGCCTTTGCTGCTCAAATTAAACACCCTTCTGCAGTTATTCTATCAAGCAGCTTTGATGATATTTTTATTCTTTTTTCAATTTCTTAACTTTATACAAACAATTACTTGCAGGAATTCAGCAATAAGAGATGTTCATGGCAGCCCAGATGGGAAAATGAGTCCAGGGCTAGTGTAACAATGGGTGAAAAGGTAACAAGGATTAACAGCAAAAGACAAGGCCAGCCTAAAGCCTAGTTCATTGTTGGCTGCATGGAAGTACTGCTAAAGGATGACTGAAGGAATGATGGAATTAGCTCTATGCCCCACTCCACCTCTCTCTGTGTGTACATGCTTATACCACTTACTGAAACTTACATAGTTACTGAAACTATGGTCACACCCAACTATGGTACGGAAAGCCAAGAAAGAACCAAACGCACACCAACCAGGAGAAGCAATGCCATCGTCAGGAGCCAAGCCGAATTCAGGAACCAAGAAAGCCAACCGGGAGAAGCAATGCCGTCGTCAGGAGCCAAGCCGAATTCAGGAACCAAGGAAAACCAACCAGGAGAAGCGATGCCGTTGTCAGGAGCCAAGCCAAATTCAGGAACCAAGGGGAAGCCAGGAAACACCAAACCAGGAACGAGCGATGCCGTCGTCAAGAGCCAAACCAAATTCAGGAACACGAAGCTGTACAGCCAGGACCCAAGCCCAACAGAACAGGCAGCGACAACCCAATGTCCAAAATGACACCTTGTCTTCTGCAAAGAGTCTTTACTTCCAAATCCACTTTTAACTTGTGCATTGTTATCCAACGATGATGAGGCCTCCACCCTGTCATCATTATCCACAGCTGATCTTGATCCCATACATGAACCTCGCCCATCAACCCTCCAGTCCCTCCATCTTTGTTCAAGATTTAGATCTCCCCATGTCCCTGGTGTATCAGTAGTTTGCCAATCCCCTGATGCACCCCCAGAAACTGGCTCTGCATACACATTTGCTTGAGTCCAGTCTGCAGCACTTTCCATCTCACTCCCAGACCCATCATTCCCAGAAAAACCCTCAAATGTCTCATCTTCCGTGGGAGCAGTGAGTAAATCCCTGATCTTCTTCCTTTCCCTTTCCTCATCTGACTCTTGCTCCCAAGTTGTCCTTTTAGTTCCTCTACTCTCTGTTAACGCATCTTCTTCCAGCATTGACTTCTCATCACTAGAGAACCCTTCAAACGTTTCTTCCTCAGAAGGAGCCATAAGTATTTCCCGGACCCGCTTTGTTTGCTGTTCCTCATCAAACACCTGCTCACCGTTAGCTCTTTTCCTCTTGCTAGCAGTTCTACTAGTAGTAGTATTATTGCCCCCTGATCCAACTACAACACAACCGCTGGGACCAGTCTCGGCTTTCCTGGTGCCATGGGTATTGGGATCCTTTTGGGGGTCTTGAGATTTCAATAACAGTAGTGACACAGTCAAGAGTAACACAACAACAATGAGTTTGTAACATACAACCTCTTCACATGGCCTTTTCGGGCCATGCCGTTGCACTGGCCAATCACAAGTGAAAGGAAAGTGTGCAGGGCAGCTCGTGGCACCCCGCGTGCCCTCCCTCCTCTCCTCATTACGTGGAGGGACAGGAGAGTGGAGACAGGAGAGTGTGCTTTGGACTCTTTCCCTCCCCTCATCACATGGCAAAAAGGGGAGGAAAGTGCAAGGAGCTCTGTCAGACCTATCCAAACTACACTTTTTCCCTTTTGTGACTTCTCCACTTTGGGAGGAATGCAGGTGGGGCCTGCCATGCGTTATATGATGGCGCATGACAGGCCCTGTCCTTGCCATAATTAAAAGTGGCAAAACTGCATTCGGTGAAGAGGTCCATACTATTTTTTAAGTAGCGAGTAACACCTAGTGAGTTGCTGGATGTAGTAATATTTTGCCTGAGACAATACTTCCATAAAAAAATCCTATACCCTGGCTGATAGTACTGGGATCTCCATTTTCATGACTGCCAGGGTTTCTGAAGCTGCCACACACGGTTGAAGCAGAATCACTGTGATTTGCAAATTCTGGTCATACAGATGTTTTGAACTTCAACTTCAAGTAGCCCCAGCCATTTGGCCAATGGTTAGAGATTCTGGGAGCTGAAGTCCAAAAGTCCAAAAGACCACTGATTTAGGGCTTTATTCACTTAGGACACCTTAAGTTTACTGCTAATTATAAAGAAATTGAAATGAGAAACAATAACAGAAAATATTTTCTTGGTTCCCATGAAGTCACTAATCAAATATACTTTTCTTCACTTCCAATTCCTAACTAGCCTTGTGTTTTCAGAAATGAAGATTCGATCTAACCCAGTAAGGGACATTAGTTTGGAGTCACCATCTGGGGACAAAGTATAAATGCAATCCTCTTAGTTACACCAACTGGAGACATTTGAATATCTATGCTTCTTCATTTTCTGGTGCTATTTTAAAAATATTATTTAATCTGATAAGAGTAATTAAAAACCCAGAAGCCTGAATGCTTTTGTGGAATCTTAGTTGGTCCAGTTATGGATTTTGTTTTTTGTCTTCATTGACCACACAATTACTTTTGTTCTTGCATTGATTTACAAACACACTCAACTCCTTCAAGAAAGTAGCAATTCTTGCCTTTATCCTAAATTCACACAGAGATTAAAAGAACTGTTCTGACCAGTATGGGATGCAATGCAATAATCTGAAGCAAAATGAATACCCATTGTGGAAACAGTATAGGGTCTCAATTTGTGAGTAAAGCATTGTCTCTGTGCTACACAAATACAAGACTGGCAAAATTATACACTGTGATTCAGTATAGCTAGTAGCTACAATAAATGGTTCAGAACTCCAGCAGAGGAACAAAGGGCACAAGGCTATGACTGGAAGACTCCACTGTTCAAAGTTCCTCTGCTCTTTTCCTCCTGCAGAGTTTGGCCAGTTTTATGGTGCCTCAACACAATTTTTCCTTCAGTATGGGGTCATGTTTTCTGAGCCCTCTTATTGCCTCCCTCTCCCTTCAGGGTTTAGGTAGAAATAAGTTCTATAGAAGTCGTTTGTTTCCAGTCTCCAACAAATCTGGCAGGTCTCAAAAACCAGACCAATCATTCTTATGTGGACTTCATGACATGGTAGTGAGGGGAGAAACCCTTACTTCACAGCAAATGAAAATTAGAATCCATTTTTAGGCTATAGTATCCACACAGCAACAAACCAGCATGCTCATTACATTGATGCAAATACAGCTATCAAATGAGTACCAGAGATGGGCACTTAAGCCATCAAATGGATTGCCAGTAGGTGTGTCATTATCACTCTGGTGTTCCTCATTTAAGCAACAGGCTGCATTTCACCATTAGTCTTACAACCTCCCATTAATTTTTGTTGTTGTTTATTCATTCCAACTCTTCATGACCTCATGGACCAGCCCACACCAGAGCTCCCTGTCGGCTGTCACCACCCCCAGCTCCTTCAAGGTCAAGCCAGTCACTTCAAGGATACCATCCATCCATCTTGCCCTTGGTCGACTCCTTTTCCTTTTTCCTTCCATTTTCCCCAGCATCATTCTCTTCTTTAAGTTTTCCTGTCTTCTTATAATGTGGTCTGAGGACTTCATCTTTGCCTCTAATATCCTTCCCTCCAGTGAGTAGCTGGGCATTAGTTCCTGCTGGTTGGATCTTCTTGCGGTCCAAGGCACTCTCAGCATTTTCCTCCAACACCACATTTCAAATTCCTTCTTCTTCCTTCGCTCAGCCTTCCTTATGGTCCAGCTCTTGCATCCACAGGTTACTATGGGGAATACCATGGCTTTTACTATGTGGACTTTTGTTGCCAGTGTGATGTCTCTACTCTTCACTATTTTATTGAGGTTGGCCAAGGCTCTCCTCCCAAGAAGTAAACGTCTTCTAATTTCCTGGCTGCAGTCTGCGTCTGCAGTAATCTTCGCACCTAGAAATACAAAGTTTGTCACTGCCTCCATTTTTTCTCCCTCTATTTGCCAGTTATGGATCAGTCTGGTTGTCATAATCTTAGTTTCTTTGAAGTTTAACTGCAACCTAGCTTTTTCACTATCTTCTTTCACCTTGGTTATAAGGCTCCTCAGCTCCTCCTCACTTTCATTAACTTAACAGTGGGGAAAGAAAGATATACACATATACTTCTTCATATAAATTGGCTGGACCAATCTAGCATGATTGGGTTGGAAAAGACCTTTGAAGACCATCTAGGTCAACCATACTCAATGCAGGAGATCAAAAGCAGTTCTTGGGGGGGGGGGGGGGAGATCACTTTTGTGGAACTATAATGCCAAAAATGCCCAAGCTAGCAGTCACACCTTAAAGATCCTGGGAACTGTAGTCCAATGAAAATAGTAATTCTTGTAAGCTCTGAACCATTGCACTAGCTATCTGAGAATTCAAAATTATTGTTGTTGGCTAGCTTTAACTCATTTCCAACTTATGGCATCCCTCAGGTGAAGCTATCATGGGAGTTTCTTGGCAAGGTTTTTTCAAAGAGGGGGACTTGTTTTTGATTCCTTTATGGCCGAGGGAGTATGATTCACCCAAGGTTACCCAGTGGGTTTCCATGTCCAAGCAGGGAATAGAACCCTGGTCTCCAATGGTCCAACCACTACTTCATGCTGGTTCCCAAGAATTCTAAATACTCCTCCATAAATTGCAAATCTCGGGATTCTATAGGATTTTGCCATAGCAGTTGAGGTGGAATCGTAGTGCAAATGTGAAAAAGCCTGGAAACTTCTTTAAAAACATAAATGCAGATGCTCCAGGGACTATTGAATGTTCTAATTTCAAACTGTGATGCATATGTATTTTTAAAATGTTTTCCAGTGTGTTTTATAAAAACCTTTTTTGCATTTAAAACAATAACAGCAGCCTTTAGCCTGTTTCTCTGTTGTCTTTCTATTTGAATGGAAGTTTTGACATTGGAGACGATTCTCCCGAGTGCATCTTTCCATTCTGCAACATCAGGATCTGACTGCTTCATTTTGCTGCAAGTATAATAAAGGCCAAGTTGCACCAAGATCTCACAAAGACCTCCTTTTCTCCTTATTGCAGACCCCATTTTCTAATATATCATTTTCTGTTAATATATGCTTGTGACACTAGAGTGCTGTGGAGAAAAAGAAAGGGCTGTGTGGTTGAAATGGTCATATGATTATTTCAAACAGTATCCTTTGAAAGGGTACCTGATTTACCACTGAACCCATGTCCATGCACCTGGAGAGCAATCCCCTGAAGCTCTTGCCGATTACCTCCCAGGCTGCAGGCTGGTGTTGTACCTCCTGCTGAAGTGTACATGCAACAGTTGTGTAGCAGCAAAGGAGGAAAAGAGAGTGGGCGGTAGTGGTGTGGAGAAACAGAGCAGTGCCAAGGGAGAGATGCATAGCAAGTGCGGAGTTCTTCAAAGAGGAACATCAAAGCACCAAAGAGAGACAGAGGGGAAGAGCTGGGAGTGACAGATCTGGTTTAAAGAGCCATCTATCTCCTAGCTCTCGCTATGTAAATTATGCTCGCTCACTAAGGAAAAATTGCTCATATATTTTTGAACTCACTCCTTATTGCTAAAACTCCCGGCTGTTTTCTTGACAGGAAATGAAATGTCATAGTAAGTCAGCCTCATGCTCTGGTATCATGCCTAACAGGAGCTCAGAGTTTGGGAATGGTACGTTTTTGGATGACAGTTTTCAAAAGCTTTGCTCACATCCCAGGCACAATACTGGCTGGAGAATTCTGGGAATTGTGGTCCCCAGTTGTAATTTTTCAAATTGTTTGAAAGCTACTCTCTGGGCATTCAGGGTTCAGTCAACACCATCAGATGTTTTACGGTGGATTCTCACTCTACAAAATGAGCTAATGGATTATCAAAAGGATTCTGAAATTGGCTGCAGATATTTGGTGGATGCCTGTATCAAAAATTTGTGGCTGCCAACTGAAGAAGATGAGTTGATAACAACAAGAAAGCCTAGGCATTGCAATAGGCCCTTTCACACGACACAGTTATAGCACTATGATTGCAATATTAATTAATTTAATTGCAATATTATAGAATTTTGAGATCTGCATTTTGGTGAGGCATTAGAGCTTTCTGGATGAGAATCTAAACTGCAAATCCTAAAATTCTATGGAACATTGCCAAGGGAGTTAAAGATAGCTATAATGCTATAATGGTGTGAAATGGCCCAAAAAGCCTGAGCCTATTTCTTTCTAGTTGCTCTCAGTTAAGTACAATGATCTTCCGTCCACTTCCCTACACTGAAATTAGTGTCGTTATGATTAGGCCTTTATGACAAAGTTCCATACTTTCCAATACTGATATCACTTGTTGCTTCCAATTCCTCTGAAGTTAAAAATGGGAACACAGTGGGAGCCCCATTCTATTGGAAAGGAGATTTTCTTGCTCACCTGAAAAACAAACACGAAGCCCTTTTAACCAAATATTTTGGCCATGCCCATCAAAACATTGCTCCAGCAGGAACAGCTGTTGCCACATTTCTTTTCTTGGGGAAAAACCTAATCTGTCTAAGGGTTAAACCTACAATATTTTATTCCACAGCCAACTGCATTAAATGCAAGAGATGCTATGTAGCTGGCTGGCTATGGCAGTCACTTTTTAACTGAAAATGAGGATAAAAAATTTAGCCCCAAAGGGTCATTTCTTCCATGGTCCAGAAATGTTGAAGTGTCTCAAAGCAGGGCTTCAGAATGAAAGAATCTCCTGAGCCATTACTCTAACCTCAGTGCTACAGTACGATAATAAGGTGCTTTTTATGTAAGTGACCTATTTTCTAGGGAAGCCGGTTCTCTGAAGGGAAATTGAAAAAACGGCTAGAGCAGCAGTTTTTAACTTTAATATGTTTTCATTCTCTGTGAGCAACAAGCAGCTGCTGTACCCGGAGGACTTGAAGAACTGTCTGGTTTCATAAATGGAAAGTTTCTCACCAGTGTCCAAATGGATAGGATTGAGAATGGAAACAGAATTTGGGCAGATGCTTGGTGATATTTCTTTGCCAGGTAGGAATCTTATAGTGTATACCTCATGTGGTATATCATGGGGAAAATATAGGAAGCTTATTTATTTGATATATAATCAGTGGCATCAGTAAGGGGTGTGAGAAATGCCCAATGCATCAGGTAACACCATCAGAGGGTTGACACTTGGTGGAGGGATCTCTCATCATCTATCTCAAGAGCTCCAAGCAACTCCCCTTCCAAAACACAGTGCCTATGCTGGCAGGCCACTGTATCTACTGGTGGAGCTGGGGTGCTGCTGCAACCCTATAAGTCCATTGGCATCTGGCTGAGCTGCTGGCTGGGTAGGAAAGAGAGGCAGCAGTGTCCATGGCAAGGGGAGTCCACAAAAGTCACAGATTCTTCCTTTTATCTACATGGAAGGGTAGGGAAGCAGGAGGAAAATGATGTAGTGTAAAGCAAACTGTGCTGAGTCAGGCAGCTAGGTCAGAAGGGGGAGGTACTGAGGCAAGCAGGAGAAGGCAAGCGGACACAGTGAGGAAGCATCCCTTTCCATCTGCTGCTGCTTCTCCTTCTGATACTCTCTGTCTTCTCCCTGCATCAGGTGAGTAGAGCTGAAGGAGCAATCTCCCTTTCTGTAAGGCTGGGAGGATCCCTGGAGGCCCTTCCCTTGTTTTTGCTCTGGGAGTGGGGATGGGGGAAAGGCAACCAAGACAAGATCCCTTCCTTCACCAGTTATTCCCAATTACGAGAGCTTTGGGGTCAACTGGATAACATCATGAGTTACCACATGGGTGATAGCAAACTTAGTGATGCCACCTAGTGATAAGCAGGCTGAATCATCATGTGAAAAGGGAAGTTCACAAGTCCCATCCTGTCTGTCACCATATCCTTCATTCTTTTCAAATGTTTGTGAATAGGAAAATTTGTCCAGCATGTCAATGGTCTCCATATGCATTAACCAGCTCCCCCATCTCACAAAAACAAGGTCCCCAAACTATATTTATTTATTTTTCACATTTGCATCCCGCTCTTCTCACCCGAAGGGACTCAGGGCGGCTTACAGTAATGGCAGCAATTCGATGCCCATACAAAATCAATATCAAACAGTGCATAAAACAGTTAAAACTATTAAAATACAATATAAATTAAAAAATATATAAATTTCAAACATAAAATCAGATCCGTTCATCCTCATGCTTTGTCCGTAGTTCAGTCCATGTCATCTTTACCATTTATTGATTAAAAGCCTGGACACACAGCCATGTTTTTAGGGCTTTTCTGAAAGTTCCATCCCCCTCCTTACTTTGCATGTGAGGAAGGAAAGAAAAGCAAATATTGAGGGTGGCTGGTCTACTGTTCTACATGTTTTGATTCAACCAACACACATAAGATATACTAGTGAAAATAATATTTGCCATTATTCATTTCCCAGCTTTAAAAAGGATGATATTGTAAAGCAATGGACTAACCACCTCTTCATACGGGGCATCTTTGCCCCATTTTGCCGCTTTGCTTCACAGCAAGGAGGGGCTTGCTGAATGCCATCACACGATGCATGGCAAGCCCCACCCACTTTCCTCCCAAAGTCAGGGGGAAGTGCTGAAAGGTGCTTTCTCCACGACTCCGGGGAGGAAAGTATATTTGCACTTTCCCTTCCATTTCCTCATGTGATAACAGAAAGGGCGGCAGGGCAATGCACATTGCCACCCTTTCTGCCATCTGATGGGGGGAGGAAAAGGGTGCCAAAACATTTTCTCCTGTCCCCTCCGTGTGATGAGGGGAAGAGGGAGGGCGCATGGGACACCACGAGCCACCCCGCATACCTTCCCTTTCATCAGTGATTGCCTTTCATTGTGCCAGTGATTGCTGACGCAACAGTACAGCGTGAAAGGACCGTGTGAAAAGGTCCTATATCCCCAACCTCTCTAAAATCACTTAAGGCACAACTCATGTGAATCCTATTTATTCAGTAGGTCTTCTCTAGTTGTAATTGGATCTAAAAGAATAATTAAAAGGGGTGGGCAAAGGGTATCTGCTCAAATGTTCATATACTACTCCCATCAGCATAAAGCACTAGCAGCATATCAAACTGTAAGGAATGCTTGGAGTTCTAGTCCAGTTGCATCTGGAAGGCCACACTTTGCATACCATTGAATTATAATTTTTAAAACATCTAATGTTTCTGAGAATTTGTGCATGTTATTATTTTGTTACATTTCATCCATAGTTTGACTGTTTATATTGCTATTTGATTTTTTCAAGTTTTTATACTACCTTGTCTCTGATTTCCTTTTTTGGTTTGTTATCATGGATACAAATCCAATGGCTGCTACTTTAATTTGAGCCATGGATAATGCTATCCTTTAATGTTCTTGACTTTTGGCCAGGCAGATGATTGCAGTTTCCTCTCTTAGCATTTGCAAGTCAAAATATGTTTCATATTTATTATTAGAGTGCCATTTTTGAAAAGATACACAGCCCTTGGGACAAAAGAATGCTTCTGTTGACTCTTTATTCTTGAGGAAATATTTATTTCACAATAAAGCTGATGAGACTCAGTAGCTAAATACATCTTGCAATACTTTTATTTCATCATATGGAAATGAAACAACGTGACCATTAACAAGTCTACAAATAAAGTAAGATAAAATCAGAGAGGTACAGTATTTTTGTCTACTCTGGACATCTCCAAATCAGAATTTTGAAATAGGCTTTGAGCATTTCAATCAAGTTTCCCATAGCAATATTAATATAGCCAGTAGGGCTGTGCAAAATTATCATTAGTCCTCATAAGTTGGATCACATTTGTTAAATTTGTACTTACGATGCGATATCCGACTCGTGGGTGTGGCCCGTGCCAAAAACTTATGAATTGAAACTTACCAAATACTTTTTGTTTGAATTTTGTAAACCTCAATAGATTCCCAAAGCCAGTTTTATTTTCAGTGCAAGCAAGTAAAGCAAGCAAAGCCAAAAAGTCTTCAAATCCTCTTTAAATTAATGGCCTTTCACCATTAGGAGAGAGAAACAGCAGGGAGAAAGCAGATTTCTCTGGGAAAGAGACTGAGAAAACACAGAATTCTGGGAAATGTAGTTTGGGAAAGTGATGAGCCCTATGCCAGAGATTCCAAAAGGCCTTGCCCTAAACTACATTTCCCAGAATTCTGGTCAGCATCAGAAATTCCCAATCAGGATAGGGGAGAGCTATTTTTCCTCCAAAGCAGCAGCCAGCCAGAGTTCCAATAAATTGTTGCATCTGCAAAGAGGAGGACTGAGTGATACTTCTAGTTAATAAATCTCTGTTCTGGGCTGGGAAGAAATCCCTAAATTGAAGTTCTATTGGTTAATATGAAAGAAATTCAATGAGATAGCTGCTGTGGCTTTTTAAAAACGTTTTTGTCAAAAAAAAATTTAAAAATCCCTAGAATCAGTAAATGTATGAATATTTTTGAAAGTTGGGGGGGATGATCCCCTGTTATCTTGAGTCATTGCATATAAAATTCAAGGATATAGCTCTTGTAGGTTTTTTTTAAAGATTATAAAATCTTTGAAAATTTCCCCAAACATCTGTGGATAAGTGAAAAATTCTGAAACTTTATGGGCTAAAGGAGGTACATGTGTTTTACCATTGTAGCAAGTTTCACCCCAATAGCTGTAAAGATCATGCATGTGAGCCAGGGTGCTTCATATGCCCTTGATGGCAGTGTCATGGCTGGCAGCTCCCAGCCGTCCATCTGCCTAGATCAGCCACTGCTGACCCCGGCCTTGGCATCTCTGTTGTTTCTTGTCTTGAAACTGCTGATCTTCTGGCTACTGACATTTCTGATCCTGGATTGTGTCCTTGTCAAGGACAGAACGCCACCAGATAAGATTCAACACAGTTTATTAAAGACACAGAACCAAAAATGCTCGTACAAAACAAAGAGCTAGGCAAACACTCGCCTTCAATGTGAAAAGTCACTCAAAAACGGTTCAAAAGCTAAACCGGATTAAACAGGAGTTTAATCCGGGTTAAACCAAAAAATGCTTACTTCAGCCTGGGACTTAAAACAAACAAAAGCTGGTAAATAAAGATTCAATAGAACATAAATACTGGCAGCAGATTCCTCTCTGCTACTCAACAGCTGTGGTTGAGCAACTAAGTTGTTACTCCTCCGTGCAGCGGGCGAACTCCGGGTCCAAACACATCAATCAGGGTTGCAGCAGTCAGCGGGGTCCCAATCCGGTCCGAGGTCGAAGGCCAGGTGCAGGCGTCTTAGGTTCCACGAAATCCTCCGATAGCCAAAGAGAGGGTAGTCCAAGGTCGTAGTCAGCCAGTCAGTCAGTCAGGCGGTCAGTCAGTCAGTCAGCCAGTCCAGCATCAATTCCGAGTAGGTAAATAATGTCCGTCAAGAAGACGACGGAGGTCCAAGCTAATAAGATTAAACACAGGTTGCACAACAAAAAGCCCTCACAGTTCCTCCCGCCGTCTATGCCCAGTGTCCTTGGTAACTTACGTAGTCAGCAAACGAAACACACCCGTCTTCAGGAAATTCCCAACAAGAGCCCAAGCGTTCGTCCAGATTACCTTGCCCAACGCAATTAGCCCTGGATTCAAGACCCCATTTTATGCCAGTTACAACTCCTCATCGCTATCAGGTGTTACCCTAACTCCAGGTGCCTCATCATCATCATCCTCATCAGAGCTAAAACATCTTTGACTACGCCCCACAGCATCCCCAGCTGTGGATCCCGTCCCATCCCTCCAACTCATCCACGGGTCCGATCCTGGAACCCGCCAGTCGCTTCCCATGCTATCATTACCAGGAACACCCAAATCCTCCCTCACACGAGTCCATTCCATGTCATCCTCCTCTGAGCTAACCACCTCTTCCTCCATTCTCTCAGTAAAACCCTCAAAGGAGTCTTCGTCAGTTGATTCTGCAAATATGTCCCGCAGCCGTTTCCTCTCTCGCTCCTCAATAGAGTCTGACTCTCGAGGAGTCTTACGACCACGTCTCCCAGTATTGGAGCCATAAGGCTTAACCATAACACTATCCCCTCTCACAAAGGCCTCCTCCTCCAAAGGTGGAGTTACAGCAGTAATGTCTTCAGCTACAGTGTTACGGCGCCCAGAAGTATCTAACTTTAACAAAGAACGGTGAAAGACAGGGTGAATCTTAAAAGAAGAAGGTAAACGCAGTCTAAATGCCACAGAAGAGATTTTTTTAGTAATAGGAAAAGGTCCCAAATACCGTGGCGCAAACTTTCCTCCAGCCTGTTTAATATATTTAGAAGACAGCCAAACCAGATCCCCTTCCTCCAACTCCTCCCCGGCTTGTCTATGGCGGTCGGCTTGAGTCTTCTGCGCTGCCTTAGCTTCTAACAACAGCCGGCGAGCAACATCATGTAAGGCAGCCATTTCAGACGAACGGTACACCGGATCAGAGGAAACCACATTAGTCGACGGCGCCACCCCTCCCCGCGGATGAAAGCCATAAGTTAACTCAAAGGGAGTGTGTTGACTAGACGTGTGTACAGCGTTATTATAGGCGAACTCAGCCACCGACAACCACTTAACCCAAGCAGTTGGCTGCTCCAGACAAAAACAACGTAAATATTGTTCCAACAGCCCATTCACTCTTTCAGATTGACCATCTGTTTGTGGATGAAAAGCAGAAGACACATTCAATTTGGTTCCCAAACACTCATGGAAGTGCCTCCAAAAACGAGACACAAACTGAGGAGCTCTATCAGAAACAATAACCTCAGGAGCTCCATGCAAGCGAAAGATATGTTTGGTAAATAATAAAGCCAATGTAGGAGCTGCAGGAATTGTGGAACACGGTATAAAATGAGCCATTTTAGAAAATAGATCCACCACCACCCAAATACATGTATAACCCCCAGACCTAGGCAAGTCAGAAATAAAATCCATGGAAATAATCTGCCATGGTCTCTCAGGAACAGGCAAGGAGGATAATAATCCCCTAGGGCGCCCGGCAGGCGTCTTACTCTGTTGACAAACGGCGCAGGTATCACAAAAGCGGAGAATGTCCTGACACATCTTTGGCCACCAATAGCTTCTGGTAATGAGTTGTACGGTCTTAAATCTGCCAAAATGCCCAGCCATTGGTTCGTCATGATGTGCCCTGATAACTTCTAACCTAAGCGCCCCTGCCGGTACATAAACCTGACCATTACGTACTAATACCCCCCTCCTGGTCTTGTAAATGAGGCAGCATAGTACGATTTCCTACCGAAAGTAGCATGAGTTGTTCCTGGGTCCAATTATCATCTTTCTGAGCCTCTAGGATTTGAGCATGTAATCCCGTCTCATTGTCCACCACACATAAAGAGGCAGTTGGCAAAACTGTCTGACACACTGGCTGCTCGCAAGTCTTAAACTCCGGCTTACGAGATAATGCATCTGCCCGCAAGTTTTCCTTCCCTTCTACAAACTGAACTTTAAAATTGAAACTGGAGAAAAACAAAGCCCATCGAATCTGACGTTGATTCAATTTCTTGGCAGTTTGTAAATGTTCTAAATTCTTATGGTCAGATCTGACCACAATTTGATGTCGTGCGCCCTCTAACCAGTGCCGCCACACCTCAAACGCCACCTTGATAGCCAACAACTCCTTTTCCCAGATGGTATAGTTTTGTTCAAAAGGTGTTAGTTGTCTGGAGTAAAATCCACAGGGACGCAAAGTCCCTGAAGAATCTCTTTGCGATAATACAGCCCCCAATGCATAACTAGAAGCGTCTGCTTCTACTATGAACGGTCTATTAATGTCCGGATGAATTAGTATGTTGTCAGCCTGGAAACTAGACTTCAACTGTAGAAATGCATCGTGAGCCTCCCGTCCCCACACAAATGGTTGTTTCTTTCGCAAAAGTTGCGTTAAAGGTACAGTGAGTTTGGCAAAGTTTGGGATAAACTCTCGGTAATAGTTAGCAAATCCCAAGAATCGCTGTACATCTTTCTTAGACTTGAGTTCTTGCCATGAGTTGACTGCGTCAACTTTGTGCGGATCCATTTTGATTTCCTTTCCTGAAACTACATGTCCCAGGAACTCAACTTCAGACACGTGAAACACACATTTGGAAGCCTTAGCAAAAAGCCCATTACCCCGTAGACGGTGCAGTACCTGTTTCACATGCTGCTGGTGTTCCCTTTCATCCTTAGAGAAAATTAATATATCGTCCAAATAAACCACCACAAATTGATCAATTAAATCCCTAAACACATCATTTATGAACCTTTGGAAGACCGCGGGCGCATTGCAAAGTCCGAAAGGCATTACTCAGAACTCGTGAAATCCGAAACACGTGTTAAATGCCGTCTTCCATTCGTCACCTTCCCGTATCCTAATCAAGTTATACGCCCCCCGCAGGTCAAGCTTGGTAAAGATCTTAACCCCTTGCACTCTCGATAGTAATTCCGAAATCAGAGGTAGCGGATACCTATCACGAATGGTGTTTTTATTAAGTACCCGATAATCACACACTAGTCTAAGCTCTCCCGTCTTTTTAGCTACAAAGAACACAGGTGCGGCAGTTGGAGAGCTAGATGGGCGGATAAACCCTTTGGCTAGGTTCTCTTCAAGAAATTCCCTTAAAGCTTGTCTTTCTGGTACTGTTAAAGCGTACAACCTTCCTGCTGGTAATTTAGCGCCTTCTACTAGCCTAATCGCACAATCATATGGTCTATGAGGCGGCAACTTATCTGCTTCCCTCTTACAAAACACATCTTGAAATTCCTTATATTCAACAGGCACACCCTCCATGTCAGGCTGAGAAGTACTAAGAGCAAAACATTCCTGCCTGTTAAAAACTATAGTACGCTTTACCCAATCCACTTGAGGATTTACCAAAGTCAACCAATCCATTCCCAGGATTACATCATATCTTGGTAAACGTGTAATGTCCCAAACAAACTTTCCCATTACTCCTTGTACCTCCCACGTTATTTCCGAGGTCTCACGATTAACCACCCCAGACTCCAGCAGTTTCCCGTCCGCTCCTTCCACCCATATATCGCATGCTTTTCGTACTGTAGGAAGCCCATGCTTCCTTGCAAACCCAACATCCACATACGAGACCGTAGCCCCTGAGTCCAGCAGTGCCAGAGTAGAAGCAAGTTCTTTTCCCCCAACAGATAAAGAAATGGGTACAAAGACATGTTTCTTCCCCTCAAGTGACTGCTTTAGAAGCCCTAGTGCGTTGGACTCACGTCGCACTAGGGCTGACCTTTTCCCGAAAGCTGGGAAGGCTTAACATTACAATTTCTAGCAAAATGCCCCGCATTCCCGCAATACAAACACAGTCCCAATTGTCTTCTACGGTCCTTTTCTGCCGTTGACAATTTTCTAAACACCCCAAGTTCCATAGGTTCCTCCCCTTTTGCTACAGGTGCCCTAGGCGCAGATACAGTTGGCGCATACATTGCTCTAGACTGTTTGCGAGATTCGAACCGGGCGTCTAAACGCAAAACTTTTGCCACCAAAGCGTCCCAGTTTTCTGCCGCCTCTAAACGCGCCAATTCATCCTGGAGATAATCATTTAAGCCCGCAATAAACAAGAGCATAAACGCATTCTCTCCCCAGTCAAGTTGATGGCGATAAGAGTTAAACTTGTTTAAATAGTCCAAAACAGACCCCTTTCCCTGTTTCAACCGATAAAGAGCCCAGCTAGCATTCTCCATACGGAGGGGGTCCCCAAAAGTGTCAGATAGTAACTTCTTGAAATCATTTAAATTGTCCTTGACTGGGTCGTTTCCCAAAATTAAATTAGTGGCCCATTGTCCCGCAGGACCGGTCAATAAACTCAAAATAAATGCCACCTTACTGGTGTCCGTAGGAAAAGCCTGAGCACTAATTTGGGAAAAATAAAGTTCAATTTGCGCCAAAAAAGTAGGCAACTTATTTCGAGACCCGTCAAAACGTTCGGGAGTCATAACATGTCCTTTAGCTGGCTGTGCTGCTTGTGCAGCGTAAAATGCAGCCTGCAGCTGGTCAAAACGAGCCTTAAGCTCCTCCATCGTCTTCTAGACGTAATTACCTAACTAGAAAAAACTTCTTTCTGGCGTTGGGCAATCTGTCAAGGACAGAACGCCACCAGATAAGATTCAACACAGTTTATTAAAGACACAGAACCAAAAATGCTCGTACAAAACAAAGAGCTAGGCAAACACTCGCCTTCAATGTGAAAAGTCACTCAAAAACGGTTCAAAAGCTAAACCGGATTAAACAGGAGTTTAATCCGGGTTAAACCAAAAAATGCTTACTTCAGCCTGGGACTTAAAACAAACAAAAGCTGGTAAATAAAGATTCAATAGAACATAAATACTGGCAGCAGATTCCTCTCTGCTACTCAACAGCTGTGGTTGAGCAACTAAGTTGTTACTCCTCCGTGCAGCGGGCGAACTCCGGGTCCAAACACATCAATCAGGGTTGCAGCGGTCAGCGGGGTCCCAATCCGGTCCGAGGTCGAAGGCCAGGTGCAGGCGTCTTAGGTTCCACGAAATCCTCCGATAGCCAAAGAGAGGGTAGTCCAAGGTCGTACTCAAACACAAATGACCTCCTATATATACAATTGAAAATGAATCAGTTCAGTAAATAATATATCTGGCAAATTAATATACTGTTTAAATTCACAGTAATATCGAACACCATCAAATGGATTGTCCCATATACATAGAAATGCAGTCGGCGTTAAATTCACAGTAATAACAAGCAGCCTCAAATGGATAGTCCAATATACATTGAAGTGCAATCGGCGTTGTATATTCTATTGCCGAGAAGAGTAAGTTCGCCACGACCGGTTTCGGCCCTGCATCAGGCCTTCCTCTGGTGGTCTGAAAATAGTTACGTACACTAACATAAGTAACAAAATATATCCATAAAACATCATCCATTGCCTAATACTAACATGGTTCCAAACTTAACACTTGTTCTCTTTAGAGATACATGTCATTTACATTATGAAATGTATATCAAAGACACCAATAGTTACATACACAAAATATAAGTAACTACCTATCCATTGAGTAATAACTATAAACAACATTACAATATACTTACATAGTTCCAAATTTAACACTCGTTCTCCTTAGAGATACCTGTTTTTTACAGTGGAATCTAGGTCAAAGGAACAAGGAGTGGCCATAAGCATTAAAGAGTTACAAACAGTTGTAGTCAGCCAGTCAGTCAGTCAGTCAGTCAGCCAGTCCAGCGTCAATTCCGAGTAGGTAAATAATGTCCGTCAAGAAGACGACGGAGGTCCAAGCTAATAAGATTAAACACAGGTTGCACAACAAAAAGCCCACACAGTTCCTCCCTCTGTCTATGCCCAGTGTCCTTGGTAACTTATGTAGTCAGCAAACGAAACACACCCGTCTTCAGGAAATTCCCAACAAGAGCCCAAGCGTTCGTCCAGATTACCTTGCCCAACGCAATTAGCCCTGGATTCAAGACCCCATTTTATGCAGTTACAACTCCTCATCGCTATCAGGTGTTACCCTAACTCCAGGTGCCTCATCATCATCATCCTCATCAGAGCTAAAACATCTTTGACTACGCCCCACAGCATCCCCAGCTGTGGATCCCGTCCCATCCCTCCAACTCGTCCACGGGTCCGATCCTGCAACCCGCCAGTCGCTTCCCATGCTATCATTACCAGGAACACCCAAATCCTCCCTCACACGAGTCCATTCCATGTCATCCTCCTCTGAGCTAACCACCTCTTCCTCCATTCTCTCAGTAAAACCCTCAAAGGAGTCTTCGTCAGTTGATTCTGCAAATATGTCCCGCAGCCGTTTCCTCTCTCGCTCCTCAATAGAGTCTGACTCTCGAGGAGTCTTACGACCACGTCTCCCAGTATTGGAGCCATAAGGCTCAACCATAACAGTCCTGGCTTTCATTGTTACCTGACTAGTTTGTTCCTGATTTGACTCTGTTGCTTTATCGCCTTGACTTTAAGGAATTCTGACTTCGGCTTCTTGGACTTCAGATCTCAGCACTGGCTCACACCTCTCTGTTTGTGGTTTGTAATTCTAGTTATTTCTGCTTGACTTTCATGTACTCTTGAATTTGGCTTATTTGATATCAGACTCTTGATTTTGCCTGTCTCTCCTGTTGGTTGTTGAAACTTAGCTCCTGATAACGTAGCCGTGTTTATGACAGGCAACCTGATTGGGACTTCCTGAACCATCTTGAAGGCAGCAGGGAGTCCCAAGTACTTAGTCATGCTGGACACCACTAGACAGCCACCCTACAGAATCTTCCCTGCCCTCTGTGTCACTGTTGTCTCCAACCGCAACACCCCCACCTATCTTCTTGTGAACATTCTGGCTGACATCAACCAGAGTGCTGAATCGCTAGAGTAGCTGGGGGGGGGGGGGAGAAGCCCCTCCCATCTCATTCAACAAGCAAGTGCTCTGGCTGACATGAGCCAGAGCATCCACAGGAAGCTGGGGTTGTTGTGGCTAGTGACAGCAGTGACATAGGGGCAGGTTGAAAAGGCACTACCACTCTGCTTCCCAGAATACCTGAAGCCAGGGTATGTAAGATGACAGTTAACAGCTGCCTCCAGTTCTGGTTAGAAAATGGCCCAGCTGTTGGGGCTGTCTCTAACTTGGGAGAGAGCCCAAGTCCTGGTGCAGAATTTATTTTTCCTCCTGAGTAAGCTTAACCAAAGACAAGGCCAATAAGATGGCCTTGCCCCAGGTTAAACCAGATCAGCCCTGTGTAGCATTTAGCTGCTGCAGTGCTGATTTGCACACACACCAACCTAAGTGGTTAGTATAGATGTGCCCATTAATGTTCATAGTTTATATTGCAATGTGCAGGCATACACATGCACACTTCTGGGTTTCCTCATTGGAGTTCAAGATGATATCAATGGCTCTCCTCCTACTCCCACATCCATGCTGCAAAATAAGTATGACTGGCGCCAGGTTGCCAGTTCAGTTTCATGGCTCTAAATAAAATTTATTCTATATCTCATATCTAAGTCCATCACTCTAACCACTGCAACATACTGGATATATAAGAATAATTTTTTTAAAAAAAGAATAGGTCAACAGACCATTTCAAAACCAAACTCTGTATATGCATGTTTGTGTGTGATATCGTATCAAATATACCAGGAAAAAGGAAACCTATTACCATATATACTCGAATATAAGCCGTATATACTCGAATATAAGTATACTGCTACTTTTACACACACACACACACACACACACACACACACACACACACACACACACATATATATATATATATATATATATATATATATATATATATATTCCTCCCCTACATTCCTTAAACTGGCTGCAAAAGGGGAAACCTTTTGCATCACTAGGTGATGAGAGCTTTGCAAAAGAAAATTCAATTTCTCTTCAACTGCCAAATTTCTATGTGCCTAAAAAGTAGATAAATAGTGTTCTCTAGAAATGGAATACAATCAGCATTCCAGTAAGTCATAGGCCAGATGTTTCATTAGATTTGCATCACATATACAAAGTCTGTCTGCTACTGGGATGCCCTGGAATCTTCCTTGTTGCATCATAGCATCCATCTGCTCAAATCAAAGATGAGTAAAGGCCATATGTTGTTCACATTTCATTATGAAGTACAAATATTTATCTTCTTTAAATTGATTTTTTTTGCTTTTTCTATCCATTTCATTCAATCCTATATGTGACAAAGCTGATGTGTTCATCTGTGCTCTGATGTTTAATATTCCTTGTTTGAAAACATGTTTATGCTAAACCTGGAAATACTCAAGGCCTCCACACTCAAAATATAATTTGATAATAATTTAGAAAAGTTAGAAAAAACCATCAGGCATGGCTCAGGACTTCATGGCCTCCATGACAACCATAGGTCTATTCCAATTGATCAGGCAAGTCCCTACATTGTCCTCTTTCTAGTAGTTCCTGCAGGTTTTTGAACAAGATCAGTTCCTAGACCCCTCCCCCCGGTTGTCAACTAAGACCCTGCTCTGCATTTTATCCACTCCCTGGCCCTATTATATTCTGATGCACTAGTTTTACCTATTCCTTATAGATATAATTAACCATGTCCACCTTGAAGTTATGTTTACTGGCATTTAAATCCTTGATGGAATATACTGATTACTTTGTCTTATGATGTTGTTTGTTATGTGTATTATGTTGAATTTTGTTGTGTGGCGTTTTTTGGCAATTGAATGTTTTTAAGTTCGTGTTGGAAACTGCCCTGAGTCCTCTCGAGGAGATAGAGCGGTATATAAATAAAGATGATGATGATGATGATGATGATTGTGTGATTCCATGCATGCTGCTATCTCTGGGGAGGGACTACCACTGAGAAGTCCCTGGCTCTCATTCCTGCCAGTTGTGCCTGCCAAGGAGGCGGGACCAAGAGGAGGGCCTTCCCAGATTATCTGAAATTCTGAGGTGGTTCATAGGGGGAAATCAGTTTGAACAGGTAAGCTGGGCCAGAACGTTTAGGACTTTATAAGTAGTCTGAACCTGGAGATCCAGGTTTTAGCAGTAACCAGAAGTGGTTTTGCACAGTTAAAGCTAGTGTGCCAGCTCCACCCATTCATGGAGAATTTTGGATCTGGATACAGTGGTATATGCATTAGTTACACCTGGTTGTACAACTGTAATGTGCTCTATGTGAGTCTGTCTTTGAAAAATCTTCAGAAAAATTAATTGGTCCAAAGAACAGCAGCCAGGTTATAAGCTGGGGCTGGCTACAGAAAGCCCATTTCCTGCCACAATTCAAAGTTTTATAGGTTTTGACCTATAAAGCCCTATATGGCTTGGGTTCAAGTTTTTTGAAGGGACATATCTCCTCATGATCCTGCTAGAACTCTAAGATGAACTGGAGAGGGCATTCCTTCTGTTCTATCACCTTCTCAGGCTCATTTGGTCTGCTCTCAGACTCTGGAACTCCCTTTCTAAAGAGACCAGGATGGCCCCATCTCCTTGCCTTTCACAGGCAGGTGAAAACATACTTCTGCAACCAGGCATTTAATAAATGATGAGGGGCAGGCTGCTGGGGATGTTGAGAGTGGAATCTTGCAGTGGGGGTGTTTAGTTTTTAAGTGTAACTTTAATTTTATGTTTATTGTATTTTAACTTTTACACATGACAGAAATATTGAACTTTTTAAAATGTTTATATTAATATTTATGTGTATTTATTTGACTTATTTCTAAATTCTGTTGTACTGTGTCATGGGATATTAGATGCCTTGAGTCCCTATGGAAAGATAGGTGGGATAAAAATAAAGTAAAAGAGAGGGAGAGAGGGAGGAAGCAAGAAAGCAGGAAAAAGGGAAAGAAGGAAAGAAGGAAATAAAAAGAAGTGGCTCTATATTTTCAGACTGGTCAACTCTCTGGCTCCTTGAGGTGGGGCCACACATACACATTTGGACACTATTGTTTTTAAGCACCCTATCTTGTTGTGAATGGCTCTCATTCCCATCCACACTATAAATGACAGCTTTGGCAGTAAAGTGCCAGGGCCATAGCAGCCCTCTAAATGTCCCATTATCACCCACCATTTGTTATGCTAGCTAGGGCTACTCAGAAGCACATGCTACCAAATTAATTTTGATCATGCTTTTGTCCAAAACTTCACACATATTTTAAGCATATCTTCTGCTATTCTTCCTGCGGTATCCTCCTTGTTTCATGAGCAGAGGCGACATAACATTCCAAAAATTCATTCCACACAAGCAACTAGGTCAGTCTCATAATCTCTTCATCTTTGAATTAAAAAGATCATCCAAGTTTAAGCTCAGGGTGTGTCTGCCTTATTACAACTTCTGGCTTACTAGCTAAATGAATGAAGAGGCTGAAAACATTTTCCATGGAATCCAGCAAGTTTCTAATCAAATCACTGTAGATTCAAATTGGAATCATACTGGCATAGTCAAATTTATTACTTCTCGTGTTGAGGAAAGCAGGTAATTATTATTTTAATGTCTTCAGAAACTTTCAGATCTCAAAGATGTTTAACAGGCTTGGTAGCAGTTTCAAATAAGTGTATTCTTCTTGACTAGGAATAGGAATGTTGGATACCCATGAAGAGGGCCACCAAGAATGGGTTTGGGATCCAGTGCAATTGGGGATGGGTGTAGAAATTTCTTATTCTTTCAAGATCTCTGAGGTCTTGAAATGGGTGAGCAGAACACGCAACTACTGCATACCACAACCAGCTTACTCCTTCCAGACATCTGGCTCTTTAACATGTACCCAGAGGCTATCATCTCCCGTGTCATATGCCCTTTACAGCAAATTTGAGGAAGCCAGACCATCACAATCTGATGAAGAACTTGAAGACCTGTTCACCATGGTTAGGGAAAGTGAAGTGCTACTGTTGCTGAATTTCATCCTCCATCCCAACTGGGCAGTTGAGAACCCAGTCAACTGATCACCACCTGGACTTTCTAGGTGCCACCACCATCATCATAGGTCCTGAATTTAATCCATGACTTCTAGCATTGCTTGCCCACCTTTCCTTCTTGTTCCTTTCTTCCCACGCATTGGCACTACTGTGCTTCTTTGCTTACCCATTGCTTCCTTTCTCTTAAATAGGGTTCAGTACTGATGTCTTTGCAGTAACTATTTTGTTTTCTAAGAATTTTGCATATTATTATTTTCTTTAAAATGCACTGATTCATGCCAAAACAGCTGACAAATAATTATACTGCCAGGAAAGACAAAAATAAATAGACTCATAGAAACATAGAGTTGGAAGAGACCACAAAGTGATTCAATCCAACTCCATTCTGCCAGGCAGGAACACAAAAAGAACTCCCAACAGATGGCTATCCAGGGAAGGAGACTCCACCACAGTTCAAGGCAGCTTATTCCGCTGTTGTACAGCTCTTTCTTTCAGGAAGTTTTCTCTAAAGGTTACATAGAATTTTTATTCCATGTTCTAGTAAATTTAATCCCTAATGTAACCCCATGTCCCCTCTGGGGATTGGCAGGGGCCATTTTATGTGTTTTCAATGTTGCTTGCACATTCTCTGATGATTGACACTGTTTCTTTTTCTCTTGTTCCTCATCAGCATTGATACAGCAAAATGTTTCAAATCAGTTCTCAACTGAAGAATTCACAAAATGATCCCTGAACCTTCTACCTCTATTTGTCACATTCCTCTAGATGTCTACCTCCTATGTTTTGTAACTGATCTCCTCTTCAGAAACATCCCCAGGTCATGTTATATAGTTGGACCTTTTCAAACTACAGAGCCCGTTAATTTGTATCTTGCCCTCAATTATTTTATTTTATTTATTTTCAACATTTATATCCTGCCCTTCTCACTCGAAGGGTGAGTATTGGCTACATAACATATATGGAAATTACTGTCACGACCCAGGCTGCAGAGCACCAATAACCAAACACAGAGGCCAGAATCTATCTAATATCTTTATTAAGGAAATATATAAAGTTAATAAAAGCAGGTGTAGGAAATAGTTCAGAAGTAGACCTTTCAGGAAAGGTCAAAATTAGTCCAAAGAAACAATGTCCAATATGAAATATTAAGGTCCAAAGTTGTAATCCAATAACCGAAACACCCACTTTGCCAAGCAAAGTGAGGGGAGATGACAAGGTTCTTAATCCAAGGAACTTGATATGATGCTAAGAAGTAAACTTGATTCTTGGAACACAAGGCTTGATACAAGGCAACAAGGAACGAGGAACAAGGACAAGATCCGTGGTAAATACTTGGCAAGGTCCGGGAAGCAAGGCAAGGTCCTGGAAGGCAAGGCTGAGTCCTAGGAAGCAAGGCAAGGTCCGTGAAGCAAAACAAGGCTGGAAACGTGAACGAAGGCTTGGAAACGGGAGTAGCGCTGTCCACACACAACCTACTCCAGTAGCTGACGAATTGACTCCGCAAAATTCCTTCAGGGCGAAGAACCTAAATAGGGTCTCGTTTTCCCACCAAAGAACACTTCTCTGGGGAACCAGAAGCGAAAGTCAATCTCTGTGTCCAGATGCATGACTCCCTAAAGTTTCTCATGAAAGCAGTCTTAATCAGCTGAATGCCTGGCTGCGATTCTCAGGCTTCTGCGATTAGCCTGTTGAACTCCTTTTTGTTGTTGATAATAACTACGGCGAGAAAATGGGGGAGATTTTGACTCAGGGCTTGTTTGGCAGATTTCTGGAAGACAAACCTCCTGCAGGTGCAAGGGCTCCAGTTCTGGCTGGGAAAGTTCCAATTCTGGCTGAAATGGTGGAAAACCCAAGTTTTCCTCTTCATCTGCCACAACAGCGCTAGGAACGGGACTACATGGCCCATGAGTCATCACACTATCCCCCTCCTCAAGCCCCCTCTCAACATAGGGCTCTCTCCCCGAGGCGCGAGGCCACGGCTTGGCGGGGTAGGTCTGATGGAAGCGGCGGGTTAAATCGGGGGCATGGACCGTGGAAGCGTCTTCCCAAGAACGTTCCTTGGGACCACAACCAACCCAGTCAATGAGATATTGAAGGCGGCGGTGGTGAAAGCGAGAATCCAAGATGTCCTGAACCTCGAATTCCTCCTCCCCATCCACCAGAATAGGAGTGGGGGCCGGCCGGTCTACATCAGGGCGCACACCATCCGCCGGAAGGAGCAGAGAGCAATGAAACACTGGGTGAATGCGCAAAGAGCGCGGGAGTTGAAGTTTGAAAGTCACGGGGTTAAGTTGCGCCACCACTGGATAGGGGCCAATGAAACGGGCATCTAACTTCCGGCAAGGGCGATGGGAGGGCAAAAAGCGGGTGGACAGAAGAACCCGGTCTCCTACCTTGATTTCGGGGCCTGGCTGGCGATGATTGTCAGCGTGGCGTTTATAGTCCTCCTTGGCTTGGTCTAGTTGCTGGAGCAAAAGTTGTTGCACCGCTGTGAGTTCCTGTAGCCAGTCCTCTGCTGCGGGAACTTCTGAGGTTTCAATGACAGAGGGAAAGAAACGTGGATGGAAGCCGTAGTTTGCAAAGAACGGGGTTTCTTTAGTTGAAGCCTGGACACCATTGTTATAGGCAAACTCTGACAGCGGTAACAGGGAAGCCCAATTGTCCTGCTGGTAGTTCACATAACAGCGAAGGTATTGTTCCAAAGTGGCATTGGTGCGCTCAGTTTGCCCATCCGTTTGGGAATGGTGAGCCGAAGATAAACGTGAGTCTATGCCCAATAGTTTTTGTAGTGCTTTCCAGAAACGAGAGGTGAATTGGGACCCACGGTCTGTGACCAAACTCTTGGGCAACCCATGCAATCTGAAAACATGTTGAAGGAATAAATCTGCAGTCTCTTTGGCCGTGGGAAGGCCATCGCAGGGAATGAAATGGGCTAACTTGGTAAAAAGGTCCACCACCACTAGGATCGTGGTGAATCCACAGGAAGGTGGTAGATCAGTGATAAAATCCGCAGAGATTATTTCCCATGGGCGAGATGGGGTAGGAAGGGGATGCAGAAGCCCTGAGGGCTTTTCCCTTCTTGTCTTGGAGTGCTGGCATACTGGGCAGGTATTGACATATTTTTCCACATCCTTGCGGATCTTGGGCCACCAGAAATCTCTTAGGATTAAATGCATGGTTTTAAATAGTCCGAAATGCCCTGCTGGCTTGCAGTCATGACACAGACGAAGTGCCTTTTCCCTGCCCGGTCCTGGAGGGATGTAGACATGATTTCTATAGCAAAGTAACCCATCCTTAAGCGAAAAGGGAAAATGTAGTCCTTGGCGAAGTTGGTCCTGAGCCCAGGCATCTGCTTGTTGACTGGCCCTGATTTCCTGAGCACAAAGGGGCCCTGGAGTAGAGGGAGTTGATTCAATTGGAGTGGATTTGGTGTTTCCCACTGTGAGCGTGGCAAAGTTCTCGGGCTGCAGCAGTTGGGACTCAAAGGTCTCTTTGCGCCCTGCAGCATATTCCGGTTTCCGTGACAGAGCATCTGCTTGCTTGGTCTGGGCTGGGGTTACATAATGGATTTGGAAGTTAAAACGTTCAAAGAATAAAGCCCAGCGTTGCTGCCTCTGATTTAGCTTGCGGGCAGTTCTTAGATGCTCTAGATTCCGATGATCAGTATGGACCTCAATGGGAAATTTGGCCCCTTCTAACCAATGTCTCCAAGTTTCAAAGGCTGCCTTTATGGCCAAAAGTTCCTTTTCCCAAATAGTGTAATTTCTCTCTGGAGCGGTCAGTTGACGGGAGTAGAAGGCACAAGGGTGAAGATGATCTCCCACTGGTTGTAGGAGTACAGCCCCAATTGCCACATCGGAGGCGTCCGCCTGCACGACAAAAGGGGTTTCAGGATCTGGGTGCTGAAGGATTGGCTGGGACGTGAATAATTTCTTTAGTTGCTGGAATCCTTTCTCTGCTTGTTCCGTCCAGCGGAAAGGCTGTTTCCCACGGATGCAGCTGGTGATTGGATCAGACCAGCGGGCAAAGTCTGGAATGAACTTGCGGTAGTAGTTCGCGAACCCCAAGAAACGTTGCACCTCTTTCTTGTTGGTTGGCGCCCGCCATTCCAATACTGCTGAAACCTTCGCCGGGTCCATGGTGAGCCCTAGTGGCGAGACACGGTATCCCAGGAAATCTACCTCTTGTAGGTCAAAAGCGCATTTTTCCAGCTTGGCATAAAGTCCATGGTCCCGCAATCGTTGTAACACCATTCTGACGTGGTTCTCATGTTCTGCTTGTGATCTAGAAAATACCAAAAAATCGTCCAAGTAGATAATCAGGAACCGGTCTAGATAATCCTGAAAGATGTCATTGACAAAATGCTGGAACGTTGCGGGAGCTCCACATAAACCGAAATTCATGACCCGGGACTCGAATAAACCGAATTTAGTCTGGAAGGCGGTCTTCCACTCGTCCCCTTCCCTGATGCGAATTAGATTGTAAGCTCCTCGAAGATCCAGTTTGATATAAACCTTGGCCCCTCGAAGCCGGTCTAAGAGGTCCGAGATCAGAGGCAGGGGATATCGGTTTCGTTTAGTGATATTGTTCAATGCCCTATAGTCCACCACCAAGCGCAGGTCCCCTGACTTCTTTTTCACAAACATCACTGGGGAAGCAGCTGGGGATTGAGAGGGTCTGATAAACCCCTTGCGGAGGTTTGTCTCTAAGAACTCCCTGAGAGCTTCTTGCTCTGGTTCAGTCAGGGAGTAGAGGTGCCCTCGCGGGATCGGGGCCCCCTCCACCAAATCAATGGCACAGTCATAAGGTCTATGCGGGGGTAGTCTCTCGGCTTCTTTTTCATTGAATACATCCCAATACTCTGAGTATTTCTTGGGCAAGGTGATGATGGGCTCAGCGTCTGTGGTATGGCAGACCTTGGCTACAAGACAATGGTTTTGGCAATATTTTGAAGCAAACTGCAGTTCTCTGTTGGACCAGGAGATGTTTGGGTCGTGGAGGGTCAGCCATGGAATTCCCAAAATCACAGGGAAATGGGGAACCTCGGTAACAAAGAAGGAAATCTCTTCCATGTGTTCCCTTATCCACATTCTGGTGGGTTCTGACCATTGACTTACTGGACCTGTCTTGAGGGGGCGACCATCGATGGCCTGCACCACCCGGGCGTTCTTGAAATCGTGATATTGTAATCCCAGAGAGTCGGCATACTCTCTATCAATGAAATTGTTAGTGGCTCCTGAGTCTATCATGGCATGGATCATGACGGGTCCCTTTTTCGCTGACCACAGGGTGACCACTAGGAGGAATAGGACC